>NC_052155.1:114616671-115816671 GCF_902713615.1 Scyliorhinus canicula
CCTTCCAAGTCTCTCTAACTTGATTTCAGCTTGGGGTATATCTGGTGATGATCTCAGACTCCTCTCAAAATATCCTGCCTTAACATCTAATGGTACCAAAGAAAAAACATTTTAACACAACAAGTGGTTGGATCTGCAACGCACTTCCTGGAAGTATGACGGTGGCAGGTCAAAGCATCCAAGAGAGCATTAGATGATTACTTGAATAGAAAATGTGCAGGGGTACAGGGAAAAGGCAGGGGAATGGCACCAGGCCATGTTGCTCGTTTGGGGAGCCGGTGTTGACACAATGGTCCAAATAGAATCATAGAATTTACAGTGCAGAAGGAGGCCATTCACCCCATCTCGTATATACTGGCCCTTGAAAGAGCACCTTACTTAAGCCCATGCCTCCACCCTATCCCGATAGCCTGTGCTGTAACAATTCTAAGATTCTGTGATACACCTGCAGAAAGCAAACACAGCCAAACCAGATGTGTACTCTGATGAATGATTCCTTGATCTTTAATTCTGTATCAGCCAGCAAGGGCTCGTATAAGAAAGTGAACTTCTGTTTATGAAATTTGAATTGGACCCCCCTGTGGATCCCTCCGGTGGAGTACATCCCACACAACCGCTGAAAGAGTGCTTCTGTAGAGTTGCTACTGTCATGAGTTCCCACCCCCCAAAATGTTAGTGACAGTCCTGGCATTTGGTACCAAACCACAGACAAAAGTTTTTGCAACATTTCTGGCAGTGGGATTGCACCATCAGAATTTCTATCCCGAGTAATTAACAGAAAATAATTTATGGTGGTCCTATACAGCAGAAAAGATTGTTTTAAAAAAAAAAAATCTCAAATCTATTTTCATTATTTCACTGATGGTGGGCAATAAAGGTTAAGCTATAATCCTAACTGAAGTATGTTTACCTTGGGAGAACATCTTTTCCAACTATTATATGTTTTCTATATTTGCTGTATATGATCCTCTCAACAATATATGCTACTCTAAAATCCCAAGGTGTATCTTCCCAGGAATGAACTGCCCAACAGTTAAAATCAACACTATTTTGTTAATTGTAGTGGTTCTGCCATTTGCTCTCTACTACTCACTGTAACGACAATAAGTTTTCCAAAATGTGAGGCTGGCAGCCTAATAAAAATTAAGGAGCTCTGTCAAACCCATGGCAAAGTATTCAGTTGGAAATAGCAAATATGCTTGTGGTAATTTACCAAAATTCACTGGACTCTGGGGCGTTTTTTGGCAGATTGGAAACTGCAAGTGTGAAGTCACTGTTTAAAAAAGAAGGTAGACAAAAGGTGGGTAACTATAGGCCGGTTAGCTTAACTTCTGTAGTGGGGAATCTATCATCAAGGAAGAAATAGCGAGACATCTGGATAGAAATTGTCCCATTGGGCAGACACAGCATGGGTTCAGGAAAGGAAGGTCATGGTTAACTAATTTACTGGAATTCTTTGAGGACATTACCAACACGATGGACAATGGGGAACTGGTGGATGTGGTGTATCTGGATTTCCAGAAAGCATTTGACAAGATGCCGCACAAAAGGCTACTGCATAAGATAAAGGTGCACTGTGTTACAGGTAATGTATTAGCATGGATAGAGGAGTGGCTAACTAAAGAAAGCAAAGAGTGGGGATAAATGGGTGTTTTTTTGGCTGGCGATCAGTGGCTAGTGCAGTGCCTCAGGTATCATATTGTTTACAATTCACATAGATGATTTGGATTTGGGGACCAAGTGTAATGTGTCAAAGTTCACAGATGACACTAAGATGAGTGGTAGAAAAGTGTGCAGAGAACACTGTAAGCCTGCAGAGGGATATAGATAATTTAAGTGGGCAAGGGTCTGGCAGATGGAGTACAATGTTGGTAAACGTGAGGTCATCCATGTTGATAGGAATAACAACAAGACTATTATTTAAATGGTAACAAATTGCAGCATGCTGCTGTGCAGAGGGACCTGGATGTCCTTGTGCATGAATCACAAAAAGTTGGTTTGCAGGTGCAGCAGGTAATTAAGAAGGCAAATGGAATTTTGTCCTTCATTACCAGAGGGATGGAGTTTAAAAACAGGGAGGTTATGTTGCAGCTGTATAGGGTGTTGGTGTGGCAACATCAGGAGTACTGTGTACAGTTTTGGTCTCCTTACTTGAGAAAGGATGTACTGGCACTGGATGGGGTGCAGAGGAGATTCACTAGGTATATTCTGGAGTCGAGAGGATTGGCTTATGAGGAGAGACTGAGTAGACTGGACTATACTCATTGGAATTTAGAAGAATGAGGGGGGATCTTATCGAAATATGTAAAATAATGAAAGGAATAGATACCATAGAAACATTGTACTCCATCTGCCAGACCCTTCTCCACTTAAATTATCTATATCCCTCTGCAGGTTTTCAGTGTTCTCTGACACTTTTCTCTACCGCTCATCTTCGTATCATCTGCGAACTTTGACACATTACCAAATCCAAATAGAAACAGGGAGTTTGTTTCCACTGGCGGGTGACACTAGAACTAGGGGATTAACCTCAAAATAAAGGAGAGCAGATTTAGGACTGAGTTGAGGAGGAACTTCTTCACCAAAAGGGTTGTGAATCTGTGGAATTCCCTGCCCAGTGAAGCAGTTGAGGCTACGTCTTGGAATGTTTTTAAGGCAAAGATAGATAGATTTTTGAACAGTAAAGGAATTAAGGGTTAAGGTGAGCGGGCGGGTAAGTGGACTGAGTACACAAAAAAATCAGCCGTGATCTTATTGAATGGCGGAGCAGGCTCGAGGGACCAGATGGCCTACTCCTGCTCCTAGTTCTTGCGTAAAATAGTTACATGATCTTTTCAAAATATTTCAGGTTTTTAGATTGCTTGTGTAAAGTCTTGTTGATCTATTTTAGGATCTATTTTGTTGAAGAAAACAAACGGTAAAAAATGCTGGGATTATAATCATGCATCAACACCCACATTAATTTGTAAAAAGAACAGCAATTTTCAGTGTAGAAGTGATGCGACATGGGTTCTAATTCTCCACAAATGGCAAATTATGCCATTAGTGTCACCAAAGCCGATTAAAGTAACCTCTCGCTGTCAGGCTGCCCAATGAAGTTAATGGCTATCATGAAATTGTTTGATTTACAATATTAATATGAATTATTCCTGCCATTAGGGCTCATAATTTAGTGTGACTGTAGTCCTGATATGACACTCAGGCTCAGAAAAGCTATAATGAAGCTGTGGAATCTCATTCCCAACAGCTGAATTGTTTCCAGAGATTTGTGAAACGTTTTTTGTTTGGTAGTATTTTGTATCAGGCTTGCCATCACGCCAATGGTGCAGTATATTAATGATTTGGGGCATGGCATGGCAAGTGTACCATACTTGGAAAGGAAAAGGTGATCTTGGACTTACGGTTCCCTAGCATTAGAGTTTTGCTTATGTCAGTTGTAGATTAATTGCAATAATCAGAAAAGATTTTCATTATCATAATATCAAGGGACTGTCAAGATGGAAAAGACGGTTGGTCTTTTCTTTTATAACCATTTCTATATCCCTATGAAGACAGTGCAAGGGTGTACCAACTGCATGCCCAACTGTTCTTGAGAATTCTGGACAGACAATTGACGTTGCTTCTGTACTTCATGGGTCAAGAATGATCATACATTTCACATCCCACCTTTGCCATTCACACTTCTCAATGACTAATACACCAATTTCCAAACACAACTCTTGTTAGAATGTCCTTCTGATTTTTGGTGTTTCATTGCTTTCCTTTCTATTTATTTTTTGTTCTCCCTCTCTTAACCCACTGTCAATCTTTCTTTCTCTTTATTTCTATTTCTGTCGATAACTTTATTTCCCTGTTATGTATTTGCATTCATTCTTATTAGCTCTCATGAAGCTCTGTTGTATTAATGTATTCACCGGAACTGGCATCCCAAGTCCTTGTGTGGGAAATGTAAATAAAGCTCCATTGTTTTAAACCTCCGTGCTCCCTCGTATCACACCTCCAAACCGCAACAGCACCCTTCTTCCTTTTCCATCTTGACTCTGTGACTTTCTCTAATCTTACCTCTCCATGGTTAAGCAAATAAATCATTGGGAATCATTTTCATGATGACCCAAATACAATATTCACTTCTCTGCATCATGATCTAGCAATTTACAGTGGAAATACAGCATGACATGAACAATGAGGTTAAAAAGTCCATTAAATGCCATTCAGTATAAGATTTGCCATGACAGATATATTTGTCTCACTGTCATTGACCCTAAGCTTTAATAATGAAATGCATGATCTGAGTCACATGACAGTCAAATACTCTATGCGAGACGGGCTAATCGACCGAAGCAAGTTCTGAATATGAATATTGGAAGATCTATTTTAAATTTGTTTATTAAATTACATTTTGGTTGTGTGATGCTATTCATTACTATCTTGTTCTCCGAAGGGTCTGTTTGCTAGAATTATGCATAACAGTTCAATTTATTGGTTGCATTAAACATCCAAACCATTACAATTTAGTTTATTTTTTGCAGGAATGGAAAATCTGGCTGTTATGTCAATGGATCTGTATTTTATGGAGTAATAATGTGTTGCAATAGAGCCAGTTGTTCAGGTATTAAATTGGTTTGTGCATAATGTATTTTGCTCTTCCACGAAGCAGACAAGAACATTATTGTGCCTTAATGCAACATTGGTATGCAAAAGTTCATTTTGCTATTTATCCATATTTTACAGTTAAACTGTATTATGATCCCAGTTCATGTTATTATTGGTCAAGTTATATCCCAGAGTTGAACCTAGCTTGATAGGTCCTGGGCTGGATTCTCCACCCTGCCACACCACATTTCTGCCTCAACCCGCCGTCGGGATTCTCCATTATGTCGGCCGGTCAATGCGGTTTCCCATTGTGGGACAGTCCCACGCCGTCGGAAAACCCCCGGGCGCCGGCAAAACGAAGCGTCCCGCCGGCGGAGAATCCGCCCCTGAATTTTTATTTTTTTGTTTAGAGACCTAGATGAACAGAGTCAGAGTCACAGGACTGACTGTCAATTAATTTTTAACCAAAGAATAAATAATTTGTTAATCAAGAAAAGATTGACTGGAATACACCACTCCTTCATCTCAGCTATACCTTTAGAGATATATACAGATTTATAAGGATAGCACAAGTTTTAAAAACTTAATCTCTTATTCTAATGTTTGCAGTAAATACACACTCCATGTAAACCAATAGGCAAAATGTGGTCAGACACACCACACTCTGAAGCCAAGTGACAGAAGCCAACCAGAACAACTTCTGTGGATTTCTCATCGAATCCCCCCAGATGCTCGTTACACTGGGAGCCTACTGGTCTCACTGGAACTCTGGTTTTCACACGAGCGTTTCCAAACTCCATAATTTTTTAAAAATTTAAAGTGCCCAATTAATTTTTTCCATTTAAGGGGCAATTTAGCCTGACCAATTCATCTACCTGCACATCTTTGGGTTGTGGGGGTGAGATCTATGCAGACTCAGGGAGAATGTGCAACTCTACACAGACAGTAACCTGGGGCCATGATCGAACCCGGGTCCTTGTCGCCATGAGGCAGCAGCGCTAACCACTGCACCACTGTGCTGTCCAACCAAACTCCATTCTGGAAAAACACATTTTGTAATCTTCTCCCACACGAGGCTTTTTCTCAGATGCCTTCACCAAAGATCCACATCCAGGATTTTAACCTCATTTGATCTTCCTGTGCCCTGGATCACCACGTGCATTCAAGCATCCACACAATCTCTCAGCTACCCAGCCTAGCCAAAAGAACACCTCTGTTTCACAGGTTGTATTAAGACGTCACCAACCTCAGGATCGCCATGGATATCTGGCTTCTCACTAGCCGACATCTCCAGGTCTGCACCTTGCAACCCTGTCTTTAACTGGGAGTCTCTCACTCTGCCCCTGACTTCATTGATTTCTGTTCTTTTTATTTTAACTTCCAGGAATTCTAATTCCCTGATATCTGACTCTTTATCTTCTGGCACTTGCTTTCTGTCTTTATGTATTGTCCTGCCCGTACTGGCAGGGTGGCACGATGACACAGTGGTTAACACCCCTGCTTCACAGCTCTAGGGACCTGGGCTTTATTACCGACTTGGGTCACTGTGCGGTGTCTGCACGTTCTCCCCGTGCCTGCGTAGGTTTCCTCCAGGTTTTCCGGTTTCCTCCCACAGATATTCCAAAAGCCGTGCTTGTTAGATGAATTGGACATTCTGAATTCACCCCCAAGTAACCAAACAGGAGCTGTAGAGTGGCGACAAGGGGATTTTCACAGTAACTTCATTGCAGCGTTAATGTAAGCCTAATTGTGACACTAATAAAGATTATGATTGAGTTTTGTGGAAAGCTTGCTTCCGGGTTACCTGGTTCCAACCTCTTGCTGCTAAGCAACATTTTAGCTTTTTTTTACCCCCATAATTGCATTTATGTCATAAAACCTTATTACAATGCAGACAAAGTTTAAAGGGAAGCGAAAACCTGAAGACCAGTAGGCACATTTGTTTAACGTAAAGTTAAACTTAATTTTTTTTTCAACGGGGCAATTTACCATGGCCAATCCACCTACCCTGCACTTCTTTTGGGTTGTGGGGGCGGGGGTTGTGGGGGCGAGACCCGCACAGACACTGGGAGAATGTTCAAACTCCACACGGACAGTGACCCAGGCCGGGATCGAACCCGGGTCCTCGACGGCGTGAACTGAAGTTTTAACCCTTTCTTAACACACATACAGAAACACAAATTAAGCTTAAATTAAAAATGTTACCTTATTTCTAACACAGCACAAATCTATATTATTTAAACCATCTCTATTTCCTAATAACAGTGAGTAACATATAGAGCAAAAGCATTTGGTTCACTCTTTTCCAGCTCCTGTTTTGAGGCCTAATTTGACCAGTTATGGATTTTTGATCTCAAATCCATATTCTTCTGCTCTTTGCTGATTCTGGAATTGATAGAATTCCACACACATTGCCTGATATCAGCCTATTCTACAACTAAAAATCCCGAACTGTTTCTGAGGTGGCAGGTCTGACTCCAGCACATATCCGATCCCACCCACCCAGAACGAAAACAGTGGTTTTCAAGGCACTCCCACGGTGGGTACTCCAAACTGGGATATCTCCTGATTCTGGTTTCCTATCTCCACCATGAAAATCCATCCCATATTTTCTGCCATTCTGAATAAGCATTTTTTTAAAGCATTGGGTTAGCATGGTAGCACAGTGGTTAGCACAGTTGATTCACAGTTCCAGGGTCCCAAGTTCGATTCCTGGCTTGGGTCACTGTCTGTGCGGAGTCTGCACATTCTCCCTGTGTCTGTGTGGTTTTCCTCCGGGTGCTCCGGTTTCCTCGCACAGTCCAAAGATGTGCAGGTTAGGTGTTTTGGCTATGCTAAGTTGCCCCGTAGTGTCAAAAAAAACCTGTTAGGTGAGGTTAATCGGTTAGGGTGAAGACGTGAGCTTAAGTAGGGTGCTCTTTTCAAGGGGCATGCAGACTCGATGGGCTGAATGGCCTCCTGCACTGTACATTCTGTGATCATAGAATTTACAATGCAGAAGGAGGCCATTCGGCCCATTGAGTCTGCACCGGCTCTTGGAAAGAGCACCCTACCCAAGGTCCACACCTCTACCCTATCCCCATAACCCAGTAACCCCACCCAACACTGAGGGCAATTTTGGACAATAACGGCAATTTAGTATAGCCAATTCACCTAACCACATCTTTGGACTGTGGGATGATACCGGAGCACCCGGAGGAAACCCGCGCACACACGGAGAGAACATGCAGACGCCGCACAGACAGTGACCCAAGCCGGGAATCGAACCAGGGACCCTGGAGCTGTGAAACAATTGTGCTAACCACAATGCTACCGTGCAGACCGGATTTTAACACTGTGCAGTGGATGGATTTTGAGTGAGTCAAAATATTGCCCTGAATATAATTTTTGTGTGCTTTTGCATTGCATCTTTAATTTAATCAGCAGTGAGTACATGATCTCCCTTTGGAACTCTGACATTGCTAAAATGTGTCAGGATTTACATTTTAGATTGACACTCAAAGGCTGTTTTTGGAAGGAGAGTTAATCTTGTACAAACAGTATCAAACTAAAGCCTTAGATTTCAAGTGTGATATTTTGATTTGTTCTATCATTAAACTTTACTATGGTAGGTCAAACAACATTTTCTTTATTTACTGACAATTAATTTACCTTTTTTAATCTGTTCTATTCATGCGTCATCCAGCAATTAGGAAGGCACGATAAAGGGTCATGAACTTCCTGATACTTTTGACAGATGTTCAACCCTGTGACATGGCAACCAATAAGCATTACAGGTTTCACAGTTTATTATGTGTAGGATTGAGGAAAACAATATCAGAATAGTTGGATATAAAGACAAAAGTGTGACATGTAAAATGTAGAGAGAAATATGCAGAATATATTTACAGTAGCGTATGTGCTTGGGCTTAGCTGTTTGCGTGAGATATCAATTCATCTATCTGTGTGTTACACCCACAACAACACTTAAATCAGCAGTGAGAGCTTATTCATCACTTTTCTTTTCTGCGCCCTTATCAGATTAAAAATGAAAAAAATTGATTAAAGGAATCCGTGCAAAATTTACATAAATGCATATATCACAGCATAAATATGAGACAATTTTGCAAAATGTTGATTGAAAAACATGGGGAACATATCTGAGATTTTCCATTCCCAATCAGTGAGGCACTTTCGCAGGAACTCAAATTCACAGGCCCCGCAGGTCCCACCTGCAGCACACCCCCGCCCGCAGGTTTCTGATGGCATGGGTGGGCTTTAATTGGAATTCCCATTGACAGTGGGGCTGGTTTAGCACAGGGCTAAAGAGCTGTCTTTTAAAGCAGACCAAGGCAGGCCAGCAGCACGGTTCAATTCAGCAGCCTTCCCGAACAGGCGCCGGAATGTGGCGACTAGGGGCTTTTCACAGTAACTTCATTTGAAGCCGACTTGCGATTTTCATTTAATTTTTTCAGTGGTGAGAGCAGAGAATGCCAACGAAAGAATGTCAACGAGAGGTCACTGAGAAACAGGTGGCTGGGAGGCTGGAGAATCCCACCCATAATATCCTTCGAATTAATTAAACCATAAGTAAATCTAAAATAAAATGGAAAAGCCCATAAATGAACAGCAGACCAGTTAGCAATTGGAAGAGAAAAGTAGATTAAACTTGGGGTTTGGGATTTTTGAATTCCAATAATTCCTTTCAATGAGCATTCTGGAATTAATAATGATTCCAAGCCCATTTTTATTGAAATGTTTTCTTTCGCTATGTTCAAAGTGATTCATATGACAACCTTATGAGGTTGTAGAGAAAGACAATATTCTGCTGCTTTCCTGCTCTCCTCCGAGGTGGTCTTATGGGACGCAAGGGAGGGGGCTACCCGGCGCTGTCGGCTGTAGAATCTGCGGAAGAATGGACAGATGGTCAGTGGGAGAGATAGAACATAGAAAAATACAGCACAGAACAGGCCCTTTGGCCCACGATGTTGTGCCGAACATTTGTCCTCGATTAAGAATAAATTAATCTACACCATCATTCTCCCATAATCCATGTACCTATCCAATAGACGCTTGAAGGTCCCTAATGTTTCCGACGTAACTACTTCCACAGGCAGTGCATTCCATGCCCCCACTACTCTCTGGGTAAAGAACCTACCTCTGACATCATCCCCTATATCTTCCACCATTTACCTTAAATTTATATCCCCTTGTAATGGTTTGTTCGACCCGGGAAAAAGTCTCTGACTGTCTGTCTATTCCCCATGTCATCTTATAAACCTCTATCAAGTCGCCCCTCATCCTACTTCGTTCTAATGAGAAAAGGCCGAGCACCCTCAACCTTTCCTCGTAAGACCTACTCTTCTTTCCAGGCAACATCTTGGTAAATCTCCTTTGTGCCTTTTCCAAAGCTTCCACATCCTTCCTAAAATGAGGCAACCAGAACTGCACAGTGCTCCAAATATTTGGCCGTACCAAGGTTTTGTACAGCTGCATCATCACCTCACAGCTCTTAAATTCAATCCCTCTTCTAATGAACACTAGCACACCATAGGTCTTCTTCACAGCTCGATCCATTTGAGTGGCAACTTTCAAAGATCTATGAACATAGACCTCAAGATCTTTCTGCTCCTCCACATTGCCAAAAACCCTACCGTTAACCCTGTATTCCGCATTCATATTCGTCCTTCCAAAACGGACAACCTCACATTTTTCAGGGTTAAACTCCATCTGCCACTTCTCAGCCCAGCTCTGCATCCTATCTATGTCTCTTTGCAGCCGACAACAGCCCTCTTCACTATATAATATTAACGTTAAAGGAGAGGCAGAGTTTTCAAATGGAGTTGGGGCTTCTGTTCACAGGGAAGACGGTGGGGTAATTGCGCAGGGCCAGGATGATGCTGTACGAGTATGTGGAGAAAGCAAGTAGGATGCTAGAGCATCCGTTGAGGAGGGAAGGCGGCAGCGAGGGAGATTGGACGGATGAGGGATAATGGTGCGGTGGTCACAGAGTCGGGGGAGGTGCATGGGGTATTTTTATCGGACGCTGTACAGCTCGAAGCCTCAGATGGGGGATGAGAGTATGAGGTGGTTGTTTGGACGGCCCCCTCTTTCCCCCCCCCCCCCCCCCCCTCTCTCTCTCTCAAGTGTCTATCTTATTTTTAAAAAGGATTTGGGGTGACATGGTGGCACAGTGGTTATCACTGTTGCCTCACAGCGCCAGGGTCCCAGTATCTGTTCTCACCCCAGGTAACTGTGTAGAGTTTGCACTTTCTCCCGTGTGTGTGTGGGTTTCCTCCGGTCGCTCCGGCTTCCTCAGTCCAAAGTCCAAAGATGTGCAGGTTAAGTGATTTGTTCATGCTAAATTGCCCATAAGGTTAGGTGGGGTTACGGGGTTAGGAGTGGGGGATTGGGCTCTATCGGAGCAAGGGACGGTGTAGGCTCGGTGGGATGAATGGCCTCCTTCTGCACTGTAGGGATTACATGATTCTATGATAAGAACCTGTAGTAGTGTGGGTTGTACTGCCGTATTTCATTGTTGAACGTAGACCCGAAAATATTGTCAAAGCTGCTAGCGACACGTATAGAGGATTGTGTGCCGAGAGTGATAGGAGAGGACCAGACCAGGTTCATGAAAGGGTGGCAGTTATCGGCTAATGTCCAGGGGTTATTGAATGACCATGATGCCTCCAGGGGGCCAGGACGTGGAGGTGGTAGCGTCGATAGATGCCGATGAAGTGTTTGACTGAGTTGAATGGCAGTATTTGTTTGCGGCATTGGGGCGGTTTGGGTTAGGGCAGGGATTCATAGAATGGGTGAGGTTGTATAAGGCCCTGAAGGTGAGTGTCCGGACACACTCAGTTTGGGGTACTTTGGATTACAGCGGGGGACGAGATGGGGGTGTCTGCTCCCTGTGTTGCTATTTGCCGTAGCTATGGCACTCAGGGTCTCGGAGACTGAAGGATGGGTGGAGGGGTGGGGTGGGGGGGGGGGGGGGTGAGGTGGGGGGGGGGTGAGGTGGGTGGGGGGGTGAGGTGGAATGGTGCATTATCAATTACAACGAGACGAGAGTAGAATGTAATCGAGGCTTTATTACACAGATGTGTGGCCTCCTACAGCAGCTGATGAAATGGCTGCTGTTCGGAGAGCGCACACATTTATACTCCGCCTACTGGGCGGAGCCAGCAGGCAGGGATCGACCCACGTACCTGTAGTACAGGGGCCTTACCGTAATACTCATATATACAATATAATACAACAGAGGTGACGACCACATTCACTCCCTGTTACAAATGAGTCCAACAGGGGTGGTGGAAAACTATATACATACAGATTGGTTTGAAAACTACAGAGAAGGTAAAAAATTCAGACGATCAGGCGCCTAGATCTGTCGTTGAGAGCGCCGCAGTGCTGGTGGTGACTCGGGCTTCGGCTTGGTCTTCGGTGACTCCGGAAGCGTGTCGAAATCTTCTTCGGGTGGGAGCAAGGGGAGGATGGATTGTCCTGGAGTGGGGGCTGTGGTGGGGTGCACCGGGGGGGGGGGGGGGGGGGGGGGGGTGGCGCCGGGGCAGAGTGCGGGGGGGGGGTGGGGACCCAGCTGGTGCCAGGTCCCTGAGGAATACTGTGTCTTGGCGGCTGTCGGGGTACGCTACATAGGCGTACTGCGGATTTGCGTGGCGTAGCTGTACCCTCTCAACCAATGGGTCCACCATCCCATTTACCTGCTCCACCTGCCCGTTTCCCCTGGGGTTGTAGTTGGCCGTCCTCCTTGAGGCAATGCCCCTGTTGAGCAGGTACTGCCACAGGTCATCGCTCATAAATGAGGAGCCCCGGTTGCTGTGGACGTAGGCGGGGAAACCGAACAGAGCGAAGATGGTGTTGAGGGCTTTGATGACGGTGGCAGACGTCATATCGGGACATGGGACGGCGAAGGGGAATTGGGAATACTCGTCGACCACACTAAGAAATAACGTGTTGAGGTCGGTGGAGGGGAGGGACTCTTTGAAGTCCACGCTGAGGCGTTCAAAGGGGCGGGAGGCCTTCCATCAGGGCCACACGGTCTGGCCGGAATGAAGTGTACACACCGCGCAGACCTGGCAGTCTCTGGTGATAGCCCTGACTTCCTCAATGGAGTAGGGCAGATTGTGGGCCTCAATGAAGTGGTAAAAGTGGGTGACTCCTGGGTGACAGAGATTATCGTCCAGGGTCCGAAGTCGGTCCACTTGTGCGCTGGCAGATGTACCTCGGGACAGGGCATCGGGGGGCTTGTTGAGATTACCGGGGCGATACAAAATCTCATAATTGTAGGTGGAGAGCTCGATCCTCCACCAAGATTTTATCATTTTTGATCTTACCCCGATGTGTGTTGAACATGAAGGCAACCGACCGTTGGTCAGTGAGGAGAGTGAAGCTCCTGCCGGCCAGGTAATGTCTCCAATGTTGCACAGCTTCAACGATCGCTTGCGCTTCCTTTTCGACGGAGGAGTGCCGAATTTCGGAGGCATGGAGGGTGCTGGGATAGAATGCCACGGGCCTGCCTGTCTGGTTGAGGATGGCGACCAGAGCGACATCTGATGCATCGCTCTCGACTTGGAAGGGGAGCGTCTCGTCGACCGCATGCATCACGGCCGTGGCAATGTCGGCCTTGATACGGTTGAAGGCCTGGTGAGACGCAGCCGTCAGTGGGAAAGCGGTGGATTGAATGAGTGGGCGGGCCTTGTCCGCATAATTTGGGACCCACTGGGAGTAATACGAAAAGAAACCCAGGCATCGTTTGAGGGCATTGGGGCAGTGGGGGAGGGTGAGTTCCATGAGGGGGCGCATGCGGTCGGGGTCGGGCCCTAGAACTCCATTCCAAACCACATAGCCGAGTATGGCTAATCGGTTTGTGCTGAACACACACTTCTCCTTGTTGTAAGTTAGGTTGAGGAGAGTGGCGGTGTGGAGAAATTTGGAAAGGTTAGCGTCGTGGTCCTGCTAGTTATGGCCGCAGATGGTGACGTTGTCCAGGTACGGGAAAGTGGCCCGCAGTCCGTACCGGTCAACCATTCGGTCCATCTCCCATTGGAAGACTGACACCCCGTTGGTGACGCCGAAGGGAACCCTAAGGAAGTGGTAAAGACGGCCGTCTGCTTCAAACGCAGTGTATGGGCGGTCCGCCTTACGGATGGGGTGCTGGTGGTATGCAGATTTCAGATCCACTGTTGAGAAGACCCGATACTGTGCAATCTTTTTTTTTTGTAAATAATTTTTATTGGAATTTTTTGAAAAATATATATCAACAAAACAATAATAACAATAATAATAGTAATAAACACCCCCCGGCACCGTAACAACGCATATAACAAACCCCCCCACCCTCCCAACCCCAACAAACAACAAAATATATTAACAATAAGCAAATTAACTTAAACACTATCCCCCTAAAAAAAACACCTTTCCCCCCCCCCCCCCCCCCCGGGTTGCTGCTGCTGCTGACCTAGTACCTTATCGTTGAGCCAGAAAGTCGAGGAAAGGCTGCCACCTCCTAAAGAACCCTTGTACCGACCCTCTCATGGCGAATTTGACCATCTCCAGCTGAATGAATCCCGCCATGTCATTAATCCAGGTCTCCATGCTCGGAGGTCTCGCATCTTTCCACTGCAGCAAGATCCTCCGCCGGGCTACTAGGGACGCAAAGGCCAAAACATCGGCTTCTTTCGCCTCCTGCACTCCCGGCTCCACCCCAACCCCAAATATCGCGAGTCCCCAGCCTGGCTTGACCCTAGATCTCACCACCCTCAACACCGTCCTCGCCACCCCCTTCCAGAACTCCTCCAGTGCTGGGTATGCCCAAAACATATGGGCATGGTTCGCTGGACTCCCCGAGCACCTGACGCACTACTCATCCTAGATCCGGACATGTGGGCCCGGTGCAGCACCTTGAACTGGATGAGACTAAGCCTCGCACATAAAGAGGAGGAGTTCACCCTCTCCAGGGCGTCCCCCCATGTCCCCTCCTCAATCTGCTCCCCCAGCTCCACCTCCCATTTAGCCTTCAGCTCCTCTACCGATGCCTCCCCCACCTCCTGCATTACCTGGTAGATGGCAGACACCTTCCCATCCCCGAAAGCACCCTATCCCTTACCCCCCGCGGGGGGAAAATAGGGAACCACTCCACCTGTCGCCTAGCAAACCCCTTGTCCTGAAGGTACCTGAACATATTCCCCGAGGGGAGCTCAAACTTCTCCTCCAGTTCACCAAGGCTCGCGAACCTCCTGTCGATAAACAGGTCTCCCAACTTCCTAATGCCCGCCCTTTGCCATCCGAGGAACCCGCCATCCATGTTCCCTGGGACAAACCGGTGGTTTTCCCCGCAGCGGGGCCTCCACCGAGCCACCCACTTCCCCCTGTGTCGCCTCCACTGCCCCCAAATTTTGAGGGTAGCCGCCACCACCGGGCTCGCAGTGTACCTTGGGAGCGGCAGCGGCGCCGTTACCAGTGCCTTCAGGCTCGTGCCTCCACAGGACGCCATCTCCATCCGTTTCCATGCTGCCCCCTCCCCATCCATTACCCACTTACGTACCATCGAGACGTTAGCCACCCAATAGTACCCAGAGAGGTTGGGCAGCGCCAGCCCCACTCTATCCCTGCCCCGCTCCAAAAAGACCCTCCTTACCATCGGAGTCCCGTGCGCCCAAACAAATCCCAGAATGCTGCTGTTCACCCTCCTAAAAAAGGCCCTCGGAACGAAAATGGGGAGGCACTGAAACAAAAACAAGAACCTCGGGAGCACCGTCATTTTAACGGACTGTACTCTGCCCGCCAACGACAACTGCAGCATGTCCCACCTTTTAAATTCCTCCTCCATCTGCTCCACCAACCTAGTAAAATTGAGCTTGTGCAGTGTCCCCCAGCTCCTAGCTACCTGAACCCCCAGGTACCTAAAACTCCTCACTGCCCTCTTTAGCAGGAGCCTACCAATCCCCTCCTTCTGATCTCCCGGGTGTACGACAAACAGCTCACTCTTGCCCAGGTTCAATTTATATCCCGAGAAACTCCCGAACTCAGCAAGAATCTCCATCACCTCCGGCATTCCCGCCACCGGGCCTGCTACATATAACAGCAAGTCGTCTGCATACAGCGACACTCGGTGCTCCTCCCCACCTCGCACCAAACCACTCCACCTCCTCGCTTCCCTGAGAGCCATGGCAAGAGGCTAAATAGCCAACGCAAAAAGCAAGGGGGACAGGGGGCACCCCTGCCTCGTCCCACGGTGGAGCCTGAAGTACTCGGACCAGCTCCCATTTGTCGCTACACTCGCCATCGGGGCCTCGTACAGCAACCTCACCCATTTAATAAACCCCACCCCAAACCCGAACCTCTCCAACACCTCCCACAAGTACCCCCACTCACCCTGTCAAAGGCCTTCTCCGCATCCAATGCCACCACAATCTCCGCCTCTCCTTCTGCTGCCGGCATCATTATCACATTTAGCAGCCTTCGCATGTTAGTGTTCAGCTGCCTCCCCTTCACAAAACCCGTCTGATCTTCATGTATCACCCCCGGCACCCAGTCCTCTATTCTAGTGGCCAAGATCTTCGCCAGCAACTTGCCGTCTACATTCAGCAGTGAAATCGGCCTGTATGATCCGCACTGCAAGGGGTCCTTATCACGCTTCAGGATCAGGGAGATTAGCGCCCGAGACATCACCGGGGGCAGAACACCCCCCTCCCATGCCTCGTTGAAGGTCCTAACCAACAGGGGACCCAGTAGGTCCGCATATTTCTTATAAAATTCAACCGGGAACCCATCCGGTCCCGGCGCCTTGCCCGACTGCATGTGGCCAATCCCACTGACCAGCTCCTCCAACTCGATCGGCGCCCCCAGTCCCTCCACCTGCTCCTCCTGCACCCTTGGAAATCGGAGCCTATCCAAAAAACTCTCCATTCCCCCTCCCACCGCCGGCAGCTCCGACCGGTACAGTTCCCTATAGAAGTCCCTCAAGACCTCATTGACCTCTGCCCCCTGCCGCACCACATTCCCATCTCTATCCTTCACTCCACCAATCTCCCTAGCCGTGTGCCGCTTACAAAGCTGGTGCGCCAGCATCCTGCTCGCCTTCTCTCCATACTCGTAGACCGCTCCCTGCGCCTTCCTCCACTGTGTCTCCGCCTTTCTGGTGGTCAATAAATCAAACTTGGCCTGCAAGCTACGCCGCTCCCCCAGCAATCCCTCCTCCGGGGCCTCCGCATACCTCCTATCCACACTCAACAGCTCCTCCAGCAGTCTCTCCCTCCCCCCCTCTCCCTATAGACTCGGATGGAGATCAGCTCCCCCCTAATCACTGCCTTCAGAGCCTCCCACACCATCCCCACCTGGACCTTCCCAGTATCATTGACCTCGAGGTACGTCCCGATACATCCCCGAACCCTCCTACACACCTCCTCATCAGCCAACAACCCCACGTCCAGACGCCAAAGTGGGCGCTGGTCCCGCACCTCCCCCATCTCCAGATCCACCCAATGCGGAGCATGGTCCGAAATCGCAATAGCCGAATACTCGGCCTCCTCCACCCTCGGGACCAGTCACCTACTCAAAACAAAGAAATCAATGCGGGAATAAACCCTGTGCACATGGGAGAAAAAAGAGTACTCCCGAGCCCTCGGCCTCCCGAACCTCCAGGGATCCACTCCTCCTATCTGGTCCATAAACCCCCTCAACACCTTGGCTGCCGCCGGCCTCCTGCCTGTCCTTGAACTTGAACGATCCAGTAGGGGATCCAGCACCGTATTGAAGTCTCCACCCCCCCCCCCCCCCCATGATCAAGCCCCCCCACCTCCAGGCCAGGAATGCGGCCCAACATACGCCTCATGAAACCAGCATCATCCCAATTTGGGGCATACACATTAACCAACAGCACCCTCTCCCCCTGCAGCTTACCGCTCACCATCACATATCTGCCGCCACGATCAGCCACAACCTCTGACGCCTCAAATCCCATCCTCTTCCCCACCAGGATTGGCACCCCCCGGTTCTTCGAGTCGAGCCCTGAGTGAAAAACCTGCCCCACCCACCCCTTCCTCAGACGGACCTGGTCCGCCACCTTCAGGTGGGTCTCCTGGAGCATGGCCTCATCCGCCTTCAGCCCCTTCAGATGCGAAAACACCCGGGCCCGCTTAACCGGCCCATTCAACCCCCTCACGTTCCACGTAATCAGCCGGATCAGGGGGCACCCCGCCCCCCCTCCCCCGTTGACTAGCCATAGCCCATCGACTGCTCGCCCCTGGCCAGTACCCATTCGGCCCATTTCCCACGGCAATAGTACCTCACCCCAACCCCCCCGACCCGCACCAACACCTCCCTGGCCAATCCAGCAGCAACCCGGTATCATCCCCCCCCCCCCCCCCCCCCCCCACCCCCCCCTCCAAGGCTAGGACCCCTAGCTGCGACTCTCCCTCCACTGTACTCCCGTGAGCCAGCTGACTTCTGCTGACCCGGGCAGCTCCCGCTCTAACTCCGACCCCATCCGATATGAGGTCCCCCCTCCTCCCCTACATCAGCTCCTTGGCACCGCTTCAGCGCGGGAAACCCGGTCTAATAACCACGCCCCTCGCCACCAGCTCCACCCCCTCGTCCCGCAGCGCGGGAAACCAGAGAAAAGCCTGTGCTTTCACACTGCCCCACCCCATCAACGCAGCCCCCAAACTGCAGTCCCAACCCAACCCCCAACTCCGTACAAACAAAGACACAGATCAACCACAAACACCAGTACCCCCCTTAGAACACAAAACCATAACCCACATCGTCCGAAAGCGAGAGAAAAAACAGAAACAAACAGAATAACCCGCTACAGCATAAACAATGATACAGAAATAGAAAAACTCCCACAGCCCCCAATTTCTAGTTCAAGTCCAGCTTTTCAGCCTGCACAAAAGCCCACGCTTCCTCCGGGGACTCAAAGTAGTGATGCTGGTCCTTGTAGGTGACCCACAGGCGCGCAGGCGGCAACATGCCAAACTTCACCTGCTTTCCATGGAGCACTGCCTTCGTCCGGTTAAACCCGGCTCTCCGCTTGGCCACCTCCGCACTCCAGTCCTGGTAGATACGCACTACCGAATTCTCCCACTTGCTACTCCTCACCTTCTTGGCCCATCGGAGAACACACTCCCGGTCACTGAACCGATGGAACCGCACCAGCACCGCCCGCGGGGGTTCATTCGCCTTAGGCCGCCTGGCCAATACTCTGTGGGGCTCCTCCAGCTCCAGGGGCAGATGGAAGGATTCTGCCCCCACCAGCGAGTTCAACATCACGGCCACATAGGCCGGCAGGTCCGACCCCTCCAGCCCCTCCTCGAGGCCCAGGATCCGCAGGGTCTTCCTCCCTGACTAAAGCTCCATCTCCTCGAACCGATCTTGCCACTTTTTATGAAGCGCCTCGTGTATCTCCACCTTCCCCACGAGGGCCAAAACCTCCTCGTGCTCAGAGACCTGCTGCTGCAACTCAAGTATCGCTGCACCCTGGGTTGTCTGGGTCTCCAGCAGCTTACTCGTCGTCACCTTCAGGGATTCCAACAACTCCCCTTTCAGCTCCGTGAAATAGCGCAGAAGGGCCGCCTGCTGCTCCTCAGCCCACTGCCTCCACTCCTCAGGGGCTCCACCGGCCGCCATTTTGTCCACCTTACCCCGCTTTTCCAGGGGAGCTGCTGCCGTTTTTCTCCTCGCCCCACTTCGAGTCCGCACCATAAATCCCAGGGGGTTTTGCTCCAGACGCCTTTATCCACCGAGAATCGTCGATTCAGCGCCGTTTGGGGCCCTTAAAAGAGCCCACAAGTCCCCTTAAAGCGGGAGCTGCCGAACGTGCAGCTTAGCTCCGCATAGCCGCAACCAGAAGTCGATACTGTGCAATCTGATTGATCATATCAGATATGCGTGGGAGGGGGTACGCGTCGAGCTGCGTGTACCGATTGATTGACTGTAGTCATCGACCATCCTGTTTTACTCCCCAGTTTTCACCACTACCACTTGGGCTCTCCAGGGGCTGTTGCTGGCCTCGATGATACCTTCCCGCAGCAGCCGCTGGCCCTCAGACCTGATGAAGGTCCTGTCCTGGACTCTGTGCCGCCTGCTCCTGGTGGCGGCGGGTTTGCAATCCGGGGTTAGGTTTTCAAAAAGGGAAGGTGGGTCGACCTTAAGGGTCGCGAGGCCGCAAACAGTAAGGGATGGTCGGGGCCCGCCAAATTTCAGGGTTGCACTGGAAGGCCAGGCCGAGTAGCAAGACAGCGCAAAGGTTGGGGAGGATGTAGAGCCGGAAGCCGCTGAACTCTACGCCCTGGTCAGTGAGGGTGGCGATGCAGTACCCCCGGATTGCCAAGGAGTGGATCTGGAGGTCAGGGAGATTCTTTGGTTAGCAGGCTGTACCGCGAGGGAGCAGCGCCTTACCGTATCGGGGTGGATGAAACTCTGTGCTCCCGGAGTCCAGAAGGCAGGATATTTTGTGCCCGTCAATCTTCACCTTTGTTGAAGCCGTGGCGAGGTTGTGCGGTCGAGACTGGTCGATCGTGACCAAGGCGAGACATGGCTGGTCGTCGGCGGTTGCAGGCGATGAGCGGCCCGATGAGGTGGCTGACGGGCAGGGGTCCTGAGGCGGGTAAGATGGCGGCGACCGCGGGCTGCACGTGTCCTGAGGCAGGCGAGATGGCGGTGCCCTCGGGCTGCACGTGTCCTGGGGCAGGCAAGAGGGCAGTGTCCATTGGTTCTGAGGCAAGCAAGATGGCGGCACCCATGGGCCGCATGTGTTGTGAGTGGAGCAAGATGGCAGCGCCCACTGGCCGCATGTGAGGGTTGCCGGGACAATAGCGGCGATTGAGCGGGCCTGGCACACTGCAGCGAAATTTCTCTTCTTGTCACAGGCCTTGCAGAGCGCGCTCCGCGCCGGGCAGCGCTGCCGGGGCTTTTTTGTCTGTCCGCAGAAGTAGCATTTGGATACCCCGGGGTTGGTTGGCTGCCGCGCGGCGCAGGCATGGGGTTGGCTGAGGGTGGTCGCTGATGGGGCCCACAATGGGGTGGCCGCATCCAGGGTCCACGATGCACAGGGGGGCTGGGCCATGCGGTCGGGGGCATAAGCCTGTACGTTCCGTGAGGCGACCGTGAGCGAGAGCGCTAGTTTCTTGGTCGCCGTGAGGTTGAGCATGGCCCCTTCTCAGAGGCGCTGGCAGATGTAGTCCGACCCTATGCCCGTAACGAATGCGTCTCTCATTAGCAGGTTCGAATGTTCAGTGGCTGAAACGGCCTGGCAGTCATAGTCTCTCACGAGGGCGAGCAGGGCACGCCAGAAATCTTCCACAGACTCACCAGGAAGTTGGTGCCGCATGGATTGGAGGTGCCTGGCGTAGATTTTTTTTGGTCCGCTGAGCGTAATTCTCCTTCAGTAGTGTCATGGCCTCTGCGTAGATCGGCGCGCCCTGGGCGAGGGGAAAAACGTTGGAGCTCAGCCGCGTGTACAGAATCTGGAGCTTCTGGGATTGGATCTGGCGCAGACCTGATGTATGCTTCAAAGCAAGCTAGCCAATGTTCGTAATCTTTTTTGGCGTTGTCTGCTTGAGGATGCAGCTGCAGGCGATCCGGCTTGATACGGAGGTCCATCTCTGTAAATCTCTGTGTAATAAATTGATACACTATCAATTACGACGAGACGAGAGTAGAATGTAATCGAGGCTTTATTACACAGAGATGTGTGGCCTCCTACAGCAGCTGACAAAATGGCTGCTGTTTGGAGAGCACACACATTTATACTCCGCCTACTGTGCGGAACCAGCAGGCAGGGTTCTACCCCCATACCTGTAGTACAGGGGCCTTACCGTAATACCCATATATCCAATATAATACAACAGTGGTGACTACCACATGGAGCACCGAGTCTCTTAGTATGCGGACGATCTCCTGTTGTATATTTGAAATCCAGTGGAGAGTTTTTATAGGATTATGGGGACCTTGGGGGAGTTTAATCTGTTTTTGGGGTATAAGCTCAACATGGGGAAGAATGAGATGTTTCCGATCAATGTGCAGGGGCAGGGGAGAAATCTGAGGAAGCTGCCGTTTCGGCTGGTAGAGGCGTGATTTCGGTATCTGGGGGTACATGTGTCGCACAGCTGGGCGCTGCTGCACAAGTTGAACTTGGGGAATTTGATTGAGGAAATGAAGAAGGACTATAAGAAGTGGGATGTTTTGCCGTTATCATTAGCTGGGTAGTTCCAGACGGTAAAGGTGATGATGTTGCCAAAGTTTTTGTTCGTCTTCTAGAACTTTCCAAATTTTGTTTCCAAGTTCTTTTTTTTAGGAGTGTCAATAAAATTATCTCTGAATATATATGGGTGGACAAGGTTCCCCGGACTAGTAGAGTGTTGTTGGAGTGGAATTATGCCTCCAAGGGGCTAGGTGAGGGGGCTGGAATTGCCAAATCTGCAGAATTATTACTGGGCAGCAAACACACAAAGGTTAGGAGGTGGGTGGTGGTGGAGGAGAGGCCGGTGTGGGGGCGGGTGGAGGAGGCTTTGTGGGGGTGGACCAGTTTGACGACATCATTCTGTTCTTGCCGTCTAAGTACTCAATGCGCCCTGTGATGGCGTCCACACTGAGGGTGTGAACCAGTGTCGGCAGTGCTTCAGAATGGAGTGCATGTCCTTGTGGGGGATCTCATTGACTTCTTTAAGGAGTTGTAAAATGTCAGCAGTGCGGGGTGCGGTTTCCTTTCTTTTGTTTAGGTGGTGTTCTGCTAAATAAAAGGGGGGCGTGGCTGGAGGGAGGAGAGGGAGACAGTTTGTTTTTGGTTATTACATTTTGGTCGTTGATGTTGCTGTTTTTCTTTCTGTGAATATATGTGAAAATGTCTGAACAAAAATATATATTTTTTAAATCCCAACAGGCATTTGACCTCTCCTAAAAGGCACATTACCTCTTCATGGGGCACCATATCTGTCACAAAGGGATATCTAAATCTTTCCAAAAGGATACCTACAAGGGGAGGCAATGGCATTGTGATATTATCGCAGAGACCAAAGTGCTCTTTCGGAGGGTCGGTGTATGCTTGATGGGTCAAATGGCCTCCTTCTGCACTGTAGGGATTCTATGATGTTCAGCAGCCTCCATAAAACATGGGTGTGTAAACTACTACCCATCCATAATTCCCTGCCCCCAGCCAAAGTGGTGGGTGCGTGGTTTGGGACCTCTGGAATTGGGGCACCAGTGCCATTTTTGTCTGAGACCCCTTTCTGACCCTCTGAATATTTGAGCCTTGGTGAAAGATGAATGTGGGTGGGATGCAGGTAGCAGGGAAGTAGGCACCAACAATGTGGTGGTCGAATGCAAGATACAGATGGTAGCTTTCCGTCGGCCCTGACCTATCTTAATCTGGCACCAAATTCCTGAATACAAAGGACCTGTTATTAGGCTGTATGCAAACACAATTGGGCAGTCTCCTGGATGGCGGGTTCCACGCCGGCCCCGGTTAAAGTCTGGGAGGTGGCAGGCTCTCCACCCCACAGACTATCACCCAACGAAACAGCAACCTGCCACCTCCAAACCTACCTTTGTAAGTAGGTACCCAAGGACCTCAAATGGATTCCAGTTGAGAAGGCTGTCCTTTGGTACTTGATTGATAATTGGGTTTGCCTCGGGACGGAGGGGCAGCTAGTTCGAGCCCTGGCTGCCCCGGTGTCATCTGGCTTTGCCAGCCCTGGTGGTTCCCCGATGTCCGCACCATCGTGCCGACACCCTTGGTGATGCTCCTCATTGAATGGGACATGCCTTGCAGCACCTCAGTCATTCCCATCTGGGAGAGGGTCATGCAGAACCTCATCAAGGTCAGCCTGGTACTGCGTGTTATCCACCAGCGAGGCAGACATTCTGCTGAGACCCTCGGCCATGGTCGTCACCGACTGTTCAATGCCTTGGACACCTTCACTAATGGTACCAACGCTGTGCACCAGTCTCTCCACTGTGTCATCACCCTTACAGTGTTAGTCTTGGTGTCACGCATTGCCGACGACACTCCTGCCACATAGCCCCTGGGACTCCTCCAAGCGGCTATGGATCTGCTGGAGCAGCACTGACATCTCCCTCTGAATGTCCTGGCCGCTCCCTATCATCCCCATCAGCTCCGGGTAACTCTGTTCCACAGGCTCAGCATGATCCAGTGATCCAGCAGCCCGCCGACTGTCGCGCTTGGGGGTTCCTGCCTCCACCTGATGTACATCAGCAGCAGTGTGGTGCTCACCAGATTGCTCCTCAGAAGCCTGACCACTAACTTTTCCACCGAGGTGAATGTTTCTGCGCTGGTGGAGGGTGGGGGTGACAGCTGTGCCACGACTATTACAGTGGCATCCTCGGAGCTCTCCTCCGAGGAGTCTCCTGGGAGGCAGGAGAGGGTGTGACCCCGGATGGGTTGGTGCCATTGGCTAGAGGACCTGCGAGAGAATGGACATGTGGTAAGTGGGAGGGATGGGTCAGTCAGTCAGTAAGGCAATAACAATTCACGTTTGACATGTCCCCTGGGTGGAGCCCGGTGGTTCCTCACCTCTGCGGCAACTGCCAGCCTCCGCGTGGGCGACCGCTCTGTCCTCTGACATCCACGTCACCTCCAGGGCTCGCTCCTTGAAGGTGGTGAGGATACTTAGGTGTGGCACACCACCACCAGTCTGGGCCCTCTCCCGTCAATTATGGGAGACCTTCTCCTGAGGATACACAACGAGGGCATAGTTAGCCACATGCATGTTTTATCTGGGGGAGGGAGGGGGGACTGTGAAGGGAGGGTTTGGGGGGTTGAAGGTTATGGGGAGGTGGAGGGAGGGTTGGGGGTCGCACGAACAGTTGGGGGGTGGATGCCCTCGTGGGAGTGGACAGGTCTCGGAGGATGGGGGGGTGCGGGGTTGTTGTTTTTTCAGCACTGAAAGCCAGTCCTCCTGGTCACACTCCCGGCGCACACAGCTGCTGTCACCTCATCCCAGGCAGCACTGGCTGCCCTCTGGCTAACCCTCCGGGACCATCGGGCGAACAGGACATCCCCCCCCTAACCTCCACGGTGACAAGGAGCCTCCTTAGGTTAGCGTCCCCGAACCTTTGGGCTGGTCTCCTCGGCGCCATTATTGCTAGTTGGCGGGTTGGCTGAGCAAGTGCTGCTCAACCTTGTTAGCGGGGGGCTGGCGAGCGCAGTGCCGGTGAAACAGCTGGCGAGCCATAATTTGAAAAGCCCGTGGAATCTCGTTAAGTGGACCAATTAACATTGAATAGCGTTGCCGGCCTTGTTGAGCCGAGCGCCAGAAAGCTTGCGGCAATTCCTGCTCGCGAAAACACTTGGAAATCTTTCCGGAGAATCGCGCCCTTATCTCTTTTGGGGCCTTAGTCTGAAATGGAGAATCCGGCCCCAAATGTCAAGAGGAAACTTCTTTATTTTGAATTGTGAAACTTCTCCTACCTACCTTTTGTTTCAAGAATATAGAAGTTTATAGGTCATACCAGACCACAGAAAGCAAGTCTACCAAAGCCATATGTCAGAAAGCCCATTATATTTAGAGAAACACATGCATTCACCATTTCCAGATCAATGCCATACAATTCTGTACACCAAATCAAACGTTTGGTCAATAGCAAAAATATTCACCATTAAATACTACTTTTCCTTTGTATAAATGTTTCATTTGTAATTAACTGAAATATCAGTAATTAATCCGTTCACTAGAATTGGAAAATACATATGTGCTGTGAT
Organism: Scyliorhinus canicula; assembly: GCF_902713615.1. Lineage (NCBI taxonomy): Eukaryota > Metazoa > Chordata > Chondrichthyes > Carcharhiniformes > Scyliorhinidae > Scyliorhinus > Scyliorhinus canicula. Next base: position 114,641,984 of record NC_052155.1, read on the forward strand.
AATTGTTTTATTGAGTTTGAATATCACAGCAACCAGAAATATGTTTAAACCAGGCAGTTAATTAATTAAAGACACAATACCAGAAGGGAAATAAAAATAAGGATATTCAGATTGACTAAAGAGAGAGAGATAAAAAGGCAGACTTCAAAAGCAAAACTTAGATATTTTATAAAATCTACCACTTTAATTAACTTCTGAAAGAAAGTGACTCCGCAATTGTAAAATTGCATTTTATGGGCCAATGAAGTTGTTTGGCAATAATGATCACTCATCATGCTGTTAAAAGTTCAATTAACCTTTAAATGCACCAAGCTAACCTTTTCTGGGATCTTTGGGGAGGAACTACTGAGCAAGTATCCAAAGTTCACAATCAGTAATTTCACTGCTGAATCTCTCGGTGTGGACTATTACAAGGCACTGTGCAGGAGTTGGGTATCTAACAGTAACTTCCAGATTTCCACTCGCAAATGCGGATACCAGAAGTTGCTGCCCAATTATGATGAGCCCTGTAATGCTTATTTTTATAACTGAGAAAAGTCCAGGCTATTGTTTTATGTATTACATGAAACTGAATTAATTTTCACACATCAGTGATCCAGTTATAATTCTATTGAATGTTCTATTTTATTGCAAGAGAAAAGCCATTAGGCAGATACTTCTCATAGAAATGCCTTGGAATCTTTTTCATTTTACAGCTTAGTTGCCCATTTTACAGCCTTTTTTTGCAGCATTCCCACATGGGCTAGGGGCTGATTTAGGTTTGCAGTTCAGTTAATTGACCTGTGAGGCTAACACATTTGAATCAAGTGAGAAATGGATAGAGATTGAATTTCAGTGGAAGCGCTGGTACTTTCCCACCATTAGCGTGCAGGACCTGCCAGCTCCTAGGGAAATAGGAGTAGAAGAAGGCCAATTGGCTCCTCAAGCCTGCAATGCCATTCAACAGATCATAGCCAATCATCTACCTCAATGCTATTTTCCTGCACTATCCCCATGTTCCTTGATATCCTTAATAACTAGAAATCTATCCATCTCTGTTTTGAACATTCTCAATAACTGAGCTTCCACAGCCCTCTGGGGTAGAGAATTCCAACACTTCACCACCCTCTGAGTGAAGAAATTCCTCCTCATCCCAGCCCTAAATGATCTTTTATTCTGAGACAATGTTCCCTGGTTCGAGACCTTATCACTTGTTGCACCTGCATGTTATCTTTCAGTGACTTCCAAACTTATCACCATTTCAGGAATACTCTGCATTTCTGTTTTTCAACTTTTTTTTTTTAAATTTAGAGTACCCAATTATTTTTTTTCCAATTAAGGGATAATTTAGCATGGCCAAGCTACCTAACCTGCACATCTTTGGGTTGTGAGGGTGAAGCCCATGCAGACACTGGGAGAATGTGCAAACTCCACAAGGACAGTGACCTAGGACCGGGATTTGAAACCTAGTCCTCAGCGCCGCAGTCTCAGTGCTAATCACTGCTCACGTGCTGCCTCTGTTTTTCAACTTTTAGTCCCATTAATTTCCCCAGTACTACGTTTTTACTAATAATTTCTTTCAGGTGCTCAATCTCACTAGTCATTTAGTTCTCATTTCAGGGAGGAGTTTTGTATCCTGCTCAGTGAAGATAGACACAAAGGCCTGGATTTTCCGGGTGGAACCCATTGCAGGTGGAAACAGAAAATTTGGAGAGCCAGCATTCTGGTGGAAGTGGAGAATCCCAGCCATTGATGGGGATGAGAAATCCTGGCCTTTGTGTCTGTCTTTTGATCTCAGGCATTTTAGAATTCAACAAGAAAAAAACTAAGAAACTGATAAAGAAAGTGAAAACAGAATATAAATGTAAACTGGCAAGTTCATTGGAAGCAGTGTCCCAGCAGCAGGCCAGGGTCCATTGGAGCTGGAAGGTCCATGCAAAATGACAGGGCCACTGCAATGAAAATCACAGCCATGTCTGTAATCAGTGCTGCAGAGGAGTTTCCCTCCATCCTAACAGCCATATTAGTTTTGGGCCTCCTTATTTGCTGATTTATTTACAAAAGGAATTTGGTTGCCAAAAGCATAATTTTGAGGTGCCCTCGTTTTATTTTTGACATAACAACACCCCATCTCTTCCCAGTTGATCTCCCAGCCAGTCTTTGCTGAGGGCCCTCTGATCGAGCCTTCAGCTTGGAAACCCATCCAGTACCCTTAATGGTGCAGTGGCAGTCAACTAGGAGGCTGTCACCAGGAAGGGTGTGCCGATGAGTGATGTGGCAACATGGGAGGGCTCAATATCCTCAAATCGGCCAGCATTGGGGCCCTGACACCTGCTGGAAAATTGAGTCCTTCCTGTTCAGTTCCAAAAGGCATTAATAATCTAAGATTTTGATAGCAATTAGCTTAAATTAGTAGTGTACATTTAGGCTACACAAGCGCATTTCAGTGCTACCTATCTTCTGAAACTCAGTGATGAGTCGAATTTAGATAATTAGAGTACAGACTAATGTGTTGAATCTTATTATTGATACCATATATGTTGAATTGTAACTTTATTGTGGGATAATGTTGGAACATATGGTGATGTAAGTATATAAAGTTTAATCAGCTGTATAAATTATCATGTTGACTTCATGTGGGGTTTGCCTGAGTTTGCTTACATGGAGTAATGGCGTTACAGTCTGATGGGTAACACGTTGAACACTGGGGATGTGACATATTTTGTACATTTTGGGCGCATCTGAATAACCTGCTTATGCTGTCATTTTACAGGATAACTGAGTAGCCTATTGTGAATGGATTATAATGCTGAGCATAGATACATCCTCTTGAACAGTCACTTATTCTATCGTCAAGCAGTTTGAAATCTCGATTAGCAAATGAGACTCTCAAAAATACTTTTGTAATGTGCGATTTCAAGCACATGAACTGCGCTGATGTTATTCCACCTGCATCAAAAATCTTTGCGTATTCAGGAATAAGCTTAACTCATAGATACACACGATTTTCAATAAACGACCATAGCAGCAGTGCTTCAGACACATTCGCCCCAGTGCTCCAGACACACTATCAAACCATCGAGAGTTCAACTCCTGTTCTCTAATCAGCCAGGTGGCTGAGTTGGTTGTAGAGCAATGGGGGCAGGGATGCTTTGTATTCAGCAGAAGCGATGGTTCATGGAGCTCCAATTGCTAAACTCTTCAACCATGTGAACTATGTAACCTTGCCATTCACACCACAAAGGCTATCGGTTTTGTGACATCCAGATTGTAAACCAGCCAGGGTTTTATAAACCTATCTTTTATAAACAGGTGATTATAAACCTATCTTTTGCACTTTTGCGCCACTGGCAATTTTGCTCAGCCCATGTCTGAGCCTGTTGCAGATTTACTGATATAGATTGATTTCCGTATCCCCATCTTAGTTTGTTATTGTTGTGACATACAACTACCAGAATGAGGTGAGCAAGGTGGTTGGTCTTTTCATTAAGCAAGTCCTTTGTTCCTATAACAGGCACTATACACAAGATACGTATGTTAAAATATCCAGAATTCAAAATTTTATTTTTATTCCAGAAGTACGATGCCGGGTTTTGTTCAAAATGAACAGGACAATAAAATGCAGGACACAACGACCTGCAAGATTGGTCTCTGGACTGCATAAGTTTAACTTTGAAAAATATCTCCAATATGTCTGCGAATAATGTTCCCTTTTAAAGGGAACCAAATTCTCATCTGGTTCATTTGCATACCAGCTGCATGCTTAATTCTTCAAAATATTCCTTTGAAGTTGAGAAAACTTTGTGATTTTGCTATGGCTGTTGGAAATGGTATCAGTAATGTGGTCCTCAGCATTTGGCTGCAGTCAAGTATTGCACTGAATTGCACTACAGTGATTAGATCGTTTCATCTGTATGTTTTCTGTTAATCAAATATTGCCATCAGTTCCACTTGTTTCTTGTTGACATTAAAATTTATATTTAAACAAACACATTTGTAATTATACTGAGCTTTATTGAGGTAAAAGCAATGAAATTCTAGGAATTATATGGATAGATGGTTTCTTTATTCAGAAACAGATTATCTCCTACTTTGCCATATCCATGAGCCCAACATTCTGAAATCTTATTACATTAACATTTGCAAATAGTGTGTGCTTGTTAGGACATATTTTTAAATATTTCTCTGGTATATTCCCTGACCCCAGACATTTGACATTTTGAAAAGCACATACAATTTTCAAACGGTTACTGAAAAGATAAAAATAAAAATATATTGAAAAACAGTGATTCAGCAAACGTTGTGCTTTGATAGGATATTGCTTGCAGGACTTCCATAGCAACGGATAATCACAGAAAACCAAACGCTTGTTAGCCTAAAATAAACCACACATGAGTCATCAGCATTATGTTCTGTGTCACTACACTGTACTTTTATGATTTTGACCATTTATGACTTTAAGATACTATGGTATTTCAGAACATGATCAACCAAAATGTTCCTTCAGAGGAAAATGGTAATAAAACCAGTAGGATCCTCAAAAGGGTAAATTTTATGAATTCACATTCCCAACACACATTTTGTGCCAATTCAACACAGTGTCCGGGATTCTCCGTTCCAGATTCTAAGTGCTCTCACCAATTGAGAATCGAGACTGTATCCTGCTGGCACTAGGAGTGTCGCAGGGGTGGGATTCTCATGGCTTAATTATGCAAAAACTATGCTTAGTGCCGAAGATGCTGGTTTCCCTGCAGTTACTGGGGTCGGGCCACCATATTGAATGGGCATCCTGATCCCAGCGTCCAGAATCATGCCCCCATTCCACCCATAACGCAAATGGTGACCCCCACCCACCCATTGATTAGGGGAGCACCCCATTGACTTCATCCAGGAGGTGCATCCTCTTTTCCCTCCCCACCATGGGAATAACCAGCCATCCCCCACACTATGCATGCATGAGGGTAACCCGACCCCCTCAGCACCCCCTCAGCTAGCTTTAGTCCCCCCCCCCCCCTTCCCTTGGCACTGACACCCTGGCAGTGACTCGCTGGCCTGGTTCGATAGGGGTCAAGGGAGTTATCCCATTGTTCGTGTGTCCCTCTGCCATTGCCAAACTCAGACTGTGGGTAAGGAGTTAACCTCGAGACCCTCCCCTGGGATGGGAGTCCTGTGTTTGGACTGCCCCTTCCGGCACTGGGCAACCTCATGGTGATCTCAGGCAGCTCTCTATTCAAGATCTTCATCCTGGTCTGAAGTATAAGCCATTAGTGTTATAGTAAGGGTATTGGCATTGGGGAGTTGAATGAACATAGTAAGCAAGTGTATCTGCTTAGCAGTCTGATTGAAGGATTATGAAATTAGTAATGAATGAGGTATAAGTTATGCTGACTGAATTCAATGTCAAATAAGTTACAAAAAGAACAAAAGAGAGTGAAAGAATGATTGAATTGAGAGAGAAAAAAGCAGAATAAGAAAAGCAAAACTAAAGTAAGATTTTATATTTTTTTAAATCTCTAACAACAATTAATACATAGAACATAGAGCAGTACAGCACAGAACAGGCCCTTCGGCCCTCAATGTTGTGCCGAGCCATGATCACCCTACTCAAACCCACGTATCCACCCTATACCCGTAACCCAACAGCCCCCCCCTTAACCTTACTTTTATTAGGACACTACGGGCAATTTAGCATGGCCAATCCACCTAACCCGCACATCTTTGGACTGTGGGAGGAAACCGGAGCACCCGGAGGAAACCCACGCACACAGGGGGAGGACGTGCAGACTCCACACAGACAGTGACCCAGCCGGGAATCGAACCTGGGACCCTGGAGCTGTGAAGCATTTATGCTAACCACCATGCTACCCTGCTGCCCCAAACCATGCTACCCTGCTGCCCCCACCATGCTACCCTGCTGCATGAGGGTAGCATGAGGGTACCAATACATGAAGGAATACTTATAATGATCCATTCTCAATGTGTGAGAGATTCTGTTGGAATAATTAACATTTATTATGTAATTAATAGAGTACTTAAATGGGAAAGGACAAGACTTCACTTTCTGTGGTGAGTTTAATTGCTATCTACTGTGCAAGTACAGCAACTTCACACTTGTTTTGTCATGTGTTCGGGGTCCAGATGGGTTCTATAGGTCTTGCTTATTCTCCCAAAAATAACTGCTTGAGATTGTAGATCGTTAAACCATCACTTTTTATTTACAGCTCCTATATACATATTGGAAAACTGGACAAGGTTAAAACTTCTGCTCCCTCCAGATGCCTTCACTCAGTCATGTAATGTTACATCAGCATCGTGTGCTTCTGATGTTAACTCATTATTCCACATCTTCACCCAAGTCTTTATCTCTATAATATTTACAACCTCCTACATCTCCTCCAATGTCTCAAACTTAAGAGGGGTTGTTACTGAGGTGCCTTGACTTCTCTCCCTGATCTTGTATTAATCTCTTTCTGAAGTTGAGGATATTCCATACTCTTTCATCTTTTGGTATGGAGCATTTTTCTCCTGGGTGGCAATACAACTTTGTTTTCCTTCTCCTTCTTGCAGATTCTGACTTTCTACGGCTTTTTTTCAAGGATACTAAGGTGTTGCCATCTCTCTATGTACCCTGGCCTGTCACAATCCTGTACAATCTCCGTTGTGGAGTTCTTTTGATTGTTGTGCCTTCTCTCTGTTAGTCTTGTACCCATGCTCTCTCCCTAAGCTTCAGTACTGGTAACTCATGTGCTCTGCACCTGTTGTTAAAGTTGCGAGCCTGTTTGTTTATCTGTTCTTCTTCATGCTGTTCTACCATGTGGGGGCTGGGGGGGGGGGGGGGGGGGGGGGGGGGGGGGGGGGGGGGGGGGGTTGCATTGTGGTATTGTCGCTGGACTAGTAATTCAGGATACTCAGGATAATGATCTGGGGACCAGAGTTTGATTCTCACCAAGGCAGGTGATGGAATTTTAACTCAATAACATATCTGAAATTAAAAGTCTAATGATGACCATGACACCATTGTCAATTGTCGTAAAAACCCGCCTGGTTCACTAATGCCCTTTAGGGAAAGAAATCTGACTTCCTTACGTGGCCTGCCTTACATGTGACTCCAGACCTCCAGAGCCTCACAGCAATGTGGTTGACTCTTAAATGCCCTCTCAAATGGCCCAGCAAGCCACTCAGTTGTATCCCACCACTGCAAAAATACAAAAATAATTTAAACCCGACCGGCATCAAACTAGGCACCAGAAACTACAACGGCAAAACCCGACCCTGCAAAGTCCTGACTAACATCTGGTGCCTTGTGTCAAAGTTGGGAGAGCTGTCTCACATACTAGTTAAGCAACAGCCTGACATAAGTCATACTCACAGAATCATAACTTATAGACAATATCCCAGACACCACTATCACCATTCCTGCAGAGTTGGTGGCACAGTGGTATATAGTCATGCGGGAGTTGCCCTGGAAGTCCTCAGCATCGACTCTGGACCACATGAAGTGCATAGAACATAAAACAGATATAGGCCCTTTGGCCCAGTGTGGGCTGCTTGTCCTAATCTAAGATCACCTAGCCTACACCCCTTCAATTTACTGCTGTCCTTGTGCCTGTTCAAGAGACGCTTAAATGTCCCCAATGACTCGGACTCCATCACGCCAGTGGCAGTGTATTCCACGCATCCACCTTTCTCTGTGTAAAGAACTGACCTCTGACATCTCCTCTCTACCTTCCTCCAATCACCTTAAAATTATGTCCCCTCATAACAGCCATTTCTGCCCTGGGGAAAAGTCTCTGGTTATCCACTCGATACCTTGTGCACCTCTATCAAGTCACCTATCTTCCTCCTTCGCTCCAATGAGAAAAGCCCAAGGTCACTCAACCTTTCTTCATAAGACATCCCCTCCAGTCCATTTACCAGCAACCTGGTAAATCTCCTCTGCACCCTCTCCAAAGCATCCAAATCCTTCGTATAGTAAGGCGACCAGAACTGGACACAATATTCAAAGTGTGGTCCAAGCAGGGTTTTATAAAGCTGCAGCAAAACTTTGCGGCTCGTAAACTCAATCCCCCTGTTAATGAAAGCCGACACACCATACGACTTCTAAACAACCCTATCAACCTGGGTGGCAACTTTGAAGGATCTATGTACATGGACCCCAAGATCCCTCTGTTCCTCCACACTTCCCAGAATCCTGCCTTTAACCCTGTATTCAGCATTCAAATTCGACCTTCCAAAATGAATCACTTCACTTTTATCTAGGTTGAACTCCATCTGCCACTTCTCAGCCCAGCTCTGTATCCTGTCAATGTCCTGTTGTAACTTACAATAGCCCTTGACACAATCCACAGACTTTCGTGTCATCGGCAAACTTACTAACCCACCCTGCCACTTCCTGATCCAAGTCATTTATAAAAATCACAAAGAGCAGAGGTTCCAGAACAGATCTCTGCGGGACACCACTGGTCACCGTTCTCCAGGCGGAATACTTTCCGACCACTACCACTTGCTGTCTTCTTTCGGCCAGCTAATTCTGTATCCAGACAGCCAAATTTCCCTGTATCCCATGCCCCCTGACTTTCTGAATGAGCCTACCATACTTTTCAAATGCCTTACTGAAATTCATACACACTACATCCAGTGCCTGACCTTCATCAATGTGTCTCGTCACATCCTCAAAGAATATAATGAGGCTTGTGAGGCATGAACTCTCCCTCACAAAGCCATGCTGACTATCTTTAATCAAACTATGTTCATCGAAATAACCATAAATCATGGGCACGATTCTCCAAAATGGAGACTGTGTTCGCGCTGTCACGAACGCCTTTGCGTTTCATGATGGCACAAAATGGGCGTGGGGACAACCGATTCTGGCACGGCGCTGGAGCTGTTCACGCCGCTTCAGCCGTACATCCTGGCACGGACTGGGAGTGGCGCCAACCCGCGCATGCGCAGTGGCGAAGCGTCAACCGAAGCATGTGCGGTACACTCGCGGAATGCTCCGGCCCCGAGCAACATGGCGTGGGGGTTTTGGGGCCAGAAGCGGAACAAAGTAGGCCTGGGGGGGGGGGAGAGAAGAGGCCAGCCCGCCAATCGGTGAGCCCTGATCACGGGCCAGACCCCATTGGAGCCCCCCTCCTCCCGACCCTTTGCGCAGAGTTCCCACCGGCAGCGACCGGGGTGAACAGCGCCGGCGGGACTCTGCCGTTTCCGCACGGCCGCTCTGCCCATCCGGGCTGGAGAATCGGCGGCCAGGCTGCAGACAGCGACCGGCATCACGCCAACGCACCGGTGCAAATGGCGCTGATTCTCCGCACCTCGGAGAATCGCGGCCCCTATCTCTCAGAATCCTTTCAAGAGTATTTTGCTCACCACAGACACAAGACTGACTGGTCTGTAATTCCCAGGGATTTCCCTATTCCCTTTCTTGAACAGGGGAACAACATTTGCCTACCTCCAATCGCCTACTCCAGTGGAGAGTGAGGACGCAAAGATCATTGCCAATGGCGCAGCAATCTCCTCCCTCACTTCCCGTAGTAACCTTGGGTATATCCCGTCTGTCCCAGTGGACTTATCTATGCTTTTCAAAATTTCCAGCACATCCTTCTTAATATTCGAGCCTATTAACCTGGTTCATGATGTTCTGAGGAGCAACAAGGTCCCTCTCTCTAGTGAACACTGAAGCAAAATATTCATTTAGGGCCTCCCCTACATCCTCAGACTAGGTACAAGTTACCTCCACTATCCGTGATTGGCCCTGCTCTCACTATGATCATCCTCTTATTTCTCACGTGTAGAATGCCTTGGGGTTTACCCTAATCCTTGACCTCATCCTCCCCAATCTGTCTGCTGCAGTTGCATCTGTGCATGACAGTATTGTTAGAAGTGACCACTGCACAGTCCTTGTGGAGACAAAGACTCCAGATTCCCATGGATGCCAGTCTTGAGTTGGTAGATCTGTTTGAAGTCCATCCCATTTAGCACGGTGGTAGTGCCACACAACGCAATGGAGGGTATCTTTAATGTGAAGACGGGACTTTGTCTCCACACGGACTGTGCAGTGTACTGCTGGATTATTGGGAATATAGTTTGACCATCCTTCCAGAGAATTTTATCTATTTGGAGACACTTGTCATCTTGCTGCTGTGTTTGTTTTATTTACTACAACCTTTTTGCAATAGCTGGTGAAGTGTTGAGTAATTGGAGATGTATATGCTCCCAACTCTTTGGTGGAAATCTAAATTCTCTTGTTTGGTTCCTTCATTGGTATTTTTGACACTGCGTGTGTGATTGTTTAAAACTTCCCTTTGTTATGGAATCATATCTCATTAATCCTTATCTAAACTGCAGGATTCTGGGCCATATCTTTGGAATTTCTTTAAGTTCAGAAGATTGACTAGTGGCTTATGGGGCGCGATTCTCTGACCCCCATGCCGGGTGGGAGAATCGCGGGAGTGCCGGGCGATTCACGCAACGCCGCCCTAGCACCCGCACGCGATTCTCCCAGCCCCCAAACGCGACAGGCCGCTCGGAGAATCGCCGCTCCGGTCGAGCGCCGATTCTCCGGCCTGGATGGGCCGAGCGGCCTGCCTAATCTGACTGGTTCACGCCGGCGCCAACCACACTTGGTCGCTGCCGGCGTGAACAGCGCGCGTCCGCTGCGTGTGGGGCCTGTGGGGGGCGTAGGGAGGATCGAGCACCAGGGGGTTGCTCAGGAGGGGTCTGGCCCGCGATCGTAGCCCACCGATCGTCGGGCCGGCGTCTCTGAAAGACGCACTCTTTTCCCTCCGCTGCCCCACAAGATCAATCCTCCATGTTTTGCGGGGCAGCGGAGGGGAGGACGGCAACTGCGCATGCGCGGGTTGGCGCCGGCCAACCTGCGCAGGCGCGGGTGATGTCATTTAGGTGCTGCCGGCCCCGTCATTCAGGTGGCGCCGCTTTGACGCGGGCGCCAAGGCCCGGCGGGCGAGATTGACGCCCCACCGCTCCTAGCCCCCTGGGGGTGGGACAATAGTGGGCGACGAGCGGTCTCGGATGCCGGAGTGAAACACTCCGGTTTTCACTCCGGCATCGGCACTTTGTCTCCCTTTGGGAGAATTGCGCCCATGGTCTTTTTCGATTTTGAATCGCAATCCCATCATGCAGTCTCAGAATTTTTCGCACACCCACATTGTAGCCTATGCTTCCTTGATTTCGGCAGACATTTGTTCAGCCTCTGCTAATGATCTTGAGGCACAGTAAATTAGTCTGATTTATTGCTCCCTGCACTTGAAATAACATTGCCCCTGTTGACAATGCATCTACTGAGGTCAGTTTCTCTGGGTCGTAATGTGCCAACATTTCAGAGGAAATTAAAAGTTGTTTAATCTTTTTAAAAGTATTTTGCTGGTACACATTCTAACACCATTGTTGACCCTACCTTATCAGCTGTCTCAAAGGTTAATTAACCTCTGTCAAATTTGGTAGGAACTTGCCTACTTGACTAATCATCCTGAGGAACCTTTGAAGCTCAGTTATAATCCTGGGTTGTTGGAGTTCTCTGATTAGTTAGATCTTTTTGTGGATCAGCTGTGATTCCAGTGGCTTGTCTAATGTGACTGAGAAACCTGATCATAGGTTTGGTGATTTTTCATTCAGTGTTAGACCTGCATCCTATAAGCATCTCAGGACTACTCTTAACTCTGCGGTCATGCTCGCAGGACTTCTTTGTAAGAAGTTGAAATCTCATCAACTTCCTGCCTTGTTATCCATCGTCAAAGAGAGATCCAACTGAAAACAGTAATGTACTGGCCTGATTCGTTTGATCTTTTTTATGCAGGCTTGAAGCAGTTCTATATCTCGGGTATCTCTTTCTCCATTAGTCTCAGTGCTGGACCTGCTGCAAGTCTTCAGCACCCAGAAATGTACCTCAGAGTGGCAGTGTGGATTTCTTGCTTCTGCTGAGCCATGGAATTGTTGCTGCTTCACTGGTGCTGCTTGTTCCTTCAGGTTTGAGCTCACTGCTGATCTGTGTCTCAGCTTACACTTGCTGCATTCACGATGCTCTGACTTTTTTGGTGAATTTTGAATTTGTTCCATTATCCTTTTAAGGATCCCTTGACTTGCCAGGTCTGCAGCTGCTTCTTAATTTCCTCTCTTTTACTCTCTTTACATGATAAAATATGATGGCAGCACGTGAGATCTTTTTCTCTCATGTGCTGCCATCATATTTTATCATGTGTTCGGGATCTAGACCGGGTTCTTTTGGGCTTGTCTATTGTTCTAAAGAAAGCTGCAATAGACTGTACTTTGTTAAAACTATTACTTCATATTTACAGCTACTATAAACATATTATGGAAGTCTTGGCGCTGTAGGTAGCATCCCTGCCTGAGACAGAAACTCCAGTTTCGAGTCCCAACCCAGCACTTGATGGCCAAAGAATGTGTGTTCATAATGCGGCCAAACAGGTTGTGTCAATCTGTAAATCCTTCCAACATGCCAATGGCAGAGTGGGAGCGACTCCTGGTCAACTATGCTTGATATGGAGTGCATCCCTCAAACTATTACCCTTTGGCAATTTCTAGCAACTTGTCCCAGGAATAGCTAGCTATGGAAACAGACAACGGTCCGCTTTAGTGCACTATTCAGTGGGGGAAGAGAATTGGGAATATAGTTATTGGGACCTCTGCAAGAGGTTGGACTTCTGCTCCCTCCAGATCTGGCATTCAATCATGTGATGTTACAGCATCATTATATCAGCATCATGTGTTGCTGATGTTAACCCTTTATGGCACTTTTCAATACGTTTCATGCTGTCTTCTCCAAGCTAACAATGGAATAGTTCAGATAGCAACCTTGGATATTTGACTCTAACTGCACATCTGTCTCTCTTCTGAAGTTGCTGTAGTATTTATGTATAAATAACAGCAAGCATCATTCATTTTGTTGTTACTTTGATGGGAAATTCTGGACCAATGCACTTTCACTCGTAGCATCACAGTTCAACAGATACCCTTCCCTAACCAAGAACAGTTCATTTTTGTAGATGCTTGTTGATTGATTACAGCTAAAAAAATTCAAACATTTTCTTGTAAAGGTGAACCTATTTTTAACTATTAAGAAGTAAAACTTTATCATTTGGAAGCTGTACTCACAAGCATTTCACCTAGCGTAGTACAAAAATAAATTTATCAATTTGCCTCAATCATATGACAATTATTTGACTTTTTGCTGTCTGACTTTATTATTTCCAGTGCAGCATTTGGAGTCATATTTTGGCTATGATGTATGGTACCAGACAGTAGTTCTGCACTGTGAAGAAAATGAAAGATTACATGCTAATTATCTAAATGTTAGTTGGTACAACTAATTTTCCTTCAACATGTGAGGTTACTCACATATGAAGGTAATTAGTTCAACAGACAAACAGGCTAATTAATTAATAATGTTTACATTACTATTGATTATGCCACAGATAGTGAGTACAGCCAGCAGAATATAAAGTACAGTTTTCGGTCAGACATTCCCATAGGCAGTTCATAACAATCTATAGATGAGCATTTTATGTGCACTATTCTAGATTAGTCATTAGCAGCAATATCAAATATTTCTACTAGGGATAAAAAAAAGGAGACTCATTTTCTTCATTGTATTAGAGTAATTATTCATTACTGAGTTAGGAATTTCATGAGGAGCCAGAGAACCAAATACTGTGTGCTGTTCGATAGCCAGATGTAGCTTAGTATTTAATGTGCTGATGTCCTGTAAGTATTTTTATAAGTGAGACTTATGAATATTAGCCCCAATTTTTAATCTCTTGTGCCTGATGCGAGTGAGTGTATGAGTTAAAATTGGGAAATCATACTTAACTCCTCATTGTACTGCAGTGATGCCAGCCGCTATTTTAACTCCACGGTTTCGGGAAACATTGTTACGATACCTGTATATGCCAATAACTAAAAAATGAGCTAAAGTCAACACAGATCAACGTTATTTAACAGGCAACCAATGCACCAAGATAAAGAGTATGTACCTTCTCATTAATCAATTCATGTAATTGAGATATGTCTCATAATTCCTTTCGCTGTGCACCGCACTTCTGGCAGTTATAGAATCACAGGATCGAGCCCCAGGTTACTCCCAGCTGACTCCCTTCCAAGCCAGGTCAAGTCTTCCAGTGTCCTTTGAAAAGCATTCCACTCAACCCAAGTATTAAAGAATCAACTTCCACTACAAGATCCACCTCTCCAAAAGTACCATCTGTTCTGTTGTTTTCTTTTCAAATGGAGCGTTAGCTATTTCCAACATTCTGTATAGTTTCGACAAAACCATTGTATAGCACAAAACCATTGTTTTGCTGCTCTTCACAGCAATTGCTGCATTGTCTCTCATTTGGTGTCTATATATCTTTTTTTTCCAAAACGCAGCTGTGGAAACTGTAACTTGATTTTCAAAAGGTTTCAGTTTGAGTTTCTTTCCCCATGATAATCAGATCACATAGGCCTGTCTCTGGGCAAATGCCTATGACCACCATCCCCCTATCCAGAACATTCTATTTTATCGTTGGGTAAGGAAGACATTTTAAATCATAACTGTCTTGTAAAGTGCACATTGGTAACAGTACGTGATGCCCTCACTCATTCACATTGAAATGTTGGGTGATGCCACTTGGACGTTGATGCAAATGTGATTCCCAGACAAATGAGCCACAGATAATGTTGCAACATATGGATCAAGGTTCAGAAGAGGCTTAGGTAAGTATAATTTTTCTTTAGTTTAAATAAGTTCCTTATGGACCTTGGGGGTTCACCTGCCCTGAGATTCCCCCTTGCCCACACTATGAATGGCCTCTCGATTATCTCCCCCCCCCCACCCCAACTCCTCCCCTCACTATGAATCACTGCCAGGACTCATTCCCTAAGGCCTTCATGGAAAATTCCTGCCACTCATCAGCCAGATAGTGAAAGCACTATTGCCTAAACAATATATTTGTTGGCAATTTACACTTGAAACCACAAAACAAAAGAATCCCCTTTTTTCTTTTAGCACTGATCATTTTTACACTGACTAATGGTAGACATTCAGTTCTCCTGGAACCAGTCTAAGGTGATTCTTAGCTCCAAGGGTTTACTTCTGTTCTTTACCTTTCTCAGCCTGGGGACGTTTAATTTCAGAACTACCTTTCACACTGAGATTCCCCCCCCCCGCAGAGGTTCTTCCCCTGCACAAGCCAGGTGAATATTCCAGCCTTGTTATAACTCACCATGAATTTGGACTTTTCAGCCCGAGCTTGAGCTCCCACTCGCATTCTTGCATGTTGAACCACAGCATCTTTCTGCCTATAGCTGCTTGCTCTCCCTTAACCTGGCAGACTAACTTGTCGGTGAATTTTCAGAGATATCTTAAAACCTTGTCATCTCAAAGCCTAGCTCAATGGCAATGTGAATCACATAGGCATCTAGGTAGACATTACCTTTGAAATAAATGGTAAGTGGTATGTTTGGGGGTGGGGGCGTGTAGTCCGGCAGCTGTGGTCTGGGGGTTCAGAGATCTGGCTCCCCAATCTCTTCCTGAACTGGTGAGTGAAGCTTGTTAGTGCAGGAAATTGGCCTAAGTGCAGCTTCGGTGGGGCGTTCCTTGCCGAGTCCTAGAAATGAAGAGTCCCATTTAATAGCGGAGTTGAAGCGTTGGGAAACATCCGGCTAAACACACCCGACATGGACTGTTTCATTTCTGTTAAATCACACCCGTTATCTTTGAATGTAATATTATCCTTACCTCCTTAATTATCCTGAATGGAGCACTCATGAAATGAATGCCCATTGAGAACGTTAAAATATTTCTTGAAGCGTTCACGTTGCTTATTTACCATCACACATTTTAATCTAATTTCCAAATCTACCATAGTCAAGTTGGCCCTTGCCCCCCCCCCCCCCCCCCCCCCCCCCCTACCTATCTATTTGGCTTTGCTTACATTTACCACTCCAGTTTTGAACTTGTTTACCTCATTCTCAAACTCAGTGTGGAACTACATAATATTATGAGCACTCTTGCCTGATCACTCTCCTTTTATAATGAAATAACGAAATAGCTCTGTCTCATTAGACAAGACAAGATCCAAAATAGATTCTTCCTTGATTGGTCCCATGACTTGTATATTCAAAGAAATTGCCTCAAATGCATTTCATTGACAGAAATCCAAAGCGAAACTTTGGTTTTGTAAATAAAAGCATTAAATACAAAAACAAGGAAGTTACTGGTTAGGCCTCAGCTAGAATATTTTGTACACCAGCACCACATTTCAGGAAAGATGTCCGGGCTTGGGGTGCCGAAGAGGTATTACAAGAGAGACAATGTGAGTGAGGAAATTCAGTTATGTGGAGCGATTGATTATTCTGTTATTATTCTCCTTAGAACAGTGAAGATTAAGGGGAAAGAGGTAATCAAAAATTATGATTGTTCTTGAAAGAATAATTATGGAGAAATCGTTGCTTCGGGCAAATAGTTCAGTAACCAGAGGTCAAAGATTTAAAATAATTGACAAAAGAACTAGATGGAAAGTGAGACATTTTTTCATATGGTAGGGTGTTAAGTCAGAACTTTTCGACTGATTGACTACCAGTATTTTCTTTATACCCTACCCTTGCCATTAATTGGCTAAAAGCCATTTGCATTAACATTTAAAAATCTTCTAATAATTCACATACTAAAGTCATTGTATGTCCCATATGTTACAGTTACAACTCTACTTGTTTGCGTAATACAATTAAAAATAAATAATATCCTAGTTACATTGAATATATTCAGGAAAAACAGATTTTAAAATGTCACTGCACATTTTGGTGGTGCTTAGGTTTTTTAAGTAGTGCAGAAAGTTATATATGATTGCTCATAAAAATGTTCACAGAAATTTTAGAAAGCATATTCCTTTCTCTGATTCAACCAAGGACTTCTAAGAATACTATTAGCAGAGAAATGCAGGGAGCTTTTTGGCCATCATATTTCGCATTTCATTTTTTTGTGTCTATAGATCATTTGCACCTATATGAATATTTGATCATCAGAGTTTTGCACAACCCACGGAAGTGTCATAAGTCACCAAAGTGTCCAGGCATAATTGTTTTCTAAATGCCTGCAAGAGCTTGTTTCTAATTCCCTAGACCAGATGTTATTTACTTTATTCAAGCATGGCATCAAAGACAGCATTGTGGAGCATCTGTACATTCTCGAATCTCTCATAATGTGTACAAATATGTAAATTCCCAGTTTTCCTCATTATCCCCTTTCTATAATGTTCAATCTACCCATCCACATTTAAATTAATGGATGTAAAATTGGGTGGGCTCTGTTAAGGTAATCATTATGCCAAAGTTTCTTCTGCCAAGGCAACTAAATAGGTAATACCGCTACCCAGTTTGGAGACTATAGACCTCTATGACTCAGATGAGGCATGAAGAAATCAGATATCACTTTTTGTGATAATGGAAAACAGGTGACAGTCAGCTGTCAATTTTTACACCTCCCATCTGAAGTCAATCGAAATAAAAAGTGGGAGAAGTAAAATATGCTTCTGTCCTGTGTTGAATTCATCTGGACTGCCACATAAAGCTAGGTTCCTCAGCTGTTTTGAATCACTACTAAACCACCTTATCTCCTTGTAAATATCAGGGCAATTATGGCAGAACATTCAAAGTTATAGGAAGTAAAAGACAAGATTTAATGTATAGAATGGGTTTGTCCATGGCATTGTTTACAGTGAGTTTGAGATTATGCTCCATCCTATCTGTTAATCATCTTCAGGTTACTTATCCCACGTTTTTGATTTTGTTCTCACTCCTCTGGTTCTAGCTCTTATTTCTCCTGTGTTTTCCTTTCCTTTGCTTTTCACCAGGATCTCTTTTTCTCTTCCTCTTATCTTTGACATGACATGACATGCTGATTATATGTGCAACAAGGAATTAAGCCACTGAGAGACACAATGCATTTTCCAGTGGCAGCAGTGGTTTCCCCTTCGGGATTGATCCAACTGCAGGTGGGTGCTCCAAAGGGATGAAAATATTGTCATGAAAACTTCCTCCAGGAACCAGGAAGTACATGCTAGACATTACAATCTTGCTAATGGATTTCCTCAGGGGTTCTCGTATTCACTGCCAAAATCTGAGTGAAAAAGCTGCAAATACTCTCGAAAACATGGCATAAACCAAGAAGCCACGAAGAAATTCAAATCCGTTGAACCTGTTAATGGAGGATCTCCCATGATGTTGTGTAATTTTGAAGCAATGTGTGTGTTTATGCCATGGGCACAAATACATAAGGCTGGTGATTGCCAACAAATGAATATGATCATTTTTATTGCCATTTTGGAATCAAATTCTATCGCAATCTACATTATTCTGTGAAATATGTCAATAAGTTATTTATTTATTTATATTTATATATAATGTATATAAATATAATATATATATTCATTTGAATTTATTTTTTATCCCTGTCCAGTGTGAAAGTATTGATTACACAGACGGCATGCAAAATCAGTTGGGCATTGATATCTATTAGCTAGCAGTATTGGTAGTGGTGTGGGGTTTAGCTGCATCACCCCTGGGTACCAATTGGGCTTGATATTATTAGGGTGATGGTTCTTGGGTTTGATAAAACCATAGTAAGGATGCTGAGGTTTGACAGCATGGAAGAGGGTGCCTTTGGCAAGCATGCCATTTGGGAGAACATGGAAGTGGGTTGGGGTTGAACTTCGGCTTTGACTCACTGATGGATTACTATAATTACCAACAGTGAGAGGCGAGGAGGACATGGACTTGACAGCACTGGAGGTATTTGGGGACATTGAAGATCAGCCAGTAATGCTTTATAACTTTCTGTGAGATCTCTGGAAACCTTAAATCTGGTGTTTACAGATTGTAGAAGAATTGCAGAGTATAGAATGCCATATTTTGGGGGTTATTTTCAGCACGTGTACTGGTAGTGAAGGTACCTCAGGTTGCCACATTGGTAGAATTCATGTGGCTATCGCGTTGCAGCTGTAGAGAGCTCTGGTCAGCTTGCATTTTTCATTCATTTATGGGCACCAAGCTACAAGAGAAAATCCAATGTTTGGATGTAGTACGGAGATGATGCTGAGTGAAGTACT
This sequence comes from Scyliorhinus canicula, assembly GCF_902713615.1. Classification (NCBI taxonomy): domain Eukaryota; kingdom Metazoa; phylum Chordata; class Chondrichthyes; order Carcharhiniformes; family Scyliorhinidae; genus Scyliorhinus; species Scyliorhinus canicula. The sequence goes on from NC_052155.1 coordinate 114,661,084, forward strand.
TGGACTTCTCGAAAGAAGGAGCATGAAATCCTGTAAGATAGTAAATGTATTAAAAAGAGTTAATCTTGAGCACAATTTCAAATTAAAATACAAATAACAGATATAAACTGGTAAATGATGAATTCAGAATTAAGGTCATGAAACACTTAGCATAAAATGGTAAGATAGTGTATGTAGAACATTCAGGAGCACTTAGGAAAATGAACTGGTCAAGCTAAATAATCTCCCTAATCAGTCCAAATCTTTGAAGGGTAAATTTTGATTGGCAACCAGAGCAGTGGTTTAAGTGGGGACGATTTTCAGTCCGCACGTGTCGTCCGAGAGAACGATGATGCAGCCAACAATCCGAAGAAAATCGCGATTTTCGATTTTCCCCACCCCCACCGATGATGTTGTCAGGTTCACAAAGGAGTTCAATGGATTTTAACAAATCTTAATGATTAGCCAGCCCTCTGCCACATGATTCCCCCTTCACTGAATGTTCATACCTTGCTGACGTGACATCATGTCGCTGAGGTTTACAACAGCTTTTAAACCGGTTTGAGTTGAAGGGGATTCCTCTGGGGGCACAAAGATAAGTAAAGCCCTGGGGGAGAGGGACATAGACACATAGAAAATACAAGGAGGAGGCCATTCAGCTCTTCAGGTCTGCTCTGCCATTCATTATGATCATGGCTGATCATCCAACTCAATAGCCTAATCCCGCTTTCCCCCATATCCTTTGATGATCCCCTTCGCCCTAAGTGCTATATCTAACTGCTTCTTGAAAACATGCAATACTTTGTCCTCCGCTGTTTCCTGTCGTAACAAATTCCACAGGCCAACCAGTGTGTGGGTGAATAAATGTTTCCTCATCTCTGTCCAGAATGGTGTATCCCGTATCCTCAGACTGTGACCCCTGGTTCTGGACACACACACCTTTGGGAGCATCCTTCTTGCATCTATCCTGTCTAGTCCTGTTCAAATTTTATAGGTTTCTATGATGCCCCCTCATTCTTCTGAACTCCAGCGAATACAATCCTAACCGATCCATTCTCTCCTCATACATCATCCCGCCATCCCAGGAATCGGTCTGGTAAACCTTCGCTGCACTCCCTTTATAGCAAGAACATCCTTCCTCAGATAAGGAAACCAAAACTGCACACTATTCCAGGTGTGGACTTACCAATGCCCTGTATAATTGCAGCAAGACATCCCTGCTCCTGTACTCGAATCCTCTTGCTATGAAGGCCAACATAGCATTTGCCATCTTTACTGCCTGCTGTACCTGCATGCTTACCTTCAGACTGGTGTACAAGGAAACCCAGGTCTCATTGCACATTCCCCTCTCCTAACTAATGGCCATTCAGATAATAATCTGCCTTCTCGTTTTTGCTACCAAAATGGATAACCTTGCATTTCTCCAAATTATACTGCATCTGCCATTCATTTGCCTGCTCACTCAAACTTGTCCAAATCACACTGAAGGATCTCTGTATCCTCTTCACAGCTCACCCTCCCACACAACTTGGTGTCATCTTCAAATTTAGAGATATTACATTTCGTTCCCTAATCTAAATCACAAATATATATTGTGAATAGCTGGGGTCCCAGCACCGATCCCTGTGGTACCCCACTAGTCACTGCCTGCCAATTTGACTCCTTTGTTTCCTGTCTGCCAACCAGTTTCTATCCATCTCTAAACACTACCCCTAATCCCATGTGCTTCAATTTTACACTAATCTCTTATACTAATTGATTCTTTCGATGACAATCAAACCTCTCCGCAATAACCAAGAGCTTTGGTTATTAATGATTGAATATTTTCACCTGTTCTTGATACGACTTATCTTCGGTGATCTCTAGCTAATCTAAGCTTCTTAACAAATTCAAAGCTTTGCTTCCAATTGGACTCGAGACTACATGGACCTTAATCTCTGTCAAAGTTTTGTTGGCTTGAATATAATAATGGAATCTCGCGGCATAGGACTTCCAGTTCTCTCCGTTCTCATCACAAGAGCCCATTGTACAAAAATTGCAAAGGCACCATCTCATCCGCTGGTATTTTACCAACTGTAGCAAGGCACCAGACAGCCCACCCACCCTTTGGCCAATTGAAATCCTTAAATGGACAATTATTGCCACTTCAGGGCTTCTTCCCATTGCTGCTTGTACTTTACCCTGTGCCCATGCATGTTCTCTCCACCCACCTCCTCCCACTGCCTCCCAAATCTGGGCCCCATTCCCTTGCAGGCTTGTCAGCGTGGCCCTCATGGAACTCCCTCCACTCGCCTTCTAAGCCATCTCCTGTGGCGATTATCATTGGACCATTCTGAGATATTTCTTTGAAATATGACAAGATGTTATATAAATTATGTGGGATGGCAGCATAGTGGTTAGCACTGCTGCCTGACTAGAGGGACCCAAGGTTCAATTCCAGACTTGGGTGACTGTGTGGTGTTTATACATTCTCCCATGTTAATATCCCAAGGTGTGCATGTTAAGTGGGATTACAGAGTTGCAATGATGGGGTAGGGGAGTGGACTGAGGTGGCATGCTCTTTCAGATGGTAGGTGCAGACTCTATGGGCCGAATGATCTCCTTCTGTACTGTAGAGATTCTACGATTCTATGAAATACATGTCTTCAATGGAAAATATAATTGGGCCCATTGTTAAAAAGGCTGCTGGTCAATTATTGAATGCTTTATGCTTTCAGTCAAGTCCAAATTCACCCTTAATGTATTTTATTTGGCACAGTACCATTTCCAATAGGTTATTAGTCTTCATTCACAGATTCTTTTTGAACACTGAATTTAACCAGCATCTTCACTCCCTGGCTCTACCCTGCATAGATAAGTCAGCAATAACTGCCAGCGCATCAACTAATATTTACAAAGACTCAAATCTGCATTGAATGACTCCTCCTTTGATTCATGACAACATTGATCAGTCAGCTTTCATTCTGCAGGGAGTCTTCAGCTTGGGCATGATGAGCATTTGCAATGCTTATCTCCTTTGCACAATGGTTCATCATACTACATCTTCCAAATCTTTTCTGTTAAATTAAAAATCACTATTCTCAGCCTCTGCAGGTTCATGGGTCATAAAGTTGCCGTATTTTCTCCATTCAAGTAGGTGCATTAATTAATAGCTCCTTCATTTGTGAAGTGACTGTGCAGAATGTTCCTAATTGTAAAATTTCTCTGAAAGTATCTTTGCCTGATTTTCCTAGAGAGGATTCCCTAAAAAGATGTTTAGACAATAATGCACTGTTCTGTTTTGATAATAAATAAGCATATTCATAAAAAAATTCAATTTGTGTTATGACTAGAAGAGGTTCACAAGAATTAAAATGTGACTTATGATAAATATAAAAACTTTTGAAACTTTCAAAGCGACTTTTTATGGTAGCCCCGTGGCCATTTAATCTGAGGAATGTTTGGCTGGCAGCTGCCATGCCCCAGGAGCGGTGGCCACTGGTGGGACTGCATTAAATCTCAGACATCAAGTGCTAAGAGGTTCTCAGCAGGGCCAGGACCGGAGGCCCTGGTGGTTCCTGGTGCAAAGGCCAGGCGGGAGGGTAAACCTCTGGGGAGAGGGGTGGTGACAAGGGGGATTCTAATCACTAAAAGGGCCCTGAAGAAGGCACCGCCCTTTCCCATCAAGGCCGACCAGGTTGCCCTGCCCGTCCCTGATCTCCTCCTGTTAGCCACAAAATTGTGGCTTGGGTGGGAAGTGGCCAATTATTGTTCACTGAATGACCTTGGTTGGGATGAGGGCAGGTGAGCCACATATCTTGCCTGTCACTTGTATAATTCCAGCAAAGTTGTGGGTGGGTGGGTGGACAGGTGGTGCGGGTTAATAACCTGCAGAAGTTAAGTTGGGGGGTGGGGTACCTCATTGTGTTCAAGTGTACAAAGACATGCCAATCCTGGCATCTCATAAATCAAGAGATAGACTCTTTAAAAAATCAAAAGATTTTGTGTAGAAATCATTCCATTTGCTAGTTCCATTTTTCTTTTAGACATAACCTAATATAGATTTACCGTTTGTTTATAAACCTCATTAGTGGATTATTGAATCTCTGACAGAGATTTAAGTGCTCTCTGCTCTTGTGTCACATATACACAAGGGGAAAGTGCACTGAACAGCATCAAATAACAAAGCAATTTGGTAACACATATGTTTCACAGTGATAGTCAAGTGGCTGCTGACAGTTGGAACACAGGAGTTGCTGCTCCTGGTTACAGGGCCAGAGCAGATTGCGGAAGGCGTCTTTTAAGAATGCCGCTGATCCTGACATTTCAAACCTCTATGGTGAGATTGCGAGTGAAGCTTAATTTTACTTGGAAACCGTGCCTCTCATAACATATCTTTAAATTTGTGAACAAAATTGCTCCTTTTTCCTGTGCACATGGCTAATTAATTCCTCATCCCTCTAACAACAAATGCTTATTTTTTAAGGGTTTTCTCAACCCTGGGACGTACAGCCAAATTTCAGTGATCTACTTCAATAATTTACTGAATGGTGAGGATGTCTGGGGGGGGGAAGAGGAATTTTAGCTCCTCAGTTGAGTGAACCGAACAGGTGAAGAGTTAAAATGGAGCAATTCTATATACTACTTTATTCCTACAAATTTCAGATATTATTGCCAAATACCTGGTATAAAATAATGGTGTGGAATTTAATGCTTTCTGTGGGAGTGGGAAAAGAACAGGCAAGGGATTGAATTGAGAAAAAAAGCAATGTTTCAAATTCCCAACAGTGGGATGGAAGCGTCACATTTTCCTGGCAGTGTGGTGGAAGTGGGACAGCATTGTCTGGCAGCAGGAAGCAATGAATACCCATTGATACTTAAGTCTTACGATTAGGTTGAGATGCAGGTTTCCGCTTTCTTGACCAAGTAAAGCTGGCATGGAGCACCTTCAAGATGGAAGCTGAGCAACGTTGGGAGTTGTCTGTTAGAGCTGGGAGAATTTTCTGGAGGAGTGGAGAGAAGGAAGGGAAGTGAGGTAGATCGAAAGCAACCAAGGGAAAGTTGAAGGTGATCAAGGAAAGGACAAGGGTGTTGCTTTAATACTCTGACTAATGTGGTAGTGAGTCAGCTGACTGTACATGTATACCTATGCATGGTTTCAAAATCAGTGTGAAATAATATAACAAAATGACCAAAAGAATAAGGGCGGGATTCAGTGGCCTTGTTGCGCTCGAGCGAGAGCGTGAGGCCGGTGAATAGCAGGAGAGGCCAAAAATGAGAACTGCGCTGGGCACCAAACCGTTTGCAATGCAACCGGCCCACTCCCGTAGACGAAATCGGGATCCCACCATAGCGTGGCGAGAAACCAATTATCACCACTTTAGTCCTATTTCCGTACAATTAACGGGAGCCATCTCATATTCAGCAGCTTCCCGTGATCCAGCGGCCTCCCCAGCAAGTGGTCACACTGGCCTTTTAGTACTCCTTTAGAAAACTGTTGACCTGGTGGAAAGGCTGCTGCGAGGAGCAGCTGTGGTGATTAGCCATCTTCACTCAGAGGCAATGAGTCTGGGGCACTGGGCATGCTACCCCTGTGCTTGAAGGGGGAGGGGGGGGTCCACCCTCAGCTGGGGTGGTCTACTATGGTGGGGTGGTATCAGAGCTGGGGGAGGGGGGTACTCCACTTGGGAGGGGCAACTATGCGCCGCTCTGCCATGTTAACTCCTAGATCGTGTGTACCCTTTCCGGGGGCAACCCTAGACCCTGCCTGTCAGCCCCACCTCGTGGACGTGGCACCATGTGGAGGAGGAGGACACCCACTCCTCGTGGCCGTCAAGGTCACCCCAGCCCTGAAACTTTACGCATCGGGATCATTCCAGGGCTTGAGTGGGGACTTGTGTGGCACCTTGGAGTCTGCAGCCCATAGGTGCACCTGACAGATCATGGATTCCCTGCTTGCCTGGGCAGGAAATCATGTAAACTTTGTACCAAGTCCAACAAGATGCCCGAGCAGCAGGATTCTCAGAAACTGATAGACTGCACATATGTCGCCTTGTGCTCACTGAGCCTTCTGGGAGTGCCCTTCGTCAACAGAATGAGGTTCCACTCTCTGAATATCCAACTCGTGTGCAACCACCGCTCTAGGATCATGCAAATGTGTGCATGCGTCCCAGGGAGTGTACAAGACGACTACATCCTGGGGCAGTCAGAGATCCCCAGCCTCTTTATAGGACCAACCCAGACTGGCAGGCTGGTCTGCTGTGCCCTCCACACTCTGGCGCAACTGCAGGGCGATGCTAAAGGTGGAGGATGTGGAACACGTGGCCGCTTCCGAGAAGGAGGATGGTGAGAAGGAGGCGCCGGACCATAGGAGCCAGAGGATGATCCCGGGAGGAACTAGAGGATCAGTCGGAGACTCGAGGAGAGGCGGCATCAGCGAGGGTTCGGCAACCACAGAGAGCCAGGGAGTCCCTCGTCCTCACCCGCTTCACAAAGGATGTGGCCACAGACACTGGGAGGGGAGGACTGTGTGTGCGTGCGTTCGCACACACAATTTCCTACCCTCCCAGGGTCTGTATTCTATCAATCCAGGGTGTGGTGGGCTGTATTGGCGCATTCAGTGGGTCACTGTTGAGGGCAGGGGGGTGATAAACCACAGAGAGCAAAGCAGTGGCGCTCCTCAATCTATGCCGTTATCTGACCCCTGCCCGTCTCCTGAATACTCGCCAACCCATCATCTGCACTAGGTGTGCCTCGGGAGGGGTGGGCAAGGGTTTGGAGGGAGGCCCGCACTGCGGAATAAAGTGACTGAGGAGTCATACTGGTTGTGGTGAAGGATTTTTAGCGTATCACATGAAAGTGTCCACCACTGCCCCACTTGATGTACTTGGCCTTCCTCGCTCTACCGCTGCATCTAGGTGTTTTCCCAGGATGCACATCAGGGGAGGATGCCTGCTGTTTACTATGTCCCGTGGCCTTCGATGCCACTTGCGGTCATCCTCTTGGGCCGGAGGGACTCGGCACATGTGATGGGGGCACATACAGGCGCGCCAGCCTGTTTCAGGTGCTGACTGCGGGACGTGGTAGCGTCAGAAGGGTGGAATTCTGGGGAGATGGTCGCCACCGTTGTCACTCCATGGGAGTGCCCATAGGGGTTCACCTTGAGACAGACGGGCAGCTGGAATGAGCCTCAGCTGCCCTGCATCACATGACCCTGCCAGCCCTGGTGGCTCCCCCATGTTTGCACCGTTGTGTCAACGCCCTTGGCGATGCTCTTCAGTGACTGGGATATGCCTTGCAGTGCCTTGACAAAGCCCACCTGCATCTGGGACAAGCTCTGCAATGCCTCGCCCATTCCTACCTGAGGCAGGGACATGTCCTGCAGCACCTCATCAAGGTTCTACTGGTACTGGTCCTCAGTCATGGATGTCACTGACTCCATCATGCCTTGGACACCTCCACTCATGCTGACGTCATGTAGCAGGCTCTCTACTGCGATCACCACCCTAGCAGTATTGGCCTCTGTGACATGCATTGCCAGCGCCATCCCCTGCGCCCGTAGCCTCTGGGATTCCTCCACTCGACTATGGACCTGCTGGAGTGTCGCTGATATCCCGCTCTGAATATCACGGCCGCACCCTAACATCTGCATCAGGTCCGGGTAAACCTGTTCTAGATTCTCAGCATCTGACTGGAACCCAACTGAGTCCTGGTATCCAGCAGACATCCGACTGCTGCCTCGCCTGCGCATTCCTACCTCCCCTGATGTGCACCTACAACTGCGTGGTTCTTGCCAGAATGTGCCCCAGAAGCAGGACCGCTAACATTGCCCACCGAAGTGCCTGTCTCTGCAGTTGTCTCATGGGGATGACAGCTGTGACGCATCTATGGTGGCATACTCTGAGATTTCCTCTGAGGTCTTTTCAGGGAGGGGAAGGGGAGAGGAGAGGACCACCCCGGATGGTCCAGCTGCATCGGTTGGAGGTCCTGCGGGAGAATGGATATGTGTTCAGTGGGAGGGATGGGTCATTCTGTGTGACAATAACAACATACGTGTGACAGGTCATCTGGGCGGGCCCTGATGAATCCTCACCTCTGTGCCATGCTCCAACCTCCGTGTTGGTGACCGCTCTGTCCTCGGCCTCCTCATAACCTCCAGGGTCCCGTTCCTCAGAAGGTGGTGAGGATTCTGGGGCAGGAATCAGCGGGGCAGGCAACTCCGGCACGAAGGAGTGGCGTGAACCATTCCGGCGTCAGGACGCCCCTCCTCCGCACCTTCAGGGGCTAGGCCGGTGCCGTAATGGTTTGCGCCGCGCCGGCCGGCAAGGAAGGTGCTTCGGCCACGCCAACTGGCGCCGAAACGCCTCCGCCGGCTGGCGCATGAGCGGGAGTAGCAACATGTGCTGCCGTCATCCCAGCACATGCGCAGGGGGATTTTACCTCCGCATCGGCCATCATGGAGGTTCACAGCAGCCGACACGGAGGAATAGAGTGCCCCCATGGCACATGCACGCCCATGGATCGGTAGGCCAGGCCACGGTGGGGGCAACTCCCGGGGCCAGATCCCTCCGCACCCCCCTGAGGAACCCGGAGGCCGCCCATGCAGCCAGGTCCAGCCGGTAAGTACCTGTTTTAAATTACGTCGGCGGGACCGGCCTAAAACATCGGCCACTCAGCCCATCGCGGGCCGGGGAATCGCCAGGGGCGTCGCTGTCAACGGCCGGCGTGGCGCGATTCCCACCCACGCCAAATCTCTGGCGCCGGAAAATTCGGCAGCAGGCTGGGGCGGGATTCACGCTACCCCCTGCCGATTCTCCGAGCCAGCGGGGTGTCAGAGAATTCCGTCCCTGATATCTGATGCACCATCGCCAGCCTGGCCACTCTCCTGATGGTTGTGGGACGATTTCTTCTGCAGACACACAGAGAGGGCATTGTTAGCCGCACGCGTGGTTCAGCATGAGGAGATGGTGGGTGGGGGGGGGGGGGGGGGGGGGGGCGGGGAGGTTCTTGTGGGAGGGAGGGGGGGGAGAAGGTTTTGGGCAGGCATTACCAGTAATGGACTGGGCGGCATAGGTAGGTCAGGGCATGGCATGGTGCTGTGTAGTGGGGGTGCCAGGTGCAGTCTCGTGGGTGGGGGTGGGGGTGCCAACTCACCCATGCGGCCCGGTGCAGGTCAGCAGGTCATTGACCATATGGCGGCATTGGGTGCTGGCCCTCCCAATGACGCTGCCTAAGCTGACGGCAGCTGCCACTTCCTCCCAGGCGGCAGTGGCTGCCCTGCGGCTGATTCTCCAGGGCCCTCAAGGAACAGGACATCCCTCCTGACCACGACCGCCTTTGGGAGCCTCCCCAAGTCTGCATTCTCAAATTGTGGGGCCAGTCATCTCGGTGCTGTGGCTGCGAGCAGAGTGGGGTTGACTCTGCAAGAGCAGTTTAAGTGCTGCACTACCTTGTTAGCGGGAGTGTTGGCGAATGTGGGCCCAGCGCATCAGCTGGCGAGCCTTCATTTGCAGCGTGAAGCTCATGGGGCCTCCTTAAGTGGACCAATTAACATTGTATTGCAGTGAAAGTCTTGCTGGGCCGAGCACCGGGAAATTTGCAGCAGTTTGCGCTCGCTTATCACACTTGGAAACCTTTTGGAAGAATCGTGCCGAAAGTAACTCTGTTGCCAAACAGAGAGGCACATTGATTGGTGGAGTATATCATGTATTATTACCAGTTTGCCAGAAAAATTGACCTGACAAGTAATTAATTTGCAAATAATTATTCTACTTAATATCCTAATTATACAGATCCCAATGGATCTTTGTGCGGTGTGAATTTCTTATATTAGAACATCTATGCCTGTCATACTTGTGTCTTAATTTATGACAATTTGGGTAACGTTTTTGGAGTAATTCCTGTAGGGTTAATTCTGTTACAGTCAACATAGATTTATGCATTTAATGATAGCTAAGTTTAATGAATAAATAATGTAAATGCGAAAGCTGTGATATTAATTTCATCTGAAGAAGTAGGCTGCTTGTGTATTCCCTGTTTTAGCCCTACTTTAGTCAAAGTAAAAAGTCTTATACAAGTCTTAAAAAAGAAAAGTTACATTGGGTTTCTTCAGAAAGAAAAAATGCATCCCAATGATTTTCCAAGTTGCAGAGATAGCCTTATCTATATGTTCCATGGACAAGAATGAAGGAAGATAAAATTCATTACTTTTGGTGTGTGCGGGGGGAGGATGACCGAATCCAGCCAAGCAAATCCTCTGGGACATGGGTTCACATCCAACCATGGTAGCTAGTGGAATTTAAATTCAATGAATAAATCTGGAATTTAAAGCTGGTGCCAACCTGTGGTTCAGTAATGTTCGTTCTGCAAGGAAATCCACCATCCTTATCTACATGTGACTCTGGAGCAATATGGTTGACCCCTAACTGCCTGTGAAATGGCCTAGCAATTAGGCATGGCAACAAATATTAGCCTTGCACTGACACCCTGAAAAAAAGATCTGCAAATTAACTATCCAAAGCATAAAGTTCTGGGATAATGACTGAGTATTTAAATCACTAAGAGCATGTTTTGGAGGGTAACAATTTAATAAATTTGAACTATTGTACCTACAGATGAGTAATCTACCAACGCCTTTATAAACACCACATACCATGGTATGTGGCAGTATGGCCTCATTTAATGAGATCTCTAAAGTTATAACAAAATATCAATTCCTGTTGAAGGAGCACAGATTATAATTCTTTTCAATATAAGGCAGGTGTGATGGTATTTGGGGTGGTGTGGGAAATGACAGACAACTAGTCAGCTTGCTGAATTGAAAACACCTGTACGTTGGCAAAGTACAAGGATTGGGTTTAGAAGATAAGGGGCGGAATTCTCCCACCGGGAGACAAACAGCCGACGCCGGATTGAAACCCGGAGTGTTTTACTCCGGCGTCGGAGGCCGCTCCTCGCCCCCTATTCTCCCCCCGCGCGCCGGGCCTTGATGCTTGCATCAAAGCGGCGTGCCGGGAATGACACGGCTGGCGGCGCCAAAGTGGCGTCAGCTGCGCAGGTTGGCCGGCGCCAAACCGTGCATGCCCAGTTGCCGTCTTCCCCTCCGCTGCCCCGCAAGACATGGCAGCTTGATCTTGCAGGGCGGCGGAGGGAAAAGAGTGCGTCTTTTAGAGACGCCAGCTCGACGATCGGTGGGCACCGATTGCGAGCCAGACATCTGCTGAGCACGCCCGTGGTGCTCGATCCTCCCTGCGCCCCCCACTGGCCCCACACTCACCGGTCGCGCACTGTTCACGCCGGCAGCGACCAGGTGTGGTTGGCGCCGGCGTGAACCGGTCGGGTTCGGCAGGCCGCTCAGCCCATCCTGGCCGGAGAATCGGCAGTCGCCGTGAGAAACGGCGAGCAGCGATTCTCCGAGCGGCCTGATGCAAAACGCGACACGCCATTTGGGAGGGGGGGGGGGGAGAATCGCGGGGGGTGCCAGGGCGGCACGGCGTGATTCGCCCGGCCCGCCCGCGATTCCCCCCCCCCGGCGTGGGGTGCGGAGAATCGTGCCCAAGGAGAGAGAAAATCTCTTTTTTTTCCCAGCATGCTCATCTAAATCCACCCGCAGAGAAGCAGTGATGTTTACTATAGAGAAATACCCAGGCTCGACCATCCTGCTAATCCAGCTGAGGTATTGGTTGTTTGTGAAAAATTAAAACATTTTCATTGAAAAATAAATCAAATAAACACTTGCAGAGTGCATACTGGGTGATTTCAAATATTCTCTTTGAAATTTAGATTAATCTCAGCTGATCAGACATTTTAAGCTAAATTATTGTCACATTTTTTACATTTTAGATTGGTACAGATTAAGACATAAAACCTTTGCTGAAGAATTGAAGTCAGAACCACCTCCTCCCTTTCTAAAAATGTAATAATCTTCCAAGAACACATTACCTTAATTAGAAAAATAAAAGAGCATAGTAACTACAAGAAGGCAGCTCCATTTATTTATTGGTGCCAGAAAGAACCCTTATAAATTCTTAACAGCAGAAGGGTTATTATGCAGTTCCATTAGCTGGGAACAAAGATATCTCGCAGAATTATGCTAAAGCTAATGCAACTGTAACTTTACGTAATGCTATAATCCGTTGGAAAACTGCAGTAAAATGCCCAGCATCAACCTGCAGTTTTATCAGTATTCCTAATTTTATGTAAAACGACACTGTATATGAAAAATATTAAATGTAGATCCTACAGAAAAAGGTATTTTGCCAACATTCACATTTCAATTTGTTGCACAGAAAGAAGTACATTTATTTTCTTCCTCTTCCAATCCCCATTGATCACATATAATCAGTGATTTATTTTTACACTATTCTTTGTTAATTTCTCCCCTGCATCCTCAGGTCATCCTACTATACTATTCTGCAACAGAACCAGTTAGCAGATTATGAGTGTGAAATTAGGATCATTTACATCCATTTTTTGATGATACAAGTGCCCTTTAGAGCTCCAAAATGGCATATGTGGCACGTACTCAAAGTTGTGGGGTGAATCACGATGGATGCAGTATTGGTGAAGGCATTAGCATATGCAGCGAATGTTCTTCAGATAAATACAGAGCAGGCAGATCAAGATGTCAAGCAGCAAACAATGAAGAGCAGCAACAGGAGACAACATAAACAGGCCCATTTTGCATGTCTGTGAAGTTATCCAAGTAATTACAAACCTGAATTCCTCATCACAATCGGCACCATACCTTCCCTTCCCTCTGTTACTGATGATTACAGAGTCCACTTCACCACAATTCTAAAATGAAAGCTACCAAATTCCGTATTGCAGACAAAAATCAACTAGTCACCCTTATGATTCCCTTAGTGCCCGTCTTCCTTGAGCTTTCCTTTGCCTGTCCTAGTGCACATAGTCAGTGCTACCAAATGGCTGCAGCGTGACTGTTGAAAGGCTGCTGCTATCTTTCAGTAGAAGAGACTGCAAATGGCCTTACCGGATGACCTTGAGCAGCTCTGGTCTTAGAAGGCCCAGCTGCGGATTGCCCCATCTGGGCAATTTCAACAGCAGATTGGATTAACTCGCCAAAAGCAGAACACTGGCAGGGGTGGGCAGCAAGGTAGCATCATGGTTAGCACAGTTGCTTCACAGCTCCAGGGTCCCAGGTTCGATTCCCAGCTGGGTCACTGTCTGTGCGGAGTCTGCACGTTCTCCCCATGTGTGCGTGGGTTTCCTCCGGGTGCCCCGGTTTCCTCCCACAGTCCAAAGATATGCGGGTTAGGTGGATTGGCCATGCTAAATTGCCCTTGGTGTCCGAAAAATGTTAAGTGGGAGTTACTGGGTTACGGGTATAGGGTAGATATGTGGGCTTCAGTAGGGTGCTCTTTGTAAGGGCCGTTGCAGACCCGATGGGCCAAATGGCCTTCTGCACTGTAAATTCTATGATATGTACAATTTTCCTGAGGGAGCGCAGTGGATTCCTCCATGGAGCCAATGCAACTTTCCCAGGGAGTGCCTCAATCACCCTGATTATCTGCATAAAAGCAAATTACTGCGGATGCTGGAATCTGAAACGAATGAGAAAATGCTGGAAAATCTCAGCAAGTCTGGCAGCATCTGTAGGGAGAGAAAAGAGCTAACGTTTCAAGTCCGATAACTCTTTGTCAAAGCTAACAGACAGAGAAAGTGGGAAATATTTATACTGTGAGAATGAAAGATGAGTCATAGCCACAGAAACACAGGGAAACCGGGTGCTAATGGCCTCAGAAAACAAGGAGAAAGAGTGTGACTGGCAGTCCCCAGAGAGGACAAAAGATGTGAACGGTCAAACAGCAGAGAAACTAACATCAGAGGATGAACTGTAGATGTGGGGGGAGGGGGAGGGGGGAAGCAAAGAGGAGAAAGGTGGATAAGATTTGGGGGAGGGGGGGAATTAAATATTAAGAAAGAAAGAAATGGTAAAAGATGGTTAAAATGAAATGAAAATAAATGGGCCGAGGTGGGGTAGAGCTGATCATCTGATGTTGTTGAATTCGATGTTCAGGCCAGAAGGCTGTAGCGTGCCTAACCAGAAGATGAGATGTTGTTCCTCCAGTTTGCGTTGCCCTTCACTGGAACATTGCAGCAGGCCAAGAACAGACATGTGGGCATGGGAGCAGGGTCTTTTGTTAAAATGGCAAGCAACAGGAAGGTCAGGGTCCTGAATGCGCCCAGACCAAAGATGCTTAGCAAAGCGATCACCCAGTCTGCGTTTGGTCTCTCCGATATAGAGGATATCACATTGGGAGGAGCGAATGCAATAGACCAAATTGGAAGAGATGCAAGTGGAACGCTGCTTAACCTGGAATGAGTGTTTTGGGTCTATGTCGGCGAGCTCTTTTCTCCCTCCAGATACTGCCAGACTTGCTGAGATTTTCCAGCATTTTCTCTTTCGTTCCACCCTGATAATATGTAGGGATAGATTGCTGGTCTGCTGTGACACCCTGCAAGCCCCTGTGCAAATTGTCAACCACAGCCAAAATGGCAGCAGTCTGAGCTTGCAGGATGGCAAGTTGAGCTTGTGTGCATGACAACAGTTTGAGCTACCACTGCTGCCTCGGGTTCAGCTGCCTATACTACACTGGAAACTATGACATTGACCTTCAAACGCTGCATGATAGCAACATAGAAAATAGAAGCAGAAGGAGACCAATCAGCTCTTTGAGCGGGCTCCGCCATTGATTATGATCGTGGCTGATCATCAGGTTCAAGACCCTAATCCCGTTCTCCCCCCCAATATCCCTTGCTTCTTTTAGCCCCAAGGGCTATATCTAATTCCTCCTTGAAATTACACAAAGTTTTGGCTTCAAATACGTTCTGTGGTAGTGAATTCCACAGATTCACCACTCTCTTGGTGAAGGAATTTCTCCTCACCTCAGTCCAAAATGATGGCAGAATTGACAAGTGTGCAGGCATTGTTGGTCACAGCTTCCAGGTGGCATAGTGGCACAATGGTAGGCACTGCTGCTTCACAACAATAGGGACCCGGGTTTGTTTCCGACCTTGTACGGAGCTTGCACGTTCTCCCCATGTCTCTGGTTTCCTTCCAGAGTCAAAAGATGTGCAGGTTAGGTGGTTGGCCATGCTAAGTTGCCCATTAGTGTCCAAAAGGTTAGGTGGGGTTGCAGGGATAGGGTGGGCTTGAGTAGGGTTCTCTTTTGGAGGGTTGGTGCAGACTTGATGGGCTGAATCATAGAATTTACAGTGCAGAAAGAGGTCATTCAGCCCATTGCGTCTGCACCAGCCCTTGCAAAGAGCACCCTACTCAAGCCCACACCTCCACCCTATCCCCGTAACCCAGTAATTCCATCTAACTGTTTTGGACACTAAGGGCAATTTAGCATGGTCAATCCACCTAACCTGCACATCTTTGGACTGTGGGAGGAAATCGGAGCACCCAGAGGAAACCCAGACGTGGGGAGAATGTACAGACTCCACAAAGACAGTCACCCAAACCGGGAATCGAACCTGGGACCCTGGAGCTGTGAATGGCGTACTTCTGCACTGTAGGGATTCTATGTTGGCTCCAAGCTCTGTGCAAGCCTTAACCAAGTTGGTGCAGTACTCCTTCATGCTGTTTGGCATTGACCACAGCATTTTGGTGTGGATTTCAGCAAAGCCTTGCGCAAGATCCCACATGGAAGACTTGTAAAGAAGGAAAATGCACATGGTGTACACGGTAATTTAATAAGTTGGATTCAAATTTGGGTTAGTTGTAGGAGACAGAGGGTGATGACAGGTGGCTGCTTCAGTGACTGGTAGCCAGTGTCCAGTAGCGTACCACAGGGATCTGTGCTGGGTCCCCTGTTATTTGTCATTTATATAAACAACATAAATGACTATGTGGGGGGTAGGATTAGTAAGTTTGCGGATGACATGAAGATTGGCTGGGTGGTTAACAGTGAGGTTGAGTGCCTTGTGTTATAGGAAGATACAGACGGGATGGTCAAATGGGCAGATAAGACGCAGAATGGCGACTGTAGTGGAAAGCCTGCCGCATGAAAATGCATTTTAATCATTGCTGGTTTCTTGATGTTTCTGCACAGCCTAGCCAATTGGTAGTTCTTGGGTAACTGAGAGGAGACAGGCACAATCACTGGCCACAGCCTCAGCAGCAGATGTCCCAATAATGATCAGCAACATGTGCTCCATGAAGAATACGTCATACAGGTGCATCTACCCCCTCCAGTTAGCTCCTGCTGCCTCCGAATGTGTGCCAATTTGACCTGTATGAGAAAGAGAAGTGTATCAGTGAATGTCGTGCAATCTATTTTGTGGGTTGTGACTGTCATGGATGAATAGCTGACAGTGTGTGCAAGCTGTAAGATGTGAGTGTGGGACTTGCAGCAGTGCTAAGTGCTTGAAAGTGTAGTGAAGCATATGAATGCCAGGTATGAGACCAGTTTGATAGAGATTGTTGGTAGGATGCATTGTGTATTCTAGATTCTGCAGCAAGGGGAAACACCCTCGGTGTCTATCCTATCGAGCCCCTTCAGAATCTTGTATGTTCCAATGAGATCACCTTTAATTCTTCTAAACTACACAGAGTACATATTTAGTTTACTCGGTCACTTATCATAGGGCAACCCTCTTGTTCCAGGAACCAATGCAGTGATGCTTTGCTACATCACTTCTAAAGCAAATACCTCCTTAGGAGAGCACAGTGTTCCAGGTTTGGTCTCACCAAAGCCTTATATAGTTGCAGAAAGAGTTTATTGTTCTTGCACTCCAATTCCCTTGTAATGAAGGCCAACATGTCATTTCACCCTGGCTGCTTCTGTATTTGCATGTTAGCTTTCTGTGTGCCTTCTATGAGCATGCCTAAGTCTCTCTGAACATCCATGTTCAAAAGTTTCATGCCTTTAAAAAAATATTCAGCTTTTATACTCTTATTTCCAAAGTGAATAATGGCCTCACATTTCTGAACATTATACTTTATCTGCATCTCTTGCCCACTCTATATTTAATAGTCAAGAACTGGATCATGTGACCTCTCTGTGGTTTCAATATAGGTTCATTTTAGCCACTACACAAGAGCTCCTAGACTTTGTGTCTCCGTAACATAGATTGTGTTCTTCGCAAAGGCAAGTTCGTTGCTGTTGTAGGCCAATATCCTTTGTTTCGAAAAAGTTTTCTTTTCAACAAATTCTAGAGATTTTTATGTCCAGCTGATGCAATTATAAAGTGAAGACATGATAAATTACTATTCTAACTAACACAGCTGTTGTGTTATGCTTCTTCATGTAGCATAAGCTGCTTATTTGATGTATACTCTGACAAAGGAAGGTTCAGACTTGGTGATAGATTTAACACATCTCTTGAACAGTTAACAATTCTCCTACTTGAGTTCGACTCTCCTGATCTTACTATAGTAACTCAATCTATCTAACCAGCCTGCTCTAATCCATGCGGTGGGTGTGATGCTTCCTGATCTGCCCCTGTCTCTTTGAGTATCGCCTAGTGAAAGAGAAAGAGCATGTGTGCCCTGTCCTTTTTTATGGGTGGCCCCCTTGTGATAGTGTCACCTGGGTGTGTCTTAACTGCCCATTGGTCGTGTCCTATCTTACTGACCTATTGGTTGAATGTCTGTGTGTCATGATGTCTCTGGTGCTCTCTCTAGTGTTTACCTAGTTGTAGTGTACCTACATTAATCCCTTGTGTATTTGCAGTGATGCATATATCACCACAACAGCTTCATAACACTATTTTGATTCTATGATTTTAAGTGCACTGTCAAGACTTCCTCAGTAACAGATTCCAAGATTTTCCCAACAGCTATTGTGAGGCTAACTGGCCCGTAGTTCCCTGTTTTCTATCTCCTTTTCTTGAATTGTGGTGTTACATTTATTAACTTCCAAACCTCTAGAACTGTTTAAGAATATAGGAATTTTGGAAAATCAAAACCGTTCACTGAGCCCCTTAGATTTCTCTGCTACTTTTTTCTCTGCTGATATTAATTACTTTCAGTGCCTCATTAGACCTTTGGTTACCCTCTATCTCTCGTATATAATTTTGTCTTCCATTCTGAAGACAGGTAAAAAACATTTGCTCAACATTGTGCCGCTCAGTCATTGCCCATGATAATTTCTTCTGACTATGCCTTGTAACAACCATTATTTATGTTAGCTACTCGCTTCCTTCATATATTTTTGTAAAGGCTCTTACAATTTATCTTAATATTTCTGATTAATTTACTTTATTATATTTTTTGTGTCTTTATCAACCTTTTGGTTTCTGCTGGTTTCTAAAACACTCGGCCCTCAGGCTTACTCCTTTTTTTTTCCAACATTATGAACTTCTTCTTTTAATCTAATACTACCCTCAACTTCCCTAGTAAGTCATGGATGGATGAATTTTTGTCTTTCATTGGACATTTTGAACAATTTCTTTAAATGTTTCCGACTGGTAATTTATTACCATACATTTTAGCATATTTAGCTATACAATCTTAGCTAGCGTAGCGTTGTTCAAATTTAAGATTCTTGTCTTTGTGCTGCTACACATTCTCTTGTGGCTCCAACATTGATGGTTGAAGGCTACTGATTTTCACTGGGGGAGACTGTAGATGGTCCAGCAGGATGCCCTCAAGTACGGCGTGGCAACAGTGGTCAGCACTGCTGCCTCACAGCACCAGGGACACTGATTCGATTCCGGCCTTGGGTGACTGTCTGTGTGGAGTTTGCATGTTCTCCCTGTGTCTCTGTAGGCTTTGTCTGGGTGCTCTGGTTTCCTCCTACAGTCCAAAGATGTGCTGGTTAGATGTTTTGGCCATGATCAATGCATGAGATTAAGGGGATAGAGCAGGGAGTGGGCCCAGGTAGAATGCTCTTTTGAATGGATGTATGGGCCAAATGGCCTCCTGCTGCACTGTAAGGATTCTATAAAGTATCTCTAGGCCTTGAGGAGTCAGCTTTGGATAGAACCAGCTTGGCATGGGTGACAGCAGTTTTGTCAGGCAGTCTTTAAGGAAACTACAATGGCACAGTTGGCATTTGTGGTGTGCGCATGAATATGATTATCTTGAGAGAAGACCACAGATTTATCATTCACATTGCCACTGCTATTGAGGAGGTGATGTGGCACCTCCTCAATCTTAGCAATCTTTTGGATCTCGGGGAGCCTACCTGCCCTTCTGAACACTGAAATCAGTTGTCATGACGCAATCAGTGCGAACCTCCATAGCAGCAAGCTGGCTTTGCATGATACAGAGCATAGATCTCATGACTTCAGTCTGTGCTTCCATTTCAGCACTGAAATGTTAGGTGTAATTTAATGCTCAGAGCAATGGACCTGTCCACTGGCTGGGGAGTCCAACCCCGCTGCAGCCATTCCACATCCCCCCACCAGATGTAATGTTATTTAGGTACTTATTAGTGCCCTGTATTCCTCGGGGGAATTTCCCACTTGGAGAGCAGTAAACCATCAGAGCCTTCCTCCCTGACTTAATTAAGGTAGCCTGGAAGGTGATGGGGCCTGCGTCCCGTACCTTCACACTTGATTAAAATGATCCCTCCTGCCTCCCAGCCCATCTCCAGGGGAGAATAAAATTCTGCCTATCTCAGTTCGAGGCATTTCATCATGGTTGGCTCTGCTTTGAAATCATGGAGTTGGCTGCCACTTTTATGCTGGAAGGGATGAGGTCCAAGCTCTGCATGATGCCCTTTGCCATTGGAATCTCTCTCGCTCTCTCTCTCTTTCTTCTTCTTCTTCTCCTTCTCCTTCGTCTTCGTCTTCTCCTTCGTCTTCGTCTTCGTCTTCGTCTTCGTCTTCGTCTTCTCCTTCTTCTTCGTCTTCTCCTTCTTCTCCTCCTCCTCCTCCTCCTCTTCCTCCTCTTCTTCCTCTTCCTCTTCCTCTTCCTCTTCCTCTTCCTCTTCCTCTTCCTCTTCCTCTTCCTCTTCTCTCCCCCCCCCCCCTCCCCCGGCCCATGTGCCTTGACAGTGACTGCAAGCAATGTACCAATAAATGAAATTAGATTTCGTCTGAATGCCGCTCCATCAACTGAGTTGGCCACATCTGATCTTGCTGAATGCCGCTCCATCAACTGAGTTGGCCACATCTGATCTTGCTGTCCGGTGAACTGGTTCAGGAGCTGCCCTTTAGCACTGGTCTAGTTGTACTTCCTTTGTGCCAAGTGAATCACCTTATGCTGATCCCAACTCTATTCTAGTGTCTGAGCTAGGAGGAGTCAGTATCTGAGCTAGTAGCTGGCATTGTATGATCAAGTGACAGTATAACCTCATAATGGTGAGGGCTTCCTTTCTCTCCCTCACCTGGCTGTGTTGAAGTTGCTCAGGCAGCAGAACTTGGGTATCTGAAAACATGTGATGGGAGGTTTAGCATAGCAGAGGAGAGCGAGTAGTAAAGCAGAAGTTTTATACTCTCAATTTGTAGCTTTCAATTTCTGACAGATCGCAGGGTGAAAGTGAGTAAGGAGTTGAGAAAGGGGCATAAAGCTATAACTCACCATCATCTTTGATGTTCTTGGCGGTGCAAGATGCTACGGGCCCCATGATGCAGTACCTGTGGAGTGCCATTGCTTCCATTGGGGTAAGTGGATGTAGTTGTGCCATTTTCCAATCTTTCCGCTATTCCTACCCATTGTTAAGAGTGCCTGTCTCCTTGTGCATTCCCTTCGAGCCTGCCTTTGGAGTGCCTTTGTGCTCCTGCACCGTAATACCCGATTACCTGCAGTATGGCTGGAGGAACTATTGCAGTTGGGGGACTGCAAATAACAGGAAGACCGAGAGCAAATGGCCGGAGCAAATGAAAAGTACTCTGTTCTCTTTCCAAACAGAGCCTTAGTAACCACCCTTATGCAACACTGGATGGTGAGCTGAAAATATTGTCTTCTCCACCCCAGAAGGAACCAATCGCTGAAAAGGTCATTGCCACATTCAGCTTCATAACCGCTGACAATGCTTCCCTTTCCCTGCTGAAGTTGCAGCTGTGCCTGCAGGGTGTAGCAGATTTCAGTGAGTACCGCCTGAGTGAAACGTAGGCATCTGACATATTGTTCCGCGGTGAGTTTGAGGTTGGGGAATTGATTTCTGAACACCCTTGGCAGCCATAGCCAACTACTGAGAGCCCTTCTTCTCCATTCTCAATTTAGCAGCTTCTGCTCTGTGTAGCCTCTCTTAATTCTCGTAGTCATGCTCAATTCTAGTTAGATGGTCTACTTTGGGAACCCATGTCTTGGGGCAACTGGTCTGTGCCAAAGCCTTGAAGTAAGCAGAAAAGTCTTGAGCATCTGCCACAGCCCTCCCTTTAAATGTCAGAACCATTAAATAACAGTACAAATACCCAAACACTCAGCAGCAGTACATGTCCATCAGCAATTAACCTGAAAGTAGTTGATATATTTAGATAGCATCGGTGAGAGGCCCTGACTGCTGATGAATGCATGCTCAGCTGTGTGAGGTTAAGAAAGGACATAAGTAGAATGTTGAGATCCAGCATGTTATAAAATTAGCATTATATGTTAATTGATGCTATGCTGTGTTTTGGGAGGCAATGGTATAGTGTATGGGGAGACAATGGCACAGTGGCACTGTTCTAGTAATTCAGAAATCGAGGGTAATTTTTTGGGGACCAGGGTTTGAATCTGGAAGTGAAATTCGAATGATGACTATCAAATCATTGTAAATTGTAATAAAAACTCACCTGGTTCACTTCAGGGAAGGAAATCTGCCATTCTTACCTTTCATAGCTTATATGTGACCCCAGATCCACAGAAATGTGGTTGACTGTTAAATGTGCTCTGAAATGGCAAGTGATGCACTATCAATTACGACGAGACGAGAGTAGAATGTAATCGAGGCTTTATTACACAGAGATGTGTGGCCTCCTACAGTAGCTGGCGAAATGGCTGCTGTTCGGAGAGCACACACATTTATACTCCGCCTACTGGACGGAGCCAGCAGGCAGGGATCGACCCCCGTACCTGTAGTACAGGTGCCTTACCGTAATACCCATATATACAATATAATACAACAGTGGTGACTACCACATTCACTCCCTGTTAAAAATGAGTCCAGCGGGGGTGGTGGAAAACTATATACATACAGATTGGTCTTGAAATTACAGAGAAGGTTACAAATTTAGACGAACGGGCGCCTTGATCTGTCGTTGAGAGCGCCGAAGTGCTGGTGGCGACTCGGGCGTCGGCTTGGTCTTCAGTGACTCTGGGAGCGTGTCAAAATCGTCTTCATCCCCGGGTGGGAGCAAGGCGAGGCTGGATTGTCCTGGAGCGGGGGCTGCGGAGGGGTGCGCCGGGGGAGCGAGAGTGGCGCCGGGGGGGGGGGGGGGGGGTGGTGCTAGGTCCCTGAGGGAGACTGTGTCTTGGCCGCCATCGGGGTACGCTATGTAGGCGTACTGCGGGTTTGCTGAACCCTCTCAACCAACGGGTCCACCTTGTGGAGCCGCATGTGCTTGCGGAGGAGAACGGGTCCTGGAGCTGCCAACCACGTTGGGAGTGAAACCCCCGGAGGAGGACTTCCTGGGGAAGGCAAAGAGACGTTCATGGAGGGTTTTATTAGTTGCGGTGCACAGGAGCGACCGAATAGAGTGAAGTGCGTCGGGGAGGACCTCCTGCCAGCGG
The DNA here is from genome assembly GCF_902713615.1 of Scyliorhinus canicula. Taxonomy (NCBI): domain Eukaryota; kingdom Metazoa; phylum Chordata; class Chondrichthyes; order Carcharhiniformes; family Scyliorhinidae; genus Scyliorhinus; species Scyliorhinus canicula. The sequence continues at coordinate 114,683,672 of NC_052155.1, forward strand.
GAGGCCGGGAGATGTCTGGACCGTAGGGTCAGCTGGACAGCCCTCCAGACTGTCATATTCTCCCGTTCCACCTGCCCGTTTCCCCTGGGGTTGTAGCTGGTCGTCCTGCTCGAGGCAATGCCCCTGTTGAGCAGGTACTGCCGCAGCTCATCACTCATAAATGAAGATCCCCGGTCGCTGTGGACGTAGGCGGGGAAACCAAACAGAGCGAAGATGGTGTTGAGGGCTTTGATGACGGTGGCAGACGTCATATCGGGGCATGGGATGGGGAAGGGAAATCGGGAATACTCGTCAACCACTTTAAGAAAATACGTGTTGTGGTCGGTGGAGGGGAGGGGCCCTTTGAAGTCCACGCTGAGGCGTTCAAAGGGGCGGGAGGCCTTCACCGGGTGCGCACGGTCTGGTTGGAGTGCGGTTTACACTCCATGCAGACCTGGCAGTCTCTGGTGATAGCCCTGACTTCCTCGATGGAGTAGGGCAGATTGCGGGCCTTGATGAAATGGTAAAAGCGGGTGACTCCTGGGTGACAGAGATCGTTGTTCAGGGTCCGGAGTCGGTCTACTTGTGCGCTGGCACATGTACCCCGGGACAGGGCATCGGGGGGCTCGTTGAGCTTACTGGGGCGATACAAAATCTCGTAATTAAAGGTGAAGAGCTCGATCCTCCACTGCAAGATTTTATCATTTTTGATCTTGCCCCGCTGTGTGTTATTAAACATGAAGGCAACCGACCGTTGGTCAGTGAGGAGAGTGAATCTCTTGCCGGCCAGGTAATGCCTCCAATGTCGCACAGCTTCAACGATCGCTTGGGTCTCCTTTTCGACGGAAGAGTGCCGAATTTCGGAGGCATGGAGGGTGCGGGGAAAAGAATGCCACGGGCCTGCCTGCCTGATTGAGGGTGGCGGCCAGAGTGACGTCTGATGCATCCTTCTTGACTTGGAAGGGGAGCGTCTCGTCAACCGCGTGCATCGCGCCCTTGCAGATGTCGGCCTTGATACGGTTGAAGGCCTGGTGAGCCTCGGCCGTCAGTGGGAAAGCGGTGGAGTGGATGAGCGGACGGGCCTTATCTGCATAATTAGGGACCCACTGGGCACGAACCGATTAGCCATCCTCGGCTATGTGGTTCAGAACGGAGCTCTTGGGTCCGACCCTGATTGCATGTGCCCCACATGGAACTCCCCGTTCCCCACTGCCCCAATGCCCTCAAACGATGCCTGGGGTTTTTTTTGTACTGCGCCCAGTGGGTTGACCTTAAGGGTCACGAGGCCGCAAACAGTAAGGGGTGGTAGGGGCCTGCCAAATTTCAGGGTTAGGCTCTGGAGGTTGCACTGGAAGGCCAGGCCGAGTAGCAAGGCAGCGCAGAGGTTGGGGAGGACGTAGAGCCAGAAACCGCTGAACTCTACACCCTGGACAGTGAGCGTTGCCACGGAGTGGGATCCGGAGGCCAGGGAGATTCTTTGATTAGCGGGGTGTACCGTGAGGGAGCAGTGCCTTACCGTATCGGGATTAGATGAAGCTCTCAGTGCTCCCGAAGTACAGAAGGCAGGATATCTCACCTTCACCTTTGTCGACGCGGTCGCGAGGTTGTGCGGTCGAGACTTGTTGATCGTGACCAAGGCGAGACGCGGCTGGTTGTCGGCGGTTACAGGCGATGTGTGGCCCAATGACGTGCCCGACGGGCAGGGGTCCTGAGGTGGATAGGACGGCGGCGCCCACGGGCCGCACATGTCCTGGAGCAGGCAAGATGGCGGCACCCACGGGCTGCACGTGTCCTGGGGCAGGCAAGATGGCGGCACCCATTGGTTCTGAGGCAAGCAAGATAGCGGTGCCCACGGGCCGCACGTGGATGAGGAGAGGAAGATGGCGGTGCCCATTGGCCATACGTAGGTGTGCAGGGACAATAGCGGCGATTGAGCAGGCCGTGTAGTGCAGTGAAATGTCCCTTTTTGCCACAGGCCTTGCAGAGGGCGCTCCCCACCGGGCAGCGCTGCCGGGGGTGTTTTGTCTGTTCGCAGAAGTAGCACTTGGGTTCCCCGGAGTTGGTTGGATGCCGCGCGGCGCAGGCATGGGGTTGGCTGGGGACGGTTGCTGATGGGCTCCACGATGGGGTGGCCGCTGGCGGGGTCCACGATGCACAGGGTGGGTGGGCCGTGCGGTCGGGGATAAGCCTGTACGTTGCATGAGGCGACCGTGAGCAAGAGCGCTAGTTTCTTTGTCGCCGCAAGGTCAAGTGTGGCCCCTTCTAAGAGGCACTGGCGGATGTAGTCAGATCCTATGCCTGTAACGAACACGTGTCTCATTAGCAGGTTCGAATGCTCAGTGGCTGAAACGGCCTGGCAATCACAGACTCTCACCAGGGCAAGCAGGGCACGCCAGAAATCTTCCACCGACTCACCGGGAAGTTGGTGCCGCGTGGACAGGATGTGCCTGGCGTAGATCTTGTTGGTTTGCTGAGCGTAGTTCTCCTTCAGTAGCTCCTTGGCCTCTGCATAGGTAGGCACGTCCTGGACGAGAAGGAAGACGTTGGAGCTCAGCCACGTGTACAGAATCTGGAGCTTCTTTGCTTCTGAGATTGGGTCTGGCACTGACCCGATGTGTGCTTCGAAGCAAGCTAGCCAATGTGCAAAGTCCTTTTTGCCGTTGTCTGCTTGAGGATGCAGCTGCAGGCGATCCGGCTTGATGTGGAGGTCCATCTCTGAAAAATCTCTGGTGAAATAAATTGATACACTATCAATTACGACGAGACGCGAGTAGAATGTAAATCGAGACTTTATTACACAGAGATGTGTGGCCTCCTACAGCAGCTGGCGAAATGGCTGCTGTTCGGAGAGCACACACATTTATACTCCGCCTACTGGGCGGAGCCAGCAGGCTGGGATCTATCCCCGTACCTGTAGTACAGGGACCTTACTGTAATACCCATATATACAATATAATACAACAGTGGTGACTACCACAGCAAGCCACTCACATGAAGGATAATTAGGGCTGAGCAATAAATTCTGGCCCAACTAGTGATGCCCAAATCCCATGAATGAGTTTTTAAAAAACACCGCAAACATCTGGCAGATGCTCTCTGCACTGCATTAACACCTTACCCAAGATGACATCTAGCATAGCCCCACCAGAAGTGCGTCCACAGCGCAGATGCCATTTTGGAAAACAAACTGTGCCAGAGCATCATAAAATGGATGCTACAGAACTACATTTTGCAGACACTAAAAGAGATATTGTGTTTCTCCAGTGGCTCAGTGAGTTTACCAAGTGAGTAATTGAACCATGCAGACCAGTTTTCATATTTCAGCCAGTGAAATTAAAGTCGCCATAGTCCCCTTTTGAGAGAGAGCTGACTGTTGTGATTTCACCTGCGGGCTTTCATGGATAACCTCAGCCGGTACAGGAATTGAACGTGCGCTGTTGGTGTCCCTCCACATCATGAACCAGTCGACCTGCCACTGAGCTAGTCAACCTATCAATATCCCTAGCTTCAGAAGGAAAATATTAGGATTCTTTTGAAGGAATGATGAGTGCCAGAGTATTGAAGAATGGCTAAGGTAATGCTCATTTTCAAATAATGGAAATAAAGCTGACCCAGATAATGACAAGCCAATTAGTATAACGTATGTGATAGAAAGAATGTTGTAATCTCTAGATGAAATTACCAAGTATCTAATTGAATAGAAAATAATTAGAAGTAACAAAAATAGATTTCATAAAGGAAGATTATGCTTGAGAAGCCAGATAAGAGTACTTTTAGGAGTAGGGGAAATATAGTGGATGTGATGCAGTTGAACCTTAAGAAAGCATTTGATAAGATGCCACAGATAAGACTATTGCCATAGAAGTCTTACAGTGCAGAAGGAGGCCATTCGGCCAATCGAGTCCGCACCAGCCCTCTGAAAGAGCACCCTACCTACGATCTGCCCCCCACCCTAACTCTGTAACTCCATAACCCCATCCAACCTGCACATCTTTGGACATTAAGGGGCAATACAGCATGTCCAAGCCACATAACCTTCACTTTTTGCACTGTGGGAGGATGAAGTCGATGATCAGTTCCTTGGTCTTGCTGACATTTACAGAGATGCTGTTTCCAGTACACCATACAACCAAGTGATTTATCTTCCCTTTTGGAGTCTGATTCGTCGTTGTTTGAGATACGACCCACCACACCCCACCGAGGCCGCATTTGTCCATTGAATTACTCCAAAGCTCTAGCTCAAGTTCTTTGAGCTCTAGATCAAAGTCCTCAGGCCCCATCTCACATGTGCAGGCCTGATCTGCGCCGTGGGGAAAAATGCTAGTTTGGCATCCTGGCAGGTACCCCTGCCAGTTGGCAGTGCCAGGCTGTCATTTTTAAAAAAAAATTTAGAGTACCCAGTTATTTTTTCCAATTAAGGGGCAATTTAGCGTGGCCAATCCACCTATCCTGCACATAGAACATAGAACAGTACAGCACAGAACAGGCCCTTCTGCCCTCAATGTTGTGCCGAGCCATGATCACCCTACTCAAACCCACGTATCCACCCTATACCCGTAACCCAACAACCCCCCCCCCTTAACCTTACTTTTATTAGGACACTACGGGCAATTTAGCATGGCCAATCCACCTAACCCGCACATCTTTGGACTGTGGGAGGAAACCGGAGCACCCGGAGGAAACCCACGCACACAGGGGGAGGATGTGCAGACTCCACACAGACAGTGACCCAGCCGGGAATCGAACCTGGGACCCTGGAGCTGTGAAGCATTTATGCTAACCACCATGCTACCCTGCTACATCTTTTGGGTTGTGGGGCGAAACCCACGCAGACACGGGGAGAATGTGCAAACTCCACACGACAGTGACCCAGGGCCGGGATTCGATCCCGGATCATCAGCGCCGTAGGCAACAATGCTAACCACCGTGCTGCCCACGTGCCAGGCTGTCATTACATTTTGCGAGGCTATGGAGAGCTGGGAGATCCTGGAAGAGAGATCTCCTGGCATCTACTGGCCACCCTGCGTTTTGGGCAAAACACAGCTGGTAGATTGCGCCCAGAGAATTCAAGAATTTTGATCCAGCAATGAGGGAGGAATGATGATACATTTTCAAAGGTTGGCGTGTGATTTGGTGAGGAGCTTGCAGATGATGCCATTCCCACCTATGTGCCTTCTACTCTTATTGTTCCCTTGGAGGTCCCGTGTTTGGAAGCTGCTGTCAAAGAAACCATTGTGATATATTGCAATGCATCTTGCAGATGGTGCTCGCAGCAGTAATGGTGTTAAAGTGGTGGAGGGAATGAATGTTAAAGTTGCTGGATTTGGTGCCAATCCTGTTGCCAATTGCTTTGTCCTGCATGATGATGAGCAGCTTGGGTGTTTTGGAGCTGCTCTCATCTAGGCCAGTGGAGAGTATTCCATCTCACTCACGGTGACCCCCCAGGATGTTAATGAGGGTTCAACGATGGTAATGCTATTGAATATTAAGGGGAGCTGTTTGGACTATTGTGTGAAGATAGCCTTTGCCTGATAGTTGAATGGAAGAAATGTTCAATGCCACAATCTCAATTCTGAAAGTTGGCTTGACTATGTGCAGGCATGGACTGATTATTTGAGATCAACTGAACACTGTACAATCATTAGTGAACATTCTGCAGTTCTAACCTTATGAAGAGAGCTCATTGATGAAGCAGCGAAAGATTTTGCCTGAGGCATAGCTCTCAGGATCTTCTGCAATGATGGCTTCGGACTAAGATGGTTTTCCTCCAATGTAATAACATATTTATTTGTGTTAGGTATGACTACAGCTACTGGGGAGTTTTCTCCCCAATTCCAATTCATTTCAAGTTCACTAGGGCTCCTTGATGACCCACGACCACTACCACCTTAAAAAAACAAGAGCAACGGATACATGGGAACACCACCACCTGGAAGTTCCACTCCATGGCACTCACCATCCTGACTTGGAAATATATCACCGTTCCTTCACTGTTTCCAGGTCAAAGTCCTGGAACTCCCTCCCTAACAGCACTGTGAGTGTACTTACACCTTATGGACTGCAGCGGCTCAAGAAAGCAGCTGACCACCAGCTTCACAGGGGCAATTACTGATGGGCACGGCATGCTGGCGTAGCCAGTGAAGCTCGTATCCCTTCAATTAGTAAGAAAAATGCTATTCTTGATCACGCTTATTAATTCGCGTTACTCCAGAAGTGCCTTCCTGCACTTTTCATTTAACCTGAGTTGGTTTTCCTCCATTCTACATTCTCATTGTGGTAAAATCGCCTTTTCAAGTTGATTTATCCCCAAGGCCTCAAAACTGCCTTTTGTTTCTTCTAGACTCAAAGTCAGAGTTGCGACTTGTGGGTGGGTGTTGGGAAGGTTGTGGGGCTATCGGTTGCAGTATTCCTGATTGTGGGAAGAAGAGCTCAACGGCCATGACTGGCTTTCAAAATGTCGGCCGTCCTGCACATGCGTGGCCCTTCAGCAGTGCTGAGGCCCATAGCCCAGCGAGGCAGGCTGTCTCCTGACATCAGCCACTGACCTAGGAGCAGATCCTTTTAAACAATCGATGGAGTCTTCTCTCCAGAAACCCCAGCAGAGAATATGCTCCGGGCGCGAGAGAGATTCCTCCATATGCAACTGTCAGCAGTGAGAGCCTCTGGTGAACCACCCATGAAGAAGCTGAAAAGAGGAACAAAGGAGTATAAAGATGATTTCTTGAAGTATGGGTTCATTAATTGTGCCACTGTAAATCAGGATTCATAGTTCATGTGTGTTATATGCAGGTAAATACTGGCAAATAAAAGATTAAACCCTCAAAACATCCAAGGCATTTCAGTACTAAGCATCGAGAGTTCGATACAAACCTCATGATTTTTTTCCAATGGACGAAGTGAGATCTTAAATCATCAGCTGAAATCCTTAGTAGAAATGTAACATTGAATGACAAAGCAAATTAGATCGTGAGGACAAAGCATTTGGTGAGGACCAAACAGACTTGCCTATCATGTTAAAAGTAACCAAAAACCGTGGGTCGCAAAGGTCAGCCGGCATGGGTTTGAAGGATGGCCAAATGGGTCCCAGGCAAAAAAGGTTGAAATTCACTGCTCCAGAGTCTTCACCTTCAAAACTCACACTAATCCTTAGGTTTATTGCAGAGTCTTTTTTATTTTTTCCTACATGTGGCAATATGTGCATGGCAGAACTTCACCTAAGTATCTGAATTTTTTTAAAAAAGGCTTCAATCTTATATTTGTACCTCTTCCTCTCATGAAAAGCTATTGAAATCACTTCCATTACGTAGGTTATAGAATAGTCTATTTGTCTACTGGAACAGTTCCATTCACTAACACGGAGATCAATCGTTTGAACTACTGGCAGGGTGGAGATACCAGTGCAGGCAACGTTTATTATCAGCTCAGTGCTGCCATGTACTAACTTTGTCTGGTTCAGATGTCTGCTCCAAACTGATGATCTTATTATTGGTGAATGGAATTGCTCTGGCACAGTTAGATCCCTGATAATTTATATCAACTGCACCACCTTAGGCGCGATCCAATGGCCACATTGTGACCGAAAAGCAGCTCGCCACGGCACAACGTGGCCGATAAAAGCCAGGAGACCCCGCTCCCGGGATGTACCCAGCTCGCAACGCCTCGCTAGATCCTATGCAATCTTGCAAGACGTTGCAATGTAAATCTCGCACCAAAGTATGTGCATCCTTGGTCACGCATTTTCCGCTAAGGCCCCTTATACATCTCAAGTCGCATTGTATAGCCATGTGTTTCTCGGCGCTGTGTGCGGCTAAACACATTCACTATGGGACTTTGTTCCCATTTAGCTGAATCGAGCCCTTAATTTCAAGTGGAGTCCCAAACTGCTTCCTTTAGCTAGTACTGAAAATACTGTACTTATGGCTTTCTTTCTCCATGTTTGTAGGAATATTTAACTACCTACTCATTCACCTTCAATTAAAACCTGGTTTGAAGATCGCATATGCTAAAGCAGCAAATGCAATGTGTCGCATTTGCTGATCTGAAGAAAGGCCATTCATCCCATTTGATTTGACACAAACAATCTCTAAACCGCACCTTCCACTCAGCCCCCCACCACACCACCTGCACCCCAGGGTTTTTCGGTGCCATTGTAGAATCCAATTGTTTCTTAAATGATTCCAGGATTTTATATTGACTTCTTCGTCTGGAGTTTAAAAGAAAGAAACACTTGCCTTTATATAGCACGTTTTGAAACCTCAGGGCAGCCCAAGATTTACAGCCAATTAATTACTTTTGAAGTGTGGTCACTGTTGTACTGATGGAAATGTGGCAGCAAATTCCCATACCGGCCTCCCCGAACAGGCGCCGGAATGTGGCGACTAGTGGCTTTTCACAGTAACTTCATTGAAGCCTACTCGTGACAATAAGTGATTATTATTATTAATTTGTACACAGGTTCCCACACACAGCAATGAGACATTGACTGTATAATCTATTTTTAGGTGTTGTTTGAAGGATAGAACCTTAGTTAGGCCACATTTGGAGTATAGTGTTCAATTCTGGTCGCCACACCACTAGAAGGATGTGGAGGCTTTAGAGAGGGTCCTGAAGAGATTTACCAGCATGTTGCCTGGTATGGAGGGCATTGGCTATGAGGAGTGGTTGAATAAACTCGGTTTGTTCTCACTGGAACAATGGAGGTTGAGGAGCGACCTGATAGAGGTCTAAAAAACTATGAGGGGCATAGACAGAGTGGTTGGTCAGAGACTTTTCCCCAGGGTAGAGTGGTCAATTACTAGGGGCATAGGTTTAAGGTGCAAGAGGCAAGGTTTAGAGTAGATTTTTCTACACAGGGGGCAGTGGGTGCCTGGAACTCGCTGCCGGAGGAGGTGGTGGAAGCCGGGACGATAGTGACAAGGGGCATCTTGACAAATACATGAATAGGATGGGAATAGAGGGATAGCGACCCTGGAAGTGTAGAAGATTTTAGTTTAGACGGGCAGCATAGTTGGCATGGGCTTGGAGGGCCGAAGGGCCTGTTCCTGTGCTGTACTTTTCTTTGTTCTTTGATAAGTATTAATTCAATAGAAAATTCCCTATTATTCTTCAGAATAGTGGCATGGGATCTTTTACATCCACCTGAGATGACAGACCCTTTGATGTCGGATATACAAACACAAAATAGTTACAGCACAGAAGGAGGCCATTCAGTTCGTCATGTCCATGCTGGCTCTCTGAAAGAGCAACTTAGTTTGCCCCATTACCCCTCCATCTCTCTGTTCTGCAAATAGTTTCTCTGCAGGTAATTATGCAGACTTATGCTATAAGTCTGCCTTCACCAGACTCTTAGACAGTGCATTTCAGATCCCAACCACATGCTATCTGAAAATGATTTTCTTCATGTTACCTTTGGTTCTTTTTGCCATTGATCTTAAATCAGTACCGCATAATTCTCAACCATTCTGCCAAGGGAAACGGTTTCTTCCTATCTAGCCTGCCTAGACCCCTCGCAATTTTAAACACCTCGATCAAATCTCCTCTCAACTTTCTCCACTCAGTCTCAGTTCCTCCCAAAGCTTTCACCTAACCAAAGTCCCTCGCCTCTGGAGCCATCCTCAAAAATCTTTTCAATATCCTCTCTGCTGTTTTCACACACTTTCTAAAGTGTGCTGCCTAAAATGGGAAACAATGCACCAGCTGAGGCTGAACCAATATTTTATAAAGGTTCACCGCAACTTACTTGCTTTTATACTGTATTCATCTATTTAAAAAGCCCAGTATCTTGCTTGCTTTATTAACAGCTTTCTCAACCTCCGCTGCTACTTTCAACAATTTGTGTATATATGATCACAGACTACTTTTCTCCTGCACATGCCTTATTTTAGAATTGTATCCTTTATTTAATATGATCTTCCCTGCAGAAATTAACACTTATCTGTGTTAAATTTAATCTTCCACTTGTCCATATTGCAAGTATACCAGCCTGTCTATGTTCCCTTGAAGTCTACGGCTATACTCCCTATAATTCACATCACTTCCAACTTTTAAGTCATTTGCAAATGTAAAATGATGCCCTGCACAAACGTGTCTAGGTCATTAACATAGATCAAGAAAAGCAATAATTCTTGTATTGAGTCTTGGGGAACCCCATTGTATACCTTCCTCCAATCTGATATACTAAGATGAGTGGTAAAGCGAAAAGTGCAGAGGATACTGGAAGTCTGCAGAGGGATTTGGATAGGTTAAGTGAATGGGCTAGGGTCTGGCAGATGGAATACAATGTTGACAAATGTGAGGTTATCCATTTTGGTAGGAATAACAGCAAACGGGATTATTATTTAAACAATAAAATATTAAAGCATGCTGCTGTGCAGAGAGACTTGGGTGTGCTAGTGCATGAGTCACAGAAGGTTGGTTTACAGGTGCAACAGGTGATTAAGAAGGCAAATGGAATTTTGTCCTTCATTGCTAGAGGGATGGAGTTTAAGACTAGGGCGGTTATGCTGCAATTGTATAAGGTGTTAGTGAGGCCACACCTGGAGTATTGTGTTCAGTTTTGGTCTCCTTACTTGAGAAAGGACGTACTGGCACTGGAGGGTGTACAGAGGAGATTCACTAGGTTAATCCCAGAGCTGAAGGGGTTGGATTATGAGGAGAGGTTGAGTAGACTGGGACTGTACTCGTTGGAATTTAGAAGGATGAGGGGGGATCTTATAGAAACATTTAAAATTATGAAGGGAATAGATAGGATAGATGCGGGCAGGTTGTTTCCACTGGCGGGTGAAAGCAGAACTGGGGGACATAGCCTCAAAATAAGGGGAAGTAGATTTAGGACTGAGTTTAGGAGGAACTTCTTCACCCAAAGGGTTGTGAATCTATGGAATTCCTTGCCCAGTGAAGCAGTTGAGGCTCCTTCAGTACATGTTTTTAAGGTAAAGATAGATAGTTTTTTGAAGAATAAAGGGATTAAGGGTTATGGTGTTCGGGCCGGAAAGTGGAGCTGAGTCCACAAAAGATCAGCCATGATCTCATTGAATGGCGGAGCAGGCTCGAGGGGCCAGATGGCCTACTCCTGCTCCTAGTTCTTATGTTCTTACCTCCACCTTCTGTTTTCTGTCACTCAGCCACCTTAATATCCGTGGTACCACTAACCCCATTATTCCATGGGCTTTAACTCTGCTGACAAGCATATTATGTAAATGTGGTGATCCACTGTGTGCACCTGTATTAGGGGATGTAAGGTAGGACCTGCACTACAGGTTTGCCGGTAGCCCCTGCCGGCTAGCTCCGCCCACAAGGAGCCGTATAAATATGCATGACCTCCTCCTGATCAGCCATTTTGCCAGCTGCAGCAGGAGGCCACGCATCTGACTGTAATAAAGCCACAGTTGTACCAATCTGAGTCTTTTGTGCAATTGATTGTGCATCAATGACACTCCATCAAATGCCTTTATGAAGTTAAAGTGTACTATATCAACTGCATTACTCTCATCAATCCTCTCACATTTCATCAAATAACTCAATCAATTTAGTTAGATACAATTTGGCTTCAACAAATTTTCAATCGATTTTAAAAATTAATACACTCTTATTCAAGTGATTTAATTTTGTCCCTTATTCTCTTTTCTAAAGGTTTTTTCAGCACTGAGGTTAAACTGAATAACAGAGCAGCATGATAGCACAGTGATTAGCACTGTTGCTTCACAGTTCCAGGGTACCAGGTCCGCCTCCCACCTTGGGTCACTATCTGTGCGGAGTCGGAACGTCCTTCCCATGTCTGTGTGCGTTTCTCCGGATGATCCGGTTTCCTCCCACAGTGTGCAGGTTAGGTGGATTGGCCATGCTAAAATTGCCCTTAGCGTCCAAAAAGGTTAGATGGGGTTATTGGGTTATGGGGATAGGGTGGAGGTGTGCGCTCAAGTAGGGTGCTCCTTCCAAGGGCCGGTGCAGACTCCATGGGCCGAATGGCCTCCTTCTGCACTGTAAATTCTATGAACATGCCCCTCAAGATGAGTCTTCAGTTCAATGACCGGTAAATTTTTTTTTAATAACTTTTCTTTTAATATTCTTTCACAGTCAGGACACTTTTGTTAACTGTTATAAACTTCTGAACACCCATTGCTTTTATAACTGCTTTTAAAAGTTTGCTGGGGTTTAATGACACCAAGGTCTCCACTTCATGTCACCATGCCTCCACCACCCCCATTCCTCCACCTCTTTCCCCACACCCTGGTTCCTCTCTAATGTCCCTAACCTGCAGCTAATGTCCCTACCCACCTTTTCAGCTTTCCCGTTCTTCTGTCCGACCAGTGTCGGAAACTGCAAATGATGGAGAGGGGGATGTTTTACCCTTCTATTGACTGCTGCACCCAATATCAGCAGGCTTGGGGAACCAGGATGGGGGGAGCTGGAGAAAAGTCAGGGTTACCAGAGCCGGGTGAAGGTCGGATGGGGGGTGGGAGGAGCTAGGGGGTGGGGTGGCATAGAGATTTTGAGGAGAATCCAGGGGTGGAGAGGTGTAGAGAAAATGGGGTGTGGGGGAAAGCATGAAATGTACTTTTAAACACATTTAACGTTTATCTGTTTAATTTGTGTGATGGTTTATAAGCATTTGGGGTGGCTGATTCCGTTATTTACACCTGTGATTACCAGCCCTGTCATAACCTGGTGTTAAGCAGGTCATGGGACACTAATGAAATCTTAAACAGGTCATGGAACACTTATGGGACGGGGGGATTGATATTCCCAAATTATGGGGAATACACACTCCCCCACTGAGGGATGGGGCAATCCAAATCCTATATAAAACTGGAGGGCCATGAACTGTGAGCTGGCTCCTGTAGTAGAGTAACTGGTCTGCACCCTTTTCCTGTTGCATTAAACCTTTTTCCTTTGACTCAATCTGCTTGGCTTGGTGTGGATTCCATTCCAGACCTTATAATACTAACCTCCACTGCTTTAGAAATGGGAATGATGGGACCATCCGCTTGGGTGGAGCCCATTCATGCACACAGCAGATTTCAGCTAAGTATATTTGCCAGAAGCTGTGGTTTAGCTGTGCTATTACTGAGCCAAAGCTGACACCTAATTCTAAGTATTGATTGATCACTTTGTAAATTACCTTTAATAACTGCAATCAAGACTCATTTGCCTAAACATCAGTGCCCATATTGATGAGGTTTGGGGCAGAATGTAGAGTTGCCCACACTCTTAAGAATTAAAGATTAATCTCCTTTATTGCTGCAAGGAGTCCTGGAAAAAAAGCTTTGAGGCCTTAAAACAATTGTGTTTTATAATTTATTTCCTCTGACCATTTCTGTTTATTGCTGGCATAAATAACTGCATAATGTGATAGAAGTGCAAGATCATACAATGAAACATCCAGGAGTATGTCTAATTAGATGTAGCAACCATAACCACATGTTGTTTGAACTTCCCTGCTTTAAAATGCTGTGGACCTGGGCGAAAGACAAACAGATTAACATCTGTTTTAAGGAAAATGCTGGAATCTATTATTTAGGAGGCTATAGTGGAGCACTAATAAAATATCAATGAGATCAGACAGATTCAACATAGTTTTGTGAAAGGGAAATCCTGTTTGGCTAAGGTTATGGAGTTCTTTGAGAAAAGAACAAGCGATATGGACAAAGGGGAACCTTTTGGATGTTGTGTACTTAGATTTCCAGAAGACATTTGACAAGGTGCCACATCAAAGGTTGTCTCACAAAATTGATTAGCTAACAGGAAGCAGAGAGTATGCATAAATGGGTCATTTTCGGGTTGGCAAGATGTGATGAGTGGAGTGCCACAGGGATCTGTGCTGGGATCTCAACTATTTACAACCTATATTAATGACTTGAATGACGGGGTCGAATGATGTTTGCTAAATCTGCTGGTGACACAAAAATAGGTAGGAAAGTAAGTATGAAGATGTCATAAGGGGCCAGATTTTCCACTTTAGAGACTAAGTGTTGACGCAGGGACTGAATCGTTGGATTTCTATGACCTCTGAATCGGCGTAGGTGGCGAGCAATTCAGGATGTGTTAATGGGCTAGCACCAGCGCCACGTGGAACTCGAGCGATTCCAATGACAAACGGTGTCTGATTCGCCAGAGTCAGGATTTTCACTCAAAAGGCTGACAAGCTGCAGCTGCACAGAAGCACTCCACTCCCCACATATACTCATTTCAGCCAACAAGATGGCAGCACGGAGAACGGCACCCCGGTTCGCGGACGCGGAGCTGGAGACCCTGTTGGACACCGTGGAGAAGAGACGTACCACCCTGTTCCCTGGGGTGAGAAGGGGCCTGCCACCCATGACCGTACACTGGACCTGGGCGCAGGTGGCAGAAGTTGTGAGCACCGTGGGCCCCACAGCCAGCATCGGCTGGCAGTGCCAGAGGAGCTGCATGGCCTCCTCATGGCGGTAAGGGAGAGTAGGCAGCATTGTGCCCCCGGCACCAACCCCTGCTCTCTTCCCCCCCCCCCCCCCCCCCCCCCCCCCCCCCACCCCCACCCCACTCTGAGAAGGCCGTGCATAACTGCAGGGAGAGGGAGAAGACCGGAGGAGGACCGCCGGACCTGCGGCCCTCACCAAGACAGAATGGAACGTGGACTCGAAGAGAGGGTAGATACCAAGTCATAAGGCAAGCAAGTGAGCCCCCGCTGGGTTGTGGTGTTCCTATGGCACACGTGGTACAACCCACCGAACACCACCCCAATACCCCCACATCACCCCAACCTTGGGGACAAAGATATCAGCCATGGGTCAGGATGTACAAGGTCTGGAGCGTTCTGTGTTGGTGGTGGCTGAGCCACAGGACAGGGCTAGCCTGGCACAGGCAGCTATGTGCCAGTGCGACCTGAACATTGCAGTGGCGCTCCAGAGATTAGCCCAGTCATAAAGGGTCATGTCTGCGGGCACTGATGACATTGCGTGGGCGGTGGCTGACCTAAGCCAGTCCTGAGCCCCCATCCCTGGCAGTGCCCCTCCCCCAGCCAGCCTTGGTCACGCTTCTGGGAATATGTTCCACCTCCTCTCTCCCTGATCAGCCACGGCGCTGTTTCCTGAAGTGAACCTCACTGTCGGTAATTCCTCATGGCAGAGGTGGAGCATCGCAGAAGCGCCGGAGACTAATGGGTCAGGCCCGTTAATGTTATGCCAACAGCATTTACTGTATGTGATCAGTGGAATGTACTGACACCACTGTCGTGGTACCAGAGCATGGAATTCCGTTGGGCGTCCGGCGCCGGCTATGATTTTCAGCTAGTGCTCATGATCGATTATCCGCCAATTCGTGTTTCGCGATTCCAGCATCGCTGGAAAGAGAATCTCTTCCTTCCCCCCCCCCCCCCCCCCCCCCATTTAGGCTATACTTACCTCTGTGTCCCTGGTGGAATACCCTCAACTGCTTCACCTTTTACAGAAGAAATTGAAATTGTAAACCTCATCAACATGATCAACATGATGTCACATCAGCGAATGGCGAATTCTTTAGATGGGCGAAATGATTGGCAGGGAAGCCCTTTAATTGCATTTAAATGTATTCAAATATTTTTAAGGGTGGGAACCATGTTACAGAATTGGCTAGGCGCAGAGAAAATCAAAAAATGCGATCCCTCCGGCGAGAATCTCGTTTTCCAATTCCTGCAAGATTTTTCCCCGAGATCTCCATTTAGCATGAAGGTGAGAATTTTATTCTTTCAGAGGGCTGTGAGTCTGTAGAACTCTTTCCCAGAGATTGGTGAAGCTAGGGTCATTGAATATTTTTAAAAATAAATTTAGAGTACCAAATTCATTTTTTCAATTAAGGGGCAATGTAGCGTGTCCAATCCACCTACCCTGCACATCTTTTGGGTTGTGGGGGTGAGACCCTCCTTGCAGGGAGGTTTGCTAGTGCTGTTGGGGGGGATTTAAAGTAACTTTGCAGGGGACTGGAGTTCTGAGAGAAAGTTCAGCAGGGATAGATGCACAGCTAAAATAACAGACAACAAGTGAGTCAGGAAGGCATAGTATGTCTAAACTGGTTAAGTCACAAGGCAGTTTGGCAAGATTGGATGGTATTTATTTTAATGCAAAGAGTCTGAGGAACAAGGCAGATGAATGGAGGGCACAAATTAAAACATGGGGTATCATGCCATTGCTGTCACTGGAATATGGTTGAGGGAGGGGCAGGATTGGCAGCTCAATATTCCAGGATACAGGATCTTCAGGCAAGTTATGCAAGAAGGTAAAAAAGGAGGGGGGTGTTGCAATCATCCCGTACCCTATTCTAGGTCATGACGAGGGGGGAGGGGGTCTTTTTAGGGATGCACACATTGATGGCTTGCATACACTTGACTGCCCTGTCACCAAATTCTAGGTTGTGGGAGTTGCGCCCTGCCTGCAGCAATGTGTTTTCACTGAATCATCAGTGTGGGAGGTGGGAGAGATAGCGCTGCAATTCTCACATTGCATATGAATGAAGCGCTGAATGTTCTCCGGGCTTTGGGGAGCATGGCGCCATTAAATGACGGGAGTGAATCTGCTGGTGATCATGTTTATTTACAAATGCCATTTACAGTGGTGACCTATCTTAGCTAGTGCCTATGTTCACCCGTGCCCACTAGTGCCTTCTGTTTATTACTCTTCCTTGCCCTCCCACTACATCTAGGTATATCCCCAGGAACCACAGCTAAGGTTGAAGTGATCTTCTGCTTTCCATTCGCTTTTGTCTGAGATGACCTTGACGAGCTGCCCCTGGTGGGTTCTGGACCTTGAGGGACCGGGCATACTTTCGGGCAGCACGGGTGTTGCAGTGCCACCCTCTACGGTATGGTGGGCTGGAGGTGTGTTGTTCACAGGGTAGGGCATCAGATGGGCTGGGCACCCTCCGTGTCTCCTGGCTGAAGGGCCCCATTCTGCGCTCCTGCCGATCCACTTCTCTTCAGAGACCTCTGTGCTCCTCCATGGGAAAGAAAGGAAGCTGCAGTGAGATTTAGAAGCCCATCTGTCCTCCGGTTTCCCAACAGTCCCTGTAGCATGCAGTTGAAGACCTGCACCATGAGCCCGTGCTCACATCCATGGAGGTCATGAGCTGAGCCATGGAACAGATATCCCCCTTCATGGACCAAGGTCTCCACTGCAGATGCCACTCTTGCAGTGTTGACCTCGTTATGTTGGAGTCACGGCACCATTTCCACAGACAGAATGCAATGGGACTCATCCAGTTAGCCTGAGGAGGAAATCTGTCATCTTGTCTGATGCTCATGACTCTGCCTTTACAAGTCCATCATCTCTTGGGCGACCAGGGGCACGTCATTGGCTAGGGGTTCAACATCCCCCCGAATGTCGGATCCCTGCGACGTCCCTGCCTCCTCATGCTGTGGATCTTCAGCTGTGAGGTGCTTTACAATGAATGACCCAGAAGCCTGCCTACTAGTTAATCCCACCGAGGTGTGAGCATCTACGCTGGTGGAACGTACAGGTGGTGTCCGAGAATTTCCCCTCTGTTCGGGAGTATGGTATCCAGGAGACACGAGGATTGTCTGGACTGTTCGTCTGATTGTCCTGCAAGGGAAGGGAGATGGCATTAGCATATCACAGAGGTAAATGAAGTGAGATGTTTACTCACATGAGGCTTGAGAAATGACAGTGTGACCTTGGGGTTCTTTTGCTCACAGCCCCACTTTGCCATCTGCGCAGGTAGGCTACGCGCTAGGTGGCTGGGTGAGAGATCATCTTGAAGTTGCAAGGGGTGGGTAAGGGAGTGCAGCTCGAGAGACTGCAGATGACAGACTTACCCAGGCCACATGAAGAAGATCATTCATTTTTTTTCTGGCACTCCTGCCCTGTCCTCTTCACTTACTAAAGCTGCAATACGCTCCCAGATGGGCGTGGTCATTTTGCTGGCGGGACGGGTTCTGGAATTAGAGGGCAGGAGGACCCTCCCCTGCTGGATAGCATCCTAGAGTCTAGTGAGGGCTTCCTCTGAGAATCTTGGAACAGGTTTCCTGTCTGCCACCCCATCAGTTGGATTTAGAACAAGTGCTGGTGAGAGATGGGAAGGCATTTAATTAGAACTTCCCTGTGATTGCAGTGATTAAGTTTCCCCGGTGCAAATGGATGAGCAGGAGGATGCCAAGAATGTGGCGTGATTCACGTGAAGAAAAACCTTTTGTATAAGAGGCTCAATATTCTGTGAGATTTATTGTGAGATTTACAGTTTTTGTCACCGTAATTGACGCTTTGCAAGTTTTGACATTTGCCAGTTTTTGGTAAGACGGGCAAACAACCCACTGTCAATGGGTTATTTGCATTTATTCGTTTCATTCAAGGGCTTTTTATTTGATAAATTGTTATGTAACCAATTTTGAACAGATATGAGGAATAGAAACTGACAGGACTAAACCATTCGTTCAACTGACATTCTGTCTGATTTTACTTTCCATTGACTTTGGTGGAAAGTGAAACTCGAGTGGTGTCAAAGAGCCAGCCGATCTTATTCTGTCAGTTTCCATTCGAAAAGATTAGGTTAAAGTTATCCTCAACATATTTATGAATTTCAAAATATAATTCAGGAAGAAAGAGTTAATCAAAAAAGCATATTTTAATTTACTTCTGGAACCAGAAGAAAGATGCAAGGTTACGTTCACACATCCTGCACTTCCAGTAGTGATCCACGGTTGTAGGCAGCAGAGTGATCATGTGTGAAAGTCCAGATTGGAAATTAGGCCACCATACTCCAACACCCACTTGGAGTACAGGCTTTCGAAGTAGATGTTATACTTGCAATAATTTAATTTTTTTAGATACCAGACAATGAAGTTAGATTGCAAGGGCCCACGACTGACACAGAGCCTTGATAAATATCCAGGGTGCAGAATCACAGCTGCTTTTTTACAGCTCAAGGGTTGACCCACACTTGCAACTATCAATATCTGTCCTTATAAATTAGAAACAGAATGTGATATTGGATCAGGCAAGAAAAACTATGTGAAACTCGCTGGCTTTCCGCTGGCTTCACACAGATGCTTTTCTCATCCGATGAAACATCATTCTAATTGCTGGCGAGGATCACACAACCAGATGAAAGTGGGGAGGGGGGGGGGTGGGGTGCGAAACATGCCGGCAAAGCCAGGATTCTAAGATTGGAGCCAAAGAGAAAATGCTGGAAAATCTCAACAGGTCTGGCAGCATCTGTGAGGAGAGAACAGAGCTAACATTTCGAGTCCAGATAACCCTTTGTCAATGCCACAGGTCATCTGGACTCGAAACGTGAGCTCTTTTCTCTCCCTACAGATTCTGCCAGAAGTGTTGACATTTTCCAGCATTTTCTCTTTGGTTTCAGATTCCAGCACCGCATTATGTTGCTTTTATTCTGAGATTGGAGCGCCCTTTCCGATTTCAAAGTTAAATTAAAGGTCCTCTTTTTTCCCAGGGTAGACAGGTCAATTACTAGGGGGCATAGGTTTAAGGTGCGAGGGGCAAGGTTTAGAGGAGATGTACGAGGCAAGTTTTTTTACAGAGTGGGTAGTGGGTGCCTGGAACTCGCTGCCGGAGGAGGTGGTCGAAGCAGGGATGATAGTAACATTTAAGGGGCATCTTGACATGAATAGGATGGGAATAGAGGGATACGGACCCATGAAGTGTAGAAGATTTTAGTTTAAGATGGGCAGCATGGTCAGCACAGGCCTGGAGGGCCAAACTTTTCTTTGTTCTCTCCCCTCCCCACAGACATCCCAAAATCAAGGGGAGCACCTGAAACGCACGCAGAAGGAACCCTCAAGAATCAGAAATCTTGTCACCCCATCACACCACACAAACATCAGGGTGACCCGACAGGTTGGCAGTGCCGGGGTCTTGTTCATCACCACCCGGAACCTATACTCACCATCGCGCCCCTGACGTGGTCATCATGACTGGTTTTTGAAAACCAGTACTGATTTGCGCTTGTGTGGGGAAGTGGGAGGTAATTGAATGACTGGATGCTGTGGTGTGAAGTCATTTAATGATTTTATAATGTATCTAGAGACATGCAAACAGTTTCATGCCCTTTCTGGAATCTGATCATGTCACCGGCAGAGATCGCTTTCTGAAATCCTGCCAATGCAAATCCTATTATGGCCCTTTTGCGAGATTTTGAGGCCATAATGGAATTTGTGCCCGCTGCAAACAGGCCCATTAAATTCTGCCCAGAGGAACAAGAGTAGGCCATTCGGTACATTAGTGAAGGGCAGCGACTTGGGAATAGGGGTAGTTTCAACATTTTGGTAATCATGGAAGCTTTTTAAAATTATTTTTACTCCAATTTACCACTCTTTCTCCAGATCCATGAATGCCATTA
Source organism: Scyliorhinus canicula (assembly GCF_902713615.1). Taxonomy (NCBI): domain Eukaryota; kingdom Metazoa; phylum Chordata; class Chondrichthyes; order Carcharhiniformes; family Scyliorhinidae; genus Scyliorhinus; species Scyliorhinus canicula. The sequence continues at coordinate 114,703,976 of NC_052155.1, forward strand.
CTTCCCGAGTAAGTATATGTTTCACATTTAAATAATAAAGTCATTATATGGCCTTCTGTGCATTCTATATTTTTCACAACCCTTTGTATGAATAAATTGATGTCGATTATCCTAGTTCAAAGTTTAAGATTGTTTTGGAAACTTCAGGTCTGGCAACATCCGAGGAGAGAACTGTATTTTTTTTTAAGATTTCAGTCAAATCATCTTTAACCTCCCTGTTTTTGAAGTAGGCAGCACAGTGGCACTAGTTAGCACTGCTGCCTCACAGCTCCAGGGACCCGGGTTCAATTTCGGCTTCAGGTGACTGTGTGGAGTTTGTACATTCTCCCCATGTCTACGTGGGTTTCCTCCGGGGGCCCCGGTTCCCTCCTACAGTCCAAAGATGTGCAGATTAGATGGAATGACCATGCTAAATTGCCCCTTAGTGTCCAAAAGGTTAGGTGGGGTTACTGGAATAGGATGGAGGCGTGGGCTTTAATAGGGAGCTCTTTCCAAGGGCTGATGCAGACTCGATAGGCCGAATGGCCTCCTTTTATACTGTAGGGATTCTATGAAGACCCATGTTTACCCTATTTCTCATCATAGTTAAGTCCCTGCATCATATTTAACATCCTGACATCTTTCTAATTGACTATCCAAGATATCCTTCCTCTGCTTAAAACTGAATCTAATATTCTAAATGGGGACTATCTATGCTCTGTATTTCTGCAGATATACTTCTTTGCTTTCATATTCCATAGCTGTGATGAAAAGCTGGAGTCCCTACACAAAAATTCTTTGGGGATAACACTTGTCACTGATTTGAACATTTTATCCCAATTCTGTCTACTATGTCTCATTGAATTTTATTCATTTCACTAAGTTGCCTCCGATTCAATGGGTTCCAATATTAATTGTTATCTTAGAATTTTGCCAAATCCAACTAATAATCTGTGGATATGATACTATATAATTTCTCTGTCTAGCATAGAGTCATATAAATCATGACACAGGAGGAGATTACTCAGCTGATCATGCCTACGTCAGTGCTAGCACTCCAAACTTAGTTAATTGCTTTAATCCCATTTCCCTATCCTCTCATCCATATTGTTTTATATTCTGAGTAGTTTTCTGCAGGGGTTCTTCAGCAGATGATTGGCAGTAACCCCGAGAAATTGGATAAATGGTAATTTACGATGATCAGAAGCATCCCTATGGAAATTCCAAGTGTCTTTCTTCTCAGATGTTCATCCAGTTCAATTATTAAGTTACATTATAATCTCTGCTCAGTATTTACTTCTGATAATGTATTCCATGTTTTAAAATGTGCGAAAACTACCCATTATTCGAATGAAAATCATCTATCTATGGCCTTCTAACAAACAAAAGCCATATATCAAGCCATATAACTATCAAATAGACTTGATAGAATCACTGTGATGGTCCTGAAGAATAGCTTGGAATACAGCGGCTAAATGAAGCTCTGAAGTGTATTTCCAGGGTTTGATGCTGATTAATTTTAGGTAGCTAATAGTTAATATTGTATTGTAAACAAAAAAAAATTAACATCAGTTTTATCTTAATTCAATGTCTGTCAACATTTAGGGTGATATTTAATAGAAGTGATGAGGTCTTGCCTGCTGGATCCGCTGGTTCTGCTCACTGATAGCTGCCAAATTAAGTGCCACTTAAGCACGTAACTGGAGAGCATCAGGCCTTCTTCCAAGGACCCCAAGTGGAGGCCAGTGCTGTATTGAACAGCTGATTCACTGGAGAGGAAGTGGCTTTTACACACCCACCTGAGATCCAATATCGTTGCTGGATCCCAGGTCACAGTGGGCGGGATAGAGGTCACGATGGGGAGGAGGAGAGAAGGGTCAGCACAAGGGTAGGCTCTTAGTGGGTACCTCCTTGCCGATGTTGATGTTTCAATCAGAAGATAAGAAATAGGAGAACGAGTAGGCCATTCAGCCCTTCAAACCCACTCTACCATTCAATGCAATCATGGCTGATTTTCTACTTTTCCTGCACAATCCTTGTATCCCTAATGTTTTTAATATGTAAAAAATTTATCAACCTCAGTCTTGAACATACTCAATGACTGAGCCACGAAAGCCCTCTGGGGCAGAGAATTCTAAAGGTTCACCACCTCTGAGTGACTGGTGGTAATGGGGCCTAGGAGTGCCCTGTGCATGTGGGGTGTGGGGGAGGCCAAGGATTTCCTTATTGGTGAGTTGGGAGGTTCAGGAGTCAAGAGATCGGGTCGCGATTTAAAAATGGCGACCCGATCTTTCCTGGCACTGAGGGGTTTCGGCAGGAAACTGCACTAAGTGTGGCCTTGGCTCTGCGTTCCCCAGTGAGGCCCCATTTCAAACCAGAGTTGCATTAGATAACCTGTTTCTTGGAGCTGCGAATGCTGGGAAACATGCGGCTAAACGCGCTTGCTATGACACATAGTTCCCATTTGGTTCGATCACACCAATTGCATTCCATCTGCCAGATTTTCGTCCACTCGCGTAGCCTCTCCAAATCCCTTGTAGCGTCTTTGCAACCTCCTCAAAACTCACACTTCTAGTTTTATGTCATCTGCAAAGTTGGAAATATTACATTTAATCCCCACATTCAAATCATTGATATCAAGACACTGAATGTCAGGATGATGTGTGGGGTGGAGGAAGGAAGACAGAGAGATCTCCAGTTCGCACCATCACGTCACCAAATCCACCATGGGCGAGGGCATTAAATTCTGCCCTTCTCAATTTACTCATTGCACCAACTGACAAATACATTTCACATCTTTGACGGTGGCACAGTGGTTAGCACTCCTACCTCAGAGACCTGGGTTTGTGGAATTTGCACATTCTCCATGTGTCTGCGTGGTTTCCTCCAACAGTCCAAAAATGTGCAGATTAGGTGGGCTGGCCACACTAAAATTGTCCCTTAGTGTCCAAGGGTTGCAGAGTTACGGGGATAGCGTGGGAGAGTGGGCCTAGATAGGGTGGGAGAGTGGGCCTAGGTGGGGTGCACTTTCAGAGGGTCAGTGCAGACTCGATGGGCCAAATGGCGGCCTCCTGCACTGTAGAGAGTCTATGGATTCTATAATGCACTACTTCACTTGACATTAAGCAGTAAAGGTCACAGTATCAGTGCAAGCAAAGTCAAAGTTTAAGCAATGTAAATAAACCCTGTTGAATCTTTATGGTTGCCAGTGGAAAATGCTAGAGAGATCTATCCTTTAAACATTTTTTGTCGTACCCTGTCTGCTCGGGATATTGTGGCCCAGTATTGCCTCATAGGATTTGCTGCTGCCTCCAGACTTTTTCTTGGCATGGTCCACCTGGATCTGCTGCCTAAAGAACAATACAGCACACAAACTGGCCCTCCAAGTCTGTACCGGCCATGATATCACCCTTGGCCAAAACCGTAAAGAACAAAGAACAATAATGTCGAAGGATTTTCCATTCATCGCCTCCAGTGCATCCCTGATGTCCTCCGGGTTTTCAAAGGCAATGAAGCCGAAACTGCGGGACGTGATGACGATGGTTCCCGGCAATACGACTGTCGGGGAGTCGACTATATCCGGGGCTGAGGAGGCAGCAGCTGCAGAGGATGCAGCTCCTACAGCCAGTGACATTGTGTCTAGGTCTTATTCTGAAATCCAACCTCCGCCCTTTCAGTTACTCATACTTTTTTTACTGTTTAGGGAAGAGAGAACCGCTAATTTCCCAGCCTCGTGTTGCCCCAGTTAGATTATAATTGGCCAATTCTTGTCTTTAATCACTCTTACTTCATAGATCTGTCCGTACTTGGAGAAAACCTCTTCTAGGGATTCACTCCTGTTAAATGCAAGGATACTCCTTAAAGGTCTGCTCTCTCTACTTTCCTCCACAACCTATTGAAGAGGGAACTGTGTGTTCAAGTGATTTTATGTGGTTGAGGGGAACAGGCAGCATCAACTGTCAGTTTACAACCCAATCCCTTTCATTCCATAAAACCAGCATTTCTGGTAAAATGCTACTATGTAAAAACGAGATTTGCCTGTATCTGTCTTGATAGTCCCACCAAAGTGTATGTATTTGAGATGATGGACTGTTTGCATGAGGCCGGCCGTGCATCCTCACAGCAAATGACCTCTGAAGAGTCTTCATCCTCCTCCTGTATTGCCTGCTGCAAGATGGTTGAACCTGTGGGAGATGAAAGACATGAATTAGAACCGTCAAGGTATGGTGACACTAAGTCGACTGTGAGGCATGGTACAAGAGGGCAATTGGACTAGTGTGAGTGTTGGCTGCTCAGTTGAGGGTGTGAAGTGCCTGCGGTGAGAGGAATGAGTAGAATTGCAAGGTGTATTGTCTTGATGCGTGTGCATGTGAGAATGCTGGGAAAGTCAGTGTAGGGCTTGGCACCTGAAAGTGCTCTGCCACTCACCATTTCTACCCTCCTGTAGTGCTGGAACCTTTCAGTGGACTGTCTGCCGGTTGGAGGGACCACATTTCTGCCGCTTCCTTCCTCAACCTCTTCCATCATGCCTGCTTGGTTGGACAGGTGTTCTTCCTGTGCATTGGACAATATACCCACTTGATGGCAGCTTCCCAGGCTCCCCTCACCATTCTTGTAATTGCTGTGGCCTTAAAACTCCAAGTGCTGGTGAGTGATTGTAACCCATGTCATGGTCCCCTTAATTAGAAATGCTTCCTTTGACGGATCCAGTTTTCATCCCACCCGTGCTCCCTAATTGGTTAGGGAACCTGTCGGCAGGATGCGCTTGCTGTAGATCAGTGACAGCGCCTTGGCAAAGTCCACTCCTTCAGCTTTGGGCTTCCAGCCTGCAAATACTCCCAATGCTTGCTCAGGGACTAAATTGGGAAAAATTCTGCCCAACATTTCAGGTTGAGGACCTCCCAGTTCTGAGAAGGGTCACTGATTTGAAGCAGTAACTCACAGATGTTGCTTTAAACGTTTATTTCTAAAAATTTTCTGTTTTTGTTTTAAATTTCCAGCATCTACAGTATTTTACAATTATATTGTTGCATTTTTACTTTTGGGGGGGGGGAATTGAAGTTTATTTCACTGAACTTATTTAATTTAACACTGTTAGAATACAGTGTTGAATGTTTCACACCATGCACAGTAAATATACTAAATGCCAGCATTCATTTGATCTTAACTGCATTCAGCATCTGAACCCGATTTTCATTTGAACTCTATTTTTCTCTTTGGGATAAATCAAGGTACTGTGGGCCAGTTAGCTTGGTTGGCTAGATGGCCAGCATGTGATTCAAAAATAACGTAGGTTGAATTCCTATTGAAACTGAGGTAGACTTGGGATCTGCCTCCTTGTTTGCCCTATGCTTGATGAGCAATGGTGCCTCTCAAGCTATATAAGCAATTGTCTCTCCTAATAAAGAGAGTTGCCTACAGTCCCTTGTGGGCTATGGCTAATTACCTACCTACCTATCAAGGTATTCTGTATAAATTAGGCTGATTGCATCCTTTGCATAACAGCCTAATTCCTGGTTTCAGTGGTAACCACAAATCTTCTATCCTAAAGCCCAAAATATGTTATCAAAATAATGGTAACCCTAATAATGCTTGGTATTAAACACAAATATCACAGCTACTTCAGGCAAGAATTTAAAACAGAAATCAAATTGCACCATTAACTTTGCAAAAATGCTGTCCGGTGTTAACCTTCAATGATTCACAACAACATGGTATCTGGCTCGCCATTCAAATACAGAAAGTTCATTGCACAGCAGAAAGAATGTGAACATCCGCAGAAAGTTATCTCAGGTAATTTCAAGTACTCTTTTAATGATGTAATACATGCTAATTACTGCCAATCAATCTCCTTGCCACTGCAATTTAAAATTACCTGCAGAATATCATTCCTGGAGATTTCAGTAGTTAATTTAAAAAAAACATTTTCTTTTTGTCACATTTTTTCTCTTAATTCACCTTTTCTTTATTTCTCTTTCTGCACTTGATTTGACATTGAATTCACAGAATCCTTCAATATGATTTGTTCCAGAGATACATAGTTGCTTTCCCCGTTCATGCAGATTCCAGATGCTCTGTAGAGTTCATAACGTTGTTTCCATCTCGCACTCCTAGTAACTCACAGTATGCAATGTTATCAGTATTAAATGGGCCAGGGCTGGTCTAACAGTGGATGTTGTTTGTTGGCCAGCCACAGCAATTTTTGGCCCACTATCTCTCTCTGTGGCACAAGCAACTGTAGCAAAGTAAAATGTTGCTCCCTAATAAGATGGAATTTGATGATATGGAACTGTAATAGCTAAATAGAGATTAAAATCAGGGCTAACAATGCGAAAGATGATCATGAAGAAATAGAACTGTATTTCGAGGGTATACTGAATGGAGCTTTGATTATTTTCCGGCCAAAAATATACTGATCTGAGAGCAATCTGTGGTGGCTCGAAACATACGTTAGAGACTTCCAGTCGTTATCAAAGGGGGTTATTGATGAAAGGCAAAGGTAGTTAAATAACAGGCACAGAACACTATAACACGTATTAACACTTCGGATCCCTGGTCCACACTGCTGCCCAAAGTCCTGCTCCCAGGAGCCCACACAAACACAATTGGCCAGGGTTCGCTTGTTCCCGTGTTATTAGCTCCGGGCAATGGCACCCCCTTTGCTGGCCATGATTTTCATGCTTCTGTGTGAGCAAATTTGGTCACGTGGTCTGTGGAGCCCAACACTTTAAAGTGGTCATGCAACCAAAACCCTTAAGTTCCTTGTTACAACTATTCCAAAAAACTATATACAGAATTTACAGACATAAGAGACAACAGGGGAAAGGAGCCATCAAAAAGTAAATCGGAATGGAGACCTCTAGGTCCTCCTGGACCTCCGTAGCTCTGATACGGGCTCAACGCCCTTCTTGCAATCGAACTGTCAACAGTCGGTGACACCCCAGGAGGCACTGCTTCAACGACCGGCAAACTGGATGTAGCTGGGTGCAGGGACGTCTTGTATGGCCTTAAACTTTCTTCCAGAGTTTGCAGCCCTCTCACATCAATGTAAAATCCCAGGTACGTCTCTTCTGAGGCCTGGAAAGTAAATTTTTCACATTTTAAGCGGCGATCCTGATCTGGAAACTTCTTTAGTACTTCCTCTAGGCTGGCCATGTTCTTCTAATCTGGTGCCAGTGACTAGCATAGCATCAAGGTAAACCATCACCGTGTTGAATTATCTTCAGGAGATTTTCCATCGTGTGCTGAAAAATAACGGCAGCTGAAGCAATGCCGAATGGTAGTCTGGTATATTGGAAGAGGCCTTTGTGGGTATTGATTGTAGCAAACTTCTGAAACTCCTCATTCAACTCTAGTTGCAGGGAGGCGTAACTGAGTCCCATTTTGGATAGGTAAGGCCCCCCACCAGCTTAGTGTAGAGGTCCTCGATTGAGGGAATCAAATACCGATCAACCTGGGCGTTCTGATTATTGGTCAGCAGATAGTCCCCACAAATCCTTATCGAATGATCTGGTTTTAAGGACAGGGACTATCAGCAGCGCCCACTCAAGAACTGAACCGGATTGATAATGCCCAGCTCTTCCAATTTCTCTCACCCTGCTTGAACCATCTGATGCAGTGTGTATGGCCCTGGTCGAGCTTTGAAGAACCTGGGCATCAAATCCAGATTGACATATATTTTGGCTTTGATGCCCTTAATTCAGCCCAGTTCCTTGTGGAAGACTTCTTAATACCTCCTTAATATTATGATCCTGGACCAGACTCCAACAGTTGCTAGGATACTGGACAGAAGGGCAGCACGGTGGCACAGTGGTTAGCACTGCTGCCTCACAGCGCCGAGCTCCCAGGTTCGATCACGGCTCTGGGTCACTGCCGTGTGGAGTTTGCACATTCTCCCCATGTTTGCATGGGTTTCGCCCCCACAGCCCACATGTGCAGGATAGGTGGAATGGTCACATTAAATTCCCCATTAATTGGAAAAAATGAATTGGTTACTCTAAATTTATAAAAAAAAAGAATACCCCAATATTTTGTTTCATTTGTAAAACTGTGTGGAAAGGATACTTCGTTCCAGGAGTGATTCCACGCACAAATAGTGATATGGGCTGGGATTCTCCCCTACCCCGGCGGGGCGGGGGGTCCCGGTGTGTCGGAGTGGCGTGAACCACTCCTGCGTCAGGACGCCCCAGAGGGCCTCACATTGAGGGGCTAGACCCGCGCCAGAGTGGTTCCCATGGGCCGAATGGACTTTGCCGGCCGGCGTACGTCCGCGCATGCGCCGGAGCGTCAGCGGCTGCTAACGTCATACCGGCGCATGTGCAGGGGATGGGGTCTCTTCCGCCTCCGCCATGGTGAAGACCATGGCGAAGGCGGAAGAAAAAGAGTGCCCCCACAGCACAGGCCCGCCCGCCGATCGTGGGCCAGGCCACCATGGGGGCACCCCCGGGGTCAGATTGACCCGTGCCCACCCCCCCCCCCCCCAGGACCCTCCCCCCCAGGACCCTGAGCCCGCCCGTGCCGCCAATCCCGCCAGTCAGATAGGTGGTTTAAACCACGCCGCTGGGAGAGGCCTGTCAGCGGCGGGACTTCGGCCCAGCGCGGGCTGGAGAATCGCCGCGGGGGGGCCGCCGACCGGCGCGATTCCCGGCCCCGCCGAATCTTGGGTGGCGGAGAATTCAGGACACAGCGAGGGCAGGATTGACGCTGGCCCTGGGCGATTCTCCGACTTCCCGGCCCTGCCTACATCGGAGGCATCCGATCGGTGGGCAGCCGCGATCTGGAGGGGGCCTACCTCCTTCCGCTGCAAGGTCCCCGACCTGTTGCTCCGCGCTGGTGTGGAGACGGCAACCATGCGTATGTGCCGGCGTGGTGATGGCCGTTGCGCACACACGCTGGCCCGTGCCGGAGGTCGCGCGCATGCGCGGACCCCGCCGGCAGTGCAGGGCCGCCTTTTAGCTCCGAAGCAGCGCGCAGCTCTCCGGCGCCATGCTAGCCCCCTGAACGGTGAATTGCTGAACCAGGAGGCCCATTGAGGCCGGCGTACACCACTCGGGTGTTTACGCTGGCGTCAACACTTGGCCGGGATTTCAGAGAATCCTGGCCAATATATCTCATTATATACTCCCCAGGGAACCTTCTTGCTGATAACAAAACTCCATTAGTCCAACTTTTATGATGCTTTAATTGCATCTCTTGTAGCCACAAAGCCTGGCTGCTTTGCAAACCAGGATTTTATGACACATTACTGCAGCAGTCATACATACACTAACCCAGGCTTTTAGACCTTACTGCACCAAATACATATAATACAATGGGCAGAATTCTCCGTTTGGAAGACTGTGTTGACGCTGGGACTGATTTACGTTCCCGTTGGGCGCACTGTTCAGGGAGAAATTCAGGACATGCTAATGAGCTAGCACTCTGATGGCGCGAATTCCGAGCAATCCCAGCCCAGCGGGTGTTCTAACCGCAGGGGCTCAAGTTAGCACTAAAGAGCCTGGCAGGTGGAGCTGTTTTTTTAAAAATAAATTCAAAGTGCCCCAATTTGTTTTCAATTTAATGGCAATTTAGCATGTCAATCCACCTATCCTGCACATCTTTGGGTTGTCGGGATGAAACCCACACAGATACGGGGAGAATGTGCAAACTCCACACGGACAATGACATGGGGCCGGAATCGAACCTGGGTCCTTGGCACGGTGAGGCAGCAGTGCTAACCACTGCGCCACCGTGCCACCGATTGCAGAAGCTGTTTGTAAGCGCTCCACTTACCACACACTCACTGCAGCCACTAAGATGGCTGAAAGAAGACCTGCCCCAACCCCCGAGGTCGGAATCCAAGGTGGACCCACAGCTCAATGCCAGTGAGGAGCAGAGGGCCACCCTCTTCCCCAGGGTGGGCCGCAGATTCAAGCCTGTCCTTCTGAACACTGCCTGGGAGTTGGTGGCAGAGGCAGTCAGCTCTGGCAGTCTCCCCAGGTGGAGAGAAGTGGTAATCTGGAGGGGTGAGGGGTCACTGGTGAGTCCTCTGCCCTGAGTGTGGCAGAGAACCATGGAGGGTTCCAAGGGCTGCAGTGTAGGTGTCCTCTGATTGGGGTGAGCTCTGCTGATCCCCTTCTTCCTCTTCAATGAGGCAGTGTATATGAGGAGTGACAACACCTGGTGAGTTCTTGATTGAGCTGACCCTTGATACAGCTGGGGTATGAAGGTGTCCAAAGTCGTGGCCTGGGTGCGCTTCCAGACGACCAGATGCCTTCTGATCATTTAAAGGACACAGGCAGCACTCAGCAGTGTGAGAACCCAGGAACCTGAAGCACCAAAGGGATGCATTTAAAATATAGGCTACAGCAATGGCCAGGCCACCCCGATCCTAAGGGGGACACCACAAGTCCATGGACTTGGCACCAATTCACTACCAGCTACTGCCCTGGCCATCCCCGAGCAAGCCCAAGGTCTTCAACGGTTTTCCCATGTTTTTTTAACCTCCCGCTCCCCCTCCGCAGACATGGCCCCAGTCTACATTCGTCAACACTTATAGTAATTCACGCCCCCAAGACATCTGCATGAGAGGAGCGGACCATCGCGGAAGAGCGGAGCATACTGTGTCCAACTGATAACATTAAAATGCATGCAGGTGCTGGTTTTGCATGCCACAGCTGGCATGGGGCACAAACCTCATTATCGCCACCAGTCAGGGACCGGATCATGGAGTCCGAATCAATGCCGGTTCTCCACCTGATTTCAGTATGCGGCATCGCAAGGTGGAGAATTTTGCACAGTATATCTGAAACTCCAACACACTGTTCATCACATCTTGGAGGACACCATTGGATATTTTGAAGGTTTTCAACCAGGTGATCCTAGCCTCTTCCCATCAGACTGGGTCTATTCCCTTCCACGACAGCCAAAAGCAGATTGATCTCCTGATCTTTGTAGGCCACTGGTGTATTGGCTGTTCCAAGGATCTTCTAACTTTCCCCGGTGTGAGTGGGATGTTGGCAGGTGCTCCATTGGTCTTGGTGAATGTTTACGTGCCAAACTGTGAGGATACAGAATTTATCAAGAGGGTGTTGGTGGCCATCTCTGACCTGGACACACATTAGTTGATCTTGGGGGTGACTGTAATTGTGTGCTTGATCTCAGACTAGATCGGTCATGTCCCAAATCCCTTATGACATCGGGGGTGACAAAGAAGCAGATGGGGGAGGGGAGTTTTCTTTCTTGTTGCACGAACATGGGTCTACTCCCATATTGACTTCTTTGTCGTGGGTAAGCTGTTACTCCCCAGTGTGGCGGGGGTGGAGTATTCGGCGATTGTCATATCTGACTGTGCTCCGCATTATGTGGATTTGTGTTTGGAGGAGGGCTGCTCTCAGCGACCCCTGCGGAGGTTTGATATGGTGTTGCTCACAGATAAGGGGGTGTATGAGAGAGTAGCTTCCTCCATTGGGACCTACGTGGAATTTAATAAGAATGAGGAGGTGTCACCTTCCATATTCTGGAAGGTATTAAAGGCGGTCATCAGGGGGCAGTTAATTTCGATTAAATCTCAGAGATAAGTAGGGGAGGGTGTAGAGGCACAGATTGGTGGAGTCTGTCCTAGCGGTGGACCTTCAATACTCTGTTGCTCCAAGGCAGAACTGTAAGCGGAGACAAAGAGGTTTGAGATGAGTTGGTGTCGATGGGGCAAGCGGTGTGCCAGCTTCGTTGTGTGAGAGGAACGTTTTAAGAGAATGGGGAGAAGGCCAGTCATTTATTGGCTCACCAGCTGAGGCGGCAGGTGGGTTAAGGACTTGGGGGGGGGGGGGGGGGGGGGGGGTTGGTTTCTGATCCAGAAAAGGTCACAGGGGTATTTGAGACATTTTATCAGGGATGGGAGAAGCCTGAGCCTCCAGAGGAATAATAGACTACGGCACAGTTTCTATATAGTTGGTCTTCTCTGTGGTGGAGAGGGAAAGAGGGCAGGAGCTGGAGGCGCCGCTAGGCTGGAGGGAATTATGAAATGTAATGTTCTATGCAGCCGGGGAAGCATCAGTACGCATGGTTTCCCTACAATGTTGGGGCTACACCTGTTGGACACTTTAGCGACTCTCTGTCCCGGGGGGGGTTGCCGGCCACACTGGCACAGGCATCCATTTCCTTAATCCTGATAAAGGATAAAGATTGCATGTAGCGTGGGTCATATTAGCACAGCTCTCTGTTGAACGCTGGTGCAAAGCTGTTGCGAAGATGTTAGCAACTGGTTTGGAAGGGTGCCTGCCAGGGATAATTTCCAAGGATCAGACTAGATTTGTCAAGGCCAGTAGTAGGAGACTTCTGAATATGGTCCTCATCGTCCTCATTGGGATGGAACAATGGAAATTCATCTCTGTAGACACAGAGAAAAGAAGTGTTTAACCGGTTGGAGTGGGAGTACCTTTTTGTGGTACTAGGGCGGTTTGGCTTTGGTCCTAAATTAATTTTATGGATTAGGATTTTGTACAGGGCCCCCACTCGAGCGTTCGCACCAATGCATTAAGTTCAGGATACATTTGGTTGCATCGGGATGCAAGACAGGGATGTCCACTTTCCCTGTTACTGTTTGCTTTGGCGATTGAGCAGTTTGCTGCATTTGGGTCGTCGACCAGTTGGAGGACTGTAGAAAGGGAAGGTAGGGAGCATAGGATGTCCCTGTACAGTGACAACGTATTATTGTATATTATGAACCCTCTTGCAGTGTGGGGAAGATAATGGAAGTGCTGAGGAAGTTTGGTTCCTTCTCCGGGTACAGATTGACCGTGCCAACAATGAGGTTTTTCCGGTGAACCCTCTGGGGAAGGGAGTTGATCTGGAGAGATTACCATTTTGACTGGCCAGGACTGAGTATCTGGCAATATGGTGGCTCATGATTGGGCCTTTTTGCACATGTTGAACCTGGCCAGTCTGGTAGAGAAGGTGAAGGTGGACTTGAAGAGATGGGATGCCCTCCCTTTCTCATTGGGGGGAAGGATCTAGATGGTTAAAATGAACATTCTTCCAAGATCCTTGTATGTGTTTCAATGCCTTCCAATCTTTGTGCCTCTGTCATTTTTAGTAGGATTAACAATCTAATTTTGATCTTTGTGTGGGTGGGTAAGACCCCCAGGTTCGGAGGGCGTTCCTACAGAGGAATAGACAGTTGAAGGGTTGTTGGCGTTACCTAATTTGATGAAGTATTACTCGGCGGCTAACATTGAGAAAGTACGGGGGTGGGTCGAGGACTCAGTTTGAGGTCGGATAGAGGAGGCTCCTTGTACAGATTTGAGTTTCAGGGTACTTATCACTGCTCCCCTTCCATTCTCATCGGCTGGCCAAGTACTCTACGAGCCCAATGATAATAGCCACTCTGAGAATATGGAACCAATTTAGTCAGCACTTTAAACTAATTGTCGCTAATAGCGCCAATCTATGGGAGCTATGGATTTATACTGGCTGGTATGGATTTGTCGTATAAGATCTGGGAGAGGGAGGGGTTGAGAGGTTTAGGGATTTGTTCATGGAGGGTAGGCTCGCTAGGCTGGTGGAGATGTTCCAGCTCCCGGGGGGAATGTGTTTAGATACAAGTGCGGAACTGTGTCCGGAATGAAATTTCCACATTTCCTTGGTTTCTGGCCACCTCCCTTATGGATAAGGTGCTGTCCCTGGATGAGATAGGAGACGGGAGGATATCAGATATATATGGGTAGTTGATGGAGAGGGAGCGGGCTTCACTGGAGGAAGTAAAGGGAAAATGGGAGGAAGAGTTACGTTTTGCTTTTGTCATGTGAGAGTACCTTTAAGAAATGGATGTTTAAGCAATGTACCTTTTAAGAAATGGAGCAGCTCATAGTACTGAAGTGATGTCAGAGTGTGGGTGGAGCTGGGTTTTTAGCTCAGCCATTTTGCAGTGTTTTGGTTTCAGTTTGAGAGAGAGCAGCTGAAAAGTGCCTGGTTGGTTTGCTGTGAGCTGTTTTGAAAGGAAAAGCCAGTTTTGAGGAAAAGAGCTTGGGTGTGTCTGTGTTTGCAGTGAGCTGGATCTGCGGTGATCTCTGCCAGGAAAGACTACCTTTGAATCATTTGGGTGATTTAAACTCATAATAGTAATGTCTTTAACCTGACGTGTTTCTGTTTAAAGGTGTTAAGTCTTTTGGAGGTTTGAAGGAACATTTTGAGGGATTATTTAGTGTTGTATTATTTTCGGGGTTTTCTTTGAAGTAAGAGGTGGTAAATGATCCAATATTTAAAGAGGTTAAGTTGAATTCATGGAATAAACATTGTTTTGTGTTTAAAAACCCATGTGTCCATAATTGCAATACCACACCATGTGCTTCAAAAGCAACAATACATTAAAGGGAGAGGTTGGTTGAGCTCCATGATACATTTTGGGGTTCTGAAAACGCCGCTCCCATAACAATTGGGGGTTTGAGGGGGATAAAACTCTATCTATTGGATTGGCTTCTGTGAACTTAAAGACAGTGAAGGATTATTGCTTTTCCGGTGTGGTATTTTAGTTTAAGTGGGGAGAGTGTTGTGAACAATGGCTCTTTCAGAGGCTCAGAAGTTTTTGGGGGTGGAGAATGTCACATGCAGTACCTTACGGACAGAGACGAAAAGCAGTCTGTTAGATTTGGCAAAAATATTGCAGTTAACATTACCTAACAAAATGCGAAAAGATGAGGTAATTATGGTGGTGGTTAAGCATTTAAAGTTGCCTGAGATAGAGTCTGACTCATTGGAAATGGCAAAAATTCAGTTGCAAGTTAAACAAATGGAACACGAGAAAGAATTAAAGCGGCTTGAATACGAAAGAGAGAGAGAGGAAAAAGAAAGAGAGAGGAAAGAGAAAGAGAGAGAAAGAGGAAAAAGAAAAGGAGAGAGAAGAAAGGAGAAAATAAAGAATAGCCCGAGCAGAAGAAAAAGAGAGATACAGATCAGGGTAAAAGATAAAGAGAGGGAGTTTGAACTTCAGAAAATGGCCATGAAACATGAAAGTCAATTCAAATTGGCAGACATAAAGGGAAACGTACAGTTGGATGATAGTGATGAGGATAGTGAGAAAGAGCGTCCTCGTCGAAGGCTTGGTGGGAATCTGTTTAAATATGTCCAAGCAATGCCAAAGTTTGATGAGAAGGAAGTGGAAGCCTTTTTTATTTCATTTGAGAAGGTAGCTAAACAAATGAAATGGCCACAGGACATGTGGGTGTTACTGATTCAAACAAAGCTGGTAGGTAGAGCTTGTGAAGTGTTTGCATTACGACCGGAGGAGGTATCTGGAACATATGAGGTGGTGAAGAAATCCATCTTGAGCGCATATGAGCTAGTGCCTGAAACTTACAGACAAAGGTTTAGAAATTTAAGGAAATAATTTGGTCAAACAAAGAGCTTGGGTGTGTCTGTGTTTGCAGTGAGCTGGATCTGCGATGATCTCTGCCAGGAAAGACGATCTTTGAATCATTTGTGTGTCCATAATTGCAATACCACACCGTGTTCTTCAAAAGCAACAATACATTAAAGGGAGAGGTTGGTTGAACTCCGTGATACATTTTGGGGTTCTGAAAACGCCGCTCCCGTAACAGGTTTTGAGGGGGGATGGGGATGGAGCGAGGTTCTGCATAGGGTTAATTCTGCCTCCTCTTGTGCAAGGCTGAGTTTAATTCAGTTTAAAGGGGTACATAGAGCGCACATGACCTGGACGCGGATGAGTGGGTTGTTTCTGGGGGTAGTGGATAGATGCGACAATTTTTCATGTGCGGGCAGCAAACCACTCGTGTATGTTTTGATCCTGCCCTAAATTAGTCAGATTCTGGGCTTCCTTCTTCAAACTAAGTGGAGCTGTGCACATGGGTGGCGATCTTTGGGGTGTCGGACTGGCCGGGGCTGCAGGAGGGGAAGGAGGTTGACGTCTTGGACTTCAACTCTCTGATAACCCAGAGGCGGATTGTGCTCGGGTGGAGGGCTTTGACGACGCCCGAGGCAACGGAAAAAATCAAATACACCATTAGAGGGTCAGAGAAGATGTTCTATTTGAGGTAGATGCTGTTTATTACCTTCTTTAAGTTGGTTGTCGTCAGCAAATAAGGGGTTAGGTGGGGGGGGGGGGGGGGGGGGGAGAGGAGAGATGGGAAGGGGGGAGCGTTTTTTGGATAAATAAGGGAAATATGGGGCTGGCTTGTGGGGGAAGCTTTATAAAAATTGTACAAGTCTGCTTGTCTTTTATGTATGTTGTAAAATTGAAAATTTCCTCAACAAAATTATCTTTTTAAAAAAGGTTATGGATCCTACAAACCAGCCAAGTGCGCAATATGTGACTAAACGCGGTCCCAAACTAATCGTGCTCAGCAAGCTGACAGACCCTGGCTATGAAGGCTGAGACAGAGTCTTCCTGTCCCTCCATAGAATCTACATTGCAGAAGGAAGCCATTCAGCCTGTCTGGTCTGCACTGGCCCTTGGAAAAGGCACCCACTTAAGCCTACCCCATCCCTGTAACCCAGTAACCCCACCTAACGTTTTTGGACACTAAGGGCAATTTAGCATGGCCAATCCACCTAACCTACACATCTTTGGACCGTGGAAGGAAACCGGAGTACCCGGAGGAAACCCACGCAGACACAGCGAGAACGTGCAGATTCCGCACAGTGTCCGAAGCCGGGAATCGAACCCGGGACCCTGGAGCTGTGAAGCAACTGTGCTACCTTACCGCCCACTGCAGAGTTAAACATATAATGTTGGAAGACAATCGAGGCCTTGGTTTGAAATGTTCTTTAATCAGTTTCACCACCTGGTCAATGGTCTTCGTGTCAGGTGCCTTCGGAACATGAGGTTCCTAATCAAGCTATTTACTTGGTGCACAAACTGTCAGAAGTATCACCTGTTTGTTCTTGCCTGTGGTCTTGTTCATGGTCAAAGAAATAATGGAACTGTTCAATGCACTGACCTCCAAACCTCAGCCTCTTGCTCAAATGGGTCTAGTTTATCAATGATAGGCATTTCCACTCCCAGTTTGAATAATTCCAACTTGCTGGAGCTTCTCTACTTTCCCACTGCTCCTTCTTTCAGTCCTCAGTTCATGAAGGCTGTCACATGCAATCAAAAACTTTTCCCTTGTTGCTAATGTGGTGGCTCGAGACGTACAGTGAAGGTTTTCAGTAATAAACAAAGGTGTTTATTGATGAAACATAAAGGAAGTTAAGTAACAGGCACAAACCCAACAGGTCTTAACACTTGTCCACACTGCCCTGGGTACTGGTCCCAGGGCCCCGTGCAAACTCCCTCCTGGCCGGGGTTTGCATGCTCCCATGTGATTGACCTCAAGTCGACCACATGGTCCGTGGAGCCCGTCCTCTTAAGGGGACCGTGCTACCACACAATCCAAAATTAATTCTAGTCTATTTTAGAATAGATAAAGCTGCTGTAAGATGAGAAGGGATAAAAGGGAATATGACAAATGGTTGAAAAGAACAACATGGATATTCTTGGACCTGATCTCACTCCAATGGCAAAACCTTCAGCCAGAGTACGGCACAAACTCCATTGTAGATTTTGCTTCACTCCCAGCAGAGTTACTCAATGCATAACACTCTTAAACTAATAAAATGCTTTGATTTAAAAGGATTAATTAGACCATATTAGTTTTGTACAAGACATATGAGTTAAAATATATTTTTTAAAATATTTTTATTGCCTATTTGGTAAAGATATATTTCTGTTCCTCACTTTACAGACTGAATTTTTATTTTGTTGTGGAGGTGCGACTGGAGGTAGACAAGCTAACAATTTCCCGAGACTAGTTTGCTGGCATATTCCTGCCTCCAAGCTTTGTTGGAACAGGCTGCTTCAAGAAGGTAACCACTTGCAAGCAGCAGATAGTCATTTCAGATTAATTAGAGGGCCTCATAAGGCATTCTTCTGACACTAACTGGAAGCTTTCAACCCACAGGCAGGTTCTCCTCTGAGTTTGTAATCAAGCCGATGCATAGAATGGACTTGCTGGCATCATTAAAGATAACCACCTGCAATTGCCAGAGGTAAACAGCTAAAGCTGTGGAGAGATTCTCCCTCCTTAGTGATCTGGAAAATGTGACCAATTTTTATTTTTATTCTTTGGGAAATTCTTCTGAGACCACCACCATTTTGAAGCACTTGCATGTTCCCTTACCTATATCAGCAGCTCCCACCTCTCAAGATAGGGCTGCCGATCTGTCAGTGCCTAAGAGCTTTCTATTGATCTTCCCGCCTAAGGAGCCCATCCTGCACCTTTAGTTGGACTGGGCTCACAACTGACTGCGTCTTTGAAAATTGCCCTCTGTGGCCAGTGCCAATATTTATCGGTTTCTAGCTCACATTTCCTCTTGATGACAGGATCCGTACTCGGGGAAGAAAATTCAGCCCTACATCTCAGTTCCTCTGCTAAAAAGCCATCAGCCTCATTGTAAAATATAAAAGCTGCAGTAATAAATGAATGCAAAATTTATGATGCATTTCTCCTCTGGAACAGGATGCGTTCATTTTTATTATCTGTACTTGCTCAAGTAACATTGTTATCATGGCAAACGTGCTAAAGTTCTTTTTTTAGTTTAGGGGCTAAGAGCCAATAGAATTGTGTGTGCTAATTTCATCATGATGATTGCACACAGATGATATAACAGTGCATTTCATTGTGATTTACTTCATCAAACAAAAGAAATGTCAAACACATTTTTATAGACTGCTCCATTTTGCTTCTTCTAAACTGCACATAAGCGTTCAAATAAATTGTTTTACACCCAATAGTATTGCACTGAACTAAGCTGAAATAAAATGCAACAAGATTATCTAATACTTGATTCCTTTTAGAAATCAGTTTGTACTTCTATTGCACTGGCTACAGTATTACGGTAATGCTCTATAATTGCTTGTAATTGAGGTAGAATTTCTGCACAGGCCTAGTTAACAGGGAACTGAGGAAAAACAAAGCTGGAAACCAATAACCATGAAAGCTGTTAACATTTCTACCCGACTGCCAACCTCCCACTTCGACTTGACACGTTCAATTAGTTCACTTTAGTATTGCATTAGTGTTCCCCAACAGAATAATGTATAAGTGGTTTGTATTCTGTCACTGAACTCTCAGTTATAACTAGAAATTTAATGTTTACTGTCTTTCTACATATGCTTTTAATTGAACTGACCTATTTATGTTTTGTAGTACTGTTACATTGCTTTACCGTTGCCCATTTTTGAGGTGATGCATCCCATGTCCCATCTACCCCCTTTTCCCCCCAATTTTACTCTCCTTAAATATCCCATCAGCCACACACCTCTGACGCGTGCGACAACAGACAGCCTGTTCCCAAGTCTTAAATACAAACAGTTCTAGTGTATTACAGATGCAGCAGAATTACAAACTGATTTCTAAGAAATCAAATATCTCTCCCGAAGCCGGCTCCAACAAGCAGACAAAGTTTCCAATTTTGTTACAGGCAAAGCATTTATTTGTGAACTGTTGAGAGTGGTGGCCAATTTGTGGTTGTGGTGATAAGAATGGAGGCGGGACATCATGGAAGCAGGCAACATTCTGACCTGACTCGGCAGCCATTGTTTAAAAAAATGAAAGCAAGGGCAGCACGGTGGCGCAGTGGTCAGCGTTGCTGCCTCACGGCGCCGAGGTCCCAGGTTCAATCCCGGCTCTGGGATTCTGTGTGGAGTTTGCACATTTTCCCCGTGTTTGCGTGGGTTTTGCCCCCAAAACCCAAAGGTAGGTAAATTACCCCTTAATTGGAAAAAATAAATTGTGTCATCTAAAAAATTTTTTTTAATGAAAGCACCTGAATATTTAAATTGGCCAGGGAAGGTGGAGAGCTGGTACCTGGGATGGGATAGGGAAATGTTCATGTTAAAAATATTTTGCAGGGGAAGAGATTTTCTTCCAAACGTCTACATTTTCCAATCAAATAAAACTGCTTCCTGCTGCCAACCTTATTTCTGATAGGTTAGAGCTGTTCAACTTTAAAAAAACTCCCATGGCTGCCCATCCAGTGAAAAACCTGGGACCTAATAAGGTGAGCTCTTAAGGAGCTGTCTAATTATCTAAATGCACCCAATTAGCAATGGAGGTTGTTTGGTGACTTTCATTTCCGCATCCCCTCGACTCTCCTCCTTACTAAAATTGACAGGGTTGGGAACAGAAGTGGGATGTCATGATGCGTAATGTTGATGCCATTCTTTTTGCCAGTTGTCTCTGTTTTGAGAGAAAATAAACTCTGCCTATAATTCTTTTCCTGATTTGTATACCCACGTATACATAACATACTTGTAAATCAACTCTGCACCCTGTCCTCTACTTCGATATCCCTTTATATTATGACCAGAACCGCACACAGTATGTGGGCTAACAGAGGTTTGTTACAGATTTAACATAACTACTGTACTTTTCAATTCTATTCCCCTTGAAATAAAGCGTAGTGCTTCTTTTGCAGCTTTGTGGTTGGTATTTTTGTACTTCATGAACTCTTTGTTCCTCTAACCACCTTAACTTGCACTGAGCAGTTTTCAGGGAAATTGAGGGAAGGATTACCTCTTTCATATGGGGAGGGAAGGTGGCCAGAGTGAGTAAGGTGCTGCTACAGAAGGGAAGGCAGGCAGGGGTTTTGGTTCTCCCGAACCTGATGTACTACTACTGGGTGGAGAATGTGGAGAAGGTGCGGTGCTGGGTCAGAGGGGTTGATTCCCAGTGGGTCAGAATGGAGGAGAGTTTGTGCAGGTGGTCAGGACTGAAAGCACTAGCAACAGCGCCGCTCCCGATAGCTCCGGGGAAATACTCAGGGAGTCTGGTAATAATAGCTTCATTGAAAATCTGAAGGCAGTTTCGCCAACACTTCGGGTTGAGGACAGGGTCAAGGGAAATGCTGATTCGGGGGAACCACAGATTTGAGCCAGTGAAGTGGGATGAAAGTTTTCGGAAATGGGAAGAGAAGGGGATTAAGACTCTGAAAGATTTGTTTCTTAGGGGTCGGTTTGCAGGATTGAGGGAGCTGGAAGCGAAGTATGGGCTGGAGCAGGGAGAAATGTTTAGATGCATGCAGGTTTGGGATTTTGCCAGAAAGGAGATACCGAGCTTCCCGGAGGGACCAGCCTCCACATTGCTGGAGGAGGTGCTGACAACGAGGGGACTGGAGAAGGGGGTAGTGTCAGCGGTGTATTTTGGAAGAGGAGAAGGCACCACTGGAGGGGATCAAAGCAAAGTGGGAGGAAGAGTTGGGAGAGGTTATAGAGGAGGGGGTCTGGTGTGAGGTGCTCCGGGGAGTAAATGCCTCCACCTCATGTGCGAGGTTGGGGCTGATGCAGCTGAAGGTGGTATACAGAGCGCAGATTCTTTGAAGGAGTAGAAGATGTGTGTGAGCTTTTTTGGGGGGGGGGGGGGGGGGGGGCGCTTATCATGTTCATATGTTTTGGTCCTGTCATAATCTAAAGGAGTACAGGAAGGAGATTTTTAGGGTAATTTCCAATGTGGTGCACGTGAAACTGGACCCGGGTCCCCGGGAGGCCATATTCGAGGTGTCGGACCAGCCAGGGTTGGAAACGGGTGCGGATGCAGATATCGTAGCCTTCGCCTCGTTGATCATCCGAAGGCGGATCCTGCTGGGATGGAGAGCGGCCTCTCCACCTTGTGCCCTGGCATGGTGGGGGGACCTGTTGGAATACTTGACCCTTGAGAAGATTAAGTTTGAACTGAGGGCAAGCTCGGAGGGGTTCTACAAGTCATGGGCATTATTTATTATGCACTTTGAAGAACTGGATAACATCGAAAATTGGTTGGGGGGAGGGGGGCTGTATATATTAAGGATGACTATGGGTAATGCCTGATTCCTTTTTTGTCATTTGTTTATGTAAACATGCGGGCTGATGTTTGGGGGTTGGTGGGAGGATGGGATCGTTGTTATTGTTATGGGGATTGACATATCTGTTGCTGATTATTGTTTATTGTTGGTGGGTGTAAATTCGGGAGAAAATGTGAAAAAGAAGATAAAAATATTTATTTTAAAAAAACTTGCACTGATCAGGCAGGATTAATTTTACATTGTCTTTGAGCATTTAAAAAAAATTACTTGTAAACAGCGTTAATTTACATCTTCCCCAAAAGTTCATAAAATGATTCCCCAGCGAAGACTGAGGGAAGCCTGTCATTTAAAGCACATTGCTGTTAAGCAGTAATTGCTGATTTTAGTCAGCATATACAATATCAATGATGATTGCACTTTAAATTACAACGGTTTCCCCATTTAGGTAATGACCAGGTGGGTAGCAAGGAAAACGTTTGAATTTGAGTGAGAAAGGATGGCTAGAGGCAGTGGAAGGGGCAGCAAGTGGAGAGGTAGATTGGATTTTGACCCAGACTTGGAAACAGAACTAGAAGAACTAATTGCAAGGTGAATAGTGTGTATGAAAGAAATACTTAGATTTATATAATGCTTTTCATGGCCACCAGATGCCTCGAAGCACTTTACCACCAATAAAGAACATTTTGAAATGTAGTCACTGTTGTAACATAGGAAACGCAGCAACTAATTTGCACTCCGAAAACTCACAAAAAACAGCAATGTGATAATAAAGATAATCTGTTTTTGTGATGTTGATTGAGGGATAAATACTGGCAAGGGCCTGGGAATAACTCTTCTGCACTATCTTTAAAATAGTGCCCTGGCATCTTTTACATCCACCCGAGCAAGCAGGTGGGGCCTCGGTTTATTGTTTCATTCGAGAGATAGCGCCTTCTTTTTTTTTAAATACTTTTTATTGAAGAAATTTTTCAGAGTACAAACATTTTAACCCCCCCTACATTTGAATTATATCAAAACAAAGTCAAACCCCCCTACTTAACAAGAATCCCCCCCACCCCCTACCCGCGCGCCCCCCCGCCTCCCCCCCCCCCCGCCTACGAACCGGCCGCCAGACCACCTTGTCGTTTCTGGCAGTGTCCTCGGGCAGGCCTTGCCCGTGACACCACCGATACCGTGTTTCCTTCGTTGTTATCCCCCCTCCCCCCCCCCCCCCCCCCTCCCCTCCCCCACACCCTCCCCCCCTCCCCTCCCGGGTTGCTGCTGTCACGACCTCAGTTTCTATCTCTGATCTAAGAGGTCCAGGAAGGGTTGCCATCGCCTGAAAAACCCCTGCACCGACCCTCTCAGGGCGAATTTGATTCTTTCCAATTGGATGAAGTTTGCCATGTCGTTTAACCAGGTGTTAACACTTGGCGGCCTTGCGTCCCTCCACTGAATCAAGATCCTCCTCCGAGCCACCAAGGACGCAAAGGCTAATATTCCAGCCTCCCTCGCCTCCTGTACCCCCGGCTCCACCCCAACCCCGAAGATCGCAAGTCCCCATCCTGGCTTGACCCTGGACCCCACCACTCTCGACACCGTCCCTGCCACCCCCTTCCAGAACTCCTCCAGTGCCGGACATGCCCAAAACATGTGTGCATGATTCGCAGGGCTTCCCGAACATCTGACACACCTGTCTTCACCCCCGAAAAACCAACTCATCCTTGTCCCCGTCATGTGGGCTCTATGCAGTACCTTAAATTGAATGAGACTCAGTCTCGCACATGACGACGACGAGTTGACCCTCTCTAGGGTGTCTGCCCATGTCCCATCCTCTATCTGTTCCCCCAGCTCTACCTCCCACTTGTCTTTCAACTCCTCTACTGGTACCTCCTCCACCTCCTGCATAATCTTATAAATGTCCGAGATCTTCCCCTCCCCGACTCAGACCCCTGATAGCACCCTATCACTCGCCCCCCTGTCGGGAAGCACGGGAAACCCCTCTACCTGTCGTCTGGCAAATGCCTTCACTTGGAGGTACCTGAACGTGTTCCCCGGGGGGAGCCCGAATTTCTCCTCCAGCTCTCCCAAGCTCGCAAACCTCCCCTCTATAAACAAGTCCTTCAGTTGCCTAATGCCCACCCTCTGCCAGCTCAGAAATCCCCCTCCTGTATTTCCCGGTGCAAATCTGTGGTTCCCTCTTAGTGGTGCCCTTATCAAACCCCCCACTTCCCCCCTGTGTCGCCTCCACTGCCCCCAGATCTTGAGGGTGGCCGCCACCACCGGGCTCGTGGTATACCTCGTGGGAGGGAGCGGCCATGGTGCTGTTACCAGTGCCTCTAAGCTTATGTTGCCACAGGACGCCCTCTCCATACGCTTCCAAGCTGCCCCCTCCCCTTCCATCATCCACTTTCGTACCATCGATGCATTTGCCGCCCAGTAATATCCTGAAAGATTGGGTAACGCCAGCCCTCCACTATCCCTACTCCGCTCCAAAAAGACCCTTCTAACTCTAGGGGTGCCATGTGCCCACACGTACCCCATGATACTACTCGTTACCTTCTTGAAAAAGGCCCTAGGGAGGAAGATGGGCAGACACTGGAACAAAAACAAGAACCTCGGGAGGACCGTCATTTTAACTGACTGCACCCTCCCTGCCAGCGACAGCGGCACCATGTCCCACCTCTTAAACTCCTCCTCCATCTGTTCCACCAGCCTAGAAAAGTTCAGCTTGTGGAGGGTCCCCCAGTTCTTTGCCACCTGCACCCCCAAGTACCTGAAACTTTTTACTGCTCTTTTGAAGGGGAGCCTCCCAATTCCCTCCCCCTGGTCTCCCGAGTGTATTACAAAGACCTCACTTTTCCCCAGATTTAATTTATATCCCGAAAAGTCCCCGAACTCCGCTAGTATTTCCATAACCTCCGGCATTCCCCCCTCCAGGTCTGCCACATACAGCAACAGGTCATCCGCATAGAGCGAGACCCGATGCTCCTCCCCTCCCCTTGTCAGTCCCCTCCACCCCCCTGAACCCCTCAGTGCCATCGCTAACGGTTCAATCGCTAATGCAAAGAGTAAGGGGGATAGGGGACATCCCTGCCTAGTACCTCGATGGAGCCCAAAATATTCTGACCTCCTCCCGTTTGTTACCACACTCGCCATCGGGGCCGAATAGAGCAGCTTTACCCACTTGATAAATCCCTCCCCAAACCCAAACCTTTCCAACGTCTCCCACAAGTATTCCCACTCCACCCTATCGAATGCCTTCTCCGCGTCTAGCGCTACCACTATCTCCGCCTCCCCCTCCACTGCCGGCATCATGATCACGTTTAACAATCTCCGGACATTTGTGTTAAGTTGGCGTCCCTTCACGAACCCCGTCTGGTCTTCATGGATTACCCCTGGCACACAATCCTCTATCCTGGTTGCCAGGACCTTTGCTAACAGCTTGGCATCTACATTTAAGAGGGAGATAGGCCTGTAGGACCCGCACTGGACCGGGTCCTTGTCCCGCTTCAAAATCAAGGAGATCAGGGCCTGCGACATTGTTGGGGGCAGAACCCCCCCCTCGCGCACCTCATTAAAGGCTCTCACCAGCACTGGGCCCACCAGGTCCACAAATTTCCTGTAAAACTCCACCGGGAACCCATCCGGCCCCGGCGCCTTCCCCGCCTGCATCTGGCCTATCCCTTTAATTAGCTCCTGCAGCTCTATCGGCGCCCCCAACCCTTCTACCAGCTCCTCCTGTACCTTTGGGAACCTCAATTTGTCGAGAAAGTTCTCCATTCCCCCTCTCCTCTTCGGCGGTTCAGACCTATACAATTCCCTGTAGAAGTCCCTGAAGACCCTATTCACCTCTTGCCCCTTCTGCACTACGTCCCCACCCCTCTCTCTCACTCCCCCAATCTCTCTGGCTGCATCTCGCTTACGAAGCTGGTGTGCCAGCATCCTGCTCGCCTTTTCCCCGTACTCATACGCCGCACCCTGCGCCCTTCTCCACTGCGTCTCCGCCTTCCTAGTGGTCAGTAGGTCGAACCTGGCCTGTAAACTGCGCCGCTCCGAGAGATAGCACCTTCAACAGTGCAAAGCTCCTCAGTACTGTACTGGAGTATCAGCCTTGAATCAAGCCTGGGGTGGGGTTTTCCGGCTCCGCCACAGTGGGTTCCCCCAAGGTAGAAATGTTAAGCCAGCCAAATATCCATTGACTTTGGTGGGACCGGAAGATCCCACCGGGTGGAGGAGGGTGTGGAATTCTGGCCTTGGAGTGGAACTTGAACCCAGACCTTGTGATTCAGAGGTGGTTTTAGAAATGTTTAAACGTGACAGCAAAATGTTACAGACGGAAGCAATAACATTAGACAAAAATGTCTTGTAACTGATACTTAATGAGAATAAATGCTAAATGGATGCTATATATAAGCCTTTTGTGCTACTATACACGGTGAGTTAGAGTTTTCATTCAACATGTGTTATTCCAAGCAGTATTATCAGTGATATAAATTTATTACACCGTCTGATAGAATCCAGGGTTGATGTTTCAACATATAACAAACAGCCTCTAATTGAGACTGACTCATAAAGAAATTAGTGGCCAGAAGTCTAGGCTTTTAAGAAGCTTCTACAAATGTAACAAATCTACATTTAGGATGTACTATGTAAGAATTATTTGTTTCAGATTGGCTTGCTTAAATGAATACAGAGTAAGGCTTATTGGATCAGGCATAGGGATCAATAAGATTAAATAATTAAATGCTTGGCTCAGAGGTTGGTGTGGGAGAAATGGGTTCAAATTTACAGGACATTGGCATCAGTACTGGGGAAGGAGGGAGCTGTTCCCATGGGACGGTCTTCATCTGAATCACGATAGGACCAGAGTCCTAGCAAATCGCATAACTAGGGCTGTAGATAGGGCTTTGAACTAAATAGTGGGGGGATAGTTAAGTTATATGGAAAATAAGAAAATCAAAGTTAAAGGAGAAAGTAGGAGTCAGTTTAATGATGAGGACTTTAAAGGAGGGAAGGACTCAGGGGCTTAGGAGAGGTTAGTAAAGTTTCCATAACAAGTAATAGAACAGAGAGTATGGAAAGCGGCAGGAATCTAACTTAGGCACGGCAGATAAGGGGACAACTTTCAAGACTGAGGGTTTTATAACCTAAATGCGCACAGTATACAAAACAAGACAAATGAGCTTGTAGCGCACATTGAAATTGGTGGGTACGATGTTGTGGGTATCACAGAGGCGTGGCTGTAAGGGGATCAGGCTGGTATCTAAATGTCCAAGGATATGTGCCCTATCGAAAGGACAGTTTGGAATTGCCTTGTTAGTAAGAAATTAAATTGATAGCAAGAAGCGATATAGGGTCGGAAGGCATAGAAGCTGTGTGCGTAGAGTTGAAGAATCGCAAGATTTTCGGTGGTGGCCTTGGAGTGAGCGGTCGCACAATTAGTGACTTCTGCTTGAGGCGGAATTGTTTGGTCCTTGTTTTTGTTTGTAAATATTTTTATTAAATATTTTAAAGTTTATATACAAATATAAATTTTAGCACAAACACAGCCCCCCAACCTTCCTAACCCCTCTCCGCAAACGGCTGACAGTGGCCAGCTCTGTAAAATACATGCGGAACTTGGCTATAAGTTTCTGCTCGGCAATTCTGCGTTGTCACATGTCCTGAAGGCCGCCTTGGAGAACGCTTACCCGAAGATCAGAGGCTGAATGCCCTTGACTGCTGAAGTGTTCCCCGACTGGAAGGGAACATTCCTGCTGGCAATTATTGCGCGATGTCCGTTCATCCGTTGTCGCACGTCTGCATGGTTTCGCCAATGTACCACGCTGGTTAGCCTGACTTCAATCGTTGGTAAGATTTTGGAGCCCATTATTAAGGATGATATTGTGGAATTCTTGGAAGTGCTTAATAAAATAGGACAGAGTCAGCACGGCATCAAAGGGAGGTCATGTCTGACAAATCTGTTAGAATTCGCTGAGGAGATAACGAGGAAGTTAGACAAAGGAGAGCCAGTGAGCATGTTCTATTTGCATTTCCCGAGTGCCTTTGACAAGGTGCCGTACAGGAGGCTGTTAAATAAGAGACGAGTCTACGGTGTCATGGATAGAGGATTAGCTGACTGGCAGAAGGCAAAAAGTGGGGCTAAAGGGGTCTTTTCAGGATGGCAGCCGATGACTAGTGGTGTTCTGCAGGGGTCAGTGTTGAGACCTCTATTCACAATATACATTAATGATCTGGAAGAAGGAACCGGGGGCACTGTTGGTAAGTTTACAGATGATACAAAGATATGTAGAGGAACAGGAGTGTTGAAGAAGTGAGGATGCTGCAGAAGGACTTGGACAGGTTAGGAAAATGGGAAAATAAGTGGCAGATGGAATACAATATGGAAAAGTGTGAGATTATGCACTTATGTAGGAAGAATAGAGGCACAGACTATTTTCTAAATGGGGAAAGGCTTCGGAAATCTTAAGCAGAAAGGGCCTTAAGAGAATCCAACTGATGACTCCTAAGGTTAACATGCAGTTTCAATTGGAGGTTAGGAAGGCAAATGCATTCATTTTGAGAGGGCTAGAATACAAGAGCAGGAATGGACTGCTGTATAAGGCTCTGGTCAGACCCAATTCGGAATAATATGAGCAGTTCGGGGCCCGATATCTAAGGAAGGATGTGCTGGCCATGGAGGGGGTCCGAGGAGGCTCACAAGAATAATGCTAGGTGTTATAACCCACATGGGACCTACGGGGAAGGACCAATTAGCTTCCCCATGAGCCTCGTAGAATATGGGTTTCTCCGCTGTGGGGCAGGGGGCCATCAGAGGAGTAATGGACGCTTGTCATAAAAGATAGAAAAAATGGGACCTGAGAAAGGTAGTCCCAGCTGGGACCTGGAGTGTACTGTGTATATAGTTTGTTTTAATAAAATAAGTATCTTGATGCCTCTAGTTTTGGACTCCACTGTGGCCACAAAACTTGTAATGAAGGGCTTGGTATATGAGGAGCGATTGAGGGGTCTGGGCATGTACTCAATGGATTTAGAAGGCTGAGAAGGGCTCTCGGTACAGAATACTGAGAAGCTCAGATAGAGTGGACGTTGGGAAGGTGTTTCCACTAGCAGGAGAGACTGGAACCTGAGGGCACGGCCTCATACTTAAGGGACGATCCTTTAAAGCTGAGATGGGTGGGGGTATTTCTTCAGCCAGAGGGTGGTGCATCTGTGGAACTCATTGTTGCAGAAGACTGTAGTCACTGAGTGTGTTTAATACAGAGATAGATAGATTCTTGATTAATAAGAGGATCATGGTTCCGGGGAAAAGGCAGGAGAATGGGGATGAGGCATATCAGCCATGATCGAATGGCAGAGCAAACTTTATGGGCCGAATGGCCTAATTCTGCTCTTATATCTTATGGTCTTGTCATCATGCTGTATTCCTCCACCAGCTTTCTGTGTTGTGCAGTACCATGGAACTTCCCCTAAGTGGATTCAGTTCAATCTAAGGCAGTCAGCACTCCATAGCATCGATCCATCCATGGGCCCCAATTTCCTTCATTTAAATACTGTACTGCAATTATACCATTCATTGGCATGTGTTCAACATCCATATGTAACTTGACGACATTCAATTCTATCTGTCCCCCACTTCTCTCGACCCCACAGCCACTTCTGTGATGCCAGGTTGACTAAAAATAATCACTTTACAGGCCTTCAGAAGACAGTCATAGTTTTTATGTACTATTCTCATTTTCAAAGCTAGTATTTTAATTTCCTGCAGTTCTATCGCAGAAGAAAAGAACAATGGTTTGTTCAGTGGCAGGTCAGTTTCTATTTGGGTTCAACATGGCACAGAGTAAATAGTAATTTAATCACAGCGCATTTAGTTCTGGGTATTTTAAGCTGTTGTATTTAGTTTTTCATATTTGGACATTTTATTATAGACCTTAGAGTGTATAGTCAGCTATGTGATATGGATCTCCAGCAATGCTAATTAGCAACAGAGGTTTACTTGCAGCAAAAGTGAGAATATTGGTGTCAGGCCAGTGGTTAATAGCAGCTAATCCAGGCATTTTAAATCAAACTATAGCAGGGGTGGGCAAACTTTTCCGTGCAAGGGCCACATTCAAAAATTCACAATTCACAAAGGGCCGCATAGTATATTAAGTAAAATAATTACTTCACCCGGTTATGATTCTGGGCGCCTCATATAGAACATAGAACAGTACAGCACAGAACAGGCCCTTCGGCCCTCGACGTTGTGCCAAGCAATGATCACCCTACTCAAGTCAATGTATCCACCCTATACCAGTAAGTAACCCAACAGCCCGCCTCCATTAACCTTAAAAAAAAATTTAAAAAAAAAAAAAAAAATTTTTTTTAAAACATTTTTTTTTTTTTTTTTTTTAATGACTTGGCGGGCCGCAGGAATACCTTTGGCGGGCCGCATGCGGCCCGCGGGCCGTAGTTTGCCCACCCCTGAACTATAGAGTTGTGGAGAACAAGCTACAGGGAAATGGCTGTAACATGTATGGACTGCACCTCCACTGAGCTAACTCTTTTCAGATATGCCATCCTGTGCTTTCACTTTCATTTGCTTATTAACCAACTGAAAGTGGTAAATAGGTAATGATAAATAAATGCAGAGGCATCTGTTCACAAACGAAACTGTAACATCTAACTTCACTGAGATAAATAAATGTCTGACTGACCATAATATTGGATGCTTCCTCAGCAGCACCACAAATACATGTATTATTCTTTCAGTGACATCACAAAACAGACCTGTAAAGATGGTATATGGGAGTGGCACAAGGACCCGCCCCTTTCTAAATTGCACCTTGGATTTTACAGCACTATTGATGTAGGGCACAATCTGGAGGCCACGCTGCACCCAGCGCAGGACGCAACGTGGCCGGTAAATCTCGCATGACACCTCTTGCGAGATTTACCAGGCTCATTACGCCTCGCGAGGTCTAACGGGATTTGCATATTCAAGTAAATATGTGAGCCTTATATATGTACGCTGAATCTACTCAGCGACCGGGATCGAATTCCCTCCCCTGAGAGACCCTGAGCTGGTGCCGTTCAGCACTGGTCTCCACAAACGTGGACCAGGCGGAACCGTACTTGAGGGTTGGGGGGGGGGGGGGGTGCGGGGGCGTGAATGGAGGGCCCCAGCTGTCATGGAAATATTTGAAAACAAGGATGAAAATTTAAAAATGAAAACATTGCTGGACAAAGACACCAGGGTCGGGATTCTCTGACCCCCCTGCCGGATCGGAGATTCACCGGGGGCCGGCGTCAATTCCGCCCCCGCCGTGTCCCGAAGTCTCCGGCACCGGACATTCGCCGGAGGCGGGAATCTCACCGCACCAGTCGGTGGCCCCCCCTCCCCCCAGCGATTCTCCGGCCCGCCATGGGCCGAAGTCCAACCGCTGTCATGCCTCTCCCGCCGGCGTGGATCAAACCACCTACCTTACCGGCGGGACCAGGCGGCGCGGGCTGGGTCCTGGGGGGGCGTGGGCTGATCTGGCCCCGTGGGGGCACTCTTTTCCTTCCGCCGTCGCCATGGTCTTCACGATGGCGGAGGCAGAAGTGACCCCCTCCCCAGCGCATGCACGGTGATGACGTCAGCAGCCGCTGACGCTCCGGCGCATGCATGGACTTCCGCCGGCCGGCGAAGTCCCTTCGGCTACGGCTGGCGTGGCACCAAAGGCCCTTCCCGCCAGCCAGCGGAGCGCCAACCACTCCGGCGCGGGCCTAGCCCCTCAATGTTAGGGCTTGGCCCCTAAAGGTGCGGAGATCTCCGCACATTTGGGACGGCCCGACCCCGGAGTGGTTCACACCACTCCATCACGCCGGGACCCCCCGCCGGGTAGGGGAGAATCCCAGCCCAGAGAGCACCTTCTTTACTTGACATGAACCCATAATTCAATAGCATTGTGCCACATCTAGTGTGCTCCTTTCCCTATTTTTAACTGATTATGCAAATAAACCAACCATG
The DNA here is from genome assembly GCF_902713615.1 of Scyliorhinus canicula. Taxonomy (NCBI): domain Eukaryota; kingdom Metazoa; phylum Chordata; class Chondrichthyes; order Carcharhiniformes; family Scyliorhinidae; genus Scyliorhinus; species Scyliorhinus canicula. The sequence goes on from NC_052155.1 coordinate 114,735,744, forward strand.
AAAAATTAGGTAAATGCAGAACTTTACCATTTGAGTCCATTTAAAACATTGGCAATTGTGGGCCATCCTTCATCAACAGCTATGCATGGCAGCAGGCGGTGTTAAAGAAGTAGAAATCTAGTGGACAAGGCTCTGAACCAACTTCAAACCTCCCTTTGCGCCAAAAGTATACTGAAATTGTGTGAAATCTCTGCAGCTTGCAAGAATATTTTGTTAGGAAATGATTCTTATTTAAAGATTGTTTTAAACCTTAGTTCTGATTTTGACTCACTGATAAGTGCAATTTACTCCAGATTCAACTATCCCATTAAATAACAATTATTGATCATTACTGCTACGTAGTATGGTCCCTACAAGTGGTGTAGCTGGTTGTGTGTAACCCAATAACTAGCCTGTTTTAGACTATTACAAAAATAGCCGAAGGACAATCTGGTAGCTGCCACCTGTTTCCGTGGTTACATCTATCCTTACCGAGCTGATAATGGCTCTTCATAGAAAACAAAATTTGAAAGATTTTCTATGAAACTCCACATGTCTAATTTGCTTCATTTATTAAGGTCTGAAAAATAATTTGATCAAATTCTACCATATATGTTATTGAGGCAATTTGACAATAGATTTTGAAAGAAAAGTATCCATTTTTTTAAAGCAACAAATTATATATTTTGTGTAATATATAGAAAGGATTGAATTCTCTGCATTATATTAAAAAATAAATGTGCTTAATACCTGTAATGATATGCATAAACAATTCTGTATCTTAATATGTTAGACCTCCAACCAGTAGGTGGCGGCAGAACTACACCACGTGGCACTGCAACCTCGAGGAGTCTTGAGTGAGAAGTCGTCGTGGGTAGTTGTGTTTAGTGATAGCTCTCGGTATTCTTGTTAATAGTTTACAGTTTGTTAGTATTAGTATTGTTTTCTACCCACGTTATTATAATTTAATAAATCGTAATTAGTCACGAACTAGATGTTCTTTGGTGCACTGATTCAATCATTGCAACGCACTGGAACGTAACAATACCTATATCTGATTTGAAGATATGTTATCATTTAGTTGTGAGTCACAAGAGTGTAATAACCAGTCTTCAGCCATGGTAATTGTACTAAAGATGCTGCCAACTCTCACTCTATCTCATCAGTTCCCACACACTGTTGACCTCATCATCAAAAAGCCTTGCTAACAAACGTTTAACAAAAACAAACAGCTGCATACTATTCTTTTTAAGCTCGGGGTTGAGATCAGTTTTATAAGCAGCGTACACTTCATTTGTGTATTTTATTTGGATCCTGAAGTATGTTGAAGCCTGTAACATAGTAATCTGTTATCCAATCTAAGTATATGTTGTTGTATAAAAGGCTTAGAAATAGGGGCAGGTGTTTCCCTCCAGCAGAGTGGGTGGCGGGGGGAGCAGATTTTAGGATTGTTTCCAGGTCCACCTGCCCGATTAAGCTCACTGAGCAGGCTTTTGAAGTTGGAGGGTCAATCAGAGGCCTTCCAACTTAATAGGACCAGCAGGCTGCAATAGAGGGTAAATAAGGGAGAGTGCGCTTCAAAATTTCCAATTTTTAAAAATTATAAAATGAATCATGCAGCCAAGCCAGCTTGCCGTGAGGCTTCTTCCAGCCAATTAAACTAGTCCCCTTGGAGATGCCTGGAAAATTAATTCCAGTCAGCCTCCCTTTAATTGGCCTCTGTAGGTTCTCAACAAGCCTTGTAGGTTTCCCACTGCTTGCCAGCACCCCCCACCCTCCCCTCCATTCCACCTCCGCAAATATGGCTTGGGGCCGGGATAGTCGGGGAGCCCGCATACCATTCGACAGGGCTATTTTTAGCACCCGCCCATCTCTAATTTTGGCCCCTATAGAGGCTGAAATTCAAACCCAATGTATTCGCCTAGGGAGTATCACACTTCTAACATATCTGTGGATACAAATACAACTTTTTAAAATATCAATTTAAAAAATGAAAATTTCATGAACAACATTTGTGTAATAGCAATGCTGATTGAGTAAAATGTTGCCCTCTGAGAAAACTACAAAAAGGAAACACCCTACAATTTACCTGGCAGCTAGGAAATCCAGCAAGCACCAAAAATCAAACTAATGAAATAATTCAAAAGGCATTTCCGATTAAGGTGCTATTTGAACTTTTAAGCCAGACTACTTTATACCTTATAAAAGTAGCATTTAGAATATAATGCATATATATAGAAGTAGGTTATTTAGAAAAAATATAGAATTTCCTGATAATGTTTTTATGATGTGGCGATGCCGGCGTTGGATGGGGTGGGCACAGTAAGAAGTCTGACAAAACCAGGTTAAAATCCAACAGATTTGTTTCGAATCACTAGCTTTCGGAGCACTGCCCCTTCCTCAGGTGAATGTTTTTGTAGTGTTACAAAATACCCCATGGCCTGAACTCTCATGATGGCAGGAGCTTGGTCTCAAACTCATGTTATGCTTTAATGAGCGTTGATTGGCATATGGCAGGACTTACGCCCACCTACGTTCATGGGCAGGGCGCTGAAGCAACTTACCAGACACTGAAGGAGAATGATGGTGACTTGCAGTGAGGACAAAGCAATGCTCCTCTTATCCTCTGCAAAATGTGTGACTCCTGCCTGACAGAGAGCTGAACTTGACCTGCCACTGAACGAGGTGATATAGGGCTGCAGAGAGGCTGAATGACATATCTCAGCTGCTACTGGCTCCTCCAAGGTCAGAGATGCGGGTGTTTTCCTCCACCTTCTGAAAAGGTAGCTGTGGTGATAACCACTGTAGATATGCATACTTGCAGTAGGGGGATGTATGGCTGTACCTGTAATACAGGTTCCTCCGGTAAGCCCCTGCCGGCTAGCTCCGCCCACAGGGAGCTTGTGTATAAATATGCGTGTGAGTCACTGAGATCCTATTCTACAGTTGCAGCCGGTGGAATAGCATCACACAGCAATAAAGCCTCAATTGTACATGTCTCTCGTCTTTGAGTGCAATTGTTAGCGCCACAATTTATTGCCGTGTGATTTTCCGTACACCATTGACAACAGAATCAAGCCTGACTGTCTGCAGCTGGATCCGCAATCGCCTCATGCCAGGAGAGACTTTGTTCACTGGCTTGCAGTCTTCGAGGCCTACATCTCTACAGCGGACCCTCCCCCGACGGAGGCTCAGAAAAAGCAACTCCTGTACTCGAGACTTCGCTCCAGTGTCTTTCCGCTAATTCGAGATGCGACTGACTACACCAAAGCTATGGAACTGCTCAAGGAGAACTATGCACAGTCAACGAACACCCTGTTTGCGAGGCATCAGCTCTCTACTCGCATCCAGCAGCTGGGTGAGTCGATTGAGTACTTCTGGAGGGCCCTTATACCTTTGGTACGAGACTGCGACTGCCGGGCCCTCACAGCCACGGAACACTCTGACTTACTCATGCGCGATGCCTTTGTTACAGGCATTGCATCGACCCCATCCGGCAGCGACTGCTGGAAGGGGCCGCCCTCGACCTCGTGGCCACAAAGACTCTGGCGCTTTCAATTACGGCCGCCTCCCGTAGTGCGCGATCTTACTCCGCTAGCCGCTCGGCCCACCCGTCCTACCCCTCGTGGACCCCGCAAACGGCCCCCCCAGCAGCCGCCCCGCGCACTACTCCTGCGCTGCTCGCCGCACCACGCTCCCTGTTAGCGCCACAGTAGCCACACCCTCAAAATGTGTTCAGCTCTTCCTCATAACTAGAGAATGCTAGCAGATATGAGAGGCCTGAGGTTTGATGTGGAGGGGGGGGGGCAGTGAACTTTCCATGGATGGGGGGTTGGGGCTGAGGGGGGCCGGTGGCACTGGCTTGGGCTTTTACTGCATCATCAGTGGAGGAAGTTGGAGAGGCGTAGTGCTGCCATTCTCTCACTGCACAGGGATGAAGTGCTGAGTTGCATGGCGCCATGACATGACATTGTGGAGGATCCGTATTGGTGAAGAAAATTATTTTAATTACAAGTACGTTATTACTTTTTTAAAAATATTTTTTCCCAATTGAGGGACAATTTAGCATGGCCAATCCACTACCTTGCACACCTTTGGGTTTGTGGGTGTCATGTGAGAGTACCTTTAAGAAATGGGTGTTTACGACTTCCGGTGGCGGCAATGCAGAGCTAAGCCGCACATTCGGCAGCTCCCGCTGAAAACGGACTTTGGGGCTCTTTTCAGGGCCCCCAACGGAGCTGTGTCGGCAAATCCCGACGTGGGAAGAGGACAGGAGTCGTCCCCTACGGTCCTATGGTCCGGACCAGGAGTGGGGTAAGGAGAAAAACGGAGAAAGCACCCCTGGAAAAGCGGGGGAAGGAAGACAAAATGGCGGCCGGCGGAGGCCTTGAGGAGCTGAGGCAGTGGGCTCAGGAGCAGCGGGCGACTCTGCTGCGCTGCTTCCAGGAGCTTAAGTTGGAGCTGCTGGAGTCGCTGAAGGTAACCAACAGGGAGCTGATGGAGACCCAGACAGCCCAGGGGGCTGCGATCCGGGAGTTGCAGCAGCAGGCCTCGGAAAGGGAGGATGAGGCCGTGGCCGTGGCGGGGAAGGTGGAGATGCACGAGGCGCTCCATAAAAGATGGCAGGAGCGGTTCGAGGAGCTGGACAACCGGTCGAGGAGGAAGAATTTGCGGATCCTGGGCCTCACGGAGGGGCTGGAGGGGTCGGACTTGGCGGCCTATGTGGCGGTTATGTTAAACTCGCTGATGGGGGCTGGGTCCTTCCAGGGGCCCCTGGAGTTAGAGGGGGCCCACAGAATTGTGGCTAGGAGGCCCAAGCCGAACGAGCCGCCGCGGGCGGTGTTGGTGCGGTTTCATCGGTTCGTGGATCGTGAGTGTGTGCTCCGGTGAGCCAAGAAGGAGCGGAGCAGCAAGTGGGAGAACACGGAGGTGCGGATCTTCCAGGACTGGAGTGCGGAGGTGGCGAGGCGGAGGGCCGGGTTTAACCAGACGAAGATGGTGCTCCATAGACGGAGTGTGAAGTTCAGCATGTTGCAGCCGGCACGTCTGTGGGTCACCTATAAGGATCGACACCATTATTTTGAGTCCCCACAGGAGACGTGGGCCTTTGTGCAGGCCGAGAAATTGGACTCAAACTGAGGGTCTAAGATGGGGGATGCTGTATAATACTTGTATTTGCTTGGTTTAATGTAAGATGTGGGTTGGCCTTAGGGTGGGTGGGGTGATGTCGATTTGTCTTTTCTATATGGGTTTTTCTGTAGGGGTCTGGTGGACGGGTTCGGGCAGGGGGGTAAACGGGGAGTTCGGGGAGCTGGTGGGGGGACCGACAATGGGAGTAGCCCTGGAGGAGGCGGGGCCAGGCAGGGCGAAAGCGCGGGCTTTCTGCGGGTTTCCCGCGCTGGGAGATGGCGGGGGCAGGGCTGAGAAGCGCGGGTCGTTGCTGGCTGTTTTCTTTTCCCGCGCAAGAGCGGGGGGAGGGGGGTGAGGAGGACCCATTGACGGGCACGCTGGATAAGGGGTAGTCCCACGTGGGGAGGAGTCGGAGGTAGGGCGGGAGTCCCCGGGGTCAGCAGAAGTTAGCTGGCTCACGGGAGTGCTATGGAGGGAGGGGCGCGGCTAGGAGGGGTCCTAGCCTGGGGTGGGGTACCGAGTTGCTGCTGAAACGGTCAGGAAGGAGCTGGAGGACGCAGGGGTTGCTGGAGGGGGGGTGTTGCCGCCGTGGGAAACTGGCAGAGCGGGGGACGCTGGCCGGTGGTGGGCAAGGGATGGGGTATGGCTAATCGGCAGGGGAGGGGGGCAGGGAGCCCTCTGATCCGGCTGATAACCTGGAATGTGAGGGGGCTGAATGGGCCGGTCAAACGGGCCCGGGTATTTGCCCACCTGAAGGGGCTGAAGGCGGATGTGGCCATGCTCCAGGAGACACACCTGAGAGTGGTGGACCAGGTTCGGCTGAGGAAGGGTGGGCCAAGTATTTCACTCGGCTGGATGAGAAGAGTAGGGGGGTGGCGATCCTAGTGGGGAAGAAGGTGTCGTTTGAGGCGTTAAATGTGGTGGCTGACAGTGGCGGGAGATATGTGATGGTGAGTGGTAAGCTGCAGGGGGAGCGGGTGGTGTTGGTGAATGTTTACGCCCCAAATTGGGACGATGCAGGGTTTATGCGGCGTATGTTGGGCCGCATTCCGGACCTGGAGGTGGGGCCCTGATCATGGGGGGGGGGGGACTTCAACACGGTACTGGATTCCCCCATTGGATCGATCCAAGTCCCGGACGGGTAGGAGGCCGGCGGCGGCTAAAGTGTTGAGGGGATTTATGGACCAAGTGGGGGGGGTGGATCCCTGGAGGTTTGCGAGGCCAAGGGCCAGGGAGTACTCGTTTTTCTCCCACGTACATAAGGCCTACTCGAGGATTGATTTTTTTGTCCTGAGCAGGGGGTTGGTTTCGAGGGTGGAGGATGTGGAATACTCCGCCATTGCAATTTCAGATCATGCCCCGCACTGGGTGGACCTCGGGCTGGTGGAAGAGAGGGACCAACGTCCGCTCTGGCGCTTGGAGGTGGGGCTGCTGGCAGATGAGGAGGTGGCCGAGAGGGTTCGGGGGTGTATCGAGAGGTACCTTGAGGCCAATGACAACGGGGAGGTCCGAGTGGGGACGGTCTGGGAGGCATTGAAGGCGGTGATGAGGGGGGAATTGATCTCCATCCGAACCCATAGGGAGAGGGGGGAGCAGAGGGAGAGATAGGGGAGATGGTGCGGGTGGATAGGAGATATGCGGAGGCTCCAGAGGAGGGATTGCTGGGGGAGAGGCGTAGCCTTCAGGCCAGATTCGACCTATTGACTACCAGAAAGGCGGAAACTCATTGGAGGAAAGCACGGGGCGGTGTATGAGTATGGGGAGAAGGCGAGCAGGATGCTGGCACACCAGCTCCGAGAGCGGGACACGGCCAGGGAGATTGGGGGAGTGACGGATAAGGCTGGGAAGGTGGTGCGGAGGGGAGTAGATGTTAATGGGGTCTTCAGAGACTTCTATGGGGAACTGTACCGGTCGGAAGCCCCGGTGGAGGGGGGTGGAATGGGGCGCTTCTTGGACAAGCTGCGATTCCCGAGGGTGGAGGAGGAGCAGGTTGAGGGACTGGGGGCGCCGATCGAACTGGAGGAGGTGGTCAAAGGGATTAGGGAGCATACAGTCGGGGAAGGCGCCGGGGCCGGATGGGTTTCCGGCGGAACTTTATAAAAGGTATTTGGACCTGTTGGGCCCCCTGTTGGTCCGGACCTTTAACGAGGCAAGGGAGGGGGGGGGCTTTCCCCCAACTATGTCATGGGCGCTGATTTCCTTGATCCTGAAGCGGGACAAGGATCCTCTGCAGTGCGGGTCATATAGGCCAATTTCGCTGCTAAACGCCGACGCTAAGCTGCTGGCAAAGATTCTGGCCACTAGAATAGAGGATTGCGTGCCCGAGGTCATTCATGAGGATCAGACGGGGTTTATGAAGGGAAGGCAGTTGAATGCGAACGTGCGCAGGCTCCTCAATGTCATTATGATGCCGGCCATGGAAGGGGAGGCGGAGATAGTGGTGGCATTGGATGCGGAGAAGGCCTTTGGTAGGGTTGAGTGGGAGTATTTGTGCGAGGTGCTGGAGAGGTTTTGGTTTGGGGAGGGGTTTATCCGGTGGGTGCGGCTGCTCTACGAGGCCCCGATGGTGAGTGTAGCCACAAATAGGAGGAGGACGGAGTACTTTCGGCTGTACCGGGGGACGAGACAGGGGTGCCCCCTGTCCCCCTTGCTCTTTGCGTTGGCGATTGAGCCCCTGGCCATTTCATTGAGGGAGTCAGGGAACTGGAGGGGCCTGGTGCGGGGTGGGGAGGAGCATCGAGTGTCGCTGTATGCGGACGACCTGTTGCTGTATGTGGCGGACCCGGTGGGGGGGATGCCGGAGGTGATGAGGATTCTTAGTGAATTCGGGTGTTTCTCTGGGTATAAGTTGAACCTGGGCAAGAGTGAGTTGTTTGTGGTGCATCCGGGGGATCAAGAGGAGGGGATTGGTAGGCTCCCACTGAAGCAGGCAGGGTAGAGCTTTAGGTACCTAGGGGTCCAGGTGGCTGGGAGTTGGGGGGCCCTGCACAAGCTCAACCTCACAAGGTTGGTGGAGCAGATGGAGGAGGAGTTTAAGAGGTGGGATATGTTACCGCTGTCACTGGCGGGGAGGGTGCAGTTCGTTAAGATGACGGTGCTCCCGAGGTTTTTGTTCCTGTTCCAGTGCCTCACCATCCTTATCCCGAAGGCCTTTTTTAGGAGGGTCAACAGGGGTATTACGGGATTTGTGTGGGCGCATGGGACTCCGAGGGTGAGAAGGGTGTTCCTGGAACGGGGCAGGGATAGGGGGGGGCTGGCGTTGGCCAACCTCTGTGGGTACTATTGGGCTGCCAACGCAGCGATGGTGCGTAAGTGGGTAATGGACGGGGAAGGGGCAGCATGGAAGAGGATGGAGGTGGCGTCCTGTGTGGGCACGAGCCTGGAGGCGCTGGTAACGGCGCTGCTGCCGCTCCCTCCAACGAGGTATACCACGAGCCCGGTGGTGGCGGCTACCCTCAAAATTTGGGGGCAATGGAGACGACATAGGGGAGAAGTGGGGGGCTCGATGGAGAACCCGATACGGGGGAACCATTGGTTTCTCCCAGGGAGCATTGATGGCGGATTTCTGGGCTGGCACAGGGCAGGGGTTAGGAGGTTGAGGGACCTGTTTGTGGAGGGGAGGTTCACAAGCTTGGGGGAGTTAGAGGGGAAGTTTGGGCTCTCCCCGGGGAACATGTTTAGGTACATGCAGGTGAGGGCGTTTACCAGGCAGCAAGGGGAGGGGTTCCCCTTGCTGCCCCCACGAGGGGTGCGGGATCGGTTGCTCTCGGGGGGTGTGGGTTGGAGGAGGGAGGATTTCGGACATATACCGGGTAATGCAGGAGGTAGACGAGGCCTTGCTGGAGGAACTGAAGGGTAAATGGGAAGAGGAGCTGGGTGAGGAGTATGAGGAGGGGACGTGGGCGGATGCCCTGGAGAGAGTGAATTCCTCCTCTTCCTGTGCGAGCCTCCTAGCCTCATACAGTTCAAGGTGCTGCATAGGGCCCACATGACTGGGACGAGGATGAGTAGGTTTTTCGGGGGCGAAGACCGGTGTGCTAGGTGCTCGGGGAGCCCAGCGAACCACGCCCATATGTTTTGGGCGTGCCCAGCGCTGGGGGAGTTTTGGAAGGGGGTAGCAAGGACAGTGTTGAGGGTGGTGGGATCCAGGGTCAAGCCAGGCTGGGGACTCGCAATTTTTGGGGTTGCAGTGGAGCCGGGAGTGCAGGAGGCGAAAGAGGCCGGTGTTCTGGCCTTTGCGTCCCTAGTAGCCCGGCGGAGGATCTTGCTCCAATGGAAGGATGCGAGGCCCCCAAGAGTGGAGGCCTGGATCAATGATATGGCGGGGTTCATTAAATTGGAGAAGGTGAAATTTGCCCTGAGGGGATCAGTACTAGGGTTCTTTAGGCGGCGGCAGCCCTTCCTGGCGGAACGGTAGGGAAATAGGCCGGCAGCAGCAGCAACCCGGGGGGGGCGGGGGATCAGTGGGAGGGAGAACTGTGTACATGGGTTTGTGGGATGCGGCGGGTGTTATCTCTTTCCCTTTTGTTGTTTGGGTGTTCTTTTGTTTTTTTTTTCTTTTGTTTGTAGCTGCTTTTGAAGTTGGGTGGGTATTGTTCTTGAGGTGTTACCGCGGTTGTTTTGTTAATAGAGTTGAAGATGTTTATATTTTGTAAAAATTTCAATAAAAATTATTTTTTAAAAAAAGAAATGGGTGTTTACTACTGTAGTGATGTCAGAGTGGGTGGAGCTGGGCTGTCTGTCAGCTTTTTACTTTCGTGTTTGAGCAGGTTGCCGGGTGTTTTTTAGTTTCGTTTTCAGGGTTGGAGCTGAAGCCAGTCAAGCAGGTGTACTGCTGTTCTCTCTGCCATCAAAAGACTATCTCTTGATAATTTTGTGAATTCAGAACTATAAATGTTTTCAGTAGTGACTATAACCTGATGTGCTTCTGATAAAGGTTCTATTTTTCAGTCAGATGGATGTTAAAAAGGAAAACTTAACGGTTTCCTTCGTGTTGTAGTCTTTGGGGGTATATTTGAATTAATGGTTGTGAAGATGTTCACTATGTTTTAAAAAGGTGAACTTGGGTTCATAGAATAAACATTGTTTTGCTTTAAAAAATACTTTTCCATTTCTGCTGTACCACACCTGTAGAGTGGGCCGTGTGCTCCCCATACCACAATCTATTAAAAGTTGTGGGTCAGATGAACTCCATGACACACTTTAGACTTCTCTAAACCCTGGCCCATAACAGTGGGGGTGAGACCCATGCAGGCACAGGAGAATGTGCAAACTCCACACAGACGGTGGCCAGGGTCGAACCCGGGTCCTCAACGCTATGAGGCTGCAGTGCTAACCACTGCGCCACCGTGCCGCGCCGCGCCCCCCCCCCCCCCCTCACTCCCCCCGCCAAGTCCACGATTACAATGGTGACCTCCCTCATAGGGAGGGGAGTGTCAGATGGGCTGGGTACACTCAGCATCTCCTGGGTGGAAGACCCTGGGCTGCGCTTCTGCCAATCCTCTTTCCTCTGGGGGCCCCAACGCTCCTCCTTGGGATGGAGGGACAGCTGGAGTGAGATCCAAAAGCCTCGCTGTCCTCTAGCACTGACACTTATCCCACTAGTGCCTGCACCGTTTAAGCTCTGCGCCATGGAGCTCATGCCCTCAGCCATGAAAGTCATGACCTCAACCATGGAGTGGACATCCCCCACCATGGCATGTACGTCCTGCGCCAAGGTCTCCACTGCGTACACCACCCTTGCAGCGTAGGCCTCAGACAGAGGGCGATTGGATTACTTGCAGTCCAAGGAGGAATGGTGTCATCCCTTCCTGATGCTTGCAACTCTGCCTTTGCAGCTCTGAGATGACCATACCTAGGGGCACGTCAATGGCCTGGGGCTTAGCAGTGTCTTTGGCTCCGACATCCCTTTGAGTGCCAGGTCCCAGCGATGTTCCTTCCTCCACCTGCTGTGGATCATTAACTATGAAGTGCTCATCAATGAGTGACCCAAAAGCCTGCCTGCTTGTTAATCTCACTATCGCGCACTAATATCTGCGCTAGTGGAGGATGCCGGTGACATCTTTGACATCTCCTGGATGCTTGTCTCCGAGATGTCTCCCTCAGAGCTGTTCGGGTCTTCAGGTTTCCAGAGGACACAGGATGATTCAGGCTGCAAGGGAAGCGAGATGCCATGAATGCACCATAAAGGCAGACTGATGGGAGAAGGTTAACTCACGTGACGCTTGCACCATGGGGTTCTCATTTTTGTCTCTTTTCCCCACCTCACTCCTCTGCACAGGAGCAGTCCTGTTCCTCGCCGGCCAGCTCAAGCGCTTTCTCCTCAAAGATCGTTGGAGTTCTTAGCTCGGGCATGGCTCTGGCAGTCTGTGTCTGCTCATGCAGGTTGTGCTCAAGTTTGTCCTGCAATGAGACAGATAGGACAAGTGTAGGCAGGAATCCTGCCAGGTCAGATGATGATGAAGCCTGACATGCGTGGGAGGTGAGTGGGAGCGGGTTGTGAGCAGTAGTTTCTCGAATGGGAGGGACCATGAGGAGGGGTGGGGGGTGAGGTCGGAGTGTAGCTTGACAAATTTTGGGGCCCCATGAGGAGACTGAGAAAGAGATCACTGTGGAGGTGTGATTGGTGCATTAAGGGGTGCAACGGGAGACATGAGGAGGAAGACTTGCCCTGGCTGCACAAAGAGGGTCATTCATCTTCTTTCGGCACTGTAGATCCGTCCTCTTATGGAGCAAGCCGGCTCTCACTATCACGGGCAAAGCCTCCCAGGCGGTGTTGGTGGCTTCGTTTACTGGGCGTCTGGCCTATCGCGGGTAGAGGATGTCACACCTCTGCTCGACACCAGGTGATGGCTCCCTCTGAATCGAGGTGCTGTCCTCCTGGAAGCCATATCCCCAACTGGATTTGGAACAAGTGCTAGGGAGGCATTTGAAAGAAGTGCTCCACTGATTGGAGAGACTATGTTTTCCCTTGGTGAGTGAATTGGAGACCAGCTGCCACAAGCAGGCGGGCGTGAGTCACGTGGAGGAAAAAAAAATTGTTTTAGAGTCTGAATATATGGCGAGTTTTTCCAACAGCGCCAATTGGATTCTCCCTGGTTTTCTCACCAGACCGACGGAAAGTATCGGAAATATTTGCCCTAAGTCCCAGGAACCAGAGGACAGGTAAGTGGCAGGGGTCCCAGGGTAGTGAGGATTAGGGCTTGGGAGCATAAAATTCAGCCTGTGTTTTTCTCAGAGACCTGCATCCCATTTACATCAATTCTTAATTGTCCTACCTGAGTAAGTCACTGTCATGGCCCTCTCATAGGGCGGTAGGCATGACGTGAAGCTCTCAACCCAAGGATTTTAACTCCTTTTAACAGTTCTGCATCATTGGACAAAGTGGAGCTTAAATTTGAGTTTAAGTTGGCCTTGATGTCTTTGTAAGAGGAGAAACAGAAGAAATTTGAAAAGAGATGTCCATTGCAAGAACAGTTGTTCTCGCAGTGATTTGAATAATCACAACCCCAACATTGGGTTTAATTCCTAATCAGAAACCCAGATTTGGTGTTGGTAAGATATTGTTTGCAATTTCTCTGGAGGCAGACAAGAAGCCAGTGAATGCCTCCATAGGATGGCCTATGGCCGTGGCCATTGCAATGTGGGTGACTCTTAAAGATGCCCGCTGAAATGGTCTCGCATGCCACTCAGTTCAAGGGCAATTAGCATGAGCAACAAATGCTGGCTGGCTCAGCAATGTCCACATCATACAAATGAATTTTTTAAAAATCCCAGTTGGTCTGAGCTGGAATGATGAAGAGGAGGTATCAATGGCCCCACTGAGCTACGCCAGGAGGTTGCTTCCAGTTCACATGGGCTGGACCTCCAGCCTCAGCAGATAGCCAAGGTGCTGCCAAGAAAATGCTGGTGGCGACAGCATCTCCCCCCCCATTAGCTTAATAAAGAGCGTAATTGCTTATCTGCCACTGCCAGCAGCTAGTCACTGCCATGCTCACCTCGCCTTTGGCAAGATCATTTGGAAGCAAGAATGTGTTGGTTAGCTGTTTATGGTTAGCATTATTTTCTAATTTTGCTCTTGCTCTTAGTCCTGACTCCTTCCTTGATACTGCCAGACTGGGAAATTTCAGCAATATTGCATTTCAGATTAAATGACGAGCAATACATGGCCTATAATCAGCCTTGACGAACAGTTTAGCACTTTCAATTTACAACCAAGTGAAACAATAAAAATGCTGCTCATTTTTTTCTGTGTAATTATCCAATTAATAAATCTGGGTTACTGACAATTATGGATTGTATGTAACTTTTCATTTCGAAGGAATGGGCGCAATCCAATTGCCACGCTGCGCCTAAATGTCAGCTCGCCTTGGTGCAGCGTGGCCGATAAAAGCCAGGAGACCCCACTCGCAACGTCCCATGAGATTGGATTACGTTGCAATGTATGGGTGGGATCACATTTTGGCAAATCAGTACATTTGAGTGAGACAGCAAGTCTCACTTTAATGTGCAGTTTCCCAAGGTACCTGAGGCTTTGGGATCTATTTCCTTTGCCTTGGATACCTCGGGTGAGCGCCATTTTTTACATAGAATTTACAGTGCAGAAGGAGGCCATTCGGCCCATCGAGTCTGCACCGGCTCTTGGAAAGAGCACCCTACCCCCTACCCAAGGTCAACACCTCCACCCTATCCCCATAACTCAGTAACCCCACCCAACACTAAGGGCAATTTTGGACACTAAGGGCAATTTATCATGGCCAATCCACCTAACCCGCACATCTTTGGACTGTGGGAGGAAACCGGAGCACCCGGAGGAAACCCACGCACACACGGGGAGGATGTGCAGACTCCGCACAGGCAGTGACCCAAGCCGGAATCGAACCTGGGACCCTGGAGCTGTGAAACGATTGTGCTATCCACAATGCTACCGTGCTGTACCGGTCACCACATGGGGACCAGACGGAATATCACTTGTGGGGGTCTACCAGGGGATCGGGTGATTGCACAATGTTCAACACCATACGCGACTCTTTGGATACTGAAGCCGTCCATATACAGCAAGACCTGGGCAACATTCAGGTTTGGGCTGAAAAATGGCAAGTAATATTCACACTACACGAGTGCCAGGCAATGACCATCTGTAACAAAAGAGAATCTAACCATCTGTCCAAGACATTCAATGAGACCACTATTGCTGAATCCTCCACTATCCTGGTGTTACCATTGAGCACAAGCTGAATTGAACCAGCCATATAAAAATTGTAACTATAAAAACAGGTCAGAAGCTGGGAATTCTACAGGGAATAACTAATCTCCTGACTCCCCAAAGCCTGTCCTCTGTCTACAAAGTGCATGTCTGGAGTCTGATGGAATACTATCCACTTGCCTGATGTGTGCAGCTCCAACAACACTTAATAAGCTCAACGTCATGCAGAACAAAGCAGCCCACTTGATTGGCATCACACATCCACCACTTTAAGCATTCATTCCTTCCATCACTAATGCACAATGGAAGCAGTGTGTGCCCTATAGAAACATAAGAAGTAGGAGCAGGAGGAAGCCATTCGGCCCTTTGAGCCTGCTCTGCCATTCATTATGATCATGGCTGATCATCCAACTCAGTAACCTGTTCCTGTCTTCCCCCCAGTATCCTTTGACCCCTTTAGCCTCAAGTGCTACGTCTAACTCCTTCTTGAAAACAAACCATGTTTGGCCTCAACTACTTCCTGTGGTAACGAATTCCACAGGCTCATCACTCTCTGGGTGGAGAAATGTCTCCTCATCATAGTCCTAAATAGTTTACCTTCTACCCTTAGACTTGATCCCTGGTTCTCGACTCCCCCACCATCAGAAACATCCTGCATCTACCCCGTCTAGTCCTGTTAGAATTTTCTATGTTTCTATAAAATCCCCACTCATTCTCCTAAACACTAGCAAATATAATCCTTCATTTAAAAAATATTTTACTCAGGCATTTTCATAAGAAACAAACCGAAGTAGAAGCAAAATTATACAACATTAGAAATAACGCTCCACCCTGCTCCCTACTCTCGCCCCCTCCTACCGTCCTGCCTTCCCCATTTTAGACCCCTCACCACCCACCCCTCCCCTTTTGCTGACACCTCAATCCTCCTTAAAGAAGTCAATGAACGGCTTCCACCTCCGAGCGAACCCATCAACCGACCCCCTCAGGACGAACTTGACCTTCTCTAGCCTCAGGAATTCTGCCAGGTCACTCACCCACACCCCCGCTTTTGGCGGCTGGGAATCCCTTCAGCCAAGTAAGATGCCTGTTTCAACACCCTGAATATCGCTACCTCTGCACTCGGGGCACCATCACCTCGGACATTACATCTGCAAAGCCCTGCCAGAACCTCTGTGACTTTGGACATGCCCAGAACATATGGATGTGATTTATGGGCCTCGCCGCGCACCGCCACACCTATACTCTACCCCCTCAAAAAACCTATCCCCTCAAAAAACCTCATCCGCATTACCGCCATATGTGCCCTGTGCAGTACTTTAAATTGGATAAGTACTAGCCTCACACGCGACACGGACGCATTCACTTTCCGCAGGGCCTCAGCCCACGTCCCAGCCTCCACTGCCCCAGCCACGGTAGCATGGTGGTTAGCATTGTTGCTTCACAGCTCCAGGGTCCCAGGTTCGGTTCCCGGCTGGGTCACTGTCTGTGCGGAGTCTGCACGTCCTCCCCATGTGTGCGTGGGTTTCCTCCGGGTGCTCCGGTTTCCTCCCACATTCCAAAGATGTGTGGGTTAGGTGGATTGGCCATGCTAAATTGCCCGTAGTGTCCTAAAAAGTAGGGTTGGGGGGGGGGGGGGAGTTGTTGGGTTACGGGTATAGGGTGGATACGTGGGTTTGAGTAGGGTGATCATTGCTCGGCACAACATCGAGGGCCGAAGGGCCTGTTCTGTGCTGTACTGTTCTATGTTCTATGTACCTGAAGCTGTTCCCCTTGGACAGCTCATACTCTTCCTCTAGGTCCTCCAATTTCGTGAAACGGCCCCTATAAACAGCTCACCAAATCACTCAATTCCCACTTGCCATCGCCCCCGAAACCTCGCATCGAGACCCACGGTGTAAACCTATGATTATCATAAATCAGTGTCCACACCAAGGCGCCCTCCAGTCCCAAATGCTGTCTCCACTGCCCCGACACCACTACTGGGCGCACGGAGTACCTGGGTGGCGAGAATGGCAGAGGCGCTGTTAACAATGCCCTTAAGCTTGTTTCCGTACAAGAAGCCACCTCCATCCGCCCCAGTGGCGTGCAGAGGGGGGGGGGGCCGACGGTGCATTGGCCCCGGGCATCCATTGGATGGGGGCATCCAATCAGAGAAGGGGGAAAAAAAAAAAAAAAATTTTTATTAAAAAAAAAAATTTTTTTTTTTTTTAAATTTAGATTACCCAATTATTTTTTTCAATTAAGGGGCAATTTAGCGTGGCCAATCCACCTACTCTGCACATTTTTTGGGTTGTGAGGGCGAAACCAACGCAGACACGGGGAGAATGTGCAAACTCCACACGGACATTGACCCAGAGCCGGGATCGAATCTGGGACCTCAGTTCCGTGAGGCGGTTGTGCTAACCACTAGGCCATCGTGCTGCCCCAGAGAAGGAAATAAGATAGTAATTTTAAAATTTCAGCGGTGATAAATCAATTTTTGGAGGCTCACCACACTGCAGAGGCAGTTGTTAGCCCTTTATTCCTTTAACATGGTGTACCCTTTCTGTCTAGAGAAAATGGTCCTTCTCCCCATCCCCCCCACACGCATGCACATGATGTACGTGGTGCAACCATCAAAAGCAACAAGCAGACGTGGCTGTTCGTTCCTGCGTTTCCTCGAGTCATAACTCGTCTTTTCTTCAGCTTTTTGTGCATCTAGATTAGTTCTTTTACCTACTCAGGTCAGTGAATAGCTCTAGAACAGGTGCAACTACGGTTTTTATAGGTTTTTTGGCGATATTTAATGAAATATTTACGTGGGATGTAGTAAGAGTGAAGCCTGGATGATCAGAGGACTGCTATGGCATTTAATCTCGGAATAGGAGACATTTATTCCTTAACATGCTAATATTCGAATACAGATACCACTAATTTGCAAGTCTATGATATAAATTGCACAAAATTATCAGTGGAGAATCAGTGTAAAATAATTTGATACGAAGGAACAAAGAAATGAAATATGGTTTATCCGTCTGCAACTGACCGATTGTTTACCATTTTCTTCCCATTTTCTCATGTGTCTTACGGTTTTTGAGATAGAAAATGAAATGTTACGAGTATTTCGTGTACAACCGAGTGGAGCACAGAACAGGAAAAAAAAGAGGGCCAGAGTCGAAGAAAAGTCCCATCAAAGAGGGGCATTAGATGCATGGATAAAAAGAAGTAAAGAAGAAGTGGGAGAACCTGGAGAAGTAAAAGATGATGTGGGTGCAGAGAAGGATTTTTCTGATACGGATTCAGCTCGGTCAGAACATAATACTCTCTCTCCTCAGTCTCGTTGTCAGGATGATGGATGTGAAGAATCCATGTGAAGAAAATAAAGAAGATATTTGCATATTTTTGCAAAGAAGCGATTTTGGCTGTTTGAAGAAACCGATTCCAGATCATTTGAAGATGACAATATTACAACATGGCCCTGAAAGATATCAGAATAAAAGTGGTCCATTTGCTGAGAAGGATGGGAGATCATTTTCCAAACAGTGGTTTGATAAAGTTTCCACAAACGGAGAAATTGTGGAGAGAAAATGGTTGTTATACTCTCCATATCGGAAAGCATGCTACTGTTTTGTTTGCTTTTTGTTTTCAAAGGAGCATTTGTTGTCTGTGTCAAACTTTGGAAAGGAAGACGGTTTCTCCACTTGGAGAAAATTAAATCCAACAATACCTGACCATGAGAAAAGCCCTTCTCATAGAGCTCACATGAGGGAATACCTGAACCTTGTAGTTCGACTCCATCATTCAACTACGATAGATGCTGAACTTCAACAGCAAATGTCTGCTGAAAAGAAAAGATGGAAAGCTATAACTGAACGGATTGTCGAGGTTATATCCTTTCTGGCAAAACAGAATCTGGCCTATCGTGGACATCGAGGAGAAGGAATATCTGGGTTATCAGAGCCAGGGGAGACAGTCAGTGAAAATATAGGAAACTTTCTAGCAACAATCAGACTTTTGGCCAAATATGATGACATCTTAGCAAAACACTTGCAGAGAGGGAAAGAGAAACCAAAAAGTGTCACCTACTTGTCCAACAGAATTCAAAACGAAATAATCAATCTTCTTGGTGAAACTGTCAAGAAAAATATAATTTCCGAAATTAAGGACGCAAAATATTTTAGCATAATGCTGGATTCAACTCCAGATATTGCCCATGAAGATCAGGTTTCTGAAATTCTGCGTTACGTTCATATTGATGAAAACAGAAAAGTAGAAATAAAGGAGACATTTCTGGGATTTTTTCAAGTCAACAAGAAAGATGCAGTCAGCCTGGTAAATAAAATTCAGGAAAAATTGGAAGAAGACAAAATTTCCATGAATGACTGTCGTGGTCAAGCATATGATAACGCAGCAGTTATGGCTGGAGTGAGAGGAGGTGTTCAACAAAAAATTCTTGAAGTTAACCCAAAAGCTGTGTTTGTGAACTGCGAGAACCACAGCCTCAATTTTTCCTGTGTCCATGCAAGTGAGGTGCAACCTGTTGTTACATTTTTTGGCATTCTAGAAAACTCTACTTTTTTTTCTTCATCTACTTCTCGTTGGGAAGTGTTAAAATCATTTGTCACTCGGACTGTGAAAAGACAGTGTGACACAAGATGGAGTTCCAGCCATGATGCTGTGCAAGTAATCCACGAAGAGTGTGACAACGTTATTGCAAGCCTTCAACACCTGCTGGAAGAAGAATTATCAAGGGAAACTAAATCTGATGCAGGATCGCTACTGAACTCTATTCAACAGTTCCCGTTTATAGCTTTATTAAATTTTTGGTACTCAGTTTTATCATCAGTGGATAAAGTCTCAAAACGTTTGCAGGATCCGAAAATGGGGTTCCATGAAGCTTCTTGTGATCTGAGAGGACTTATTCATATCTTGAATTCGAAGAATGACGAAATTATCCACAATGCAATAGATTTAGCCAATGAATATTGTCAAAATTGGGGAATACCAATTGCACGAACAAGGAGAAGAAGAATAATGCCTGGAGAATCAGCAAGAGATAGTGGACTGACGGCACAAGAAGAAATGAATAGAGTAATGGTAGAGATTGTGAACAGATTAAAAACTGAAATTGAAGACCGCAGTGTCCGTCTTCAAAGACTCAGTGACCGATTTTCTTTTCTTCTGAACTTGAATTCAGGAGTGATTGAAGATGAACAAGAAAGAGAGAAATTAAAAAAGGAATGTTCAGACTTTGCAAATTATTATGACAATGATGTGGTTGCAATTCAGTTATATGACAAAATTATTGATTTTGTGATGCTCCTTCGAGCTGGAGGGAATAGAGTTCCCCCTGATCCTAAAGATGCTCTGGAGTCTTTACTGCAGTATGGGAGGGATGTCTTTCCGACGCTGTGTGTTTCATACAGATTACTGCTTACAATCGCATTTTCAGTCGCAAGCTGTGAAAGGTCATTTTCAAAACTGAAATTAATAAAAACATATCTGAGGTCTTCTATGTCACAGGAGCGACTGACCAACCTGGCTTTAATAAGCATTGAAAAAGAATTTCTCACAGCTGATGTAAAAAGTGAAGTAGTTCAGGTGTTTTGTGACAGGAGGTATCATTTGGGGAAAAGAACTTAATAAATTTGATTGATTTATATTAAAATCGAATAAAGCGCTTATTTCATGTTTCATCTGTGTTTATATATTCAAAATATATTCCTTTCTCATAATATTTCTCAGTATATTAGGCCTTATACTTGAGTCTTTGGGGCATACAATCAAGATTTGCCCCGGGCATCACCAGACCTCTGCACGCCACTGATCCGCCCCCATGTCCCTCCCCCACTACCCATTTCCTAAGCATGGCAATATTCGCCACCCAGTAGTCGTTCATTATATTTGGCAACGCCAGCAACCCCCCCCCCCCCCACCCAGCTACTAGCCCTCACTCCAAAAAAGCCCTTTTGACCTGCGGGGTCTTCCCCACCCATACAAACCCAGAGATCAGCATGTTAACCTGTTTAAAGAACGACTTAAGGCCAAAGATTGGGATGTTCTGAAATACGAACAGGAATCTTGGCAGCACTGTCATCTTTACTGTCTGCACCCGACCCGCCAGCGACAATGGCAGCATATCCCACCTCTTGAAGTTCCTATTCATCTGCTCTACCAGTCAAGTAACTTGTGCAACTGCGCCCAGCCCCACGTCACCTGGATGCCCAGGTATCTAAAACTAGCCCCCACTACCTTGAACAGCAACTCCGCTAACCTTCTCTCCTGCCCTCTACCCTCAATTGGGAATACTTCACTCTTTCCCATGTTCAACTTGTACCCAGAGACTGGCCAAAATCCCCATAATGGCCCCAGTGCTACTCAATGGGTCCGAAATATATAACAATAGGTCATCCGCGTACAGCAAAACCCTGTGCTCGATGGCCCCTGCACAATCCCTTTCCAATCTCTTGATAATCTAATTCCCATTTCCAATTGCTCTATAGCCAGGGCAAAAAGCAACTGGGAAAGCAGGCACCCCTGCCTCGTCCTGCAATGCAGCCCGAAATATCCTGGGCTCACCCAGTTCACTCGCACGCTTACGAAAGGTGCCTTCTACAGCAACCGGGCCAGTCCACAAACCCCTGCCAGTACCTGAACATCCCAGCACCTCCCACAGTTATTCCCATGCCACCCGGTCAAAAGCTTTCCCTGAGTCCATTACCACTAACACCTCCTGTCCCTGCGGAGGCATCATAATCACATTAAGCAGCCTCCTCACATTTACCGACAACTGTCTCCCTTTCGCAAACCCCGCTTGGCCCTCGCCTATCACCCTCGGGACGCAGTCCTCAATTCACGAAGCCAACACCTTCGCCAGCAACTTGGTATCTACGTTCAATAGTGATATCGGATGGTATGATCCACATTGCTCAGGATCCTTATTTTCTTTCAATATCAAAGAGATGGATGCCTGCAATAGTGTAGGGGGGAATTCCCCCCTCTCCCTCGCCTCGTTATGTGCGCTCACTAACAATGGCCCCAGATTCCCCCCCCAAACATTTTATAAAACTCCACCGGGAACCCATCTGGGCATGGGGCCTCCCCTACCTGCATTGCCTCCCTCAACCTAATAGGGACCTCCAAATCCTGTACAACTTCCTCGTCCACCCTGGGAAACTCCAACCCATGCAGGAACCACCGCATTCCTTCCCCACCCCCCCCAGCTGACGGCCAGCATGCTACTCGCCTTCTCA
Source organism: Scyliorhinus canicula (assembly GCF_902713615.1). Classification (NCBI taxonomy): domain Eukaryota; kingdom Metazoa; phylum Chordata; class Chondrichthyes; order Carcharhiniformes; family Scyliorhinidae; genus Scyliorhinus; species Scyliorhinus canicula. The sequence continues at coordinate 114,757,290 of NC_052155.1, forward strand.
CCATACTCGCATGCAGTGCCTCTGGCCCTCCCAGCTGCCCCACCGCCTTCCCCGTGGACACCAATCCGAACTCCATCTGGAGCCTCTGCCTCTCCTTCAACAGGCCTGTCTCCGGGGCCTCCGACTACCCTCAAAATCTGTTCCACCAGCCTTGCCATCTCTGCCCGTTCCGCCTTCCCACTATCTGCCGAATTGAAATAAACTCTGCCCAAACCACAACCTTGAGTTCCTCCCACAGCGTGGCAGCCGTAACTTCCCCCATGTTATTGAGCTCCACATACCCCTGGATGGCAGCCCTCACCCACTCACACACCACCTCATCCGCCCACAACCCGCACCCAGCATCAATTGCGGGTGCTGCTCCCCACTCCCCCCTGTCCACTTGCAAATCCACCCAGTGCGGCTTGTGGCCAGATTGACCACCCCAGTCAACACCATGTCCACCACAAAAAAGTCAATCTGAGAGTACACCCGATGCACATGGGAAAAATATGGGAATTCCTTCACCCTCGGCCTCCACGGGTCCACATATGCTCCATAAACCCCTTCAGCTTCTTCTCCACTGCCGACACCTTCCTGACCTTGGGCTCGACTGGTCCAAGCTTGGCTCTGTAACCATATTGAAATTTCCCCCTGCCATGATCTACCGGTGGGAGTCCAGGTCAGGAATCTTCCCTAGAATCTGCCTCGTGAAATCTAGATCAAACCAATTTAGGGAATAAACTTTTACCAAGACCACCGGCTTTCCCTCCAGCTTCCCACCCTCCATCACGCACCTTCCGCCCCCCCCCCCATATCTGCCGCAATGCTCCCCACCTTGAAAGCCACCCCTTATTCACCAGCACCACCACCCCCGCGACTTCTTGTCCAGTCCCAAGTGGAAAACCTGCCCCACCCATCCTTTCCTCAACCTTGTCTGATCCCCGACCTTTAAGTGCTTCTCTTGAAAAAAGGCCACGGCCACCTTCAGACTCCTCAGATGCGCAAACACACATGACCTTTTGACGGGCCCATTCAGCCCCCTCATGTTCCACGTGACCAATCTGGTCAGGGGCTCCCCTGCTGATCAGCTATATACCCTTTTGGGCCCGCCATTGGGCCCATGTCGCGAGACCCTCCCGGCCCAACCTGTGATGTCCACCGTCATCACTCCCTTTCCTGCTGCGCCACAGCAACCACACCCTTGTCCACCTAACCCTAACCCAAACAAAACAACAACCCCATTCCCTGACCTACACCTACCTCCTGACAACGTCTCACTGCACCTCTGTTTACTAGCCAGCCCAGCAAGCATGATGCATGATGGCCCCTGCCCAAGGCCTCTGAAACCCCCCCCCCTCTCCCCGGTCCAGGGTCCACCAAAAAGCAGAAACGGTGCACTCGCCCTTGATGCTCACCCACGGAGGGACCTGCCCTCCAATCACTCCACCTTCAAAGCCAAATAAACATTCCAAGGGGAAAAATTTCAACTCCTCTAAATTTAAATGGCCTTCTTCTCCTGCCAGTCCATTATCTCTCATAAACTCCATCGCTTTCTCTGGCGTGCCAAAATAATATTCACACTTCTGAAAAGTCACCTAGAGGCGGGCTGGATACAACACCCAGGACTTCACCCCCTTCTTAGAATTATAGAATTTACAGTGCAGAAGGAGGACATTCGGCCCATCGAGTCTGCACCGGCCCTTGGAAAAAGCACCCTACTTAAGCCCACACTTCCACCCGTAACCCCATCTAACCGTTTTCTGGACATTACGGGCAATTTATCATGGCTAATCAACCTAAACTGCACATCTTTGGACTGTGGGAGGATACCGGAGCACCCGGAGGAAACCCCCACAGACACGGGGAGAACGTGCAGACTCCGCACAGGCAGTGACCCAAGCCGGGAATCGAACCTCGGACCCTGGCACTGTGAAGCAACTGTGCTAACCACTTCTTGTAGCAGGCGTTGACCTGATTAAACCTGATCGTCGTCTTTGCCAGTTCTGCACTCTGGTCTTGATAAACCTACAGCTCGTTCCCTTCCCAGGTGCACTTTCTCGCCCACTAAAGAATCTTCTCTTTCTCCAGAAAACGGTGCAACCATACCACTATCGCCCTTGGTGGCTCGCCCGCTTGCGGCCTCCGCATCAGCGCCCTGTGTGCTTGGTCCACCTTCAGGGGCCGATCAAAGGCTCCTTCCCCCATCAGCTGCTTCAACATTTTTCCACTTGCATGCACTTTCAATACCTTCGGGCATCCCCACAATCCTCAAATTTTGCACGCTCGAACGGTTCTCCAGGTCCTACACCTTCTCCTTCCGCCTCGGATCACCCCCACCTCGGCCGCCAATGAGGCTAGCTGCTCCTCGTGCTCCCCCACTGCCTCCTCCACTTTCTGGATGCCTGGCCTTGGTACTCCAGCCTCTGCTCCACTCTCTCTAAAGCTGCTTTAACCAGCTTCAACACTGTGGCCAGTCCTCCAGAGGCTCCTTCTTCTGCTGGCTGACCATAGCATTCAGAAATTCCACCAAATGCTCCGTTGACCACTGGGCGGGTAGAATGAGCCCTTTGCCCTCCGCCATCTTAACCTGTGGGCACCACGAAGACTCTGCTGTTCCAACAGCTCCTTTCTTCTTGCACCACTCCTAGATCATGGATCCATCCACACACTACCCCAATCACATGTGCTTTAATTTTATGCACTCATCTCTGATGTGGGACTTTCTTGAAAGCCTTCTGAAAGTCCAAATAAACCATATCCACTGACTCCCCCTCATCAACTCTACTAGTTACATCCTCGAAGAATTCCAGTAGGTTTGTCGAGTATGATTTCCCTTTCGTAAATCCATGCTGACTGTCCAATCATGTCACTATTTGCCAAGTGCTCTGCTATTAAATCTTTTATCGTGGACTCTGGCATTTTCCCCACTACCAATGACAGGCTGACTGGTCTATAATTCCCTGCTTTCTCTCCACCTCCTTTTTTAAATAGTGGGGTTACTTTAGTTACCCTCCAATTTGTAAGACCTGTTCCAAAGTCTATAGAATCTTGGAAAATCACCACCAATGTGTGCACTATTTTCAAGGACTACTTCCTTACTCTGGGAGTTAGATTATCAGACCCTGGGGATTCATCGGCCTTCAATCCCATTAATTTCCCCAATTGCATTTCTCTATGAATACTGATTTCCTTCAGTTTCTCCATCTCAGTAAACCCTGTGTTCCCCATTATAAATTCCCATAGCTGACTGTAAGGGATTGTCTTCACCAATCTTTTTCTCTTCACCAGCTTACTCTTGTACTCTATTTTCCACTTCTTAATTCCTTTGTTCTACTTTGCTGAATTGTAAACTGTTCCCAATCCTCAGGTCTGCTGAATTTTTCTCGCCAATTTGTATGCCGCTTCCTTAAATCTTATACTATCTCCAATTTCCCTTGTCAACCATGCTTTGGCCACCTTTCCCATTTTATTTTTGCTCCGTACAGGAATGAACAATTGTCAGTCCATCCATGTGCTCTTTGAATGTTTGTCTTTGCCTATCCACCGTCACCCCTTTAAGTGACATTCCCAAATCTATCATAGCCACCTCGCGCTTCAGCATCGTAGTTTCCTTTATTTAAATTCAGGATCCTAGTCTCAGAATCAACCACGTCACTCTCCACCTTGATGAAGAATCCATCATATTATGGTCGCTCATCTCCAAGGGGCCTTACACAACTAGATTGCCAATTATTCTTTTCTCAAAACACAATACCCAGTCTAGGATGGCCTGTTCTTTAGTTGGCTCCTCAATCTATTGGTCGAGAAAACCATCCCATATATACACCCCAGGAATTCTTCCCCTATGGTATTGTTACTAATTTGATTTTCCCAATCTATATGTAGATTAAAGTCACCCATAATTCCATGCTCCTTTATTGCAAATCACAAGATCCTTTTTCAAGATGCACTGCAGCAACTCATCAAACCTCCTTCGGCAGCTCCTTTCAAACATGAGACCTCTACCATGTAGAAGGACAAGAACAGTAGATGAATGGGAACACCACCACCAGCAAGTAACCCTCCAGGGTAAACACCATCCTGACTTGCAATTCTATTGCGGTTCCTTCACTGTTGCTTAGTCAAAAATTCCAGAACTCCCTTCCTAATGGCACTGGGGATATACCTACACCACAAGCACTGCAATGGTTCAAGAAGGTAGCTCATTACCACCTTCTCAAGGGACAGACAACAAATGTTGGCCCAGGCAGTGACACCCAGCGAATTTCTGTTTTTACAAATTACACCAATCCACAGCATTCTAAAACAATCAAAAACATTATTTAAAAAAAGTAAATTTGCTTTCTTCCACAATGTTAATGAATCTTTGAAAAAAATTCCAGGATCCAGAAACACACCTTTGCTCATAAACTGATCGGGGCTGCATTCTCCGCCGGCAGGATGCTCTGTTTTGCCAGCAGCCCGGGGGTTTCCCGACGGTGTGGGGCTGCCCCACAATGGGAAACCCCATTGACCAGCTGGCATAACGGAGCAGCCTGCCGGCTTGCTGAAATAGAAATGTGGCGGCGGGACGGAGAATCCAGCTCCCGATTTTGCTTGGGTGATATCACATTTGTGCACCAAGTATTGTTGATATGCATCATTCATTACTTTTTGAGATATATTATTCACAGACAAACAGATTAACAAATGGACAAAAACATCACCTCTACCCACCCACAGTAAAAAGTAGACGAATATATCGTATAAATTTATACTGAATACTCTTTATTATCAGTCTCCCTGCCTGGCATGTAAATCATCATCTATCTACATGCAGTGCTTAGTTTGTATTTAAAATTGTTAAAATCCTGTGTAATATCGTCCTAATCACATCAAACTGCATTTTGTAATGGTACCATGATGATTCCATAACTATAATTGAAAAAGCTTAGTAGAACAATTTAGAAATGGCTGGAATGTGCTTAATTTGGCATCTATGCATTTCATATTTTGAAATACCAGGTATTAAGACCATTAAATTATAAAACTATTTTTGCCCCAAAAATCTGTCACAGGAAAGTGGAGGGATTCCAGCATAATTACTAAGATGCCTCCCTCCAGGATGTGCACTGTTGACCCTGTTTTTTATTTTTTATTCTTTCATGGCATCTAGGCCACTGGCAAGGGCAGCATTTATTGCCCATCCCTAATTGCTCTTAAAGTGAGTGACATTTCAGAGAACAGCTAAGAGTCAACCGTGGGTCTGGAAAGAGTGAAAGAACGTGAGGAGCGCGGTAGAAACACAGAGAGAAAGAGCACGAGGAGAGCGGCGGGGACACAGGATAAAAGAGTGCAAGCAGAGCGGCAGAGACACTGGGTGCGTGAGGAGACTGGCAAAGACACAGGATAAAACAGTGCGAGGAGAGCGGCAGAGACACGGTAATAGAGTGTGAGGACTGTGGCAGTGGCCAGCACGGTAGCACAGTGGTTAGTACTGTTGCTTCACAGCGCCAGGGTCCCAGGTTTAATTCCCGGCTTGGGTCACTGTCTGTGCGGAGTCTGTGCGTTCTCTCCGAGTCTGGGTGGGTTTCCTCCCGGTGCTCCGTTTTCCTTCCACATGTTCCGAAAGGCTTATTGAGTAAAAGCAAATTACTGCAGATGCTGGAATCTGAAACCAAAGAGAAAATGCTGGTCTGGCAGCATCGCAGCAAGAGAAAAGAACTAACGTTTCAAGTCCAGATGACCCTTTGTCAAAACTTACTGTTGGGTAATTTGGACGTTCTGAATTCTCCCTCTGTGTACCCAAACAGGTGCCGGAATGTGGCGACTAGAGGCTTTTCACGGTGTCTTCATTGCAGTATTAATGTAAGCCTCCTTGTGACAATAAAGATTATTTAAAAAAAGAGACAGAGATACAAGAGCATGAGAAGAACGACAGAATCACAGGGTAAAAGAGGGCCAGGAGAGCAGCGGAGATGGAGGGTAAAAGAGCGCGAGGAGAGTGGCTGATGCACAGGATAAAAGAGTGCAAGGAGACGGCAGAGACAGAAGATAAAGGAGCGCAAGGGGAGTGGAAGAGACGCAAGTTAAAAGAGTGCGAGAAGAGTGGCAGAGGCACAAGATAAAACTGCGAGGAGAGCAGCAGAGACACAGGGTAAAAGAGCGCAAGTTGAGCAGCAGAGACGAGGTGAAAGAGCGTGAGAAGAGTGGCAGAGACACAGATTAAAAGAGTGTGAGGAGAGTGGCAGAGACATGTTGAAAGAGTACGAGGAGTGCGGCAGTGGACGGCATGGTAACACAGTCGTTAGCCTGTTGCTTCACAGTACCAGGGCCCCAGGGTCGATTCCCGGCTTGGGTCACTGTCTGTGGGGAGTCTACACGTTCTCCCCGTGCCTAGGTGGGTTTCCTCCAGGTGCTCCAGTTTCCTCCCGCAAGTCCCGAAAGACTTACTGTTAGGCAATTTGAACATTCTGAATTCTCCCTCCGTGCACCCAAAGAGGGGCCGGAATGTGATGACGAGGGGCTTTTCACAGTAACGTTAATGCAGTGTTAATGTAAGCCTACTTGTGACAATAACAATTATCAAAAAAAAGAACAAGATACAAGAGCCTGAGGAGAACAGCAGAGACACAGGTTAAAAGAGAGTGAAGAGAGTGGCAGAGACATAAGGTGAAAGAGAGTGTAGAGAGGGGCAGTGACACAGATAAGAGAGCAGCAGGGACACAGATTAAAAGATGGAAGGAGAGCAGCAGAGACACAGGGTATAAGAGTGCAAACAGAACAGCAGAGACACAGGTTAAGAGTGCGAGTAGAGTGGCAGAGACACAGGGTATAAGAGTGCGAAGCGAGCGGCAGAGAAACAGGTTAAAAGAGTGTGAAGAGAGCGGCAGATCGTGTTGAAAAAGCGCGAGGAGAGCAGCAGAGACACAGATAACAGAGCGCAAGGAGAGCAGCAGAGACACGGTAAAAGAATGCGAGGAGAGGAGCAGAAACACAGGGTAAAAGAGCACGAAGAGAGTGGCAGAGACACAGGTTTAAAGAGTGCGAGGAGAGTGCCAGAGACATGGGAAAAGAGTGCAAGGAGAGCGGCAGAGACACAGGGTGAAAGAGCGAGAGGAGAGGAGCAGAAACACAGGGTAAAAGAGCGCGAGTTGAGCGGCAGACACAGGTGAAAAATGTGCGAGGAAAGCGGCAGAGACACAGGGTAAAAGAGTGTGATGTGAAACAGAGAGTAGATGTAAACTGTGGCTTTAATCGACTAGAACAGTGCCTGCCTGTGAGCCGCCTACAGGAGTGCTGCTCTTTATACCTCCCCTCAAGGGGCGGAGCCACAAAGGCACCAATATGATACATTCTATGTAATATCGTACAATGGTCCATAGGTGGAGCCCACATGGGCAACAGCATGATACAGTGAGATGCATGGTGAAATGGTTAATACAATACGTTCACCACATTCACCTCCTGTTAAAAATTGAAGTCCGGTGGGGGTGAAGGGTTCACAGGTTCAGCCTGTCCGGCGCCCTTGGGTTGATCACGCAACCCCATCGTGGGCCCCCAACCAGAGAGTACCCCAAACCTGTGCCACGCGGCTGCCCGCCCAACCCAGGGGGCTACCCTGCTATTTCTGCGGCCAGCACCAGCACCCCAGGCAGCGCTCCCCGGCCCGGAACGCAAACTGCAGCGACTGCAGCAAAAAGGGACACTTCGCCAAAGTTTGCCTGGCCAGGTCCAAATCCTCCAAGTCGCAGGCACGACTCTCGGACTCGCAGGCCCGCTGACCCCGCAGTGTGGCTGCGTGCCTGCCGGCTCCGCCCCCTCCAGATGCGCCATCTGCCTCGCGTTGTCCGTGGGGGCAGCCATCTTCAAGCCCGCACAACATGTGCTACTCATGGGGGCCGCCATGTTGACCAACATCTCGCACGCGGCCCGCACCATTCGATTCATGGGGGCCGCCATCTTGGACGCCACCTTCTTCGCTGCCCGACATGTGCGACCGACGGGGGCCGCATCTTGGTTGCCATCTGCAACGTCGCCCGACATGTGCGACCGACGGGGGCACCCATCTTGGGACCACACCATCACCTCCGACCATGCCAGCTACCCGCAACTCAGCGCAGTCACCCTTGACCAATCACGACTAAAACTCCTCTGGAGCTCCATGATGATCGTCCGGATCAATGGACATGAAACGCCTTGCCTGTTCAACTCCGAGAGCACGGAGAGCTCCATTCGCCCAGACATGGTAAGGCGCTGCTCGCTCCAAATCTTCCCTGCACTTCAAACAATCTCCCTCGCTTCTGGGCCGCACTCGGTGCAGCTCCGGGGGGTACACTGCCGCAAACCTTGCAATACAGGGCGCCGAGTACGCCAATTTTAAACTATATGTACTCCCCAACCTCTGCACGCTTCTCCTGTTGGGACTGGACTTCCAGTGTAACCTTAGTAACCTAACCCTGAATGTTCGGCGGGCCCCTACCCCCACTCACCGAATGTAACCTCGCGACCCTGAAGGTCGACCCTCTCCCGCTCTTCGCAAATCTCACCGCGGTCTGTAAGCCAGCCGCCACCAGAAGCAGGCGGTACAGCATCCAGGACAGGACTTTTATCAGGTCCGAAGTCCAGCGACTCTTGCGGGAAGGGATCATCGAGGCCAGCAATAGCCCCTGGAGAGCTCAGGTGGTGGTCGTCAGGACCAGGGAGAAAAACCGAATGATTGTAGACTACAGCCACACCATAAGCCGGTATATGCACCTTGATGCGTACCCCATTCCCCGGATCGCAGACATGGACATGGTTAATCAGATCGCACACTACCGGGTGTTCTCCACGGTGGATCTGAAGTCTGTGTACCACCAGCTCCCAATCCGCCCTGAGGACCGCCACTACACGGCCTTTGAGGCAAACGGCCACCTTTTCCACTTCCTCCGGGTCCCCTTCGGCGTCACAAACAGGGTCTCGGTCTTTCAAAGAACCATGGACCGAATGCTGGGCCAGTACGGGCTGCGGGCCACCTTTCCGTACTTGGACAACGTCACCATCTGCGGCCATTATCAGCAGGACCATGATGCCAACCTCCAGAGATTTCTCCAAAGCGCCCAAACCCTTAACCTCACTTACAACAAGGAGAAATGCGTTTTCCGCACAACCAGACTATCCATCCTCGGCTACGTCGTGGAAAACGGGGTTCTAGGACCCGACCCCCACCGTATGCGCCCCCTCCTGCAACTCCCCCTTCCCCACTGCCCCTAGGGCCTGAAAAGGTGCCTCGGGTTCTCTTCCTATTATGCCCAGTGCATTCCCAACTATGCAGACAAAGCCCGCCCACTAATCAAAGCCACTACCTTCCCACTAGCGGCCGAGGCGCGCCAGGCATTCAGCTGCATCAAGGTGGACATCGCCAAAGCCGCAATGCGCGCGGAGGACTAGTCCGTCCCCTTCCAGATGGAGAGCTACGTGTCAGAGGACGCCCTCGCCGCTACCCTCAATCAGGCGGGCAGGCCAGTGGCATTTTGTTTCCGTACCCTCAACGCCTCCAAAATTCGACACTCCTCAGTCGGAAAAGAAGCCCAAGCCATCGTGGCAGCTGTGCGGCATTGGAGGCACTACCTCGCTGGTAGGAGGTTTACCCTCATCACCGACCAACGGTCGGTAGCCTTCATGTTTGATAATACGCAGCGGGGTAAAATTAAGACTGATAAGATCTTGAGGTGGAGGATCGAACTCTCCAGCTATAATTACGATATAGTATATCGTCCTGGGAAACTCAACGAGCCCCCAGATGCCCTGTCCCGTGGCATGTGCGCCAGCGCGCAAGATGACCGACTCCGGGCCATCCACGACAACCTCTGCCACCTGGGGGTCACCTGGCTCCTCCACTACATCAAGGCCCGCAACCTGCCCTACTCCACTGAGGAGGCCAGAGCCATGACCAGGGACTGCCAAATCTGCGCAGAGTGCAAGTCGCACTTCTATCGACCGGATAAGGCCCACCTGGTTAAGGCATCCTGGCCCTTTGAGCGCCTCAGTATCGATTTCAAAGGGCCCCTCCCCTCCTCCAACCGCAACACACATTTCCTCAACGTCATTGACGAATTCTCCCACTTCCTCTTTGCAATCTCCTGCCCTGACATGACCACGGCCACCGTCATTAAAGCCCTACATAGTGTCTTCACCCTGTTTGGTTTCCCCACGTATGTTCACAGTGATCGGGGCTCGTCGTTCATGAGCGACGAACTGCGTCAGTACCTGCTCGGTAAGGGCATCGCCTCGAGCAGAACTACCAGTTATAGCCCCAGGGAAACGGGCAGGTGGAGAGGGAGAACGCGACGGTCTGCAAGGCCGTCCTCCTGGCCCTACGGTCTAGGAATCTCCCCGTTTCCCACTGGCAGGAGGTCCTCCCCGACGCACTCCACTCTATTAGGTCCCTCCTTTACACGGCCACAAACGAGACCCCTCATGACAGTCTGTTTTCGCCAGGAAATCCCCCTCCGGGTCCTCGCTTCCGTCCTGGCTGAAGACACCGGGGACCGTCCTACTCCGCAAACAGCAGGAGCCATAAGTCCGACCCCCTGGTTGAAAGGGTCCAGCTCCTTCACACCAACCCCCAGTACGCATACATAGAACACCCCGACGGCCGACAGGATACGGTTTCCCTCAGGGACCTGGCACCCGCAGGTTCCATTACCACCGCCACACCAACTTACCCCTCCCAACCTACGCTGACCAGCGCCCCCGCCCCCCATTCCCCCTTCAGCGATCCACAGGAACGAAGATCCAGAAGACGCGCTTCCGGAGTCCGCGTCTGTACCCGCACCGGCAACTTCACTACTCATGCCCGCACGGATGAGTTCGACACCCGGGCCAGATATGATACCAGAGCTTTGGCGATCACAGCGCACGACCCGGGCGCTGGACAGGCTGAACTTGTGAACCCTTCACCCCCGCCGGACTTCATTTTTTTAACAGGGGGTGAATGTGGTGAACGTACTGCAGTAACCATTCACCATACATGTAACTGTACCATGCTGTTGCCCATGAGGGCTCCACCTAGGGACCATTTTGAGCTATAACCTGTGATGTATCATGTTGGTGTCTTTGTGTGCTCCGCCCCTGGCTCCTCCCCTTGAGGGGAGGTATAAAGAGCAGTAGCTCTGTAGCAGGGCAGTTGCAGGCAGGCACTGTTCTAGTTGATTAAAGCCACAGTTTACATCTACACTGTTTCGGGTGAATTGATGGTCGCATCACACAGGTTAAAAGAACATGAGGCGAGCAGCAGAGTAATAGGTTAAAAGAGCACAAGGAGAGCGGCAGAGAAACAGGGTAAAAAGTGCGTGGAGAGTGGCAGAGGCACAGGGTGAAAGAGTGCAAGGAGCGCGTAAAGACACAGGATAAGAGCGTGAGGAGAGCGGCAGGGACACAGAATAGAAAAGCGCAAGGAGAGTGGGAGAAACACCGGGTGAAAGAGCGCGAGATGTGCGGCAGAGACATGGGCTTAAAGAGCAAGAGAAGAGCACCAGAGACACAGGGTAAAAGAGTGAGAAGAGAGCGGCATGGACACAGGATAAACGAGCGCGAGGAGAGCGGCAGAGACACAGTGTAAAAGAGTGCAAGAGAGGGCCAGAAGAGAAACAGGATAAAAGATTGTGAGGAGACCGGCAGAGACATGGGTGAAAGAGCAGGAGGGCAGCGGCCGAGACACAGGATGAAAGAGCGTGAGGAGAGTGGCAGAGACATAGAGTAAAAGAGCACAAGGAGAGTGGTGGAGGCACAGGGTAAAAGAGTGGCAGAGACACAGGATGAAACAGCGTGAGGAGAGGGGGGCAATGACACATGATTAAAGAGCATGAGTGAGCGGTGGAGACATGGTGAAAGAGTGCAAGGAGAATGGCAGAGACATAGGGTAAGTCTCTAAGGAGCGTATTCTGAGAACAGCAGCGGGGGAGAGGAGCAGCAACGGGGTGAGTGGAGCGGGTAGCAGGGAGAGAGGAGCGGCAGCGGGGAGAGAGAAGCGGCAGCGGGGAGAGAGGAGCAGCAGCGAGGCGAGAGAAGCGGCAGCGGGGAGAGAGATGCAGCAGGGTGGCGAGAAGTGTAGCAGCGAGGAGAGGTGCAGCAGAGGGGAGAGATGAGATGCAGGGGGAGAGAGGAGAAGCAGTGGGGAGAGAGGAGCAGCAGGTAGCAGAGTGGTTAGCTCAATTGCTTCACGGCTCCAGGATCCCAGGTTCGATTCCCTGCTGGGTCACTGTCTGTGCGGAGTATACACATTCTCCTTGTGTCTGCATGGGTTTCCTCTGGGAGCTCCGGTTTCCTCTCTCAGTCTAAAGATGTGCAGGTTAGGTGGATTGGCCATGATAAATTGCCCCTTAGTGTCCAAAACAGTTAGGTGGGAGCAGCGGTGGGGCTGGGTGGGTGGAGCAGCAGTGGGGCGGGGTGGGTAGAGCAGCAGTGGGGTGGGGTGGGTGGAGCAGCAGTGGGGTGGGGTGGGGCGGGGTGGTGAAGCAGCAGTGGGGCGGGTGGAGCAGTGCAAGCAGGGTCGATACTGCAAGACATGAGGGACAGGGAAAATTGAATGACATCACGCTTTGAATGACATTACTGACATGCAGATGAGTGGAGGATGATGAGTGTGTTTGTCCTCTTCGTACAACAAAGCCTGGTCTCTCGTTGTCTGGATGGAAGAGAGCATAGCGGGTGATCTCAGGGATGCCTTAACTGTATCCATCTTCAAGAAGGGAGACCGATTTGACTGCAGAAAAAACAGAGGGGTTTCCCTACTCTCAGGTACGAGAATACGCTTCATACAATTATTGAATCATAGAATTTACAGTTCAGAAGGAGGCCATTTGGCCCATCGAGTCTGCACCGGCTCTTGGAAAGAGCACCCTACCCATGCCCACATCCCCACCCTATTCCCACCCTATCCCCACATCTCCACCCTATCCCCACATCTCCACCCAATCCCCACATCTCCACCCTATCCCCGCATCTCCACCCTATCCCCACATCTCCACCCTATCCCCACATCTCCACCCTATCCCCACATCTCCACCCTATCCCCACATCTCCACCCTATCCCCACATCTCCACCCTATCCCCACATCTCCACCCTATCCCCACATCTCCACCCTATCCCCACATCTTCACCCTTTCCCCATAACCCCACCCAACACTAAGGGCAATTTTGGACACTAAGGGCAATTTAGCATGGCCAATCCATCTAACCTGCACATCTTTGGACTGTGGGAGGAAACTGGAGCACCCGGAGGAAACCCACGCAGACACTGGGAGAATGTGCAGACTCTGCACAGACAATGATCCAAGATGGGAATTGAATCTGGGACCCTGGAGCTGTGAAGCAATTGTGCTTCACCTCCTCTTCAACTGCCTCCTCCCAGTGGCTGAAAAGCTCCTCCCTGAATCTCAGTACGGCTTCTGCCAATCAAGAGGCTCAATGGACATTATCTTCAGCATGCGACAATCCAGAAAAACTGCTGGTGCAGCATCATCTTTGCACATGATATTCGTCGATCTCACAAAAGTCCTTGACTCTGTCACTGTGGAGGATTGTGGAGTATCCTCCTCAAATTAGGCTGCCCGCAAGTATTCATCACATTCCTCCACCTGCTCCACGATGACATGATCCTCGCCAACGGAACCACCACATACCTAACACCACATACCACACAACACTTTTCTCCATCTTGCCTGCAGCAACACTTCATCCCATCACCCTGAAGCTCCCACTGGCGTGGAGTCAATCTACCGGACAAGCAAAAAATTGTTCAACCTCCGATACCTCCAGACCAGAGCCAAGACCATCCCAACCTCTGTCTTCGAGCTGCAGTACGCAGATGATGCCTGTGTGTTCACACATTCAGAAGCCGAGCAACAAACCATCGTTGACGCAGTCACCGAGGCATATGAGAGAATGTGCCTCAGACTAAACATCCGGAAAACAAGGGTCGAAATACTCCGAGCCTCCGTGCCAAAATCGCGATCAGTGCGGGGACGGAGAATGGGCGTTGACGTTGAAATCCGGCGCAACGCCGCACCTGCGATTCTCCGGTCCCCGCACTTGTACTTCCATAGAACCCCACAGTGCAGAAAGAGGCCTTTCAACCCATTGAGTCTGCACCAAGCATCCAAAAGTGCACTCTACCTAGGCCCGTTCCCCCGCAATATCCCCAGATTGATCATGGCCAATCCACCTAACCTACACATCTTTGGATATTAAGGGGTAATTTCGCTTTGGCAATCCACCTAACCACATATTTGGATATCACAGTAAAGATGAGGTCCTATGTTTAGCTTGTAAATAACAGGTGATTGTACTATTGATAGAGCACCTTAGGAGTCAACTCCGGTAGAAGGTGCAGAAAGTTGAAATGTCCATCTACGGTGCAAAGGCTAGCAGTGGAGAGCGCAGGACCTTATCAGATAATTTATGAAAATTGACATTTTAATTTAAAGTCCAGCAAAAGTGAAATGAGGAGCTTAAGTGACCATAAATTATCCACACAAGGGTCTCACTTGACCCACGGGAAGACCAGCCACCTGACACCTCCTAATACTGGCAAAGTGTAGCGGGTCAAGGGCAGGCAGATCAGCAGGAGGCACAATTCCCATGGAATTTACAGGCCTGCCGCTGGTGGACTGTAAAATCCAGCCCAGATCATTAGTATAATATTCACATATTTTAAAAATTTAACACAAATTGAATATTTTGCTAACTATGAGGCTAACATGTGAAACACATGCATCAGTGTGAAATCTCATTCGACAGAAGTGTCAATCGGAGAATTGGGTACTGTCATAAGCACTTTAATCATGGAAAATGGTTAATCTTCAAGGACTAAGAATGTTCTGGAAGCATTTGTATTTTTTAAAAGACACTACCATAAAGGGTTAGTGCAAGGATTCTGATTGCTGCTGTTCCTGGAAAAGACTGAGGGCTGGATTCTCCGCTCCTCAATGCCGAAATCGCGTTCGGCGACGGAGCAGAGAATCCGTTTTGGCGCCGAAATCGGGAGCGGCAGCAGTTTCTTAATTCCCCGTCCCCTGATGAGTATCCACCGCCTCAGGCCATTGCCTGAAGCCTGCCTCGCGATGCTCCGTTGCCGACCGGCCAAATTCCCGATGGCGTGGGTTACATGTGCTCACACCATCTGGGATCTTTGCGTGACGGCTGTGGACTCAGTCCGGGGTAGTCACAATCAGGGGAGAGACGGTCAGCGGGCAGGGGGGCATCATTCGGGGCTGTGGGCAATGGGGGCAGGTGGTCCGGGGCGCTCGAGTGGTCAGAGGGGGGCACTACTTTGGTAGCCCAGTTCCGCGGGCTGAGTCTGCCATGGAGCATGGCAGAGGACCTGTGCGACCTCTGAACCGGAAGTGCTGGGGGATGTATCGGCAGCTAGAGCTGCAAACTCTACGCCGGCTCCCTGCTACCCCCCAGCAAAACAGGGAATCGGTAGCCTTTAGACGCCAGTTTTCCTGCCGTAAAAGACCACCGTTTTCACAACGGCGGCAGCGCTTAGTCTCAAAATCGGAGAATCCAGCCCAGAATTTCACAAAAAAAAGGTAATGGAACAGTTTTAAAGAATCTGGAAACCTCTTGACTCTGGTGGGTATGCCTGAAAAAGTGTTTTTTTTTAATGTTTAAAAATGACTCACCTGATGAAGGCGCTGCACTCCAGAAGCTAGTGATTCCAGACAAACATGTTGGACTTTAACCTGGTGTTGTAAGATATCTTACTGTGCTCAGCTCAGTCCAACGCTGGCACTTGTACATGATTTAAAAATTGGTCAGTTGGTTTAGCATTTGGGGAGAAAACAAGGAGGTGTTGTTGGGGGGGGGGGGGGGGGGGGGGCTGATGAGGGGGAATGCCCAGGGACCCCTTAGTTGGGTGTCCTCACTTGGGGGGGGTGTGGAGTAGTGTCCATGTGTGTGGGAGGTGACATTGCCCATGGGTGGGGGAGTGTTGGGGACCCATAAGCTCACTTAGAGATCGGGGCACCCTTTCAAAATAGCGGCCAATCTCTGAGTTCAGCTCCCCAGTGCTAAAAAGAATTCTGAGGGTGTGATTCTCCGGCCAGGTTTGCCCGGCGACCGGAGAATCCCGCCCGAGGTCAATGGAGTTTTTTATTTTCCATTATCGGCGTCTCGTCCGTGGCATTCTTTCAGCAGGCGGGGCGGAAGAATCTAGCCGAAGGTGGCAGGTGAGAAACTCCCCAGGGCCCAAAAAAGTGACAGTGTCATTGAAGAGCGGTGGGGAATTCCCTGAACAACCCGCCACAAATTAACTGAGAAAATTTTGGGGAGAATCACGCCCCACAGTACACTTGTCTCAGCTCAGTTGTAACAGTGCAAAGGTTAACAAAATCTACTGGTCGGACATGTCACTACACTTGGGCTTGAACAAGAGCAGTGCACTATTGTGTTAATTAACCGCGGTAAGTAATTATTTGTAAAATATCTCCAGCATAGATTTTCTGCTCCCCCCCCCCCCCCCCCCCCCCAGGAGAAGGATGCATAGTGTCAGACATCCTGTAAGAACAAAAGGAAGAGAAAACAAAATTCTAGTGGCAAAGAAAATGAGCTGTATCCAGGTTTAAAATACCCATGCAGATGTAAAACTGTTTACAATTGTTAGAAGAGGTTTTTCTTTAAGATGCTTCCCCCTCATACTGTTATTATTAGCCATTTTGCCATTTCAGTTCCAGGCAACTGTTGCCAAGCATACTTACCCATTGATACACTGTGCTATATAATTTGGCTCCCCAGTTAAATGCATTACTTGGCAGCACTAAACATAATTATTAAATGTTAACTCCGTGAAGATTGCTGCAGACATGATGGGCGCAACCTTACCATGAAATGGCAAATGTCAGCGGGATTTCTCACAGAATTTTGAGCCTCTTAAACAAAATATTTTTCACCACATGAATCATGCCTCGCTCTTGCCGCTCTCCCGCTGATTTGCTCGTCGCAGGAAAACTTAAATCACTGAAATCTCTGGGGAGATCCACATAAACGCCTCCCCAGCTCTGACCATCACTTGTTCCAAATGCATTGGAGAGCATTGCCTGCTCCAGATTCTCTGAGGGAACCCTGACAAGACTTTTGGATTGTGTCCAACAGAGGTGGGACACCCTGTACCCGCACTCCAGAAAGAGTCCCGGCAGCCGAGGGAGCCCTGGCCTCCGCCGGGGGGGGGGGGCGGCTTGGGAGTCCATCGCACACCCAACCTACCCTAATACACACCCAACAGCAGGGCCATGTAAGATTATGCCCTATTTATTCTATTCAGTGTAACAGAACTCCCGCCCTGCAGTATGAGTTCAAGTCTCACTCCCAGGTGCTCCAGAACAAGATCTAGGGTAAGGTTCAACACTGAGATCCTATCTTTCAGATGATATGTGACCAACGCCCTGTCTGCCTTCCGAGGTGCATGTGAAGGATTATATTCAGCTTATTCCACCTACAGGCCTGCGTCTGCACGGTTCCACTGTGTAGCATTTTCTCTTTGACAGGTTGGAAGATTTCTGGGATTTCTGCCTCAGAAGGTGGACTAGAGCTCACCACTTTCAAGCTGTCCACAATCCAACTCGTACAATTTATTAGAATAGAGACTATACTTCATAAGACCATAAGAAATAGGAACAGGAGGAAACCATTCAGCCCCTCAAACCTACTTAGCCATACAGTAACAGCATGGCTTCATAGTTGCATGGACGTTTACAGCACATAAGGAGGCCATTTGGCCTATCGTGGACACACCGGTCAACAAAGATCTGACTACACTAATCCCATTTTCCAGTGCTTGGTCCTTAGCCCTGGAGGTTACAACAGTGAGAATGAATATCTAAATAATTCTTAAATGTTACGCGAGTTCCACGCTCCCGCCACCCTGACTGAAAAAGTCCTCAAATCCCCTCTTAGCCTTCTACCTCTTACCTTGAATCTGTGCCCCCTTGATTATACTAATGGAAAAATTGCCTTTCTGTACCTTATCTGTACCCCTCATAACGTTATAAACCTCTATCAGGTCTCCTCTCAAACTTCGTTGCTCCATGGAAAACAGTCCCAGCCTATTCAATCTTTCCTCATAGCTCAAACCCTCGTTAGCCCTCCCCAGATGCATTACCTCACACTTTTCCGGGTTCAATTACATTTAGAACTTAGAACATAGAATTAGCAGTGCAGAAGGAGGCCATTCGGCCCATTGAGTCTGCACAGGTTCTTGGAAAGAGCATCCTACTTAAGCTGACCAGCATAGATGTCTGGTTAAAAATTGTTGAGAATGCCTTATCTTTTGCAATATGGTGCTGGGCTCCTCCATCCTTCAGGATGGGGATATTTGTGGAATCTCCTCTCCCGGTGAGTTGTTAAATTGTCCACCACCATTCACGGCTAGATGTGGCAGGCTGCAGGTCTTAGATCTGATCCAATAGTTGTAGAATTGCTTAGATCTATTTCTTGCTGCTTATGCTGTTTGACATGCAAATAGTCCTGTGTTTTAGCTTCACCAGGTTCATTTTCAGGTATGCCTCGTGTTACTTCTAGCATGCCCTCCTGCACTCTTCATTGGACCAATGTTGATCTCCTGTGTGACGAATGCAGGATTTTAGGAATACTGGGGCAATTTAAGGGTTAAAAGCCTGGGGTTATAGGATGTTTGACTGCAGTGGTCATGTTTTTTTAAAAATCCTGTTTTGCAGCGCATGGGAGTTTTTAAGAGCCAGAGGCGAAATTGACCAGAGGAATGTGTTTTTCAGTCTGGGCTAATGCACTATGGTTTGACAAGGGAAAGTATGGTTGATTTAGGATTCCTTAACCCGGAGTGCTAATCTTATAAATCCACTCCTGATTACACCACCTAGCTCTCACTAGGGGAGATTACTGGTCCAGGTCTTAAACAATTGAACAGATTTCAGTTGCCCCCTAATGGCAGATATTTCAGATAAATCACCCAGAACTAAATCATCTACTTTTGCAGTGTAGGTCCTTGTCATCCTAAATGAGTGTATAGGATCTAAAACCTATTTAAAGTAAAAATGCACAGTTTATATTCTTTAGTTTGAATTTATCAAAGTTTAAAAATAGGAATCTGTTAAAAGTCCTTTGTTATCTGCTAACAGATTATCTTCTTTAAGAGAAAAATATATTGAAACATGGAAATCCGAATGAATCTCGTATCTATACCTAATACATTTCTAAGAAGATTAATAGGTACATACTCACAAAGCCTCAAGGATTTTTGTTCAATGATACAGGCAGTTGAACAGAACAGTGTCTTCACCCTCTGGCAGGGAAGAGAGTGCTAACTGTGAATCTGTCTTTTTTTAATATGTTTTCTATCTCTGTTATAGCCCGTTTTGTGTCTTATCTCCACAAGGAACGCTTCCTTTACAATTTTGCAGTTTCACCTGGTCCTATTAAAAGTCTATCTTTCAAAGTTGATTAATGTTTCTTTTAATATTGGTTTGAGTGTCAAACGTTTTCACACATATATCACTCAGTAGGCTGGGATTCTCTGAGCCTCCGTGCCAAAATGGCGCTTGGCACGGGGGCAGAGAATGGGGCCTCAGACTCGCGATTGGGTCCGACACCGGGACGCGATTGTCTGGCGTGCGTGGTCGACGCGGCGCCGGGCAGGGGCTGTTGAAAGAGGCCCCCATGGCGATTCTCCGCGGTCGACCAGCAGGGTTCCCACCAGCATGGTTCATGTATGGTCCCACCTGACGAGAGCTTGGCATCGTGACTGCGGTGGCAGCCCTGGTGGGGGGGGATCAGTCTCCGGGGAGGGAGGGCCTCAACGACGACCAGGCCCGCGATCGGGGGCCACCGATCAGTGGGCGCCCGCGACCTGGTGCGCCTACCACCTTCTGCGCCAGCCCGTTGTGTGGCTTTGCCATGTTGCGTGGCGCCGGCATGGACCTGCGGCCGGCCACTGCTCACACGCGCGGACCCACGGCAAGCAGTGCAGGGCTGCATACGGCAGCTGGAGCAGCGCGGAGTACTCCAGCGATGCTGGTTCCCTGTGGGCTACAGAATCGCTGGGTCAAGAAGCCAGTTGACGCCGACGTGAAACACTCCGGTGTTTACATAGGCGTCAACACTTAGCCGCGTTTTTAGAGAATCCCGACCACCATATTTAAGTTATAGTTCCTGATTCTTACAAGCTTCTTTATATTAATAGAAACCCTGTGGTCAGTGATATTCATCACAGATGTCAGCACGGGGCAGCACGGTAGCATTGTGGATAGCACAATCGCTTCACAGCTCCAGGGTCCCAGGTTCGATTCCAACTTGGGTCACTGTCTGTGCGGAGTCTGCACATCCTCCCCGTGTGTGCGTGGGTTTTCCTCCGGGTGCTCCGGTTTCCTCCCACAGTCCAAAGAAGTGCAGGTTAGGTGGATTGGCCATGATAAATTGCCTTAGTGTACAAAATTGCCCTTAGTGTTGGGTGTGGTTACTGGGTTATTGGATAGGGTGGAGATGTTGACCTTGGGTAGGGTGCTCTTTCCAAGAGCCGGTGCAGACTCGATGGGCCGAATGGCCTCCTTCTGCATTGTAAATTCTATGAAAAATGTCCCTGGGGAGTTGATGTGTTTTAACTTGGTAAGTTTTTTGAAGGAATTTAAAGATTCACTTCCCGCAGTAGTGAGAACTAATGTGGAAGAGCAAAGACTTAAAACTGCTAGACAGGTAGCAGAAACTACAGATGATTTTGAAATGGTTCACAAAGAAAAGTTAGGTTTGCGACATCAATTTCAAACTGTGAAGGATAGAAACTAGGGAAATGAAAAATTCACAGATGGTCAATGCAAAGGAGGTCTCGTTGGTGATGTTAAGGAGGGTGTGCCTCAGAGTAAAAAGAAAACCTATGATAGTGGTAGAGAGATAAGAAAAGATATGCATTTTCATTGTAATGAAGTTGGGCATGTGAAGTTGCAGTGTTGGTGGCTTATGAAAAGTACTGGGAGAACAGACTTGGTAAAATAAGAATAAGCCAGTGGGGTTTATTAAAATGGGAAGAAAAACCATTGTCCCAGTGGAAGAGGTGCAACAGGGTCTACAGCCTCTCCAGAGGTTGGTGGATAAGCAGGTACCAGAATTAGTCAGGGTAAGGTTTACTTGTGTGGACAAGCAGGAGTAGGTAAGGAGATTAAGATCTTAAGGGCTACGGGAGAAAATCAATCTTTAATGATAAGAAATAAGGACAGATGTAGTTTAGAAGGAGTATTGTCAGAAAAGGTGGTAATATGTGGAATTAGTGGTGAGAACAGCAGTGTGCCACTATGTAAGGTAAGGTTAGAGAGTCTGGTGAGAAGTGGTAGTAGGAGTAATAGAAAAATGACCTATTTTCAGGTGTACAATTTATCCCAGGTAATGAGGTCTACAAAATTATGAGAGATATGGACAAGGCGGATAGCAACAAACGTTTTCCAAGTGTGGGGATGTCAATTACAAGGGGGTCACGATTTCAAGGTGAGAGGGGGAAAGTTTAAGGGAGATGTGCGTGGAAAGTTTTTTATGCTGAGGGTGGTGGGTGCCTGGAATGCTTTGCCAGCGGAGGTGGTAGAGGCGGGCACGATAGCATCATTTAAGATGCATCTGGACAGATATATGAACGGGTGGGGAACAGAGGGAAATAGATCCTTGGAAAATAGGCGACAGGTTTGGATAAAGGATCGGGATCGGCGCAGGCTGGGATGGCCGAAGGGCCTGTTCCTGTGCTGTAATTTTCTTTGTTCTTTATAAAGCAGGATCACAGGTGGGAGTGCAGCCTACTGTGGTTGAAAAGGCAGTGGAAAGTCAAACAACGGAACATTGCAAGAAGTAGATCCAGGAGTGTTTCCTGATTGTGTAGTAACAAGGTCAGAAAGTCACAAGTTGAGATGGGAGGAAGAGAACTTGAGGAATGCCTATAGGTTGGGACTCAGTTGTCAGAAACCATGTTTTGATCAGATGCTTGGTTAAGAACAAGAGCAGGTGGTGGATAGAACATAGAACATAGAACAGTACAGCACAGAACAGGCCCTTCGGCCCTCGATGTTGTGCCGAGCAATGATCACCCTACTTAAACCCACGGAACCCGTATACCCGTAACCCGACAATCCCCCCATTAACCTTACATTACGGGCAATTTAGCATGGCCAATCCACCTAACCCGCACATCTTTGGACTGTGGGAGGAAACCGGAGCACCCGGGGGAAACCCACGCACACACGGGGAGGACGTGCAGACTCCACACAGACAGTGACCCAGCCGGGAATCGAACCTGGGACCCTGGAGCTGTGAAGCATTGATGCTAACCACCATGCTACCGTGAAGCGAACATCTTTAGTTCAAGAAAGTTGGTTGAATTACAGCGGAAAGATCCAGAGATAAAGCAGTTCGATCAGAAAGCATATAAGGAAATAGAATTTGAGTGTATATCCAAGTGTAATTACATTAGAAATAAAGTATTAATGAGAAAATGGAGACCGTTACATATTCAAGCAATTCTTCAAGGGATGAAGAATGCGCCAGCAACATTCCAAAGATTAACCAACAAGGTAATTTCCAGATTAAACAATTACGCAGTGTATATTAACGATTTGGCGGTGTTCAGTGAAACAGGGAAGGAGCATTTGGAACATTTTTTTAAAAATTATTCGATCGATTAAAGGAAGCTGGATTTGTGGTAATTTGGCTAAAAGTGCATTGCGAAAGCTCAAGTCACATTCTTAGGCCATACAATTGGATATTGTCAGATGGCCCCACGGAATATGAAAATGAAAGCTGTTGGAGAGTTTCCAATACTGTCAGCTAGGACAGATGTTCTGAGATTTCTGGGCAGCAGTGGTTTGTACCAGAAATGCGTGCCAAATTTCAGCAGCATGGTTGCTACACTGACTGAACGACTGAAAAAACAAAACATTTCAGTGGAGATCAGAATGTCAGGAGGGATTTGATAATCTGAAGACTGTTAATCACCACACCTAATTGTGCCAAGCCCATTAAGGTGGCAATTGGTGCATGTGATGTGTGTGTTGGTGGTGTACTGCTGAAGAAAAATAACTAACATTTGAGAAGACTAAAATGGGCTATATTCATAGTTATGTTTGCTTGTTTAAAAATGTATAATTATATATCTTATAGAGCCTAAGGTGTATGCTATCATAAGGAATGTTTCAAGTTAAAAGGTTTTAGAAAAATTATATATTGTTTATATTGCTGGTTCATTTTTTTCTAAGGGTGATGAATGGAGGATTTTTGGAACATTGGATTCTAAATATTGGAGCAATTTAAGAGTTAAAACCTTGGGGTTATGGTATGGTCATATGACTATGATTTAGTGGCCATTACTGAAACATGATTAAAGGATGGTCACGACTGGGAGTTAAATATCCGAGGGTATCAAACTATTCGGAAGGACAGAGTGGATGGTAAGGGAGGTGGTGTTGCTCTGTTATTTAAGGATGACATCCGGGCAATAGTAAGGGATGACATTGGTGCTATGGAGGATAAGGTTGAATCCATTTGGGTGGAAATCAGGAATAGTAAGGCGAAAAAGTCACTGATAGGAGTAGTCTATCGGCCACCAAATAGTAACGATATGGTGGGGCAGGCAATAAACAAAGAAATAACTGATGCATGTAGAAATGGTACAGCAGTTATCATGGGGGATTTTAATCTACATGTCGATTGGTTTAACTAGATCGGTCAAGGCAACCTTGAGGAGGAGTTTATAGAATGTATCCGCGATAGTTTCCTAGAACAGTATGTAATGGAACCTACGAGGGAACAAGCGGTCCTAGATCTTGTCCTGTGTAATGAGACAGGATTGATTCATGATCTCATAGTTAGGGATCCTCTCGGAAGGAGCGATCACAATATGGTGGAATTTAAAATACAGATGGAGGGTGAGAAAGTAAAATCAAATACTAGTGTTTTGTGTTTAAACAAAGGAGATTACAAGGGGATGAGAGAAGAACTAGCTAAGATAGACTGGGAGCTAAGACTTTATGGTGGAACAGTTGAGGAACAGTGGAGAACCTTCCAAGCGATTTTTCACAGTGCTCAGCAAAGGTTTATACCAACAAAAAGGAAGGACGGAAGAAAGAGGGAAAATCGACCGTGGATATCTAAGGAAATAAGGGAGAGTATCAAATTGAAGGAAAAAGCATATAAAGTGGCAAAGATTGCTGGGAGATTAGAGGACTGGGAAATCTTTAGGGGGCAACAGAAAGCTACTAAAAAGCTATAAAGAAGAGTAAGATAGAGTATGAGAGTAAACTTGCTCAGAATATAAAAACAGACAGTAAAAGTTTTTACAAATATATAAGACAAAAAAGAGTGGCTAAGGTAAATATTGGTCCTTTAGAGGATGAGAAGGAAGTTTTAATAATGGGAAATGAGGAAATGGCTGAGGAACTGAACAGGTTTTTTGGGTCAGTCTTCACAGTGGAAGACACAAATAACATGCCAGCGACTGATAGAAATGAGGCTATGCCAGGTGAGGACCTTGAGAGGATTGTTATCACTAAGGAGGGAGTGATGGGCAAGCTAATGGGGCTAAAGGTAGACAAGTCTCCTGGCCCTGATGGAATGCATCCCAGAGTGCTAAAAGAGATGGCTAGTGAAATTGCAGATGCACTAGTGATAATTTACCGAAATTCACTAGACTCGGGTGGTCCCGGTGGATTGGAAATTAGCAAACGTGACGCCACTGTTTAAAAAAGGAGGTAGGCAGAAAGCAGGAAATTATAGGCCAGTGAGCTTAACTTCGGTAGTAGGAAAGATGCTGGAATCTATCATCAAGGAAGAAATTGCGAGGCATCTGGATAGAAATTGTCCCATTGGGCAGACGCAGCATGGGTTCGTAAAGGGCAGGTCATGCCTAACTAATTTAGTGGAATTTTTTGAGGACATTACCAGTGCAGTAGATAACGGGGAGCTGATGGATGTGGTATATCTGGATTTCCAGAAAGCCTTTGACAAGATGCCACACAAAAGGTTGCTGCATAAGATAAAGATGCATGGTATTAAGGGTAAAGTAGTAGCATGGATAGAGGATTGGTTAATTAATAGAAAGCAAAGAGTTGGGATAAATGGGTGTTTCTCTGGTTGGCAATCAGTAGCTAGTGGTGTCCCTCAGGGATCCGTGTTGGGCCCACAATTGTTCACAATTTACATAGATGATTTGGAGTTGGGGACCAAGGGCAATATGTCCAAGTTTGCGGATGACACTAAGATGAGTGGTAAAGCGAAAAGTGTAGAGGATACTGGAAGTCTGCAGAGGGATTTGGATAGGTTAAGTGAATGGGCTAGGGTCTGGCAGATGGAATACAATGTTGACAAATGTGAGGTTATCCATTTTGGTAGGAATAACAGCAAACGGGATTATTATTTAAACGATAAAATATTAAAGCATGCCGCTGTTCAGAGAGACTTGGATGTGCTAGTGCATGAGTCACAGAAGGTTGGTTTACAAGTGCAACAGGTGATTAAGAAGGCAAATGGAATTTTGTCCTTCATTGCTAGAGGGATGGAGTTTAAGACTAGGGAGGTTATGTTGCAATTGTATAAGGTGTTAGTGCAGCCACACCTGGAGTATTGTGTTCAGTTTTGGTCTCCTTACTTGAGAAAGGACGTACTGGCGCTGGAGTGTGTGCAGCGGAGATTCACTAGGTTAATCCCAGAGCTGAAGGGGTTGGATTATGAGGAGAGGTTGAGTAGACTGGGACTGTACTTGTTGGAATTTAGAAGGATGAGGGGGGATCTTATAGAAACATTTAAAATTATGAAGGGAATAGATAGGATAGATGCGGACAGGTTGTTTCCACTGGCGGGTGACAGTAGAACTAGGGGACATAGCCTCAAAATAAGGGGAAGTAGATGTAGGACTGAGTTTAGGAGGAACTTCTTCACCCAAAGGGTTGTGAATCTATGGAATTCCTTGCCCAGTGAAGCAGTTGAGGCTCCTTCATTACATGTTTTTAAGGTAAAGATAGATAGTTTTTTGAAGAATAAAGGGATTAAGGGTTATGGTGTTTGGGCCGGAAAGTGGAGCTGAGTCCACAAAAGATCAGCCATGATCTAATTGAATGGCGGAGCAGGCTCGAGGGGCCAGATGGCCTACTCCTGCTCCTAGTTCTTATGTTCTTATGTTTGACTGCAGTGGTCATGCTTTTTTGAAGGAGAATCCTGCTTTTCAGGGCCTGGGAGCTTTTAGGAGCCAGAATGTGAAATTGACCAGAGGAATGTATTTTTCAGTCTGGGCTAATGCACTGTAGTTTGACTAGGGGAAGTCCCTGGGGAGTTAATGTGTTTTCAGCTTGTAAAGTTAATTTGTTTTTCAGTGTGGGGAGATGATGTCATTGTTGGTTGGAGCTAAGGGATACAGAGATATTTTGAGAATGCTTTGGAGAGGAATTGAGGTCTGATCTGTCTGACATTGAGTCCACAATTCTCTCCCAGTGAGATAGTTATAAAAAGGAGTGATAATATTAAAAGATTGCAGTCTTGTCTGAGGACAAGGCAGAAACTGAAACAAGCCAATTAAACAGCTTTTTGAAAATATCTATCCAGAGTCTGCAAGGGTTCTAATTGGACCCCAAATCTGTTCTGTGAAACAAGTATTACTCTATGCCATGCTGATTTTAAGATGGAGTGAGAGCTGTATGTTTCCTTTCTTGTTGTTTGATGGGGAATTGAGTAGGGTTGTTTAAGAGGTAATTGGTAAGCTGTTCTTTTCAGGTGTAAAGTTAACTGATTTAATATTGAATTCATAATAAAGTTTTGTTTTAAAAATAGCAAGTCCCTATTTCTTCATGCAATCACTCTTGGATCAAATCATTCTTTCCACACAGTCTTACAAAATAAACTGAAATATTAGGGTTTCAGTCCAGTATTCTAGGCACTGTCTGGATCGTAATACACTGTCTTGGCAATAATGGTAGAGTGGGGGATATGCCAAACCATGAGTTACATATTATGGTTGAGTACAATTCTGCTGCTGCTGATGGCCCACAGCACCCAGTCTTAAGTTGCTAGATATGTTTGAATTCTATCCCATTTAGTATGGTGGTAGTGTCATACAAAATGATGGAGGATATCCTCAGTGTGAAGATGAAACTTTGACCACCACAAGGACTGTGTGGTGGCCATTCCTCCTATTCCAGTCTAGCAGCTATGCCTTTTAGAACCTGGCCAGTTTGGTCAGGAGTGCTGCTACTGGGCCGCTCTTGGTAATGGACTGAAGTTCCCCACCAGAGTACATTCTGCACCCTTGTCACTATCAGTGCTTTCTCCAAGTGCTGCTCAACATGAAGGAATATTGATCATCAATTGAGGGGGTCATTAGTAGTTCAGGACACTTTTGTACTGTTGAGTCCAAACCCAGTTAGAAACTAATCAAACTAATATTGCATTGGATTTTGTTAATAGACAGAGGTGGCTTTAGTCCCATTATTCTAGGCCAGATTTGAATCCAGACCTCCGGATTCAAAGACCATTGTCTAACACATTGAATAATAAAAATAATCACTTATTGTCACAAGTAGGCTTCAATGAAGTTACTGTGAAAAGCCCCTAGTCGCCACATTCCGGCGCCTGTTCGGGGAGGCCAGTACGGGAATTGAACCCGCGTTGCTGGCCTTGTTCTGCGTTACAAGCCAGCAGTTTAGCCCACTGTGCTAAACCAGCCCCTATTCAGTTCTTTCTTCCACATGAAAATGGCTTAGGTTCAGGATTTGCTTTTCTACAGTCAGACTACTTTGCTGGGTTACTCTTATTATCTTTTGCTTTGGAGGCACAGCACCTTGTAAAATATGTTCCATTCAGATTTAAAAAGCCATTTTCCCAAATTCCAGTCTGCATTGCGAATTCTTGTGCCTTGAAAGTAGAGTAGATCCAATGGATTTTCTGATATGTTACATTGCCTATTCTTACTAATGCAGAGGACCACTGAACAATATGTATTTGAAAAGGCTTGGTTAATTCAAGGTAAATCTAGGAGCACCAACTAATGATAGGTTGGCTCTGTAGCACAACTGGGTGATAGAGAACAGAGACAAATAAAACATTTTACTAAGATGCTATTTAAATAAACAGTGCGATTGCCTGGTGAGCGAATAAAGAGCTGTATGACAAGCTCATTGTTGGTATGAAGCATTTGTTTTCCTAAACTTGCTGTGGAATTGCTGTGGGCAGCATGGTAACACAGTGGTAAGCACTGTTGCTTCACAGCGCCAGGGACCCAGGTTCGATTCCCAGCTTGAGTCTGCACGTTCTCCTCGAGTCTGCATGGTTTTCCTCCAGGTGCTACGGTTTCTTCCTCTAGTGTCCAAATGTTAGGTGGGGTTGCTGGGGTACAGGGATAGAGTGGAGGTGTGGGCTTAGGTAGGGTGCTCTTTCAGGGGCCGCTGTAGACTTGATAGGCCGAATGACCTCCTTCTGCACTGTTTTTTTTTAAAAAAATTCTATGAATTGAATACTACGTGAAATAATCTTATTTAAAGGTACGGCAAGTAGTCTTGTTATCAGTTTAATACTTGTAAATCAGCAATAGTAAATCATTAAAACCAAAATGGCACATGACTGCCATCAATGGCAACTCTGCCTCAGGAAATGACAACACTGCACTGCACAGTGCAGTGGATAGCCATTTCATGTTGATTTATCATTGAATGAGAAAGAAGATAGAAGTGTTGAAAATGAAAATTGCTTATTGTCACGAGTAGGCTTCAATGAAGTTACTGTGAAAAGCCCCTAGTCGCCACATTCCGGCGCCTGTCCGGGGAGGCTGGTACGGGAAGTGTTGGCCCAATTACCAATACATTCATTGTCTGATTTGATTAGATCATGATTGGCTGATACTGCGCACGATTCCTATGCTAGCTTGAAAAGAAGCAGAAGCAAAAAAACTTGAGGGGCAAGAAACCTTCACTAGTCGTCATTGTTGTACAAATTGTGAAAGTTAGCTGAAGTGTCTGCTACACGGGGCGGTACTGTGGCATTGGTTAGCTTTGCTGCCTCACAGCACCAGGGACCCGGGTTCAATTCCAGCATTGGGTCACTTTCTGTGTGGAGTTTGTACATTCTCCCATGTCTGCATGTGTTTCCTCCGGGTGCTCCGGTTTCCTCCCACAATCCAAAGATGTGCCGGTTAGGTGGATTTCCCTAGTGTCCCAAAACGATAGGTGTGGTTTACTGGGTTATGGGGATAGGGTGGGGGCTCTTTCAGAGGGTTGGTGCAGACTCAATGGACCGAATGGCCTCCTTCTACATGGTAGTGATTCTATGATATAGATCTGCAAGTAGCAGTATGCCATACCCTGGGGAACCAATTCACCAGTCATTTGTTGGAAAGGTATACCAGTTATGTTTGTATAATGACAGGTGCAAGCAAACAAGCTCCAGTGGCTTTTGTTCTCTATGGTATGGTTTCTTTCATCTAGCTGTGTTTGACAACGAACCTCCAAAACTTGACTTGCCAATCGTTAGAGACTCTTCACCTTGATTCATTGTTGATCCCTGAGTTCCAATGAAAGTTCATATTCCAAAAGCTCCTTTTTCATGTCCCTTATTTATCAGCGCCTAATGTGCTGATGTCTTAGAAATGCTTCAGTGGCATTTTGCTTTGCCATTTAAATGTTACACAAGGGACAGAAACAAATTTCCCAAAAAGTGATTTTAATATAGCTGATTTATTCAATAAAATGCAAGCAAAACTACCAGAAGTACTGGAAAATGAAAGTTTATTCAACCCACTTCAGATGGGCAAAGGGAATCTTCAACTTGATCCTATTTTATGCTTCTTTTTGGCAAACTCACTTCACATGTTTAAATGGAAAAGAGATCACATCTGCAAATTCCCAAGATGTGCCACATTGTCAGATTACTCTTCATGTCATCAATTCATGGTCTGTGCAACTCTGACAGAGAATATTTACTTTTCACTCATCATTTCTATGTAAAATTCTGAGCAGGATTTTACGGCCTCGCAGCAGGGGCGGGGCCAGAAATTTTGACAGGCCATTCAAAATCTCATTGTCTTCAGCTGGACTGGAAAACCCTTTTTTCTCTGTTTTTATCCCAATTGAGTTCTATGGATATTGTCACAAAAGTAGTTGAATATTTAGAAGCATCAGATCATCTGAAACAGTGACCATAATTCGGTGACCTTTACGTAAGTGATGGAAAGGGATAAGTATACCCCGCAGGGCAAGAGTTATAGCTGGGGGAAGGGCAATTATGATGCCATTAGACATGACTTAGGATGTGTAGGTTGGAGAAGTAGGCTGCAAGGGTTGGGCACACTGGATATGTGGAGCTTGTTCAAGGAACAGCTATTGCGTGTTCTTGATAAGTACGTACCAGTCAGGCAGGGAGGAAGGGATAGAGCAAGGGAACCGTGGTTTACCAAAGAAGTGGAATCTCTTGTTAAGAGGAAGAAGGAGGCCTATGTGAAGATGAGGCGTGAAGTTTCAGTTGGGGCGCTTGATAGTTACAAGGAAGCGAGGAAGGATCTAAAGAGAGAGCTGAGACGAGCAAGGAGGGGACATGAGAAGTCTTTGGCAGGTAGGATCAAGGAAAACCCAAAAGCTTCCTATAGGTATGTCAGGAATAAAAGAATGACTAGGGTAAGAGTAGGGCCAGTCAAGGACAGTGGTGGGAAGTTGTGTGTGGAGGCTGAGGAGATAAGCGAGAGACTTTTTCCCCGGGTGGAACACACCATTACAAGGGGACATAAATTTAAGATAAATGGTGGAAGATATAGAGGGGATGTCAGAGGTAGGTTCTTTACCCAGAGAGTAGTGGGGGCATGGAATGCACTGCCTGTGGTAGTAGTTGAGTCGGAAAAGTTAGGAACCTTCAAGCGGCTATTGGATAGGTACTTGGATTAGGGTAGAATAATGGAGTGTAGGTTAACTTCTTAAGGGCAGCACGGTAGCATTGTGGATAGCACAATTGCTTCACAGCTCCAGGGTCCCAAGTTCGATTTCAACTTGGGTCACTGTCTGTGTGGAGTCTGCACATCCTCCCCGTGACTGCGTGGGTTTCCTCCGGGTACTCCGGTTTCCTCCCACAGTCCAAAGATGTGCAGGTTGGGTGGATTGGCCATGAAAAATTGTCCAAAATTCTATGATTAACATAGGACAAAAGTTCGGCGCAACATCGTGGGCTGAAGGGCCTGTTCTGTGCTGTATTTCTCTTTTAAAAAAAAAAAAAAAATAAATACTTTTCGTCAGTATTCACTCGGGAAAAAGATAATGTTGTGGAGGAGAATGCTGAGACCCAGGCTATTAGAATAGATGGCATTGAGGTGCGTAGGGAAGAAGTGTTGGTAATTCTGGACAAGGTGAAAATAGATAAGTCCCCGGGGCCTGATGGGATTTATCCTAGGATTCTCTGGGAAGCCAGGGAAGAGATTGCTGAGCCTTTGGCTTTGATTTTTATGTCATCATTGGCTACAGGAATAGTGCCAGAGGACTGGAGGATAGCAAATGTGGTCCCGTCTGTTGTGGGTAAAGTCTTGGAGAGGATTATAAGAGATACGATTTATAATCATCTAGATAGGAATAATATGATTAGGGATAGTCAGCATGGTTTTGTGAAGGGTAGGTCATGCCTCACAAACCTTATCGAGTTCTTTGAGAAGGTGACTGAACAGGTAGACGAGGGTAGAGAAGTTGATGTGATGTATATGGATTTCAGTAAAGCGTTTGATAAGGTTCCCCACGGTCGGCTATTGCAGAAAATACAGAGGCTGGGGATTGAGGGTGATTTAGAGATGTGGATCAGAAATTGGCTAGTTGAAAGAAGACAGAGGGTGGTGGTTGATGGCAAATGTTCAGAATGGAGTTCAGTTACGAGTGGCGTACCACAAGGATCTGTTCTGGGGCCGTTGCTGTTTGTCATTTTTATAAATGACCTAGAGGAGGGCACAGAAGGTTGGGTGAGTAAATTTGCAGACGACACTAAAGTCGGTGGAGTTGTAGACAGTGTGGAAGGATGTTGCAGGTTACAGAGGGACATAGATAAGCTGCAGAGCTGGGCTGAGAGGTGGCAAATGGAGTTTAATGTAGAGAAGTGTGAGGTGATTCACTTTGGAAAGAATAACAGGAATGCGGAATATTTGGCTAATGGTAAAATTCTTGGTAGTGTGGATGAGCAGAGGGATCTCGGTGTCCATGTACATAGATCCCTGAAAGTTGCCACCCAGGTTGATAGGGTTGTGAAGAAGGCCTATGGTGTGTTGGCCTTTATTGGTAGAGGGATTGAGTTCCGGAGCCATGAGGTCATGTTGCAGCTGTACAAAACTCTTGTACGGCCGCATTTTGAGTATTGCGTACAGTTCTGGTCGCCTCATTATAGGAAGGACGTGGAAGCTTTGGAACGGGTGCAGAGGAGATTTACCAGGATGTTGCCTGGTATGGAGGGAAAATCTTATGAGGAAAGGCTGATGGACTTGAGGTTCTTTTCGTTAGAGAGAAGAAGGTTAAGAGGTGACTTAATAGAGGCATACAAAATGATCAGAAGGTTAGATAGGGTGGACAGTGAGAGCCTTCTCCCGCGGATGGAGGTGGCTAGCACGAGGGGACATAGCCATAAATTGAGGGGTAATAGATATAGGACAGAGGTCAGAGGTAGGTTTTTTACGCAAAGAGTGGTGAGGCCGTGGAATGCCCTACCTGCAACAGTAGTGAACTCGCCAACATTGAGGGCATTTAAAAGTTTATTGGATAAGCATATGGATGATAATGGCATAGTGTAGGTTAGATGGCCTTTAGTTTTTGACTTCCCATGTCGGTGCAACATCGTGGGCCGAAGGGCCTGTACTGCGCTGTATCGTTCTATGTTCTATCTATCCAGTTTTTATTCCTAAATCTTTGAATTATAGTCCATATTCTATGATGCAGCAGTTCTGATATCAACATTTATTGTGGTTAATATTGTGGGCAGCATGGTAGCACAAGTGGATAGCACTGAGGCTTCACAGCGCCAGGGTCCCAGGTTCGATTCCCCGCGAGGTCACTGTCTGTGAGGAGGCTGCATGTTCTCCCCGTGTGTGCGTGGGTTTCCTCCGAGTGCTCCGGTTTCCTCCCACAGTCCAAACACATGCAGGTTAGGTGGATTGGCCATGCTAAATTGCCCTTAGTGTCCAAAAGGTTCGGAGGGGTTATTGGGTTACGGGGATAGGGTGGAAGTGAGGGCTTAATGTGGCCTCATTCTGCACTGTATGTTCTATGTTCTGATATACATTAATGGATATGATATATAAGCAATATGATTAGGTAGTGACCTGGTACGACTTGATTTCTTAATGTGTTGCTATTGGTAGAAAGATCTTGTCCTACCCAATAATAAGCATGCTATCATGTGCTATGCTGGATTATAAAGTTTCAAGTTGATTTAAACTGTTCAGTTTAGTGTATGTCATGCTTTCATCCTTATGTCACCTCTTTCAACATAAAACATGATAAATTCTTTTAAACAGAATGGTAAATAGTATTTTACGTTGTCATTTCTCAAACTAAGTTAACATTATACCTTGTCATGATGGTAAAAAAAATTTGTGTGATGTTTGCCATTTCGGGTAGACATGTGTGGATAAGAAATATTTATCCCTCAATCAACATCACAAAAATTATTTGTGCGCACACTAACCATCGGTTCCTTGTAAAATAGTTGCACCCATGACACAAACTTCGACCCAATTCCAAATTTCTCCAACACTGCCATGAAATAACTCCTCTCCACCCTATCAAGAGCCTTCTCTGCATCTAACGCCACTATCACCTCCATTTCCCTTCCCTCTGCCGGAGAAAGCACCATATTCAACAGCCTCTTCATATTCGATGACAACTGTTGCCCTTTCGATCACCCTCTAAACTTACCGCCAGCTCCTTTGCCAATACCTTGGCATCCACATTCAGCAGAGATATAGGTCTGTACGACCCACTCTTGGCCTTGTCCTTCTTGTCCTTCTAAAGCAACAACGTGATCGAGGCCTGCCCCATTGTTTGTGGCAAGACACCCCTATCACCGCGTCCTCCAACATTCCCACCATCAACGATGCCAGCCTGTCCTTAAAGCTTTTATGAAATTAGATCGGGAACCCATTTGCCCCACCGCCTTCCCTGTCTACATCCTCCCAATTGCCACCTTCATCTGATCCACCCCCATCAACTCCTCCAGTCCTGCCCTCTCCAACTCACCCAACCTCGGGAATTCTAACCCACCGAGGAACTCCCTCATCCCCTGGTGGCTCTGACTTGTAGCTCACTGAGCTAAATTGCTGGCTTTTCAAGCAGGCCAGCAGCACGGTTCGATTCCCGTACCAGCCTCCCCGGACAGGCGCCGGAATGTGGCGACTAGGGGCTTTTCACAGTAACTTCAGTGAAGCCTACTCGTGATAATAAGCGATTTTCATTTTTCATATAAGACTCATCAAACACCTTATTAATCTGTTCCGGAGCCACTACCAACTCCCCTGTCTTGTCCTGCCCCTGAATTACCTCCCTCACCTCGGCCTCCCTACGAAACTGACCTGCCTACATACGCCTTGCCTTCTCCCCGTACTCATAGACAGCCCCCCTTGCCCTTGAACTGATGGACCACTTTCCCTGGGGCAATAGGTCAAACCTCGCCTGCAACTCCTTCCTCTTTACCAGAAGCCCTGGGTCCAGGACCCCACAAACCTCCCATCCACCTCCAAAATCTCTTCTGTCAATCATTGGCGTTCCTCCCTCTCTTCCCTATCCACCTTGGTCTTAAACTATTTCACCTTCCCCTTCACCACCACCTTCAGATATTCCCAAACCGTCAACGGCGAGACCTCCCCCATGCAATTGAACCCCACATACTCTCAATCTCAAGGTGTGTAACCCTTTGAGCATCTGATTCCATTTTGCGAGTGAGAGTTTGGAGTGAGCAGGATGTTGACTTACCCTAGCAGAGCAAATGAGATCATTCACCCTCTTACTGCACTGCAGGGTATTTCTTTTTTCGGGTCCTAATAGCACAAGACATCTGCTGTAGCCCCCTTCCAGCCTGGCAAGGTGGACCTTCATGTTCCATCCCTCGGGATGAGGACACCGTAGTGTCGAGGAGAGCCACCAGGGAGTCACGGCTGAATCCTGGGGCGCATGGCTTCTTTCTCCTGGAGGCCATCTCAGAACGTGCAGACTACACAGCTGGGCTGCAGAGATTTATATGTGTACTCGGGTGCTGTTTAAATATGGCACTGGGGCATTCACCATAAGGTGATGGCAGAGCAGACAAATCATGCCCATCCCACCATGTGATTTGAAGAGTGACTCGCCGATGTATGTGTAATGAGGTTTCAAGCGTAGAATTGGTTGGTAGAACCGCCCCGCTACTTTGCGGGAAACGCGCCACTTATCTAGCCCACCACCAACCACCCTTAGAGTGGAATTTTGCTTTTATTTGCAGAGTGCGACAGTGGACAGGAAAAGCAACGTGCAGCTTTCTCCATGTATCATTGGGAATGTAGAATAAAACGTCATGGGGCACGTCCCACAACGTCTTGCTGGCGGGGCAGGCTCCAGCAACTCAGTGTTTTAAAGGTTGGGTGCCATTTTTAAAGCCCGTCACAGTGGTCAAACGTTCACCAAGGGATCCGAAGCACACCCGGGCCTAGGCACTGCTCCCCTGGACTTGCCAACCACTATGTGCACGCCGTGAGAGACCAGTCATAGTTCTCAGTGGTCTGCCTTCATGTTGACATGAATGGATTTTCTTACGGGGCGGGGGATAATTCAAGTGTAGAGGCCTGATTAATATATGTAAATGTATTACAATGATATTCCCAGCATTAAACATCAGGATTCCAGTTATGTGACTGGCAGGGAGCAGGGATAATTGCATCATGCTTTTACGTTAACATGAAGTATAATTTAGGCCTCTTGCAAGATTTTCCGCTCCTGTTGTCAAACCCACCAGAGCAGAAAATTCTGCCTAATCTCTCCTCATAGGACAGTCCCCTCATCCCAGGAACCACTCTAGTGAACCTTCATAGGGCTCCTTTGAGGGCAGGTATGACCTTCCTTCAGTAAGAAGAGCAAAAATGCACAAGCTGCTCCAGGTATGGCCTCACCAATGACCTGAACAACTGTAGTAAGACTTCTTTACTCTATATCATAATCCCTTTATGACAAAAGCTAACATACTGTTTGCCTTCCTAATTACTTGATATATCTACATGCTAGCTTACTGTGATTCATGTGCAAACATTTCCCCCATTCTTGCCATTCAACAACAATTCTGTGTTTTTATTTTTCCCAAGTGGATAACTTCACACTTTGCCACAATGTATTTCCATCTGTTATGTTCTTGCCCACTCGTCCAATTTGGCTGTATCCCTCTGCAATTTCTTTGCATCCTGCTCACAATGTAATTTCCCACCTAGCTTTCTCAGCAAGCTTGGTTACATTATACTCAGTCCCCTCATCTAAATCATTAATATGGTTTGTAAATAGCCATCAGTTACAGCCTGCCAGCTCAAAAATTACTCTGTTTCTTCCTGCTCTTTGGTCTGTATTTCACACTCCCACGTCAGCATGATTGAAGACAGTAAAGCATGTAAAATCCAGTGGCTATCCTTAACCCCCCCCCCCCCCTCCCCCCCCCCCCCCCACACCTACCAAGCCACTCCTGACCTTTCTGAAAATTAATGGGGAGTGAGGGATGCCTCAATTAATGGTCACTTAAATGCCTCGACACACTGCCGCCGCTGGTATTTTACACCCAAAGGAAGATGGCCCATACTGTGTGGGAAGCCTGGCAGCTTTAGCTGTATGGGCTTTTGGGCTGGTGGGTGGGATCTCCTTTGCATGCCCCCTGGGCTGATGAGAGCCAAACCCCCGCCCACCACCCCCAGACAGACCATTCCCTACCTTAACCCTCCCCACTGGTCTCTTGAACCCAGCCACCCCCCAAACTGCTCCCATCTCACCTATGTCACTGAGACCCCCAACTCTGAACCTACCTAGGCCTCCTCAATGTGGTAGCCCTGTCTATATTGGCAGTAGTTGCCAGTGCTCGCACTGATGCTGCTGGGGCTACAAAGCTGCCAGCCAATCCAATTGGCTTGCCTCAAAGCACTTGGAATTGTTCCCAGCCTGGGCTGACTGCCCATTGACTTTTTTGTCATGCCACTTAGTTCCATTAATTTCTTCGGTACTATTTCTTTACTTATACCAGACTGATATTTAAAAATTTCTCAAACTTGCTCGACCTTTGGCTTTCCATATTTTGTGTCCTCCGTAGTGCAAACTGTAATAAAAGACCAGATTTCCATCTTTGAGGCAGGAATCGGGAGTTGACATTACAATCCTGCCTTAGACCTGGCAATGATCGCGAACACTATTTTCAACCGCAGGAGGCGGTGTTGGCTTGTTGACAGGTAGACTGATGCTGAGGCATCCAGGTTAAAGAGGCCTGCCTGTGTTTGCTAAGACAATGGCCCAGTTCTCGAGCTTTGTGTAAGCCCCCCTTCCGTCACCCCCTACCTACTTCACCCTGCATATGCCCCTTTCCCCCTTATCTCCCCATAGACCCATCACTCCCACACCTCTCACCCC
The DNA here is from genome assembly GCF_902713615.1 of Scyliorhinus canicula. Taxonomy (NCBI): domain Eukaryota; kingdom Metazoa; phylum Chordata; class Chondrichthyes; order Carcharhiniformes; family Scyliorhinidae; genus Scyliorhinus; species Scyliorhinus canicula. Next base: position 114,794,853 of record NC_052155.1, read on the forward strand.
TCATATGCTCAAATCCCCCGACCCCCTCAGCCCACATACCACTCGCCCCATCCCCATACCCCCTAAGCCACTTATTAATATCAATACTAGTATATGATGGACGAATAATACAGCAGCTTGTCTTTTATCTTCAGGAAGTTCATTCTACTTAGTAGAAATACAAAATCCTTGTGACAGCTGTACTAGCTGTGTGCATACTCTTTTGGCAGCTGAGCCAATATCACCTGTCTTTAAAAAGCAATTAGCTTAACAATGTAATTGCCAAAGCACATCTTTGGACTGTGGGAGGAAACGGAGCACCCAGAGGAAACCCACGCACACACAGGGAGAAGGTGCAGACTCCGCACAGACAGTGACCCAGCCGGGAATCGAACCTGGGACCCTGGAGCTGTGAAGCAACTGTGCTCACCACTATGCTACCATGCTGCCCATCCTTCTATGATTGGATACCTGAAATGCCAATCAAAGAGGTTAACCAGGGGATTACACTTTTCCGCAAGTCAGAAAGCTAATTTTATGCCTCAGCATGGATAAACTTCACCCTCCCCTTCAAGTTGGTCACTTTCTCTCCCTACTCTACCTATATGGCCTTTGAAAAGGCTGATAAATATTTAAAGACTATTTTACATATTTTCCCTCCAATGCTGTTACCTACCTTCAAGTAGCTACATCCCTCAAGATGTTATGCATGTCCTTGAGGAATACTTCCCACTCAAGGCTCAGGCTGTGCAGGAAGGCTATGAAAATTATACAATAGGCTAACTCACCAAATCTGATGAGGTGATCAGGACTATTCAGTAGAATGGGTGTGCAGATAAATCACCAGTTTCCCATTGAATAGCCTTTTCAAATCAGGTGAAAAATACAAAATTTATGAAGAACAGATTGAAACTTAATAATCAGGCAGATTAGGAATTGAATTGCACATCGTGGTTTTAGATTTTATGTATAAATGGCTGATGTGTTTATCTGATGAGAACCATGCCAAACAGCAGTAGCTTGGGGCCATTACCTTTTCATATATTTATTATCTTATGATATAAACAGGGTCAGTACTTCTGAAAAGACTTCCCACATAATATCCGATGCAGTATCCGATTTATCTACCTATATTCCCTGTAAACTGCGTGACTACCCAGCAACCCGAACGCTCCCCCTTCCCCCCCCCCCCCACCCTCCGCAGGCTGCACATATGCCGGTCACTTAATGTTGCCATGTGTCCTTCACCATGGAAAGTTTGATGGCATTTGGCATTTAGCCTTCCTGGTCTGCTACTAATTGATGCCCTTATGTGGGCAATTAATGCCTAATTAAGCCTTCCCCAGCCGTCACTGGGGTAGTGATGGGCAGAGGGCTCGCCATACGGGGGTCATTGGTTTGTGGACTCCTATGGAGGGGAAGTTGGGAAGGGGTGCCTACTGAGAGTCACCTGCCCTTACTGCTGACAACTCAACCCCACTGCCATGCGCAACCCCACCCCGCAACCCTTTCTTGTCATCATTCATCTGTGCCAGGTTCCCCCCCCAATCCAAGGTTGGATAGATAATACCAGCATGAGCCACAATGGTGGTACTCCTGAATACAGAAGAGCTGAAAGTCCCTGACTGACTGGCAGCTCTCAATGACACGTGAGACTTCTGCCTTCTGTGCTGTTGATCTCGTGGCAGGCCCACTGCTGGCCTGTCAAATGCTTAAATGGCACGAGATGTGGCCGGCCTTCTAAAACAGAGTCAACGGGAAGTCCTTGCCGGCTCTTCAACTGGCAGCCGAGACCCCTAATACCTTCACAAGATTCCACCCCATTATTGCACAAATGTATTTAAAGGGTATGTCAAAGTACATAAATCATCCATGAGCTCCCAAAACAAAATTAGCGGGATGTTGCTCATGAGTATAAAAGACTTTGCAAGCCGTGATAGGAATTGATTCTCTTATCCTTACAGTTAAGTCTTCATCTATATGATGTGTTGGGTATGCTGGGTCTGCGAGGACTGCGTTTATTATAGCAGTGAGAGAGACAGGCTACCAACACTTGTAGAAGTACAACTCTATTTTAATTAACTATAAGCTGTTAAACATACTTGTACTGTGGGTTGACGATATGTTGAGTTGACTGGAGACCTGAGGCCATCCTGACCAGACTATCCTGCTAGCACATGGTAGATGTTCGTGTTGCTGATCAGGGGCTCTGATTGTCTCAGAGGCTGCATCCCAAGAGAGCGGGAAAACTAGTGCCCTCTGGCTTTATAGTGGCCGTGTCCTGTCTGGTGATTGGCTGCTGTGTTCTGTGTGTTGATTGGTCATTCAGTGTGTCAATCAGTGTCTGTCTATTCACCATCATATACTTGTGTGTGTATATTATGACATCTCCCCCTTTTGAAAAAAAAATGTATATATGGCAATAAATAGTGTGGTATGTGAATGTGCCTGACTATGTACAGAGTATGTGAGCAATTTACATGACCACGATCCTGACTATATACAAAAATCCTAACGTATTTACACGGGAAGGTGTCTAGTGCAGATAGAGTGCATGTAACAAAACATGGAATATCAATAACAGGATGTACAAACGAGCGAACGAAGAACCAAGGTAACGAAACAATCAGTTCATAAATTCAGTCTCTGTGGTGGGCGACGAATTCTGGTTGACTGCCTCAAGGGTGGGTCGGGGGCCGCCTGCTCTGGAATGGGCGGGGCTGTATCAGCTACAGAGGGTGGCAACAGAAGAGGTAGATCGGCGAGCTCTTGGAAGGGCTCCTGAGGGCGAGGCAGGGCATCACGATCTGGTGGCGAGCGTGGAAGCAGCCGCAGTGCCCGCCTATTACGCCGAAGAAAAGAGCCATCCTGCATACGAACCAGAAATGATCTGGGGGCCATTTGCTTGATCACCACAGCGGTGGCAGACCAGCCACCTTCAGGGAGCTGAACACGAACCTGGTCATCGGGGACGAGAGCAGGGAGATCTGTGGCGCGGGCGTCATACGCCGACTTGTGTTGAGCCCGAGACAGTTGCATTCTTTGCAGGACCGGAAAGTTGTCAAGGTCTGGGATGCATATTGCAGGCACCGTTGTCCGTAAGGTGCGGTTCATTAACAATTATGCTGGGGACAAGCTAGTGGACAAAGGAGTCTACCTGTAGGCTAGTAGTGCGAGGTAAAAATCTGAACCCGCATCAGCCTCTTTGCACAGGAATCGTTTGACAATGTGTACCCCCTTTTCAGCTTTGCCATTTGACTGGGGGTAGTGGGGACTCGAGGTGATGTGCGTGAAATTATACCGCCGGGCAAACTTGGTCCACTCCTGACTGGCAAAACACGGGCCATTATCGGTCATAACCGTGAGCAGAATGCCATGACGAGCAAAAGTCTCCTTGCACGCACGGATGACCGCCGCCAAAGTGAGGTCATGCAGCCTAACAACCTCTGGGTACTTAGAGAAGTAATCCACAATGAGGACATAATCCCGTCCTTGTGCGTGGAAGAGATCAATGCCAACCTTGGTCCATGGGGACGACACCAGTTCACGAGGCTGCAAGGTCTCTTTTGGCTGAGCCGGCTAGAACCGTTGGCACGTTGGGCAGTTTAGAACAGAGTTGGCGATGTCCTGGTTGATGCCAGGCCAGTACACTGCCTCACAGGCCCGCCGGCGGCACTTCTCCACCCCCAGGTGACCCTCATGGAGCTGCTCAAGGACGAGCTCCCACATGCTTTGCGGAATGACGATTCTGTCCAACTTCAACAGAATTCCATCTACCACTGCCAGATCATCTTTAATGTTGTAGAATTGCGGGCATTGGCCTTTGAGCCATCCGTCTGTAAGATGGTGCATGACTCGTTGGAGCAGAGGATCCTTGGCTGTTTCATGACAAATCTGGATGACTCGTTTGTCAGTGGCGGGCAAGTTAGATGCTCAGAACTCAACATGGGCATCAATTTGGCAAACGAAGCCCGACTGTTCGCATGGCGTAGTGACGGAGCAGGAGAGTGCATCGGCCACGATGAGCTTCTTGCCTGGAGTGTAGACCAGTTCGAAGTCATACTGCCTGAGTTTAAGGAGGATGCGTTGCAGGCGCGGCGTCATATCGTTGAGGTCCTTCTGCATAATGTGGACCAGTGGCCTGTGGTCCGTTTCGACCATAAATTTTGGGAGTCCATATAAGTAGTCATGGAATTTGACAATTCCTGTGCGGAGGCCCAGGCACTCTTTCTCGATTTGAGCATAGCGTTGCTCAGTGGGCGTCATTGTGCACGATGCGTATGTGCCTGGAGCCCATGAGGAGGAGTCGTCGTGTTGGAGGAGCACTACTCCAATGCCAGACTGGCTCGCATCAGTGGAGATCTTTGTCTCCTTGGCAGGGTCGAAGAATGCCAATACCAGGGCCTTGGTGAGTTTCGCCCGGAGTTCACGCCACTCTTGCTCGTGAGCGGGGAGCCACTGGAAGTCGGTGGTTTTCTTCACCAGATTGTGGAGAGCTGTGGTGTGAGATGCGAGGTTGGGGATAAACTTCCCCAGGAAGTTGACCATCCCCAGGAAGCGGAGGACCGCCTTCTTGTCCTCCGGTGTCTTCATGGCATTGATCGCTGACACCTTGTCTGCATCCGGCTGCACGCCAAACTGTGATATGTGGTCGCCGAGGAATTTTATTTCTGTTCGACCAAAGGAGCATTTGCCTCGGTTGAGGCGGAGGCCATGCTCATGGCTTCTCCGGAACACGCGTTGGAGTCGATCGGTGTGTTCCTGCGTAGTGGTGGACCAGACAATGATGTCGTCTACGTACACCCGCACCCCCTCGATGCCCTCCATTATTTGCTCCATTATTCGGTGGAACACCTCCAAGGCGGAGATGATGCCAAATGGCATCCGGTTGTAACAATACCGGCCAAATGGGGTGTTAAAAGGGTAGCGCTTCCGACTGGATGCATCAAGTTGTGTCTGCCAGAACCCCTTGGAGGCGTCCAACTTTGTGAACAATTTGGCGCGAGCCATCTCACAGGTGAGCTCTTTGCGCCTTGGAATAGGGTAGTGTTCCCTCATGATGTTACGGTTCAAATCTTTGGGATCGATGCAAATGCATAGTTCCCCTGCTGGTTTCTTAACACACAGCATGGAGCTGACCCAGTCGGTAGGTTCTGTTACCTTAGAAATGACGCCCTGGTCCTGGAGGTCCTGCAGCTGCTGCTTGAGGCGGTCCTTATGGGGCGCCGGCACCCGGCGGGGTGCATGAACCACAGGCGTGGCATTTGGTTTTAAAAGAATTTTGTATGTGTATGGGAGTGTGCCCGTGCCCTCGAAGACGCTGTGGTATCGAGTAATGATGTCCTTCAGGTGTGTCTGAAAGTCGGCGTCTGGCGAGGCTGATGCCTCAGCGGGCGACATGGAGTGAACCCTTTGGACGAGATTCAGGATCTTGCACGCCTGAGCACCGAGCAGGAAAGCTTTGGTGGACCCTACAATCTCGAAGCGCAGGGTGGCCTTTAAGGAGCGGTGCGACACCACAAGCTGGCATGAGCCACTGCCAGCAATGGCATTGCCATTGTAGTCGAAAAGCTGGCAGGCGGATGGAAGTATGGTCTGCTTAATGTGGAGGCTGTCCAGGTCAGACTGCGAAATGAGGTTGGCTGAAGCGCCGGTGTCCAGCCTGAATCGGATGCGAGATTTGTTGACCGTAAGGGTGGCACACCACTCATCGTCCGAAAAAATGCTCATCACTATGCTTGGTGATGATGCCCACCCGGAATGGGGATTTGGGATCCTCGGTATCAGGGTCTGGAACCATGTCGGAATCTGTAGCTGGTTGTTGAATGGACCGGACATTCCTGCGCTGCTGCTGGGAGCAACGGGAGGCAGGTGTTTGAGCAGACCTGCACAGGGCTGCGTAGTGCCCAAGCCTGCCACACTGGAGACAGCATCGAGATTTCGCGGGACATTGCTGCTTTAAGTGGGAGGAGCCACAGTTGTTGCACGTCGTGATGTCAGAATGCTCCGTGCGCCATCGTACATTGTGCGCACCTGCGCAGTTCGTTCTTCGGCCTCGCCGTCCCCTCTGACGTTGCGCGCATGCGCAGGAGCCTGGGAAAAGTGTGCAAAATGGCTGCCCTCATCCAGACTCAGGCCCTGGAGCTGTTTTACGGCCTGCACCCGCTCCGCATCGTGGCACAACATGGTACAATCTTTCCTGGGTTTTCACAACTTTTTCGACAGTTATATCAAGAGAGCAGGAGGATCCACAAGGAAATTCACCCTTTTATTTTTTTAGACTTCAAAAGGGGTTTTGAAACATGATTTTAAATGATTTTATAGTAGTATTGTTAAAGAAATGGAAATGATAAAAAAGAACTTCTTAAACACTCTTCCACAAAGATTAACATAGAGAATGGACTCTGAGCTACAGCAGTGGAAACCAGTGCTTGAAAAAAAATACAGAACAATTAGATGCTGCAATGGGAGGCATTTTGTGTCTGTGTAGATGGATGAATTAGGAGAGGCTAAATTGCTTTCCTCGTCCATAATTATCTTATGTTCTATCTTGAGCATTTAAATATCTTTATTGCAAATGTGAGTCAACCAACTGGGAACTGGAAAATCTGTTTGGAAATCTATACATAGAAACCCTGCAATTAGGTCTGAAATTGAAACAGAAACTTCTGGCCAAGTACTGTAGCTCTGAGTTCCAAAAAGAGAAAAATATAGGCCAACTCCATTTTAGTTTAATGAGTGTCATTAGTGTCTATAACAGATTGGTTGTTTGACTGCTTCGAGTGATTACATTTGAAAAAATACAGGATGTGTTATACATTGACACTCATTAGTCTAAAGAGCTCATATAAAACTAGAAACATAGGGGGAGAGATTGCACTTTGCAGTGCCAGTTTTTTCACTACTGTCTCCTCTAAAATGGGTCTAAGATGCCTCATTTTGGTAAAGTGATTGAGCATGCACCTAACAATCGTTGACAGCCCACAGAGCAGGCAGATTATTAAACAATCAGTGTGAAGTACAGCCTACACCATGGTCTTAAATATCGAACATCTGAACATGACATTGAAAATTATTAAAGACCTCACCAGCACTATTTAAATGGATCATGAAACAATTGCAAGATCATTGCTGGTTTGTTGGTGCAATTGCAAATCATTTTTAAGCTTTTCTATATTTACCTGGATTTTGAATAGTCTACCGGGTGGGGTTTGGATGGGGCTGAAGTACTTATTTTAAAGTGGGGTTCTTGAATTGGGTGGTCTGAGAGGCCGTTCCCTTTGAATATAGCGTGACTGGGACAGTGAAAAGTGGCCACAAAAAATTAAGCTGCTAGAAGAGGTGCAGGAGGAGGATAAGGGCTTTGAACAGGAGGTCATATCCATTGAGGTCTTTGGGAAAGATTTTCCTTCGCTCAGTTTCAGTTTCAGTGCTTGAAGTGTTTTTATTTCTTGTGGTGAACCATGTATTGCTACTATATATATATATTTACCGTTTATTTATCATCTGACTGTTAACCACCACTGTATATATGTTCACTGTTGTTCATATTCACTGTTACTTGCTGTTGTTGTGTTGATGCTTCTGTTGGCTCCGCCTATGGCTCCGCCCCTCGGGGGAGGTATATAATTGGCAGACCTGTGGCCAGCTCTCAGTGCGGGAGCAGCAGCCGGCTGGCATACTTCTTAGCTTATTAAAACCACTGTTCTCTTCTACAACTCGACTCATGTGAATTGATGGTCCATCAATTTAATAAGCTAAAATATCGCAATGGACGCCGCCCTTGAGCGTGACCGATTTGAACTCGACCCGCAGGCAGCTGAAGCCACTGCAACCTTTGAGCATTGGCTAAGTTGTTTCGAGGCCTACCTCAACTCCTCGACCGACGACGTCTCCAGGGCGCACAAGCTGCGTCTCCTCAACGCTCGGGTGAGCCACAAAATGTTCCTATTATTCAGAGACGCGGCCTCGTATGAAGAGGCGGTTGCACTGTTGAAAGGACAGTTTGTGAGGCCGGTGAATGAGGTGTTCGCTCGACATCTTCTCACCACGCAGCGTCAGCGCCCTGGTGAATCGCTAGCAGAATTCCTGCGTGACCCAAGGGTACTTGCCAGGAATATTAACTGCCAGGCAGTTACGGCAGTGCAACACACGGAACTCATGATCCGGAACACCTATGTGGCCGGAGTTCGGTCCCGATATATCCGGCAACGACTGCTCGAAGGGGGTGCCCTTGACCTCAAGTACACGGTACAGCTATTAACCTGGTTAGAGGTAGCATTCCAGACTTTGGATGCCTTCACGCCTGACCACGCGGCATCCTTGTGGACGTCGGAGGCGCAGCCATCACCCGACCCGAGCGTGTCCCATACCTGTGCCGCGCGGCTGCCCGCCAACTCCAGGGGGGCCGTTCTGCTACTTCTGCGGCCAGGGCCAGCACCCCAGGCAGCATTGTCCAGCTTGAAACACGACCTGCAATGAGTGCGGTAAGAAGGGGCATTTTGCCAAAGTCTGCCTGGCCCGAACTAAAGTTCCCAAATTGAAAGCCTGCCAGACCCGACCTGAAGCTCACAGATCCTGCAGTGTGGCATCGTGCCTGCTGGTACCGCCCCCCTCTGACGCATCACCCACCTCGTGCAGTCCGTGGGGGCCGCCATTTTGTCTGCCAGCTTTAACGCCGCCCGCCACGTGGGGGCCGCCATCTTCGACGGCGCCCGTCACGTGCGACTCATGGAGGCCACCATTTTGGGACAACCCCGCTACCACCGACCAGACCAGTCATCTGCAGCTCGGCTCTGTTACACTCGACCAGTACCGGCCCCATCACCTCAAGAACTCTATGATGGACGTCAATGGGCATGAGACTTCCTGCCTCTTCGACTCCATGAGCACGGATAGCTTCATCCATCCGGATACAGTAAGGCGCTGCTCCCTCCAGATTTTTCCCAGGTCCCAAACAATCTGCCTTGCTTCCGGATCACATTCCGTGCTGATCCAGGGGTACTGTGTCGCAAACCTTGTGATACAGGGCGTCGAGTACGCCAACTTTAAACTTTACATCCTCCCCATCTCTGCGCTCCCCTCTTATTAGGACTGGATTTCCAGTGTAACCTCCGAAGTCTGACCTTGAAGTTCGGTGAACCCCTGCCCCCTCTCACCGTCTGTAGCCTCGCGACCCTTAAGGACTCCCCTTCCTCACTCTTTGCGAACCTCGCCCCCGACTGTAAGTCCGTCACCACCAGGAGCAGACGATACAGTGATCAGGACAAGGTCTTTATCAGGTCAGAGGTCCAGCAACTCTTGCGGGAAGGGATCATTGAGGCCAGTAACAGCCCCTGGAGAGCCCATGTGGTGGTCGTCAGGACCGGGGAGAAGAACCGGATGGTCGTCGACTACAGTTAGACGATCAACTAGTACACGCAACTCGATGCGTACCCTCTTCCCCGCATATCTGACATGGTCAACCAGATTGCGCACTACCGAGTCTTCTCCACGGTAGAATTGAAGTCCAGAATTTTCCCCAGTATCAGGCTTACTGGTCTATAATTCCCTGTTTTCTCTCTACCTGCCTTTTTATTTATTTATTTTTAAAAATATTTTAGTAAGGCGTTTGTGATTTTTTTAACAACAATCTCGAATGCAAACATAACACAGTAAATAACACCCTCCCAACCAACAACCTTATTCAGCCAACATGGCTTACACATACAGTTCCCAGTTCTTCCCAACCCCCCACCCACCCATCATATCTGCTAACAGCTTAATTATACCCAACCAAGTCGACAAACGGCTGCCGCCTCCGGGTGAACCCTAACGTGATCTATGGCATCCCGGAAGACAATGGCTGGGATTTTCTGAAATTGCGGCTAAGTGTTGATGCTGGCGTAAACACCGGACTGTTTCATGCCGGTGTCAATGGGCCTCCTGGCCCAGCGATTCCATGGCCCACACGGGGCCAGCACGGCGCCAGAGTGCTGCACGCAACGCCCACGCTGATACGCGGCCCTGCACTGCTGGCCGCAGGTCCGCGCGCGCCGGTCCAGCGCAACATGGCGGAGCCAAACCTTGGAAGAAGGTAGGCCCCCCTCGGATCGCCTGGCCTGCTGATCGGTAGCTCCCGATCGCAGGCCTGGCCGTCATGTAGCCCCCCCTGGAGTCTGATCCCCCGCCCCCCCCACCAGAACGGCCACCGCGGCCGCGAGTCCGAGCTCCTGCCGAGTGAAGCATACGGGAACCACGGCAGCGGGAACTCGGCGGTAAAACGCCGCGGGGCCTCTTTCAATGCCCCCCCCACCGTGCCAATCGCTCATGCATGACTGCCGGTGATTCTCCGGTCGCCAGAGAATTGCGTCGCGGGCAGTACCCCCGTCAACTCCGATTCTCCGAGCTGGCATGGGCTCGGAGAATCCCGGCCAATGTGTCCAATAGTGGCCTACAATTTTCAAATGAGTACTTCATACGCTCTGGCATCACATCGAGCTTCCACCATGGTACCAGCACCCCAAGGTACCAACAGTCAAATGGGTCGGCTGAAAAGGAGATTTGCATTGTAAAAAACAGTGACCCAAACCGGGAATCAAACCTGGGACCCTGGCGCTGTGAAGCAACAGTTAACCACTGTGCTACCGTGCAGCCCGGGTGGCTGGCGGGAGTGCTATGGAATAGTCAGGACTACAGGTAACAAATGTATGACTGAGGGTTTTAGCAGCAGATGGGTTGAGACAGAGGGGGGTCGGGTGACATTACGGAGGTGGGGAAAGGCAATCTTGGTGAATATATTCAAGGCTGACTCAAATAGATTTTTAATCAACAAGGATTAAGGGTTATTGGGGACAGGGAAGAAAGTGGAATTAAGGCCACATTTAGATCAAACATGATCTATTGAATGGCAGAGGAGGCTCAATGGGATGATTGGCCTATTCCTGTTCCTAGTTCTTATGATGTCACAGACCTGTGGTCAGAAACTTACCTCTGGATGAAATATGTCACCAAAGTTGCGAACAATCTAGTTCAGCCAAAGACAGTTGCCAGAAAGAGGGGTAGAATCACTGGTTAGGGAATGTAGCCTGTGGTGAGGACCACAGAAAAATTTAGTTTTCCCAGTATTTAGTTGGAAGACATTTCTGTTGATCCCGTATTGGATGTCAGACAAGCAGGCTGACAATTTAGCGATGGTAGAAGGATCAATAGAGGAGTCCGGTGAGATAGCACTGGCCATTGTCAGTGTACATGTGGAACTTAATATGAAGCCACCAAGGGGCAGCATGTGGATGGGAAAGAGGAGGGGGTCAAGAATAGACCTTTGAGGGGCCAGTAATGGAATGGGAGTCGGAAATTAAACCATTGTCGGTGATTTTCTGGCCACAATTCGATATCTAAGAATTGAACCAAGACAGGGCAGTTCCACCCAACCAGGTGACAGAGGAGCGATGTTGGAGGGGTATAGTCAACTGTGTCAAAGGCTGCAGACAGGTCAAGATGAATGAGGAGAGATGGTTCATCACAGTCAGTCACATTGTATATAATATGTAACTTTAATAATAATTGCTTATTGTCACAAGTAGGCTTCAAGGAAGTCACCACTGTTGTATCATATTGTATATATTGGTATTACGGTAAGGCCCCTGTACTACAGGTACGGGGGTAGAACCCTGCCTGCTGGCTCTGCCCAGTAGGCGGAGTATAAATGTGTGTGCTCTCCGAACAGCAGCCATTTCATCAGCTGCTGTAGGAGGCCACACATCTCTGTGTAATAAAGCCTCGATTACATTCTACTCTCGTCTCGTCGTAATAGATAGTGCATCAATTTATTACACAGAGATTTACAGAGATGGACCTCCGTATCAAGCCGGATCGCCTGCAGCTGCATCCCCAAGCAGACAACGCCAAAAAGGACTTCGCACATTGGACTTCACACATCTGCCACAGACCCAATCCCAGAAGCAAAGAAGCTCCAGATTCTGTACACGCGGCTGAGCTCCAACGTCTTCCCCCTCATCCAGGACGTGCCTACCTACGCAGAGGCCATGGAGCTACTGAAGGAGAATTACGCTCAGCAGACCAACAATATCTACGCCAGGCACATCCTGTCCACGCGGCACCAACTTCCCGGTGAGTCTGTGGAAGATTTCTGGCGTGCCCTGCTCGCCCTTGTGAGAGACTGTGATTGCCAGGCCGTTTCGGCCACTGAACATTCGAATCTGCGAATGAGGGACGTGTTCGTTACGGGCATAGGGTCTGACTATGTCCGTCAGCGCCTCTTAGAAGGGGCCACGCTCGACCTCGCGCCGACCAAGAAACTAGCGCTCTCGCTCAAGGTCACCTCACGCAACTCACAGGCTTATGCACCCGACCGCATGGCCCACCCCCCGTGTGCATCGTGGACCCCATCAGCGTCCGGCCCCAACCAACCCCATGCTTGTGCCGCGCCGTAGCCAACCAAACCCGGGGGACCCAAAGTGCTACTTTTGCAGACAGACAAAACACCCCGGCAGCGCTGCCCGGCGTGGAGCACGCTCTGCAAGGCCTGTGGCAAGAAGGGACATTTCGCTGCACTGTACACGGCCCGCTGAATCGCCACTATTGTCCTTGCACCCCCACATGCGGCCAGTGGGCGCCGCATCTTCCTCTCCTCAGACCATGTGTGGCCCATGGGCGCCACCATCTTGCTCCACCCACGACATGAGGCCCATGGGCACCGCCATCTTGCCTGCCCCAGGACACGTGCGGCCCGTGGGCGCAGCCATCTTACCCGCCTCAGGACCCCTGCCTGTCTGGCACCTCATTGGGCCACTCATCGCCTGCAACTGCCAACGACCAGCCGCGTCTCGCCTCGGTCACGATCGACCAGTCTCGACCGCACAACCTTGTGACTGCGTCGACAAAGGTGAAGGTCGACGGGCACGAGATATCCTGCCTTCTGGACTCCGGGAGCACCGAGAACTTAATCCACCCCGATACGGTAAGGCGCTGCTCCCTCGCAGTACACCCCGCTGACCAAAGAATCTCACTGGCCTCTGAATCCACTCCGTGAAGATCCGGTGGGTACTGCATCGCCACCCTCACCATCCAGGGCGTAGAGTTCAGCGACTTCCGGCTCTGCGTCCTCCCCAACCTCTGCGCTGCCTTGCTACTCGGCCTGGACTTCCAGTGCAACCTCCAGAGCCTAACCCTGAAATTTGGCGGGCCCCTACCACCCCTTACTGTTTGCGGCCTCACGACCCTTAAGGGTGACCCGCCTTCCCTATTTGCAAACCTCACCCCATATTGCAAACCTGTCGGCACCAGGAGCAGACGGTAAAGTGCCCAGGCAGGACCTTTATCAGGTCTGAGGTCCAGGGGTTGCTGCAGGAAGGTATCATCGAGGCCAGCAACAGCCCCTGGAGAGCCCAAGTGGTAGTGGTAAAAACCGGGGAGAAAAACAGGATGGTCGTTGACTACAGTCAGACCATCAATCGGTACACGCAGCTCGACGCATACCCCCTCCTACGCATATCTGATATGGTCAATCAGATTGCACAGTACCGGGTCTTCTCGACAGTAGATCTGAAATCAGCCTACCACCAGCTCCCCATCCGTAAGCTAGACCGCCCGTACACTGCGTTTGAAGCAGACTGCCGCCTTTACCATTTCCTTAGGGTTCCCTTCGGCATCACCAACGGGGTCTCGGTCTTCCAACGGTAGATGGACCGAATAGTTGACCGGTATGGGCTGCAGGCCACCTTCCCGTACCTGGACAACGTCACCATCTGCGGCCACGACCAGCAGGACCACGACGTTAACCTTTCCATATTTCTCCACACCGCCACACTCCTCAATCAAATTTACAATAAGGAGGAGTGTGTGTTCAGCACGAACCGATTAACCATCCTCGGCTATGTGGTTCAGAACGGAGTTCTAGGGCCCGATCCCGACCGCATGCGCCCCCTCATGGAACTCCCCCTTCCCCACTGCCCCAAGGCCCTCAAACGATGTCTGGGGTTCTTTTCGTACGACGCCCAGTGGGTCCCAAACTATGCGGACAAGGCCCGCCCACTCATTTAATTCACCGCTTTCCCACTGACGTCCGAGGCTAACCAGACCTTCAACCGTATCAAGGCCGACATCGGCAAGGCCGCGATGCAGGCGGTCAACGAGACGCTCCCCTTCGAGAGCGATGCATCAGACGTCGCTCTGGCCGCCACCCACAACCTGGCAGGAAGGCCCTTTGGCATTCTTTTCCCGCACCCTCTATGCCTCCGCAATTCGGCACTCTTCCGTCGAAAAGGAGGCCCAAGCGATCGTTGAAGCTGTGCGATATTGGAGGCATTACCTGTCCGGCAGGAGATTCACTCTCCTCACTGACCAACGGTCGGTTGCCTCCATGTTCAACAACACACAGTGGGGTAAGATCAAAATTAATAAAGTCTTGAGGTGGATGATCGAGCTCTCCACCTACAATTACGAGATTTTGTATCGCCCCGGCAAGCTCAACGAGCCCCCAGATGCCCTGTTCTGAGGTACATGTGCCAGTGCACAAGGGTACCTACTCTGGACCCTGCACGACGATCTCTGTCACCCAGAAGTCACCCGCTTTTACCACTTCATGAAGGCCCGCAATCTGCCCTACTCCATCGAGGAAGTCAGGGCTATCACCAGAGACTGCCAGGTCTGCGCGGAGTGTAAACCCCACTTCTACCGGCCAGACCGTGCGCAACTGGTGAAGGCCTCCCACCCCTTTGAACGCCTCACATGGACTTCAAAGGGCCCCTCCCCTCCACCAACTGCAACACGTACTTTCTTAATGTGGTCGACAAGTATTCCCGATTCCCCTTCGCCGTCCCATGCCCCGATATGACGTCTCCCGCCGTCCTCAAAGCCCTCAACACCATCTTCGCTCTGTTCGGTTTCCCCGCCTACGTCCACAGCGATCGGGGATCCTCATTTATGAGCGATGAGCTGCGCCAGTACCTGCTCATTGCCTCGAGCACGACGACCAGCTATAACCCCAGGGGAAAAGGGCAAGTGGAGCGGGAAAATGGGATGATCTGGAAGGCCGTCCAGCTGGCCCTATGGTCCAGAAATCCCCAGGAAGTCCACCTCCGGGGATTCTCTCCCAACATGGCTGGCAACTGCAAGACCCGCTCTCCTCCTCAAGCATGTGTGGCTCCACAAGGTGGACCCGTTGGTTGAAAGGGTACAGCTACCATCCCTCCCCCATCGCACCCCACCGCAGCCCCCACTCCAGGACAATCCGTCCTCCCCTTGCTCCCACCCGGGATGAAGAGGATTTCGACACGCTTCCGGAGTCACCGAAGACCAAGCCGACGCCTGAGTCGCCACCAGCACTGCGGCGCTCTCAACGACAGATCAAGGCGCCCGATCGTCTAAATTTTTAACCTTCTCTGTAATTTTAAGACCAATCTGTATGTATATAGTTTTCCACCACCCCCGCTGGACTCATTTTTAACAGGAGGTGAATGTGGTCGTCACCACTGTTGTATTATATTGTATATATTGGTATTACAGTAAGGCCCCTCTACTACAGGTACAGGGGTAGATCCCTGCCTGCTGGCTCCGCCCAGTAGGCGGAGTATAAATGTGTGTGCCCTCTGAACAGCAGCCATTTCACCAGCTGCTGTAGGAGGCCACACATCTCTGTGTAATAAAGTCTCGATTACATTCTACTCTCATCTCGTCGTAATTGATAGTCACTGTGAAAAGCCCCTAGTCACCACATTCCGGCGTCTGTTCAGAGAGTCCGATACGGGAATTGAACCTGCGCTGCTGGCATTGTTCAGCATTACAAGCCAGATGTTTAGCCCATTTTGCTAAACCGGCCCCTAATAAAGATCCTTTCAGTATTGCAGTGGGGCCAGAAACCTGAAGAAGTTCAGACAATGCTAGTGTATATTCACAAATTGGTGATATTGTTTGCTTGTTAGTTGGTTTGTTTGTTATTTACAACACAGAAGGAGGCCATTCGGCCCATCATGGCTGCACCAGCTCCCAAAAGAGCAACCTAGTTAGTCCCATTCCCCAGCCGTTGAGCTTCTCCGTAGCCCTCTATTGTCATCGCTTTCAAATATATATCCAGCTCTCTTTTGAAACCTCCAATGGAATCTACCTCCACCACTCTCCCAGGCAGCGCAATCCAAACCCCAACAACTGTGTGAGTGAAGAAGTTTCTCCTCATCTTATTCTTAGCTCTCTTTCTGACCATCTTGAAATTGTGACTCGTCACTGACATTCCTGTCAGAATTGTTCAGAATTTTCCTTTGCTTCCCTGATAGCCCGGCGACGAATATTATTGGCGTGGAGGGACTCAAAGCCCCCGAAGACTGAGTGGTGGCTTGCGGACATGTCAAGTTTCCTGGGGATGGAAAAAATTAAGTTCGCCTTGAGGGGATCTGTGCAGGGGTTCACCCGGAGGTGGCAACCATTTATTGACTTCTTTGCGGGAGAGTGAGCGTCAGCAGGGGGGGGGGGGGGGGGGGGGGGGGTAGAGTAGAGTAGGAGGGAAAATATGGCGGATAGTACTGGTGGGAGGGGAGCGGGCTTGTGCAATACGGTACGATGGAAGTATTGAAAGTACGTGGATGTTTGCACATTTTTGCCTTTTTTGCTTCCTTTCTGATGATGTCTGTAACTGTTTATAAAGCCAAAAACTACCTCAATAAAATTGTTTATTAAAAAAAAAGAATTGTTCAGAATTTTGAACGCCTCAATAAGGTCACCTCTTAATCTTCTCCGCTCCAAGGAGAACAAGCCCAATTTCTCCAATATTTCCTTGTATCTAAAATTCCTCTTTCCTTGTATTATTCTACTAAATCTCCTCTGCACTCTCTCGACAGTCACTAGAGTTCCCAACCCTCCCAGTCTGGACCGGAGCCCCAAGAAATTGTTGATTCTTCTCACAAGCATAAGTGCTAGCAATTTGGAAGAGGGGTTGTGATATAAATGTTAGACCACATTTGGAGTATTGTGTTCAGTTCTGTGCACCATTTTTAAGGGAGGATGTTAAAGCCCTGGAGACAATCCTTCGGAAACTCGCTGTCATAATTATGTCATTTCTAAACTGTTCAATATTGCGGAATGAATTGAAGTCTAATTAATATTGCCTCCCACCGTCACCATCCTTATTTTTTTAAGTTTTGGCTGTGGACAATCACAAACAGAAGAAAACACTCACAATGTAAAAGTATGAAGTAACAACAGTCACTGCTCTCCAGAAGTAATTCACTCTGTGAAGTGGTTTGCAATGTGATAATTATGTGATCTATTGGTATTTCAGAGTTTTATAGTATAATAAAGCCAACTCCAGGGTAAATATAGTTGTTCCCACAGTGAGGATGTTTTAAACCTCTGGCAATGGAGAATGAGAAGTCTCTTAATTATTTTCTCATTGTACACAAGCAATATTCAACATTTTAGTCCTTAAAATTCCTAAATACCACTGAGAAAAAAATAAGTAATGATTGTATCACAATATCCCTAAATGTTGCTTCATTGTCAGTTAAAGTGAACACAAATATTGTTTTTTTTAGTGATTTTTTTTCTCTCCTTGCAGCCCACTTGCTTTCACACATCCTGATGCTTCAGATATAATCACAACCTATCTCTGTGGACATCCACAACAACAAACATGAGCAGCAATCCAAGCCTTTTTTCTTCTTGGATAAAGGCTGTATTTTCAAAACCAGTTCACTAACAGCCTATTGAGAGTTCCCACTTGTATATCGATGCGAATCAATGGTGGGCACTCCTGCGGCTGAGTGGTAAGATCTTCCAGCAGGAAGGTATCACTTTGAAATGTTTTCATTGAACTGTTTCGTTCATATTTTACCATATGTCGCAAGTTTTAAAACAACTATTCAAGTGTAATTTCACAGACCAACTCATTGGTCATTCCAGTGATTGTCTTAGCCCCCTGTGAACGTCATGCCTTATTAAAAAGGAAAATCCCAGCAGAGATCTTCAGGTGTCAAATTCCAAATGCGATATACCAAACTCTGGAAAGCATGTGTGATCAGCAGACTGTCCAGTATTTTCTGTTTTTGTTTCAGATTCCAGCATCCGCAGTAATTTGCTTTTATGTTATTATAGTCTCACTTTAATGTGCAGATTGGCGAGATAACCAAGGATTTGAGATCCATCCCCGTCGTCTCGGCAACCTCGGTTAAGCGCCATTCAGCACTGGTCCCCACAAATGTGGATCAGACGGAACAACACTTATGGGGGTCTCTCAGGGCACGGAAGCCATCAGATGCATGCCCTTTGGGCAGGGTGGTATCCTGGCACTGCTGGTACCATGCGGGCACCCTGGCACTGCTGAGGTGCCCAGGTGGCACTGCCAACTGGCAGGGATGCTGCCAGGGGCAGTTGGGGAGACATGTACAGCATTTAAAAGCATTGCACCCGAGAAATATGTCGCCTCTGGCACTTCCTTCCGCAACATGGGTCGACTGCCATTCCCCTGCCCCAGGCTCCCCAGGCATAGCGGTCCTAGGTGCCCCGTTCCCCCTTGCCCCCAGGCATACCACGTGCAGGTGATGGCTGTGAGCGTACACTCAGTAGACAGGAATCAGGAATCAGACTACAGCATAGATTGAGAAGCACCAGCGCTCAGCTCTCAGTGGGTTATCATCACCCTCTGCCTTCGACAGTGATCCGTACACATCGCCAACATAGTCCTGCCACCTTGGGGTGATGTCAGACAGACCTTGGGATGGTGGAACAGAGTGGTGGAGAGGGGGACGCAGAATGGGTGGAGGGAAGGGGGGATGGAAGGGGAAGTGAATGAGATGATGGGCCTCCCTGGTCCTACGGGCTTGCCAGACCTTTGCCGATGCCGCCTGTCCTCCATCCTCGGGCTGATCCTGCGGGTCCTTCCTGGACTCACCCTTCAGCCACTCCTGCTATGTTGCCTCATCGTCCTCCTCCTCGGAGGTGGCTGCATGTTCCTCCATCTCCAGCACATTGCCCAGGTTATGGAGGGCACAGCCGACTACCACAAAACGGGCGACCTTCTTGGGCAATCATTTTCAAAGTCAAGGTCGCGACCTGTGGATGGGTTGCAGGCAGGTGTCAGGAAGGTCGCGAATCCATTGGTTGCGGCATTACCGATTGCGGGAAATGTGATCCACGGTCACAACCGGCTTTCGGAATGCTGGCTGTCCCACACATGCATGCCCCCTCAGCAGTGTGCAGGCCCAGAGCCCAGTGAGGCTAACTACATGCTGCTGACGTCAGGCCACTGACCCAGGAGCAGATTCTTTTAAAAGGTCGATGGAGTCTTCTCTCCAGAAGCGGCAGCAGAGAACAGGTCACGCTGATGTCAAGTGCTCTGGGTGCAAGCGAGATTCCTCCATGTTGTCGCTGCAAACAGTGCTGGTGTGCGCTCCAGGGCCTCTGGTGAATAACCCAGGAAGAAGAATCTGAAAAAAGGAACAAAGCAGTATAAAGATGATGTCTTGAGATATGGGTTTATTAATTGTGCCACTGCAAATCAGGATGCAAAGTTTATGTGTTATACGTAGGGAAGTCCTGGCAAATGAAAGATTAAAACCCTCAAAACTTCAAAGGCACTCCCTGGGAAGCGTGCACACATGTGCATGATCTTCATGTGGTGATCGCACACAAGCTGGACGTTCCTGTTGATGTAGGGCACACCCTGAAGGCCCGGTGCAAGGCGACATGGCATCTATTAATCCCTGGACCTGGGACATCCCGTCGATGGTGGAGAATCCTGCTGCCAGGGCATCCTATTAGGCTTGGTCCATGTAAAAGTTTATAGTTTGCTGCCCCCGGGCAAATAGGGCATCCATGACCTCACGATGCACTTTGAGCTGTAGCTCGTGAGATGCCAGACAAATCTTCACTCGAGCCCTGGAATGATCCTGAGGTGTAAATGCTCAGGTCTGCGGTGACCTCGACAGCCACCGGGAGCAGGTATTCACCTCCTCCATGTGGTTCCAATGCCTCATGGACATGGCACAGATGCCGCACGTCCCCTTGTTGAGGCAGAGCCTCCTGCAGCACACACTAACTATCATCTGTTCGAAAGAGCAATGACACCTGTGCACCTTGGGCTATCACCGGCCTCCCCATCTGTGTCCCTCGCTGGCCTGATGGATGGTCGGGTCCTCAGGGTGTAGGGCGGAGCCTCTGTCAATGCTTCTGTTGACGCCTTCTTCGGCATCTGGCCGCCTGGCCTGCCAGCAGCACAGCGACGGCTGCTTCCTTGGGGTCCAAGATATCATCCATCCCATGTAATATCTGTAAGGAATTGGAGAGGGTGAAAGATTGGCAACCAGCAGCATCTTCCCCGGGACCCTCCATTTCCCAATTGCTCCCCCCTCTTTCCCCCCTCCCCCCCCCCCCCACATCCCCTACCATCAGACAAGCCCTGCCCACGCACCCGCAGCCAAAGCGGGGGGTCCTGGTCATAGTTAGAATTTACAGTGCAGAAGGAGGCCATTCGGCCCATCCAGTCTGCACCGACCCTTGAAAGAGCACCCTACTTAAGCCCACACCTCCACCCTGTCCCAGTAACCCCAACTAACCTTTGGCTACTACGGGGCAATTTAGCATGGACAATCCACGTAACCCGTGCATCTTGGGACTCTGGAAGGAAACCGGAGTACCCGGAGGAAAGCCACGCAGATACGGGGAGAACGTGCAGACTCCACACAGACACTGACTCAATTTAGGGATCGAACATGTGTCCCTGGCGTTGTAAAGCAACAGTGCTAACCAATGTGCTACCATCACTGGACCCCAGATCCTGTACCCCAGACACCCACACGTAACGTTACCTGGACCGGGCAGTGGTTCACGTATCACGATCTGATTGGGCTGCTAGCCAATATCGGCCACATGCTGCATGACACACGTACCCACGGGAATCCACTTGGGAGCTGTGAAGTGCTCACTTACCTACGATTGCCATTTGATGTTAGCAATAGCCTTCAGCCTCGTGGCCAGAGGCCTCCATGGTCAGTGGGAGGTATGGATGGTCAGTGGGACAGACAGGCAGGGGCTGGGGTTGACCCCGTTACGGGTACACATGATTCAACGGATGGCATGGAGGACCCGCGGCTGCTGGGACACTCAGCACCCTCACCCAGCTCAGGGGCGATCCTCCCACTGATGGCGACCCCCACCCCCCAACCGAGGCCCCCCCCCACCTTTCTTCCTGAGCACTGGAGCAGAAACCCCATTGCCCGGGAATGAAGATGGCTACTCACCTCCTCGGATCCCCCAGAGCAGCAATTCTGCCAGCTTTACGTTTTTAAAATGGTGTACTAATTGGTGACCACTTGCTGGGCAGGCTGTTAGATCAAGGGAGTCCGTTCGATAGGGGGTCGTTCCTGTTAATTGGAGATAGGCTTTAAGTGGTGATTATTGGTTCTCTCCAAGCCATGGCGGGATCCTGATTTTGCCAAAGGGAGCGGGCTGGTTAGATTGCAAACCGATTGCCATCCGCTGCGGAACGAATTTTGGCCTATCCCACAATCTAACGGCCACGTGTTAAAGCACGGCGCAACCGCAAAATCGAGCCTAAGATAAATGAACTGATGGCACACATAGAGTTAAATGGGTTTGATCTGATAGTCATTGTTAAGACATGCAGTGCGATTCAGGTTGAGTTAAAGTCTGTTGAATGGCGCATTTAGCTGGGTGCTTCTCGCCGATTGCGCTATTCAACAGCATTTTGCTTTTTTTTTGCCTCCAGGAGATTCTCTCAGCCAAGGCAGCACTGAGAGGGATTTGGCCAGCACAAAAGGCTCCTCGTAGATCGGGGCACCATTTTTGGAAAGCTGCCCCGATTTACGCCCCCCCCCCCCCCCTCTTTCCGCATCCACCCACTGCTCACTCCTCCCCCAACCTTGGGGAGGCCCCCGGAACCCCTCCCTCTCACCATCCTCGCTAACTTGGCAAGGTCCCCCTGGGCCTGACACCTGACAGAATCTGACACCTGGCAGTGGCAGCCTTGCTCCCTGGCAGTGTTTCCGGGCACCTTGGATGGCATTGCCAGTGTGCTTGCGTGGCACTATTGGGTGTCAGGCTGGCAATACCAATACCATTGCCTGGTTGCAGGAGGGAGTGCCAGGGTATTACTCATGCCCTCAGGGTTATTTGACTTTGAGGAAGGACAAGTGGGAAATAAAAGGTGATAGGGTAGCTCTGCTAATATGAGAGTAAATAAGTATAGTTCTGTGCGATGATCTAGTCTCAGAGAATGTGACTTATATTTTCATATAGATTGGGCTAATCAAATAGGAAATAGCAGCCAAGCGATTGAATTCACAGAGTGCATTCGGAATGGTTTCTTGGAACAACCTGTTATGGAGCCAACTAGGGACCAGGCTATTTTGGATCTGGTAATGTGTAATGAGTTAGGTTTAATAAATGATCTCTCAAGATTTAGGATGCCCTTAGAAATAATGATCACAGTATGATACAATTTAGCATTCAGATTGAATGTGAGAATTCTGGAACTGAAATATCAGTGTTAAACTTAAAGAAGGGGAATTACGAAGATATGAAGATGGAATTGGCCAAAGTGGACTGGTCATATAGATTAGTAGGTCAGCCAAAAGATGAGCAGTGGCAGATATTTAAGAAGATCATTCAGAATTCTCAGCAAAAATACATTCCAGTGAGAAGGAGAAGGAGTCTAAAGGGAGGAAGTTAAGGATGGTATTAAATTGAAAGTGGAAACATATAAGATGACAAAGGTTAGTGGTAGGCCAGAAGAGTGGGATATATTCAGAATGCAGCAAAGATGGACTAAAAAAATAATCAGGAAAGAGAAAATAAACTATGAGGGCAAACGAGGGAGAAACATAAAAACAGACAATAAGACCTTTGTAAGTAACTTCAGGCCAGTTAGTCTAACTTCAGTTACTGGAAAAATATTAGAATTAATTATTATGGAGGGAATAACTGCATTTGGAAAGACATAATCTGATCACGCAGAGTCAGCATGGTTTCATGAAGGGGAAATTCATGTCTGACAAACTTACTAGAGGACAACCAGTTGATATTGTTGGATTTTCAAAAGGCACTTGATAAGGTGCCACACAAAAGGTGACTATGTTATGCAAGATGAGGAGCTCATGGTGTTGGAGGTAATATTCTGGCATGGATAGAGGATTAGCTAACTAACAGCAGTGAGTAGTGATAAGGGATTTTTTTCTCCTGTTTGAGGACAGCAACCAGTGAAGTGCCACGGATCAATGCTGGGACCGCAGCCCTTCACAATATATATTAATAATTTGGAGGAAGGAAGAGTACTGTGGCCATATTTGTTGATGATATTTATTTGTGCATATGATTTATAAAGAGGAGAAACAAAGCTGGTTCCAGGATGGTATCTTGGGGAACATCATTTAAGTCTAGTTTCCAGTTTAATACGTCCCCATTCACTGTAACTCTTTGCTGTCATTTGATAAGAAATGTTCTTACTCATTTCTTAGTATTTCCTCCGAGTCCATAATGATCTAGTTTGTAAAACAGCGTTGCTTGTCATACACAGTTGAAAGCCTTGGGGAAACCTAAAATAGCTAGGTCTGTGGTGATGCAATTGTCAAGGTTATGGGTCAGATCGTGGATGGTAAGGATGAGTTGTAATTCTATTGATCTAGCTTTACAAAAGGCATGCTCTTCACCAATAAGGATTTTCTGCCCTTCAAGATTCCTCATCAGCTGGCTATCTGATGTGTTCTAGTAATTTACAGCCAATACTAATAAAGTTGATCAAACTTCCCTTCCCAATTTTGAATACTTGTAATCCTACCAGTGAATTTGCTTCTTCAGAAAATGCTGAATATTTCAGTAACATGATGTACAGCGGAATTGTTCTCTCCAGATGACTGAAGATTGGAACTTCAGCTATCTGCTCTTTATTGCCCAGCCACAATTGGGCAACCTGAAATAGTTCTTACAACTGGCCGTTAGTTAGAGCACCTTATGGCCACAGAGCTACTAGTCAGAGAATGAACCAATGAAAATAAAGGAAAAAAGCAATGTGGAAATTTTAGCTTCTACAGTTCTGCTGCACTTAGCTGTACAAAGGAAATTTATTTAAACTTAGATTGCAGTGCTTCTTCCGTAGTCTGACTACATTCTTGCCTGACTGACTTTCTGGTTCAGGTAGCATCAGAATCATATTGCTGCATGATAATAGAATGAGAGCTCCGTCAATCTCGAGCAGGCACAGTATATGCATGAATACTAAAATATTTTAGCATTGGAATGGATTACGGTTGGAGCAAGTAATTCACCTGCTCCATTTTAACTGTCTCCGTCCACTGCATCTGGTTCCCACAGGTGGGATTCTTTTTCGAGATTGTATAATATGGAGCTGCAAGTCTGAGTGCCAGAAGCCATATTGGAAAATTGCTACTGCTGGCAGCATTACGTAAATTGCTAAATATTAAGTCATGTTCTTATTCGTCTTTTCCTGTCTCTCTCAAATACAGTATTTAAGCTGAACCGGAAAACTGAGTTTTTGTAAGTTTATATCACGTTAGTGATTCTTGGTTGAGCAGGAACATTTTAGCTCAGTTCTTTTGTAACTTGGCAAACAAAAGTGCATCTTTACTGCTTGCCTATTTGTGAAATTTACTTATCATCAACCTTTGAGTTTTCAGCAACCACTCTCCTGAATGTATTGTAAGTAGAAGCCAAAGGCTGAGAGGAATAGTCATCATGAACCAAAAAACATTTTTTAAAGTGGATTTTATTGAGAATTATATCATCTTGATTGAGATATTGAGTTTACTCTGGCTGCTGCAGTCTTCCATATAATATAGTATTTGTTTTGTGTAGGCATTGCTAACTGTTTGTTTTGGAAAATCTATTACATTAATCCATGGAAACTGTCAAAGGTGTTGATTCATGTTGACTTGGGTTTCTTTTCCATTGATGTTTCATCTGCTCAGTGCTGTGAAAACGGCTCCGTTATCTAGAAATTGGATTGGATCCAAATTGGGTCACAACCCAGGTATTGTATAGGAACAACAGGACCACAGCAAATGTGTTTATTGCAGGTGGTCTGTGGGCACTAGTCATAGTCCTGGGGGCAGATCCATCACACCAGATCAGAAAAGTAAGCCACCACCGGTCAACGATCTAAGAGAAGGTAATTGGGAGGAGAGCAAACCAGAGCAGCCCAGAGTTTAATGTAGAACTTGAATGAGTATTCCTGCTGCGCATAAAACAAATATATTTTCTTATACACTTACCTCTTTGGTGACATCCTCCAGTGTTACCTTTAATATCCATTGGTACATCGATCTGGTCATTCTGAATAAAGAAGGCCTGCTGCAATCCGTATATGTTGGTTTGTATCCTAATACAGGCATTAAGCCTGGTATTAGCTTATCAAAGGGAACTATCATCTGTTTTAGGTAGCATCTGGGGCCACCTCTACAGTGAGCGATCAAATATGGCGGTGGACTTGTTTTCAATACGGTTTATCTTAAATTGTCCACTTTTTTCTTGCGTCCCCCATAGGAAACGGCCACCATATGATCTAATTTCTAGGATAGAATCTTCCTAGATAAATGGCTTCTGTTAAGCTATTGAAGTTATATGCACATGTATTAAAAAAAACTTTATTAGCCAATATTTAGGTTCTTGCTTGTCAAAGAGCTGCATATTTGTGAAAGGCTTAGAATTCTCTAAAGCAGCTATGTCATTCTTGATGCTTTCTATCCTGTGTGAGTGATGTGATTAAAACCAGTCATGATTCAATTAACATGCTGATTTGTAGCTAATATAATCTGATCCTCCTAAATTACTTATGTGTGAAAGCAAAAAATAGAAATGGTAATTTCTCTTTGCTTTTCCAATTCATATTTGTGCATCAGAGATATTGGTAAAGTTGTGTGTTACTAATTCTGAATTCAGAAACCCATAATCTGTTCAAATAGAGAGCAATCCAAGGGTTTCAATTAATCTTCTTATTGCAGTCCAGTCAGATTTTCCAAGGACTGCAGAAAAATGACTGTAGGTCACAACTTCTTGTGTTGATATACACACGCCAACCTATAAATCTCTGAAAAGCTGAAATAACTGCTTCAAAAACCAGGCCTAAAAAAGCTGACAACTCAAAACTTACATGCAACTGAAAAACTGCCTTGAATGAATGCCAATGATCAAGACTACTGCCCCAAAGCAATTAAATAAGATTAAATAGGGTTTTTGTTGCATTTGTTTTCCTGTACTCTGAAAACTTTGTAGGTATGCCACAAAGTCAAAGCCAGGCTCTACAATACCGCATACGGCTTCTGACTTTGAAAGATCTTTATATCTGTAAACAATACTTCAGTATCGGTATCTTTAAGATTTTGTTGTCTGTAACATTCAAACACTTCGACCAGTTTATTATTCAAATGTTTTACCCAGTTGCCCTTATTTGCGAGGTGAACAAAGGATAGACACAAGTTCACAATTCAACCCAAGTTTATTTTCAAGGACAATAAAACAGTTAGCCCTTCAATTACCCCAACTATAGTATTCTTGAAGATTCTTAATACGACTGCTGCTGATGAACTGGATCAAGCTATCCTCTGGACTTCTCTGAGTCTCGGTCATCTCACGACCTTCTTCTGCGAAAGTGGGTCTTACATGCTGCTTCCTTCCATCCTGTGGTCCACTGTTGAGTCTTTGCTGCCTCCGTATCGAGTCTTCACTGGGGCGGGTCTCTGGACTCCTCTTCTTTATACCCCTCTTCACACCCTTCCAGAAGCTTCTCTGGCCCTCAGCCATAGAGGTCTCGAGGCGGAGATCGCAACACCCAATGGAATTGCCGATTGCAACTCTGCAGGACACCAGGAAATCCACCCAATTCATTTTTTTCAATTAAGGGGCAATTTAGCGTGGCCAATCCACCTACCTTGCATATCATAGAATTATAGAATTAACAGTGCAGAAGGAGGCCATTCGGCCCATCGAGTCTGCACTGGCTCTTGGAAAGAGCACCCTATCCCCATAACCCAGTAACCCCACCCAACACTAAGGGTAATTTTGGACACTAAGGGCAATTTAGCATGGCCAAACCACCTAACCTGCACGGGCGGAATTCTCCGCAGGGGGCTGAATTCGTGAAGGCCGTCGTGAACTCGGCCGAGGTTCACGACGGCCTCGGGGCCCGCTCCCCGCACCTAATTCACCCCCACCCAGGGGGCTAGGAGTGGGCCTCCGTCTTTCCCGGCCGCAACCTCGTCACGGCGAGAATGTGAAGTCATCCGCACATGCGAGGTTGCCGGTTCCAACCCGCGCATGCGCGGATGACTTCATCGCGCAGACGGCACGAACCCGGGCATGCGCGGTGGCCGACTTTTCCTCAGCTGCCCAGCAAGACGTGGCGGCTTGATCTTGTCGGGCGGCGGAGGGGAAAGAGTGCGTCCGTTTTCGACGCTGGCCCGACGATCGGTGGGCACCGATCGCAGGCCTGTCCCCTCTGGAGCACAGTCGCGGTGCTCCCGTCCAAACGGGCCCCTAGATGCCCCAAACGGGCATCTGGAGTCCGTTTCACGAATGCAGCGACCAGGTGTGGTTGCTGCCGTGGTGAAACGGGCGTGAAGGGCCGGCCGCTCGGCCCATCGGGCTCGGAGAATCCGATTTACGCAAGGGGGGCGTAAAAGATGTTGGGAGGCCCTCCCACGATTCTCCCACGCTACGTGGGGAGCGGAGAATTCGGCCCCACATCTTTGGACTGCGGGAGGAAACCGGAGCACCTGGAGGAGACCCACGCACACACGGGGAGAACATGCAGACTCCTCACGGACAGTGACCCAAGCCGGGAATCGAACCTAGGACCCTGGAGCTGTGAAGCAATTGTGCTAACCACAATGCTACCGTGCTGGGTTGTGGGGGCGTAACCCACGCAATCATGAGGAGAATGTGCAAACTCCACACGGACAGTGACCCAGAGCTGGGATCGAACCTGGGACCTCGGCGCTGTGAGGCAGCAGGGCTAACCCACTGTGCCACTGTGCTGCCCTTCAAGCAAACAATCCTAATCCCTAACCCAACATATATACATTTCATAGACATTATAAATAAAATACAAAATTAAATTGCTTCTGTCTAAAATAACTAGAAAATATAGATATATACAAAGAAAATAAATACACTAAACACAAAAAAAACCTTCAGATGCCTGAGTCCTTTATATATCCCTTGGTCGCGGTGCCGGATCACGGTTTCCACATCTAAGGATCACATTAGTTCCTTTTCCAATCAGCAGCACCACCCACAGCTGCAGACTGGCTGGCAGACCTGGTGGAATTTCTCCATCTGGAGAAGATCAAGTACATCATCCGAGGGTCGGAAGAAGGCTTCCTCAAAGCATGGCGGCAATTCCAAGACCTGTTTGAGGTCAACAGCAACTAGGCAAAAGTGAGCGAGGGGAGAGAGCAGAGATACACAACTCTAAGAGGTAGAATTGGGGAGGAAGAGAGGCGAATACTCAGCGAAACCACAGGAAGAAGCATGAGGGAGAGAGAGGAGGGGCAGAAGCCCCTCCTTCCATTCCCCGAACCCACAAGGCCTGCAACAGAAACCACAAAAGGAAGTGGGGGTGGAAAGGGGAGAACAGGAGCTCAAGGACAGAGCAGAATGAGAGGGGGGGAATGCCAAGAAGGGGGGAGGGAGGGCAGGGAGAGGAGAAGGGGGGGGGGGGGGGAGGAAACATCAAGAACGATTGTATGTACATAAGAACCGCATAAACTGTAAATATTGGACACAGAGTTTATTATTTAAAACTGAAAATGCAAATAAAAATAGTTTAAAAAAAAAAGAAAATGAGAGCCAAAATTCACCGACTTAGCAGGAGACAAACTGTTATTTGATCAGGATGGAGGTGTGACTGGGGGTTGTGGTGGGGCAAAGCCAAGGTTCACTGACTTTGGAAGAGCATATAGGAAACTGTGGGCGGGATTCTCCCATCTGAGGACTAAGTCCCCACGCCCGCCGGAAAACTGGGGGGGGGGGGGAATCACTCTGGACTTTTTCCTTGGAAGTCCGGGGTGATTCTCGTCTTCAAGGGGGCTAGCAGGGCCCCAGTGTGCGTCCCACAGGTCCAGCTGCTGGCGGGGCCCTGCAGTTACGGCCACGCATGCGCATGGCAGAAGGCCGTGGGTATGCACATGCGCATGCCAGCCATCTTTGCGCCAGCCCCCGCGTAACGTGGCAGAGCCCTACAGGGGTCCCGTGCGGAGTAACATAGGCCCCCTCCGGAATGAGCGCGCCTGCCTATCGGTTGCCACCGATCGCGGGCCTGGCCGCCTTGGAGGTTCCCCCCGGAGTCGGATCCCCCCGCACCCCCACCAGGACGATCCCCGCAGCCAGAATCCCGACGTCCCACTGGGTGGGACTACATATGAACCACGGCGAATCTCGACGATCCCTCGACCCAACGAGCGCGGAGAATCGCCGCAAAGCGCTTTCAACGGCTCCCGACCACTGCGCATCGATCGCGCGCGACTGGCGGCGATTCTCCGGTTGCCAGAGAATCGCATGCCGGCATGGAAGCCTATTTTGGGTAATTCTCCACCCCCGCGCCAAGCACGATTTTGGCACGGAGGGTCAGAGAACCCTGCCCTATGTTTTTGTATGATCAAGGTTTAAAATGTGAAAAGAAGATGTAGGTTGATGATAATGACTATTGTCATACTGTAACATGCCTCGCTGGTAACTGATATCAGCTGACACTCCGGGAGTTGGACCGTGGATCTCTCGAGCACAGTTTATGCATCGAGTAGAACTAGCATCTGCTACTGTTTTACCAATGTGAGGTTTGGGCAGGACAGGAAGTGGAGACCATCTTCCGTGAAATCCAAGGAGGAAGGAGATGAGGATGAAGTGAAAGGGGGACAAGGAGCCTGCCATGGAGCCTAAAGTTATAAATTCAAACAAACTCTCTACGTTCATTTGTTTACACTTAGGCACGCTAGAGTCCCTCTTTTCTTTCTGAGGTAGTGATTTTGTTGGGGCAACCTGGATACCTGCGACCTGCTTTTCCACTGCCTCCCTAACTGAGAACCATACCAGGTGCTTCCATGGATCCCTCCGCTAAGTGCCATCGAGTGTACGTGGTTTGATCACAACTTTTTCCCCTTGTCTCCGTAGCATTAGACTGAGTCTTGCCTCTAGGGTCTGTGGGGTGGAAATGCCAGCAAGGTGTCAGGATGCCGACCCCGGGGGTGGAGGTTGGGAGCCGCGTCTCAATTCCATAATACTGGTGATAGTTGTTTTGAGAGTCAAACGCCTTCATTTGTTTCATATGCTACCACCCGGCTTTCCTGGAATCCACCAACACCCAGTAAACAGATGGGCTCGCCTTATCTACCATCAGGTAGGTCCTGCATATCTGGGGGAGAGGAATGTTGCTGGCTAGAGGACTTGGAGCATTACCTTCTGTCTGACCTCATACTCCATAGGGTTCACCTTGCCGTCAAAGTGTGCCTTACTCTGTTTATTCCTTTTCCCATTTTAATGGCTGCTGCTAGTTGTGCAGCTTGAACATTTTCCAGCAGAGTTTTGACTGCGGTCTCATGGCTAAGGGCTGCAAGCTTGGGTTCGGATAAATCCAGCCCTAGCAGGAGTTCCCTCTCATGGGTCGCCCTGCCGTCCACATGGGGCGTGAATCTGGTGGAACTGGAAACTGAGTTCCATACTATCATGATGACAAATGACAGGACTTTATTCCAAGTACGATTATTCTGCTGGATGGTCTTTGAGGGTGCAGTTCATCCTTTGCACTGTCCCACTGGATTGAGGATGATTGTGCAATTTTTGCTTGATT
The DNA here is from genome assembly GCF_902713615.1 of Scyliorhinus canicula. Classification (NCBI taxonomy): domain Eukaryota; kingdom Metazoa; phylum Chordata; class Chondrichthyes; order Carcharhiniformes; family Scyliorhinidae; genus Scyliorhinus; species Scyliorhinus canicula. Next base: position 114,825,634 of record NC_052155.1, read on the forward strand.
CCAAATTACCTGGGGAGTGAAATGAGTGCCTTGACCCGAATCGATACCACGAGGGATCCCCCATCTGGTGAAGATTTGTTACACTAGGATATTTGCCGTGACTTTGGCCATATTGGCTCCAGTGGGGAAGGCTTCGACACACTTACTAAATGTGTCCATGACGATCAGGATATATTTGTAACCTCCCGTGCCGGGCGGCATGGGACCGATGAAATCAATCTGCAGATTTGTCCAGGAGCTTTCTAAGGGGCAGGTGTACCTCAGTTCTCCCTTGTGGGTATACTTGCCGGGATTGTTTTGGGTGTAGAATATGCAGTTTTGACGTAATACTGCATGTCTTTGCCTAATTTTGGCCACCAGCACAATCCCTTAATTCCCTCACCCGTGGCTCCTGCCCCTTGGTTGCTCTGGACATTGTGGTTTTGATAAATAATTTGGTTGCGGTCCCTAGTCGGTGCCACGTACTGGCCATCCTTAAGGACTAGCCCAACCTTTAATGTAATTGTATCCCGCCACTTATTAAAGGAGGTGGGGTGTGCTCCTTCCTGAATCTGTTTCAGGTCCTAGTCGCTTGTCTGAACCTGCTTAATGTCTTCGCCCTTAGTCAGGCTTCATGACAGCATCAATCCGTTCAGTAAGGGGGGGTTGCCATGGTTCCCTCTCCCAGCTGCCTGATTGGCCAATTCATCTGCCCTTTTGTTCCAGTTGGGTAAGTTCTTTGGTGGGCCTAAACATTAATGATGCCGTACTCACGGCCTTGGGCAGTCTGAAAAATAAATTTAAGCAAGGGCGCAGACGCAAATCGTCTAGCTTCCTACAGTGGTTGGAAGTCAGTTAAACTGTTAGAAATATATGTTGTCCAAGCGTATGTCTGCCGGTGTGGGGAACTGGCCAGGGTGGCTATCCACGCAAGCTACGGCTGCTGGCTTTGCAGCCTGTGCACTCATCTGGGTGGGAGGCTTTAGGATACCTCCCTCAGGGCCTTGCCTTGCTGGTCTTCCACATAGATGCTGCACCCTGTCTTTCTGTTCCCGTCCTCCACAATTGAGGATCCGTGTACAAATATTTTTAGGGCCTATTTGTTTGCTTTCCCGATTCTTTCCCCTTTCGTTTTGGCACAAATGGCCCATTGGGGTTATTTATCGCCATGATCTAGCATTCATGAAGATCCCCTCCGTAGCTCAAGTTGTTGGCTAGGAAGGCGGGGATTCGGGTTCGCTTTTCCACGATGTCGCAGCCTGGGAGCATGAGGGTCCAGCGCACTATACGATGTTGGCTAACTGTCCCATCTTTAATCCAGCTGTTAAACAGTAACTGAATGGGGGTATGCTACATGAGAACGGTTATTGGATTCAGGCCAAAGATATAGCTAAAACATTGCACTGCCCAGAAAACTGCTAAAAGGTTCTTCTTGCACACTGAGAAACCCTATTCAAATGCGGTTAGGAGCTGGGAGGCATTGGCCACCAGTCTCCCGTGGCGCTCCTGCAGAATGACAGCTGCAAGTGTGCTGACCATGGTTGCTGCTTCCAGTGCAAAGGGAAGGTCTGGGTTAAGTACTTGGAGTGCTGGGGCCTGGGGTGGGGCCTGTTTTAGCTCTGAGACAGCCTGTGTGTGGTGCTCAGTCCACTCCCATGGGGCATTTTTCTTTAAGAGGTCTGAAAGGGTGGTGAAACGGTCAATGTGATTTTGGCAGTACCCCACTAAGCCTAGAAAAGAGCGCAACAAGCTCATGCCCTTTGGTAGGGAAAGACATGTTACCGATTCAATCTGCTCCCTTTCTATTTCATGCTTCCCCTCGGTCACGACTGTTCCCAAGTACGAGACGTGTGATCTCATAATCTGGACTTTCTTGGGGTTTATGTTTAGGCCTTGTGTCGTGAGGAGGTTCAGCAGTTATTTCAACAGTTTAAGATGTTCTCCCCTTGTTTCGGTCTGGAGGAGGAGATCATCTACATACTGAACCAAACATTCAGGTTTTGAAAACCCTTCCAGACCGTTTGCGAGTCACTGGTGAAATATGGAGGGTGAGTTATTTTCTTCCACATGAAATGTGAACCCAAGATATGTTCTGCTTCGGGGTGGAAGTTGACCAAGAAGGCTGAGTGATAGCACACCACAGATGGGATTCTCTGTTTGATAAGTTTGATGAGACTAAGTGCTGACGTCGGGACTGAATGGGGGGTGCTCCCTGGTGCCAATGGAGGCGCCGGAGCCATGCAGGACAGGCTAATCGGCCAGCAATCACGCCACATGAAACTAGTGCAATTCCAACCGATGCTGGGGTTGGGCTTGGTACTGGAGAGCCTGACAAGCTAGAGCTGCATATAAGTACTTCACCCCTCCACATACATACATTCCAGCCAAACGATGACACCACGGAGAGGGGCCCCGAAGTTCCCAGACACAGAACTGGTGTTTACTGCTGGATGCTGTAAAGGAGAGGTGGGACTCCCTCTTCCCGGGACTGGGGAGGAAGCTGCCACCCGCCGATGTCATCCAGGCATGGGCAGAAGTGCCAGAGGCGTTCAGCGCCATGGGCCCCACAGCGAGGAACGGCCAGCAGTGCCAGAAGAAATTGCACAACATCGTGAGGGCAGCCTAGGTGAGTCACCCCCTCCATGCCAGTGGCACCACCCTCGTCCCACACACCCCACCCCAACACCTCGCCCACATGCGGCCCCCACCAGGCAGTGCTGCAAGAGGATGGGCGAGCCCCTCCCCCACCCCCAGGCCAGCTAGGTTGAGTCCCCCCTCCTTGCACCTGGCACCACCCCTGCCCCTCACCCCTCAACCTCCCAGCCCCCATAATTGCTTTCACTAGGCTGTGATTGACAGCGTCCAGACACACCCAGATGTCTGCATTCATCTCCCTTCACTCCAGAATGGCACTGAAGTACCCAGCTGTAAAACTAACTAGTTATGTTCATTAAGTGCTCTCACTTCCTCTTTTTCGCTGAAGAAAGTATTTAACTGTCTGATGTGGTTCAGTGGCTGTCAATCATAGCTGGATGTTTATAACCATTGCAGTTAGTTTCACAGCCATGTACTTCAAAGCAATTTTTTTTTTTTTAAATAATTTTTATTGGAATTTTTTGAAAAATATATATCAACAGAACAATAATAACAATAACAATAATAATAAACACCCCCCGTCACCCGTAACCACGCATATAACCAACCCCCCCCCCAAACCCAATGAACAACAAAATAAATTAAATTAACAGTAATCAAATTAACTTAGACACTATCCCCCTAAACCCCCCCTTACCCCCCTCCCCCCCGGGTTGCTGCTGCTGCTGCTGACCTAGTACCTTATCGTTGAGCCAGAAAGTCGAGGAAAGGCTGCCACCGCCTAAAGAACCCTTGGACCGACCCCCTCGGGGCGAATTTGACCTTCTCCAGCTGAATGAATCCCGCCATGTCATTAATCCAGGTCTCCACGCTCGGAGGTCTCGCATCTTTCCACTGCAGCAAGATCCTCCGCCGGGCTACGAAGGAACGCAAAGGCCAAAACACCGGCCTCTTTCGCCTCCTGCACTCCCGGCTCCACCCCAACCCCAAATATCGCGAGTCCCCAGCCTGGCTTGACCCTGGATCCCACCACTCTCGACACTGTCCTCGCCACCCCCTTCCAGTACTCCTCCAGTGCCGGGCATGCCCAGAACATATGGGCATGGTTCGCTGGACTCCCCGAACACCTGACACACCTGTCTTCGCCCTCAAAGAACCTACTCCTCCTAGATCCGGACATGTGGGCCCAGTGCAGCACCTTGAACTGGATGAGACTAAGCCTCGTGCATGAAGAGGAGGAGTTCACCCTCTCCAGGGCGTCCGCCCATGTCCCCTCCTCAATCTGCTCCCCCAGCTCCACCTCCCACTTAGCCTTCAGCTCCCCTACCAACGCCTCCCCCACCTCCTGCATTACCTGGTAGATGTCAGACACCTTCCCATCTCCGACACACACCCTCGAAAGCACCCTATCCCTTACACCCCGCGGGGGCAGCAAAGGGAACCCCTCCACCTGCCACCTAGCAAACGCCTTGACCTGAAGGTAGCTGAACATATTCCCCGGGGGGAGCTCAAATTTCTCCTCCAGTTCATCAAGGCTCGCGAACCTCCCGTCAATGAACAGGTCTCCCAATTTCCTAATGCCCGCCCTGTGCCACCCCAGGAACCCGCCATCCATGTTTCCTGGGATAAACCGGTGGTTCCCCCGCAGCGGGGCCTCCACTCCCCCCCCCCCCCCCCCCCCCCCCCCCCCGTGTCACCTCCACTGCCCCCAAATTTTGAAGGTAGCCGCCACCACCGGGCTTGTAGTGTACCCCGTTGGAGGGAGCGGCAGCGGCGCCGTTACCAGTGCCTTCAGGCTCGTGCCTCCACAGGACGCCATCTCCATCCGTTTAAAATGCTGCCCCCTCCCCATCCATTACGCACTTACGTACCATCGAGACGTTAGCCGCCCAATAGTACCCAGAGAGGTTGGGCAGCGCCAGCCCCCCTCTATCCCTGCCCCGCTCCAAAAAGACCCACCTTACCCTCGGAGTCCCGTGCGCCCAAACAAATCCCAGAATGCTGCTGTTCACCCTCCTAAAAAAGGCCCTCGGAACGAAAATGGGGAGGCACTGAAACAAAAACAAAAACCTCGGGAGCACCGTCATTTTAACGGACTCTACTCTACCCGCCAACGACAACGGCAGCATGTCCCACCTTTTAAATTCCTCCTCCATCTGCTCCACCAACCTAGTAAAATTGAGCTTGTGCAGAGTCCCCCAGCTCCTAGCTACCTGAACCCCCAGGTACCTAAAACTCCTCACTGCCCTCTTTAGCGGGAGCCTACCAATCCCCTCCTCCTGTTCCCCCGGGTGTACGACAAACAGCTCACTCTTGCCCAGGTTCAATTTATATCCCGTGAAACTCACGAACTCAGCAAGAATCTCCATCATCTCCGGCATTCCCCCCACCGGGTCTGCTACATACAGCAGCAAGCCGTCTGCATACAGCGACACTCGGTGCTCCTCCCCACCTTGCACCAAACCACTCCACCTCCTCGATTCCCTGAGAGCCATGGCAAGAGGCTAAATAGCCAACGCAAAAAGCAAGGGGGACAGGGGGCACCCCTGCCTCGTCCCACAGTGGAGCCTGAAGTACTCGGACCTCCTCCTATTTGTAGCTACACTCTCCATCGGGGCCTCGTACAGCAACCTCACCCATTTAATAAACCCCACCCCAAACCCGAATCTCTCCAACACCTCCCACAAGTACCCCCACTCAACCCTGTCAAAGGCCTTCTCCGCATCCAATGCCACCACAATCTCCGTCTCTCCTTCTGCTGCCGGCATCATTATCACATTTAGCAGCCTTCGCACATTAGTGTTCAGCTGCCTCCCCTTCACAAAACCCGTCTGATCTTCATGTACCACCCACGGCACCCAGTCCTCTATTCTAGTGGCCAAGATCTTCACCAGCAACTTGGCGTCTACATTCCGCAGTGAAATTGGCCTGTATGATCCGCACTGCAAGGGGTCCTTATCACGCTTCAGGATCAGGGAAATCAGCGCCCGAGACATCGTCGGGGGCAAAACACCCCCCTCCCATGCCTCATTGAAGGTCCTAAGCAATAGGGGGCCCAGCAGGTCCGCGTATTTCTTATAAAATTCAACCGGGAACCCATCCGGTCCCGGCACCTTCCCCGACTGCATGTGGCCAATCCCACTGACCAGCTCCTCCAACAAAGCAAAATTTATGAATGACAGTTCCTGAACCACATCAAAGGCAGTTCAGTGCTTTTTTGCAGAGAAAAAGAGGAAGTGCACTTAACTGGCAGAGGTCTCTCTTATGGGGGACTTCCAGACATGGGTCTTCTTACAGGAGCATCCGGAAGGTGCCGATCCCATTTTTTACCTGACTCTAGATTCACCACTCAATCGCGAATCGCCCTTCCAGCATTGCGAAATGGAGAATCCAACCCACAATATCTTTTCCAGTTCTTTGCCTCGCATTATTAATTCCCAAATCTCATTCTCTCAGAGACCAATACTCATTTTTAGCTCCTCTCTTATATTTGTCGTTGCCAGCGATCCGGAATGGGGGGAGAGCGGGGTGTTGCATTTTGAGATCAGGGTGCCCTTTAAAAAGAGAGATTAGGTCCCACCCCTCCCAGTTCCAACGAGAACCCCCGTGTGCCATTGAAGGCACTGAAAACCGAACTGAGGGTAATAAACATTCTGAGTGCCATTGAATGGAATGCCAGAATCACTCCTAGTGCCAGAGGGAATCACTCTGTTTTTCCCACTAGCCGGAGCACTATTCTTCAATCGGGAGAATCACGGGCGAGATGCTGTTCTTTAAACTTACACTGGAGTTCACTGGAATGCTGTCAGAGGCCAAGGGCAGAAAAGTCAAAATGGGGACATGACAGAGAATTAAAATAGCAGGTGAAGCTCTGGCTTTCATTTGTGCACTGAATGGAAGTGTTTTGTCAAGCGGTCACTCAATCTGCATTTGGTCGCTCCAATGTAAGAACAAAAATATAAGAAATAGGAGTAGAAGTGGAACAAACGCCCTTGAGCCTACTCTGACATTCAATGCAATCATGGCTGATTTTTGCCTCACCTCCACTTTCCTGCGCACTCCCTATATTCCTTGGGCTGAATTCTCCGATTTGAAGACTGTGCTGACGCTGTCGTCGGAACAGTGGTGTTTTACGCCCGATAAAATAGCGCAAAAGCTGCACCGATTCTCTGTCCGGTGGGGGCTAGCAGGCAAGCAGCGTAGAGCCCCCGGCTTTAGCTGCGGATACGGCCGGAGAATTGCCGGGTCCATGGCCGCGCATGCGCACCGCGGCGGTCTGCAGTGGCCGCACCATGCAACACAGAGCCGGCACCCCGGATCCGGCCTGCCAAATAATGTCCCCCTTTAGCCAGGCTCGCCACCCCCAGACAACCCCCCACCAGTGCCCCCAGCCCCCACCAAAGCCCCCACGGCTCCCACCCGACTGTGGCGGCGCTGGACTCAGTCCGCAGCCGGCATGCCGGGTTCGCAAAAATAAATAGCATGAGTGACCCACACCGTTGGGAACTCGCCCATCGGGGGGGGGGGGGGAGAGGGCCTCAGGCAACGTCCTGAGGCCGTCCATATGGCGTTTTCTGTGAGTACATTGTTTTGGAGGGGGCGGAGCATCGCAAAAATGGCACCGCCCCCGATTTCGGCACAAACGGGGATTCTCCGGCCGATCGCCGAACACGATTTCAGCGTCGGAGACCGGAGAATTCCGGCCCTTGCCTTGAATATATTCAAAGTATCCACGTCCCTCTGGGGTAGAGAATTCAAAAGATATACAACCCTCTGAATTAAACCTCCCTCTGAATGAGCCTTCCCTCATCTTAGGTATAAAAACAGAAATTGCTGGAAAAACTCAGTAAATCTGGGAGCATCTATGGGGAGAGAAACAGAGTTAATATTTCAAGTCCAATATGACTCTGTTTCAGAACCTTGTCCAAGTCCAAGAGGAAACTACATCATGACCAACTAATACAGTATACTAAATTGTAAGAAGTACAAGTAAATCAGTTCCACGTGGAGCAAGTGTGTGGAATCTTGAGCACTGAAAAGGCAATGGTTAAATCTCTTACGCTTGCATGGAAATGTACCGTGGGAAATAGAGAGGGTGTTGGTGCCAATTGAGGACTGTACCGGGATATCACTGAAGGAATGGTGAAAGAAAAGGGAAAAGAAAATCTTGGTAGTATCACACTAGAAGTGGCAGAAATAGCAATGGATAATCCATTTAGGGCTGGTAGAATGAAAGGTGAGATCAGGATGGATGATGCCATTGTGACCTTCAACTGAATCTGCAGCTCCCCAGCAGAGGACTTGGTCCCTTCTGAAAGTAGTGACTATGGCAGTGAAAGTGACCAGGGACGTATTGAGGACCTCCCTGTTAACTGCACACAAATGCAGAAGGGAGAAGATTCAACTAATCTTTCAATGGCACTTCACTCTAAAAGTAACATGGAGTAACTAAAAGCACGCTCAGTTGAAAGAAGAAAATCGGGAACATGGAGTAAAGATTTTCAAAAGTCAGGATTGCTACTTTATAGATTTTGCTGTTGGTCCTCTTCATAACAAAATGGTAGTATAGGATTTGTATAACCCATATCTTATATTGTATGCACACTTTCTGTTGGATAGAAATTATGGGCGGGAATTTTTGTTTTTTCTTCTAAGTGCTGGACCAGGCGAGAGGGCAGTGTGCAGCTCGCCAGCTGCACAGCAGATTGTCCAGTATTTGGAAGAAACAAATCCTGGAGGTGTGTCCCACACCGTCACTCTGGTGGGTGAGCCTTAAAGAGTCAGCAACGTCAACTTTCCAGAGATTGGAAGGGTGCCCCGTTTTAAAAAAATTACCCCCCCCTCCACATGGGAATCCCCTCCAGTTACATGGAGACCACAGCACACCCCCCCCCCCCCCACCCCCGACGTACACAGGGACCCCCAACTGCCCCACCTCCCCATGGAGCTCCGCGGAGGAATCCTCCCTGACATGCTGGGGTATTGCTTGGGCGTGTCCCCCTTCCATGGGCTATACTTACCTGTGCACCCCCTTTGGGTTTCCCTCACCTGGTTTATGTTTTTAAAAACCTGTTTTAAACCTCATCGACGGGATGCCACATCAGTGTAGGCAGGAGATTTCAATGTGGGGGGCTATACAGCAGGGGAAACCGCTGATATATGGAAATGCATTTAAACGAAGTTCCCAACCTTCCTGGGTTGGAACCTCATTACTTCATTGGTGGTGGGCAGGGACAATAGGGTCCTGAGATCTCACCAGGGAGGTTTTTGCTTTTGGCCTCTCGCTAGATTTTTTGACTGTGTCGCCATTGCTGTGGAAACAAAATCCCAGCCAATGTTTATTATTTTTATATAATTTTGTGTGCTTTGTAGCTAAGCCTGCGGGATACATCTTCATCATCATCATTCTGTAAGTGGCAAATTCACTGAAACAATGTGAATCCCTTACCTAGAGGTGGCAGAAATTGGAAAGCAAGTCATTGGACCACTGTCCTGATGTGATGGCTGGTTCTGGAATGGCAATGGCTGTAGCCAGTTCTAAGGGCACTGTTCATTCATGATCATGATTGAATGATTTCTGTATCCACCAGCACTAACCGCACTGTTCATCGCCTGTATGCATCAGCAGGAGGCCTGCAGTGTGAGTGGGTAGCAGTGAGACGGAGCAAGTGCTAACAGTTGTGGCTGATGAACATCAAAATGGCATCGCTGGCTTTGAATAAGTTCTGAACATTGATTGATATCAAAACCTGCCTGTTGTGGATACTTCTGGCACACTAATGGTGTGCGATCTATCTCATAACTTGGATGTGCACTATTCATGCCATTTTGGAGTTCTAAGGGCTCTCGTAGCACATTAAAGAATGGATGCCAACTGGTCCAATTTCTCACACAAACTGTCTTACATTTCACCTGGCCATGTTGAGTAATATTCTACTATTGGGATTTTTAAATATCTTCATATTTGATAAAATCTAATATAAAACTGAAATTACAGTTATGTATCTGATGTCTGTTTTCTTTGGATATCTTGAATGCGTAGTGTTGAACTAAGAACATCAAGCTAAGTAAATTAACAAAGCTGATTTAGTAACACTACTTAAATAAGATTCGAATGTATTCCTACTGCTAAACTCTAACTGCAGAACTCTCAAATACACACCTACTCCAACTCACGCCTAAACTCCTTCTCCTGGAATCAAGGGTCGTCATGTGATATATATGTTACTGCTCTTGATTACCATCTGGTGCTAAGCAGTATTTGCATTAATTTGTTAACCCTTTATCTCCCATACAATATACAGATTGTTAAATTGTCATGTAAGAGTACCTTTAAGAAATGGGTGTTTATAAATATGTGTGTGTATAAATATCTGCAGTGAGAGTACCTTTAAGAAATGGGTGTTCACTACTGCAGTGATGTCATTGAGTAGGGGGAGTTGGGCTGTCTGTCAGCTTTTTACTTTTGTTTTTGAGCAGGCTGCAGGGGTGTGTTTTAGTTTTGTTTTCAGTGTTGGAGCTGAAGCCAGACCAAGCAGGAGTACTGCTGTTCTCTCTGCCATCAAAAGACTATCTCTTGATCATTTGGTGAATTCAGAATTATAAATGTTTTCAGTAGTGACTTTAACCTGATGTGCTTCTGATAAAGGTTTTGTTTTTAAGTCGTATGGATGTTAAAAGGAAAGCTTAAAGGATTACTTAGTGTTGTATTCTTTGGGGTTGTATTTGAATTAATGGTTGCTAAGATGTTCGCTGTATGTTTTAAAAAGGTTAACTTGAGTTCATAGAATAAACATGGTTTTGCTTTAAAAAATACTTTTCCATTTCTGCTCTACCACACCTGTAGAGTGGGCCGTGTGCTCCCCATACCACAATCTGTTAAAAAGTTGTGGGTGAGGTGAACTCCATGATACACTTTGGGGTTCTCTAAACCCTGGCCCATAACAAATTGGGGGCTCGTCCGGGATAAAAGTCTATCTATTGGATTGACTTAGTGAACTTAAAGACAGTGAGGGATAAGCATGTTGTGGTTGATTTTCAGGTGTGGTATTCTAGTTTAAGTGTTGTGGACAATGGCTCTTTCAGAGGATCTGAAGTTTTTGGGGTGGAGACGGTCACACGCAGTACCTTACGGATAGAAACTAAAAGCAGACTGTTAGATTTGGCAAAAACATTGCAGTTAACATTACCTGACAAAATGCGAAAAGGTGAGGTAATTATGGCGGTGTCTAAGCATTTAAAGTTGCCTGAGATACAGTTTGACTCATTGGAAATAGCAAAAATTCAGTTGCAAATTAAACAAAAGGAACATGAGAAAGAATTAAAGCAGCTTGAATACGAAAGAGAGAGAAGAAAGAGAACGAGAGAGAGAGGAAAGAGAAAGAGAGAGAGAGGAAAAAGAGAGACAAGAAAGGAAAACAGAAAGAACAGCCCAAGCAGAACAAAGAGAAAGGGAGATACAGATCAGGGAAAAAAGATAAAGAGAGAGAGTTTGAACTTCAGAAACTGGCCATGAAACATGACAGTCAGTTGAAATTGGCAGACTTAAAGGGAAATGTATAGTTGGATGATAGTGATGAGGATAGTGAGAAAGAGCGTCAAAGTCAAAGGCATGGTGGGGATCTATTTAAATATGTCCAAGCATTGCCAAGGTTTGACGAGAAGGAGGTGGAAGCCTTTTTCATTTCATTTGAAAAGGTGGCTAAACAAATAAAATGGCCACAGGGCATGTGGGTATTACTGATTCAAACAAAGCTGGTAGGTAGAGCTAGTGAAGTGTTTGCATCACTACCGGAGGAGGTATCTGGGACATATGAGGAGGTGAAAATATCCATTTTAGGTGCATATGAACTAGTGCCTGAAGCCTACAGACAAAGGTTTAGAAATTTAAGGAAAGAATTTGGTCAAACATACATGGAGTTTGAAAAGATCAAACAGAGTAATTTTGACAGGTGGATAAGGGCTTTGAATGTAGACCAAATGTATGAAGCTCTCAGAGAAATTATACTTTTGGAGGAGTTTAAAAATTCAATTCCTGATGTAGTGAGAATTCATGTGGAAGAGCAGAGGGTTAAAACTGCGAGATTAGCAGCAGAAATGGCAGATGATTATGAATTAGTTCATAAATCAAAACTTTGTTGCCGACATCAGTTTAAGCCTGTGAGGGATAGCAACTGGGGACCTGAGAAATACACAAGTGGTAGAGGCAAAGGTGATCTGATGGGAGATAACAAGGAGGGTGTTCCTCAGAATTAAAAAGAAATCCAGGAGGGCGGACAAGAAATGAAAAGTTTCAAATGTTTTCACTGTAATAAACTAGGCCATGTAAAGTCACAGTGTTGGTGGTTGAAGAAAAGCACTGGGAAGGCTGATGTGGTAAAACAAGATAATCCAAGTGAAGCGAAGGAGGTGCAAAAGATTGTAGAGCCTGATCAAGAGGTGATTGATAAGAAGGTGCCAGATCTCTTCAAAGAATTTACCTGTGTGGGTAAAGTTTACTCCTGTGTATCAGGAGGAGCAGGTAAAGAAGTCACAATTTTAAGAGATACGGGAGCTAGTCAATCTTCAATGGTAAGAGATGAGGAGCTATGTAGTTTGGGAAGAATGTTGCCAGAAAAGGTGGTAATATGTGCAATTCAGGGTGAGAGGAGTAGTGTTCAATTATATAAGGTAAATTTGGAAAGTCCAGTGAAGAGTGGTGAAGTGGTAGCAGGAGTAATAGAGAAACTATCTAATCCAGGAATACTGTTTATCTTGGGTAATTATATAGCTGGATTGCAGGAGGGAGTGATGCCTACTGTGGTTGATAAGCCAGTGGAAAATCAGACAACTGAAGTGTTGAAGGATGAATATCCTGGGATTTTTCCAAATTGTGTAGTTACAAGGGCGCAAAGTCACAGGTTAAAACAAGAGGAGAAATCAAAGAGTGACGATGAAATTGAAGTGCAATTATCTGAAACGATTTTTGATCAGATGGTTGAAAAAGAACAAGAACAGGTGGAGGATGAGGCGGATGTTTTTAGTTCAGGAAAATTGGCGGAGTTACAGCAGAAAGATATAGAAATATATATAGATATAGAAATACGGCAGCACGGTAGCATTGTGGATAGCACAAATGCTTCACAGCCCCAGGGTCCCAGGTTCGATTCCGGCTTGGGTCACGGTCTGTGCGGAGTCTGCACATTCTCCCCGTGTGTGCGTGGCTTCCTCCGGGTACTCCGGTTTCCTCCCACAGTCCAAAGATGTGCAGGTTAGGTGGATTGGCCATGATAAATTGCCCTTAGCATCCAAAATTGACCTTAGTGTTGGGTGGGGTTAGTAGGTTATGGGGATAGGGTGGAGGTGTTGACCTTGGGTAGGGTGCTCTTTCCAAGAGCCGGTGCAGACTCGATGGGCCGAATGGCCTCCGTCTGCACTGTAAATTCTATGATACAATAAAATGGATGTATCAGAAAGCATATACGGAAGAGCAATCTGAGTGTATACCAGAGTGTTATTACCTTCAGAGTGATGTCTTGATGAGAAAATGGAGACCTTTACATATGCAGGTGGATGAAAAGTGGGCATATGTTCATCAATTAGTATTGCCGGTAGGGTCTAGAAAGGAGGTGTTGCGAGTTGCACATGCGGTACCAGTGGGAGGTCATTTGGGAATAAGAAGAACTCAAACTAAAATCCAAAAACATTTTTATTGGCCTGGACTACATAAAGATGTAGTTAAATTTTGTCAATCATGTCACACATGTCAAGTGATAGGGAAACCTCAAGCAGTGATAAAACCAATGCCCTTAATACCCATTCCAGCATTTCAGGAAACTTTTACAAGGGTCCTAATTAATTGTGTAGGACCGCTTCCTAAAACAAAAAGTGGGAATCAATATCTTTTGACTATAATAGATGTGCCTACTAGGTTTCCAGAGGCCATTCCAATACGTAATATTACAGCTAAAAGGATTGTGGAGGAGTTATTTAAATTCTTTGCTAGATATGGACTACCCACAGAAATACAATCGGTTCAAGGATGGAATTTTATCTCAAGGTTATTCAAAGTTATGGAACTTTGAATTCAAATTCAATTCAATTGAATTCAAAGCTTCGGAATAAAACAATTTAAATCAACTGCAAACCATCCAGAATCGCAGGGAGCGTTAGAAAGGTGGCATCGGACATTAAAGACAATGTTGAGGGACTATTGTCAAGGTTATCCAGAGGACTGGGATAAAGGAATTCCATGCATACTGTTTGCAATTAGGGATGCACCTGATGAGTCAACCAAATTCAGTCCTTTTGAACTAATAATTTGGTCATGAGGTAAGAGGACCACTTAAATTGATTAAGGAAAAATTGGTGAGTGAGAAATCAGAAATTACATTATTGGATTACGTGTCAAATTTTAGGGAACGACTAAATAGAGCAGGTGAATTGGCTAGACAACATTTGAAAGTTGCACAAAATGTGATGAAACGGGTCACGGACAAGAAATCCAAAGTTCATAGTTTTGCCAGTGGAGATAAAGTTTTAGTGTTGTTACCAGTGGTAGGTGAACCTTTAAAAGCACGGTTTTGTGGACCTTATCAGATTGAAAGGAAATTAAGTGAGGTGAATTATGTGGTAAAAACACCAGATAGAAGGAAGTCTCACCGAGTGTGTCATGTGAATATGCTTAAAAGGTACTTTGAAAGGGAAGGAGAGGAAAAGGAGGAGGTTTTAATGATTCTAACTCAAAGTGACAAACCAAATCCAGATGACTGAATTTGACATACCTCAAATTAAATTGGAAAACAAGAATGTTCTTAAAAATTGGGTTAATTGTTGAGTTACCTTCCAGAGGAAAAACAAACTGACCTGAAAGAGTTATTGATATCATGTGGACAAGTTTGCAGAGATAAATTGGGAAGTACTAAAATGGCTATACATGATGTAGATGTGGGAAATGCTGTTCCAATCAAACAACATCCATACAGACTTAACCCTTTAAAATTGGCACAGGTTAACAAAGAGATTGAGAGTATGCTTAAAAATGGCATAATTGAAGTGGGTTGCAGCCAATGGAGCTAACCCATAGTGATGGTACCTAAACCAGACAGTACCCAACGGTTGTGTGTGGACTATAGAAAGGTTAATGCAGTTACAAGAATGGACTCTTATCCTATCCCACATTTGGAGGATTGCATTGAGAAAGTGGGACAATCAGCTTTTATTTCCAAACTGGATTTACTTAAAGGTTACTGGCAGGTACCTTTATCCAAAAGGGCAAAGGAGATTTCAGCTTTTGTGACTCCAGATGGTATATACCAATTTAAAGTTATGCCATTTGGCATGAAAAACACACCAGCCACATTTCAACAGTTAACTAACGAAGTTGTTTCAGGATTACCCTATTGTGCGGTATACACCGACGATCTGGTAATTTTCAGCTAGACATGGAAAGAACATTTCAAACATCTGATGGAGTTATTTGATCGACCTCAGGAGGCGGGTTTGGTGATAAACCTAGCTAAAAGTGAATTTGGAAAAGCTTAAGTCACTTTCCTTGAGGAGTTTTCAATACCCTCGAAACAAAGAGAAATAATGCGATTTCTTGGCATGAGTGGATTTGATCGAACATTTGTGCAAATGTTTTGTAGCGTGATTGCTCCACTGATGGACTTGAAGAAACGTCGAAAATTTCAATGGACTGCGGAGTGTCAACAGGCCATTTGACTGCCTGAAAGCTGTGATAACCAATGCTTCTGTGTTGGAGAATTACAAGGGACTCTATGATCAGATTGAACTAAAGTATCTGACTTTAAAGAGAAATGCCGAGGCATAGAGAAATGAATGGATCATGCAGAGACCTTCTTGTTCAAAGAGACTGTCAATTGAGAAGGATTTCAGTTAGAGGAAGAAAAACGGAAAAAAATGGACTATATTATTAGACCTGTTTGCGTGTGTGTTTTTTGAAATGAAAAAGTATATATTCTGGATGCATTTCTTAAAGGATAGTTGAAAGGTGAAAAATGAAGCCATCTTGAAGTTGATGGTTTATTTTTTTTTCTTGGGAGGTTTCATGTGAGAGTACCTTTAAGAAATGGGTGTTTATAAATGGGTGTGTATATAAACATCTGGCGTGAGAGAACCTTTAAGAAATGGGTGTTTACTACTGCAGTGATGTCAGAGAGTGGGTGGAGCTGGGCTGCTTGTCAGCTTTTTACTTTCGTATTTGAGCACGTTGTAGGGTGTGTTTTAGTTTCGTTTTCAGTGTTGGAATTGAAGCCAGACCAAGCAGGGGTACTGCTGTTCTCTCTGCCATCAAAAGACTATCTCTTGATCATTTGGTGAATTCAGAATTATAAATGTTTTCAGTAGTGACTTTAACCTGATGTGCTTCTGATAAAGGTTTTGTTTTTAAGTCGTATGGATGTTAAAAGGAAAGCTTAAAGGATTACTTAGTGTTGTATTCTTTGGGGTTGTATTTGAATTAATGGTTGCTAAGATGTTCACTGTAAGTTTTAAAAAGGTTAACTTGAGTTCATAGAATAAACATGGTTTTGCTTTAAAAAATACTTTCCATTTCTGCTCTACCATACCTGTAGAGTGGGCCGTGTGCTCCCCATACCACAATCTATTAAAAGTTGTGGGTCAGGTGAACTCCGTGATACATTTTGGGGTTCTCTAAACCCTGGCCCATAACACAATATACAGTGTGATTTTATTGAACTGGAAGTACAGTTTCTTTCTTTCAGAATTTTGGAACATGTTAGCCTTTTATTGGCGTAGAGTGTGCTATGAAATCATTGCAATAGTTAATCGGCTTGTTAGGAATAACAAATGTGTTCTTGACACTAATTATTACCTCCGAAGAAACCACACAACAAGACAAATTAGGGGTTGCCACTTGTGATCATCATAGCCTAACATAATTTAAGCTACATGCACAAACTAACAAATCTCTCTGAACTGGAGCATCGAGTGAAGAAGATACTCTTAGTTGCAATTTCCAGGTGATGGCTGATAATGCCTGTGACCTTGATGAGATAAGAGACATTTGATATGTTTTTGGGCAACATATCTCTAGAATTCTAAATAAAATTGAACCCAATAAAGTATCACCTTCAAATCTTCAGAAGGAATGACGAATGTCATTTTAGCATATTCTACAAAATCAGTTAAACAGAGTTTTTATCTAAATATTTTCTTCATATTTTAGAATTTATTTTTTCTCTCAAAGATACCATTTATCATTTACAGTACTTTAGCTTCTCAATTCCAGATGACATTACCATAATTTGAGAATTTGATACTAGTATTTGATGTAAAAGCATTATTTTGTTGGAAGACGATTTCACGTAAAATATATTCACCATTTTCTACCAAAAAATGTTGGTGGGCCAAAGGATGCAAACTTTTATTTAATTAACTTTTAATTTAGAATCTTCGGGCATGATTCAGCGGCTTCTTCGCGCCTGACTTGATGTTGGAACGAGGATGTTGAATCTCGCGGGTTTTATGACGTTCGAAACATCTTGAGTGATTTAATGAAATGTCGCGAGTCATCGGAATCTGGATCTTGACCTCACTGGGCCAGATCCAGATCTGCGTATTTAAGCTAATTTAAGCTGTTAAACTTATTCAAATATGCGTTTGTGGGATTCTCCCAGCGCCGGGAACCTAACGGCTGCGCCTGGGAGACCTTGCCGTGCCACTGTTTAGTACTGGTTTCAACAAACGTGGACCAGTCGTAATGGCACTGGGGGAGGTGGGGGCGGGGATCTCCCAGGCCATTGGAGACCTCTAGGTGGTCTGGGACAGGGAAGTGTTACAGCCTGGTTTTCCCTCTGTCACCTAGGCATCTTTGCACGACTGGTTTGGCATCCTGGCAGTGCCCTCCAGACACCCTGGCAATGGTATTTCCAGGGTGCCAAGCTGGCAATGACAAGGTGCCCAGCTGTCAGATTGGCACTACCAGGAACCAGGCCAGGGGCGAAGGCCCTATGAGGTGGAAGGAGGTATTCCCGTGGGGCTCCTCAAGGGAGGGGGTGGTCGAAAACAGGGGGGGGGGGGAGATTTGGGCAGCCAGACAAAATTGCGTCCTGATCTGCAAAGAGCCTTTGCTGCTAGGATCACCAGTGACACTGCCAGGAAGTGTAGCTAAGGGGGGGGGGGGGTGTATTCCTGGGGGCCTCCCCAAGATTGGGGGGGGGGAGGGGGGCTGCCGAAATTAGGGCGGGGATAGATCAGGGCAGCCAGGCAAAATGGTGCTCCAATCTGCGAGGAGCCTTTCCGGCTGATGTCGCCAAAGATTTCTTCCGGTTGAATCACGCCCTTCATTTTCTTTGTTATTCTATAAATTAAAACGCATTTGAACCAAACAGCTATAACATTCACAAAAACACAATTTGCAAAATAAGCAGCAATAAACTTTCATTTTCTTTTCCTCGCTTTGACACGAGAAGTGAGACTAAAGGTTCTAAATTGGGCCATGCAGTGTCCATTATTTGAAAACTATGGAAAGTCATAGAGTTATAGAGGTCTACAGCACAGAAAAGGCCCCTCAATCCATCGCATCTGCTTCAGTCAAAAACAACCACCCAACTATTCTAATCCTATTTTCCAGACCTTGGCCCATAGCCTTGTATGCCTTGGGACTGCGAGTGCACATCTACACAATTACAGCAGAGATTTACTGAGATCAGGAACGTCGGTTAATATTCCCTTTCATTTTTTTTTAAATTTAGAATATCCAATTCATTTTTTCCAATTAAGGGGCAATTTAACGCGGCCAATCCACCTAACCTGCACATCTTTGGGTTGTGGGGGTGAAACCCACGCAGACACGGGGAGAATGTGCAAACTCCTCACAGACAGTGACCCAGGGCCGGGATTCGAACCCGGGTCCTCAGCGCCGTAGGCAGCAATGCTAACCACTGTGCCACCGTGCCGCCCAATATTCCCTTTCATAATCCAGATGTGCTTAGGCACATCAAAAGATAGGGGTTCAAGTCCCATTCAAAAGATGTGAACCCATCCACGTGTTTCTCAGTGGTACACAGTTCGCTGGCAGTGAGATTCACTACTTACGCTGCTTGTCAATGGGATTTCCCATTGAAGCCACCTCACGCCACCAGGAAACCTGTGGATGGTGGTGCACTGTCAGCAGGAAGAAAGAATCCCAAAGGCCGGAAAATTCTGGCCAACAAGTTAATCAGAAGCCCTGTCTGGTTCCTCAGGTGATGTAAAAGATTTCATGGTGCTGTTTGAAGATGAGTAAGGATGTTCATCTGGTGTCGGGGTCCACATTCATCCCTCATCCAAGTTCATGAAGAAAAATCTAATTATCCGGTCATTATCACTTTACTGTTTATAGGATCTTGCTGTGAGCAATTTTGATGCTGCTTTTTCCTACATTACAAAAGTGACTAAGGTTTAAATAAAGTATTTAATTTGCTGTAAAGCAATTGAAGATGCCATGATGTTGTGAAAGGTGTTATATAAATGAAAGTAGTTTATTTATTTCCAATTTAGCAGAGACCAGCGATTTAACATAGGACTTTCTTGCTGAATATGGCTTGGCTACTCAGTCAGGGAATGAACAATAAACAGAGATGAGAGGATAAAGGATTTTGAGGTCATTGTTGTCCCATGACAAAGAAGGTCAACCAAAAATGAAAGCTCAGTGGGGTAAATTTTGGCTTTGGATGGTAATGTAACAAGTATCTATTCATCTATACAATATATATTTCTCCTACTGAAAATCAGAAGAGATATATAACGTGTGGCTGAATTGCTAACACCCATTTTACACTATCACTCAAAGTTAAAATTACCACCAATCTTTTGGCATTGAAAATAATTGTAAAACACTACAACTACATAGCAGAGTAGCTATTTCTCGTAGGCATGCAGCTGAAAATTACAGGCCTGTTGACTTGACATCTACAGTGTGAAAAATATTGGATTATAAAGAAAGCCCAACTCAAGTGTATTTAACTAGAATGTCAGTAATTGCAATCCAGTAGAAATTTTTCAAAGGCATGCTTAACAAATTTATTGTCATTTTTGAATTGTTGGATGACAGTGTTGTGATCTGATGTCATAAAGTCCTTCAGATTAGACAAATAGATAGTGTGAAGGGTCTCAAGATAAACCAAGACATTGACCTCAATATTTTCAGCGAGGGAGTGGAGTAAATTTGACAACGGCTGGGAAACAAAATATCAGCAAGATAGACTTTGTTAGAACTGATTTACTCCATTTCCTGCCCAACAAAAAAACAGATTGAGAGATTATCTGGCTGCCAGGTAGGATAGCCTGCAATACAAGGCAGCAGTTGATGGCAAACAGGTTGGTCACAGGATTTTTGTGGGAGGGTGAGTGATGGAAGAGAGTGCAGGGGCTACAGATCACGAGGTGTGGGGGGGGGGGGATCTGAAAGATAACAGTGGCGAATTAAAATCACGGGGTGAGAGAGAATGGAGTGTTCCGAGAGATCACAGGGGGAGAGACTTTGCGGATGGCCCAAGAGGTTTCAAGAGGCAAAGAGAGATTGTAAGGGGGGAGGGGGGGGGGGGGGGAGTCACATGGTTACAAGGTATCATGGGAGAGAGAAAAGTCATGGGCAGACAGATTGTGGAGACAAATCATAGGGAGAAGAGAGATTATGAGAAGGGGCATGTTCCTGAGTGATTAACTTGGACAAGAGATCACAGCCTTTCCATGAGATCATGAAGGAGTAGAAGAGATTGTATGGGAGGTGGAAGAAATCATGGGGCCATCCGAGAGATTGCATAGTGGTCTGGGTGATTGGGGGTGTTGGAAATAGAAATTGCAGAGTTTTGAGAAATAATGGAGCAGTGAAGGGAGAGATCATGTTAGGGAGAGTAGGCGGGGGGTGGGGGGGGGGGCAACCAAGAGATGATTGGGGAGAAGAAATCAAGGGGGCATCTGACAGATTGCAGAGCCTCACTCCAATCCCCTGAGCACATAATCTAGGCTGTTATTTCAGTGTAATACTGTGGGAGTGCTGGATTTCAGAAGAAACATTGAACTGAGGCCTTGGCAGCCTTTCCAAGATCACATGGCACTATTCAAAAAAGACCAGGAAGTTATCTTGGTGACCTGGCTAATATTTATCCTTCATCTAACATCGGTAAAACTGTTTCTCTAGTCCATATTACATTGATTGAAGATCACCACTTGCTTCTTTAGTGATTATTTTCAGAGAACACTCTGACCTGCTAGGAGATTCTACAATTGATGGATACATTTGTTGACTAGGAGGGCAATGTTCTCTCAGGCTTGTTTTTTGTTGTGTGAGATGCTAACATCCTGACCAGTATTTCTACAATGATAAAGTCAATCATTGTCACTAAAACAAGTTTCTTCATGGTTTCTGAGGTTATCCATTGCCTCCTTTGCAATTTCTGATGAGCAAATGTTGAAATTGAACCCCATTTGTTTCGAATGATATATGTTCCCTGCTGAACATTCATATTTGTTGCCTATAACAAATTGGTTCATTAAAATTTGTTAACTATGAATATCAAAGTGCTCTCCAGAGGATGACTTCTGGTGGCAGCCTGCAGGAGGAGGTCACACGTTGTGTAGCTCCCGCCAGGGTTCTTGTTTTCTTGGCCCTTTTTTCCTGGTTCCCAGGGGTTTTGGTGGACAATCTCTTCCTATAAGTAAGTAGAGAGGTCCTGGAGGAGAAGTATGTCAAAAATACCATAACTTAGAAGTCTGCAGCTGGAAATCCTTCAACTGACTCGGAGACTTTGCGTCGAGCTTCAGGGAAGATGGCGGTGGCAGGTCAGGCAGCCGGAGCAGCCCCCCCCCCCCCCCCCCCCCCCCATCACAGCAGGTATGCTAATGGGGGTACTGGCCATTGAGTTCGGAAAACAGTTTGAGAAGCATTTTGAGAGGCACTGCAGGTGATGCTCAACACTCTCCCTAAGTCAATTGAGGAGGCACTGGGTCATAAGAAGTTGGAGAGGACTTCAGAAGCTGTAAAGGAACATGGCAAACTGTTGAAATGGGTGGAGGAGGCTTTGTCGCAGCACAATGCCCAAATCACCTAATTGGAAGCTGAGATCTCGGTGGTGGTGGAAAAGAACAAGAATCAGAGGGTGCAGGTAGATGACCTGGAGAATCAGTCGAGGAGAGACAGTGACATAGTAGTATTGTCGATGGACTAGTAATCCAGAGACCCAGGGTAATGCACGAGAGTCCCGGGTTTGAATACCAGCCGATGATGGAATTCTAATTCAATTAAAATCTGGAATTAAAAGTCTAATGATGACTGTGAAACCACTGTCAATTGTCATAAAAAAATCTGGTTCAATAATGTCCTTTAGAGAAGTAAATCTGCTGCCCTGAACCTGGTCTCGCCTACTTGTGATTCCAGACCCACAGTAATGTAATTGACTCTTAATTTGGCTCACGGTTGGGCAATAAAAAGGCGGCACGTGGGGCATTGGTTCGCACTGCTATCTACGGCGCTGAGGACCGGGTTCAAATCCCAGCCCTGGGTCACTGTCCGTGTGGAGCTTGCACATTAATAAAACATAGAACAGTACAGCACAGATCACCCCGTGTCTGCGTGGATTTCACCCCCACAACTCAAAGATGTGCAGATTACGTGGATTAGCCATGCTAAATTGCCCCTTAATTGGAAAAAAAATAATTGGGTACTCTAAATTTAAAAAAGAAATTGATGGGCAATAAATGCTGGTAAGATGGTGGGGGTACTGACATTCTTGCCAGAGTTGGATAAGGCCTATCGAACACTCCAGCAGAAACCTCTGGCAAATGAGCCACCACGAGGGGTGATAACCAGATTCCACAGCTTCCACGAGAAGGAGTGGGTCCTGAACTGGGCCAAGGAGGATCGTGACCTGAGATGGGAAGGAAGCCATGTTAAAATATATCATGATCTAAGTGCAGAGCTGGCAAAGAAGAAGGTGGCCTTTAATAAGGTCAATGTGGCTTTATACAAGAGTGGAGTGAGGTTTGGAGTGGTGTACCCTACAAGGCTGTATGTTACCTTTGATACTTCAGAGGAGGCAGAAGCATTTGTTACAGAGCATAGACTGGGGTCGCGTTAAACGGGCCCCCTGTGGACTTATTATGGTTGTTTTGGGGAAAGGGGTTTGGGGTATTTTGTATTCTGTATTTTGTAGATATTTGTTGTTTTTTTGTGTTGGGATGAGATTGTTTTCTACAAGTTGTACAGTGGGGGATCGGAAGATAACTTTTGTAGGATATAGCTCAAGGCAATATTTCTCTTATATTTGGAAATATATGGCTCGGTGGGAACATACTTTAGGAAAGGGTGCTGAATTTTTGTTATATTTCGGTAGCCAGGAAGGGTAGGGTCACATTTTTCTTTTTTTTGGCGTTGGGGAAGGGCTACCTCGCTGGCTTAAGGTTTTAGCTAGCGAACAGGAGCGAAATGGGGGGAGGGTGTTGTACCGGTTTTAGTGGTTCGATGAGCCTAGCATTTTAGTTTGGTTGGGGATGGGGTTGGTAAAGAGGGGGGTACTGGTCTCTGGAATGTGATCAATAAGGATAGTAGAGTGTGTTTGGTTTGGGGAGGGGAGGGTTAATTTTCTGACAGTGATCATGAGATTGCCTTTGTTTTATTGTTTATGTTGGTTTGGCGGGCCTTGGGCCTAAATCCTCTGGGAAGGCACTTGAGAATCCTTTACAGTGGAAATGGCTGATTCTGGGTTGGGGGGGGGGGGGGGGGGGGGAAGGAGGAGGTGGGAGACCGCCGATTTGGTTGGTCACCTGGAACGTAAGGGGATTGGGGGGCCCAGTAAAAAGGTCGACAGTTTTCTCCCACGGGCAGCACGGTAGCATGGTGGTTAGCATAAATGCTTCACAGCTCCAGGGTCCCAGGTTCGATTCCCGGTTGGGTCACTGTCTGTGTGGAGTCTGCACGTCCTCCCCGTGTGTGCGTGGGTTTCCTCCGGGTGCTCCGGTTTCCTCCCACAGTCCAAAGATTTGCGGGTTAGGTGGATTGGCCATGCTAAATTGCCCGTAGTATCCTAAAAAGTAAGGTTAAGTGGGGGGTTGTTGGGTTACGGGTATAGGGTGGATACGTGGGTTTGAGTAGGGTGATCATTACTCGGCACAACATCGAGGGCCGAAGGGCCTGTTCTGTGCTGTACTGTTCTATATCTATATCTAAAGAATCTGAGGGCTGATGTGTTTTTTCAGGAGACTCATCTGTGGTTAAGGGATCACATCAGACTGCATAAGGGGTGGGTGAGCCATGATATTGGGTAAAGTATTGGCGGTAGATCTGAAGCCCTCTTCCCAAGGTGGTTGTAGAGGGTCAGACAGGCTTTGTCAAGGGACGGAAATTGATCAGCCAATATCTGGGGGCTCTTCAATATGGTTGCCCGTATGAGGATCCTGCACCGGAGGTGTTAGTGTCTTTAGATGCTGAGAAGGCATTTGACAGGATGGAGTGGAGTTCGAAATCCTGGAGATGTTCGGTTTTGGGCCAAAATTGATTTCATGGGTACAGTTGTTATATTGGGCCCCCTTGGTTAGTGTTCGAACTAATCCATTGAGATACTTTCATTTGAAAAGGGGACCAGACAAAGGTGTCCTGAGTCTCTCCTCTTATTTGCATTAGCGATTAAACCCTTAGCCATAGCATTGAGGGCTTTGGGTAAATGGATGGGGATAAAGAGATGGAAGGGATGGAGTCTAGTGTATCTCTAAATGCTGATGATTTGTTCCTTTTTGTTATTTTTAGGCTACAGGTTAAATTGTAGAAAAAGATGCTTTCCAGTTAACTCCCCGGGGTGGAGAGCCAACTCTGGGGCGTTGCCTTTTCGCCTGGCCAGCTCTAGCTTCAGGTATTTGGAAGTGCGGGTGGCCCGTGATTCGGCCCATTTGCACAAATTGAATTTCACAAGCTTGGTGGACAAGGTTAAGCACGTTATGCAAAATTGGGTAACCTTCCTGTGTCTGTGGGGGACAGAGTCCAATCTATCAAAATGACTATTCTTCTTAGGTTTTGGTTTTTATTTTAATGTCTTCCTATTTTCTTCCCCAAAGCTTTTTTTGAGATGGTCAACAAATTGATTTAATCTTTCACGTGGGAGGGCAAGACTGATGTTCGTAGAGTGGTTCTTCAAATGGATAGGAAGTTTGGGGTCCGAGCAATACTTACTTTGTTATAGTTATTATTAGGCAGCCAATGCTGAGAAGGTGTTTGGGTGGTGCAGTAACCCAGATTCCATATGGGGCAGATAGCAGTGGGGTCGTGTAGGAGGTCTAGCAGGGGTGCATTGTTAACAGCCACACTTCCGTCTTCTCCGGCTGGGTAACCCTCACACATGGTGGTCATAGCTACTTTGTGGATATAGGTGCAATTCAGGTAGCATTTTAAGGTTGGATCCGTGATGAGGTTGGCCCCTATCTGTGCCAATCATTTATTTGAGCCGTTGAGATTGGATGCTTCATTCGGGGTATGGGAAGCAAAGGACCTGGAGCGATTTGGTGATCTATTTATAGAGAGGCAGTTTACCAGCCCGAAGGAACTGACAGTGAAGTTTTTTTTTAATTTAGAGTGCCCAATTCTTTTTTCCAATTAAGGGGCAATTTTTAGTGCGGCCAATCCACCTAACTTTCACATCTTTGAGTTGAAGGGGTGAAACCCACGCAGACACAGGGAGAATATGCAAACACCACACAGACAGTGACCCGGGCGGGAATCGAACCCAGGTCCCCAGTGCAGTAGGCAGTAGTGCTAATTGATGGTGATGTTTCAGCTGGGGGGGGTAATAGTTTGTTCAGGCATCTTCAGATAAGTAATTTTGTGCGGGTGGTCTTCCCAACATTTCCTGAGATGCTGCGGCATCTCTGTTGAAAAGAGGGTGGAGTTTGGAGTTGTTTCGTTTGCTTGGTTGGTTGTAGTTTTTTATCTTGGTGGATGGTGGGTATGGTTGTTTGGGGTTTTTGTTCTGCGGATTTTGTGTATCATCTCTATTCGTTGTCTTTTAACAATTTGCTGTTACGTTTCTGTTGCAATTTCCAAGTGAGAAAAGCTGCTTCATTCGTGTGACTTGATCTCCAATTGCAATTGACCTTTGTTTTTTATATATCTTCACTGTGAGTGGGAAACTGCTTCTGTGATTGTTATTTGCATACGTGAAATCCCATGGGGAATTTGGGTTTTGATGTAAAATGTATTGTAAAAAATAAAACAATATTTTTTTTTAAAAGTGCTCTTCAGAGGAACAGCTATGGTCACACAATTTTTTTTAAAGTGCTCTCCCTGAAGGAAAATGTTCTCTTTTATTGGCTGAAACTAACAAATTTAAGCTTCACAGCCATGCTCCAATTTGTGAGTACTGTTCCAGTTTCTTTTACGCCATTTGTTCTTCAGTCTCGAACATTGAAATATCGCTTCTCACAGAAAATAGGAGAATGGCAGCGTACATCCATAATTAACAAATAGCACATTTTAAAGCCATATATTTCAACTCACATCAACGGGTGATTAATTAGAGAAAAAACACAGGAATGTTTCCATTTTTATTTGAAAAGGATTTTAATGTGTGATTTAATAGTATTGTTTAACCATTACCCTGCTCAGTTGTTGTGATACATGGTAATGAGGTTCAATTGTTTTATAATTGATGTCATAAGTTAACATTAAATTCACCAATTAGTATTACTAAATGCATTGCATTTATAAAGTTACTTTCATTCTACAAAACAATTGATCCTATGGTACAAGGACACAGTTGACGAACCGTTGAGTTCAGTACAACTAATATACTTCAGTGACAAGGTATCGGAATATTCAACTGCCCAATACTATAACATATTCCACACACAAAGTTGGTAAAAGCAGCAATCCTTTTTAAAGATCAATGCCAATATCCATGGCATAATGATACCGCATCTTAATGTTAGAGTTATTGCCGTTATCTTACTTGGTTTATCTTTAAAAATTCTGTTAGAAGGTTTGATTTTAAATAATAAGACTGATAATCTGGTGCACTCAGCATGTTATTAAAAATGTAATACACATTGGGATCAAACGTTTTATGTACTGGAAAAGCAGGATATGTCCAAAGCATGCTGTTGATTTATGTTCCACCTTCATTTGAGCTCTGGGGTTTTGCTTCATTGCATGAAATCTGAATGCTAAATTAGCTGTCCATGGATGTGTTTAAATTCATACTTTCTTAAAGGCTATAATTATAACTGGAACAAATAGTGAGTTTACCCCCATGACTCCGAAGGTATCTTGTAAGCACGTCTGAACTTTCTTGAAGTCTGATACTGCTGCATTTCTACAAACCTACCATGATTGAATCAATGCATTTTCATAACTGCAGCATTTTTCTTTAAAGTCTAGAGGGTACTCTGGACGAATGGGCATTGTTTATGGTGGTGTGAGATAAAGCATTGCGCAACACAGAATATTTTTCTCTGAACTCGCCATTCAGGATGCCACCCCTCTAATGCCACATCGGACAGGATTCTCCGGTCCGGTCAGCAATGGGCATCATGGCAGGCAGGATTAGAAAATTCTGAGTGCCGCCAAAAGTCATTTTCCCACTGGTGTAAAATTAGTTTCGACTTTGCTGCTCCTGACTTTCATGACATGTCGGATTGCCCGTTACTCCATGTTGAGAACTACATTTGCATGCATTTGAATCTCATGGATACTTATTAAACACCCAGCTCGCTGGAATCATATATCCATTCCAAATCAAATGACTGTACTGGTAGCTAATTACACTGGCATGATTCACAGCTGCTTATAAGTGACTTGCACTTGGTGAACTGCACTTCACTCGCATCCTTGAGATGTATGTGTGCACGCTTGCCTACCTTTCTCTGTGCTGCGCACAAGGATGCTCTGACTTGTACCAAGGCTGTTCAGGCACGACCTGCAGGAAGGCAAGTGGTGGGCTCCGGAGCCAAGGCTTCTCATGCAAGACCAGTGGGAAGGGGGTGGGGGGGGGGGGGGGGGGGGGGGGGGGGGGGGGGGGGGGGTTGGTATTAGTAGGCAGAGGCTTGACTGGGGGAAGAGAAGCAGTTAACACAAGATAGAGGGAAAAGGCTGGAAGGCAAATGCTTGAATGGTGACCTTTAAGGGGTGTGGCAAAGAAGCCCGGGTAAAGTAGTCGCGTCCAGAAAACAAAGACAGCCCTGAGACATAGCACAAGAAGTAGTGACTTGTTCCAGGGCTCCACTTGGGATCTCTGTGGATTTTCAGAAGGATATCTGAGATGTTACCAACATCCCATTTAGCAAGGCATGCAGTTATGTTCAGTTCTCCCTTGGATGATGCCAGCCTGGCTGCCACAGCAGTGGGCTTTACTGCTACCTCCAGTTTCCCTCGGGTACGGGGTGCCATCGACTGCACACAAGCGGCTTTTGGAGCTTCCTGGGAGCAGCCACTACAATTCATCAACAGGAAAGGGTTCCACTCTCTCAATGTGCAGCTGGTTTGCAACCACCAGAAGCAGATTATGTCGGCTCGTACATCGTGAGTAACTAGCAGGTGTAACAGATCGTCAAGGGCCCTCACAGCATCTGGGTTTAGAACCCCGGTGACAAAGATGACTCACAAAATAAGTGGCTGATGACAACCATTCAGCGGCCACAAAGTACTTCAGAGAAGAAGTACAATGCTGTTCATTCTACAACAAGGTCATTGAGCAAACTGTTGGCATATTTCAGATGGATTTAGATGTCTGGACAGATCTCCCGTCTCATCCTGCTTGCTGTGCTCTGCGCAACCTGGCTCCAATGAAGGGGTGATTTGGCAGGATGAGTGATGGAGGATCTGCGCACTTCCTCTGATGGTGAGGACACCCTGAAGAGCAGAGCTCAATGGGGGCAAGGAATCTGAGGTTTCAGAGGAAGAGGACATCAAGTACGGGCCAGATGAGGCACACATGCACATGAGATGCTTATAGCCACCAGGTTCAAGGAAGATGATGATGTCTAGCTCAAACGAGACTCTTTCAACAGTTCCCTCTATGCTGGGTCCACCTTAATACCCGTTGTCATCTTCATGAAGCACATCAATATCAGACAGTATCTGGAGCATGTGACTTTTGTGTTGTGGGATAATAACCCCACAGGGCATTTTGTGAGCAGAGTAGACATGGTGAAGCCTCTTCGAGCATCTTACTAACATCCCAATTTCTTAAGGCAGCCCTTAAGAGAAAGGAACAGCAATGCAGTGCATTTGTAACAGTATGCCTGCAATGTTACAAGATACCTCAAAGAGAGCAATCATGACTCAGTGGTTCTCATCTTGCTGCCCGAGGTCTAAACTGAATCCGCACTACAGTATCCCGTACCCGCCTCCCTGAACAGGCGCTGGAATGTAGCGACTAGGGGCTTTTCACAGTAACTTCATTGAAGCCTACTCGTGACAATAAGCGATTTTCATTCATTTCATTTCTGCACACGCCATCGCGCATGCAAGACAATTGTTCGGGCCTCATCATCATACTGAGTCCACAGCATGAAATCTACTCCCGATCTACTCTCGACTATCAATAAAATGATGGAAGAGGTAATCAAAATTGATATCAAGAGGCACTTGCTTAGCAATAACCTACTCACTGATGCAACGTTTAGATTCCACTAGGGTCACTCAGCTCCTGACCTCATTACAGCCTTGGTTCAAACATGAACAAATTGAACTGGACTAGCCTTTCCTCCTACAGCCCTCCAAGTGCCAATGCACTTGGATGTCCCTGCTTCTGCCTGCTGTGGACCCAAACCCATCCTGTGCTAACCAGATGGTGAATCCAAGCCTGTTCTAAAACTTGGTCTCACTAAGGCATGTGCATTTGGAGGGTGTGGTTGAACACAGGCCAAAGCAGGTGATGAAGATACCTGATCTGTATGTGTGCGAGAGAACAAGTGGTGATGTGCCTTCTGCTGGTAGTGTGTGATAGCTCTGTGGACGGTAACCTTGTGAATGCCTGATGGCCTTGTGAGAGTTGAGTGAGGAAAAGGTGGACTTACCCTGTTGGATGGATGAGAATATTCATCCCCTTCCTGCACTAGATGACAGGTCTTCTCTGGGGCACATTAGACCTGGCAATCTGCCTCCAAGCTAAGGCTGGTGGACCTCTGGCTCCCATCATGGGGGAAAGGTTTTCACAC
The DNA here is from genome assembly GCF_902713615.1 of Scyliorhinus canicula. Classification (NCBI taxonomy): domain Eukaryota; kingdom Metazoa; phylum Chordata; class Chondrichthyes; order Carcharhiniformes; family Scyliorhinidae; genus Scyliorhinus; species Scyliorhinus canicula. The sequence continues at coordinate 114,855,352 of NC_052155.1, forward strand.
CAGTCCTCCACTGTCTGGAGTACGGTGTCTCTAAAGTTTGGAACAGAGTGCTTGGTAATCTTAGGGGTCATTCTACTGGTCGGCATGACAAGTCAGGGGCTGCAGAGAGTGATGTGTGCATGGGTGTGGTTTAAATATGGCGTCCACAAAAATGAACTGATGAGGTAACGGTGGGGTGGACAATTCTCAGCCCACCCCGTCACAAGACACAACATGCATCACATTCATGCATATTCAATAAACTGAAAGTGCCTGCATCTTTTCCACCCATCACCTCACTTAGGGCGCGATTCTCCACGAATGCGGCGAATCGTAAAGGCTGCTGTGAAACTGGTTGTGTTTCACGGCAGCCTCCGCGCCCCCTCCCGGGACCCGATTCTCCCCCCTGGGCGGGGCTAGCAGCGGGGCCCCGTGAAGCACGGCATCGCGGCCTTAGCGACCATCGCTAAGTCTGCGCGCCAAGCGTCACGCCGGCTGACGCGCACGATGACGTCAGCCGCGCATGCGCGGGTTGGATGTCTCCAACCCGCGCATGCGCGGGGCCGTCATCTCCCTCGGCCGCCCCACAGACTGATCCTGCGGGGCGGCGGAGGGAGAAAGAGTGCGTCCGTTACGGACGCACTGCCCGCGATCGGTGGGCACCCGTGGTACTGCCGTGCCAATCGGGGCCTTGGATGCCCAGAACGGGCATGTTGTGGCTGTTTTTACGACGGCAGCAAGCAGGTGTGTTTGCTGCCGTAAAAACGGCCGTAAAGGCCTGGGCACTTGGCCCATCGGCCTGGGAGAATCGCTGTTCGCCGTAAAAAACGGCGAGCAGCGATTCGTGTCGTGGGGCGGGGGGGGGGGGAGAATAGCGGGAGGGTGTGAAAAATGTCGGGGACGCCCTCCCGCTATTCTCCGACCCGTCGTGGGCAGCGGAGAATCTCGCCCTATCTCTGGTGTAGAAAATTCCACCCATAGTGCATAATACTGTACCATTAGCCTATTAATGTGGAACATTGAAAGTGCCCAGACTCAACTCACACACAACTCCTTACAAGTCGGAAAAATCCCCTCAGTGTATTGGATTTGGTCTCAGATCACAAACATAAAAGACCAATGCTCTAATCCACTATGGAAGCGAGTCCGCATGATGTTTATTCTATTCTACTCTGCTCCCAGTTATGAGAGATTCTTACAGGAATCATGGCCGGGATTCTCCAATCCCACGACCAAGCTGACGCCGGTGTGAAAATCGGCGCCAACCACTCCGGCGTCAACGATCTCCGATAATAAGGAATGCTTCCCTTTCTAGGCGGCTAGGTCGACGCCAGAGTGGTCCCGCCAGCTCCAGCTGGCGCAGAACGACCGCCGTGATTCCGCGCATGTGCGTGGGTTCCCGTCTCCGCGCCGGCCCCCGGGCAAAGTGGCGGAGCCCTACAAGGCCAGGCGCAGAGGAACATAGGCCCCCACGGAACCAGCCCGCCCGCCGATCGGTAGGGCGAGGTCACCGTGGGGGACCCCCGGGGTCGGATACCCCCGTCACCCCTCCAGGACGGCCCCCACAGACACAACCTTCTAGGTCCCGCCGTGTGGGACCTGAGTAACCCACGCCGACGGGACTCGGCTGAACTCCGCGGCCACTCGGCCCGTCGGGGGCGGAGAATCGGCGGGGAGATTCTTTCAACAGCCCCCGACCGGCGTGGCGACGATCCTGCGGGCGCCGGAGAATCGGTAAGCCGGCGGCGGGCGCAATTCCCGCGCCCCCCCCCCCCCCCCCGAGATTCTCCAACCCGGCGCGGGGTCGGAGAATCCCGTCCCACATCTCATGAAATCATAAGTTTCCATTCCATAATTTCCCACCCATTAATATTGGTGGAGAGAAAATGATGAGTTGCAAAATCTCAATTGCCTCCTTGCAAACACTACTCCTATCTCAAAGTCCAAACATGAAACTCCCCAGTCCAATGTGAAACCAAATAGACAAATGTTTCCAGGGATTATTGATTTAGACATGTAGTTAGAATATAACTCGCAACCTCTAAATCAGCCAATCAGTGACATGGCCCACAAAATTAAGCACAGTCAATAAAATCAGAAATTTATTTTTTGTTTGTCATCTTCTCAATGCGTCATAAAAAGAAAAGGTATGGAGGTACTGTACACTTGGGTTTCTTCCAAACACGATGCAAGGCTTATTCAGGAGATGTTGCTCATACAATACGAAGATGGAGAACTAAAGCCCACGCAAACACTCAGCTGACCTCACTACAGATCAGGTTACGTTCCACCAGCAGGAATGTATTACTTAAATACATTACAGGTAGGAAGTATAAGTCCACCTCATTCTGAACCTTAATTTTCATCTCTCTGTCTCAAAACTTCTGGAAGGGATCTGAATTTTGTATTGATTAGTTTAATTTATTTTGCACTTTTGGTGCCATGTCCAGTAATGTCAAAATATAGTATAAAAGAGACAAATGTATATTAATATTAGTAAAGTTGCCTGAAAAGGTAGGCAGTGGTTTTAGTCTAATAGGAGCAGGTGCAAAGTCTCAGCAAAATAATGATATTAAAAACAAATTCTGTTTTTAGCAAAACCTACTTATTTACCATACCTTTGTTTCTCCCTCAGAATTTCTCATCTTCTCCCCTTGGTAAAGTGCTTTATGGTGCTGCTGTGCAGGGTCTATTTTATATTGATAATTGAAAATCATTGTTAAATTTTGAAAGGAGCTGACAATCTCTTAACCACTGTACAGTTATAAAATTTAACTCCAAATGATAGAGGATAGTTATTATACATTCATAAGCAATACTTTCCTTAATTCCATGACAATGTGAGCATTGAAAGCATTGCTCTTCACCTACATCACTGTGAAATAGAACACAGACTGATTCTTACAATGTAATATGGAAGTGGCAATTTCTCTCTTTTCATTTTTCTATGATTTTTTTAGGTCATGTTCTTTATCTTTTTCTTTTTTCTTCATCTTTCACTATGCACGACTATTTGACTTTCAAGCGTCACTTTTTAACACTTAGAAAAGTGGTGGGATTATGCTAGCACCAAAACCAAACCATAAGGGCCTCACAGACAAGACATTCTGGGATGCCTGAGAAGTATACTTTCAAAAGATAATTAGTCACTGTGGTGGTATGATTAGCATAGCTGCCTGCCATTGGTGCAGAACACCGGCTTACCATTGGCCCTGGTCGGTCATGTGCCTCTCGACCGGTTGGTTGAGACCAGTCATGTGACGGATCCCCGATTGGTCGAGAGGCTGAGTTAAAGGGCGGGGTATAAATACCCAGTACTCCCGGCGGTCGTCCTTCTACTGTAATCAACCGCAGAGCTTAACATCTAGTATATTAAAGCCATACTTTTGTTCAGCAACTCGTCTCGCATTCAATTGATGGTACATCAGTCACAAATGATAAACATTATTGTCCGATCTGCTGAATGATTTGTTGCTTTTAACCACCTGTGCTGAGGTAAGATGCATCTAAGCAACTGTACCCTGTAGATAAATAAGCATCCTTAGTAACTAAAAATGATAGAAAAGTGCAAGTTACTTCACCTTTCTAAAAAGATTAACGTTCAATTAATAAATGGAAGCTGCGTATGGTCGATGCTGCAAAGTCTAATTAATGTTTGTCAGTACCCAGCAAAAAATTAGGTCAGACGAAATAGTCTCTTGATCTGTCTGCCAGATATTCTCCTGTATTCCATTTGATCTGCATTTCTATACTCTTTCCCAAGCTTGCCTCCCTGCCTCTTTCCTCACTTGCCCTTTATTCTTTTATGCCTTTGCCCGAATCCCACCCAGTATACATTGCTAGTCCCTCTCTGGTCAAATCTCCATTTCTCTGATGGAACGCGACCAGGAGGCAACATCTTGCCTCCATCACAGGTGAAACAGAATTGAAATAATTGGCTACTTCCACTCCAAAAAGAAAGTTCTGATAATCCTTCAACTCAAAATGTTTTCCTGGTTTACGACAAGAACAGGAACAAAAACAGGTTTAGTTGCATAGGGGCTATGTTCCGAGACTTGGGGCACGACTTAACAGAAACATTTCTAAGTGTGATTTTGGGCACGTTTGGCGGGGTGTTTCTCGATGGCCATGTTGCCAAGATCACCAGGACCTCAGCGGATACTTCTTTTCCCCAAGAGCCAACCCATCATCCTGGGGTGGCCTCGAAGATACCGGGATCTCCACGTGTTCCAGGATGTAACTGTCAGACACGGCCCCAGGGAAGCGGGGCACACGTGCATGATCCAGACGTGGTGGTCACACACGGGTTGAACATTCAGGGAGTGGAACCCTTTCCTGTTAAAGGGCACTCCCTGATGCCCTGGAGCGTGCAAAGAAACATGCTTGCATCTATCACCCCCTGGGCCTGGGCGTCCTGGCGATGGCAGAGAATCCTGCAGCTCGGACATCTTGGTGGGCCTGGTCCAGTTCAAAGTTGATAAAGTCTAATGCCCAGGCATACACGGCATCTGTGACTTCACGGATGCACTTATGGTCTGTAGTTTGGGAAATGCCACACAAGTCCCGCTTAAGCCTGAGAATGAACCGGTTACACAGAAATTCAGGGCTGTGGTGACCTTCATGCCCACCAGGATTGGGTGTCCTCCTCCTTCACGGGGTGCCAGTTTCATGAGGACATGGCACAGGTGCCGCACTGTCTCTTTGTTGGGACAGAGTCACCTGCTGTCCATCATCTCCTTGAAAGACGAAAAACGCCTCTACACCTTGGACCATCGCTGGTGCCCCATTCTAAATTCCTCCTCGGCCTGATGGGTGGCGGGTCTTAATGGTGTGCAGTGGCCCCCTGCATAAGGGGTGCCACCTCCAGCCTGCGCCACGCTGCTGCCTTCTCTGGTGTCTGCCAGCCCCAGCTGCCACCAGCACCGCAAGGGCAGCGTCTGCAGGACCGACAGCACCAGCCATAATGTTATATCTGTAAGGAATTGGAGGAGAACAACCGATAATCAGTTAAGGCTTCCACCCCTGGGCCCACAAATTCCCCCAAGCCTCCCTCACCCTTATGCCTCCTGCCTTCTCTCGGAGTGCTGTCCACCAAGCCAGTTGTGCTGGAAAACTTCGCTCTGCGCACTCAGCCCTGGCCACAGCAGGAACCCCTAGACCACAGAACCCTGCCGGAAACATTAGGGAGACCGTGCTCATGTGCCCTCACCTGATCCACACACTTACCCTATAGTCGCTAGGATATCCCCAGTGCTAAAGCTCGAGTGTTTGATTTTTGGTTGCTGCCTCTATGATGCTGATGCTTCGAGAGTTCAGGCAAACTGTTCAGACTTCAAAGTTTGATTGAAATGCGATGCAGTAATCATGATTTGAGACATGGCACGCGTACCCATGAGAAGCCACTTGAGAAATATTTTATTGGCAGAAATTGTCAGCATTGACAAAGATTTGAAAATCAACTATGTAACACTCCCCATATCACACTAGCTATTAATCAACAAGGAAACCGTTCCATATTGGTACCAATACAAAGCTATATCAGCTCAGTTTCAGACAAAACCCATCGCACGGTATTACCCCTCGTGGGTTCCTCAACAGAAACAGTAGGGAAGCCTGAGAATGTGTTATCTCCAGATCTTTGTCATGGAAATGATCCGTCCATCAATGCATTACTTGTTGGTTGTGCCACATATCAGTGCCATTCTCCGTCCATGAGCTGTGCAGGCCCTGCCGCACCGCCCAATCTCATCGGAACAAATTCTGGCATCCACAAATTCCACTGCAGTTGAACATTCTTGACTTCCAGCATGTTTGGCCCACAATGACATGCTTGTTACCTGCAGCCCTCATCACACCAGCAACAAAAGCATCAGCAATCTGTAATGCACCAGGTCCCACAGCATCCTCTTGCTTCAAATCTGATCGCCTTCGGGACACATACGTCCCCCCGGAGCCCGGTAGTTCGTGGTATCTTAGAAAAATTGTCCAATTGTCCTTTAAAACTGTGTTAGTAATAAAGTTTGTTTTAATACAACCATATCCCTATTTGTTTGTGCAATTACTTCTGGAGCGAAGTATCCTTTCCTCACAGTCTTACAAAATTAAAATAAAATATTGGGGTTCCTGTCGAGTATCCTTATGGAATCCTAGAATTCACAGTGCATTCAAGGTCAATTTAGCATGGCTAATCCACCTAACCTGCATATCTTTGGATTATGGGAGGAAATCGGAGCTCACGGAGAGAAATTGCAAACTCCACGCAGTCAACCGAGGCCGGAATTGAACTGGAACCCTGGAGTGAGGCAGCAGTGCTAACCACTGTGCAATCATGCCATGTCACTGTTGGGGTCTAGTTTGGGAAAAGAAGGAGAAGACAGCAGCCTCCAAGTATTTGCAGCTGCAAGCAGTAGTAAGCATGAAACATAAGCTGCAGCAGAGATGTGAAGTGCTCTCACAACTAACAAGGCCAATTCCGCATTAGCAATAGCCTTCAGCTGTGAAGAAAGGCTGCTCACAGTCAAAGGGAGTTGAAGTGGCCTTCAGCATAGAACCAAGAGCAGGGCATTGTCCTGGAAGTGTTTGATAGGACAGGCAGGCAGCAGCTATTGTTGCTCCTGTTCTGGGTATCCACAATATTAAAAGATGGCTTGAAGGCCTCAAAGATTAAAAGTCCCTCACCACTTCCCAGGCCCAGAGGCAATACCCGACCTGGACCGCTTCAGCCCCTGACCAAGCCCAACTCCCCTAAGGGATGTCCCTCCACTGTTGTTTTCTCCCCCCCCCCAAACACTGGAGCAGCGGCTCCATTGCCCTAGAGCTGCATGCCGGAAAATGATAATGGCTACTCACCTCCTCAGTTCCCATCAGCAGCCATTGCGCCAACTTCGTGGTTATAAAAGGGAGTACTAAACGACGCCCGCGTGATTTCATGCTGCGGGAGGCAGTTGCATTCGACCAATATTGCTAATGAGATGCAAATGAGTTAATGATATGCTCACCATATCTGGGCATGATCTGGAGCTCGCTATAGTGAGCGGGCCGGTTAGATGGCGCACGAATCTCGATTTTGGCTTTTCCCACTATTTAACTGGCACGGATCTATGTGGTGGTTAAAACGCACCCTAGAAATCCAGAGCCATGAGTTTAAATTCTATAGCTGAGGAATTTAAATTTAGTTAATTCAATAAACCTGGGATTTAAAAAAAAATCTAATATCAGTAATGGTGACCATGAAAAGACTGAATTGTAAAAACTCATTCAGTTCAAAGGAAATTTGCCATTGTTACCTGTGTTTTCTGTAAAGGTACTGGGAGGGCCACCAGCTACTTTGAATATGCTGCGTTGCCCAGAGTCAACCGGCATTTTACAAGTCACTGACCTTTCACAAAGTTCTGAACAGCCTCATTATTTCAATATGTGGTACGTCCCTGATTCCTGTGTGGCCATACACTGCTGTGCTCCCACTGGTCCTATTCCAGCTCCCTAAAGATTCCATTCCTTTTTCACTTCACTTCAGGTCACATTGTACTTCTAATCTCTCACATCCTAATCCACCTCTCTTTTGTCTCTCTCTCTCTCCAGAGGAATCATTCCACCTCTGCTCACACAATATGTCTCAACTACCATTTCACACATGTCCTATTCTCCCTCTCTTCACACATTCCAATCTAGGTCTTCAGACAATCCTCATTCTGTCTAACCTAACATTCTGCTTCTCTTCCCGCTTTCCATTCTACCTGTACTCTCACTTGTCCCATTCTAACTCTCCATTCGCTGGTCGTTTCTCCTTCTCCTCACACATCCCATTCTTCCCTACTCTGCTTCTTCTCACACATTACATACCCAGGCTTTTGGCTCTTCTTTCCGAAAGCAAGATTTCACACCTTCGCTGGAATGATGCACATAGTTTGAAAGTCTCAGCCTGGATCATAAATAGTCTAAAAAAATACATTCAACTTGCAAAACAATGAAATGAAACTCACATAATCTGGTCACTCGTCCATGCTGGGACAAATCCGTATCATAAACCTGCCCAACAGAAAGTATTAGGGGCTCATTGAGACCAAATTTACTGATAAACTTCACCCCAGACTGTGTGTTTACCTGGCCATGATGCACCATCCCCATTGGGTTTGTGACCTTTACTTGTTGTGGATCTTTCTGGGGCATTCAGCTGAAATTTGAGTCCTGGGTTAGTGAGAGCTGCTGGATGGGAATCACTTCTGATTCAGAGCTAACAACCGGAAGTGTCAGGGGCTTCATCACTTTTATGTAACTCAATCCTTCCCTTTTCACCAACTACTGGGGAGTTTTCTGGAGTCTCTCCCCATTCCTTGACCACAAAATCCAGAGTGTTCTCACCTTGTGTAACTCTGAAGTCCTGTCCTGGTTCCAGCCAACATGCTGCTCATTTCCGGACATATTTTCCCTCTCTGCATTTCTCGGCAGCGGGAGGCTGTGGGATGCTCTGCTCCCGCTGCTGTCAATGGGATTTTCCACTGAAGCTAGCCCGTACCGCTAGCAAACCTGTGGCAGGGGTGAGCTGCCGGCAGGGCCAGAGAATCCTGCCACCAGCGAATGGCCAGAGAATTCTGGCCGCTGAGTTTTGTTTTTAAACACAAATCTGCTGTCCATCAGTGAGAGCTGGAACTGATTGCAGGGCTGTAATTGGAAGGGCAGTGAGAGCGGGAAAGACAGCATCGATGATTGGAGAAGCAGCCTTTGATTGGAGAAACTTGAGCAGCAGAAAGAGAGACGAGGAGAATTGAAACCAAAATTAAACCATTTTCTGACTTCAAACTCTTCAGAGCAGAACCTCAGAACTTGGGAATCAGTGGACAGTTGACACTATTTTTCATCCCTTTGGAAGTATTCATTTTTTTTTAAATCCTTTTAAAATTGTGTGTTTTTTTCATTGAGGGCAAGAGGACTATTTCTAGCTGCCACTTATTATGATCCCAAACCAGACCCCAACAGTGACTCGGATACTGGACAGAAACCCCAATATTTTATTTTAATTTTATAACTTTGCTTTAGCTCCACCCAGCAATTAGATCATCTCATCAAGCTGAAAATGAATTACCTCCCCAGGGAATCCCCTTAAACAAAAAGTATTAGCCCAAACGTTTTACGCTGGTTATTTGCACCTTGACTCCTAAAAGCTTTGCTGTCTTTCAAACCAAGATTCTTTTTAAAACATGACTGCAGCAGTCAAGCACACTCTAACCCAGGCTTTTAACCCTTACTTCACCAAATAACTATAACACAATATAGCTGAAATACAGCGAGAGAGAGAGAGAGAGAGAGACACATTTAGGAAGAAGTGGAATTTGTGTGAAAGGAGGAGATCTTGCAGGTCATGCAGAGAGAGAGCAACATTGCTAATTTCACACTTGCATCATCACATTCATCACACCCTGGGGAAGATACACACAGGTGAGTCTTTTTAAAATTATTTATAAACAAACTGGCCCCTCCCTATCCCCCATTTCTCTAACAGTTACAAAAAAAACCTCATCTCAATATTGCAGAAAAAGAAAAGAAACGGATTGGGAGGAAAGAGTATAGCCAAGATGGCAGTAGATCTGTGCAGATAATATGTCTTCAGCAATGTCTGTGAAAGAGAGGGAATGTGGAAGGGAAGGAGAAAGCAAGAGAGAGAGAGACACACACACACATTTAGGAAGAAGTGGAATTTGTGTGAAAGGAGGAGACCTTGCAGGTCACGATGCAGAGAGAGAGCAACATTGCTCATTTCACACTTGCAGCTAATTTTATTTATTTATGGACATGATTCCCAACTCTTTTATTTTGCCTTCTAAAACCCTCCTCCTGGGGCTGGCTTTCAAGTTAAACGACTGCTGCAACAACACTAACCAAAGAAAAAACTTAAACCGTTTCTCATGGCTTTCTTCCTCTTCCATTTGCACATAAGAAATTCCCTCTCACTGCTCCCAAACTCCTTCCTACCTCCTGTTGCCTCCTCCTCCGTCCCTACCTCTTCTTTCAATTCTCCCACCAACTCCCCTTTCCCTCTCTACATATCACGATACATCATTGGGGATATCATATTCTGTTCCTTTGTAATGAGGTAACTGGAAAGTCAGAATCCTGGCCAGATCAGATGGCTGTCAGATTTATAGTCCAAATCTGTACCCGACTACATTCATCTCACAGTAATTTTACAATTCCATCCATTTGAATAGAACATAGAACAGTACAGGCCCTTCGGCCCACGATGTTGTGCCGACCATTTATCCGAATCTAAGTTCAACAAACTTACACCCCTTCAATTTATTGCTGTCCATGTGCCTGCCCAAGAGCCGCTTAAATGTCCCTAATGACTCTGGCTCCACCACCTCTGCTGGCAGTGCATTCCACGCACCCGCCACTCTCTGTGTAAAGAACCTACCTCTGACATCTCCCCTAAAACTTCCTCCAATCACCTTAAAATTATGTCCCCTCGTGACAACCATTTCCTGGGGAAAAGCCTCATCGCCTTGTACACGTCTATCAAGTCACCTCTCATCCTCCTTCGCTCCAATGAGAAAAGCCCTAGGTCCCTCACCCTTTCCTCATAAGACCTACCCTCCAATCTAGGCAGCATCCTGGTAAATCTCCTCTGCATCCTCTCCAAAGCATCCATATCCTTCCTATAATGAGATGACCAGAACTTGACATAATATTCCAAGTGTGATCTAACCAGGGTTTTATAAAGCTGCAGCTGAAGTGGCTTGGAAACATTTGCATTTCCCCCAGATGACAAAAAGTGCTATAATGGTCTGGACCCTCACCTTGCAATGACTTTGCTGCTTTGTGTACATGATTCCATGTCACAAAAACATTTCAGCCACTCTCATCATAAAAAAAAGCTGGAGAGTTATCCCGGTGTCCTGGCTAATATTTATCCCTCAGTGAACATCATAAAAAACAGATTACCTATTCAATATGACATTGCAGTTTGTGGGAGTTTGCTGAGTGTAAATTAGCTGGCTCATTTCTTGCATTACAACAGTGATTGCTCTTCAAAAGATACCTCTGGCTGTAAAACACTTTGAGATATCCTGTGGACATGAATAGCACTATATAATTGCTCAATCACAGCAGGAGAGTCTCAGGAGGACAGCAGAAACACTTCAGGGATGTCCTCAAAGCATCCCTGAAGAGGTCAAACATACAGCCAATTAATGGAAGCCCGTGGCTTATGATTGACCAAAATGGAGAAGGCTCATTCGGGAAGGCACTGTGTGCATTGAGAGACTTCATCAGGAACTTGCACAGTGAAGTCGAGGCATCGGAGGGAGTGTACAAACCTCCAAATATTGACCCAACCTTTCACGCATCACCTACTTCCATGTGGCGACTAGGGGCTTTTCACAGTAACTTCATTTGAAGCCTACTCGTGACAATAAGCGATTTTCATTTCATTTTCATTTCATTTCACCATGCTGCCCTTGAATACTTGCATTCATATTCTTCATCTTCTTATGCAGTCCCTCGGGATGACTTGCTTCCACTCTGGGATAGAAATCTGCAGACTAGCACCGTTGCTTCACAGCGCAGGGTCCCGGGTTCGATTCCCACTTGAGTCACTGTCTGTGCAGAGTCTGCATGTTCTCCCCATGTCTGCATAGGTTTTCTGATTGCTACGGTTTCCTCCCACAACTCCCAAAAAATGTGCTTGTTAGGTGAATTGGATATTCTGAATTCTCCCTCTGTGTACCTGAACAGGCGCCGGAGTGTGGCGACTAGCAGATTTTCACAGTAACTTCTTTGCAGTGTTAATGTAAGCCTACTTGTGACAATAATAAAGATTATTATTATAGTCCTATGAGTTTGCCCTACATATTGCTGTTCCATTGAATTGCTTTTCTGAGTTTTATCGTGGACGCTAAGGTTAAACTCAGTACTTCTTCAAGGTGTGGGAGAATTATTCGAAATGTCCTCCATTAAAGGAGACTTGTTTACAGTTCACCGATCTGTCCTCTCTGTTGTGGTTGGTTGGTGAACTATGCAGCAAGTCCTGAACAGTAAGGGAATAAGTTCAACGCTCTACCCAATCACAACCAACTGGCCCTCCTCTCCCTCACCCACCCTAAGTAGGAAAATAAACACAGCCAAGCGGAACAAAATACAAGGAAGATAAAACAAAATGAGAATTTTCACACTGTTAGAGGTAAAGTTTTTCCACCTGTTGCCATGATTCTCGCCAGTAAAAATGTCATCGTTAGTGTTGACAGTTCTAAGGTAGTTCTTGGTACCAACTTGCTAAAGGTTAAAATATTGCACTTCAAAGAGCAAAGCTGTGAATGAAAATTAGAAAAAATAGCAACAAGGAGAGAGGGTTCTTTATATAGCAAGAGTTGATTGGCAACATCATTTTAAAAATTAACGCCTAAAGTAACAATAGGAACTTTATCAAGTGCCTCTTTTCCTTTCCCAGATTCCAATCAGAGAGCTATGCATTGAAACAGCAAGTTTAACATAACTAATCACTTAGCTCATGTCCAGCATTATGTTATAATAAATACAAGCAGTAAGGTGTGATTTCAAGTGTGCAATCTAATCTTGGACTTTGGTTGATGTTCCTGAGTTGTTCTCACTTCACTCTTCTGATTCTACCTTATGTAATTGTTTTCCGGATGCTGGATTTATTTTACCAGTCTGCCTCCTGTGGCATCTGTACACTTTGAGACAAGCTAGTAAACAATGTGCAGGTGCTGCCAATAGAGATTGTTCCACCAAAAGAGGAGGTTCCCATTGGGGTTTGTGGCAGCAATAAAAATAGATTGCCACATGTGAGGAATAAAAGAATGATCAAGGTGAAGTTAGGGCCGGTCAAGGACAGTAGTGGGAACATGTGCATGGAGTCTGAAGATATAGGAGAGGCCCTAAATGAATACTTTTCTTCAGTGTTCACAAAGAAGAGGGGCCATGTTGTTGAGGAGGATAGTGCGATACAGGCTGGAGGAGGTAGATATTTGGAAGGAAGATGTGTTAGAAATTTTGAGAAGCCTGAGGATAGATAAGTCCCCTGGGCCTGATGGGATTCATCCTAGGATTCTTTGGGAGGCGAGGGATGAGATTGCAGAGCCTTTGGCTTTGATCTTTATGTCCTCACTATCTACAGGAACAGTGCCAGAAGACTGGAGAGAGGCGAATGTTGTTCCCTTGTTCAAGAAAGGGAATAGGTATAACACTGGGAATTATAGGCCAGTTAGTCTCACTTCGATCATAGGTAAATTATTGGAAAGGGTCCTGAGGGATAGGATTTATGATAATTTGGAAAGATACAGCTTAATCCAGGATAGTCAACACGGATTTGTGAGGGGTAAGTCTTGCCTCACAAGTTTGACTGTATTCTTTGAGGAGGTAACTAAGTACATAGATGAAGGTAGAGCAGTTGATGTCGTATACATGGATTTTAGTAAGGCCTTTGATAAGGTGCCCCATGGTCGGCTCATGCAGAAAGTAAGGAGGCATGGCTTAGAGGGAAATTTGGCCGATTGGATCAGTAACTGGCTATCACATAGAAGACAGAGGGTGGTGGTAGGTGGTAAATTTTCATCCTGGAGCCCAGTCACCAGCGGTGTACCACAGGGATCAGTGCTGGGCGCTCTGCTATTTGTGATTTTTATCAATGACTTGGATGATGGAGTTGTAGGTTGGGTTGGTAAATTTGCTGATGACACCAAGATTGGTGGAGTAGTGGATAATGTGGAGGGCTGTTGTAGGCTGCAAAGAGACATTGATAGGATGCAGAGCTGGGCTGAAAAATGGCAGATGGAGTTTAACCCTGATAAGTGTGAGGTGATTCATTTTGGTAGGACAAATTTGGATGCGGATTACAGGGTTAACGGCAGGGTTCTGAAGAATGTGGAGGAGTAGAGAGATCTCGGAATTCAGGTCTCTGAAAGTTGCCACCCAAGTGGATAGAGCTGTGAAGAAAGCTTATAGTGCATTAGCATTTATTAACAGGGGGATTGAGTTGAAGAGCTGTGAGGTTATGCTGCAACTGTACAAGACCTTGGTTAGACCACATTTGGAGTATTGTGTGCATTTCTGGTCACCTCATTATAGGAAGGATGTGGAAGTATTGGAAAGGGTGCAAAGGAGATTTACCAGGATGCTGCCTGGATTGGAGGGTAGGTCTTATGGGGAAATGTTGAGGGAGCTAGGGCTTTTCTCATTGGAGCGAAGGATGATGAGAGGTGACTTAATTGATGTGTATAAGATGATGAGGGGATAGATAAAGTGGACGTTCAGCGACCTCTTCCTCGGGTGGAGGTAGATGTTACAAGGGGGCATAACTATAAGGTCCATGTTGGAAGATATAGGAGAGATGTCAGACGTAGGTTCTTTACTCAGAGAATGGTTGGGGCGTGGAACACACTCCCAGCTATGGTAGTGGAGTTGGACACTTTAGGAACTTTCAAGCAGTTATTGGATAGACATATGGAGTGCACTAGAATGATTGGGAGTACGTTGATTTAATCTTAGTTTGGCACAACATCATGGGCCGAAGGGCCTGTACTGTGCTGTACAGTTCTGTGTTCTATGTTCTGTTCATAAATAGGATGAGCTAGTCGGGCTGGCAATATGCCACAGCAAAGCCGTTTTGTAATCACTCATTTCCATGGACATTGTCCAGCTATTAAGCAAGTTATACCAATCAGCTGCACAGTTAAGCTGATTTTTGTGAAAATGATTGTGATTATAGATGAGATGGATTCTACAGCACGCGGGACTAAAAGCTGGTAGCAGACAAGTGCTTCCTGCTATCTATTAATCTTGGTCAAACATTGCATAGATTTCTGAAGCTGACTATGGGCGCGATTCTCCGGTCTCGTTACGCTCTCGCTTGAGAAAAATTAGTCTGGTGAATAGCAGGAGAGGCCAAAAACGAGAACCATGCCAGGCACCAAGCCGGCGATGCAACCGGCCTGCTCCCATAGGTGAATTCGGGATCTCTCCGTAGCGTGACAAGAAACCAATTATCCCCACTTAAGCCCTATTTCCATACAATTAAAGAGTGCCAACCTATATCCAACAACCTCCCATCATTCAGCAGCCTCCCCAGCAAGTGGTCACGCTGGCGCCGATTAGTGCTCCTTTTGAAAATCATGAACTGGCGGAAGGACTTCTGTGAGGTGCTGAGTAGCCATCTTTGCTCACATGGAAAGAGCCTAGGGGTGCTGGGCTTGCCACCCCAGTGGGGGGGTGGGTGGGGGGGGACCCACTGCAGAGGTGGGCTGCCATAGGTGGGTGGGAGGGGAGGTGCTGAGGGGACAACCGCTCGCTGCATCACCATGCCAACCCCAGAATCGTTTACCGTTCCGGGGCAACCCTTATCCCTACCCGTTTGCTCTACTAACCACCCATAACCCCCATCAGCTGAAGGCTATTGCTAATAGCAAACTGGCAATTGTGGTAAGTGAGCACTTCACACATCCCAGGTAGATTCCCGTGTGTCGACGGGCCATGTAGCATGTGGGAGTCATTGCCTAGCATCCCAATCACATCTTGATGCCTGGACACTGTGCTTGACCACACACACAGCAGCCGACATCCGAACACGCAGAGGATGGGACACAGATCCGGGGACATGTCCACGGCCGGAGGGTGGGTGGATGCGACGGGGAGGAGGAGATGCCTGGAGAGATGGGCCAAGGGTTCAGAGATAGGCCTGCTTGCGGAACAAAGTGACAGAGGCATCATAATGGTTGTGCATAAAGTTGTTCAATGTGTTCTACAATTCTCCACTCTCCCAATGGTGTCACCCTCCCCACCCCCCAATCCCCATCCCACTCCCCACCCCCTATCTACCCCTTCCCTCCTCCTCCGGTGCCCTTAGTGATCCTCAACATGCTTGGCCCTCCTAGTTCTATCACTCCGTCTAAGTGTGTCCCCAGGATGCACATCAGAGGTGGAGAAAGCCGGCTGCCTACCTCTTCGCGTGGCATTCAATGCCCCTGGCGGGTGTCATCTGGGGCCGGAGGGCCCCGGTTCACTTGTCGGCGGCACATGCACAGCCGTGTCACCCTGTTCCATGTGCTGACCCTGAGGCGTGGCCTCATCAGAGGGGTGGAACTCAGGAGTGCTGGTGGCCACCGTCACCACTCCATTCAATGAGTCCGGGTTGACACCCGGTGTCCCCTCCTCCCGTTTGGTGCCCATAGGGCCCTGACGTTCACCTTGGGATGGAGGGGCACCTGGTTGGAACCCCAGCTGCCCCTGCATCATCTGGCTCTGCTAGCCCTGGTGGTTCTCCATGGTCCGCACCATCGTGTCGACGCCCTTGGCCATGCTCCTCAGTGATTGGGCCATGCTCTGCAGCACCTCGGCAATGCCCACCTGCGACTGGAACAAGCTCTGCAGTGCCTTGGCCATGCCCGTCTGAGTGTGGGACATGTCCCACAGAACCTCATCAAGGTCAGCCTGGTGCTGGGTGACATCCCCCAGCTAGTTGGACATTCTGCCGAGACCCTCAGCCGTCACCGACTGCGCCACACCTTAGACGCCTTCACTAATGGTGCCAATGTTTCCATTATGCTCGCCATCCTTGCAGTGATGGCCTCAGTGCCACTCATTGCCGGCGACATTTCCTGGGCCCGCAGCCTCTTGGACTCCTCCAAGCAGCTATGGACCTGCTGCAGTGCCGCTGCTATCTCCTTCTGAATGTCCCGGCTCCTCCCTATCATTTTAATCAGCTCTGGATACCTCTATGCCACAGGCTCAACATATGACTGGGCCCCAGCTGGGTCCTGGGATCCAGCAGCCCTCCAACTGCTGTCTCGGCTGGAGGTTCCTGCCTTTATCTGATGTACATCAGCAGCAGTGTGGTGCTCACCAGATTGTGCCCCAGAAGCCTGTCCACTAACCAGATCCACCGCAGTGTGTGTATCTGCGCTGGTGGAGGATGGGTAGACAGCTGTGCCGCGACTATGGTTGCATCCTCGAAGCTCTTCCAAGGTGGTCTCCTGGGAGGCAGGAGAGGGAGCTGCCCAGGATTGGCCAGCGCCGTCAGCTGGAGAACCTGCTGGAGAATGAACATGTGGTCAGTGGGAGGGATGGGTCAATCAGTAAGGCAATAACAACTCACATTTGACAGGTCCTCTGGGTGGAGCCCGGTGGTTCTTCACCTCTGCGGAGTCCACCAGCCACCACGTGGATGACTGATCTGTCCTCGACCACCCCAGTCACCTCCAGGACCCGCTCCTCGAAGGAGGTGAGGATTCTTCAGTCCAGCACCCCTCCACCAGTCTGTGCCCTCTCCCGACGATTATGGGAGAGCTTTCCCTGAGGAGACACAGAGAGGGCATCGTCAGCCACACACTTAGTACACAATGGTGGGAGGGGGGGTGGAATTGAAATGGGGGGGTGGAGGAAGGGTTGGTGGCATGGTGAGTTGGAGGGTGAATGTTCCCTTGGGGTGGGAAGTGCGTTGGCACGGTAGCACGGTGGTTAACACTGTTTCTTCAAAGCGCCAGGGACCCAGGTTTGATTCCCAGCTTGGGTCACTGTCTGTGCTGAGTCTGCACATTCTCCCCGTGTCTGCATGGGGTTTTCATGGTCATTTCCTCTGGGTGCTCCGGTTTCCGCCCACTAGTCCAGAAAGACATGCTTGTTGGGTGAATTGGACATTCTGAATTCTCCCTCGGTGTACCCAAACAGGCACCAGAGTGTGGCGACTAGGGAATTTTCACATGAACGTCATTGCAGTGTTAATGTAAGCCTATCTGTGACACTAATGAAGATTATTATTATTGGTGTCTACTCACTCGTGCTGCCCAGTGTTGGTGGTTGTTCTTTTTTCGGCACTGAAGGCCAGTCCTGGTCACACTCCTGGCGCTCACAGTTGCCGCCACCTCATCAGGGGCTGGTTTAACTCACTCGGCTAAATTGCTGGCTTTTACAGCAGACCAAGCAGGCCAGCAGCACGGTTCGATTCCCGTACCAGCCTCCCCGGACAGGCGCCGGAATGTGGCGACTCGGGGCTTTTCACAGTAACTTCATTGAAGCCTACTCGTGACAATAAGCGATTTTCATTTTCATTTTTCATTTTCATCCCAGGCAGCACTGGCTGCCCTATGGCTCACCGTCCGGGACTCTCGAGGAAACAGGACATCCGTCCTGGCCTCCATGGCGTCTGCCAGCCTCCCCAGGTCTGCATCCCCGAATCTTGGGGCCGGTCTGCTGAGCGGCATTATTGTGAGCTGGCTGGGGCTGACTGAGCAAGTGCAGCTTAAGTGCTGCTTGATCTTGTTAGCAGGAGGCTGACGAGCGCTGTCCCGGTGAATCACCTGGTGAGCCTACGTTTGCGTCGAGAAGCCCTTGAAGCCTCATTAAGTGGACCAATTAACGTTGAATTGGGTTGCCAATATCGCTATGCCGAGCACTGGGAAGCTTGCGGCAATTCCGGCTCGCGACCAAAATTTTTCAGGAGAATCACGCCCTGTATGTATGAGTTCCTTAATTGTCCTAAAAGTGCTTTCCTGCATTCTGGTGGCTGCACTGTATGGCCAGAATTTACATTGATCGGGCCGGCATGTGCCCAACCTGGAAGCACATGGAATCGTCTGAGAAGGCGTCGGACGTGCATCTTGACGTCATTGTGCACTCAAGCAATATTTTGGTTGATGGGCATATGTGAGAGGTGAAAGCATACCCGCCAAAAATCAAGCAGGCAATTTAGCCCATTAAGGGGCAATTGAATGCAATTCTACAAGGCCCGTCTGTTTTTACGGTTGGCGGGCACTCCAATTAGCCAGGCTGCCTGTACGTTTTATCTGCAATCGCGATCCAGGGTGAGTTAAATTGTCAGGTCTGTGTTTGATTATGCTGCTTTATCACTCATGGCATAGCTTTGACATCAAAATTTATTATTCACGGGTCAACAGCTCCCTGTGACAACTCCACAGAGGCTATCCCCCTGAGGGAGTACATTGGAAACTCCAGCCCGCACCTTCCCTTTTCAGGGTGGCCTCAGCCTTTCACAGAGCTCATTTCATGCTGGATGGCTATCAATAGACCAGCTGGTGTGAAATCGTGTTCTGGAACCGACTGTAGCCGGAACCGTGTTTGCGTCCACTTACAGGCCCGCCGAGTGCGTGTGCCCGATGGGCGAAAAATTCAGGCCTATGAGTTATTAGAAGGGAAGCTTAACCCAATAGTTTTCATGTGACATTAACATTTTATGCTGTATAAGATGGAAAAATTGAATAAATCATTTATAACCCTGACTATTATTCTATTTTAATAGTTTAGAAAGATCATATTTTCTGTAATATACTTTTTAAAAATCGAAAACATATTTATGGAATATAGGCCTTACTTTGATTCAAAAGTATTCTGCTTCCCTGTGAGAAGTGTAGCGTTTATAGACAGCAGGTTTTAGTTGTTCCATCAACTGAAAGGCCATTGGGCTAGTCAGCCTGCCGCCCGGATGCAAATGATTTTCACTGTCGAAATTAGAATTGGACACGATGTCTAAACAGGTGTGATCTGCTTACCAGTCTATAGCTGAAGGCGAAAATTACCCCTATTTAATTTATATCTTCTGAAAATGTGTGAAGCTTTATGTAATTGCTGTTTTCACTTTCATCCTTTCCCCATTGCTGTGCTTGTTCCTCTAGCGATTTGAAGAATGAGAGGTGATCTCATTGAAGCACACAAAATTTTAACAGGGCTCGACAGGGTAGATGAGGGAAGGATGTTTCCCCTGGCTGGGGTTGGGGTCAGGAACCGGGGGGACACAGTCTAAAAATAAGAGGTAGGCCTGAGAGGGGGCATTTCTTCATTTCAGAGGGCGGGAATCTTTGGAATTCTCTACCCCAGAGGGCTGTGGAGTACATACATAGATACATAGAAGACAGGAGCAGGAAGAGGCCTTTTGGCCCTTTCAGCCTGCTACACCATTTATCATGATCATGGCTGATCATCCAACTCAATAGCCTAATCCTGCTTTCTCCCCATAGCCTTTGATCCCATTCTCCCCAAGTGCTATATCCAGCCGCCTCTTGAATATATTCAAACTCTTAGTCATTGAGTATATTCAAGACAGCGATTGGTAATTTCTATATATTACCAGTATCAAGGGGTATGGAGATAGTGTGTACATTAAGGTAGAAGATCAGCCATGATCTAATTGAATGGCAGAGCAGGCCAGGTGGCCTACTGCTGCTTAATTTCTAATGCTCCTTTGTTTTTGCCACACTAGCCTCGCTAATAACCCAGAGCCAGGATAAGAGCGGGAGGTAAGAATATTTTGAAGTAAACCTGAAACTAAAGGTCCAAGTCCTGCTGTATTTAATTGCTGGAATCTTTTTCTAATTTTTTTCCAACAGGTTTCTGATATGACAACCAGAGTTGGAGTAAATCAGACATCACAGTGGGAGTTTGGGGGGGGGGGGGGGGGGGGGTTTGGATCGGGGGGGGCAGAATTTCCAGCCCCTGCAGTGGATTTTCTGGCACCAGTGCGAACTTCCAGTGAGAAAGTCCCGGCCGTGGTTTCTGCTCATGGCTGTCCAGTTGCAAATCCGTCTGCATGTTGAAGTCTGGAGGAAACATTCCTGATCCTCCTGACCTACAGACATTACAATGACAACATTTACCTTGTAGATCCGCCTCCTCTGGTCTCTTTTTACTTGTCAGAATTTCTACATCTCAACCCGCATGTGTTAAAAATAAAAATTTGGTTTAAATGGGAGACAAACAGCCTCGTTGAAAAGACTTTAGTGGCTGGGATGCCTCCTGAGAGCGGGTTGTCCACTCAAACCACTCCCTGTCCCGCCTCTGTTAAAATCGAAAGTGAGTGGGATGAAGTTGGGTTTATGAATTTTAACATTTTTGCTCTTCCACCTACCCCCAATCTATTCGTCTTTGGGGATATAATTCCCCTGAGTGTTATTCCATGGTGTTTGTGCTTTATTTCAGTTTCTTTTAACTGCCGATGTCAAAGCACTAAGTCTGCTGGGATTTTGATTGAACATGACTGCCAATAAGAGCTCTTTTAATACCCAATAGTGCACCCAGAGTTTTCTCGGTTGCAATGCCATGTGTGTTATCTTTCTCCTTTGGTTATCATCTTAAATCATTTGCAGGATCACTAAAACTACAGAACCGCAGTTTTCCAATAATGGACCATGAACTAGTATGAAGTTTTAATCTGAAATTTTAGTTGTACGATTCAATGTAATTTTCCAAACAATGAAAGCTATATTATCATTCAATTTTATTATAACATTCAAAAAGGACTTAGCAAGTTAATGACATCCTGAAAAATCTAACTAAAATTCAATTTTTCAAAAGAGATATACCCATTAAAAAATAATCCTGTACTTATTATACAAGATCCTGTAGTTACTAAATAGACAGCCAGGATTTTTCAGTAGTTACTGTGACATTGATTTGAAGAAGTCTGGCTTTTTCTCAGGCTCTATTTTCATTTTTAATCTCTCTTATTTTACATCATTCTCAAATGCTACCATTTTCATTTTGTTCCTTGGTCTATTTTCATGTTTCCATTTAACCCTCAGGGAATACTTCTCTGTGGGCTATTTATATATCTATATTTATACATCTGTGTTCATATTATGTTCTGTCTTCTGTTTTCATGTACTTGTTGAGTGGCTGGCGCAGCTGGGACTGTTCTACTTGGAGAAGAGCAGGTTAAGTTGCAGTAATTGTTATGTACATTGTTGTAGGTTTTTGTTGCATTCCATTTAGGGAACGCAGTTATCATGCACATACGAATGTTTGGCACTAAAACAGAACTATCAGAGAAATGATGTACCTTCCTGTGGGGGCTCGAGGCATTCAGTAGTAAACAAAAGGAGTTTATTGATGAAAGGCAAAGGCAGTGAGATAACAGGCACAGAACACTATACACAAGTCTTTACTCTCCAGATCCCTGCTCCACATTGCCTAGGGTCCTGCTCCCAGGGCTCCCGTGCAAACGTCCCATTGGCCAGGATTCAGATGCTCCCATGCAATTGGCCCTCGAGCCAATCATGTGGTCAGTGGAGCTCACTCCCTTAAAGACGCCACGCTACAAGTCCCTTAACACACTCCCCATAACAATGTGCAACAATTGTTAACAAGGACAATCGAGGATAGAGAGTCCATCTTAGAGTCAATCAGTCTGAAGCCCTCCGGGTCCTCCCGGACCTCTGAAACCCAGCCACAGGCTCGGCACTTCTTTGGGCAATTAGACGGTCCACCGTCAATGCCACCTCAGGCAGGACCACTTGCATAATGGGCAAACTAGCACCACCACCCTCGGCAGACACAATTGGTTGAACACAAGTGGGAGCCCCTGGCTCCCCTTGACTGGAACAAGTTATAGAAGTATCCATGTTGCTCGTAGAACCCGTCGACTCAATGCCGGGGGTCACCACTCCTCGACTCCTCAGGTGCTTGATTGTACCACATTGACCACAGACATCGGCCTCAACTGGGCCACAACCCTTCCTTCTAACCACAGTGAATCTGCTGGGGAATTACAGACCAAAACCAGGACCTGTCCTCTCTCTGCTCTGATTGCTGATTCTTCTGGGAGGCTTGACGTGCCTCCACCCTCCCTGTCAAATTTGGAAATACAAGATCCAACTGGGTTCTCAACTGATGGCCCATGAGTAACTCAACTGTGATGTACAACAGCAAAAAATTAGCCAACAAATTGGTTTATTAATATTTTTAAATTAGTGTCACAAGTAGGTTTACAACACTGTAATGAAGTTACCTGACTGCTTTTTCATGGTGGTCTTCAAAACGCCCGCAAAGCCAGACCATTCGATACTGGATGATAGGGGGCAATTCTTGTGCGTCATTTGCTCTCCCGCAAAACACTGGAGATCATCGCTGGTGAAGGGGGTGCCATTCTCTGAAATGTTTGCCTTGAGAAGCCCATAAATGGCAAACACATGGAGCAAAGCCTCAATTTGGCCGCTGAGGTAGTGGCCCCCATCTCCTCGCCTTCTGGACTCGTATGTTCCCCCAGAGCCCAGTGTTCTAGGACCCAAGTATCTTATGGTCCTTCTTTCTGGCTACAGAAAATGAAGAAAACTGCAACAGCAACCTCCAGACATTTACAGCCACCAGCAAATGCAACCTGCAAATGTTTTAGTTTATTGACAGTATCAAAAATACAAAAGACAATGATGACACCAATCACTTGGCACCCAACATGAATTACAAATAGGTCATCATACAAAATGACAAAGCAAAATACAGAACGAATAGTAAAAAACAGTAGGAAGAGAACCATGAGCATCAACTGGCGAAAATATAACATGCAGTGACATGGTATCTATCACATAATTCCTCCCCAGCAAAATGGACCAAACACAGTGCAGAAGGGAAACAAGGAACAACGATCTGCATGACTCCCAGAACCCTCCTCTCTCGCAGTATTAGCATCAGATCGTCTGCCGCCACCACCCAGTCCGGGGTCCGGTCCACAGGGGGTAGTAACAGGTGTCCCACAGGTTAAAACAGAATGTACGACTTCCGGTTGCGGCTATGACCAGCTAAGTCGCACGTTTGGCTGCTCCTGCTACAAAGGTGTTTTCGGGCCGATTGGAGGGCCCCAACGGCGCTGTAAGGACAAATCCCGGTGGGGGAAGGCTCCCTGAAGAGAACCAGACCAACTTTATGGTCGGTACCCGGAGTGGGGTGGTAAAGAAAGCAACAGCAGCTCCCAAAAAAAAGCGGGGGAAGAAGACCAAAATGGCGGCCGGTGGAGCACCCGAGGAATGGAGGAAATGGGCGGAGGAGCAGCAGGCCGCTCTCCTGCGCTTCTTTACGGAGCTGAAAATGGAGCTCTTGGAGTCAATGAATGCGACGACCACCAGGCTGATGGGAGCCCAGGCGACCCAAGAGGCGTCGATTCGGGAGCTGCAACAGGAGATGACTGTGAGGGAGGAGGAGGCCACGGTCCTCGTGGGAAAGGTAGAGGTGCACGAGGCACTCCACCTGAAATGGCAGAGCCGTTTTGAGGAGCTGGATACCCGAATGAGGCGGAAGAACCTGAGGATCTTGGGCCTGGCAGAAGGCCTGGAGGGGTCAGACCTCCCGGGATATGTAGCAGAAATGCTGAGCTCCCTGATGGGGGCAGGGGCCGTCCCTTCGCCCCTGGAGCTGGAAGAGGCCTACAGGGTCATGGCTAGGAGGCCAAGAGCAAATGAGCCCCCGAGGGCGGTGCTGGTGCGGTTCCAGCGACTCAGCGACCGTGAGAGAGTGCTGGAGTGGGCCAAGAGGGAAAGGAGCAGCAAGTGGGAGAATTCGACGGTGAGGGTCTACCAGGACTGGAGTGCGGAGGTGGCAAAGCGGCGGGCCCGGTACAACCGGACAAAGGCGGTGCTACATGCAAAACGGATCAGGTTCGGAATGCTGCAGCCAGCGCGCTTGTGGGTCACCTACAGGAACCAACACCACTATTTTGAGTCCCCAGAGGAGGCGTGGGCCTTTGTACAGGAAGAGAAACTGGACTCGAATTAGACCCAGGGGATACTTGGCGGCCGTAGCCGCTCGGGTACTTTCAGCTGAATTCTTTGTTTGGATTTTGAACTCTTGCTGTGGTTTTTCTTCTGATGTTTTTTCCCCCTTTGCCAACTTCCCTTAGTTATTGTTATTGTGGTTATTCATGGTTATTTATGGTTATTTATGCTGTTTGGTAGAGGGCGACTGTTAAGTACATTGTTATTTGTTATTTATCTGTTATTTATAATGTTAAGTTGGGGAGGTGGGACGGGGGGGAGAGCAGATCGGGGATATGGGCTCCTAGGGGGGGTTCTTTTACAGGCATGGACGGGGACGGGGGTGGAACTGAAGATGGCGGGGTGGGGTGTGGCAGGGCGAAAGCGCGGGCTTTCCTCTGTTTTCCCGCGCGCGGGGCAGAGGAGGGGGGAGGGGAGGAGTGCGGGGCGTGGCTAGCAATGGCGACCTTTCCCGCGCTGGAGCGGGGCCAGGGAGGAGTGGCAAGGGGGGGGGGAGGCCCCCCCCCGAGCCGGGGGGAGTCGGAGTGGGGCAGGAGCAGCCGGGTCAGCGTGAACCAGCTGACTTACGGGAGTACGATGGAGGGTACATCGCGGCTAGGAGGGGTCCTAGCCTGGGGGGGGGGGGGGGAGGGGGGTTAGGGAGGGACACCGGGTTGCTGCTGAAAAGACCAGAAACGGGAAGTGGAGGACTGGAGAGGTGGGGGGAGGGGGACATCGCCATGGGGAGCGGGTCAGAAGGGGAGGGTCGACCCGGGGCGAGCAGGGAACAGGACATGGCTAATCGGCAGGGGAAGGGGGCGGGTCGTCCCGCGACCCGGCTGATCACTTGGAACGTGAGGGGGTTGAATGGGCCGGTCAAGAGATCAAGGGTATTCTCGCACCTGAAGGGACTGAAGGCTGATGTAGCAATGTTACAGGAGACCCATTTGAAGGTAGTGGACCAGGTTCGCCTGAGAAGGGGGTGGGTGGGACAGGTGTTCCACTCTGGATTGGACGCAAAGAACCGGGGGGGGTGGCGATTCTGGTGGGAAAGAGGGTGTCGTTCGTGGCGGAGGAGGTGGTGGCGGATAAGGAGGGTAGGTATGTGATGGTGAAGGGTAAGCTGCAGGGGGAGAAAGTGGTGATGGTCAACGTATATGCCCCGAACTGGGATGACGCGGGTTTTATGAGGCGCCTATTGGGCCTCATTCCGGGACTGGAGGCAGGGGGCTTGATCATGGGGGGGGACTTTAACACAGTGCTGGACCCCGGGCTAGACAGATCGAGCGCAAGGACCAATAGGAGGCCGGCAGCGGCAGAAGTGCTGAGGGGGTACATGGAGCAGATGGGAGGAGTAGACCCATGGAGGTTTGGTAGGCCGAGGGCGAGGGAGTATTCCTTTTTCTCCCACGTCCATAGAGTGTACTCCAGAATCGATTTCTTCGTGTTGAGCAGGGGGCTGATCCCGAGGGTACGGGAAGCTGAGTACTCGGCCATTGCGATCTCTGATCATGCACCGCATTGGGTGGATGTGGAAATGGGGGAGGCGCGGGACCAGCGCCCGCTGTGGCGGCTGGATGTGGGGCTGTTAGCGGACGACGAGGTGTGTAAAAGGGTCCGGAAGAGCATTGAGAGCTATCTGGACTTGAATGACACGGGTGAGGTGCAGGTGGGGATGGTCTGGGAGGCCCTGAAGGCAGTGATCAGGGGAGAGCTGATCTCCATAAGGGCGCATAGAGAAAGAAAGGAGAGGCAGGAGAGGGAGAGGCTGGTGGGGGAGCTATTGGAAGTGGATAGGAGATATGCGGAGGCACCAGAGGAGGGGCTGCTGGAAGAACGGCGCAGCCTGCAGGTCAAGTTCGACCTGCTGACCACCAGGAAGGCAGAGACGCAGTGGAGAAGGGCACAGGGCGCGGTCTATGAGTATGGGGAAAAGGCGAGCAGGATGCTGGCACACCAGCTTCGCAAACGAGATGCGGCTAGGGAGATTGGGGGAGTGAAGGAGAGGGGCGGGAAGGTAGTGCAGAAGGGGCAAGAAGTGAACGGGGTCTTCAGGGATTTTTACAAGGAGTTGTATCGGTCTGAGCCGCCGACAAGGAGAGGGGGAATGGAGGACTTCCTAAACAAATTGAGGTTCCCAAGGGTCCAGGAGGGGCTGGTAGAAGGGCTGGGGGCGCCAATAGGGCTAGAGGAGCTAGTCAAGGGAATAGGTCAGATGCAAGCGGGGAAGGCGCCGGGGCCAGATGGGTTCCCGGTGGAATTCTATAAGAAAAATGTGGACTTGGTGGGACCGGTACTGGTACGAGCCTTTAATGAGGCGCGAGAGGGGGGGGTTCTGCCCCCGACAATGTCGCAGGCTCTGATCTCCCTGATATTGAAGCGGGATAAAGACCCCGTGCAGTGCGGGTCCTACAGGCCTATCTCGCTTCTGAACGTGGATGCCAAGTTGCTGGCAAAGATCCTGGCAGCTAGAATAGAGGATTGTGTGCCAGGGGTAATCCATGAGGACCAGACGGGGTTCATGAAGGGGCGGCAGCTCAACACGAACGTGCGGAGATTGCTGAATGTAATTATGATGCCGGCAGTGGAGGGGGAGGCTGAGATAGTGGTAGCGCTGGACGCGGAGAAGGCATTCGATAGGGTGGAGTGGGAGTACCTGTGGGAGACGTTGAAACGGTTTGGGTTTGGGGAAGGGTTTATTAAGTGGGTGAAGTTGCTCTACTCGGCCCCGACGGCGAGTGTAGTGACAAACGGGAGGAGGTCGGAGTATTTCGGGCTCCACCGAGGGACCAGGCAGGGATGTCCCCTATCCCCCCTACTTTTCGCACTGGCGATTGAACCGTTGGCGATGGCACTGAGGGGTTCAGGGGGGTGGAGAGGACTGACTAGGGGAGGGGAGGAACATCGAGTATCGCTGTATGCGGATGATCTACTGCTGTACGTGGCAGACCCAGAAGGGGGAATGCCGGAGATAATGGAACTATTAGCAGAGTTTGGGGACTTTTCGGGGTACAAATTAAATTTGGGCAAAAGCGAGGTTTTTGTGATACACCCGGGGGACCAGGGAGAGGGTATTGGGAGACTCCCCTTCAAGCGAGCAGGAAAGAGCTTTAGGTACTTAGGGGTGCAGGTGGCAAGGAACTGGGGGACCCTCCACAAGTTGAACTTTTCCAGGCTGGTGGAACAGATGGAGGAGGAGTTTAAGAGGTGGGACATGGTACCGTTGTCGCTGGCGGGGAGGGTGCAGTCAATCAAAATGACGGTCCTCCCAAGGTTCTTGTTTTTATTTCAGTGCTTGCCCATCTTCCTCCCTAGGGCCTTCTTCAAAAAGGTGACGAGTAGCATCATGAGCTACGTGTGGGCGCATGGCACCCCAAGGGTGAGGAGGGTCTTTTTGGAGCGGAGTAGGGACAATGGAGGGCTGGCACTGCCCAATCTCTCGGGGTACTACTGGGCGGCAAATGTGTCAATGGTGCGCAAGTGGATGATGGAAGGGGAGGGGGCAGCTTGGAAACGAATGGAGAGGGCGTCCTGTGGCAACACAAGCCTGGGGGCCCTAGTAACGGCACCATGGCCGCTCCCCCCCACGAGGTACACCACGAGCCCGGTGGTGGCGGCCACCCTCAAGATATGGGGGCAGTGGAGGCGACATAGGGGTGAAATGGGAGGTCTGTTGGCGGCGCCAATAAGAGGGAACCATAGATTCATCCCGGGGAACATCGACGGGGGATTTCAGAGCTGGTACAGGGTGGGCATACGGCAGCTGAAGGACCTGTTTATAGAGGGGAGGTTTGCGAGCCTGGGAGGGCTGGAGGAGAAGTTTGAGCTCCCCCCGGGAACCATGTTCAGATATTTACAAGTGAAGGCATTTGCTAGGCGGCAGGTGGAGGGGTTTCCCCTGCTCCCCAGTAAGGGGGCGAGTGATAGGGTGCTCTCGGGGGTCTGGGTCGGAGGGGGGAAGATATCAGACATCTACAAGATAATGCAGGAGGCGGAAGCAGCATCGGGGGAGGAGCTGAAAGCCAAGTGGGAAGGGGAGCTGGGAGAGCAGATAGAAGACGGGACGTGGGCGGATGCACTGGAGAAGGTCAACTCTTCCTCCTCGTGTGCGAGACTGAGCCTCATTCAATTTAAGGTGCTGCATAGAGCTCACATGACGGGGACAAGGATGAGCTTGTTCTTTGGGGGTGAGGACAGGTGTGTCAGATGTCTGGGAAGCCCAGCGAACCATGTGCATATGTTCTGGGCATGTCCGGTGCTGGAAGGGTTCTGGAAGGGGGTGGCAAGGACGGTGTCGAAGGTGGTGGGGTCCAGGGTCAAACCAGGATGGGGGCTTGCGATCTTTGGGGTCGGGGTAGAACCGGGGGTACAGGAGGCTAGGGAGGCCGGAATACTGGCCTTTGCGTCCCTAGTGGCTCGACGAAGGATATTAATTCAATGGAAGGACGCGAGGCCTCCAAGCGTTGAAACTTGGATTAACGATATGGCTAGCTATATTCAGCTAGAAAGGATCAAATTTGCCCTGAGAGGGTCGGTACAGGGATTCGCCAGGCGGTGGCAACCTTTCCTTGACTTTTTAGATCAGAGATAGACGTTCGGGGTCGTGGCAGCAGCAACCCGGGGGGGGGGGGGGAGGGGGGGGGGGGGCAGCAAGGGTCGTGGGGGGACACGCACGACTGTAACGCGGGCAAGCCTGCTCGCTGCTCATGTCTGAAACTGTAGGCTGCCTTGGTTGTTAAGGTTGCCTGGGGGGGGGGGGGGGGAGAGGACTGGTGCGCGCGAGAGGGCGGGCGAGGGAGGGACATTTGCCTAGAGGGATTGTGTTGTAAATAATTTAAAAATTAGTAGGGGTAAATGTCTGTATGGAAAAACTCTTTCAATAAAAATTATTTAAAAAAAAAAAAAAACAGAATGTACAGTCAAAAGTTGACACACAAAACAGGCCTTCAAAGACATCCATGGTGCACTATCAATTACGAGACGAGAGTAGAGTGTAATTCAGGCTTTATTAAGCAGAGATGTGTTGCCTCCTGCAGCTGCTGCCGAAATGGCTGCAGCTCGGTGAGCACACACATTTATACTCCGCCTACTGGGCGGAGCCAGCAGGCAGGGATCTACCCTGTAGTACAGGAGCCATACCGTATTACTTCTCATATACGTAATATATACAAACAGTGGTGACTACCACAATCCACAAACGGCTTGAGCAAGCCCTCCTGTGTCTTCAGCCCGGTAGTAGGCCCGCCAGAATCCTCTCCGCCTCACTCCAGGTAAAAGAGGCCGAAAGGCAGCTGTTTTCTTTCTTCCTTCCTTTCATCTGGAAAGCAGCAGGCAAAGAGAAGAGTAGCAGCAAGTACACAGAAGAGCAGCAACACCAGCCTCTCGGCATCTGTAGCCATCAACAGGAGCAGCAGCAAATATAACCTGCAGTTCTGGTTGCCACATTACATGGAAAGTTCTTTGCCGGCGGAGGTGGTATAGGCGGGCACGATAGCGTCATTTAAGATGTATCTAGACAGATACATGAATGGGCAGGGAGCAGAGGGATACATATCCTTAGAAAATAGGCGACAGTTTTAGATAGAGGATCTGGATCGGCGCAGGCTTGGAGGGCTGAAGGGCCTGTTCCCTGTGCTGTAATTTTTCTTTGTTCTTGCTCTTCTTGTCTTTCAAGGTCAAACAATTAAACTAAAGCAAGTAAACTCAGTGACAAATTAAAAGGGGACCGCTTCTGATAGGGACACTGCCCAAACAGAATAAATATCAATGGAAACTTACAAACATCAAATCAAAATGTGATTTAGAGGGCCGATAAAGCATTAAGCCCCTGCAGTTCCCACCGGGCGCGGAAAGCTACGATGGTGCCAGTACACCGCATTGTCCCTCTGCAAGGACACACGGCCTCTAACATTGCAGAGGAAGAGGGGCAGACAGTCTGGCCAGACGACCTTTCTCGCCTGCTGCCTGGACCTATTGATGATGAGTTTCGCTAGGCCCAGGAGCAGGTTTACGAGGAGGTCCTCTCCTTCCCCACCCCTCTCCGCTCCAGGTGCCTATAGATGAGGCCCATGGGGCTGAAGTGCAAACTTCAAAAAAATCATTTAAGAACTGAAAAGGGAATACAGATTAGAACATTCAACATAGGCATGGCGCACGGACTTCACAAGCCCGCAAAAGGGGAAGGTGTTAGGGGAGCCCATAAACCAGTGCAAAATGTGACTGCACGGTACTGCTGCATCATCGCCCTCCACCCCAGGTCCCCTCAAGATTGAGCGGGAGGACACCTCCATAGAGGGACCTCCACCGACAGGCAGCTACAAAGCGTGTCCAGGCGACAGGCAAGAGCAGGGATGTGAAGGGTGTTTAGCAGCAGCCTGCACAAAGCGAAAAAGCATAGAGGGCATTTTCATTGGAGGGCACCAGCTCCCAAGGGGAGTCTGGGGCCAATGTGGAATTCAGCCTGAACAGAGGTCCACTCACACGGGGATCCACCGCACACCTCCGCCGCCTCAAGACTGAGTTCCACCAGATCAGAGTACGACCATTTTGAGATCTCGGATGCCATCGGCCGTGTGCCAGATGATCACACCGTGTGTTGAGCCAATTCATGGGGTGTCAGCCAGCCCACTCCTCCACCACCCAGAATGTCCCGGATCGTGATCAGTCCAGCAGCCACAGCCCTCCGTTCCGCCGGCCACCTGAAAGGTTGTTGGCAGAGGTGTGGATTCCTGAGCAGCGGCTCCCTTACAATAGCCACTACTACTGAAGCGGGAGAGCTGCGGCGCGAGGCAGCCATGTTCCAGACTTTCAGAAGGTCTGAAGGCAAAACTCGGGCAGTGCTTGCAAGGAGTTACGAAGACCCCTCAGTTCAACAAACAGGTGCAACACATCGTAATTCATGTTGTGCACCTGGCGGAAGAAATACGTCACCAGGACACACCATTGTGGCGGTGTCTCAGCGTAGAGGTATCACTGCAGAGTCTGAAAGCGAAAGATGGCACTTGGGTGTGAAGGCACACCAGCGCCTGACCGCCCTCCCCAAGTGGGAAACTCAGAACCTCTGCAGCAACCCAGTGCAGTCTTTTGTCCCAGAAGGATTGAACAAGCATTCTTTGGAGTTTGTTGACAAAGTCAGTGAAGGGGTCAAAGTGACCAGCCGGTACAACAACATGGAGGCAATCAGCTGGTTTATGATGAGAACCCGACCCCTAAAAGACAGCACTCTGAGCAGTCCCGTCCAGCGTTCCAAGCGAGCGGTGACCTTGGCCTCCAGATCCTGCCAGTTAGTTTGCCAGGATTCCTCAGCCAGGCAAAGATGGACGCCCAAGTAGAGGATGTTGGTCCTGCTCCAACTGAAGGGCCTGAGCTCCTCCGGGAGGGGGATCCATCTGTCACGGGCCAACCAGGAATCCAGAACACTTGACCCAGTTGATCTTGACCGAGGATGCGGCAGAGTAGACATCCTGGCACTCGCATCCTCCGCTGGTTAGTGGGGTCCATGACCATGAGGAACACGTCATCGGCGTAAACCGAAATCGCCACCCCAATGCTCGGCCTGTGCAGAGTCAGTTCCGACAGCCTCCTCCGCAGGAGATGTAGGAAAGGATCCACGCACGGGGAATAAAGCTGGCCAGACAAGGGGCAGCCCTGACGCACTCCTCGCCCAAAGTGAAGGCGCGCCGTCAGGGACCCGTTGACTTTAATTAGACACTCCGCGGCAGTGTACAGAAGTTGGATACGGATGACAAAATGCGTCCCGAACTTCTCCTGATCGAGAGACAGGTGGACGCTTGACGGACCAGCCACTCTGGGAGTGGTGGATTAGATCCCAGACTGGATGAATGTTGTCATAAATGGTACAACATGGGACTGTGCAGGACTGGCCAGGATGGATCATGTGGTCTAGTACATTGCCATGGCGTAAAGACGTGGCCTTGGCAAAGATTTTATAATCCATTCTGAGGAGGGAAACCGGTCACCAGTTTTTCAGGAGGCAGAGACCCCCTTTTTGTGGCAGCAGGACAATGGTGGCAGTGCGCCACGAAAGGGGCATCACCCAGTCACGATGCTTTCACCCAGAACCACAGCGTAGTTGCTTCCCAGGACGTCCCAGAACGCCCTGAAGAACTCCACAGTCAGCCCGTCCAGCTCTCGGTTGTCCCCCTGGAAAGGCTGTTGAGGGTGCTGGTCAGCTCCCCCAGGTTTATAGGAGCACTGGGCCTGCGATCATCCCCATTGGATGGTACTGGAGAGAAGAAGGTGGTGTAAACATCACCAACAAGGTTCCTGTCTGTCTCCAGATCCGAGACGAGGAATCCGTCGTCGGCCAGCAGTTAAGGAACTGCTGAAAGAGTCTGCGCCCTTTTCCAACAAATAGACGCAGGGGAAGCCATACCTGTAAGGATCTGTATCCGTGGCCTCACGTACGTGCCACCGGACCTGATGAGTTGGAAGTCCCGCTGAGCGCCCTCTTCTCCCTGTACACTGCCACAGGGCCGGGTCCTCATGAGCTGAGTGAGGTGTGACTCCGGGTCGAGCACTTCATTTGCAAATTTTTCGATCTCCGCCTCTTTGTGGACCCCTTCGGGTAAGGCTGACATAAGGCACGTGAGTCGTACCCACGTCCCACCATAGCCTCACAGAGGGGAAGCCTCCCCGCTTCCTTCTCCAGCCGGCCCAGAAGCAACAAACCGAGACCAGGAACCGCTCGTCCTTGGGTTGTTGAAATGCTAGGCCGTGGACCGTGTCAGGACGTGGGACGGGGCGAGTCCCGCCCACACCAGGCAGTGATCCAAACACGGCACCTGGTGCACATTGGCCTTCAGAACATTGACAGGAATGTTAAGGGGGTCGATTCTGGACACTTTGGGCTGGATTCTTCTGCCCCACCTGCCGTAAGAATGCAACGGGTGAGACGCCGACAATGGAAAAGTCTATTGACCTGGGGTTGGATTTTCCAGGTGAACGCGGCCGGAGAATCCCGCCCTCCGACATTAGGCCTCACCAGCATGAACACTCTGGAGTCAAGATGAAGAGATCGTCGGACATCCACCAAGTCGAAGATCCCGAGCAGGCGATTCAATTTCATCACCGCCGCGAGCTGCGCCGAGGTCCTTGTTTCTGAGGATTAATTGAAAATCCGCCGCCCGCACACACCCGCCCCCTCCCTCAGGACATTGCACTCACCGTGGCGATGGTACCAATGCCAAGAAGAGTGGAGACTATGTCAAAGAAAGTCGCTTGCTGCTGGCCAGTTTGGGGAGCGTAGACATTCGCAAAGTGAAGCACCACGCCCCCCTTGCGGACCGTCAGGTGCAGCAACCGGCCTGGCACTGTCTCCTTAACTCTCAAGATTTCTGGCTGAAAATGGAGGGCCAACAAGGTAACCACCTCGTCCAAACATGAGGTCTGGTGACTCGTGTAGAACCCTCCATCCCCACTCCAGGAGCCACCTTGCTTCGTCTCCCAGAGCGGTGCGGGTTTCCTGCAGGAAGCACACCACATACTTCACATTCCGGAGGACCAAGAGGTTCTGGAATCTGTGGAGCGCATCCTTGTCGTTTATGTTGAGTCTGGCTGCGGTCACCTCCATGTCAATGGCAATGTGCCACCGTCACCTTATATAGTGCACAGGCGAGAGCATAATAATATGCTACTCTCAAGCAATGGAGTGTCCTGGCTGTGATGCAGTCTCCCTGTTTGGACAGGAGGTTTTTTAATAGGCCACCCATAGATGCAGCATTGTCAGCTGGCTGAGGTCTCACCATCGAAAAGCTTCCTCGTTGTGAATTTGCATATGTTTTCAATGCACGCCTCGACACTTCTAAATTTAATTATAATTGGGTGGGAAACGGCAAAAAGAAAGAAAGCGGAAGTGGCGCAAAGTTCCAGCTGTTGACAAAATCCCATTCTTGCGGTCTTCCCTGTGTAAAATTTATTTACTGTCAATTCAAAAGAATAAATGGAATTGAACAGTCCACAAATAATAACTAACAAAAGTCTCCTCTTGAAGGTGGGATAAATATCTTCTTTCGCAGGTGATTAAAAACGAAATTAAGCCAATCCTATTCCTCTTCCCGATAGATGTAGCCACAGTACAAAGCTGCCTTCCATTCAACAATAATTGGCATTGGATGTACGAACCTCACTCTGGAAAGAATTCTGAGCTGACCAAAGGGTATGGGATGAATTACGCAGGGTATGAGATTTAGAAATGTGGACAAAAGTCATCAAAGCTTTAAGCAACTGATCATGTATAAGCGTGGATTACTTCTCCATTTCGCTGGTATTGTGGAAATCTGCCCACAGCAGAATTGGGGGAATTGCATGGCAGCTGAGGGTTTTGCTCATTGTAAAATCTTTTCAAGTAGAAGAAATATGGCAACTTAACTGGCATACGATTGACTGCCGTGTAATCCTTGCCATTTTGAAATATTACAGTTTTATTACACTATGTGACAGTTGGACCTGCTGCAACAAGACCAACTGATGAGAAAAAAATCTGCATCTGGACAGGCATGAGAGCATAGACATTGTAAATGTGTCCTTCCATTCAGCCAATGCTGCTTGTCTGTAAATTGACTAGTAAGGGTAAAACCTTGTGAGGAGGAAGCATCTACTTTAAGTGAAGGGAGGTGTCCACTTGGGACCTCCGATGCGGATGCCATCAAAATTAGTGGCATTTGGAAGAATGTCCTTAATCAGCTTGGCATAATACCCAAGCCAATAATAGGGTACTTGTCTTACCCAAGAATAGGGCCCAGGAGAGGTGGGTGCAGATGGTGCCAAACACCAGACTTCGGGGGCTAGATGTTGCCTGGGCTCACTGTTCTAAACAGAGATTCTCACCAATATTGCAAACCTGAAAGACCAGCTTAAAAACATGGATCTGTCTGGCCGAGTTCCATTTTTTAAAAAGCCAGTCTGTCGGTATTTCAATTTCACTGAGTTGCTGCGTTGCACCTTCCGACCTTCGGGCAGCTTTGTGGTTCCAATTTTTTTTTCAAAAGCCCGCCAGAAAACCATGAAGCTATCCATGAAGCAGCAGCAATGCGTTTTCTTCCTTTAAAAATGGTAAGCCAAATCCCTGTAATTTCAGAATCAATTGTAGGCTGTGTGTGTGTGTGTGTGGGGAGTGTGGTTTGGAGGGAGGTAGGGTTGGGGGTTGAGGTGTAGGTTGGGGGGCTTGGGGGAGATGGAGGGGAGTTGGTGGTCAACTTTGAGTGAGATTGGAGGCGGGCATTGGAAGAGAGGTTGGAGGATGGTTGGGGAGATTTGGGGGTGTTTGGGAGAATCATAGAATCTCTACAGTGCAGAAAGAGGCCATTTGGCCCATCAAAGAGCACTCTACCCATATCCACTCACCCATCCACCCCGCCCTATCCCCATAACCCGATAACTTAACCTGAACATTCCTAGATACTAAAAGGTAATTTATCATGGCCAATGAACCTAACCCACACATCCTGTGGGAGGAAACTGGAGCATCCAGAGGAAACCCATGCAGATACAGGGAGAAAGAACAAAACTCCATACAGACAATGACCCATGATCAGTATTGAACCCAGGTCCCTGGCACTTCGTGGTAGCAGTGCTAACCACTGAGGGAGGTTGGAGGGCCATTAAAGGGGAGGGTGGATGGGGTTGGAGTGAGGCTGGAGGTGGAGGGTTGGGGACAGGTTGGAGGGGGAGATTAGAAGGAGATTGGGCAGAAGGTTGGGGGTGGGGGAGGTTGGAGAAAGGTTGGAGGTGGAGGGTTAGGGACAGGTTGGCGGGGGAGATTAGAGGGAGATTGGGCAGAAGGTTGGGGGTGGGGGAGGTTGAAGGGGGGTTGTGAACGGTTGGAGGGAAATTTAGAGGAAATTTGTGGAGAGGTTGGGGTGGAAAATTAGAGGAGGGTTGTTTGCGGGACGTTGGCCAGGCATTGGGGTTGAAATGTTTTTGTAAATGTGATTTCTTTGTAGCCACTTTCCTAGCATGAGTTGGTTGCTCAGTGATTATGCTTAGTGAATCAGCTTTGGGTCTCCAATTTCACCACTGCTACAATCATTCTGCCGACTGCATGCAGATGTAATGAAAAAAATGTTTCAACCTACATTTATGCAGCACCTCACATGATGCTCCAATTCGCTTTTCAGCCAATTAAGTACTGTTGAGTTGTAGTCACTGGTGTGATGTAGGCAATGTCATCAAATGGTAGACAGGCCCAAGGGACCAAATGGCCTAATGCTCCTAATACGTATGTTTGTATGTCATTCTGGGATGGATGAAAGGAACTAGACTGGATGCCCTTTGTCATCCATAATTATCTTGTGAACAGAGGTGGAGTTCTGTTTATTTTGTTTCTGATGGAAATTTACTGTGAGCAGGCTTTGTGGGGTCACATTGCCAAGACAGGAGTGCATAATAAGCTGATAGTGAATAACCTGTTTTACACTGCACACGATTCTCAAGAATCTTTTCGATTGACGTCAATCTTGTCCCTTTCTCTACTTATCTACTACCCTACTCTACCTTGGTTCTTTTTATGTGATGTTGAGTTTACTGAAATATTGTGATAAAGTTGTATCGCATGGTAGATATTAAATATATATTGTCGGGAGAAGCACAAATCAGTAGATTCTTCAGACTTGCTGGTCATGAAAACACATATAATTGTGAACTGTTCAGTCTTTGTTCTCTAGCCTCCTAAAAGTTATGTTGCACAGAGGAACCTGAGGGCTCCAATGCTTCTCGCTGACCGTGAAGAACTATGTTATTCAATCATTCTACTTCATTGCGGAGGAGTCATTTGATCTGTCCACCCTGTGAGATTCCTGACAAATAAAATCCAATTACACCCATTATGTGACATGA
Source organism: Scyliorhinus canicula (assembly GCF_902713615.1). Lineage (NCBI taxonomy): Eukaryota > Metazoa > Chordata > Chondrichthyes > Carcharhiniformes > Scyliorhinidae > Scyliorhinus > Scyliorhinus canicula. The sequence goes on from NC_052155.1 coordinate 114,892,662, forward strand.
TTATGTTGAATAAGATCATGCAACCATGCAGAAGAAAGTCGTCTTCTACTTCTGCAGAATAGAAAAGAACTTGTGTAGTTTATTACGATTGCAAGTATTGAACCATTCCCCCAAATATGAATTTACTATCACCATGTCCATATGATGCAATGTACAGAACATGTTAATAATATATGACTGTACAGCATTGTGCAACAGTATTAATTTGACAGAAAAATATCTTATTAGTTATTTATAACAGTGTGCAGATGATAACACAGATTTTTGTGACTGCCTCAATTCTCATTCACATGCAAAATTTGCACTTTCTAGTTTGTTTAATACTGTAGTCGCAATCAGATCACCTATAGAGTGCCCACAAACTAACTGCATTCTACCGTTGTTGTTCTTAATATTAATGACCCCTTTTATATATAGGGAGTTATTTTCTAGGACCTTTATGTGATTGTTTGGTGAATTCATTTGTGAATCTTAAAAGGGGAAAAAATATCATGCGTGATTGAGGGGGAGTAAGATTAAGTGGCCCAGAAACAGGAGAAGCATCAGAGTTCATGATTCAGACAACTTGTACTGCAGAACCTAACATCTGTGGCAGAGCCATTGAGATCATAAAGATCTCCATGGCTCTGCCACAGACGTCAGGTTCTGCAGCACAAATTGTCTATTCCTGAGGAGTGCTCCAAGCCCCTACAAGGAAAATTGAAGTGGTGAATTGAGCTGAGTTGTTTCCTGGACTGACCAATGCCTGACCCATACTCCTGTGCTGAGTGTATCTCGAGTACCAGTCTCTGGTGGTGTCTGTAAATTTACGGTCAAATGCACCACTGTACTTCAGTGCTACCCTCTGCCTCTTCTGCTCCCCAAAGGCTGATTGCAACTTCTACATCTCTTTCATTTGCAGGCTAGGTAAATATTTATTACCCATTCCCAGTCTCCTTGAGGTGCTGAACCTCCTTCTTGAACTGTTACAGTATATGTGATGATGCTACTTCCATGGTGCTGTTAGGAGAGTTTCAGGATTTTGATCCAGCAACAGTGAAGGAATGACGATGTAGTTCCAAGTCAGGATGGTGAGTGGTGGGGAACTTACAGGCGATGTTATTCCCACGCATCTGCTGTCCTGCTCATTCTAGGTGGAGAGGTTTGGGGTTTGAGAGGTGCTGTCAAATAAGCTGAAATGGAAGAAAGAGACAAGAGTTAGTATTAGTAGCATGGTTAAGCAGAGACAGATGGTTGGCTGTTGAAATCAGAAGCAACTTGTCATGCATCATGTAAAGATGAATTTAAATGAGAAGGGAAGGAAGGAAAGATGGTCTAAAACCCTACAGGACTTGCCCAGCAGCCCTTCCAAATGCCACACTCCTCACAGATCCACCTGCTCATAATGTCCATGACCAGTTTTCAATTGCGGAAAGCACATGGCTGTTTAATGACTCTCCTGTGGCTGCCTTATTATTGCAAACAAGCTTGTTCAGCAAGAAAGAAGGAAATATTGGGCGAGATTCTCCCAAAACGGGAGAAATCGTAAAGCTGCCGTAAAACCCGGGCGGGTTATACGGCAGCGCGCCCCTTCCCGACGGGGGACCGATTCTGGTCCCCGGTCGGGGCTAGCAGCCCGACGCCGTAGGCTCCGGCAAGACGGGCTTAACGAAAATCGTTAAGCCCGCTTACCGGAGTTAGCGCCGGCTGACGCGTCATATGACGTCAGCCGCGCATGCGCAGTTTGGAAGACTCCAACCCGCGCATGCGCGGGTGACGTCATCGCATTTTTGCGCGAAACCCGCGCATGCGCGGGCCGGGTTGCCCCTCAGCCGCCCCGCGAATGGATACTGCGGGGCGACGGAAGGACAAGTAGTGCGCGGGCATCGGGCCCGCTGCCCGCGATCGGTGCCCACCGATCGCGGGCCCATGGCACCCTTGGCACGGCCGTACCACGGCCGTGCCAATCGGTGCCATGGTTATAAAAAGCGAGTTAGTGACACCGTTTTTACGAACGGCAAGACCAGGTGTGTTTGCCGTTCGTGAAAACGGCGGAAAGGGCTGGGACTTCGGCCCATCTAAAAGCTGAGAATCGCTGCCGGCCGTAAAAAAACGGCGGCAGCGATTCGGGTCGGGACTTCGGCGGGGGGGTGGGAGAATAGCGGGAGGGCGGCAAAAATGTCGGGAAGGCCCTCCCGCTATTCTCCCACCCGTCGTGGGGGGCGGAGAACTTCGCCCATTTTATCTGTTAGAAGTCTTGAAGACATGCATTCCAATGTAACAGTGTTGTTGGCTTCTGAAAGATGACAGAGGTATGGGGAGGTGAAAGAATCAATAGCGAGGAGAGTAGCAGATGCAGATTGCTCAAGTAGAAGCGGAAGGAGTTTTTAAAAATTCATTTTATGGGACGTGAGCGTTGGTGGCTGGGCCAGCGTTTATTGTTCATCTCTCCATTTCAGAGGATATTTGAGAGCCAACCGCATTGCTGTGGATCTGGAGGGCATTTAAAAAAAGTAAATAGCAAGGCACAGTGAACAAGGCAGGAAGTTCCCAAGGCTGCTGCGTCCATTGGACAGTGCAGGACATGAAAACTCAGTGTCAGATAAGTTTTAGGTGGAGGGTGTGCACAGATATATAAGATATATATTAGGTATATTCTGGGCAGCCAATGTGGTACCGACGGTGATAGGGGGCACATATATTGCAAGCCTAAGAGAGTAATGAGAAGCAGAAGTTAGGAAGCTTACCTTAGTTATCCTTGTGAGGTCATTAATTTTTTCACTATTAAAACCATGCCCTTGAGGTGATATTTCTGGTACTGGCACGCTCTACTGTCTCTGCCCATACCTGCCAGGCACTTTGCCTGGCAATCTTCCTGCCAACTGGTGGATAAAAGATGTCCATCCTCCTGCCAGCATCTTCTACCAAAACCTCAAAGCAATGCCAAAAAGCCAGCAGGCCTCTGAAGTTTTAGTGACAGTTGCCTGCAACCAAAGCACACCTTCCCTTTAAGAGATGCAGGCTGTCCTTAAATGGTATCAGCTATGCGTAAAATTGACACCCTCGATTAAGTGCATTGCCAGTAAACAGCAAATGTACTGCTGGCAGTCTGCCTGTTTTATTTAAATTCATAAGTGCAATTAATTGGTTCCTTCTTTGCTGTCACACACTTCGAGCACAGTGCATTCTGCACACTTACTATCCCAACTTTTTTGCATTGAATTGCATCTACCATCAATCTTTCAATCCAATAATCTCTCTCCACCTTCCCAAAATCTGGTTAATTCTTCCTCATTGTTTGCCATGTCACAGTTTGATATTTTTGTTTTCAATTGATCTGATTGTTCAAATAAATGTTTGCATATACAAGCAAGAACAGAACTAATCAAAATTAATACAAGCAGAAGATATACATAATTTATGAAACAAATTGTAGTTTTCTGTACAGTGGTACTTAAAAATTCAAGAAAGGTATAAAGTGGGAGGCGATCCCACATTGGCTGCCCAGAATATACCTAATTTGTGTCTTGTATATCTGTGCACACACTCCACCTTAAAATTATCTAACACATATTATCTGACACTTATGTCCAATGGATGCAGCAGCCTTAGGAACTTCCTGCCTTGTTCACTCTGCCTTGCTATTTACAATTTTTTTTTAATGCTCTCAAAACTTTAACCATGCTTTCAGCCCCACCATCTCTCTTTTCTCTTTCCCATTTCATAAGGAATTTGCTGATTCTCTCCCTTAATGTAAAGCAATGTATTTTCACTCGTATGAGAAGACTAACTGGTTCTTGCATACCATAATGGATATTTTGCCAGTATCACAATGCTGGAGATATTTTCCATCTTGATGATAGTAACAAGAAAATTGAACACACAGATCGGTCGATCTGAATGAAACAGGATTCTCAATCGGAAACTTTCCTTTAATTTTTCCTACCTTGTTGAAGATCATTTCCTCCTCGGTATCGTTTTGTTGCCCTAATTTGCCAAGGCAAAGTTTTAAATGCCTTTAAGGAATCTTTATTATTTGCTAGTGCTGAATTGCAGTTTTGAACATTAAATAATATATATTTTTTCCTATGAAATGTAAAAATATAACTGAAATAAAATTGGGCAGTATTTTAACTGCCAGCGAAGGTGGACTTGTTGGGGGGAAGGGAGATTAACCAGAAATTCAACATGACCCCACTCTCTTCTGGGTTTAACCTGGTTTTCAGGTGGGTATGGAACTCCCGTGGAGCTATTGGATAAGCAATTAAAATATTCCAAGGGGCTATGTATGTATGTACTAACTATGTATTTAAATTAGCATTCTGGCTTTAGCAGCCAACCCATGGATTTATTAAAATTTGTGGAACTTACTATCGCTAACCAGGAAAGAGCACATGCACCTTCCCTTTTTCTTTTAACCTGTACAGTAATTACCACGCCGGGCAATAGCTCCTGCAGTGGATAAATGAAGCTCTCTGAGCCCTCCACTGAATTTTGTCAGGGGACAGCCTTCACGGATATGAGTCATTGATTGGGTACACCACAACTGCAGTCCGGGTTTCCTACAAGGCCCCACTTGTGCCTTAGCAGGTGTGGAGACAGTTGAGGAGTGCCCAATGCAGGCGTGGCAGTTTGAAACCGGGTGGGCGGGCTGTGGGATCTGTGATGAGGAAGTGGTTTTTAATGGTGGAATGTTGGCTCCATTCCTGCTGTCACAGGGGCTCTACTGTTACTCCTTGGCAGGGTGGTCTTAACCATAGGCTGACATGATGGGAGACGAGCAACAGATAGATTGGTAAGTTCCTTGTATAGTGACAGGCTTGGCTTTCTTCTTGTAATCTCTGTCCATAGGTTGCGCAGGACTGGTGACCAGGGGAGTTGAGTTGATCGGAGGGTATCTGAGATGATAATAATTGTTGTGTTCAGTCGGGTATCTGCAAGACTGATGATTGATTGATTTATTGCCACATGTATAAAGTAGAGTGAAAGTATTTTTCTGCCGTCAAGGGAAAGTACACAGTAGACAAAAAGATTAATCGATAAAGTACATCGACAAATAGTGATTGGTTAAAGTGCGGAACAAGGGCCAAACAAAGCAAATACATGAGCAAGAGCAGCATAAGGATTCAAGAATAGTGTTCTTACAAGGAACAGATCAGTCTGAGGGAGAGTCGTTGAGTCTAGTAGCTGTGGGGAAGAAGCTGTTCCTATGTCTGCATGTGCGGATATTCAGACTTCTGTATCTCCTACCTGATGGAGGATCTGGAAGAGGGCAAAGCCGGGTGTGAGGAGTCTCTGACAATGTTGTCTGCCTTGTCAGCGGGAGGTGTAGACAGAATCAACGGGAGGGTGGAAAGTTTGTGTGCTGCATTGTTCTGAGTTCACCACACTCTGCAGTTTCTTGCAATCTTGAACCGAGCAGTTGCCGTACCAAACTGTGATGCAGCTGGATAGGATGCTCTCTATGACACATCTGTAGAGGTTTGTGAGAGTCGATGCAGACATGACAAATTTCTGAGCGCCTTGAGGTTTGAGCATCTGCACCCCCACGAAGAGCCTGCAAATTTGCTGAGAAGATTCTTTAACATTTTGATCTTTCCTGCTGTCTTGCTCAGATTTTTTTTAATGTCAGTATTTGGTCACGGGTAACACCAAGAAAAACGGGATGTTGTTTGGATTCAGTCTCATGCCATTCAAGGTTCAAGGAGATGTTGAGTTCTCTTTTGGAACTTGCATTGTAGAGCTGGAATATACTTGAAACTGTTTTGTTGGTACTGGGCTGAAGGTGCCATGACTTGCAATAGATGGCCAGCTTGCAACATTGTTGTTCAGTGTTGCCTCTAGTTTAGAAAATGTATGGGCCTGAGTGGCACAGAAGATATCACTCCCTCACTTACAGCAGGCATTGTCAAACTCGGGGGTGGGTCGTGGGTGGGTGTCGGGAGGGTAGCGGAGCCATCCGTCGCGGCGCTCCCGATCGCGCAAATCTGCGCGCAACAGCCGCAGCAGCTGCCTGTTAATAACGCCAGCTGCAAGCGGCCTTCAAATAGCTGCTAACATGTAAAAAAAAAATGTGACCGCACTGCGCATGCACGCCGATGATCGGTCACGCATGCGCAGTGCGGCCGCTTTTTTAAAAAACTGTCGCAGCTTTTTGTTTTACAAGTTCGGAGGAGTTTTATTCATTTTATTCATTTATTTTATTCATTTAATTTTTTTTTCATTTATTTTATTCAGTTTATTTTTTATTTTTTTACAAGTACGTGGGAGTTTTATTTGATAAGATTTTACAGGAAAAAAATGCAGAACTTTGGACAAATGGAGACTCCATACTTTCCGACACCGGAAGGCTTCACCTTCATCCAACAGGTTCCATTGGAGGAGCGTGCACGAGGGCCAAACGGACCCAAAACCATTTCCTCCATTTTTGTCAGCAGCAAACAAGGTAAGAGAAAATGGTGGGTCGCGCAGGTCGACCGGCTTGGGCCGTGAAGGTCAGCCAGCGTGGGTCGCGAAGGTCGACCAGGTTGAATCCCGAAGGTTGGCCGGTTGGTAAAAATTGGTCCCCGGAAAAAAAGTTTGAAGAACACTGACTTACATGCTGGGAAGCCTAGAAGAAGTGAAACTGATTAGTTGCAACCTTGCCTAGTTGAGAGACTGATGTTCATAGCACTTCCTCTGTGAGTGTGTTCTTACTGCTTGACAAATATTACCATCCTCTTTTCACCAGTCTTAGACCTCACTCACTTTAATTTGCACTCCGCTGCAGTCAGCATTGAAAGAGGTTATTCAGCACCATCTTAGATATCTAATAATGAACAAGAGGAGCAACATTAGCAGCAGCACCGGTTGCCTTCTCCTCAGCCAATGTTACTCTACAGGTGAAAGACATGGACTGCGAGATCCAGCTCGAAGGAATCGAAACCAAAACAATGCCTACAGTTAGAGGATCAGCTCTCTCAATGGGTGTGAGCACCAGTATTTTCGGAGGCTCAGGCTTTCACAGCGGGTCACCTGCAGCCTTCTCGGTGAACCAGATTCATAGTGCAGAAGGAGGCCATTTGGCCCATCAAACCTGCACCAACCCTATGAAGGGGTACCCTACCTAGGAACAGGCCCCCACCCTATCCCCTTACCCCAGTAACCCCACCTAACCTAACCTTTACTGAGGGGCAATTGATCATGGCTAATGCACCTAACCTGCACATCTTTGGACTGTGGGAGGAAACCGGATCATCCGGAGGAAACGCACACAGACACAAGGAGAAAGTGTAAACTCCACACAGAATCACACGAGGCCGGAATTGAACCCAGGTCCCTGTGAGGCAGCAGTGCTATCTACTGTGCCACCATGCCACCAACAGATTGACAATGACCTTCAAAGTGGCTATCGCTGAAAGGTTCTCCTCTCCCTGGAGTTCTACACACCCCTTTCATGTAAGGACAGAAAGCAAAGTGTTGCCATCGGTGTGATATGACAGAAAGGATAAGGGTGACTGTGAGTGCAAGCTGTTCAGATAGGGATGTGAGGAGGTGCCTGGGTAGAGGAATGAAATGGGAATGTGAAGAGAGACCTGGAGAGGGGGATAAGTGGAGTTGCAAAGTATGTGGCCTGAGGAGGAGAATGCTGAAATGAAAATGAAATGAAAATTGCTTATTGTCACGAGTAGGCTTCAATGAAGTTACTGTGAAAAGCCCCTAGTCGCCACATTCTGACACCTGTCCGGGGAGGCTGGTACGGGAATGCTGGGAATGTTTGGGGTTTGACACCTGAAAGTATTGTGTTACTCAGCTGTCCTGTACTCCTGAGGTCTTTGACTCTCTTGACGCATTCTATTAATTTTCATTTTATATGCACATTGACTGGATTAATCAAATTGGCAAGGGTAGCCTTGAGGGAGATTTCATAGAGTGCATGAAGGATTGTTTCTTGGAGCAACATGGTGTGGAACCAACCAGGGAGCAGGCTATTTTAGATTTAGTACTGTGTAACGAAGAAGGGTTGATAAATAGTCTTGTCGTTCAGGATCCTCTTGGAAAGAGTGATCACAGCATGCTAGAATTTCAAATTCAGATTGAGCGAGAGGACAAAATGCCACACTCGAGTTTTAGCGTTGGGCAAAAATTATACAGGCCTGAGGAAAGAGTTGGCCCACGTAGACTGGGCACAAATAATTGAAGTAAGACAGTTGAGCCGGATATTCATGGAGATATTAAACACCTCTCAGTTAAAGTATATTCCTGAGAGGTAGAGGAAATGTAAAAGGGAGAAAAACATTCCCTGGCTAAACAAGGAAGTCAAGGAGGACATAAAGGCAAAAACTAGGGCATACCATACTGCAAAAGCTGGTGGTAAGCTGGAGAATTGGGACAGCTTTAAGGGTCAGCAAAATCTACTAAAAATAGAATCAAAAAAGCTAAGAGAACTACAAAAGTAAACTAGCAGAAAACATAAACACTGATACCAAAGTATAAGTATATAAAGAGGAAGATAATAGCTAAAGTAAATGTTGGCCCTTTAGAGGACAATACTGGTGAGGTAATAATGAGATGACGGAGGCACTGAACCAATATTTTGCCTCTGTCTTCATGGTAGAGGATAATAAACATTTTCCAAGAACTGAAGTTATTACAGAGGAACTTAGTGCAATAACCATCCCTTGGGAGAAGGTATTGAATAAACTAATGGGATTAAAGGCAGATAAATCACCTAGGATATTAAAAGAGGTGGCAGCAGAGATAGTGGATGCCTTGCTTATGATATTTCAGAATTCCCTGGATTCTGGAAAGGTCCCAGTGGATTGGAAACACGCTAATGTGACACCCGTATTCAAAAGGGGAGAGAGGCAAAAAGTAAGAAACTATAGACCGGTTAGCTTGACTTCTGTGGTGGGGAAGTTGCTGGAATCAATCATGAAGGAGGAGATGACTGCACATTTGGAAAGACAAAGCTCAATCCACCAATGTCAGCATGGTTTTATGAAGGGTAAGTCATGCTTGACAAACTCGCTTGAGTTCTTTGAGGATGTAACCAGCAAGGTGGATAATGGGGAACCTGTGGATGTGGTATACCTAGACTTCCAGAAGGCGTTTGACAAGGTGCCACAGAAAAGCTTGATACAGAAGGTGACATCACTCTGAGCTGGGGGTAGAATACTAAATTGGATTGAAAATTGCCTGATTGACAGAAAGCAGAGGGTCAGGATAAATGGGTCCTTCTTGCTGCGAACTGTAGCTAGTGGGTTGCCGCAGGATTCAGACCTCAGACCTCAACTGTTTACAATCTATATAAATGAAAAGTAAGCAAAGACAGAGTGTCACATAGCAGAGTTTGCAGATGAGACTAAAATAGGTGGGAAAGAGGAGATACAGATTTTACAGAGATACATAGGCCAGGAGATTGGGCCAAAATTTAGCAGATGGAATTTAATGTGGATAGGTGTGAGGTTATCCATTTGGGCCAAAAAATAGTCAGGCAAATTATTAACTAAATGGAAAGCAGATTCAAAATGTGTCTGGGCAGAGGGATCTGGGTGTTTTTGTTCATGAATCACAGGAAGTCTGTATGTAGGTACAAAATGTACTAAGAAAGGCAAATGCAATGTTAGCATTTATTCAGAAGGACTGGAGTGGAGAAGTTAATTTAGCAATTGTATAGGGTGTTGGTGAGACGACATCGAGAGTATTGCATCCAGTTTTGATCTCCTTGTTTGAGGAAGGATGTGGTGGCATTGGAAGCAGCTCAGAGGAGGTTCACCAGATTGATTCCGGTGATGAATGGACTGATGTATGAGGAATTAAACAGTTTGGCCTTATACTCACTGGAGTTTAGAAGGATGAGAGGGGATCAAACCAAGGTATATAAAATACTAGAAGGGATTTATAAAGTCTATGTAGACCAAATGTTCGCCCTTGTAGGGAAATCTAGAACAAGAGGTCACATATATAGGTTGTGAGGCATTAGATTTAAAACTGAGATGAGGAGACACTACTTCTTGGTGAATTTGTGGAACTCTCTGCCTCATAGTGGGGTGGAGACCGAATCATGAAATGGTTTCAAGAGGGAGATAGATATATTTCTGATTTTTAGAAAACGGGTTGAAGTGATATGGGGAACAGGTAGCGAGGTGGCTTTGAGACCAGGAAGAGATCAGCCATGATCTGATTGAAAGACGGAGCAGGCTCGAAGGGCTGGATTGCCTACTTCTGCTCCTAATTTCTATATTCCTATGTTCAAAGGACCACGTTCTGCTGCTTGCTTCACCAGCCACTGGCATTTACATCTGCTTGGTTTGAAAGGCTGACATCCTTCTCCGACCATTGGCAAACATCGCCTCACATTGGTCCCTTAGATCTCCCAGTAGTATCTTCAAGTAGCAGGCTGAGTTTCTGGGAGCCGGGGTGAGGGCAGTCTTTCCAGGTCTCCTTTCCATTCCCGTGGTTGCTGAAGCTACAGGAATAAATGTACAGTTCAGCCATTCTGACCCCTGATAGAGGCCCTTTACCTCCCTCGTGACTTGGCACATCTTCTGCCAGCCCTCTCTGATCGATCGAGAAATCCGGAAGGAGATGCTAATGCCATGTGGCTGGGTTAAGGAGCCACAGTACAACTTGCTTCGTGACAAATCAGTTCGGCACCCACCACCACCTCCTTCACCATGCAGGTATGTCCTGTTAAGATCTTCCCTTTGTGTCCATAATTTTTAATGGCTGTTACCATACTAGCAAAGAAAAAGACTGTGGCAAAAAAGTACTTGTAAAAACAAACAATATCACTAACCTTCAAGAGCATTCAGCAACCAGAGAAATTAATGCAACATAAAGCAAATGATATTTCAGCAAAAATCTTTTTGGTCATCATTCTACGAGATAGCTAGAATCAGGCTTGTTAGCTTCACAAAAAGAGTCAGACATGCAGATACTCACTGAAATCATGGAATAATAATGACATAAACTGCATATCACTGAAACAGCGTTATATCCAAATGTTGGTCACAGATAACAGCAATATTTCAAAAATGCTTTATGCCCCGAGAATGAACTATACTAAACAAATTAAAATCCACTTCAATTGAAATTGATCGTGAATCACATTTAGGACTGGATTCAGATTTTGTTTTCAGATGAGCAAATGTGAATCAGCAGTTCAATGTTAAGGTTGGCACTACAAAGCACCTTGTGAAAGATTGTCAATGGCTGATCTTTAAAACCGGTTTCAATCTGTACAAAGAGCTCCTGTAAAAATCATTGAAGAAAGGTTGCTGTGTTCTGTCTGAGGATGTTTCAGGATAATTGTAATTGGCTTTTCTTCCTATAATTAGCATTGAGGTGACAACTAATCAGGTCCACAAAGGAATCATTCTGATTGCTTTCAAAAATTTTGAATTAGAAAAGTCATGTTCCATGGTTTATATGCAGATTAATACAATAGTTGTACTGTCCATGTAATATGAAAAAGGATTTTACTAGACCACCACCTTAACTCCCTTCAGCACCAGCATACCTTGGCTGCCGTGTGTACCATCTGCAGCATGCAGTGCAACAACTTCAACAATGTCCAAACCAGTGACCTCTACCACCGAGATGTACAAAAACATCACCATTTGCAAGTTCCCCTCCCAAGACAGTCACGACTGTTATTGGCCAGGGTTTAGAAATACCAAAGTATATTATGGAGTTCACCTGACCTATAACTGTTTATTGATTTTGGTTACAATGAGCAAAAGAGCCTGCCTTTCAGGTGTTATTCAACAGAGTTCTCAGGCACTTTTAATCAAAAAACAAGCTTTATTCTACGAATTTAGTTAACATCCTTATAAACATACACAGTAAGAATTTTTATAAACTACAAACATAAAGACCCCACACCATTACGATAATCCATGTATAACCCCTAATGAATTCCCCCTTAACTGCTCCAATTCAATAACAAAATCCAAGTAAAACAAGAAACCTCTTTTCAAAGGTGTGGTCCAACACAACGTATTCTTACTGGTATAAGACTTGTTATTGATACTCTTGTTCCCCTTTCCAAACAGCAGGTTTGAATTCCTTCCAGAAAGCAATTATCTCTGCTAAGTTACCAAGTAGTCTGGAAACAGCTTTTAAAATGAAATTAGACATTTCTTTCAACTTATGCAGTTCAAAACCTGGCCAAACTCAAAACAAAAGTAAACTCAGAGCCACAGCCCAGCTCCACCCACGCAATGACATCACTGAAGCCATGTGATAAGACAAAAGCATTTCTTAAACGGATACTCCCATGACACTACCCTGACTTGGAAATATATTGTCGTACCTTCACCGTTGCTAGGTCAAAATCCTGGAACTACCTCCTCAACAGTCCTGTGGGTGTACCTATACACGGATTGTAGCAGTTCAGGCAGCAACAATAACTTGTATTCATATAGCATCTTTAATGTAATAAAATGTCCCAAGGCACATCATAGGAGCATTATAAAACAAAGTATAATACCTAGCCACATGAGGAGTTTGTAAGCAGCATTTTACAGGAAGAAAGCGCGGGGGGAGAGAGAGACTGAGAAATGTTAGGATGATATTCCAGAGCCTAGGTAACTGAAGGTCCAACCACCAATGCAGTGACTAAAATTGTGGATGCTGAATTAAAGGTATGCAGATATCACGGAGGGTTATTGGGCTGGAGGAGACAACAGAGATAGGAAATCCCTAGCCCAGGGAGCAAGTTGAAAACAAGGATGAAGGGTGCGATTAAGCCACCGGGCGCAACCAGGTGAAACCCGCGTGACCCCAAATCAGGGTTCGACTGGGTGCCGGGCCAATTGTGAGTCACCTGACTGGCTGTGCCCATTGCGAAAAGGATCTCGCCCTCACTGGGCGTGATTCAGATCAGCATATTTAAATTAGCTATTAGGCTCATTTACATACCTGGGTGCTGCTTTCACCCAGGAGTCAACGGCCACACCTACGAGACCTCGACCAGGCACTGTTTAGCACTGGTTTCCACAAACGTGGAACAGAGCTGACAGCAGCTCAAGGGATCTCGCTACCATTAAAGATCCCTGAATGGCCAGAGGCGGGGCAAGGTAGTACCCTGGTATTCCCGCAGCATGTGGGCAACTTTGCACTGCATGCTGGCACCCTGGCAGTGCCATGCTGCCCGGGTGGCAGGTTAGCACTGCCAGGGTCGGTAACTGGGATCGGGGCCTTGCCCATTAGAGAGGGGTTTCCAAGGGTCATGAGAAGGTTGCAGGGATGAAAGCGAGGGTTCCTGAAAAGGAGGGTGTAGAGATCGGGGCAGCCGTACTGTGAGGAGCCGGCCCTGCTGGTGAGCTCAGCTCACCAGTGCAGGAAATCCACTAAAGTGTGGCCTCTATGGGGCGGAACTCCCTGAGGCCCACAAAACTGGCAAAGTGCTGGTGAATAGCAAGATGAATCCAAACGCTGCAGCCGATGAAAAACACCCTGCCAAACAAGCCCGATAGTGCACTTTGTTTTATGCTGCTGAATCGCGCCCGAAAATCTAAAAATCAAGGCATTATTTAACCAGCAGCAAGTGTAGATCACTGAGCACAAATGTGGAAAGTGAACAGATGCAAGTTAAGAAAGAAGGCAGTGTTTTGGATAACCTCAAGTTAACCAAGGATAGAATGTGAGCTCTCAGCCAGGATTGTCTTGGAATATTCAAATCTAGAGATAACAAAAGCATGATTGAGGGTTTCAGTAACAGATGAGCTGCTACAGGGAGGATGTTGAGCGATCTTACGGAGGTGGAAATAGGTGGTCCTATTGATGTCGTGAATATGAGATCAGAAACTCATCCCAGGGCCAAGGTTGTGAACAGACTGGTTTAATTTCAGACTGTTGCCAGTGAGATGGAAGAAGTCAGTAACAAGAAAATTGAGTTTAGAACGGGGATCAAAACAATGGATTCAGTCTTCCCGATATTTAATTGGAGGAACCTTCTGCTTATTCAGTCCTGGATGTCAGATAGGCAGTTTGATAAATTATCAAATATAGTGGAATCAAGGGGTGGTGGTGAGGTAGAGCTGGGTGTTGTCAGCGTCTCTGTGAAAGGTAATGCTGTGCATTCAGGTGATGTTCTTGAGGGGCAACATGTGGTTAAGAAAAAGAAAGGAGCCAAGGATAGATCGTTGGAGGACACCAGAGGGAGCAGTGCGGGAGCAGAAAGAGAAACCAAAGCAAGTGGTTCGCTGGCTATGATAAGATAGATAAGAATGAAACCAGGTGAGAGCAGTTCCACCAGCTAGATGGCAGTGAGGAGGCATTGGAGAGGATGGTGTTGACAACCAAGTCAAAAGCTGCAGACAGGTCGAGAAGGAGAAAGAGGGAAAGTTTATCTTTGTCATAGCCATAGGCAGCACACCATCACCTTCTCAAGGGCAATTGGGGATAAACAATAAATGCTTGCGCTGTCCATATTCCACAATGTTTTTAAAGTTAAATGGCAGTTATTGCAAATCATGGAATAATAGTGACATTAAGCTGCATATCACTGAAACAACGTTATATCCAAATGTTGGTCACAGGTAACAGCAATATTTTTTAAATGCTTTATACCCCGAGGGTGAACTAAAATAAACAAATTAATATGCACTTCAAAACCTGGAGCTAATTATCTTGTTTGTTTTAAATTCGTCCTTCCCATTTTGTCTCTCCTCCCCTGGGTCCTCTCCATTACTTCCACTGAGGATGTTCTCGATAACAGACGATTAGCTACTGCTGGCTGGGAGGGAAAAGCAAAAGTTTTTTATCACAGTCTTCCAGTGTCATTGTTTTTGGAGGTATCTATTCCACAAATAAACAAGAAAAGGTCATCAAATTGGGGCCACCGATATTACCCAAATCAATGGAGAAATCTTCACTTACTGATGCACTACGTGTAGAAAAATTGGGCTGGCTTTAATGGAGGCAAGCAGTGTCCCACCTATTGGCTGGAAAGCCGGTCACCCCTTTTGGGGAAGTCTCACTGAATTAAATACCAATAAGACACTTAACTGCTCGACAGCAAGCCAAACCAGGATCAAGGACACCGGGGGAGACAGAGATCATGTCTGCTGAGAGCTGCCAACCAATCAGAAGCCAGAAATGTTATTAATTGACAGCACCACCAGGGATGTAGTGACTGCTGCATGCATGACACCTACACGAGGCCTAGTATAATTACCGAATCCCCGACCACAAGCAAGTGATGGCAGGGCTGGAGAGGTTGGTCAGGGGATGGGGTTCTGCAGCCAGGGTCTTTTGATTAGATAGGGACAAACACCCAGGAGCCTGCAAGCAACCCTACATGAGTTTGCTTGTAGTGCTCCCCACATAGCGAAGCACCTGTCTACCACTGGGTTAATACCAGCAGCAGTGCGATAAGGTTCTTAAGTGAACATTAATTGCCTACTTAAGGGCCTCAATTGGCAGAGGCAAGGAAGCCATCTAATGACTCCCGCCACAAACTTAAGTGGGGATGAGACAGGAAGGCAGTGGGATTCACATCAGCCACCTGATGAATACCCTCCACCACCATACTTGCCATAGTAGAGGGCATTAAATATTGCCCATTTGTGTGCAGTTCAGCCATTCAAAATAGTGTATGTGGAGTTCTGTGATCTGACCTGGGATATCATTTAGTTCTAAATGTGCATCATCTTCCTTTTTGCATTTGAATTCACACAAGGCACTGACATAGATTTCACCAAAAGATCACTGAAGCACTCACATGTGATATTATGTTGAAAGTCATATAGGGTCCTTCTGGCTCCAGAAACTCAAAATGGGCACTCCCTATATTTACCATTAGAAATATTCTATATTATGTGTGGAACAAATGATACACATGATTTCAAATGGATCGGATTGGATAAGACAAGAACAGTGACACTGTAAAGTACAATTGAATAGAATTTACAGAAGGAAACATCAGCTTAGTGCATAGGAAATATTTCTGTCATTTTGTAATATGCAGCGTATCATTGATTCATTATAAACATGAAACTATGTAAACCAAGTTCTCCTTATTCTATAGTCCCACATTCAACAATCCTATTCTTAAAATGTTGGCTTCATAGAATATTCCATCGCAGTAACTCTATATGGAAAGAATTTTATAGAGTCGATATCTAAAAGAGGATTTTTGTGCCTTCCGATTATTGGACCCTTATCTATTTTCATATTTTTAATATTGACATAAATAAAATGTGCCTAATGTACACTGGTGAGTTTAAAATGCACAGGATCCATCAATTTCATATTAAAGTCCATCAACTAGATGACCTCAGTGATGTTAAGAGGAGGCAGTAGTTATATCAGCAACACAGTCAATTCTTATTTAGCAGGTCACTTTTTATGGCTACTGAAAAGCGCTTCCAATATCATTCCACCCTACCATCAGTGAACTTCTGTAAATTCTGCTGGTTACCCCCTACCACAGTAGATTTGAATTAGCTGAGAGTCTCCTCCACAAATGAAGTTTGCATTAAGCTATACAAATTAGTTCAACAACCTAGGAGAATAAAAAACTCATTTATGTCATGCCTTACCACATCAAAATGCCTAAAACACTTCAATTTATTTTTGAATTAAAGTCCAGAGTTCATTCCTATCACTTCATATTTGAGTGCATTCAACAATTACTTAATTTGTCAAAATTACAGTACACTCATATCATTTAAAGTAAAGTATCAAGATCCTAAATTGAAAATTGCATTGTAAAGGGCAGCAAGTGTCTTTTCCATGGTTCTTCACTTTGTAGTGATATACCTGTGAATAATCTTGTATGCACTTAGCAATGCGACCTCCAACCAGGTGTCAGACATCAGTCATGTGACATCCGGCTTGCACCAGAAGGTTGTAAGGCGTACACCAGGACAGTCGCACATAGGGGTATTTCCAGGAGAGTCCATGTAACTCAATCAGTAACTTGGTTTGTGCAGCATTCTGATTGTTACCTTACCACGTGTACATCAATAAATCATCATTCTAGTTCAGTCACCAGCAGTTCTGTTTGAATCATTGCAAACACAAGCCACAGAGTACAGCACAGCACACTTGCCACCAGAAACTCCCTCCATTAGGCATAGGATTCCCAAGAAGGAGAGACGGCACCACCACCCCCTACCAGGCCACTGGCATGCCTGCCAGTGTTTACATACATAGCATAGCCCCCACCTACTGCTAGTTGAATACCACTGATGGCTGGTTGAGGCCATTGAGTGACCTCTGAATAGGAAGACCTTCCGACTCCTCCCATCCATCCGATACTTAATTGGGAATAAGGGGGAAGTTGCGCAGTAGGGAAGGTGACCGGGGGGGGGGGGGGGGAGAGGATTCCTGCCCCCCCTCCCTGGGCGCAAATCTTGTTACAGCCGCTGACTCTTGCGAAAGGGCCAGAATGCAATTTGCACCATGGAGATCTCAGAATGGGATCTTCCCCACCACTGCAATGTAACCAGGTTGCTGGGTGTGAAGCTGATTTATCTTGAGTCATTTCCTGCTGGAAAGTCTCCTCTCAGATCGGGGAGGCATTTTGTCTGGCTGTTCTGATCTGAGGCCCACCTCCTTCAGCCCCCTCCCCTGTTTTTGAGCCCCCTCTCCCTCGCTCCCCCACCAGGCCCAATTCCTGGCAGTGCCAAGGGTGTCCAGATGGCGATGCCAGGCTGGCAGTGCCAAGGTGCTCTGGTACCAAAGGCAGTGTCCCAGTGCCACCCTACCATGTCCCCGATTGCCCGGGTCTCTAATGGCCTGGGAGACACCCCCGGATGCTATTACGACTGATCCACATTTGTGAAAACCAATACTACATGGCGTCAGGGTAAGGAATCCTGTGAACGTATATTTAAATGAGCAGAATGGATCGTTTAAATATGCAGGTCTGGATCATGCCCAGTGAAGGTGAGAGCCAGATCGTGGCCTCTTGCGAGATTCAAAAGCCTCGTCCTGACACCGAATCGGGCACAAGGCAGCTAAATTGCGCCAGCTGTATCTTCCAGGGACGTCACATTAGCAGTTAAGGTGACCACACTGGGAGCACAAAGGCCACTGTAGCCCCAGTTGGTCAGGTACATAGTCTAGTACTATAACAGTGCCACCCTGCAGAGTGAAGGTGCAAAACACGCCCCCCCTGCATTTTTTTGACAGTGTCAGAAGATCTGCAGGGGGAACCTGGCTGTTTCTCTGGGGAGAAAAACACAAATTTTCAGTCAGAACACAACATTTTGTTATCTTTTGAGAAAATTCCATCACAGTATTCCCCTTCCCATCCGATCCATCGTAATATATGCAAACCCGTCTGCCTCCCAGCCCACCCACAACAGGAACATTAGATTCTGAAGTGGAATGGGGGAGGTCTCAAAAATATAATGAAAAAAAGAAAGTTGAGGGGTGACCTTTAAAATAATCTTTAACCCGCTAGGGGTTCCCCAGCGGGGGAGGATGCATACAACAGGAAACCCAGTTGATAACCGCAGAACCAGAAAATCCCACCGCCACCACAAAACACGTCACGGGGATGTGGAAAATCCAGACCAATGTTTCTCTTGTGGGGAAGAGCTTAATTAGAGGTCAATTGTATAAGATATTCACCAAATAATATAATAGGGAATTCAAAAGAAAAGGAATGCACCCCATGGTTGTCAAATCTGACTGAACAGATTCCAGGAGATATCAGTGTAAGTGACGTCATGGAAAGCCAGCTGGTTCTGAGAGAGAAAAACAAATCCCTGGAGAAAGATTGTGAATGTCCCTGTTTGTACAGAATGGGCAATATATCCCTTTTTATACAGGAGAAACTTGAGAACTCAACATTGTCCATTCCCTGCAGCTCTGTATAAATAAACTAGCAATAAAGCTGGATATTGGTCAACGACTCTGAAGTTCATCTTGTCCAAAAGTGAAAATGGGAAAAACAAGTAAATGCCTAGATTATAATTCCAATCAGCCTGATATTTTCCTCCACTCACAGTAAAATCCCATTCGGATCAGCTCCCATCCAAAAGATAAGGGGTGAGATTCTCTGGCCTCCAAATGGCTTGTTTCCTGGCGGTGGAAGGTGGCCTGCCGTTGGCCAGGTTTCCCATTGAATCCACTCCATGCTGCCAGGAAGCTCACGGCAGGGTGTGCCGTTGGTGAATCCAGAAGATCCTGCCATCATAAACAACCGCAAGATCTCACCCAAAGAGAGAGAGGGCAGGATTTTCCATTTGGGAGACTATGGGCTGGATTCTCCGATTTTGTGGCTAAGCGCTGATGCCCGCGTGGGAACTCAGAGCCAAACCCTCACCGATTCCGGGGCTAGCAATGGCACCAGGTAAAACTCCCGGCTCCCACGTCATAAACACCCAGGGAATGGCCGGTCCGTGACTGCGCACGCACACAGCGATGACCTGCAGCAGTCGCGCCTTACAACATGGCGTCGGCTGCATGCGGACCTGACGTGCCAGATAGTGCCCCCGGACCCCCCCCCCTTGCCACCCCCACACCAGTCCTCGCCAAAACACCCCCCCCCCCCCAGCCAGCGCCATGGCTCCCCCCCCCCCCGACTCTGGCAGCGGTGGACACAGTCCGCAGCCGCCATGCGAGGTTCACAAAAACTGAGAGCACAGGTGATCCGCGCCATCTTGAACACGGCCCATCGGGGGTGGAGCATCGGGGGAAGGCCTTCAGGTGGCTGCCCCAACTGCGTGCGGCGTACTCCCCGATGATGCTGTTTTGGAGGGGGTGAAGCATCTGAAAACAGGCACCAGCCCCGATTTGGTCGTAAAAAGGGATTCTTCGCCCGATCACCGATTATGATATCGGCGTCGGGCAACGGAGAATCCCACCCTATGTTTCCCCACCAGAGCTGAATTGCACCTGATTTGCGCTCCAATCAGGAAGCCAGTCCCAATCCTTTGGCATGAAAACTTATGCATACCTGGGGATTCTTGAGGGAATCACGCTATCGGTCCACCATTTTGACCAGGCGTCCTAATAGCGAGATCCGGTGGCTGGATCCCATGGAACGGAATTCAGCCTCCATGCCCTGCAATGCAATTCAGCTCCCCCTTGGATATTCTGGGTCACCCACGCCCTCCTCACAGTATGAGGGTGGCCCGACCCCTCCACCGACACCCCACCAGAGACTCCCTAATTCGAAAATACCCACCAGAGACCCTAATAATTCGAGAGACTGCTGCCAGACACCTCCCATAAGAAAGATCCCTGCATGGAAACACCCCATGAGAGAGACCCCTGCCTGTGAAACTAACCACAATGTTTATAAACATTTAGCTATGATTCACAGCTCTTGGACCACATCAAAGGCAGTTAAGTGCTTTCTGTTTGTTTCACAGCTCAGTATTTCAAAACCACTCAAGCATGAATGGAGATGAATGAAACAATGCTGAAAGCTGGGTGTATGTGGAAGCTATCGATCACAGCCTAGTGAAAGCAATTTCACAGAAAAATGAATGAAAGGCTTTCAGATCAAAGCTATGAGGGAATTTAAACGCAGATAACTGGTTTTCTCTTTCTCTGCCTGAACCAGCAGGTGTAATGCACAGGTGAGCATTAAACCAAAGATTTTTTTTTCACTGCCTCTGTCTGGAGTGCTCTATAGCTTCTGGGCAGAGTCTCTCGGCTTCCAGGAATGGGTCTCTCTTATGGTGGTCTCTGGTAGGGGTCTCCCAAATTAGGAAGTCTCTGATGAGGGGTTTCTCCAATTGGAAGGTCTCTGGTGGGGGCTTCTCTAATTGGGGGTGTCTCTGATGGTGGTCTGTCTAATTGCAGGGTCACTTGTGGGGTGGTGGTGAGGGGGTTTAATGAATGTGGGGTAGGCAGGTCTTGCTTTGTGGGGGAGAAGGGTGGCCCTCCAATGGACTTTGGGAGCTACTCCCTAAAAGAGTCATCCCCTTGGTCCACTGCGAGGTGCACCACGTCAATGCCACGTTTGTCAAGACCTGTACCAATTCGCGCCCACGTGATTCTCAGCCCAGAGGACCAGAGAATATCCGATAGACCCCCGACCATTCCGGGAGTGTTCGCAACCTTACTTCACCAAAAGAGTGGTGAGAATGTGGAACCGCAACCACAGAGAATGGTTGAAGTAAATAGCAGATGTGTTTATGGGGAAACTAGATGAGCATATGAAGAAGAAGGAGATATGGATACAATGATCAATTCAAATAAGAAAAGATGGGAAGAGGCGTGAGTGAAGGATAAACAGTGGCATGGACTAGTTGGGCCAAGTGGCCTTTTTCGGTACCCTATATCCCTTGTAACCCTATGTAATGGAAGATTGGGAAGAACAAGTAAATGGTGGCGCGGTGGGTAACACTGATGCCTCATGGTGCTGAGGACCTTGTTTTGATCCTGTCCAGGTCACTGTCGATAGATGTAGAGTTTGCATATTCTCCCTATGTCTGTGTGGGTCTCACATCCACAACCCAAGGATGTGCAGAGTATGTGGATTGGTCATGCTAAAGTGGCTCTGGAAAGGAACAAAATTGGGTACTTTAAATTTTTTAAAAAGGAAAAATAAGTGGCATGAAACAATCATCGGGGATTGAATGACAGAATCAGATCAGAAGTAGGTGTGTGGATTAAACTTATACCAAGAAACATTAAGAGAAGAAACGTAGATAGATTCAATGGTAACTCCATTTTTGATAAATGTCATATCCTGAAGGCCTGCCTTCGCAACCTTGCCCCTTGCCTGAGGTGTGGTGATCCTCAGGTTGAATCTCCAGCAGTCAGAGCTCCCCCTCAAAGAGGAAAGCAGCCTATGGTCATCTGGGATTATGGAGACTTTCCCTTACCTATTTTACAAAATGTAATTAAAATAAATTAGGCAGTGTCTGCATCCAAATCTTTATACTGTTTTTGGTTTGAATACAAGAACACAAGAAATAGAAGTAGGAATAGGGAGCGGGATTCTCCCAACTCCCCACAGTCCCGGAGAATCTCCGCGACCAGGCCACGCCTCCCCGACACCGGTAAGCCATTGGCACCGGCGTGGTTGGCGCAACACCGATTGCGGGCCACTCTACACGGCCCTCTCGCGATTCTACGGTCCGGATGGGCCGAGCGGCCGTGAAAAGAAAAACGAGTCCCACCGGCACCGTTCTAATCTGCTCTGAGACGGCGGGACCTCGGCGTTGAAGGGTTGGGTGGTGGCCGGTGGGGGGGTGGGGGGGGGGGGGGGGGAGAGAGGGAGGGGTCCGACACTGGGGGGGGGGGGGGAGGAGAGGGAGGGTCCGACACTGGGGGGGGAGGAGAGGGAGGGTCCAACACGGGGGGGGGGGGTGGGTGGGAGGGGGAGGGTCCCACATTGTTGGGTGGGGGGGGAGGGAGGGTCCGACACTGTGGGGGGGGGGGAACCTCCGATGTGGCCTGGCCCGTGATCAGGGTGCACCAATTGGCAGGCCGGCCTCTAGCTGGGGGCCTCCTTTTGTACGTGCCAGCCCCTGTAGCCCTGTGCCATGTTGCGTCGAGGCCAGCGCCACAGTGCATGCGCGGATCCCGCAGCTCACAGTTCAGGCCGGGATTGGCAGCTGGAGTGGTGCAAACCGATCCCGGGCCATGCTGGCTCCCTGTAGGGGCCAGAGTTAGTCCTGGCAGCGGCAGCGTTTACAACGCCGTGGACACTCTGCCGCGTGATTAGAGAATCCCACCCAGGGCACCAGTCCTTTGAACCCTGCCCCGCTATTCAATACGATAATGGCTGATCTATGCCGGCCTCAACTCCTTTTCTGTGCTATTTCCCCACAGTCCTTTATTCCTCGATCTATCACATATTTATCCACCTCCACTTTAAATATTTTTAATGATCCAGTCTCCATCACCCTCCGGGGCAGATAGTCCCAGAGGTTCACCACCCTCTGCGAGAAGAACTTTGTACGCACCTCAGTTTTAAATAACCGGCCCTTTGTCTTGTAGCTATGTCCCCTGTTCAGCACTCCTACTAGTGAAAACATCTCACCATCGACCTTCAGGAATCCTCAGGATCTTATATGTTTGAATAAGATCATCCCTCACTCTTCTAAACTCCAAGGAATACAGACCCAGGTTATTTAGTCTTTCTTGATAGGACAACCCTCTCATGTCAGGAATTAGCCTGGTGAATATCCTTTGGACTGCCTTCAATGTTACTATATCCTTTGTTTGGCAAAGGGACCAAAACTCAGTATTCCAGGTGAGGTCTCACCAACACCTTGTTCAATTACAACAAACTTCCCTATTTTTAAACTCCAACCCCTTTGCAATAAAGGCCAAAATGCCATTCGCCTTCTTAAGGGAGAGTCTCGATCCTGGCTACAGAGAACAGTGCCTATTCCCCTGACTCTACTATCCCCAACTATGACTACATTTGCCTTCTCTTCCCCCCACTTGAGCAGCTCCTTGAACCATGGTGCCATGATCAGTTTGCTTGTCTTCCCTACAGTGCCCTCTCTTGTCGACACAAGGAGCAAGAGTCTCGTATCTGTTGGACAGCAACATGGACTGAGACACCTGCAGTGCTATCCCGTGTATCCTTCTGCCTGCCTCACTGGCAGTCACACCCTCCTGTCCCTGACCATTGACAGAATTTAATGCAGTTAATCTAAGGGGTGTCACTACCTCCTGAAACAATATATCCAGATAACTGATCTGTCGCAATGTTTGAAGCACGGACTCCAGCTCACTAACTCTAAACTGAAGTTCCTCGAGCAGCCAACATTTGCTACAGACGTGGTCACTATGAACCACAATGAGGTCCACCAGCTCGCACATGTTGCAGCTACAACACATCACCTAACCCTGCGTCCCTATTTTATTTAATTAGAATTTATTTAATTCAGAAAATTAAATTTGTTTTTACTTATACCACTAATCTTTACTTTCTACAATTTTGATTTCCCTACCTAGCCTTCACTCCCATAGTCAGAAAAGTAGAAGAGAGAAAGACTCACCTACGAGTCACTTACTGTGATATCAGACAGACGTATTCACCCTATATTGTAGTGCTACTGTAACTTATACCCCGGCTCTCCTGCCCTGGCCTGCACCTGTCCCCATTGACACAATCAGCTTCCTCTTGCCTCGCGCACCTCAAAAGCTCCACTTCTGGATTCAGTAAAGGTTCTCTACGCTGCTCTTTTTATAGTCTCCCCGCCACTCTGATCAGCTGCTCCCCACCAGTTCGCTCTCTCCGGCCTCCGGTGCTCTGTAAATATGAGCTTATATTATTGAGCATTATTAATTTTGTAAAATATACAACTAAATAATACAACAATTTGCAACTTAGCTGCTTTGTATTAACACAGGATGACTTTGAGGTTTAGCAAGCGAAAGAAATACATTGAAGGAAGAGACTGATCACTTTCTGAGAACACTAATTCAGATGGAACAGAAATCTTAACTGCAGTTGCGACAAAATCACTGCATTACTTATCATCCTACTCACCTCAGTATATAAACAGGGCAAATGACAAGACACTTCTCCATGATAATGCCACCCCTTTAAAGACTAGGTTCAACATTGTTATTATCATCAGTGGAGCAACACTCAACTGTTACAGTTTTTCCACTCTATAAATTGACCAGACCAATATCAAGTAGCTAAAATCTCCTGACATTTCATGAAGTTAAAAGAGGCATTTTGATGTTTGTTTATATTAATTTTATTTTAACATTCAAATAGATCACTGCAAAGTTTGAGGAATTTCCAAGTAGATGAACAGATCATTTATTGACTGCAAAATATGTCTTCGTACTGAGCTAAAGATAATTCTGAAAATGTTTCTGGTAGATTTAGTGAAAACAGATCAGGTGAATCCTGAGCCCTATCACCACTTCTCATGTTCTGAGACTACATCCGGGATTCTCCATTTGGGAGACGAGTGTTCCCACTGGAGCTGAATGGTGTGCGATTCACATATCCATTGGGGGCACTATCCGTTCCACAATTCAGCGCGCTGCCAAAGCGAATTAAAAGCAATTCCCAGCCCAGTGGGCAGTGTAATCGCTGGGTCCAGAATTAGTGCTGAAGAGCCTGACACTCGATGCAGCCACGGAGATGGCTCAGAGAAGACCTGCGCTGATGCACTATCAATTACGACGAGACGAGAGTAGAATGTAATTGAGGCTTTATTACACAGAGATGTGTGGCCTCCTACAGCAGCTGATGAAATGGCTGCTGTTCGGAGAGCACACACATTTATACTCCGCCTACTGGGCGGAGCCAGCACCTGTAGTACAGGGGCCTTACCGTAATACCCATATATACAATATAATACTACAGTGGTGACTACCACATCCGTTGGAGGCACTATCCGTTCCACAATTCAGCACGCTGCCAAAGCGAGTTGAAAGCAATTCCCAGCCCAGTGGGCAGTGTAATCACTGGGGCTAGAATTAGTGCTAAAGAGCCTGACTGCTGGAGTACACTCAAGGCAGCCACGGAGATGGCCGAGAGAAGACCTGCCCCCCCCCCAAGTTCAGAGTCCTGCTGTGGACCTACTGTTCCTTGTCAACGAGGAGGAATACCCTCCTTCCAAGGTGGGGTGCAGACTCAAGTCTGCCCTCCTGAACAGCACCTCGGAAGTGGTGGCAGAGGCAGTCAGTGCTGCCAGCCTCACCAGGAGAAGACAGCTTGTAATCCTGACGGGTGGGAGTCTCTGGTGAAGCCTCTGCCCTGAGAGGGAGAGAGAACCAGGGAGGATTCCTTTGGTTGGGATGAACTCTGCTAATTCCCTGCTTCCTCTGTCGTGAGGCAGCACGTTTGAGGAGTGCCAAGATCTGGTGGGCCACTGATTGTGCTTGGCCATGCCCCCATCTCCTTTGTGATGCAGCTAGGGTAAGAGGGTTTCCCGAAGGGTAGTCTTGATGGGCTCCCACATTCTCGCTGAACATTCACAGGACAAAGTGAGCAGTGTAAGCTGCCAGGAGCCTGTCAGTAGCACCGAAGGGGTGTGTTTAAATCTGCATATTGCAGCAATGGCGGTCTGAGCTAAGTCACCCCAATGCCAAGGGGGACACCCCGAGTCCATGAACCTGGCACCAGGTTGTTCCCCGCTACTCCCCCTGGCCTGGGCGGTCCCTGCCCCCCCCCCCCCCCCCCCAGCAAGACTGACCGTTTTTGAGGCTTTTTGTTAGATTTTGTAGCCCCCCCCCCCCACCCCCCCTCCAGGAGCAATAATTCCCAGTATAAGACCATAAGACATAGGAGTGGAAGTAAGGCCATTCGGCCCATCGAGTCCACTCCGCCATTCAATCATGGCTGATGGGCATTTCAACTCCACCTACCAGCATTCTCCCCGTAGCCCTTAATTCCTCGCGACATCAAGAATTTATCTATCTCTGCCTTGAAGCCATTTAGCGTCCCGGCCTCCACTGCACTCCGCGGCAATGAATTCCACAGGCCCACCACTCTCTGGCTGAAGAAATGTCTCCGCATTTCTGTTCTGAATTTACCCCCTCTAATTCTAAGGCTGTGCCCACGGGTCCTCGTCTCCTCGCCTAACGGAAACAGTTTCTTTGCGTCCACCCTTTCTAAGCCATGTATTATCTTGTAAGTTTCTATTAGATCTCCCCTTAACCTTCTAAACTCCAATGAATACAATCCCAGGATCCTCAGCCGTTCATCATATGTTAGACCCGCCATCTGCAAGTAAATACTTGCACCAATTCACACCCATGAGACTTCTGCCTAAGAGGGGCAGAGCATCGTGGAGGGGTGGAGCATGAAGTGTCCAAGCCGCTAACAACATTTAATTCCATGCAAATGAAGGGTTTGCATGGGCTCGCCGCCAGCAAAGGACACATTGCAATGTAATTGATCCCGTGCGCATATCTCGATATTTCCATTGCATGCGATTCTCTGCCCGATCACGATTCTTGCTACCGGCATTGCAAAGTGGTGAATTCAGCCCCATATGGCATCAATGCAAAAAGTTGCAATATAACTTCCCTTTAGTTTCAGTTTTACCCCAAACGTTGGTTAGCTCAGTTGGCTGAACGGCTGGTTTGTAATGCAGAGCAATGCCAGCAGCGTAGGTTCAATCACCGGCTGAGATTATTCATGAAAGCTCCCCCTTCCCAACCTTGTCCCTTGCCTGAGGTTTGTTTACCCGCAGGTTAAGTCACCACCAATCTGCTCTCTCTCAAACAGGAGAGCAGCCTATGGTCCTCTGAGACGATGGTGACTTTCAATTTCACCCCAAAGTATCACTTCAGATATCAAGCATGTTAGAAAATTAATTATTAAAATGGTAAATAAATAATAATATAGTTATTGAACCATGGATATTAGATCTACCAGAACTCAGACATTTGCTGCTTATTAATAGCTGCTGTCTCACCCAATAGGTATGTAAAGGTTCAGCAATCTGTAATATGCTTCAGCATTTGCCAGTTCTCATGAGGCTCCTTCAGAAAATTGCTTCAGTAATGTCTTTATTATGTGCATTTTAATGAAACATCCTATTCGGATAGATAAATGTTATGGTATTACACTATTGATTAATAGTTCAAACATTTGATTTGTTTTTAAAAGCTGGCTATTTTAAGCTTGAATGGGAATGATGGGGCCAAATGTCTGCAGGGGCTGACATCCTGACCAAGTGATGAGGCACATTGGTTTGGAACTTCCATTCCCGACTGGCACCCTCACACTGCCAGCCTGGTACTCTGGCAGTGCTGCCAGTACCACCTGGGCACCTGAGTGCTCGGCTGGCACCCAGATGGCAGAGCCAGGTTGGCAGTGCCAGAGTATCAAGTTGGCATTGTTTATGCACCAGGATTAGGCCCAGCAGTACCCTACCCATGTGAGGTTGGGTGTGGAGGGGCTGAGGACCCCCCCCCCCCCCCCCCTACAGATAAGTTGGGTCTTCGGTGGGTCCGAGGGTCACGTCAGGGGGGTTGACATTTTGGGGTGCCATTCATAAATGGCGTCCCCACTCTCCTCCTGCACAAAACGGTTCTGGCGAGTGGATCTCTTCAGTGCAGGACACTGGACTAAGTGCGGCCTTGGTGGGGCATTCCCTGGTGAGGCCCCAGATTGCAGCAAAGTCCCGTTCGATAGCGTGTTCGTTCTCGGCGCTGCGAGCACCAGGAAACACACAGCTAAACGCAGGCGATTCGGGACTCTGTTGCAATAAAGTTAAATCACGACCTTGTCATTTTTTTGGAAGAATTGCGCTCACCGCGTACAATCGGTGTGGGCGAAGTCACTCCCCAGAAACGTGTAGATTTAGAGAAACAGTGCTTTGTGTGTGGAAGTAAAGGACACTTGAGCCACAAGTGTAACAACAAGCAGGGCGTGTCTAGTATCTGCACAGCTACCAATGACAGTGATGTAGAGCCAGGGACCGAGTTTAATGGGGTGTGACTGGCTCCAGGAGATCAAGTTGAAATGGCTGGAATCTTTAAATTGTAAAAGGGGGCTTGTATGATGTCATAAAATAATGTCAAGATATGTTCCAGGAGGAATTGGGTAAGATCAAAGGATTGCAAGCAAAAATCCATGTGGACCCAAGATTTTTTCGATCGAGATCTGTGTCCTACATATTAGTAAGAGAAGGTAGAGATAGAACTAAAACAATTGGAGGACTTGGGCATCATCAGGCCCGTACAGTTTGCCGAGTAGGAAGCACCCATTGTGCTGATAGTCAAACCAGAGAAGACCATCCGTATCTGTGGAGATTAGAAGCTGACAGTAGATCAAGCCACAAAATTAGACAGATACCCCATCCCCAAAATAGAAGATCCAAATGCCAAGTTGGCTAGAGGTTTGACGTATATTAAGTTAGACATGAACAATGCTTACCAACAGTTAGAACTGGATGGTGCATCAAGGGGATATGTCACTATAAATGCTTATAAGTGGTTATACCGATAATATGCACGACTGCCATTTGGAGTTTCGTCAGCTTGTGCCATCTTCCAGCGAATTATGGAGAGTTTGTTGCAAGGTTTGTCCAGGTTTGTCCTTTTTTAAACAGAATGAGGAAGCGTCGGAAGAAATTAAGCCTTATCAGCTCAGGAAAGGTGAGTTTAGTTGCGAGGATGGTGTCATTCTTTTGGGAATGAGAGTCGTTGTCCCCATACCAGGAAGAGAATCATTGCTTGAAGAATTGTATTATGCCCATTCGGGCATGTCCAAAATGAAGATGCTAGCCACATTTGGTGGCCTGGCATCGATGTGGATGTAGAAATGGTTGTCACACAATGTGACCAATGCCAGTTATACCAGAAATTACCAGATGCAGCTCCCTTGTGCCCCTGGGACTGGCCGGGTGGGCCATGGGTGAGAGTGCAGGTAGATTGCATTGGCCAATTCATGGACATTACGTTCCTTTTGCTAGTGGACGGCCATTCAAAATGGATGGATGGAGGTATTTTGAAATGAAGTTCACAACTTCATACACCACAGTTAAGAAACTGTGCCAATGCTTCATCACCTACGGCATACTATAGGTGCTTGTCTCAGGCAACATAATGGCGTTCACAAGTGCAGCAGTTCATGACGTTTACTGGACTAAAACATATTCGGACCGCACCATATCGCCCCTTGTCAAATGGGTTGGCTAAACACGCAGTTCAGACATTCAAGACTGGTCTGAAGCAATCACCTGTGTCACTAGGAACCAAAATAACATTGTTCCTGTTCACCTACAGAACCACCCCACATGCCACCACTGGCATAGCTCCAGCTGAGCTGCTGATGGGTCTATGCTTGAGGACCAGGTTGAGCCTGGTAATTCCAAATTTGTCAAGGTCCTGCAATTGCTGAATGTGATGCACATAAGGGTCTACCTATCCCAAATAGCAGGAGCCTTCCCAATTTTCTGGTGTGGCCACAGATAAATTACATGCCGTTATATGCGGTCAGGTTTCCTTACTATCAGTCATCATTAGTCTAACCGATCCCCTTCCCAGGAGCCTCCACTAGTTTAGTTTTCAACTCTTGACCAATCAAAGATGAATAGTCCTTTAGCTGTAAGGTGGAACATAGGGGGTTGCCAATTCAAGGTCTGATCTCACTGACTCGTGCCTACTGAGTGGGTCCCATATGTTTTATGATTCCTAAAGCATATACTTCCTTTTGGGACTCCAGTATAATTGGGAAGGTTCAACCAAGGCGGTTGACGTGTTACATTAAACCTCGGCCACCACCATCCCTCAAACCTATTCATATCGTATCCAGCTAATATCCAATCTAACATATTCTGTATATCTTCACCACGTCCTGTACTATTTTGTCTGAGAGCCCATTCTGCTATCTCTTTACTGGTGAATGGGATGGGTCGCAGAGGGAAGCCCTCCCCCAAGCATCTGGGAATTTGTGTACAAACCCAACAACTGGATTTATTTACCCTCTCTGCCTATGAGTGAGACATGTATATTAAGGTGTTAGTATGCAGTTTACCCTCTACATGATGTTGGATTAATATGATAATATAAAAACATCAACGCTGTCATTCTCTTCAGGTCAGCGTTTCGCTCGTACTCTCAAAGTTCCGTATGATGTAGTTTACACCGAGTTGCGTGGATCCCATCTGGCTATTCTTTTACTTTAACGGCTGTTTGGGTTGTTAGCAGCACTTGGTAGTCTCGATTCCACTAGGAGAAAAAGAATCTTTGTTTAATGCTTTCACATATACTTGATCTCCAGGTTTAAAGGGTGTGTATTTCCCTCTTTTGGATGCATCTGAGCCTGTCGCACCTTTTCATGTTTTTTTGTTAGTGGTTTCACACATGGCCTGGGTATATTTTAGTGATGCCTCATCTGCCCATATTAAGGATACTGCCGCTGGAGTCATTGGGGGTTTAGTTCCAGTTGTCATGGGACATTCCATTAATATCTCATACAGGATTACGATTTCTCTGATTTCTCAGGGCATACATATGGCATACAGGCCATAACAACACATTTTGTTGACACACTTTTCTAACTGCAGTTTTAATTATTCCATTCGCCCTTTACACCATTCCTTTTTTTTTTAATTTAGAATATCCAATTCATTTTTTCCAATTAAGGGGCAATTTAGCGTGGCCAATCCACCTACCCTGCACATCTTTGGGTTGTGGGGGTGAAACCCACGCAGACACGGGGAGAATGTGCAAACTCCTCACAGACAGTGACCCAGGGCCGGGATTCGAACCCGGGTCCTCAGCGCCGTAGGCAGCAATGCTAACCACTGTGCCACCGTGCCGCCCCTTTACACCATTCCTGAGGATTGTGGCTGATATGGTATATGCAATTTCCAATCAAACTCCATGGCTTTTGTGAGGGCTTTGGTCAATTTGCTGGTGAAATTAATTCCCCTGTCAATGTTAATACCCATTGGTATCCCAAGCCTAGGTATTATTTCCTTTAACAGAATATTTACCACTGTTGTAGCATCATCTCTTTTGGTTAGAAAAGTCTCTACCCACTGTGAAACATGTCCACTATCACCGATTATTCCTTTTAAAAATCATACATGTGCGGGCTACTTTTTCAATTGTTACCATAATATCTCGAGCATAGCATTGTTGACATATGGCATGTGTCATTCCTCCTTTGCCCACATGAGCCTGCCCATGGGCAAGCTGCGCGGGTATCTGGGTAGATCCAGATTTGATGATTGTCTTGATAGCAACCTGTTTTTAGCCAAGAGCGATGCTCCTGAAGGGAGGCTTGCTCCTGGGCCTGTTTTAACTGTGGTTCTGTTATGGTGGATGGAGGTTCAACTGCAGCCGCTTGCAGTTGTGGATGCTGTTTGAGAGCCAATTTCTTTGCTATTTTATCAGCAAATCTATTGCCGCATGAGACTTCATCATCTGCGGTAGTATGCGCTTCACACTTTAAAACGGCTATCTTGCTGGGCAGTTGAACAGCATCTAGTAAATTTAAAACCAATTTAGCATCTTTAATAGGTAGGCCAGAGGAAGTTATGAATCCCCTGTTTTTCCACAATTGGCCAAAATCACGGACTACCCCAAAAGGGGATCGGGAATCAGTATAAATATTGACTGTTTTATTTTTAGCTAGAATACATGCTTTCGTAAGGGCAAACTATTCTGCCACTTGAGCAGATGTTCACGAAGGCAGAACAAAAGCTTCCACTATCTTGAATGGAGTTACTATTGCATAGCCGGCCAGGAGGGTCATATCATTTGGTCGGTTTGCTGACCCATTGGTGAAAAAGATGATGTCTGGATTTTCTAGTGCGTCACTCAATAAATCCGGTTGAGGGGTTGTGATGGCTTCAACCAATTGTAAACAGTCATAATCATACAGATGTTCTGCTTCCGAGGATGCGGGCAAGAGTGTTGCAGGGTTGACAGCTGGTGCTCGTTTGTAGGTAAAGTTGGTTTTAGAGAGGATTACTTTCTACCCTGTGTGTCGAGCTGCAGTAAAATGCTGCGTTGCAGATGAATTAAGCAGCAGCAAAACTGATTTTTTTCTACTATAGCCGCTTTGGCTGCTACTGCTCTGAAGCAATTTGGCACACCCTTTGCCACAGCACATAGGGCCACCGAGTAATAGGCAAGGGGTCTTTTCCCTCCTCAATGCTCTTGCACCAGGACCCCTGTTGCAAATCCCCCTGCTTCATCCACATAAAGAGTAAAGGGCTTGCTGAAATTAGGAAGTCCCAGGGCGCTAATCATGGCTTGTTTCAAATTACGAAATGCTTGCTCCCTCTCTGGGATCCAGGTAACAACTGAAGGGGCATCCTGCAGGGTAGCCTTGCACAATACTGCGTCCATTCTCTACAGTCCGGGATCCACTGCCTGCAATAGCCCACCATGCCGAGGAAGGTAAAGGTTTCCTTTTTTGTGCGCGGAGTTGG
Source organism: Scyliorhinus canicula (assembly GCF_902713615.1). Classification (NCBI taxonomy): domain Eukaryota; kingdom Metazoa; phylum Chordata; class Chondrichthyes; order Carcharhiniformes; family Scyliorhinidae; genus Scyliorhinus; species Scyliorhinus canicula. Next base: position 114,925,427 of record NC_052155.1, read on the forward strand.
AACCCTTGCTACAGCCTGTACGCTTTCAGACCTAAGCCTCCGCTGTCTTTGCTGCAGCTGAAATCCCAAATACTGAACTGTCTCCTGACAGAATTGCAGTTTGTCCATTGAGATCTTATGCCCTCTTTCTGCCAGATGTGATAATAACAAAAGGGTATTCTGTCACTTCCGGTGTGGACCATGGAGTAAGTGGTCACACACAAGGCAGCTCCTGCCCAAGGTTACAAAAAAGAGATCTTTTTTTAATCAATACGGGGTGGAATTTTGATGAAAAGATGTAGGTGAATGTTGGAGGGGTACTTTCCCCCAGGAATGGTATGTCTCTTGGTTACCAGACCCGGCAGAAACAATGAAAGATTTGGCTGGAGCTGCAGCAAAGACAAAAGCCTCTTCCAGCAGACAGGCGGGGGAAGGGCGAGCTTAAGAGCCTCACGCTGACTTGAGAGCCTTTATTAAAGCTGAATTCTAGCAGCAGAGGGAACCCTGCAACACTCTTGCACGCACCCTCGGAAGCAGAACATCTCACCAAGGCCATTGAAGAAGCGGTGACGAGACTTCCGGTGGCGGCCATGGAGGAGTAGGTCGCGCATTCGGCAGCTCCCGCCTGGAACGGACTCTCGGAACTTTTTCAGGAGTTTCCACGGACTGTTTGGGGCAGATTGGTGAAGCGAACACTGCCAAAAGGATTCCCTCTCTGTTGTATGGATAGCTGGACCAGGAGTGGCCGGGTGAAGCATTTAAGTCCCAGCAGACAGAAACGTGCGGAGAGGGCGCCGAGGCACGGCATGGCGGCCGGTATAGATCAGGTCCATGGGCGCAGTGGACACAGGAGCAACAGGAGTTCCTTAGGGGCTGCTTTGCTGATATTAAAAAGGACATGCTGGCCCCGATGAAGGCATCAATAGACCAAATGATTGCAACTCAGGCAACACAAGGGAAAGCGATAAAGGAGATGGAGAAAAAGCTATCCGACCATGAGGACGAGTTGGTGGTATTGGCCCTTAAGGTGGAGGTGCAGGATGACCTCCACAAGAAGGAGACAGAACTTGAGAATTGTGGGCCTCCCCGAAGGTGTTGAGGGGTCGGATGCGGGAGCATTTGTGTCCAAGATGCTGGAGACGCTGATAGGGACAGGGGTATTCCCTCGACCCCTGGAGCTGGACGGGGAACACAGAGCCCTTGCAAGGAAGCCCACGGCGAATGAACCGCCGAGGGCCAAGGTGGTGAGATTTCATCGCTTCTCAGACAAGGAACTTGTCTTGCGGTGGGCAAAAAAGAACGGAGCAGCAGGTGGGAGAACAGCGTGATACGCATCTACCAGGACCTGGGTGCGGAGTTGGCCAAGAGGCATGCTGGATTCAACCGAATGAAGGCGACCCTCTTCAGCAAGGGTGTGAAATTTGGGATGCTACACCCAGCGAGGCTATGGGTCACGTACAAGGAACGGCATCACTATTTTCAGACGCTAGACTAGGCGTGGTCATTCGTCAAACAAGAAAAGCGGGACTCGAATTAAAGGACAGTTAAGCTTTGGTGGAATGCGGCGGTGGGGCTGGGTAACATGGTACCGTTTCTAATATAAGATTGTATGCAATGTTGGTTGCGTGTAAGGGCTGTGGTGGTGGCTGGAGGGTGCGGTGTTTTCGGCAAAGTTGAGATACAGAGGAGGGAGGGGGCCCTGTACTTAGTGCGAATTTTCAGGAAGTTGGAGGCTTGGTTCAACAAGTGTCTCCTCACGGGGCAATGTTAGTGTCTTCTGTTTATTTTTTGTTTCGTATTACTATTTACTCACTGGGGCTGGAGAGGTAGTTTAATTGGTTTATTCATGTGGGGAGAGGGGTCCGGACAATGAGGCAACAGTCTGATCAGCGCCAGGAGCGGGAGCTGCCAGGGTCAGCTGACTCTCGGGAGCATAGTGGGGGGTGAGCAAGTGCTCAGCTGGTGCTTGGCGGGGGGGTTTTGGGTCGTGGGGCTGTTGGGGGGGGGGGGGTTGCTGCTTTACTGACAGAAGGGTATCAATTTCGGGGTATCAGTTGAGGGTCGGGGGCGGCGGCTCCCTGTGGGGTGGGGGCGCTCGAGGAAGAGAAGGGCGTGGGCTCGAGGTTGGCTAAGAAAGGGCGATGGCTAGTCGGCAGGGGGTGGGGGGTTAGCCCCCCATCCAGGCTGATCACGTGGAATGTGAGGGGTTTAAATGGGCCGGTCAAAAGAGCGCGCGTGTTCGCGCATCTAAAAGGGTTAAAAGCAGACGTAGCAATGCTTCAGGAGACACAGTTAAAGCTCGCAGATCACACGAGATTGAGAAAGGGATGGGTAGGCCAGGTGTTCCATTCAGGGCTGGATTCGAAGACCAGAGGGGTAGCAATTCTGATCCGTAAGGGTGTGGCATTCGAGGTTGGGAGAATTGTGGCAGATAAGGGGGGGCAGGTATATAATGGTGAGTGGAAAGTGCGAGGGGGTCCGGGTGGTGTTGGTGAACGTCTATGCTCCGAATTGGGATGATGTGGAATTTATGAGACGCATGCTAGGCAAAATCCTGGACTTAGAGTCACCTCACCTGATCATGGGGGGAGACTTTAACAGTCATTGACCCCGAGCTGGACCGGTCGAAGTCCAGGACAGGGAGGCGACCAGCGACCATCAGTGGCTAAGGAACTGAAGGGTTTTATGGAGCAGATGAGGGGGGTGGATCCCTGGAGGTTCGCGCGGCCGAGAGCGAAGGAGTTCTCTTTTTTCTCCCACGTTCATAAGGTTTATTCCCACATAGACTTCTTTGGGATTGGGGACAGAATTCTCAGCAATCACAGTCTTGGACCATGCCCCGCACTGGGTGGACCTGTGGCTTAGTGAGGACAGAGGGCAGCGCCCACTCTGGAGACTGGATGTGGGGCTGCTGGTCGACAAAGAGGTTTGCGGGCGGATTAGCAGGAACATCCAGGATTACCTGGAAACAAACGATACGGGTGAGGTAGCAGCGGCAACGGTCTGGGAGGCTCTGAAGGCAGTTGTCAGAGGGGAACTCATCTCAATTCGATCCCATAGGGAAAAGAGAGAAAGAGCGGAGAGGGAGAGACTGGTGGAGGAGATACTCCAAGTGGACAGGAGATACGCGGAGGCCCCTGAGGTGGGGCTACTGAGGGAGCGGCGGAGTCTGCAGACGAAGTTTGAACTGCTGACCACAGGGAAAGCGGTAGCACAGCTGAGGAAGGCAGTCTATTAGTTTGGGGAGAAAGCTAGTTGAATGCTGGCACACCAACTGCGAAAGAGGGAGGCGGCCAGGGAAATCGGGGGAGTAAAGAATAAGGAGGGTAACATAGTCTTGGGGGCGTGAACGGAGTCTTTAAGGAATTCTATAGTAAACTATATGAGTCGGAGCCCCCGGCGGGAGCGGAAAGGATGAGGCAATGTTTGGACCAGTTGAGGTTTCCAAAAGTGGAAGAGGACCTGGTGGAAGGGCTGGCGGCCCCGGTTGAATTGGAGGAGATTGTCAAGGGTACAGAGGGCATGCAATCGAGTAAAACCCCAGGGCCGGACGGTTACCAGGTAGAATTCTATAAGAAATTTTCGGAAATATTGAGTCCACTCCTGATGAGGACCTTCAATGAGGCAAGAGAGAAAGGAACCCTTCCCCAACAATGTCACAGGCTTTGATCTCACTCATTCTTAAACGAGGGAAGGACCCGGAACATTGCAGGTCGTACAGGCTGATTTCGCTTTTAAACGTGGATGCCAAATTGCTAGCTAAGATTTTGGCCACAAGAATTGAGGATTGCGTCCCAGGGGTGATAGTGGAAGACCAGACTGGGTTTGTTAAGGGCAGACAACTCAATACCAATGTCCGGAGACTTTTGAATATTAGGGAGGGACGGCGGAGGTGGCAAAAGCGATGAACGCAGAGAAAGCCTTTGACCGGATGGAGTGGGAGTACCTCTGGGTAACGCTGGGGAGGTTCGGGTTTGGTGAGGGCTTTATTGGCTGGATGAAATTGCTGTACCAGACGCCAGTACAAGTGTATGTACAAACCGGCTGAGGTCGGAGTACTTCGTTCTTCACCGGGGAGCGAGGCAGGGGTGTCCCCTCTCCCGTTACTATTTATCCTAGCTATAGAACCACTAGCTATGGTGCTGAGAGCCTCAAGGAACTGTTTCAGGGGGGGACGGACATCAGGTCTCGCTATACGCGGATGATTTGCTCCTGTACATTTCGGACCCTGTGGAGGGGATGGGGGAGGTTCTGCCGATCCTGAAGGATTTTGGTAGTTTTTCAGGGTACAAACTGAAAATGGGAAAGAGCGAGTTGTTTGTGATCCAGGCCAAGGGGCAGGAGGCGAGACTGAAAGAGCAGCCGCTCAGGATGGTAGAGAAAAGTTTTTGTTACCTGGGTATACAGGTGGCCAGGAAATGGGATGCCCTGCACAGGCTCAACCTGACCCGGTTGATGGAGCAAATGGAAGGGGACTTTAAAAGTTGGGACATGCTCCTGCTGTCACTGGCAGGGAGGGTGCAGACCGTGAAAATGACTATCCTCCCCAGATTTTTATTTGTCTTTCAGTGCCTCCCCATCTTCATCCCTAAGGCCTTTTTTAAGCGGGTGAGTAGGATCATTATGGGCTTTGTGTGGGCGAGTAAGGAGATCGCTGTTGGAGCGCGGGTGGGGGGTGGGTTGGCGCTGCCAAACTTTCGCAAAGTTCTACTGGGCGGCCAATACAGCTATGATTTGGATGTGGGCGATGGGAGGGGGGGCGGCGTGGGAGCAGCTGGAGGTGCCGTCATGTAAAGGTACTAGTCTGGGAGCTTTGATAACGGCTCCTTTCCTGTTCTCGCCGACCCATTACTCCACAGGTCCGGTGGTGGTGGCGACACTGCGGATCTGGGGACAGTGGAGGAGGTACAAGAGGGTGGAGGGACCGTCAGTCTGGACCCCGATATGCAACAACCACAGGTTTGTCCCAGGTAGGATGGATGGTGGGTTCCAGAGCTGGCAGAGGGCAGGCATCAGAAGAATGAGAGATCTGTTCATAGACGGAAGCTTTCCCAGTTTGAAGGCGCTAGAAGAAAAATTTAATCTGCTGCCAGGAAACGCCTTTAAATATCTGCAAGTACGAGCCTTCCTGAAAAAACAGGTAGTGGCCTTTCCGACGCTGCCGCCACTGAGGATAGAGGACAGGGTGGTCTCTGGCACCTGGGTGGGGGAGGGGAGGGTGTCGGACATCTACCAGGAACTACAGGAGGCGGAGGAAACCCCGGTGGAGGAGCTCTAGGGCAAGTGGGAGGAGGAGCTAGGTGAGGAGTTGGAAGCGGGTCGTGGACAGGGTTAATTCCTCCTCATCATGTGCCAGGCTCAGTCTAATTCAGGTGGTCCACCAGGCACACACGATGGTAGCGAGAATGACGTTTCTTGGGGTAGAAGACAGTTGTATGAGATTCAAGGGCAGCCCTGCAAACCATGTCCACATATTTTGGGCATGCCCGGAGCTTAGAGTGTTCTGGCAAGGGTTCACGAGGGTAATGTCCAAGGTGCTTAACACACAGGTGGTGCCGAGTCCAGAGATAGCGATCTTTGGAGTGTCAGAAGACCTGGGAGTTCAGGGGGCGAAAGAGGCCGACGTCTTGGCCTTTGCCTCCCTAGTAGCCCGGAGACGGATTTTATTAATGTGGAGGGACTCGAAGCCCCCGAGTGTAGAGACTTGGGTTACCGACATGGCTGGGTTTCTCAGCCTCGAGAAAATAAAGTTTGCCTTAAGAGGGTCTACGCTAGGGATCTCTCGGAGGTGGCAGCCATTCGTCGACTTTCTCGGGGAAAATTAAAATGTCAGCAGCAGTAGCAATCTATTGGGGAGGGCCGGGGGGGTGAGTGCTTCATTAGGATGGTGTGGGAAGACTGGGTCGCGTGGGATAATGTCTGTTTAATTGTTATTGCATATTCTCTTTTTGCACTATGTTAATGTTCACTCTAGTTTGTTTTGTTATTATGATTACTACTGTTTTATTATAAAAAATTCTACAAAACTTTAATAAAAATACTTTTTTAAAAAAGGGTATTCTGTTGACAAACTAACCCTCCTTCTTAGGCTATCAATAAATTGTCATCATATTGAGGGAATGTTGAGCCTGCAGACAACTGGCACTTGTCCAAGTCTCTTTTAATACTGTTAATTCCGATATGTAAAGGCAAATAGATATTGACTTTCCGTGTGCAATGGTATGGAGAAAAAGGCTGAGAAAGTATTCGCTGTTGGTGGTACAGAAGACAAAATGACATTTGTGTCCGGCACCAATGGAACAATAGTGATAACAGTTTTATTGGTGGCTCGAAGATCTTGCACAAACCACCACTCGTTAGGTCTTCCTACCTTTGGAATGGGGAGTATAGGGATATTACAGGGGCTTTGTGTTCTCTTCAGCACCCCTTGCTGTAATAGTGCATTGATCACTCCCTCTATCCCTTTTTCTGCTTCCGGTGCCAACCTGTATAGTTGCATGCAGGCTGGGGCAGAATGTACTTTTCCAACATGATTTTTATGTTGGGCCCATAGATGAGCCAATACCTGGGCCAGGATTGAAGGGAGTAAATGATGGCTCTCTCAGGGCGGTTGTTGTCTTTCAAATGTAGCGGGCCATTGCTCCTCTTTCCAGGTCACTTTGCACTCCTGTTTGCCATAAAATTCTATCAGGCAATTTTGTCCGTCCATGTCAATATAAATCCCATGTATTACTTTTTTCCTTTGGCCTCTTTGATCACTACTCATATTTGCTTTGCCGTAGCGGGGTGCCTTATGGCCAATGTTAAGAACATAAGAACTAGGAGCAGGAGTAGGCCATCTGGCCCCTCGAGCCTGCTCCGCCATTCAATTAGATCATGGCTGATCTTTTGTGGACTCAGCTCCACTTTCCGGCCCGAACACCATAACCCTTAATCCCTTTATTCTTCAAAAAACTATCTATCTTTACCTTAAAAACATGTAATGAAGGAGCCTCAACTGCTTCACTGGGCAAGGAATTCCATAGATTCACAACCCTTTGGGTGAAGAAGTTCCTCCTAAACTCAGTCCTAAATCTACTTCCCCTTATTTTGAGGCTATGTCCCCTAGTTCTGCTGTCATCCGCCAGTGGAAACAACCTGCCCGCATCTATCCTATCTATTCCCTTCATAATTTTAAATGTTTCTATAAGATCCCCCCTCATCCTTCTAAATTCCAACGAGTACAGTCCCAGTCTACTCAACCTCTCCTCATAATCCAACCCCTTCAGCTCTGGGATTAACCTAGTGAATCTCCTCTGCACACCCTCCAGTGCCAGTACGTCCTTTCTCAAGTAAGGAGACCAAAACTGAACACAATACTCCAGGTGTGGCCGCACTAACACCTTATACAATTGCAACATAACCTCCCTAGTCTTAAACTCCATCCCTCTAGCAATGAAGGACAAAATTCCATTTGCCTTCTTAATCACCTGTTGCACTTGTAAACCAACCTTCTGTGACTCATGCACTAGCACACCCAAGTCTCTCTGAACAGCGGCATGCTTTAATATTTTATCGTTTAAATAATAATCCCGTTTGCTGTTATTCCTACCATGGGGTTCTGAAGTTAAACCCATCCTAAAAAGGTCCCTCTGACTATGGGTCAACTATATTAACATTCCTAATCCCACAACACCAAAAAATAAAAAGGAGTGATATGCAATGAGGTCTGCTTTCCTAAGTGACTTTGTGTTTGTAAATTGTATGCGTGCTCATCCTCACGAGCATACCAAGCCATGCAATGGGTCACTATATTCTCTCGTCTGGACTCTATCAGGTGTTTTAATAGCTGTGTCAAGGGCCATTAATCTTTTGTAAGACTTCCTGCAGTTTTTAATTTTTTTTATAACAGCGGTACTGTAAGGGTTAACGTTCAGCTCAACACAGACACCGAGCAACCGGGCGCAGACACAGAAGTTGTTAAATTTTGCAGCTGGTGAGCTCATATTTGAGACAGTTCCATTAACGTTCCATTATCAATGCAATGTATTACCGCTCCTAATTTACAGAATGTCTGTCTGCCTAATAGGGGAATGTGTCGCTAGGTGCGTTACATCCTTCCTGGGGGTTAAATGCTTCTTAGCCCCTTGCATGATAGCCTTTTTCCCCCTATTTGCTAACCAGTGTTTGAGGGACTCATTTCCTTCATTCAAATGATTATTATTGTTGGGAACCCAGCCCCCATTTATGCCGGGCGGGACTGCAATCCCATCCTTCAAAGCTGGCCAAGATGCACCATAAGAGTATTTTAGAAGCAGCAAAACATCCCCTGGGAGGGGGCTATAAATAGCACGCATTTAAGTCAATTTCCAATGATTGATTTTATAGGCATTAGCTATTCTTAGAGACGTAGATTTTTCTTTGTCAATTCAAAAAAGGTCAACTGTCTGCTGAAATGGTTAATGTTTCCTGAAGGGACTTCCGGTTGCGGTGATGCGGAACTAAGCCACACGTTCGGTGTCTCCCGCTTTTTTCGGTCTTTTGGGCTCTTTTAAGGGCCCGTAGCGGCGCTGGCTGGATTTTTCCCGGTGTGGGAACACATCTGCTGCGCCTATCTGCCGGTGGATGGACTGGACCAGGAGCGAGGCGGTCAAAAAATCGGCTTTGGAGCAAAGAAAGGTGCGATGCAGAAAGAACAAGATGGCGGCGGGCAGGGAACCGGCAGCAGTGGGCGCAGGATCTGCTTCAGCGCTGCTTCAGAGAGCTGAAAGCTGAGCTGCTGGAACCGCTTAAGGCCTCACTGGATAAGCTCATGGCGACTTAGACGGCTCAGGGTGCAGAGATCCGCGAGTTACGGCACAAGGCCTCGGAGAATGAGGATGAAATCTTAGGCCTGGCAGTGAAGGTGGAATCGCACGAGGCGCTCCACAAAAAATGGCAAGCGAGGATGGAGGAAACGGAGAACCGCTCGCGGCGGAAGAACTTGCAGATCCTGGGCCTCCTGGAGGGGCTGGAGGGATCGGACCTGGGGGCCTATGTGGCCTTGATGCTGAACTCGCTAATGGGTGCGGGGTCCTTCCAAGGGCCCTTGGAGCTGGAGGGTGCCCATCGAGTGTTGCTGAGAAAGCCCAGGCCGAACGAGCCGCTAAGGGCGGTGCTGGTCCGTTTTCGCCGCTTCGTCGACCGTGAGTGTGTGCTGAGATGGGCTAAAAAGGAGAGGAGAAGCAGGTGGGAGAACGCAGAGATCCGGATTTATTAGGACTGAAGCGCGGAGGTGGCGAAGAGAAGGGCTGGTTTTAACCGGTCGAAGGCAGTACTGCACAAGAAAGGTGTGAAGTTTGGCCTGCTACAGCCGGCACGCATCTGGGTCATTTATAAAGACCGCCAGCTCTATTTTGACTCCCCGGAAGATGCCTGGGCCTTCGTCCAGGCAGAGAAGCTGGACTCGAAATTGAGGACTGAGGAGGGGTTGGGGACTGATGTATATTGTCCGGAGGCTCTGTTCGCCCTGGCACTTCTTTGTTAGTCCTTTTCTGTATTTTCTATTTTTGGGGCTTTCAGCTATTTATTTCGGTGCCTTTTTCACTGGTGGAGGGTTGGGGAGCTGTATTGTAGGCCCGTTGGGTCGCGCACCCTTTTCTTTCCTACGTTTTAGGTCGGGGGGCGGGGTTTCAGATGGAAGCGCGGGCTTTTTTCCCACGCTTGAGGCGGAGTGGGAGGGGTCTGCACCAGGTGGGGGGAGTGGCAGTTGTGTCACACCGGGGGGGGGGTCGTTGGGGTGGCGGGAGCAGCCGGGGTCAGCAGGAGTCGGCTGACTTACGGAAGTACGATGAGAGGGGCAATGCAGCTAGGGGGGGGGGGTAGCTGAGGGGGGGAGCGGGGTGTTGGGGGGGGGAGTAGGGGGGGTACCGGGTTGCTGCTGGAAGGGCCGAAGGGGAACAGATGGTGATGGGGGGGGTCGGATTGAGGATCTGCCACCGTGGGTTACAGGCCATGTAGGTACTGCGGGCACGTGGTTGGCCGAGGGAGAGTTATGGCTGACCGGCGCAGAAGGATAGGGAATAGCCCCCCGATTCGGCTGGTCACATGGAATGTAAGGGGGCTGAATGGGAGGGTGAAGCGGGCCCGGGTGATGGCGCACTTGAAGGGGCTAGGGGCGGACGTGGCTATGCTCCAGAAAACGCACCTTAGGGTGGCGGATCAGGTTAGGCTGAGAAGAGGGTGGGTTGGACAAGTGTCGCATTCGGAGTTAGATGCGAGGAACCGGGGGGTGGTGATTTTGGTGGGAAAGAGCTTGCCGTTTGTGGCGTCGAGTGTGGTGGCGGATAGCTGTGGCAGATACGTAATGGTGAGCGGTAGACTCCAAGGGGAGCGGGTGTTGCTGGGTAATGTGTATGCCCCAAATTGGGACGATGCAGGCTTCATGCGGCGCATGCTGTGCCGGATTCCAGACCTGGAGTCGGGGGGGCTTGATATTGGGAGGAGATTTTAATACAGTGCTGGACCCGGCCCTGGATCGTTCGAGGTCCAGGACCGGTAAGAGGCCGGCGGCGGCCACAGTGTTGAGGGGGTTTATGGACCAGATGGGAGGGGTGGACCCTTGGAGGTTTATGAGGCCGTGCGGTAGAGAGTTCTCGTTTTTCTCCCACATCCATAAGGCTTACTCCCGGATCGACATTTTTGTCTTCAGTAGGGCGCTGATTCCGAGAGTGGTAGGGGCGGAGTACTCGGCGATAGCGAGATCAGACCACGCTCCGCATTGGGTGGACCTAGAGCTGGGGGAGGGGAAGGATCAACGCCCGCTGTGGAGGTTAGATGTGGGGCTTCTGTCGGAGGAGGAAGTATGTGGGCGGGTCCGTAGGTGTATAGAGGGGTATTTGGAAGCTAATGACAATGGGAAGGTGCAGGTGGGGGTGGTCTGGGAAGCGCTGAAGGCGGTGGTTAGAGGGGAGCTGATTTCTATTAGGGCACACAGGGAGAGGGTGGAGGAAAATGAGAGGGACAGGTTGGTGGAAGAAATGATTAGGGTGGCAGGAGGTACGCGGAGGTCCCGGAAGAGGGACTTTTGAGGAAGCATCGTAGTCTCCAAGCGGAGTTTGACATATTGACCACCTGGAAAGCGGAGGCGCAGTGGAGGGTATATGAGTACGGGGAGAAGGCAAGTCGGATGCTGGCCCACCAGCTCCGGAAGCGGGAGGCGGCAAGGGAGATAGGGGGAGTTAGAGATGTAGGAGGGAGTCTGGTGTGGAGTGCAAGGGGCATTAACAGGGTGTTCAGGGCCTTTTATAAGGAGTTGTACCGGTCAGTGCCCCTTGGGGAGGAGGGTGGGATGGACCGCTTCTTGGACAAGCTGGAGTTCATGAGAGTGGGGGAGGAGCAGGCGGAGGGTCTGGGGGCCCCAGTCGAGTTGGAGGAGCTGATCAAGGCGATGGGGAGTCTGCAGTCAGGGAAGGCACCGGTGCCGGATGGGTTCCCGGTGGAATTTTACGAGATGTTTTTAGACCTGTTGTGCCCGCTGTTAGTGCGGACCCTGAATGAGGCAAGGGAGGGGGGGGGGGCCTTGCCCCCGATGATGTCCAGAGCATTAATTTATTTGATCTTGAAGCGGGGTAAGGACCCCCTCCAGCCAATGTGGATCTTACAGGCCGATCCCGCTCCTCAATGTGGACGCAAAGCTGCTGGCCAAGATACTGGCCAGGAGGGTGGAGGATGTGGTCCCGCAGGTCATTCACGAGGACCAAACGGTTTTGTGAAGGGGAGGCAGCTGAATGTCAATGTGCGGCGGCTTCTTAACGTCATAATGATGCCGGCGGTGGGCGGGGAGGCGGAGATAGTGGCATCAATGGATGCGGAGAAAGCTTTTGACAGGGTGGAGTGGAGCTACCTGTGGGAGGTGTTGAGGAGATTTGGGTTTGGTGAGGGATTCATTAGGTGGGGGAGGCTGTTGTATAGTGCTCCGGTGGCGAGCGTGGTGACGCATGGGAGGAGGTCGGAGGACTTTTGGCTGTCCCGGCGGACGAGGCAGGGGTGCCCCTTGTCTCCCCTGCTCTTCGCAGGAGGTGGTATGTGTCGCCATTCTCCCTAGTGAGCAGGGTCCAGTCGGTTAAGATGACGGTGCTCCCGAGGTTTTTGTTTCTCTTCCAGTGTTTACCCATTATGATTCCGAAGGCTTTCTTTAGGCAGGTTAACAGGAGCATTACGGGGTTTGTGTGGGCGCAGAAGACCCCGAGGGTGAGGAGGGCATTCTTGGAGCGAGGGAGATGGGTGGATTGGCGCTGCCCAACTTGTGTGGGTATTACTGGGCTGCGAATGTGGCAATGATTCGTAGGTGGGTGATGGAGGGGGAGGGAGCCGCATGGAAGAGGATGGAGGCGGCGTCCTGTGTGGGCACGAGTTTAGAGGCGCTGGTGATGGCCCCATTGCCGCTCCCCCTGGCGAGGTACACTTCGAGTCCGGTAGTGATGGCTACCCTCAAAATCTGGGGGCAGTGGAGGAGGCATGGGGGGAAGTGAAGGCCTCCTCGGTTTGGTCCCGGATACGGGGGAACCACCGGTTTGTACCAGGGAGGACAGATGGAGGGTTTTTGAGTTGGCACAGGGCAAGTATCAGGCGGATGGGGGAACCTCTTCCTGGATAGGAAGTTTGCAACCTTAGAGGAGTTGGAGGGGAAGTGGGGTCTACCCCCAGGGAATTCCTTTAGGTACATGCAGATTAAGGCATTTGTTAGGCGGCAGGTTGCGGAGTTTCCGCTATTGCCGCCAAGGGGGGTGCAGGATAGGGTGCTCTCGGGGACGTGAGTCGGAGAGGGCAGGATCTCTGCAATTTATCAGGTGATGCAGGAGGGGGAGGCGGCCTCAATGGAGGAGCTGAAAGTGAAGTGGGAGGAGGAGTTGGGGGATTGACGAGAGGACGTGGGCGGACACCCTGAGGCGGGTGAATTCCTCCTCTTCTTGCGCACGGCTTAGTCTAATCCAGCTAAAGGTGCTGCCTAGGGCGCATATGACTGGGACCAGGCTGAGCCGGTTCTTTGGGGTGAGGACAGGTGTGGCAGGTGTTCGGGGAGCCCAGCAAATCACACCCACATGTTCTGGGCGTGTCCAGCATTGGAAGGTTTCTGGAAGGGTGTGGCGGGGACCTTGTCCAGGGTGGTTGGCTCCAGGGTGGAACCAGGCTGGGGGCTCGCTATTTTTGGGGGAGCAGGGAGTGCAGGAGGCGAGAGAGGCCGGTATTCTGGCCTTTGCATCCCTAGTAGCCTGGCAAAGGATCCTGTTACAGTGGAGAGACGTGAAGCCCCCGAGCCCGGAATCCTGGATCAATGACATGGCCGGGTTCATTAAACTGGAGAGGGTCAAGGTTACCCTGAGGGGGCAGAGGTTCCTCCGGCGGTGGCAGCCTTTTCTTGATTTCCTGCCGGAGCATTAGAGGGTGGTCAACTGCAGCAGCAACCCGGGGGGGGGGGAGGATTTGGGGGGGGGGGGGGGGGACTATGGGTTCGTTATGGGGGTTTGTTCTTATGGTTCTATGTTTATTACTCTTTTTTGTTGTTAATTTATTGTTTTTAATATTGGGGGAGGGGTTATTGATTTTCTCTTTTCGTTGTTGAGATAAAATTTGGTGTTGGAAAATTTGAATTAAAAATTTTTTTTTAATGTTTCCTGAAGAACCTAAGGGGATTTTCATGTAATCTAAAAACTTATTCATATTCAATTACTTTTATTCATAAAGGTACTTTATTTTAAACTGCTTTTAATTTCCATATGTTTCAGTTCATTAGAAAAAACTCAACAAAAATCACTTAAATTATAATCCCTGACTCACAATGACAGACGATAAAAGATACAACCCACTTAGCACTTCATGCTTTGACTAAAATTCATTGGTTAAACAAAACACACAGATTCTCACAGCTCACAAATATCATAGTTAACCGGTAGCCTTATCTTACGGCTACCGACAAATCTGAATTCCCTTTTTCTACAGGAACCCATCTGTGACGCTTTTACCTTAATCTTCTGTTTACTTTTACTCCCCTGTTTTTTGTTTCAAGAGGGGGTCAGCTTCATTAGATTTCTATGCGGGACATATTGGTTTTCCTACCTCATTCCATTGCTTTTCGATTGTTTCTTTTCATTTTCTCACTCATTTTGACTCCCTTATCTGTCCTCTTTAAGGAGTTCACCTTCTTTCTCGCTCCAGATGTCTTTACCGAGGCTTCGGGACGACCTGTGAGGGGGCATCAAGTTTATTGCTCATCGTTCCTTCTGCAAAATACTTTAGAACATATATATAACAATAACAATGACCGCGGAAATCATTTACAAATACTACAGGGAGCGCACACCGGTGTTTATCCTTTCACGAACCTCGAAGTCTTTTTCTTTTCAATTTTAGTCTCTACGGCACTTTTTTTCTTCCCATGCAGCTATTGTTAATTTATTAATTAAGATAACCCATCCTAGCATGAGTCACTGGCCAGTAATTAAGGCTGCCGAGCAGCAGACCCCCCTTTCAGCTGGGATCACGCTATGGCTCTCTCCCTTTCAGCTGAGAGAGTCCTGTTTAGAGAATCATTTCGGGGTTCACGTCCTGTTAAATTAGGGAAACTGCAACAACTACGCCAATTTGTCGTGGAAATGATAATAAAGACAAATTCCTCGAGGTTCGATTTAAGGAAATTTATTTACACAAATATATTTGTGGAGAGAGAGTGTTCCAGCTGCAAAGCCAGTGCACTGAACTCTGAGATTCGATTGAAGACAGCATATTTTTATAGTCTGAAATAACAGTTTGAAGTAAACAGGCATGTTTATATTAAATAGACCTTGGAAAGTACGTAAGATGAAATACGTGGTACGTATGTTCTTGCCCTTGGCTAAAAACAACTCGAGTACACATTTTGTTATCTTTGAGAGGACAATGTGTTTTCATAATAAGGCCGAGACCAGAATATTAAGCAGTATTTCATTTATGTTACCTGACCTACTTATTTTCATTCAAAAGCAGTGTTGAACTATAGTCAAGCATTTCCCAGCATGCTTCTAAGTTGGCAACTCATTAATTTCCCTTCCACACTGTGAAAAGCCTCGAGTCGCCACATTCCGGTGCCTGTTAGTGGAGGCCGGTACGGGATTCTAGGTATTCTATGAATGAAGACATCGATTATAGTGCTCTGTTTATAGTTTGTTGTTAGTTAGCTAACTGGTGCTTGCCAATTATTGCATTTACTATTTACAGAAACTATTTACAATACTTGTGCAGTCTCGGCCTAAGGAACATGTTCTAAAAATTATAATCTGTCCTTTCAGGAATGTAATTAGGAAACACTTCAATGGACGAATAATTATAGAAATTTACAACTCTCTTCCACAAATGATAATTAATGCTAGATCAATTGTAAATTTTAAATCTGAGAGTAATTGATTTTTGTTTCCAAAATTATTAAGGCATATGAGGAAAAGGTGGGCCGATGGAGTTAGGTCGCAGAGCAACCATGATCTAATTGAATGACTGGAGGAACAGTGTGGCCTAATTCTGCTCCTGTATATCGAAATACACTTCACCCATACAAACTGGGTCATTGGGAATTTAATACTCTCAGGCCTCACCCATGAAACTGAAAGAGGCTCCCCATCGGTACTTCGACTAGTGGGCGAGACCCCATCAGGCTGATTAAATCTCACCCACCAACTCCAACATTGCACTGAAGTGTCAGATTGAGTTATCTACTGAAGATTCTGGAATGGCACTTAACCCCAGAGCTATGTACTTGTGGCAAGAGTGCTACCACCGTGCCAAGGCAGAAAGGAGATGTAATGTTTGCAGAAATAACAGGGCGGAAGGAGAGCATGTCGTCCCATTCCGTTGTCCTTATTTATATTTCAATTATTTATTTCCTTTCCTTTAAAAAGCCGTTAGCTTACACTATTGTTCCTAGTAAGGAATTTTAAATCCTCTCAATGCTCTTCATAAACAGTGGCGGGCATTTTCAGCTGTCGTCCACCACGGAAATCTTTGCGGGCAGAACAGACAATTTGACAGACAGTTGACCTCTGGCAGGAATTTTCGGTCCCGGGGTGGCACAATATCCTGTAGTTTAAGCACTCTAATTATTGACTACTGACTAGTGGAAATCTGTTCCCCCATTTACCTTTCCAAACCTGTCTTAATATTTAACATCTACTCCTCTGTACTGAGCTCAGTTTCTCCAGTCTCTCAAACCGCTATCTGTATTATGTGACAAATGTTTTCTGAAATGTCTCCATGGCCTTCATATCTTTCTTAAAGAAGGATGCCAAAAACTGAATGCATTATTTTAATAAAAGCCTGAACAATGATTTGTACAGGTTTAGCATTTCCCGTTTTTGCACTCTGTGCCCAGATCAGCCTGGACTGCAAACTGATGCCAAAAAGAAAATGCTGGAAAATCTCAGCAGGACTGGCAGCATCTGTAGGGAGAGAAAAGAGCTAACATTTTGAGTCCAATGACTTTTTGTCAAAGCTAACAGACAGAGAAAGTGGGAAATATTTATACTGTGGAGTGAGAATGAAAGATGAATCATAGCCACAGAAACCCAGGGAAACCGGGTGCTAATGGCCACAGAAACCAAGGGGAAAGAGTGTTAATGGCAGTCCCCAGAGAGGACAAAAGATGTGAAAGGCCAAACAGCAGAGAAACTGACATCAGAGGATAAACTCTGACAGATGTAGGTATGGGGGGAGGGGAAGGGAGAAGCAAAGTGCAGAAAGGGTAAGAAAAGGTGGATAAGATGGTGGGGGAGGGTTAATATATATTAAGAAAGAAATGGTAAAGGACAGTTAAAATGAAATGGGATGAAAATAAATGGGTCGAGGTGGGGTGGAGCTAATCATCCGAAGTTGTTGAATTCGATGTTGAGACCGGAAGGCTGCAGCGTGCCTAACCGGAAGATGAGATGTTGTTCCTCCAGTTTGTGTTGAGCTTCACTGGAACATTGCAGCAGGCCAGGGACAGACATGGGAGGAGGGTCTTTTGTTAAAATGGCAAACAACGGGAAGGTCAGGATCCTGAATGCGCACAGACCGGAGATGCTCAGCAAAGCGATGACCCAGGCTGCATTTGGTCTCTCCGATATAGAGGAGACCACATTGGGAGCAGCGAATGCAGTGGACCAAATTGGAAGAGATGCATGCGTAACGCTGCTTAACCTGGAATGTGTGTTTTGGGCCTGGGATATTAAGCATAGAAGAAGTAACGGGGCAGGTGTTACACCTTCAGAAATTGCATGGGAAGGTGCCATGGGTGATGGGAGAGGTACTGGGTATGGTGAAGGAGTGGACTAGATTGTCTTGGAGAGAACGGTCTCTGCGGAATGCTGACAGTGGGAATGAAGGGAAGATGTGTTTGGTGGTGGCATCACACTGGAGTTGGCGAAAATGGCGGAGGATTATGCTTTGCATACGGAGGCTGGTGGGATGAAATGTGAGAACGAGGGGGACTATCCTTGTTCTGGAAGAGAGGGGAGGGGGCAAGGGTACTGGCGCGGGAGATGGACCGCATATTGTTGAGGGCCCTGTCAACAACAGTAGGTGGGAAATCACTGTTCAGGAAGAAGGAACACATTTTCAAAGCACCATTTTTGAAAGTGTCATCACTGGAACAAATGTGACGGAGGCGAAGGTGTTGAGAGAAAGGGATGGAGTCCTTAAAGGATGTAGGGTGCGAAGAGCTGTAGTCCAGATAGCTGTGGGAGTCAGTGGGCTTGTAGTGGATATTAGTAGATAGTCTATTGCCAGAGATGGTGACAGAAAGATCAAGGAAGGGAAGGGAAGTGTCTGAGATGGACCAGGTGAAAGTGATGGAGGCAAACTGATATCAAACAAGTAACAAGCATTGTGTGCTGGCTGCATGCTGTAATCATTTAAATCAGCAGGTGCATGATGTTTGCTTGTTGCCTGCATCAAAAACAACAGGCGAAGTCTAATCACACATCGTGATTCCCATGCCCGTTTTTGGGGATTACCCAATGTTGTGCCTGTCACGGTGTTCTCGCTGTCATGCTGTATGTCTGGCTTGCCAGACCAATAGGTCTTTACCAGCTCAGCAATTTCAACAACTCGAAATAGAAAAGAAAATTGGTAATTGATCGGACACTGCAGTTTCCGGCCATGCCGATGGCGAAAGTTAACTCCTATCTTTGAAAGCACATTGATAATATTTCTTACGGAAAGAAACTAGAGCTTTCGCTAGATGGCAGTGTTGGATGCTATTTAATATGGCACCCATGTGGGCAAAAGCCTTTTTATTGAACCTATTGCCTACATGACATAACTTTCCACAAAGCACCTTGACATTGTCATTGTGTAGCTGGCCATGGTTTCAACATTACATGAACAAATGTCAGGTGCTAATTCTTGAAGAACAAGGCTATCCTATGTATCCATTGCTGTTGACTCCACTGAGGAATACTCTAAAGAGAGAAGTGTGGCCAGAACCCTAAGCTCTTGTTTACTTTTCCATTGTTATAAGCTGCATCTGAAATACAACTAAGCAGTGCCGCTTTGCACAAGGAATGACTGTGCACAACAGATGAATAGTTACTAAAATTGAATTTAATGCACCTGACTGGGAGTACAATAGTTCTTGGGTCCCTGAAGAAATATGAGAGAAATTACAAACTTTAGCTTTCCTCCTGAAAATGAAATGAAAATCGCTTATTGTCACAAGTAGGCTTCAAATGAAGTTACTGTGAAAAGCCCCTAGTCGCCACATTCCGGCACCTGTTCGGGGTGGCTGGTACGGGAAGTTCTTTACTTGGAGCCAGGCAAGAGGTGACCTCCCACTATAAAGCCTGTGTGTCTGCTACATTAGTGGTGACTTTAGTCCAAAATTGACCACCCTGGCCACTTTTTCTCAATCCCTTAGGAAGTGGTCCTTGAGTACCTCGAGCCCAACCCTCCCCCACATACTTCAACCTCAACAGAAACATTACCTCCACCAGTAGAACCTCGGGGAGGTGATGGCATAGTGATATTATCACTGGACTAGTAAACCAGAAACCCAGGGTAATGCTTTAGGGACCTGGGTTTCGACTCCCGTCAGGGAAGATGGTGGAATTTGTATTCAATAAAAATCTGGAATCAAAAGTTTAATGATGACCATGAAAAATTGCCGATTGTCGTAAAAACCAATCTGATTCACTAGTGTCCTTTAGGGAAGGAAATTTGCCGTCCTTACCTGGTCTGGCCTACATGTGACTCCAGACCCACAGCAATGTGGGTGACTCTTAACTGCCCCCTAAAGAGCAATTAGGGATGTTAATAATAAATGCTGACTCAGACAGCGACGCCCACATCCCATGAACAAACAAAAAAGACCTCTAATGACGCATTTCTGAACTTAGGAGCCCTCTCCCTGGTGCTCCAATTGCGCAGCTCTTACTTGCAGCCAATGTCATGAAGGGAGTGAGCAGCAGCTTCCTCACTATGAGAGTGGAGCTTTCCTTTAAGAGGGGCAGGCTGCCTGTTAGAGGAATAAACCAGATATACTACATGCTATCAGTGTAAGCTAATGAGCCACCAACTAATAATTTAACCAGCCAGCAGTACAGGCTCCGTTCAGCTTAACTGTGTCCTTTAACAGAGGAGATAACACAAAATTTGTTTCCTACCTCAATAGGACTCAGCACAATCTACTCAAATCTCGCGACTGACATTCCCAAAAACTGGTCTAATGGAATGTTTAGCCAATTATCAGCTGTATTAATAAACCTGCTCCAGGTTAACACTCTTAAATATATCAAGGGATTTTTGTTATTGCAAAAAGATTTAAATTCTGAAATGTTGCTGGATTGTGCTGGTTCATGTGTGGTTTTAGGTTTGTGATTATACAAATAAGTTTAACTTGAAACTGGAACCATAATTGTATTGCTAAACATTAGAAATAAGATATAGTTTAAGTGGGATTAATTTAATGTTTCTGTGCCTGGAAAGGTTAAACATATAGTTAGATTCATGCTGGACAAAGGTGTTTGTATGTATGTGGGGTTGGTTAAGTTCCAACTGTCTTTCTATTGTGCTTCGAGAGGGCTACAGTGTGAACAATAAATAAATGGCATAAGCATGTGGCCATTGCTTAGAAACTGGAGGTCCTGGTGAGGTATAAAGCTTTTAAGTTTTAGTTTTGGTAATTTGAGAGCAGTTGGAGATAGGATCTCAGGGAGTGAACATCTCTCAACTCTGCCAGAAGAAAGACTGGAGAGGATGGGAACTGCAAAGAGGCAGGCTTCCTCAACTATAATTCACAGTCCAGATAACCAGGGAATTAGGACAGCAAGAAAATTGTGTCACTGTCCGTGTGGAGTTTGCACATTCTCCCCGTGTTTGTGTGGGTTTCGCCTCCACAACCCAAAGGTGTGCAGGATAGGTGGATTGGCCACGCTAAATTGCCCCTTAATTGGAAAAAATGAATTGGGTACTCTAAATTTATTTTTTTAATTTTGCACTGACCCTCTGAAAGAGCACCCCACCCATGCCCACCCCACCCCTGCAACCCTGTAACCCCACCTAACCTTTGGATACTAAGGGACAGCTTAGCATGGCCAATCCACTTAACCTGCACATCTTTAGACTGTGGGAGAAAACCCATGCAGACACGGGGAGAATGTGCAATCTCCACACAGTCACCCAAGGCTGGAATTGAACCCAGGTCCCTGGCACTGTGACGCATCAGTGCTAACCATTAATATTTTTTAAGTTTGTCTGTCAGTATCAGGTCAGTTTCACTACCCGTTACTACTTCTGACCTTTGGCAGCTTTATAATTCTGATTCATTTTTTGAAAAACTCACAAGGAAACCACAAAACTGCCCAAGCTGTGGGTGTTCCTGCTTAAAAAATAAGTCAAATCAGATG
Source organism: Scyliorhinus canicula (assembly GCF_902713615.1). Taxonomy (NCBI): domain Eukaryota; kingdom Metazoa; phylum Chordata; class Chondrichthyes; order Carcharhiniformes; family Scyliorhinidae; genus Scyliorhinus; species Scyliorhinus canicula. The sequence continues at coordinate 114,946,273 of NC_052155.1, forward strand.
GCGTAAGAAAGGGTACAGGGAGGTGAAGGGTTAGGTCGGTGTTGGGGGTACAGTTGGGGAAGAAAAGGTGTTTAGGGGGTGAGAGAAGGGAAAGGGTGTAGGGAGAAGGGGTTTGGGGGTGCTTGAAGAGTGTAGGGAGGTGGGGGGAGTGGGGGTGCTCGAGTGGGGGTTGGTGGAGGAAGAGGGTGCAGGAAGATTGAAGGTGGGAGTTGGAGAGAGTAAGGGGAGTTGGAGGGAGATATTTGAAAAGGTGGGAAAAGGTTGGAAGGGGCCTCAGGGAAAGGTGTGATTGGCAGGAAGGTTGAAATGGGGTTGGGGAACATTGGAGAATGGCTGGGGAGCTGAAGGGGGGGTTAAGGCGAGGTTGGGGTGAAGGCTGGAGGGGGAGTTGGGTTTGGAAGGGGGTTGGAGGTAGGTTGTAAGGTGTTGAGGGGAAGGTTAGATGTGGGGTAGTTGGGGGGAGTGTGGGGAGTTGATGGAGTTAAGAGGGGGTTCAGGTCAAATTAGAGAGGAATTTTGGTGGGAGGTTGGCTCCAGATTTTAATTGTTTTTGTAAATGTGATTTCTTTGAAGCCACATTCCCAACATCAGTTGGTTGCTCTGTGATTGCTTATCCTGAGTGAATCAGCTTTGGGCCTCCATTTCACCTCTGCTGACTGCATTCAGATGTAATGAAAAAAAGACTAAACCTACATTTATGCAACACCTTACATGATGTCCCAATTCACTTTACAGCCAAATTAAGTACTTTTGAGTTGCAGTCAATGGTATCAAGTGGTAGAGCAGGCCCAAGGGACCAAATGGCCTACTGTTCCTAATACGTATGTTTGTATGTCATTCTGGGATGGATGAGATAAGCTATGTTAGATGCCCTTTGTCATCCATAATTATCTTGTGAACAGAGGGTGGAATCATGCTGGAGATCTGTTTATTTTGTTGCTAATGGAAGTTTACTGTGAGTGGGCTTTGTGGGGTCAAATTGCCAAGACAGATGCGCATAATGGGCTCATAGTGAATCAGTAACCTGTTTTACACTGTACATGACTCTCAAAAATCTCTTTCATTGACTTCAATCTTGTTCTTTTGTCTACTTACCTATCAACCCACTCTATCTTTGTTCTTTTTATGAGTTTTTCTGAGGTATTGAAATATTGTGATAAAGTTGTACTGCATAGTAGATATTTAATATATATCTTAGAGTGAGAAGCAGCAATCAGCAGAGTTTTAGACTTGATGATCATGAAACAGATACAATTGTGAAACCATTCAGTCTTTTGGAGTGCGGTACTCCGGAAAGATTTCTAAATGTTGTAGCGAGGGGGAACTGCCGCGAGCTTCCCGGCGCTCAGCCCAGCGAGGCCGGCAACGCTATTCAACGTTAATAGGTCCAGCCCAGCGCCTGGACTCTTTGCCTGTGAGCAAGATGGCTACTCACCTCCTTGGCTCCCCACAGAAGACCTTCCGCCTGGTTCATGTTTTTCAAAAGGAGTGCGAATCGACACCAGCATGACCACTTGCTGAGGAGGCTGCTGAATGACGGGAGGCCGTTGGATATCGGGTGGCTCTCGTTAATTGGATGGAAATAGGGCTTAAATTGCTTTATCGCCAAGCTATGGCGAGACCCCGATTTCACTTACAGGAGCGGGCTGGTTGCATCGCATACTGTTATGTGCCTGCTGCAGTTCTCATTTTCTGCCTCTCCCGCTATTAACAGGTCTCATTTCATTTGAGCGAGAGCGTAACGGGGCCGGAGAATCGCCCCCTAAGTTCTGTTGCACAGATACATCTGAGGGCCCAGAAACAGGAGGAGCACCAGGACGCATGATTTCTCTCCCTGGTCCTCTTTCCTACACATCAATACTCAAGAGTGCCCATAGACGTGAGAGGTACTTTTTTTTAGCTGATCAGGGCATCAGTAGACTGTCCTTCATCACTATCCACTCCCAAGCCCCCAGAGGCTCTTGGAGGCATGCCATCTGAAAACTTGAAGCCCACTTGAATTTAGAGAACATCATTGTTTGTTTGTTTGTACACTTTATTTTCTTTGCACTGAATCTTTCCAGACAGCCTCAATTAACTTTTACCACATTTAAACAAAGTCATTGAGCTGCTTGCAGAAAAATACTTTTCACTGTACCTCGGTACACGTGACAATAAACAAATCCAATCCAATGATGGGCTATATTCAAGTCAGCCTCATAATTTATTATTTTCTCCATGGAACCTGTAAAACAAAAAGAGTGATCAGTATAATCTGCTAATTTGGTGAGGTTCCTACTTGCAAGGATCAATTGACGGAACATGTGACATTGAAAGCTGCATATGGCAATGCTCTCAATTTGATTAAGAGACTATTCAATAAATATCAATCCTTTTCAAAGCTAAAACTGCAGTGGATCTTAAAGTAGGTGCGTAAGATCTTAACATAAGAAATAGGACTAGGCGTGGGCCATTTGGCCCCTTGAGTCTGCTCCAACAGTCAATAAGATCACGGCTGATGTGATTGTGACCGTAATTCCACTTTGATGCCCGTCTCCCATTGCATTTCATTATCATTAAAATCAGCAACAGCAGGTATTATTTTTCACAGGCTCAACTGTGTTCCTGGGCAATGGCATTCCACACGGAATACCTATGACAATCCATCTGGGAACATTTCCAAAAATAATGATGATGTAGATTTGCTGTGAAGCACAGTTGAACAATCCACTACTCTCCTTCAAGTTCATGTCCACTATTAGCTCCCTCCTCTAAATATTTTGAAACCTCAGAAATAACACAAAAATAAATGTCAGCTCAAGCTTAGGACTCTGGGATATATTTTTTCCTTTTTGGTACAAAACTTCCTGAGTGAACTGTGTTGCTTGTGATCATTTCTTTAATGGTAACCTTCGACATTAGTGTGGACAGCTGGAATACAAATAATTTTATACTACAGCATGATTTAACAAAAAAAAAGAGTCCCATTTTGGGCGGGTTTAGCAGGGTCTGTGTTATTTTTTAGGTCCTTAGCAGGAAAAGTCCCGCCGAAGCCGCACTCAGTCACGTTTCTTGCACCGAGGAACTTCGCTCGCCAGTGCTGAAAGATATTGGTTGGCTCCCTAATCTCTTGACGCCCCCCCCAAACGGAACCCCTGGACCCTTGCCAACGGCCCAACTCACCTGTTGGTTGGGGGGGGGGGGGGGGGGGGGGGTCCTCAAGCCCTCCCGCCCACATCCCACCTCATATAGGCATTGCAACCCTGGGCTTGACCCCCAGCATGGGCAAAATGCCACCTAGGTACCTTGGCACTGCCAACCTGACACCTTGGCAGTGCCCCTGCCATGCTGAAAGTGCTAACTGGGCACTCTGGTAGTGCCAGGCTGGCACCTAGGCTGGCAGGGCTTTGGTGCCAGGTGGCAACAGCTGTGCCAGGGTGCCACCCTGCCCAGAGAACAAGCACCGGAGTTTCCGATCGCCTGGGATACCCCCCCCCCCCCCCCCCCCCCCTCCCCGCTTAAGCACTGTTTATCTGGTCACTGTTTGTGGAGACCTGTGCTAAGCGATGCCCAGCTGGGGTCTCGGCGAGGCCGATTGATCCCAGGGACTAGTTGGTCCCGGCGTTGGCAAAGTTAAGTGAGCAGTTAAGCGATGTCTCACAAGATCTCGTTGGCTCTCTTGGGCGTACTGACCATCAGGAATCCCGGAAGAGGCCTCTCATGGGATTTACTACCTGCGTCTCATCCTGATTCAGGCTGGGTGCGGCCGGTAAATCGCACCCTTGGTCATTCAGCTATACTGGATTGGATTGGATTTATATTTAATTTTGTTTCTTTAACTTCAAGTCATAAATAAATCCATATACATCTGTTAGTTGGCTGTGTTTCATTGCTAACCGTGATTTTGCTGTATCATAGAATTTCTACAGTGCAGACGGAGGCCATTCAGCCCAATGAGTCTACACCGACCCTCTGAAAGAGCACCTTACCTAGGCTCACTCTGCCCACAACCCCATCTAACCAACACTTCTTTAACACTAAGGGGTACTTTAGGGGTAACACTAAGGACTAATCCACCTAAACTGCACATCTTTGGATTGTGGGAGGAAACTGGAGGACCCAGAGGAAACCCACGCAGGCACGGGGAGAATGTACGAACTCCACACAGTGACCCAAGACAGAAATTGATCCCGGGTCCCTGGTGCTGTGAGGCAGCAGTGCTAACCACTGTGTCACCGTGCCACCCTCACGATGAATGCATTTACAGCATCACAAAATATGCAGTACAAGATTAATACTTCATTCCACTAAGTTCAACAGCTGGGGTTAAATTGGTTAACTCCCGAAAACTGGCATGGGAATCACAAAGTGCGGTTACTGTACACCTGTTCAATGTAATCTCGATGACGTGCCATCTTTACGCTGTCTGTTCATTCTTATGATTGTTGTATGCAGCCAGTGATAATAGTGCCATTCATTTGCTGTTCGGTGTCAGCTGTTGGCTGAGTTGGTCGCACTCTGGCCTTTGCATTGTAATGCTGTGGGTTCAAATCCCAATCCAGACATTTGAGCACAAAACCTAGGCTGACTAGGCTGATCCAGTGCAGTACTGAGGGAATGTTCCAATGTTCGAGGGGTTTCCTTTTCAAGGAGATGTTAAGTTGTCTGCTCTCCTGGGTGACTAAAAGAAAATCCCACGGCACCATTTCAAAGAAGAGGGGAATTATCCCTGACATCCTGGTTACTCCCTGAATGAATATCACAAAAAACAGACCTGGTCATTATCATATTGCTATTTGTGGGTGCAAATTGGTTGTTGTGTTTCAACATTAAAACAATGACTATGCTTCTAAAAGTACTTCATTACCTGTAAAGGACTTTGGAACAACATGATTAGTGCTATCTAAATGTGTCTTTTTTAGCACTGCTGATGCTAGCTAGCCTGCACTCTTTAAATCTCACCTGCAACTCTTAAAGGGAGTGTGTATTGTGGCTCCTGAAGGTGCTGACATTATACTGAATAGTGTTGTGCAACAAAAAAAACTAAGAGGCCATCATGATACACAATAGACAATCGGTGGGAAGAGATAAACCTAGAGGTCAAGCCTGATGGACTATATTGCTGTTATCATGATATATTTTGTTGTTGATACGCTTAAAGGTTACTGTTGGGACACCAGGAAGCAGTCTTGTATAAATTAGGAAGCCTTTATTCACAACAGTACTTATCTATGTACATATTTACAGGGGGTATACGGAAGGGACTCCATACCAAGACCTTACATACTACTACTCACTGTTCTGCATTCAACAGTATTTTGTGTTTCCTCTCTAGCAACCTTGCAGTGGAACGGGGCACTTTAAGAGACCAATTACGTGACATGGGTCATTTGCACAGGCATACAGGCACTGTGACATTGCAACCTCTAACATCTCCTGAATGTAGCTCTTCATTTGTATGAACCGCTGTGGTAGTCACCACTGTTGTAGGTATCACATACGAGATGTAATACGGTAAGGCTCCAATACCACAGGTACGGGGGTAGATCCCTGCCTGCTGGCTCCACTCAGTAGGTGGAGTATAAATGTGTGTGCACACCAAGCTGTAGCTATTTCGGCAGCAGCTGTAGGAGGCTACACATCTCTACTTAATAAAGCCTCGATTACACTCTACTCTCGTCTCGTCGTAATTGATAGTGCATCAATTTATTCAGCAGAGATTTTACAACGATGGATCTCCACATCAAGCCAGAGCACCTGCAGCTGCACCCTCAAGCAGACAATGCCAAGTCGGCCTTCGTACATTGGCTAGCTTGCTTTGAAGCTGACATTGGATCTGCGACAGAACCACCCACAGAGGCACAGAAACTCCAGATCCTGTATACACGGCTGAGCTCCGATATCTTTCCCCTCATCCGGGACACACCTACCTACGCTGAGGCCATGGCGCTTCTGAAAAAGAACTACACCCAGCAGACCAACAAACTCTACGCCAGGAACCTCCTGTCCACACGGCATCAACTCTCCAGTGAGTCTGTGGGAGATTTCTGGCGTGCCCTGCACGCCCTGGTGAGGGACTGCGATTACCAGGCCGTTTCGGACGTTGAACGTTCCGAACTCCTAATCAGGGACGCTTTCGTTACGGTCATAGGGTTGGCGTACATCCGCCAGCACTTCTTAGAAGGGGCTGCCCTCGACCTCACAGTGACCAAAAAACCCACGATCTCACTGACGGTCACCTGCCGTACTGTGCAGGCGTACGCCCACGACCGCACGGCGCCCCCCTTCTGGGCATCGTGGACCCCACCAGTGAACACCCCATCGTGGACCCCACCTGCAACCACCCCTAGCCAACCCCAAGCCTGCACCGCGCGGCAGCCAGCCAACCCCAGGGGACCCAAGTGCTACTTCTGCGGACAGACAAAGCACCCCCGGCAGCGCTGCCCTGTGCAGAGCGCACTCTGCAGGCCTGCGGGAAGAAAGGGCATTTCGGTCCTGTGTGCCAGGCCCACTCGATCGCCACGGTGACCAGGGCTATTGTTCCTGCACCCCCCACGTGTGGCCCATGGGCACCGCCACCGACCCGCATCAGGACACGTGCGGCCCGTGGGCGCCGCCACCTTCCCCGCATCAGGACACGTGCGGCCCATGGGCACCGCCATCTTCCCCGCATCAGGACCCCTGCTTGTCGGGCACCTCATCGGGCCGCTCATCGCCTGCAACCGCCTTCCAACACCAGCTACAGCTCATCTCCATCACGACCGACCAGTCCCAGCCGCACAACCTCGCAACCACGTCGACGATGGTAAGGTCGACGGGCACAAGACATCATGCCTTCTTGACTCTGGGAGCACAGAGAGCTTCATCCACCCCGATACGGTAAGGCGCTGCTCCCTCGCAGTATGCCCCATTAACCAGAGAATCTCCCTGGCTTCCGGATCCCACTCCATGGCGATCCGGGGGTATTGCACCACCACCCTCAACATCCAGGGCGTAGAGTTCAGCGACTTCCGGCTCTACGCCCTCCCCAACCTCTGCACTGCCTTGCTACTCGGCCTTGACTTCCAGTGCAACCTCCAAAGTCTCACCTTGACATTTGGCGGGCCCCTACCACCCCTTACTGTATGCGGTATCATGGCGCTTAAGGCCATCCGCCTTCTCTGTTTGCAAACTTCACCCCGGATTGCAAACCCATCGCCACCAGGAGCAGATGGTACAGTGCCCAGGACAGGACCTTCATCAGGTCTGTGGTCCAGCGGCTGCTGCGGGAAGGTATCATCGAGGCCAGCAACAGCCCCTGGGAGAGCCCAAGTGGTAGGTGTGAAAACTGGGGAGAAAAACAGGATGGTCGTTGACTACAGTCAGACCATCAATCGGTACACACAGTTTGAGCATATGCCCTCCCACGCATATCTGATATGGTCAGTCAGATTGCACAGTACCGGGTCTTCTCAACAGTGGACTCTGAAATCTGCATACCACCAGCTCCCCATCCGCAAAGCGGACCACCCATACACTGCGTTTGAAGCAGACGGTCGCCTTTACCACTTCCTTAGGGTTCCCTTCGGCGTCACTAACGGAGTCTCGGTCTTCCAACGGAAGATGGACCGAATGGTTGACTGGTACGGACTGCGGGCCACCTTCCCATACCTGGATAACGTCACCATCTGCGGCCACGACCAGCAGGACCATGACGCTAACCGTTCCAAATTCCTCCACATCGCCAAACTCCTCAACCTAACGTACAACAAGGAGAAGTGCGTGTTCAGCACGAACCGCTTAGCCATCCTCGGCTATGTGGTGCAAAATGGAGTTCTAGGGCTCGACCCCGATCGCCTGCGCCCCCTCATGGAATTCCCCCTTCCCCACTGCCCCAAGGCCCTGAAACGATGCCTGGGGTTCTTCTCATACAGTGGGTCCCTAACTATGCGGACAAGGCCCGCCCACTCATTCACTCCACTGTTTTCCCACTGACGGCCGAGACTCACCAGGCCTTCAACCGTATCAAGGCCGACATCGCCAAGGCCGCGATACACGAGGTCGATGAGACGCTCCCCTTCCAAGTCGAGAGCAATGCATCAGACGTCGCTCTGGCCGCCACCGAAAACCAGGCAGGCAGGCCCGTGGCATTTTTTTCCCGCACCCTCCATGCCACCAAAATTTGGCACTCCTCTGTCGAGAAGGAGGCCCAAGCCATCGTAGAAGCTGTGCGGCTTTGGAGGCATTACCTGGACGGCAGGAGATTCACTCTCCTCACTGACCAACGGTCGGTTTCCTTCATGTTCAATAACACACAGCGGGCAAGATCAAAAATGATAAAACCTTGAGGTGGAGGATCGGGCTCTCCACCTACAATTACGAGATTTTGTATCGCCCCGGTAAGCTCAATGAGGCCCCCGAATGCTCTATCGCGAGATACATGTGCCAGCGCACAAGTGGACAGACTCCGAACCCTACACGACGCTCTCTGTCACCCAGGGGTCACCCGGTTCTTTCACTTCATAAAGGCCCGCAATCTGCCCTACTCCATTGAGGAGGTCAGGACTATCACCAGAGACTGCCAGGACTGCGCGGAGTGCAAACCACACTTCTACCGGCCAGACCGCGTGCATCTAGTGAAGGCCTCTCGCCCCTTTGAACGCCTCAGCATGGATTTCAAAGGGCCCCTCCCCTCCACCGACCAAAACACGTACTTCCTTAACGTGGTCTACGAATACTCCAGAGCCCCCTTCGCTGTTCCTTGCCCCGATATGACATCTGCCACCGTCATCAAAGCACTCAACACCATCTTCGCCCTGTTCGGTTTCCCCGCTTACATCCACAGCGACTGGGGATCCTTATTTATGAGCGATGAACTGCGTCACTACCTGCTCAGCAAGGGCATCGCCTCGAGCAGATCAACCAGCTACAACCCCCGGGGAAACGGCCAGGTGGAGAGGGAGAATGGGACGGTCTGGAAGGCCGTCCAGCTGGCCCTACAGACTGAAAATCTCCCGATCTCCCGCTAAAATGCATGTAAATAGTTTTCCACCACCCCCGCTGGATTATTTTTTAACAGTGGGTGAATGTGGTAATCACCACTGTTGTATATATCACATACGAGATGTAATACGGTAAGGCTCCTGTACTACAGATACGGGGGTAGATCCCTGCCTGCTGGCTCCACCCAGTAGGCGGAGTATAAATGCGTGTGTTCACCAAGCTGCAGCCATTTCAGCAGCAGCTGCAGGAGACTACACATCACTGCTTAATTAAGCCTCGATTACACTCTACTCTTATCTTGTCGTAATTGATAGTGCATGAACCGCTGAGGCAGGCAGACCTAATTTTAAAACCACCACACTCACCCTCGACTTGTCCCAACTCTAAGTCATGTGCTTTATTACATCGCTGTGTGGGCGGTGCTGTATTCAGTCTTAAATTAACCTTTGGGTGCCAGATCCTTCCAATACACCTCCTCCCCTAAGTCTGCATCTCCAGGATCGAGACTGACATCTGTTTACTCCTAGTTTGCATCAAGTCTTATATTACTATAAGTTTTGTATATCAACTTTAATGTAACAACTGTACCCTATTCTAATCCTATGCTATTTCATTATAAACATCAAAAATATTAACATTAAAGGCATGCATAAACTCTTATCACCCCGCCCTCCCCCAAGTCCTTGAGATCTTGTATCCCTGCCACATCTTGTTTGCTGTCAGGTCGAGAGAGTTGTATTCTCAAGAGGTTCTTGCTCTTGGCGGTGTTTTGGACGTCGTCCTGGGATGTTCACTTCTTCCATCGATGGATTGTGCCCCATGTCTGATCAGTCTGGATAGTTTGGTGATGATTGGTTGTAGTTAATCGTGATTATTTCTTTCTGGTTGGATGAAATTGGTATTCGTTGGGTTGTCGATGTTCTTTCTTCTTCTTTCACCTTTTCAGGAGTATGAAGCTATATGAGGTTGAGTGGGAGCCTTTCTGAGGCAGCAGCTCTGTGATCTGTTAGTGCTCGATCTCAAAGGTTCAAGTATCAAGGTTGAAACATTTTAAAACATCGTCAGATTTAACCGATGAATCATATATGGCTTGCCTTGGAATGATGTCGTCTGCAATTAGCCCAGTGGAATAAAGTAGTTTGTAAGTTGTTCTGCCTATGATATTTTATTTAATCCTGCAGCAATGCTATTTCTCAAAAATCTTTATCTCCAATAACACCAATCTGGGATTGATGCAAGGCCTCAGGTGAAAACCATTGCAGGTGAGAGCAAAGAATTGCGATCCATCTTTAAAATTCTTAAAGTGTAGATGTAGCTTTCAGAAAGAAGAGGGTTCCAAGATAGCGATGCCAGTTATTGCTGAAGAAGGGATTTTAGCACACTTCCAATGCTACAACAGTGTGAGTTTCAAAATGGCAGCCATGTTCCGATGAAGAAGGAGAACCAAAAATAGCTTCAGGGTCGGAGGGCAGCTGACAGACTTCTCGAAGTTGGAAGCGCATCAGGAAAATGGAATTCTGGCTGGTCGAGAGGCCAAAGAATCGTGAGGTATTCGACTGATGGGAAAAAAATTCTTTGTTTTTGTACTGTTCTAAACCTGGGTACTAAGTAGAGAGGACGCTGAGTCGGGGTTTGGGCTAATGACTGGAATTAAAAGCAGCATTTCTGCCTGATGTAATTAAAGAAAGGATTCACAGGACTGGCCAGCCTGGAAAGTTGAAGGAATTTTCTCTCACCCTGCAGGCTCTGCTTGGTTAATGCTGAATTTCCACAGGGGATCCAGTGGCATCTTCTGTTTGAGTTTAAACTTCTACCTTTTTCCTGCTTCTAGGCTCTTGTGCCACTGGAACTTCTTTAGTGAGTTTTCCCAGCACCTGAGCTTCTGGAGTGACATTGCTTTAGTGCAGAAAGTGTTCTTGAGATCTTTAGCACTGTAGTAAAGATGTGAATTTTTTATACCTCACTGCCACCGTGATGGATTCTACCGCTGTTGTTGCTACACTTGAAGGACACTGGTTGGATACCATGAAACAGCCTTGTAAAGTTACAAGGAAGTCTTTATTCACCATACTTAACTATGTACATATTTACAGTAGGTATGGAGAGAACTCCATTCTAGAACCTTATACATTGCTACTTATCTTTAGACTGGCCCCAGCTCCAGTTCATGTGCCTTCTTACATCACTATTTAGGTGGTGCTGTACTCATGTTAACCCTTTAATTACTTGGTCCTTCTGCTAGAAAATGCAGGAGTTTAACCCTGAGGACCTGGATGCAGTGCCACAAGAAGTTGAATAACCTGACATGAATGGTCAAGGTCATAGAATACATCGACAAATGTCATATCCTACCAATTGCACTACTTGCCTCAGTCACTGTTTAATTCACCACACACCCATTCCTCACCTACCACAATCTATATTAGGACTCATACCTGACATTCATATATTTTACTGCACCTCACACACTTAGCACTAATGCATGCCTCATGCCCAGATCTCATACCTTGCTTACTCTTCCTGCTATTTGACCATGGCAGACACATCACCCAAACATATTACATGACATTCACAAACACAGTCCAAAGACGTGCAGGTTAGGTAGTTTGGCCATGTTAAATTGCCCTTAGTATCCAAAATGTTTAGAAGGGGTTATTGGGTTATGGGGATAGGATGGAAGTGAGGGTTTAAGTGGGTCGGTGCAGACTCGATGGGCCGAATGGCCTCCTTTTGCACTGTATGTCCTTTGTAAACAATTCCTCTCTCTTGCAGTAGAACATGACATACAACCAAAGGCAACAGGAACTAACTAACTGCAGGGGGAGAGGCACTCCTCTATGTCCAACCTCCATGAAAGAGACAATGCTCGCTATATTCCGAAGCCTGCTGATTCCGTGGTCAGTGATGGGATTGAACCCATTAAAGATGACAATATCCTCATAACTAACCCTTCTTTTCATATCCCAGTTTCCCTTCATTCCACCATTTTGTCTGCCTTGCAAACTGCATGTGGTGTAATCATGCACTTCTTACTTTTCTCTCTCCCCTCGCCACAACCTTCCCTTTGTCCCTTTTTCACTTCCAGACACCCAAGTTGCCAGGCAAGTGAAGGATGATCAAGAAGACAGTGATGGTGAAAATGCACCATCAATTGTTTTTTCAATTGCAACCACCAGCTTAGATACTGACATTGAGATACTCTTAGATACCCTTAGAAGATAGCATAGAGGTGGGATAGCATAAAAGTGGAGATTTTCATCAGTCCCATGATTTTGAATGATTGCAGTCTACAGTACACTCTATAAACAAGCACAGAATCATGGACAGCAACTTCCAGATTACTGTACTTAACATGAAAGGGCAAATTCCAGAAGTTGCTGCCAGTTTCAGAGGAATAGTGACACCAAACATTGATAGTTTCATCATCATTACTACTGCAGAACCTGGGTCAATGGCTTCAGTCTTTCTCGATATTTAATTGGAAGAAACAATGGCTCATTCATGACTGGATGTCAGGAAAGCAGTGTGACAACACAGATGGTGGCTGGGTGGACCTTTGGTATTATCAGCATGCAGGTGGAACCTGACATTGCATTTTCAGATGATTTTCTAAGAATTATAAGGGAGCCATGTATTGATCCTTGGGGAGATGACAGTATGGAGTCAAGAAGCCACTGCAAAAAATTCTCTGTCTTTAACTAGGTAGATAAGAGTGGAACCAGGCAAGGACAGACCCATTCAGCTGGACAATGGAGGAGAGGTATTGAATTAGGATGTTACAGTGAACTGTGTCAAAGGTTGCAGGCAGGTGAAAGGATGAGGAGAGCTAGGTTGTGCACCACGGTTACAATCACAGAGGATGTTAATTGTGACTTTGATGTGGCAGGAGAAGATACCTGATTGGAAAGATTTAGACATGGAGTTTCATAAAAGACTTGTGAGGTAACAACCAATGCAAGGAATTTTAGAGTGGAAAGGAAAGAGGAGATTAGAGTGGAATAGTAGTTTGCGCAGTCAGAGGCATCAGGGATGAATTATTTAAATTGGCAATAAGTGCTTATCTGTTCCCCATCTTAAAAGAAGGCCTTCAAGCAGAGATGACTGAGGCAGAAGTCAAGCATATTCACATAGGAGAGAAGTTGGGATATCCAAAGTTATAACAAAAGAAATATAGAATAAAATAGAATGGAAAAAGGTTGTTGATAAATGTCAGGTACAGAATATAATCAAAAACTAGGCAGAGTATAGGGGGTGCAAGGGAAAACTGAAAGAAGAGGTATTGATAAGAAGGACAAAGTAAGAGTATGAGAAAAGATTAACAAATAAACATAGGAAGAAACCAATAAAATGTGAAATGATAGTTGAATGAATGATGCAGCTGATAGGGACAAAAAAGGACCTCTTGTGGCTGCAGCGGACTTGATTGTGGTACTGAACAAGACATCTGTTTTAACAAAATAAGACAATGAAGTTTATGTCAGAGAGGAGAATGAGTGGGTTGAGATTTTGGAATGAGTAAAAATAGATAGAAAGGAGGTACTTAATAGATTTATTAAAGTTAACAAGTAATCTAGTCCAGATGAGATGCACCTAGGTTGCTGAGGGAAGCTAGGATTAAGATAGCAAAAGCTTTAACCTCAATTTTAAAATCCTGCTGGGGTATTGGAGAGGTGCCAGAGGACTATAAATGTTACACTTTTGTTTGAAAAGGGGGATAGGGATAGGTTTGGCAACTATAGGACAATCAGTCTAGCTTCAGTTGTGGGAAAACAAATAGAGATCATGGTCTAGAGCAAAATTAATTCTCAGATGGAGGAGTGTGGATTAATAAGGGACAGCCAACACATATTTGTTAAAGACAAATAAATTGAGTTTTATAACATGAAGGATTGAATAAACTAGTATAGTAAAGGATTAGTGTATATGTGGCACGTTCTAGCAAGGTAATATTACATAGAATTTACCATGCAGAAGGAGGCCATTTGGCCCATTGAGTTTGCACCAGCCCTTAGAAAGAGCACCCTACATAAGCACACACCTCCACCCTATCACCCTAACCCAGTAACTCCACCCATCCATTTTGGACATTAAGGGCAATTTAGAAAGGTCAATTCACCTAACCTGCACATCTTTGGACTGTGGGAGGAAACTGGGGCACCCGTAGGAAACCCACCGCAGACACGGGGAGAATGTGCAGACCCTGCATAGACAGTGACCCAAGCCGAGAATGGAACCTGGGATCCTGGAGCTGTGAAGCACCAGTGGTAACCACTGTGCTACTGTGGCAGCCAAATGATTCCATGCATATGAACTTTCAAAAGGAATTTGATAAAGCAGCCAAAAAATAATTATTTGGAAACAAGATAATTTTAAAGGGAAAGTAATAACAAGTTCTAAAATGGCTAAGGGATAGGGGGCAGAGAGTTGTGGTGAAAAGATGTCTGGCTGGGAGAAGTGTATAGTGTGGCCTTGCAGGGATCAATATTAGAATCATTGCTTTTCTTGTTTAAAAATAAGTTTCCTTGAGTTGGGCATAGAGCATACAATTTTGAAGCTTGCAGATGACAAAATCTTGGCAACATAGTAAATAGTGAGCATGGTAGTAGGAGACTTCAGGGTGATGTAGACAGATTGGTGCAGTGACCAGATACATGGCAGATGCAGCTTAATGTACTTTAGGAGACATGACATGTAATGTATTTTGGGGGACTGGATAAGAACAGAGGGACCTGGGGTTGCATTTCACAAGGCTTTGAAGGTGGTAGCAAAAGTTAAGAAGATGAGTAAGAAAGCATATGGAATATGTGGCTTTGTAAATCGAGGCATTGAATTCCAAAAATAAGGATGTATGCTCAACATTTGCAAACACCTGGTTCGGCCTCAGTTGCAGTATTGTGTACAGGTCTAGGCACCACACTTTAGGAAAGATTTTATGACCCTGGAGAGGATTCAGAGCCGGATTTGAGAGAGTCAGTGATGTGGCGAGATTGCAGAAGTTGGATTGTTCCCCTCAGAACAGAGGTTTTGATCAAGCCAGTAGGGACAAACTATTTTTTCTGGCAAGTGAGCCAGTAACCAGAAATCATAGATTTAAACTATTTGGCAAAAGAACTAGAGGGAGGGTGAGGAAGAATATCCTCACATAGGAGGTTGCTAAGATCTGAAGCACATTGCCTGAAAGATGATGGAATCATATTCCATAGGAATGTTTAAAAGGCAATTGAGCATATTTTTGAAGAGAACTTTGCAGGCTTAGGGGAAAAAGCTAGGATATGGGACTAATTTAAACAGATCTTTCAAAGAATCAACATAAGTGTGACGGGTCGAATTTCCTCCTTTTGTACTGAAAGCTTCCAGAATTCTAATCACCAAAATACTTCAACATGCATTAAAGAACAAATTTGATGCATTATTATGAAATCATTTATTTAATAAGTTTCATTTGATTTATAATTTGATTTCTGATGTTCTCCAACTTCCATATGAGTTATGACGTCACCTGTCTCTATTTTGCTGTATCGTTAAAGCACATTCAACATGTAGGTTCTAATTTAACTTGTATTAAATTAACCTACTTGTTATCAGCTTTGTATGCTTTCAATGTTTTGTTTTCTCATTTTATCCAAGTTATCTAGCTCTCAATCTAATTTTCGGTCTTTCTGTTGCAATTCTTCTGGAATGATAGCGGGAGTGTGCTGCTGATTTTCCACTTGTTATTTCTACTTGTCTGTGTGACACTCAGGGTGTAAGCCTTGGCTCAGTGATAGAATTCTTGCTGCCAAATCAGCAGGTTAAGGGTTCAGATAACCCTCGCAAGTGGAGATGAGAGTTTCAGACTCTGAATGCTGATTCCTGTGCCTGATGAGAACTGAATCTCCCCAACATCTAGCCAGTGAGGAGCTGCGAGTTGAGCTGCCCACATAAAAAGGGTCTTTGTCACAGCAACACGGTGTACCGCGGCATGTGGCACAGTGGTTAGCACTGCTGCCTCACAGCACCAGGACCCGGGTTCAATTTCAGCCTGGGGTGACTGTATGGTGTTTGCATGTTCTCCCCTTGCCTGCGTGGGTTTCCTCTGGGTGCTCCGGTTTCCTCCCACAGTCCAAGGATGTGTAGGTTGGGTGGATTGGCCATGATAAATTGGTCTTTAGTGTCCAAAGATGTGCAGGTTAGGTAGGGTTATGGAGATAGGGTGGGGGAGTGGGCCTACGTAGGATGCTCTTTCAGAGGGTCGATGCAGACTCGATTGGCTGATTGCCCTCCTCCTGCAATGTAGGAATTCTACGGTTCTAACAACTCAGAACATAATCTGGCAGATGTAAAAAACAGTTGGAGAAATGAATGTACTAGCAAAACCTATCATGAGGCACAGAAGAGAGATGTGATAAGCATATGATATTTTAAGTTTGACTGAAATAATATCAGCATCAGTTAAGTCCTGAGTGTAAAACCTGATTGGCTGATAGCTAAAACTACATTGCTTCATTTCGTACTTATTATTATGCAAGCAATGGTATAATGCAATTACCAATGAAGTAGAACATATTTCAAAATGTCCTATTGATCTATATACAATTTAGTCTTCTTCTGACATGATGTTCTGCAAAATATTTGCTGCCACGTAAATTGCCTGTAGAGGAGTTTCACAGGAAGTTGTGACATATAAGTCTTCTATTCAAAACAATAAGTCCTGTAGTTTTAATAAAGGCCTTTCACTAGTGCTGAGGAATGCTCTGCCTCCATAGCTGTCTCCCACTTTCTCTCAATGCCTCAAGAAGAAAGTACGAGAAAATCTTACATGCGGATGGGGAGGGGAGGTGTGAAGAGCGAGAGCACTAAAATAGCAGAACGGAGAAAGAAACAGAAACAGAAGAGAAAAAGAATGCAGTGCGACATGGCCATCTCCTATGGCCCAGATGACAAATGTAACTTCCCACTTTTAACCTGTTTGTGTTTTTCATACTAGTTGATGCCCCAAGCATATAGTTCAAAACTGGAAATTGCTTACCTGAGATCTGTTTTGTGTTAGTATCTCTGCTTACATTGAACACAAAGAAGCATTTTAAACTATTTTCCCACTTCCAACGGAGGTCCTTGCTTAAGCTGAAAACAACCGCAAACTCCAACATATCTGAGCTCTAATATCTGCATCCTATTCCATACTTTGCCTCTCTCATTTATTACACTGGTCCTTGGGTCACAGACTGGGATTTTATATGAATAGCTGAGAAATAGAAGCCAGAGCCAGAAATGGGTGATGCTGACGATCCTGATCCCAATCGCTGATTGCACCTCTATGTCGCGTCAGCCTACCAATTAACTGGCAGCTAACAATTAATCTTTGAAGGATTGCCAGTATCTAAATGCTGCCTAAACTCTCCTGCAGTCAGCCATTATTTGAAGATCCAGCCAGCAGAACAACCATAGTGGGAGAAGGCCAAAATGTCAGCCAGGCAGGCGTTGTGAAGATCAATGGGAAGAGGAACTGATCAGCATTGGAGAAGGAATGTCCCGGCAGCTCCATTGTTCAGTGATGACTCCCTGTATGTTCTCCTCCATGCTACTTGGGTAAGGCAAGAGGTCCTCTTCAACCCCAGAGAGAGAAGGGAAGACCTCCCAACTAACCAAGCAAGCCAGAAGGAGATTGCAGGGCAGTTAAGCAGCCGTGAGATTATCCAGAGAACCTGGTCACAGTGCTACAAATTCGTCAATAACCTTCTCCATTCTACCAAGGTGAGTTCTCCACACATTTCTTCTTTTATCAAGTGGAAAAGCATGAGGCTGCGACTGGCTAGGGAGGGAGAACCTACTATGTCGGTGACAAAGAAATGGACCCAGCTCGGTCAGTGGCGCAGCGTTTACAAGGTCACTCCATAGTGGCCTAATATCAGAACCATTTGTATGGTCATAAAGTGACGTGGCACGGTAGCACAGTGGTTAGCACTGTTGCTTCACAGCACCAGGGACCTGGATTTGATTCCCGGCTTGGGTCACTGTCTGGGCGGAGTCTGCACGTTCTCCCCGTGTCTGCATATGTTTCCTCCGGGTGCTCTGGTTTCCTCCCACAAGTCCTGAACACGTGCTTATTAAGCAAATTGGACGTTCTGAATTTTCCTTCTGTGTACCCGAAGAGGCGCCGGAGTGTGGCGTCTATGCAGTGTTAATATAAGCCGACTTGTGACACTAATAAAAAGTATTATTAAAAGCTTCAGCCTTGTGGGATAACTAACATTCATTGTCCTAGTATTGTGAAGCAACTGATATTCCTCAGTCTTGTTCTTGAAGGGGCTCACAATGCAAAAAACCTAGCCCAGATTGGCAACAAAATCCCATTTCTCGCAATCTTAACACCAATGAAAGAAAAGACTCCTGCACTGGGAGGGAAGAAAGATAGCCATTTCATCTTGGACAATAGGATGGAGTACAGTCCCGAGACGTTGTGTAGCCTCATGACTGGGCTCAAGGAAGTCTTGGGCAAGTATGAGGGATGGTGTTCATGTGTCTTCCACAGTACATGCATCAATCTGAACATCTGCAAATTCTGGAGGACAGGGCCTCCTGGTGCAGTTCATTCACAAGAACAGAGAACTGCCCTCTCAGAGGACAGACATCCACCTCTGAGGAGAAGAATGGGACCTCAGATGGTACAGCATCATATCATTCCCTTGCAGCCCCCACCAATTCAGATACTTTCACTTCAGTGGTTATGCATTCACCAGTAGAATCAGGGTCACAACCTGGTACCAGCATCACACCCACCTGACCAGCTGTCAGAGGCCACGCACATTCAGAGGCCAGGTTAATGACCATCCCCAGGCTCATGATGTGTCTTTGGAGTCACCAATAAGGTGGCAGCTGAGGTGTCTGAAGATCTGATAGAGATTACAGAGGGTATGTACACCCAGGTTCAGACAATGGAGAAGTCTGTCTAGGCCCTGATTGCTGACATTTCCCTCTTGTCTGCATGCATGACGTCTTCCATTAAGAGAGAGGTTGGTGACTGTCATGGAAAGCAACATCCAGCAGACCAGTCAGTGGATTCTAGAAGCGCGCACAGGTCTGCATGCCACTGCCTTGGGCAGAAGCTCAATGAAACAGTGGTACGGCAATAAGGGATTGAGGCACATGATGTTTCTATCAGATTCTTGCCCACCAGATTTAGGAGGCAGGTGGAAGTGCACCTTGCAAGGGAGGAGGAGCAACTGGTTTCTTCATCTTGGAACAAGTATGGACAGCAGCTTCTCAGCTCCACTGCCAGCAGCACCAGTGCCTTAAGTTGCCTCAGATTGTTGGGGGCCTATAGAACACTCCAAGCAATGTGATTGCTCATTTTTGTTTTTTAAGCTCTACCCATATGTCTTAATTTGAAGATGCCATCCCTCTTTACTGCTGTAATTGATTCCCTGATCAAAATTGCAACATCCCCCCCTCTTTTACCTCCTTCCCTGTCTCGCCTGAAGATCCTATATCCTGGAATATTATTGAGCTGCCAATCCTGCCCCTCTCTCAACCATGTCTCAGTGACAGAAATTACATCATACCCACATGTTTTAATTTGTGCCCTCCACTCATCTGCCTTCCACGCAGACACCTTGCATTCAAATAAAAACATCCAATTTTGCCAAACTCCCTTGTGACTAAACTGGCCTATAACTTCTATGCCTTCTGACTCACTTGCTGTCTCTTCTAATTTTAGCTGTGCATCTCCCCTACTGAACCTTCTCTCAGGATCCATCCCCCCTGCCAAGTTAGTTTAAACCCTCCCCAACAGCACAAGCAAGTCTCCTGCAAGGTCGCTGGCCCCATTTCAATTCAGATGCAAACCATTCACCTTGTCCAGGTCCCACCATCCCCTAAAACAGTCCCAATATCCCAGAAATCAAAAGCCCTCCCTCCTGCCACACATTCATCTGGACTCACCTTCAATTTCTATATCCACTAGCACAAAACTAATTAGCAGAACTAATCCAAAGATTACTACCCTCTGGGACCTGCTTTTTAATCTAGTTCTAAGTTCCCTAAATTCTGTATGCAGGACCTCATCCCTTTTCCTACCTACATCGTTGGCACCAAAATGTACCATGATACTCCTCTGTTTGTCCTTCCCCTTCAAAATGCTTGCAACCTGTGGTGAATGGATTCACCATAATACAAGTTGTCTGTATTATACTGTGGCCTATGGCCAGTTAATGATAATATGATCTCCTTCCATGTATTGTACTGGAACACTGGTGGGCTCCGCCTTTGGCTCCGCCCCCCAGACGGTATATAGACCGGCCACCTGGAGGCGGTGCTCATTGTTACAGCAGTCATGGGCAGGCAGGTTCTTCGATAATAAAGCCTATGTTCACTCGCTCTAATCGTCTTGTGGTGAATTGATGGTACATCACAACCATTCAGTGACATCCCTGGCCCTGGCACCAGGGAGGCAACATACCATCCTGGAGTCTCTTTTGTAGCCACAGAAGCACTTGTTTGCACCCCTTACTGCACCACTATAGCCCTGCCGTTGCAGAACCACCAATGGTGCCATGAAGTTGGCTGTCATTTATTTCCCCTGCAGTCATCTCCCTCAGTAGTATCCAAAATGGTATATCTGTTAGAAAGAGGGATGGTCATAAGGGACTCCTGCACTACCTGCCTTCCTCTACGTTACCTGGTGGTCACCTATGTCCTTTCTGCCTGTTCAATCTTCACCTGTGGTGTGACCAGCTCATTGCTAGCCACGACTTGCTCAGCATCACAGGTGCTCCACAGCGAATCCACCCCCAACTCCAGCTCTGAAATGCAGTTAGCCAATAGCTGCAATTGAGCATACCTCCTGCATACGTGGTCACCAACGACTGCTGAAGCTTCCATGATTTGCCACATAGCACAGGAGGAGCATATATCACCTGATCGTCCTTAAGCCCTTCATTTACTCCCTTTTAACAAAAATATGTGCTTATATAAGAATATATTAGCTGAAATCCCTAACTCCAACTTTACTTCCCTTCCCCTACTTTGCTTACTTCCATAACTTTATCATAATGAACCTGGCTTTGACTTCTTTGTGCTGTTTTTCGGTTAATCAGATTGCAGCGGTAAAAGGCACATACATGCTCCAAAAAAATTATATGTAATTCGACAAAAGTTAACTTTGGAAAACTGCTCAAGCTTACCTCCGCACCAAGCTAAGGAAAAGTTAGTGTTTGCTGAATACCAGCTTATATTCAGCCAAAATTACAGAGCATTCATGGCTCTGGCTTCTCCAAATTTGTACTCATGTTGGTCCAGTTCTGTGAACAGAACCACTGAGGGTTATTCCGATAACTCATATCATTCAAAAAGGTTGGAAATGAGCAGAAAACAAGAAGGGAAAAATAATTTACTAAATTCAAATTTCCAAAATACTTTAATATTTTTGTGTAGTGCATGCGGGGAGTAATCTCATTGCACATTCTCAACCTAGGCTTACTCTTTATTTCTAAATTTAGAAATAGGATCAAAAGTACATTTTTCTGTGGGATAAATAGGTTTATGCCTGACCACTGCAAGTAGGCAGTAGACATTCAAAAGCAAAATACTGCTGGTGGTGGAAATCTGAAATAAGCACAAAACCCCTGGGAAAACTCAGCAGGTCAGGCAGTATCTGTGGAGAGCGAAGCATTTTCAAGTTGATGACATATCACCAGCCACAAAATGGATGTGCTTTAAATGACCTGAACCCACTAGTGTTTCAGGACACTGCCATATCGGCCAGACAAGGCTTTGTGCATTGAAGCAGGGTGAAAGGTCAGCCTAAGATACCTGCAGCAAAAGGAATGACTGTTGACATCAAAACCTTCTGACTACTGTCCAAAAACAACAACATGTTGTCTTTGCTACCTGCCTGTCTCTGATCCATATAGAGAGGCTCTGAAGCTTATGGGCACCTTCAAAATGTGAACCCTTGTGGTGTTGGAGGATGAAAATAGGAACCAGTGTTGGGAATAATGGCAACTAATTGTAGCGCTACTCCTCTTTTCCCCTCATAGGAAGCCCCAAAGACCCGAGCCCTGGTCATTTGTGATGATTGTCCCTTTAAGGGCAACACAGCGGAAAAGGGCCACCTGTCTTGAGGGACCAATTGGGGCAAGGGTGGGTAATCATCCCAGGGGGTGGAGTCCTCTCTCAGGCAGTTGACATGAAGGGACTGAGGCAGCTGGTGGGCTGCTGCAGGGAAGCCTTTGGGCTGCTGACCTCAGTACAGTTTTTCTTATTAATAAATACCTGTTGTGTTTCTAAAGAAGTCTGCAATGTGCATTATTACACTCGGGTAGACATCCAGCATTCCCATCCCTTATATATGTTGTAACTGGGAAATGAGGCCTCCAGGCACAAAGCACAGAAAAAATAATCCCATTATGTTTAGTTTTACAATACATCTTAGCAAATTAAATTTTATATTTCCTCCACGTCACTTAGTTTCACTGGTAAGTTTTATCTAGTCTGATATGTTTAACTTGAAATCAGAGTGTTTTTGTTGTATTGTGAAGTGTTATGTATTAAATTGATTAATTATAATTATGATAAAAGGTTTTTGCTGACCTCCTATATTGTAGACCATTTAATCTAATCATTGTAATAAGATAGCTTCATTCTAATGCATAAGTGAAGGTACAGCTCAGCAAAAATTCTACTAAATCAGGGTTCATTTGTAGCTGCCATAAAAGTTTTATATCATGCAGGGATTCATTCCTGCTTATTATGACATGTGCTATTATTATGTTAATAAATGAGAGAGCCTACTTATTGTCAGGATTGATATACATCTCAAATTGCTATGAGTTCAGCTCTAAGCTACATTGCACTGAAAGGAGCTTGGAACCACTACAAAGTAGACTTTCCTCTCCAAAACCCACTGGCCATATTGGAGATGTGCCACATTTTTCATGGCATGGGCCCAGGCCTGGCACATTGCTGCTGCAAAAGGAGCAGGGACAAGAGTGGGGAGAAAGAGAGAGGGGAGAAGAGCATAGGGAAGAGGGTGACAGAGTGGCTAGAATGTTGCCTCACAGCGCCAGAAACCAGTGTTCAATTCCGGCCTTGGGTAAGGCAGCATGGTGGTGCAGTGGGTTAGCCCTGCTGCCTCACGGCGCTGTGGTCCCAGGTTCGATCTCGGCTCTGGGTCACTCCGTGTGGAGTTTGTACATTCTCACCATGTTTGCGTGGGTTTCTCCCCCACAACACAAAGATGTGCAGGGTAGGTGGATTGGTCATGCTAAATTGCCCCTTAATTGGACAAAAATGAATTGGGTACTCTAAATTTATTTTATTTTTTAAAATTCTGCCTTGGGTGACTGTATGGAGTTAGCATATTCTCCCCGTGTCTGCATGGGTTTCCTCTGGGTGCTCCTTTTCCTCCCACAGTCTAAAGATGTGCAATTAAGTGGATTGGCCATACTAAAGGAAACTAAAGAGCAGTCCAGGCAGAAACAGTGAAGAAAATCACAGTTTTTTCCACCCACCTGTCCCTTACACCTACTGCCTCAGACAGATGCATAGAAAGCAGTAGCTGTAACTTCATCACAAGGCTTTAAATCGCCTTTGATTTGCAAAGCTTCTATTCACTTCAAAGAAAAATAGCGTTGAGAAATTAGAACATACATACAATGCAGAAGGAGGCCATTCGGCCCATCGAGTCTGCACCGACCCACTTAAGCCCTCACTTCCATCCTATCCCCCTAACCCAATAACCCTACCTAACCTTTTTGGACACTAAGGGCAATTTAGCATGGCCAATCCACCTAATCTGCACGTCTTTGGACTGTGGGAAGAAACCGAGCACCCAGATGAAACCCACGCAGACATGGGGGAAACGTGCAGACTCCACACAGACAGTGACCCAGCAGGGAATCAAACGTGGGACCCTGGCGCTGTAAAGCCACAGTACTAACCACTATGCTACCGTGCTGCCAAGAGGTAGTAGGTTGTAACTCTTGAATCATAGGATCCCTACAGTGCAGAAGGAGGCCATTCGGCCCATCACGCCTGCACCAACCCTCCGAAAGAGGACCCTACCTAGGCCCCATCCCCCACCCTATCTCCATAAGCCCACCTAACCTTTGGGCACTTACAGGCAATTTAGCATGGCAAATCCACCTAACCTGCACATTTGTTTGGGGAATGTGGGAAGAAATTGGAGCATCCGGAAGAAACTCACACTGACATGGGGAGAACGTGCAAACTTCATACAGACAATCACCCGAGGTCAGATTCAAACACGGGTCCCTGCCGCTGTGAGGCAGCAGTGCTAACCACCGTACCACCCTTCCAACTTCCAGACACAGTAAGAAGTCTTACATCACCAGGTTAAAGTCCAACAGGTTTGTTTCAAATCACTAGCTTTCGGAACACAGCTCCTTCCTCAGCATTCACCTGAGGAAGGAGCTGTCTCCGAAAGCTAGTGATTCAAAACAAATCTAATGGACTTTAACCTGGTGTTGTAAGATTTATTACTGTGCTCACCCCAGTCCAATGCCAGCATCTCCACATCATAACTTCCAGACAGTCAGATGTCTGGATTGGTCATTTTCATTTCCCGTCATGCTTGAATGGAACTCAAGTACCCTGCTTTGAATCTAACCACAATGTTTATAAATGAGGGCAATTAGTGGAAATGGGTATGGGCCAGAGGAAAAGGATGGAGATGGAAGAGAGAGATCTAGCTGAATCAGACAAAGGAGATCGGGTGGCTCTGGGCCTTGGTTCTCCGTTTGGGAGACTTGTTCACCCGCCAGAGCTGAATAAGCTTGGTTTATGCTGATGCTAGGAGCGGTGCCCAGAGGCGATTCACTCTTTCTTGCCATGCAAATTTATGCATGGCTGGGATTGCAAGGGATTCCATGGTGAATCCTGCTATTGGCCACCATTATGAGTGGGTGGCCCAATAGTGAGGTCCATCGGCTGGTCCCCACTTACCTAGGGGTTAAGTTCTTTTACTTCCTCTTTTTCTCAGCAGAAAGCACTTAACTACTTTTGCTGTGGTCATGAGCTGTCACTCATCAACAGATGTTTATAAACATTGCGGTTAGATATGGAGGGACTCTAATATGGGGGGTTCTTTGTTATGGGGGGTTCTCTGCCATGTGGGGTCTATGGTGGGGGTCTCTGGTGTGAGGTCTGATGGAGCTGGTGATGGGGGTCTGGTGGGGGGGCAGGATTTGCATTGTGGGAGAGGGGAGCCTGCAATGGACTTTGGTGGCGCTTATCTTAAATACTTACTCCTTTGGACCAGTGAGATTCAACATGTCAGGGCCATGCTGGCACATACTTGCACCAATCCACATCCATGTGAATCAAAGCCCATAAGGCCTGAGAGTCTCAGAGGCGTGGAGAATCCTGTGTCCAACCCATTAATAGTATAGAAGTGCGTCATTTGGACCTATTTGCATCCTTCCACTGGCATGGGACGCGATCCTTGATGCCACCGCCAGGGGGACCAAAGCATCGCAAACGCTGCCGAACCTGTTTTTTCCCCAATGCTCAATTCTTTGCCGCATCGTAAACTCTGCTACCAGCAGCGGGCAGCGGAGAATCCAGCCCTTGCTGACATGGTCAGTAATCAGCTTTTGGCTGAGAAACTGCTTTAGTGGGAGAGGGAGCTGGGTGAGAAACTTTGTTGCTTGCAGCCAGAATGCTTCACTGAGCAAGGTAGGTACAAAACTACCTCTGTTGGAAGGCGGATTTTGGGCGCCACAGCGTAAATACCTGGACTTCCTCTGATACCTCCCTGCTCACAACCACCAGTGTGGTCATAATCAAAAAATGTCACTGAGTCCTGAGAGAAATGCAGGAAAACGTGACCTCAGCTGGTCTAGCTGCACTGAAAGTTGACCTCTGACCTGAAAGTGTTGTGGCCAAGTCAAAGCTGGAAGCACAGTACAGGAGAGCAAGGTGGTTAACTAGTTATCTTTGGGGGATTGAAACATGATACATTAATAATGACTTCACAGAGGGTACTGCAAAAATATAATAGCGGGTCAGTACAGCAATCTAAATCAAGAGGCTGAATAGAAAACTGGATGAGAAGTTGAAAAAATGTTCTCATTAGGTGAATCTTTATACCTTAGGAAAGACAAAATTAAAAATATCTTTGATATCAAACATGGGTGTGGGGGACCAATTAATATCCCCCAGATGGAATAAGTCAGAATTTATTGATTTACATAAACATATTTAGTTTATAAGCTTCTGTGATTCTGTAAAAGCATTGCAGTAGTGGACTGACAGCAGGCATAGCTATGAGGGATCAAATGGCTTCCTTCTGCGCTGTAACCATTCTATGATTCTGTGACTTGGTCATTTTAGTTGTAGAAAATTAGTTTAGAAAAGCTCTCCTGTACACTTTTGAGGCTCAACTTTTTTATGCGAAAGTTCAGAAACTTATTGAAATTTTAATTTATTAAGTATCTGAAAATTAAATTGCTAAAATAAAATGTCAGCTATCAATAAAGTCAGTCATTTGGCATAAAAGTATTACATAAAATTTTGCCTGTAACTCTAAAGCTGCACTAGTCAGATTTTATTCTTTAAAAAAAATAATTTATGACATTGATTAATTCCATTCATCGCTTTCATGACCATGTAGACTATATACTTTAGCTAAGTTCTTGGCAACAGGCATAAGAAGCTTATCACACAGGAATTGAAGGCCTGTGTTGTTGGAAAAACTGCTGAGACTATGCCTAAAAGGCTCATAATTTAAAATTCTGTTGCTTTGACCAATTACTTAAATCTTGTTTTACACTCCGTTATTTTACCTTGAGCATGAGTGATCTTCCAGTCCCCATAAGGAAAGTCCAGGCACTTAGACTTAATACCACAGGGTCACCTGCACCCTTGAGCGGCTCCCCCGTCACCCCATAACAGAACCCACAGCTGCTTTTTGCCAGAAATGGGAGAGCAGCTGTGGGTTCCAAATGAAACTTGGCAATTGAATTTTGCCAGGACCATGCCAAACACTCCCATAGGAGATTGTCATCTGCTCCCAGACTTTTGAAATTGGCTCCGAAGGGATAACGTACAAGCTGGTTGCAAATGCTTCAGCCCTTTCTTTTGCATTGTTGTGTTGGGTTCCCCTATCATTGTGGATGGGAATATTTTCAGAGCATTTTCCTCCGGTTAGTTATTTAATTTTCTAACCTGATGAGTCAGGACTGCAGAGCTTAGATCCATTGGTTATGGAGTGTTTTAGCTCTGTCTGTAGCATGGTGCTTCTGCTGTTTGACATGCAAGTAGTCCTGTGTTGTAGCTTCACCAGATTGACACCTCTGGCATGCCCTCCTGCACTCTTAACTGAACCAGGGTTGATCCCCCATCTAGATGGTAATGGTAGAGTGAAGGATATGCCGAGCCACAAATTTACAGATTATGGATGCATACAATCTTCTACCGCTGGTGGCCGACGGTGCCTCATGAATGCTCAGTTTTGAGCTACTAGATCTGTCCTGAGTGTATCCCATTTAGCACAGAGTTAATGCAAAACAACACAATGGAGGGTATGTCCTACACTGATGCAACTGTAACAAGTAGACTGGTGGAGAGAAACTCTAGTAGGTGTTTCCTTCTTGTTGGTTTCCTCATCACAGGCTGCAGTCTGGAAGATACAGCCATCAGGACTCAGCCAGGTCACTGGGGCATTCCCAGGGCACTTCCCTCCTGACTATGTACCACTGTGCCGCCGCCACTGCTGGGTCTGTCCTGCCGATAGGACAGGATACCGAAGGATGGTGATGACGGTGTCTGGGATATTGGCTGTAAGGTATGATTAGGTGAGTATGACTATCTCAGGCTTGACTCATTTGTGGGGAGATTTTGACACAATCCCCAAGATATTAGAAAGGAGAACTTTGCAGGATCAACAGGGCTGCTCGGGCTGTTGCTATTTCCAGTGCCCAAGTCGATAGCAGGTGGTACATTCAGTTTTATTCCCTTTTGACATGTCATGGTTGATTAAATCAGAAAGAGATTACAGCAGGAGGAAAAATCTGGGCAGGATTCTCCGTTGGATAACGGCGAAATGCGATTGGGTGGAGAATAGATTCCGACGCTAAAATCGCGACAGCCGCCGATTTGACGCCAAATCACAATTCTCTGTCACCTCGATAGCGATGTCAGTATGCATGTACAGTAAACACCATTTATATGTCATAGCGGGTCCGACCCGGTAATCTCCGGGGCGTCCGCGGTTCTCGACCTCTGATGGGCTGAGTTCCTGACAGCGAGGTTCACTTGTGCTTCTAAAAATGGTGAAACCAAAGTTGTGGCTGATGAGGGAGAGAGAGAGGAGGTAGAACATGGAGAGACGTGACAATGGGCTGCCAGGCCGGACACTGGCCAGGCTGGCTGGGGTGGGGGAGCACCCTGCCAGGGCCAGGGCAGGGTGATGACAGTGGAACAGGCCGAGTGAACAGGGTGATGTCCCACGGGACTGTGGTGGTGTCCAGTCACTGAGCGCCATTGCCGCGGCCTGAAAGGCAGCCATCTTACTGCGCACCCCACTGCCACCCACCTTGGTCACTGGTTCTGCAGAGTGACACGTGCCGTATGGGTGCCCCCACCACCCGTGCGCCCAATCCCTGCCATACCCCTCCAACCCGTCTGCCACCCACCGGTGGCCCACTCAGGGCAACATCCACTGTAGCCCCCACAGGGCGGGTGCCGCAGAGCGTACAGCTGGCAAGGGCAGTGTCCGAGCTGCTCTCAGCTTCGATGCTTGGCTCACGGGGCAGGGCTCCGGCTGTGGGACTGGATGGGGTTGTGGGGCACCAGATGGACCCGCCCCATCTCCAGCTGCTCCTGCAAGACCCAAGACAAGACACATGATTAGGCTGCAGGCAGGGGAGAGGGAGTGAAGGTGGTGGGGGTGAGGGTTGTGTGGGGGTGAGGGTGGTGTGAGGGTGAGGGTGGTGGTGTTGCGGGGGGGGGGGGGGGGGTCGGAGGTTGACACGTGTTAGGGGGAACCGCAACTCAGCAGGGTCTCACTTCCTTGTTCACGGCGAAACTCCACCTCGGCCACCTCACTTTCCTCCAGGCCGCCGCTAACGTCCAGGGCCCTCTGCCTTCGTGAGGAGCCGGAGTCCGACGGTCTCCCTCTAGTCTTCTCCCGCTACCGACGATTGTAGGTGGCCTTCTCCTCGGGGGGGCGGGGGGGGGGGGTGCCAACAATTAGTCTCAGAAACGCAGAATCCCGCCCCTGAAGTTGGCCACTCCGTGCTGGGCCATAATTTCCTGTCAAAATAATAAGATGAAAACCACTCTCCATTATTTCTGACAAATGTCACAGATACTTCAGGTGCACGGTTAAACACAGAAATCCAAAAGGTTGATGCCTGAAATGTGCCACTCTGCCATTAGCTTCTTAAAACTGCATCTTGATAACTCAGTTACCTTTGGAATACATCAAAAGGCTTTCTACAGAACCCTCTTTGCCCAACTAATAACAAGGGACGCGATCGTACGGCCTCGTTGCACCTGACTCGGTGATGCGTCGAGGCCGTTAAATCTCACGAGAGGCCTCTCTCAAGATTAACAGTGTTTGGGATGGCTCACAATATCTAATGATCCCGCCAGAATATCCCAAGGGTCTGGAACGAACCCCCACCCCTGGAGGACCTCGCCTTGGAGCAATTTAGCACTCGTTTCCACATATAGGCCTGGTATAACGGCGCTTGGGGGGTCTCCCAGGCAATCAGAGGCCCCAGGTGGTCAGGGTCTGGGCATGGTGGTGCCCTGGCACTTCCGATACTGTCCTGGCACTGCCAGCTTGGCAACTGCCAGGGTTCCCAAGTGACAATGCCAGGCTGACGGGGCGCGATTATGGTGCCAGGCTGGTAATGCCAAGGTTCTTGGGTGCCAGGTTGACCATGCCCACGATTGGGCCCGGAGTGCCCTGTCCCTATGAGGAGGGGTTGTTGGGGGGGGGGGGGGTTCAAGGACCCCCTAATCGGTAAATTGGGGCATTTGGGCGTGTCCAGATGCCGCAGCTGAGGGTCAAGAGATCGGAGCAGCATTTAAAAATGGTGCTTCATTCTCTTCCTGCGCTATCGAGCTGAGCTCGTGAATGCAGGAAGTGAGGTAAGTGCGGCCTCGGTGGCGCTTTCCCGAGGTCGAAAAAACAGTCCTGTTTGATAGGGGGGTCGTGCTCAGTTCTACAGGCTATGAGAAACACCCTGCTATTCACACCCAAAACGGGACTGATTTTTTTTTTCACTTAAGTCGCACCCGCGTTGTTTCTTATTTTAAAATAAAACCTTCCTTTCGGGCTAGGAGGAGCAGGAGTGTTCTACTCAACTTCACAGTCCTTGTAATCACCACACCTTTCCCCTGCTGTAGCCTGCTCCACACCCAGGGTGGGATTAATTGGTTTCAAAACTGAAGTGCTCCCACCAGCAGAGAATCGGGACTCTCACCTGCTGGTGCTAGGGGCATTGTCGAGGTGGGATTCTCATACCTTTAATGTGCTAAATTATGCATAGTGGAGATCAAACACTTACCGGTGTCGGGCCAACATTTTGAACAGACACCCCAATCCTAGCTTCCAGAGGTAGGCTCCCCTCCCCCCCGCAATGCAAATATTGACCCCCTCCACTAACAAGGGCAGCACTTCCAGCATGGGAATAAGGTGTCACCCCCCCCCCCCACACCACGCATGCATGAGGGTTACCTGACCCCTCCAGCTCCCCACTCAGTCACCAAAACCTCAGCCACCCCCCCCCCCTTTATCACCATCCTCTTCTTTAGCCCCTTTTGAGCCCTTAATTTCCTCTTTTCTAACTGCAGAAAGCACTTAGCATTGTTGAAGTGGCCAGAAGCTGTCAATCAATACAAGGATATTTATAAACGTTGCGGTTAGGGTCAATGGCATATACTTCAGATGCATTCAAGTGTGAAGGGTAAGATAAATAAACAAACCGCCTGCCTGCAATGTTTAAACCATTAATCTGTCAATCAAAGGCTAGTTAAAGGTACTGCACTGTGAAATTGCATGAATGTTGAACATTTCAAAGCATCTCAAGAATTTCAATGTTAGTGAACTGTTGTGGGCTTTCTACGAAGGCTCTGACACTTCCAAAGTAGCATTTTAAATGCATTGGGCTGAGGGTGCAGATATGAGGAAAAGGAAAGTCTTCCTGGCTTTTTTTATTTTATAAATTTAGAATACCCAATTATGGGCAGCACGGTAGCACAGTGGTTAGCACTGTTGCTTCACAGTGCCAGGGTCCCAGGTTCGATTCCCACTTGGGTCACTGTCTGTGCAGAGTCTGCATGTTCTCCCTGTGTCTGCATGGGTTTCCTCCAGGTGCTCTGGTTTCCTTCCACAAGGCCCGAAAGACGTGGTAGGTGAATTGGACATTCTGAATTCTCCCGTTGTGTGCCCGAACAGGCGGCGGAATGTGGCGACAAGGGGCTTTTCACAGTAACTTCATTGCAGTGTTAATGTAAGCCTACTTGTGTCAATAATGATTTTTTTTTTCCAATTAAGGGGCAATTTAGTGTGGCCAATCCACCTAACCTGCACATCTTTGGGTTGTGGGGGCGAAACCCATACAGACACAGGGAGAATGTGCAAATTCCACAGAGAGTGACCCAGGGCCGGGATTGAATCCGGGTGCTGGGCGCCGTGATGCAGCAGTGCTAACCACTGTGTCACCGTGCTGCCCCTAGTCTTCCTGTCTTAAGTCTTCAATGAACTGCCTGACCTCATCAGCTGTCAGGCAGAGAGTTCAGGGTGAGATTATCCAGCTTCACGTTTAGCTTGCTGACCTTGCTGCTGCTTGAGATCATCATGCCAGGAGTGATCTTCAGGTTGCCCAGGGTTGGAAGGAGCAGTCCAGGCACTGGACCCACATCCCTGGGGAGGGTCTCAGGGTCAACCCCTCACCCACAGCCCGAGTCCACCCAACCCCAGGAGCTTTGGGGGGCCTTCCCTCTGCAGCCTGGTAGCAGCAGAGGGGCACATGAGTAACGGATCTACCTCCTTGACCTTCCTCCAGGTCCAGACACCTGATGGGAGATCCCGTTGGCGCTTCAGGGGGGAGGGGGGGGCAGGGTGTCGATGCATAATGGGGTTTGGAGATTGGGCCTTTGAGCCCATTAATCACATTCAAATGAATGCATATAAGCAGTTTGCATGTTCCCACCGGCGCTGGGTGGGAAGCCTGCTATGACCAGCAGGGTGGGCACGGCGACTGGGTCGAGTCTTCCACCCAGCATCGAGTCGATTTTTGGACCGACGTAGGATTCTCCGCCCGATTGGGATTCCTGATATTAGTGGCGGGGAGCAGAAAATTCCACCCCCACTGTCTGCAGCCTTTCTTTTTTTTTCTTCTTTTTTTTTAAAATTTAGAGTACCAATTTTTTTTTCCAATTAAGGGGCAATTTAGCGTAGCCAATCCGCCTACCCTGCACATCTTTGGGTTGTGGGGGTGAAACCCACGCAGACACAGGGAGAATGTGCAAACACCACACGGACAGTGACCCAGGGCCGGGATTCAAACCCAGGTCCTCAGCGCCGTAGGCAGCAATGCTAACCACTGCACCACCGTATTGCCCCTGTTTGCAGCCTTTCTGAGGACTGCTGTCAATCTGGCAGGTTACCCGATATTGATTTTTCTCATGGGGTGAGAATTATGCAAGTGAAGCCGAAGGGCTAATTCCTGGCAATCCTCGAGCCTCTTGTTTTGGGCTCACACTACCTCCACAGCATCTATTCAACCCAACTGAATATCTACCCCACTGCTGTGGGTGGGTGCAGTTCTGTATGCAGTGACATATTGGTGCTTTGTCTAAGGGGCTGTTTTTATTCCATGTGTGAATGTGGATTAAACTGTCGGAAAGCTATTTGTCAATAAATTTATCAAAGCTAAAAAGAATGTTCTCATTAATCGCCTCACTCACATTTAAACAGTAGAAACAATTTGGGAACCCTAAGCTGAGTTAGCACATAATAGCTTGTTGCAGTAAACTTGGACTTGGTAGAAATAAGTTCTGTATGGTACCATTACAAATACAAACTTAATAGGGAGGTAACCACTAATTTAATCTGAATTAAATGGACAACTTTATAAAAATAGATGACAGAGAATTATAATTAATCTTTGTTATGGACAGGAGGGGGGTTCATTTAAACAGCCCTGATTGCTCCTCTCACTCTCTTTTGTAAATAGAAAGGTATTTTAATTTTCATTTCCCCATTTGTAAATGGTGGCACATTTCCCTGTCCCTCAGTTTTGGTGTGATCCAATTTATATTAATAACTCCAGAGTAAACCCGAGATAGGATAAACTCAGAGGGTTAGTTTATTTGCACACAAACTATGATGGAGGAGGGTAGCAACGTGGCCTCCTTTTCACTCATACAATAAAAGAGGGGATGAGGGAAATAAAAATTTACAGGACAAAGACCACAGAGAAAAGAAGTATTGTTTCACGTGCGTCCAAAGTTAAAATTCCATTGGTGTATTCCTTCACACAGGTCAGCAAGCCAAACTTGAAGCAGGATAATTCACATTTCTAATAGAAATCAGGGGCAGAATTCTCCAACTCCCTGCAGGGTCGGGGAATCGTCTGGGGCCTTCGTAAATCCTGCCCCCGCCATGGCCGGAATTCTCCGCCACCCGGGAATCAACGGGGGCAGGAATCGCGCCCCGCCGGTCGGCGGGACCCCCACGGCGATTCTCCGGCCCACGATCGGCCGAAGTCCCGCCGCTGTCAGGCCTCTCCCGCCGATGTGATTTAAACCACCTCTGTGCTGGCGGGAGCAGCCAGCGCGAGCGGGCCCCGGGGTCCGATCGCCCCGCGCACCCCCTCCAGGACCCCGGGGGTGCCCCCACGTTAGCCTGGCCCGCGATCGGGGCCCACCGATCGGCGGGGAGCCTGTGCCGTGAGGGCACTCTTTTTCTTCCGCCGTGCATGCGCCGGTGGTGACGTCAGCGGCCGCTGACGCTCCAGCGCATGCACGGACTCATGCCGACCGGTGAAGGCCTTTCAGCCAGCCCTGATGCCGGCCGGCATGGTGCCAAAGGCCGTTGGCGAGATTCAGCGGAGCAGGAGCCACTCCGGCGCGGGCCTAGCCCCAAAAGGTGCGGAGAATTCCGCACCTTTGGAGAGGCCCGACGCCGGAGTGGTTGGCGCCACTCCGCTACGCCGGGACCCCCCCCCCCCCCCCGCCCCGGGGAGAATACCGCCCGAGATCCACGATTAGATAGGCGTGCAAAGATGGATTAGTCTTCCAAGCAATGAGGGGCTGGTTTAGCTCACTAGGCTAAATCACTGGCTTTTAAAGCAGACCAAGCAGGCCAGCAGCACGGTTTGATTCCCGTACCTGCCTCCCCGGACAGGCGCCGGAATGTGGCGACTAGGGGCTTTTCACAGTAACTTCATTGAAGCCTACTCATGACAATAAGCGATTTTCATTTTTCATTTCATATTTAAGTTCAGAAGTTCCAGTAGAAGCAGTGTAGATTGCGGCCAGGCATTCAAACCTTTACAGAACCCTTTTTCTGACCAGCTGTTTGGGTAGATGGAAAAATGAAGACTGATTTGCAGTAAAGCAAGAGAATATAACTGGTTCTCCCAACTAGGGGTACAATATCACATGATTCCCACCTCTCCATTTTGGCTTTGACAGAGGGTGTATATTCCTGTGATTGTGAATATTCTAACCACAAAGAATTTAAAAGAAAAGTCACACGGCTTTTTTTCCTAGCTGTCCACCTTATGAAATGTAGGTGGTCTTTGAATTTGATCTCTGCAGCCCACAGGGGTTGTCAGCATATCTTCGGAGATAGCAAGGTGCTGTGATACTGCCAAATAGCTCTTATTGTGCCAGAATCACAAAAGGAAAAGCAGGTATGAGGAGATACATATGTTTGAGTGTGACATCTTAGTCCCGTTACACTTAATTCATAGAATTTACAGTGCAGAAGGAGGCCATTCGGCCCATCGAGTCTGCACCGGCTCTTGGAAAGAGCACCCTACCCAAGGTCAACACCTTCCCCTATCCCCATAACCCAGTAACCCCATCCAACACTAAGGGCAATTTTGGACACTAAGGGCAATTTATCATGGCCAATCCACCTAAGCTGCACATCTTTCGACTGTGGGAGGAAACCGGAGCACCCGGAGGAAACCCACGCACACATGGGGAGGATGTGCAGACTCCGCACAGACAGTGACCCAAGCCGGAATCGAACCTGGGACCCTGGAGCTGTGAAGCCATTGTGCTATCCACAATGCTACCGTACTTTGAGTATTGTTGAAAATAGAGACAGGATGTTGAGGCTTTTTATCTTTCACTCATCACGACATTCACAAGAATTGCAAATCTCTAAGGAGCAGCAATTTATACTTATGGGAAGAGGGTATTGATTTGTTGGCAGGTGGATACTGATTAGTGAAGGTGTTGCTATGGAGAATGCAGCAGGAATCAGTTAACTGCCAAGCTTTTCATAGAACCCTAGTGCAAAAGGAAGCCATTCAGCCAATGGGTCTGCACCAGCCCTCTGAAAGGGCACCTACCAAGACCATACTCCCAACCTATCCCGGAAACCCAGTAACCCCACCTAACCTTTTGGACACCAAGGGGCAATTGAGCATGGCCAATCCACTTAACCTGCACATCTTTGGACTGTGAGAGGAAATCGGAGCATTCTGAGGAAAGCCACGCAGACACGGGAAGGAATGTACAGACCCAACTCAGCCAGTCTCCCAAGGCTGGAATTGGACCCGTGCCCCTGGCACTGTGAGGCAGTAGTGCTAACCACTATCACTGTGCCCCCCAATTTTGTTGAAATTAACTTATTGTATATTCACACACAGGACCCTGGGCGGAATTCTCCGATCCCCCGCAGGGTTGGGGAATCGCCCGGGGCCGGCGTAAATCCCGCCCCCGCCGTGGCCGAAATTCTCCGCCACCCGGGAATCGGCTGGAGCGGGAATCACGCCCCGCCGGTCGGCATGCCCCCCGCGGTGATTCTCCTGCCCGTGATGGGCAGAAGTTCCGCCGCTGACAGGCCAATCCCGCCGACGTGGTTTAAACCACCTCTGTGCCGGCGGGATTGGCGGCACGAGCAGGCCCCCGGGGTCCTGGGGGGGCGTGGGGCGATCAGACCCTGGGGGGTGCCCCCACGGTGGCCTGGCCCGCGATCGGGGCCCACTGATCGGCGTGGGGGCACTCTTTTTCTTCCGCCACCGCCACAGCCTCAACCATGGCGGAAGCGGAAGAGACCCCCCCCCTACCGTGCATGCGCCGGTGGTGATGTCAGCGGCCGCTGACGCTCCGGCGCATGCGCGGACTCACGCTGGCCGGCGAAGGCCTTTCGGCCAGCCCCGAAGCCGGGCGGCGTGGTGCTAAAGGCCATTGGCGCCAGTCGGCGGAGCGGGAGCCACTCCGGCGCGGGCCTAGCCCCTAAAGGTGCAGAAAAGTCCGCACCTTTGGGGAGGCCCGACGCCGGAGTGGTTGGCGCCACTCCGCTACGCTGGGACCCCCCGCCCCGCCGGATAGGGGAGAATTTAGCCCCCTGTCCTTTGCAAACAGAAAGAACGTGCCTGTGAAATGCCCTTTTTCCCACATTCTCCATGGCAGTGCCTCCACCAATTTGGAGACCAAAACTGCATATAGTATTCCTGACGTAGTCTCCCCAAAGCTTGTACAATTGTAGTAAGACTTCATTATTCCTGTGCTCTAATCCCCTTGCAATAAAGGCCAACATGCCTTTAGCCTTCCTAATTTCTTGCTGCATTTGCATGCTAACCTCTTGTTCCTTGTCCGAACACATCCAAGAGTGCAATTATGTGGTTGTATTGAAATAAATGTTTTTTAAAAAAGGCTTGAATACTGCATTTAGTCATCAATAAAAACAGAAAATGTTTGGAATAGCTGGGCAATAAACATTTGAAAGAGATAGATAGGCTAATAATTTGGGCATAAATCTTTATCAGAACCAAAGTCCAAAGATGTGCGGGTTAGGTGGATTGGCAATGCTAAATTGCCCGTAGTGTAAGGTTAATGGGGGGATTGTTGGGTATACGGGTTACGTGGGTTTAAGTAGGGTGATCATTGCTCGGCACAACATCGAGGGCTGAAGGGCCTGTTCTGTGCTGTACTGTTCTATGTTCTTAACCTTCCTAATGAAGACGCGCACACGTTACTTTGACTTGTCTGTCCCTTTCAGACCATCTGTATATATATATATATATATATACTGCATTCTATTATTATTTAACATATATTACTAAAGCATCCTGTGTTGGGTAGTGGGTGCCTGGAACTCGCTGCCGGAGGAGGTGGTGGCAGCAGGGACGATAGTGATGTTTAAGGGGCATACATGAATAGGATGGTGATACGGACCCTGGAAGTGTAGAAGATTTTAGTTTAGACAGGCAGCATGGTCGGCACAGGCTTGGAGGGCCGAAGGGCCTGTTCATGTGTTGTACTTTTCTTTGTTCTTTGTTGTCCCTACCTGTGTGAATTGAACTTCTTCATATACCCAAGCTCAACATTCCCTTCTTGATTATTTTGATTATCTCATAAATCAAGGGGTTAGTTGGGAGACTGATGTGAAAAGGCAGGCAAACTGGATATTTCGTGAATAAAACTTACTGCTTTGAAAGTCTGATTTTAACTCATAATCTTGGGGTAAATGTGTGATTACCATAATTTAAACTGGAGACCTGCAGATTTAGTGCTCAAGCACTGTTTAGAAGCAAGTTTCATGGAAATGGTGTACGCAGCCTCCACTCACCCACTTTGAGACAGCCATTCCTAGCTCACAGTTGCACACTCCTTTACCAAGTCGACACTTTGGGCTAAAGAGACAACTCCCACTTTGCTCTCGGAGATTCTTTAGTGCCTAAAGGAAATGCTGAAATTTGCCTCCTCATGTTGTCGAGGACATTTTTAAGACTTATAAAGCTATCAAGAATGATTTAAGCTTATGGCCTAAAAATCTGTGTCCAAAATCAGATGCTTGAAGAAGCCAGTGTTTGTCTACGTTCGAAGTCTGCATTTCTATGAACTGAGTGAAGCTTCTGTCGCTGCATTGATTGTGTTACAATACTGTTTGACCACTCAGAGGCATAAAAACACAGCAATTGATGGAATAGTAGAGCAGGCAGGAAGCGATAAAGCAATTTTGCACTGGTGTGCTACAAGAAAATACTGTAAAAGCTTTTGAATGTTTGATACTGAAGTAGAGTACATTTCATCAGTTGCCATGGCATTTATTTTTTATTGTAAAGTTAATATTTGACGGAACTTCAAGATTACATCAAAATATCCTTAAAAGAGGCAGTCTCATCATTTGTATCTCTTTAAAACTAGTAATGGAGAGCGGCAAGGGTGGCAGAGTAACTTAGCATTCTTGATCTTTACTTTTGGGAACTGCCATCACATTCAGCTTAGTCTAATGCAATGACCGTTTATTTTTCTTCCGGCCTTAAGGGACTTATGTAAATTCACTTTGGGAAGTCTCCAAGTTCTGAGAGAATGTAAATCTCACATGGAGGTCAGAGATTGTTTCAGTAAAAAGTCAGGAGATAGGGCCGCCCGGGATGGGCCGACTCAGTCGGCTAGAGGACCTGCAGGAGAATGGACATGTGGTCAGTGGGAGGGATGGGTCAGTCAGTATGGCAATCAGTACCTTTATACGGTACTGAAGGCCAGTCCTCCAGGTCACACTCCCCAAGCTGACGGCTGCCGCCACCTCATCGCAGGCAGCACTGGCTAAGACCCTCGGCGGAACAACAGGACATCCCTCATGTCCTCCACTGCGTCCAAGAGCCTCCCTAGGTCAAAATCCCGGAATCTTGGGGCCGGTCTCCTTGGTGCCATTATTGCAAGCTGGCTGGTTTTGGCTGAGCAAGTGCAGCTTAAGTGCTGCTCGACCTTGTTAGCGGGGAGCTGGCGAGAGCGGTCCTGGCGAATCACCTGACAAGCTTTCATTTGCAGTGAGAAGGCCGTGAGGCCTCATCAAGTGGATCAATTAACATTGAGTTGCGTTGCCAGTCTCCCTGGGCTGAGCATCGGGAAGCTCGCGATAATTCCCACTCGCTACCACACTATTCTATTGAATGACGTCCAATGTTTAAATTAGCTTCTTTTTCTGGTCTATCGTCCTGAAATGTTACTGGTGGTTAACTACCTCTTGAAAGAGTCTAAAACATGGAGTAAAATGTTATTCAGAATATAATGTAAAATGTTATTCAGAATATAATCTCTGACCTAATTCTACAATGGTGTTTTTAATAGTTAAATCAATGCAGTATATATGTGTGTGAATATCGCCTTCAATTTCCCCAATCATAATCACAGTCAAGTTATAAATGCTCATGTTAGTTTGCTAAAGCCCAGTGGTGCCCTAATTTGCTGTAAAATGTATTTAATAATGCCTACCATTAGGCTTACCCTTACATGTTTAGGCTTTTAAAACTTTTGCTTGGTAAGTTGCTGTTAAGATCACAGCGAAGGCCGTGTCTGCGTGGGTTTCGCCCCCGCAACCCAAAAATGTGCAGAGTAGGTGGATTGGCTATGCTAAATTGCCCCTTAATTGGAAAAAATAATTGGGTAATCTAATTTTTTTTTAAAAGATCACAGTGAAGGAAACTTAAGGAATTTGGTTGAATAGGTTAAGCAACCGTATATCTCCTTAACCAACCCGATAGAATTGGGAAACCGATAGCACAATGACTGAGAAGTGTATGTCAGCGCAGATAAATTAATTGCCAAATCCGATACAGAATCAGAAATAAAGAGGAGAGAAGCATTGGGTTAAGTGGTAGTGAAAAATAAAAGTAAAATGACAAACTTCTATTCTTGCAGATTGCTTGAAGCTAATCAATCTGTGTTTTATTGTATCAGATCTACAACAATCATCAGAAATAACCAGAAGCCTCCATGGTTACAATTCCTTTGGGAGTATCAATAAATCTGTTTAACTTACGGATTTCAAAAGTGTATCAAATTAACTTTAACATGCATTTAACATCTTAGAATATGAAACATAACCATGTTTTAGTGTCTGTAGTTTACACCCAGGATAAAATGGTAAAGTCAAAAGTCATAAATACAATGTCTGACAGTTGTTGGCTCCTCACTGGTTTCACACAACAGACTAACATTTTTATTTCTATTTCAATCATTTTTAAGATGCTGAATTTTAAATAGAGCGTCATTAACTATTACATAAGGAAAAAAATTACAAACATTGCCATTTAATTGAATGTATTCATTCTTCTACCATAATGCCATGTCCATATTTGAACTGTTAATCATAAAATAATTACTTATTTAATATTAGGGAAATTATACATTAATGACAAGTTGATGGTGTTATCTGTATATCATTAGTGCCAGTAGCTAATTGTTGGTCATTCTGGGTGAGTGTGCTTAACACTCAATTTGGCTCTGTTTCTTTACTTAGCTCTGGAGTCGCCAGGTATCGTTAAGATACCGCCACAAGTTCAAGGTGAAGTTCAAAGCAATAAAACCATACACCAATTAGTAAGTTCAAACAACTGAGTTTATAATAATACAATTATAATAACTACCCATGCACACGCTAAAAGGATTAAGCTATTCCTACCGCTAAATAAACTATTACTTATCTCGAAGGAACTGCCGGGTCAGGGAACAAGGCCTCTTGCTCTGCTCTGGTCTGCAGACTTCAGGTTGGTATAAGTTAAAAGGGGTCAGGAGTGTCTATCTCTGGTAGCGATCGTTGTGAGACACTTACTTGCTGGCGGCTGCTGTCCGAACCAAACCTCTCCTTCAGGGTCTTCTTGGCAAAAGCTGGTCAAGGTGCTGGTCCACGGAGGAGTGCTGGTCAAAGAGAGAGGAGGGCTGGACGAGAAGACTGAACAATGTGTGGGACCTGTCTTTTATAGATCCCAGGAATCTGCGCCCCTTTGGGTGGACTCCCTTACCTACTTGGAATCGATTGGGTCTCTTCCCAATCGATATGTTTGAATCCCCCCAATACTGAGGCTGTTCCTTAGCTACTGGGCGGGCTCTCAGGCTCTTTGTTTTCGAACCCTGTTGGTGCCTGAGTGTCTGGTATCCTTTACGATGTTGCAGTTGCTTCCCCATTTGTGTCCATTGTATCTGGAATCGTTCCATTAACATGCTAATTATCCCGGTGATTGCCTCATTAGTATGCGGAATGTTCGTTTCGGTGCTTTCTGCTTTCTCAGCAGACAGAATCCACACCTGCTTGGTGCAGCCTGCTGGCACTGCAAACATTGTCCATTTTATCCTATATGCTTTGCGTTCCTCCATTTTGTATTCAGGGAAATAGCCAACTTCGGTGGCTACACTAATACATGGGGCAAAATTTAATGCCATCCCACCCTCAAACCCTCTCCCGCACAGGCAAGTTCAAGTGATTGTCCGTTTGGCAGGACGGGATGGATGGGGAGGAGATCCCACCTCCTTTCCCCCTCCCTCTGATTAAATCTGAAGTGGGAACAGTGGAGGGTGGTCTTCCTCGCCGGAGGCCTATTGAGCCCCTCTCATTCCCCACTGCTGGTATTTAATCATCAGCAGAAAGGGGTTTCGTCTGATGGCTTTCCCTGTGATCTTCTAGGGGGTCATCACTTGTTCAAACGTATTTTGTGCTTGATTGATGAAGCCAACATCAGGAAGAGGAGAGACCCCAGGAAGCTACCCCCTCCCCATGCCCTACCCAGACCCTCCTCCCTGGGATCCCCAAATCATCTCAACGACTAACTCCAAAGAATCCATCTTGAGTCGAACGCAGCACAATATTGGCAGTAGCCACCGCCCATTGTGGCGGTGCTGTTACTGAAGAGCTGCTGGTGTCTAGTTCACCAACAGCTCTTGGGGGTGGGATTTCCACCCATCTGAGGTCTCAATTCTGTGGGAGACCCAATGCTGTCCAGGTAAGTGATTACCTCAAAACAGCAACGGGCCTCTCATGGAAGTGTGATGCGGGGCCCCCACCAGTCTTCCAACCAGTGTGCGGGACCCATGTCACCACCACTAAATTCCACTAATGGAGGGCAATGTGAAAATGGAGAGTTGTTTTGTACTAGCAGCTGGATCTTTACCTGCCAGTGGCATATATCGGAAATATATGTGCATACAATACATAAGCTTTCAACCTTTATTGGTGCAACATACATCTGAAATGCAGACATGCACGTCTCAGCAGGGAAGTTTCCCCAAGGCTAGAAAATTATACTTGGGGATTAATACTGGGATTCAGGCACCACAAGACCAGCCAAACACAGTTGCTATAATTCTGATGATACACTATATACCGAACTGCATATTTCGGACTGCATAAAGCACATTAGTCATTACATCATTTACTGGTGTACCGGAAATGCTGCTGCCTTCCTGTTCATTAGACATTTTACAAGGATAGAGAGAGAAAATGGCCAGGGATCTAAGATGAGCAGCAGATACACAAAGTAAGGATAAGTAAGCAAAGTGCGGATGCACGTATTGAATGGCAGTGTCCCCTTCCATTCCCATGTACTTAAACTGGCTCTACATAGATACACTGTCCAGGAACTTCAGCTATATTATGGGCAGCTAACCCATTTGCATGGATTTCAGTG
This sequence comes from Scyliorhinus canicula, assembly GCF_902713615.1. Classification (NCBI taxonomy): domain Eukaryota; kingdom Metazoa; phylum Chordata; class Chondrichthyes; order Carcharhiniformes; family Scyliorhinidae; genus Scyliorhinus; species Scyliorhinus canicula. The sequence continues at coordinate 114,988,839 of NC_052155.1, forward strand.
GCTTCTTGAGCCTAGTGCCCAACTTGCCTGCAAACATCTATCCCTTTGTGCTTTCTGCCTGCATTGGTGTGCATTGTGCACCTTATGCATAATGTAAGCCACGTAATTCTCGGCAGGGCGACGTTCACTGGCAGCAGGATTCAATCTTTCCGTCGCTTGTCAATGGGATTTCCCATTGAAACCACCCAACAGCGGCCGGAAACTTGTGGGTGGGGCTGCGCTGCCGACTGGAAAAATGTAATCCTAATAACCGGAGAATTCCGGCCAATGTTCTGGGAATAGGAACCAATCTGATTTAAAGCATTGACACACTATCACATTCCTGACCTCTGAAGTCACTTGAGATAAATGTATCCATTTGCATTGAAAGCAAAATAAGGTATATTCTGCCATTAAGTGCACAATATAGTTGATAATTTCTTATTATTTTATCTATTTAGTGCTGTTAAAGTGTTAAAAGTAACAGCCTCCCGAAAAATGCTGTAATTCTTAGCGTGGGCACTTCCTATCAGGAGGATTTTCTGGAAATACTATTTTAAGTCAATGACAATGGATTTAATTTAATAACAATGGTTTATTTATTTAAAAGTGAAAATGTTAGAGCCCATTTTGCAAGTGTGTACTTCTGGCGAGGAATGCTGGTTCTCATTTTCCATACATTGTTCGACGTTTGTTCAATAACTGACAGAAAGTTCTGGAGATAACACTTGTGACTTTTTAATATATGCTGCTACAAGCCAGAAGTATCGTTTCTAAAATCACTCTGTTATATATTAATAAACTACAACAAAACCACTGTGAACTCGCATCAATTTATATACGTAATTTTTTTTTAAATGTTAAAACTGTTTTTCATTTTCTTGAAAACCAAATTTTCTCCTTTCATTGTTTTACTTTCCTCTGTAAAACATTTTAAATGCTGCAATCATTCAACAACACTCCTTGTCAGATATTCAAAAGACTAAATAATTTTTTTGTGTTTTGTTGTATTTTGCAGATTCTGGCCATCATATCCATCTTATTCATCGTGTTGTCAACTATTGCCTTGTCTCTCAATACCCTTCCTGAACTTCAGGACAAAGATGCGTTTGGACAAACCAACGACAATCCACAACTTGCCCATGTTGAAGCAGTGTGTATTGCATGGTTCACAATGGAGTATCTTTTGCGCTTCTTATCATCGCCCAATAAGTGGAAGTTTTTTAAAGGTCCACTAAATGTAATTGATCTTTTGGCTATCTTGCCATATTATATCACAATTTTTCTAACTGAATCAAACAAGAGTGTGCTCCAATTCCAGAATGTTAGACGAGTTGTTCAAATATTTCGTATTATGAGGATTCTGAGAATTCTTAAACTGGCCCGACATTCAACAGGACTGCAGTCATTGGGTTTTACTCTCCGGCGAAGCTATAATGAATTAGGCTTGCTAATATTGTTTTTAGCTATGGGCATTATGATATTTTCGAGCTTGGTATTTTTTGCTGAAAAGGACGAAGATGCAACAAAGTTTACCAGCATTCCTGCATCTTTTTGGTGGGCTACCATCACTATGACAACAGTTGGATATGGGGACATTTATCCCAAAACACTATTAGGGAAAATAGTTGGAGGTCTTTGTTGCATTGCTGGAGTGCTAGTGATAGCTCTGCCAATACCAATCATTGTAAACAACTTCTCAGAATTCTACAAAGAACAGAAAAGGCAAGAGAAAGCAATTAAGAGAAGAGAAGCTCTTGAAAGAGCTAAAAGAAATGGAAGTATTGTCTCAATGAACTTGAAAGATGCATTTGCTCGCAGCATGGAACTTATGGATATTGTGGTTGAGAAAGGGAAGGATAATGCAATTAAACAAGAAAATCCCCTGGACAATCACCTTTCACCAAGCAACTGGAGGTGGAGAATGTCAGAAACAAGCTCCAATAAGTCCATTGAGTCTAAATACCAGGAGCTAAGTAGGCATAACTCAAATGAGCGGTTAAATAACCCCATCCCTAGCCCACAGCATCTGAATGCTCAGAAGCTGGAAGAAATATATAATCAAATGACAAAGACACAGTCTCAACCAAATATTAATAGTGGCAAGATAGAACAGTCTATTAAATCACCTATACATGAAGAAGAACTGGAAATGGAAGAGGTTCCTTCATCAACCGACCCATTGCTCACTGCTCCCACAGAACCAATATTGGACATGCGGAGTATATCTAGCATTGACAGCTTTGCTAGTTGTACAGCTGACTTTACTGAAGCTGAAAGGTTTCCACACCCTTCAAAAATAGCCGAGCAAGTGCACCTGAGATGGCTTGCTAGACCTGATCCCCTAAATGAGCATCAGCCTTTCATTACCAGAGAAAAGAACACGTTCCAAGATGGAGCTTGCGAACTCAATGTGAATGAAACTTTCAGTTTTGCCATAGAGCAGCCAGGGTGCTCCAACTTAGACAGCACAATGGAAAGCCCCAAGAGCTCACTAAAAGGTAGGAATCCTTTGAAATCTAGATCACTTAAAGTTAATTTTATGGAAATTAAAAGTGGCACTCCTCCGACACCACCAAGTACTGCCAGACCATTGCCAGTAATAGTGACAGACTTTTCATTTTCTACACCGAATCACATCAGCACTATTCTGCTCAAGGAGAATTCTTCTCGAGATGAGAACCTATCCCAGAGTACTGATATACCAGCTCTCCAGAAGACATCCAGTAAAGGATCACCACAACTATTGCCTAAGCAGAGACTTTTTGCTTTCCAAACACAAAGGGGGAACGGTTGCATTGAAACAGACAGCGGTGAAGATGAAGAGTTGATGGTGGAAGAACATATTATCCAGCAGGAGGACAACTGCAGTGGGGGGCATGACAAACACAGCCAGGATGCAAACCACATCAAAGATGTGCCTGTTGTGGTTGCTGTTTCTCCAAAATATACCAGTCAAAACTGCACATATGGTGCAGTAGGAGATGGCAAAAAAGACGATAACCAAGCTGGATACAAAATGGAAAATCACATGTTTACACCGGAAATTCACGTAACTCCAGGGGAAGGAGGTTATTCATCCTCATGCGAAACCAGCATGTGAACATGGATAAAGTAAAATCATTTTTTCTGGTTCTCTAAAACTGCTAGTTGGATGATGCCTGTTATTAATTTAATAAAATGGCATAATTCATGTGCCTATGATATTTTTGCATGGCATGATGAATCTTTTAATCAGCCGCTGTTTGACTCAAAACATCAGAGACTGCTTTGCTGCAGACAAGGGATTTGAGAGCAGTGGGACAAAACTCAGGGTTCCATGTGGAGCCCAAGCACTGTAACATTTGGAGATGTTTTCACCTTTCCTCTGAAAAGACTAGAATCATTTTATTCTACCACAAGTTCACTACACTGGAATATTTTAGGATTTGCACAAAAGGAGGACAGAATATACATGCATGAATTAGAAACCAATGTGAAACAGAGGTGCTTCGAGCCTGTAAGATATAATTCTTTGTAAATAGTTGGAAATACGCCAAGATTTCATAAAATTAACCAATTACAGAAAAGTTATTCTGATGCAGTTTTATTCCTTCACAGCATGATGCCTGGAGGAGCTTTATAAAGTCTTGTTGCAAAGTTGCAACTGGTAAACAGAAATAACAAGTACAGTGACCTGGAGTTTCCTCCTGCTTTATGCCCAAGTGCACAGAAAATCTGGGTGCAAATGAATTAAACACCATAAAATATTGCTAAAATTTGGCACCCAAATGAATCCCTCTCGCAAAATAGACATACCCCAGCACCTGAACACGAGTTTCTTCAAATTGTTCTTTTTCAGAAATGGGGTAATTAATTACATTGTACCCGGATTCTCATTTGCACAGGCACCCAAGGCCACATGAATCCAGGTCTAATCAATGGACTAACAATGACCAGTAGTGAAGTAAGCTCTCTGCCCTGCTGACAGAAATCATAGATCTTAAAAACAAACTTGAAGGATGGCCCCTTTCTGGCTGTTCCTCTGCTGGGAAGAAAATTTTAAAAATAATTCAGACTCCATACAGAACCATTTAAATTAATTATTCTCAAGTTAGTGTAACAGTGAAATAAATGCGGATTGCCTTGTAGTCTCAGGCCTAACTTGTGAAAACATTTTCCTCACGTTTTTAATACCCAACCATCTTGAGGACCCATGGGACAGAGTGTTCCAGTCCCACCAGCAACAAGCAGTAGGAAACCTGACTGGAGGGGGAGTTAATTTGACGTGAGGCCAGAAATCAGTTTTCCGATATCAGGATTAACTTTAGGAACAAAGTTCTCAGGACTTTAATGGCAGGTTAAAGGTGGGTTGAGTTTCCTAATGAACAATGGCAGGCAGTCCTTTTCCATGCATTTGCAAGTCATGCTTACTCATTAAAAGGCCATCTTGCTGGAATTAAGTTCCCCATCAGCGAGAAATTAGAATGTTCACTGTTACGACTGTACATAAGTGGCATGCATTTGGCGAGGTTGACTTCTTCCCTGATTAACGGTGAGTTACCGCTGCATAGTTCTCTTTGGGGAGTGTCTGTAAAAAACAGCCCATGCTTGAGACTGGGTGATGGCAGAGCAAGTTGCGTGGAGGATGGCCAATGAAATGAAGAAGAGTTAGCCGGAAAGTGTGGAGCAGTGGCCAGGCATAGATGGAAGGGATGGAGCAGGCTGTCCAGGTGCCCTTTAAATATGGTGCCCGGAACTTTGATCCCATATGGTTACAGCAGAGACTTCCTGCCTGTCACACCACGACATTTTTCATGCTCCGCATGGATGTAGAATTAATAGGCTGAGCAATGCAGGATCACCGCCCCAGCGGGAATCACTTCCACCCCCGCCACCGAACTTAAACAGAAGATTCTACCCGTGAGCTCTGATTGAGTGACAAATCAATTACATTGTTAACTGCACTGATGCATAGGAAATTGTACATTAGGGCTTATGTTTCTTAGTTTACTCAAGAGATTTAGGTGCAGCTTCACCTCAGCCATACAGATGTGTTGTCAAATATATTTAGAGCACAACTTCCCAATTGTGCCCATGGAGGAAATTCCAGGACATCATTTCATTCTATCCTGATTAGGTATACGTTCTTTAAAAAAGGGGCAGAAGCTATTTTACTTAGGCTGTATTTATTTGTAATAAGAAGATATTAAGTTGAGATTTGCATAAATCTGTTAGTTTAATATATTTTTGTTAAATCTGCGTTTTGAAAGAATGGGGAGGATTTAATGACCAGGAATCGGAATGCACAGCATTAGTCTCTCACTGGTTTATCTTATATTGATACTTGCCAAATAGTCATTACAAATGGATAAACTGTATTTTTCTTGTCAGAATTCTATTTTTATGGGTTATTTGAATAATATATTTGTGTATTTTGGAGGACCCAAGACTACTACAAAAGTTTAAAGGGTTTTCAGGGGAATAATTATTTATTGTTGCCCTTCTAAACTTTGCTGACTCCACTATTAATGTTAAGTGTTTGTTTGTCTAAGTTCTTGTCCATCACAAGATAAGTAATACAACATATATTCCACTTTTTCAAAATTGATGACTGCTCAGTGGTCAGAATTTAAATTACCAACATTTGGAGATTTTCCTATGGAGCCATCTGATAGTTTATTCTGGAGATTCCTGGTGTATGGTCATTAATTCTCATCATATTGGAAAAGTTCCTTTCTGAATTATGTGTAACAGAGCTGTAAAGCTGATCTTTAAAAAAAACAGGTTTACAGTTCTTTTACACCTGGTGCACATGGAGATTTTCCTCTAGATTGTTAAGTTCCTGTCACTGTACAGATACTGAACTTGCTAATATATAAGATTTGACATATTTCATTTGCACTTTGATTAATGTCATTGTTTAAGTGGTGTACTGAGAAATCATCTGAATCATGAATTAATGAGAGGATACTAAAAGCAAATCTTTTAGTTGTTTTAATCAGTAAGTTTTATTTATAGCAATGATAGGATAGACACTTTTCTAATGAGCTAAACTAATGTCAGTCAGAAATGTTATGCCTGAATTATTGCACTGTGTTTTCTGTACATGTCCGTATGTCCTAATACAGTAGCACACTGTAATGGCTTTAACCTGTGTTCAACCTGTGGTTTGATACCTTAAGTTTTGAAAGTAACATGTTTCTTTCTCACTGAGCAAATAATATTTTTTGTCTCTTTATTACTGACAAATAACACTGCAGAATATTTTTTCGAAATGATGGAAGCAGATCTTTACATTTGATAACATTTTAATACTGGTCATGCCAGACGATTGCTACAAAGACATTGGTTGATTGTGAATGATATTTAAATAGGTAAAATATAGCTTGAAACTAAAAGAAGCTTTTGCTGTTTTATGAAAAAAAAATAGCTGTTAGCAAAATGAAAATACCAGAACACTCTTTAAGAGCACTCTTCTCTTTTTTTATATTTTTATTCAAATAAAATGTTACAATATTACAAGAATAACCCCAACATAACACAACCCATCCCAACCCAATATAATACCAATATTACGTCCCTCCAACCACGCCCCCCCAACCAGGAAGATCCTAATAAACTAACCAATTCCCACCCACCCCCCCAACCAACAGCTGACGGCAACCAGCTCCCTGAAAAAGGCAATGAACGGCCGCCACCTTGAGTAAAACCCAGGTACCGACCCCCTTATCGCATCCTTGATCTTCTCCCGGTACAGGAATGCCACCAGGTACATGGCACCGGAGACCTCCACCCAAACAGCACTCACCTCCAGGCTATTAGCGAGATGAAGGCCAAGACATCTGCCTTCGTCCCCATTTGCAGCACCAGTGAGTCCAACACATCAAAAATGGCCGACAGGCATATGCTCCAGCTTAACACCCAGAATCCCTGACATTGTTTCAAAAAGGAGACCCAAAAAATTAACAAGCTTGGGCAGGATCAGAACATGTGCGTGTAGATCACCAACCTCCTAGAGCACCATTCCCACCTGCCCTTCACCCACAAGAAGAGCCCACTCATACATGCCCTGGTCAGGTGCGCCCTGTACACCACCTTGAACTACTGTATCAGACTTAACCTTGCACACGAGGGCGTGCAGTTAACCCTATGAAGTGCCTCACTCCACACACCCACTCCAGAGATGGAACCCGGCTCGTCATCCCACTTCTTTTTTAGTTATTCCAGTGATGCCTGCTCCATCGCCAACAGCTGCCCATAAATGTCTGCGATCCTTCCCTTCCCTCGCTCATCCAAATGCAGAACCCGATCCATAAGCAAGGGCGCCGGCACTAGGTAAAACTAAGGAAGTTCCTTACGTATAAAATCACGCACCTGAAAGTTCCTAAATACATTCTCTCGCGGGAGCTGGAACTTCTCCACAATCTCATCTAGACCAGCAAACCTGCCCTCTTGAAACAAATCCCTAAACCTCTCCAACCCCTCCCATGCCCTGAACGTTGAGTCTAAACCAGACGGCACAAACCTATGGTTTCTACAAATCGGCGGCAACAATGACATAAAGCTTAATTTAAAATGCTGCCTAAATTGATTCCAAATCCTCAAAGAGGCTATTACCACGGGGCTCAATGAAAATTTCACTGGAGAGAATGGGAATGGGGCAGTAACAAGGGCCCTCAGACCCGTTCCTATGCACAAAGCCTCCTCCATCCGCCCTATATAGAATCCGACTCCTTAAACCACTCCCGCACCTTTTCAATGTTTGCCGCCCAGTAATAACACAGCAGATTACAGCACCCACTCCCATTGTCTATCTCTTTTCAGAAATGCCCTGCGAACCCAAGGGGTCTTAGCTGCCCACACAAAAGTAGACATTAACTTAATGACCCTACCAAAGAAGGCCTTAGAAAGAATTACAGGGGACACTGGAACAGAAACCTAGGGAGAATATTCATCTTCAGAATCTATACTCTTTCTGCCAATGTCAGAGGAAGAGCATCCTACCTCTTCAAATCAGCCTTCATCCCATCCACCAGACTGGCTAAATTCAGTTTATGGACGAGGCCCAATCATGGGCCACCCGAATTCCCAGATACTGGAAACGAGTCTTGGCTTGACGGCAGGGTAACCTTCCCAATCCGCTCCCCTCCTTGGGGGTTCACCGGAACAAATTTGCTCTTGTCCAGGTAACTTATACTCTGAAAAAGAGCCAAAGTCCCTGAGCACCTCCATTATCCCCCCCCCACACATTTTGGAGAGTGAGTCCGTGATGTATAGCAGTAAATGATCTGAATATAAGGAAACTATGTTCCCACCCTCCATACTTTATTCCCCCTCCAACAGATAGAATACCTCAACGCAATGTCTAGCGGCTCCATCACTAAGGCAAACAATAATGGAGATAAAGGGCACCCCTGCCTTGTACCTCTGTACAGTTGAAAGTACCACAAGCTCAGGATAGTAGTATGGACACTCGCAGTGGGGGTCCTATACAAAAGCTAATCCAAGATATAAAGTTTGGAGCCAAAGTGCTCCAAAATCTCAAAGATACCCCCACTCAACCCTGTCGAATGCTTTCCCCATGTCCATCAAAATAATCACCTCTGGCTCAGTCATTCGGAGGGCAACAACACCACATTCAACAATCTCCTAATGTTGGCTGACAACTGTTGCCCTTGACAAATCCTGTCTGCGCCTCCAAAATCATCCCCGGCAGGCAGGGTCCAAACGAGTTGCCAACATCAGCAACTTAGCATCAGCATTTAGCAGAGAAATCAGTTGATACGACCTACATTCCGTGGAATCCTTATCCCTTTTCAGAATGAAAGAAATAGATGCCTGCGCCAGCATGGCCGGCAACACTCCCGGGATAGAGAATCATTGAACATACGCCACAGAGTGGAACCAACAGAGCAGCAAACTGTTTATAAAGTTCTATAGAGATCCCGGTCCGGTGCCTTGCCCACCTGCATTAAACAAATACAATTCATGATCTCTTCCTGTCCAATCAACACCTCCAGCCTTCTTTCCTGCACCACCTCTGGGAAGATCAACCCAAAATTGTAAATTACCAAGCCAGCATTTGTAGGCTCAGACTTGTACAGCTCACGGTAGAATGCCTCAAACACCTCATTAACCTTCTCTAGGGCAGCAGTGGTTAGCACTGCTGCCAATGGTGCTGAGGACCCGGGTTCGATTTTGGCCCCGCGTCACTGTCCGTGTGGAGTTTGCACATTCTCCCCATGTCTGCGTGGGTCTCACCCGCACAACAGAAAAGATGTGCAGGGTAGGTGGATTGGGCATGCTAAATTGCCCCTTAATTGGAAAAAAAGATAATTGGGTACTCCAAATTTATTTTTTTTAAAACCTTCTCTAGGGCAGAACCCAACCCGCCACCCGAGTTCCTAATCTGAACTACCTCCCGGAAGCAGCCTGCCACTTCAGCTGATGAGCTAACAGACGACTGGCCTTCTCCCCATACTCATAAGATGTCCCCCACAACCGACGCAGCTGGCTCACCGCCTTCCCCATTGACAATAAATGAAATCCATCTGCAATTTCTTTCTCTCTGCCAAAAGCTCCGGTGTTGGGGCAATCAGCTACTGGCGATCCACCTCAAAGATGGAATCCACCAGCTTCTAACTCTCCACCTTCCCAGATTTATCCCTATGCGCCTTGTATGAAATTATCTCACCCCTAACAACCACCATCAGTGTTTCCCAGAGTTTGGAAGGCAAAACTACCTCGTTCTTGTTAACCTCCACATACTCCCCAATTGTAGAGGATACCCACTTTCAAAATCCTTTATCAGCAGGCAATGCTGTGTTCAGCCTCCGTGGGGGTCGCTGAGGGCACCCCAGCTCCAAAAACAGGTCCGCATAACGTGCAGCATGATCCAATCACACGATCGCTGAGTACCCTGCCCCGCTCACCTACACACCACCAAGAAATCAATCCGGGAGTAGACCCAATGAATGTGGGAAAAGAAAGAAAACTCCTTATCGCTTGGATACCTAAATCGCCATGGGTCTGCCTCCCATTTCATCCATTACACGAAAAACTCGGTAGCATAGTGGTTAGCACTATGGCTTCAAAGCACCAGGGTCCCAGGTTCGATTCCTGCTTGGGTTACTGTCTATGCGGAGTCTGCACGTTCTCCCCGTGTCTGCGTGGGTTTCCTCCAGGTGCTCCGGTTTCCTCTCTCAGTCCAAAGATGTGCAATTGGCCATGCTAAATTGCCCTTAGGTTAGATGGGGTTGCTGGGTTACGGGGATAGGATGGAGGTGTTGGCTTAAGTAGGGTGCTCTTTCCAAGAGCTGGTGCAGACCCGATGGGCTGAATGGCCTCCTTCTGCACTGTAAATTCTATGATAACTCCTTTGCCACCCCTAATGTAGTGAAGGACTTGGGACACAACCTATCCAGTCAAGGATCAGAACACGATTGAAGTCCGCCCCCCATAATTAACTGCTGTCAGTCGAAATCTGCAACAGAAGCCAGCACCGTCTTAATGAAATCCGTGTCACCTAATTTGGTACTTACACTTTGACCAAAACCATTGGCGTCCACACTAACACCCCACTAACAATAACATACCTCCTTCCTGAGTCTGCCGAAATGTTGATCGCAGAAAAGGCCACCCTCTTGTTTATCAGCACCACGGCCCACCGTGACCTAACATCCAAACTCAAGTGATACACTTGCCCCACCCATCCTTTCCACAGTCGTGTTTTATCTCAGACTGTCAAGTGGGTCTCCTATCAAAAAAACCTACATCAGCCTTCAAACTTCTCAGGTGGGCAAACACCTGGGACCTTTTAACTGGGCCATTCAGCCCCACTCACATTCCATGTAACAAACCAGACAGGGAGCTTTAGACACCCCCCCCCCCCCCCTCCCAGGGATCTGCCATATACCCCTTTGTGAGGCAATTCGGCAGGGTCCCAACTAATGCCACTCCAGGCCCACCCAAGATGGCCACCATCACCCCGTCAACCAGTTAAAAAACAAAGGAACCATCACCGTCAGCAAACAACCCCACCTCCTCCCCCTCTCAGCATCCCCATCCCACCCCCGGACAGCAGACAAACAACCCATTGAGAGCCAAAAAAAACCCTTCCCCCACCCCAAAAGGAACAAAAACAAAAAACCTACGCTCGTTACCTTGATGAACAAAGGAACCCCCCCCCCCCCCCCCCCCCCCTCAGGTAACCATCTCCCCCTCTGTGCTCCAGTTAACTAACAATACTGCTAGCAGGGCAACCCCCAACCAGGGTAAACATCAAAGTCCATCAAACATTGAATCAACAATACCCATACCCAAATTTAATACCATGCACTAGGAATAACAGAGAAAACAAAAGAGAACCACATCCAAATTCTCTCCCCCAAAAATTTCCAAAAATATCATAAACAATCCCCAACTTCACCCAGATACAACCCCCACCACAAAGTCCCATAATAACACCACATCCTCCCCCACTTTACAATAATCCCATATAACAAAACACAAATACTGAAGAACGTAACAATAAACAAACAGCAGAGCCCTCAAGCACTTCAGTTCCCCCCAGTCCATGTCTATCAACAAAGTAATTTGCCTCCTCCAGCACATCAAAATAATAGTCTCTGTCCCTGTAGGTGACCCGAAGATGAGCCGGGTACACCATTCCAAATCCCACATTGCTCTAATAGAACACAGCCTTGGCCTTATTAAATGCCACATGCCTTCTTGCCAGCTCTGCTCCAATGTCTTGGTATGTTCTGCTGGCATGGCCCTCCCAACTACCATCTCGATGGTCTTTCGCCCATATCAAAACCCTCTCTTTGTCCGGGTACCTATGGAACCTTACTATGATCACCCATGGTGGCTCTCCCTCAACGATCGATGAGTCCGGTCCATCTCTGGAGGGATCGGAAAGATCCCCTCCCCCACCAACTTTCCAAATATCTTAAAGATGTTTTCCGTGTTGTTTGTACCTTGCATGCTGTGGTGAACGTATTGCAGTAACCATTCACCATATATGTAACTGTACCACCTATGGACCATTGTAAGGTATTACCTGTGATGTATCATATTGGTGCCTTTGTGGGCTCCGCCCCTTGAGGGGAGGTATAAAGAGCACTGCCCTGTAGGTGGCTCTCAGCAGCAGATCAGTCGCAGGCAGGCACTGTTTTAGTCGATTAAAGCCACAGTTTACTTCTACTCCTTGTTTCGTGTGAATTGATGATCGCATCAATTTAATCGACTACAACACCACAATGGAATCGGCCCTCAAACCTGACCAACTGGAACTCGACCCGCAAGCCGCGGAGGCGAAAGTGATTTTTTTCGCAATGGCTCCGCTGTTTCGAGACCTACCTCACAGACTCCTCCTCTCCTTCCGTCTCCGACGATCAGAAGCTGAGCCTCCTCCATGCCTGGGTGAGCCATCGAATCTCTGTACAACTCGAGGAAGCCTCCAGTTACGCAGACGCCCTCGTGATGCTGAAGCATCTATATGTAAGGCCAGTGAACAAGGTGTACGCGCGGCATCTCCTCACTACTCACCGCCAACGCCCCGGGGAATCGCTGGAGGAGTACCTACGCAACCTCAAAATCCTTGCGTGAAGTTGCAACTACCAGGCCATTACGGCCACTCAACATATGGACCTCGCAGTCCGGGATGCCTACGTGGCTGGAGTCAGGTCCAACTATGTGAGACAGCGCCTGCTCGAGAAAGATGCCCTCGACCTGGAAGAGACGGTAAAGCTAGCCTCCTCCCTAGAAGTAGTATTCCAAAGCCTCAATGCGTTCCCATCAGATCATACGACCCCCTCGTGGGCCCCCAACCAAAGAGTACCCCAGGCGGGGCTGCCCAACACGGGGGGGCTACCCTGCTATTTCTGCGGCCAGCATCAGCACCCCAAGCAGCGCTGCCCGGCCCGGAACGCGAACTGCACGTTTGCGGGGAAAAAAGGACATTTTTCTTCGCCAAAGTTTGCCTGGCCAGGTCCAAATCCTCAAAATCGCAGGCCCGACCCTCAGACTCACAGGCCCGCAACTCCCGCAGTGTAGCAGCTTGCCGCCGGCTCCGCTTCCGGACGCGTCATTGGCCTCGGGCTGTCCGTGGGGGCAGCCATCTTCAAGCCCGCACAATGTGTGCGACTCACGGGGTCCTCCATCTTGGCCATCCTCGCCCATGCGGCCTGCCACGTGCGACTCATAGGGGCCGCCATCTTGGACGCAATCTTCCTCGCCGCCCAACACGTGCGACCGACGGGGGCTGCTATCTTGGCCGCCATCTGCAACGCAGCCCGACACGAGCGACCGACGGGGGCAGCCATTTTGTGACCACCCCAGCACCTCTGACCATGCCGGCTACCCGCTACTCAGCGCGGTCACCCTGGACCAGTTGCGACCCAAACACCTCCGGAGCTCCATGATGACCGTCCGGGTAAAACAAAACACCTTGCCTGTTCGACTCCGGGAGCACGGAGAGCTTTATTCACCCAGACATGGTAAGACGCTGCTCGCTCCCAATCTTCCGGGCACACCAAACCATCTCCCTCGCTCTGGGGCGCACTCAGTGTGTATCCGGGGGTGCACTACCACAACCCTAGCAATACAGGGCGCCGAGTACGCCGATTATAAGATATATGTGCTCCCTGACCTCTGCGCTCCTCTCCTGTTGGAACAGGATTTCCAGTGTAACCTCAAGAGCCTAACTCTGAAATTCGGCGGGCACCTACCACCACTCACCGTATGTAGCCTCGCGACACTAACAGTCGGCCCTCCCCCACTCTTCACACTTGGACAACGTCACCATCTGCGGCCATGATCAGCAGGACCACGATGCCAACCTTCAGAAATTTCTGCAAACCGCCCAAACCCTTAACCTCACTTACAACAAGGAGAAATGCGTTTTAAGCACAACCAGGCTAGCCATCCTCGGCTACGTCGAGAAAAACGGGGTTCTAGGACCCAACCCTGACCGTATGCGCCCCCTCCTGCAACTCCCCCTTCCCCACTGCCCCAAGGCCCTGAAAATGTGCCTCGGGTTCTTTTCCTATTACGCACAATGGGTCCCCAACTATGTGGACAAAGCCCCGCCCACTAATCAAGGCCACCACCTTCCCACTGGCGGCCGAGGGCCTTCAGCTGCATCAAGGCGGACATCGCCAAAGCCGTAATTCGTGGTGGACGAGTCTGTCCCCTTCCAGGTGGAGAGCGACGCATCAGAGGTCGCCCTCGCCTCTACCCTCAATCGGGCAGGCAGGCAAGCCAGTCGCATGTTTTTCACGCACCCTCACCGCCTCTGAAATTCAACACTCCTCGGTTGAAAAAAGAAGCCCAAGCCATCGTGGAAGCCGTGCGGCACTGGAGGCACTACCTCGCTGGTAGAAGGTTTACCCTCGTCACCGACCAACGATCGGTAGCTTTCATGTTCGATAATAGGCAGCGAGGCAAAATCAAGAACGATAAGATCTTGAGGTGGAGGACCAAACTCTCCACCTATAATTACGATATAGCATATCGCCCTGGGAAGCTCAACGAGCCACCAGATGCCCTGTCCCGTGGCACATGCGCCAGCACTCAAGAGGACCGACTCCGGGCTATCCACGCTGACCTCTGCCACCCAAGGGTCACCCGGCTTCTCCACATCAAGGCCCGCAACCTGCCCTATTCCACTGAGGAGGTCAGAGCCATGATCAGGGACTGCCCGATCTGCGTGGAGTGCAAGCCGCACTTCTATTGTCCAGATAAGGCCCACCTGGTAAAGGCATCCCGGCCCTTTGAGCGCCTCAGTATCGATTTCAAAGGGCCCCTCCCCTCCACCAACCGCAACACGTATTTCTCAACGTCGTTGATGAGTTCTCCCGCTCCCCCTTTGCAATCCCCTGCCCCCACATGACCGCGGCCACCGTCATTAAAGCCCTGCATAGTGTCTTCACCCTGTTTGGTTTCCCCACGTATGTTAACAGTGACCGGGGCTCATCGTTCATGAGCGACGAATTGCGTCAGTACCTGCAGTAAGGGCATCACCTCGGGCAGGACTACCAGTTATAATCCCTGGGGAAACGGGCAGGTGGAGAGGGAGAACGTGACGGTCTGGAAGACCGTCCTCCTGGCCCTACGGTCTAGGTATCACCCAGTTTCTCACTGGCAGGAGGTCCTCCCCAATGCACTCCACTCCATTAGGTCCCTCCTTTGCACGGCCACAAATGAGACCCCTCATGACCGCCTGTTTGTTTTCCCCAGGAAATCCACCTCCGGGGCCTCGCTTCCGTCCTGGCTGAAGACACCGGGGCCCATCCTACTCCGCAAACACTTCAGGAGCCATAAAGTCTGGCCCCCTGGTCGAGAAGGTCCAGCTCCTTCACACAAACCTCCAGTACGCAAACGTAGAACACCCCGACGGCCGACAGGAGACGGTTTCCCTCAGGGACCTAGCGCCAGCAGGTTCCACTACCACCGCCACCCCAACTTACCCCGCCCAACCTACGCTAACCCTTACATGGCATCCGCCCCCCCCCCCCCCGCCCCCCCATTCCCCCTTCACCGACCCACAGGAATGAAACTCCAGAAGACACGCTCCCGAAGTCCACGTCTGTGCCCGCACCAGCAACTTCACTACCCATGCCCGCACGGATGAGTTCGACACCCGGGCCAGCTGCAAAACCAGAGCTTCGGCGATCACTGTGCACAATCCAGACGCCGGACAGGCTGAACTTGTGAACCCTTCACCCCTGCCGGACTTCATTTTTTTAACAGGGGATGAATGTGGTGAACATATTGCATTAACCATTCACCATGTATGTCACTGTACCACGCTGTTGCCCATGAGGGCTTCACCTATGGACCATTGTAAGGTATTACCTATGATGTATCATATTGGTGCCTTTGTGGGCTCCGCCCCTGGCTCCACCCCTTGAGGGGAGGTATAAAGAGCAGTACCTCTGTAGGAGGCTCTCAGCAGCAGAGCAGTCGCAGGCAGGCACTATTCTAGTTGATTAAAGCCACAATTTACTTCTACTCCTTGTTTCGTGCGAATTGATGGTCGCATCACATGCCCTCCGGTAGCCCAACAGTTCTTCAATTCTGCCATCTGGAGAGATTCTCCAAATCATCAACCTTGACCTTTAACAACTTCCGCTCCTCCGCCAACAATGCCATCTCCGCATCCAGAGACAGTCCGATCCCATGGCCCCTTCAATCACCTTTGCCAGATCCTCAGCGACTGCCTTTCGCTGCTTCTTAAATTCACCTGCTAAGAAATCCATCAACTTCTCGGTCGTACGCTGAGGGGCAACGACACCACAGAGGCCTCCGTCATTTTCTGAATCCAACGAGGATCCCTTGCCCGACTTCTGCCTTGCATTGTACCCACCAGACACCATTGAAACGAGGGGAACTTATTCTAATATGCTACACCAATTTCTTCCCAAAAAACACTCATTAACTGGGCAGAAAGGGCCAAAAAACAAATCCCCAGGCGAGAGCCACTGCGTGAGTGACTGTTCACCTAATAGCCGCCACTAGAAGCCTAAGAACACTCTTAGTGAAAATAGCTTCAGCAGACAGGTTGGGGCATAAAAAGGAAAAGTGACTGGAAAATAATTATGATGTGGAGATGCCGGCGTTGGACTGGAGTGAGCACAGTAAGAAGTTTTACAACACCAGGTTCCAGTCCAACAGGTTTGCTTCAAATCACTAGCTTTCGGAGCACTGCTCCTTCAAAGGAGCAGTGCTCCGAAAGCTAGTGATTTGAAACAAACCTATTGGACTTTAACCTGGGAAACAATTAACAGAGAAGAAACACTGTGTGCTTCTTATTGCAAGAATCATTCGTGAGACAGTCAAAATATTAACTTGTATTCAGATCCACTACTAATATATACTATTAATCAAAAGCATTGAGGCTGGACTGCTAAAATGTACGTTGAAGGATGAAACAAATGCACTTTCTAGCACACATTTATAACGACTCTAGCAAATAATTTGTCTAATCTGAAGGAAAACCATGCTGCCACAATTTATTTAATTATTCAAATGCCTGATACGATAGCATAGTGGTTAGCATCAATGCTTCACACTCCAGGGTCCCAGGTTCGGTTCCCGGCTGGGTCACTGTCTGTGCGGAGTCTGCACGTCCTCCCCGTGTGTGCGTGGGTTTCTTCCGGGTGCTCCGGTTTCCTCCCACAGTCCAAAGATGTGCGGGTTAGGTGGATTGGCCATGCTAAATTGCCCGTAGTGTCCTAAAAAGTAAGGTTAAGGGGGAGTTGTTGGGTTACGGGTATAGGGTGGATACGTGAGTTTGAGTGGGGTGATCATTGCTCGGCACAACATCGAGGGCCGAAGGGCCTGTTCTGTGCTGTACTGTTCTAAATCTAAATCTAAATCTTCAATATATCTGTAACATGCTAAGGGATCCATTTTATTTTTATGACAATTATTTTTGCAATACTTATTGTAAAACATGAACCCTGACTTTAACTCAATCCAGAAGTTGTCAGTTTAAGCCCCGGGTGATAAGGCTAACATGTAATGTTAAATTACAAATGAAGCCGAGGAATTATGGAAATTCTTCCAGTGGCCCGACGCCGTCGTGAAACCTGGAGAGGTTCACAACGGCGTCGGAAGCCTCTCCCGGCCCCCTATTCTCCCCTCCCCGGGGGGGATAGGAGGGCCGTGTCGGGAGACTCGGCCGCCGGGCCTTGTTGCTGGCGTCAAGGCCCGGCGCGCCGAAAATGACGCTGCTGACGCGCCTAATGACGTCAGCCGCGCATGCGCAGGTTGGACGGCTCCAACCGCGCATGCGCGGTTGCCGTCTTCCCCTCAGCCGCCCCGCAAGACGTGGCGGCTTGATCTTGCGGGGCGGCGGAGCGGAAATAGTGCGTCCCGTTGAGACGCTGGCCCGACGATCAGTGGGCACCGATCGCGGGCCTGTCCCCTCCCGAGCACAGTCGTGGTGCTCAGAGCCCTGTACTCCCCCCACAAGCCCCAAACGGGCATATCTCGCCATTTCCACGACGGCAGCGACCAGGTGTGGTTGCCGCCGTCGTTAAAAGGTCACGAACGGCAGGCTGCTCGGCCCATCGGGGTTGGAGAATCGCCCGCGATTCTCCGAGCGGCGTGTCGCACAACGCGACACGCATTTTTGGGGGGGGGGGTGGGAGAATAGCGGGAGGTATGGGAGCGGACCTCCCACTATTCTCCCACCTGGCATGGGAGCGGAGAATCGCGCCCTATATCTCCCAGGATAGGGTAGGCCTGAGCAGCTGGGTCTTAACACCCTAAATAGGTGGCTTGGGCCAATTTGTCTGAGGTTAAAATTCAAGAAATCTGAAACAGGACATCATCCCATCTTGAACATGCCCACCTCTGGTTTAATGACAGCAGAACAAAAAGTGGGCAACCAATCCACTCGCAGGTGCATTGCAGAGGGATTGGTTATTTAGATGGTGTAATGTTGCATACATTTTAACAGTCGTAGTATATTTAACTCATGTTGACTGGGCTTCCAAGGCCTCAATTATAAACTGCAATACTTTAAGGAATCTGGTCCTTAAATCGGCACCCACCCATAATCTCCCCCAACGCTGTGCAGAACACACCTTAGAATACATAGAATCTTTACAGTGCAGAAGGAGACCATTCAGCCCATCAAGTCTGTGATCGACCCTCCAAATGAAAACTCTACCTTGGCCCACTCGCCCACCCTATAACCATAACCCTGCACATTGATCATGGCTAATCCACCCAACATGCACATCTTTGAACTGTGGAAGGAAACTGGAGCACCCGGAGGAAACCCATGCAGACACGGGGAGAACATGCAGACTCCATATATTTAGCCCCTGGGCGAACATGCAAACTCCATACATTTAGCCCCCGGGCGAACATGCAAACTCCATACATTTAGCCCCCGGGCGAACATGCAAACTCCATACATTTAGCCCCCGGGCGAACATGCAGACTCCATATATTTAGCCCCTGGGCGAACATGCAAACTCCATACATTTAGCCCCCGGGCGAACATGCAAACTCCATACATTTAGCCCCCGGGCTAAAATCCAGGCCAAGGTATCCATTTGGGGCTGAGAGGAATGCTTATGGTCTTTCTGGCTCATAAAGAACTAAATAAAATTACATATATTTAATTTAATATACAACACTTCTAGCCCTGCTCCTGTCTTATCATCAGGTTGTTATCAGCACAACATTAATGAGCCTAAACTCTATGAGTAGGACCTTCCTCACTCTGCTTTTCTGCAGATTTCCACTCGGCAGAAAAGCATCTGCTTTAAGGCAGGAAGGATGTAAGACTACAACTGTTAGGTCACCACACCCATTTTATTTGAAAACCTGCTAGTTTACACTCGGCAAGGTTAAAATCGGCAAGGTTAAACACCAGGCAAGGTTAAAATCGGCAATACCAAAATTTAGTGCCATCAGTTAGGATTTTGCACTTGGCCACTTTAAACATATATTTTAAAGAGTTGGTAGGATGCCAGCTCACAGCTACCTGGTTGGTGATATTGAGAAGCAGATGGTTATCAGGGAGTGATAGAAGGGAGGACTAGATGGTAGGTGGGGTGGGGAACAGCTTGTAAAAATATACCCCCCCACAACCACCCCGCCCTGCCGTACCATTTCCGAACGTACTGTCATTTTGCATTCACATGGGCGCTACACACTTAACTAGTGGCTGCAACAGAACTGATAGAAATTACTGTCAAATAATAAAATGGCTTTACTTATCAATATGCCATATCAGTAATTTATTTTCAACACAAGCACAATGGCGAATAATTTGTCTCTTGGAACACCCAGAATTAATTTGGTAATATGTCAGATGTAAATGATGCAATTGCATGGGGCTTTGAAGGAAAGAAAATCTGACTAGTTATAAAGATAATTATATTATTTTGTTGTAACAGCCCCATTGCACATCTTAACTGTAATATTACATCTCTGGCGCATAATGTGATTGTTGGCTATGAAAGAATGTTCATACACAAGACAGTATACCTTTATCATTTCAGTTTGCTTTTTGTTCAGTTACAGTTGCTGATACAGAGAGCAAAGGCATATATATTTCAAAGTATTATCTTATTTTGACCAAACTGTTGTAATTCTTTGTCATTAATCTTTACTGAACATATTTTAAGTTAAAAAAGGCAGAAAACATTGGCCAGTGCTTCCAAGGAATGGCAATCACGGTTGGATTGCCAAACCGCTCCTTTTAGTTACCCAGGTCAGTAGCTACACACTTCTTGGTCGCTCTTTCGTCTCGGACCTGATGAGAAATGTGTCACAGGCCTGGTTCCCAAGGCCTTCTAGTGCAGGACAGCGACAACAGGGAAGTGAAGCCATGGCCCCTTTTTGCAGCAGTAACAGCCAGAAACCAGGTAAACCTGTGTTTAAGTGCACTTTAAGAAGCCAGGAAGAGCATATAAGGTAAGTGGGTATGATTGGGGGATGGATGGTGGGGTATCATGAGTCAGTGGGGGTAGAATCAGTCAGAGGGGTAGGATGGATTACAGGATAGGATGAGTTGGGGATGTTGAGTGATCAGTCGGAGTAGTCGATGGGTTGGGGAGTACTCGTGATAGTAGAGTTATCGGGATTCAGGAAGATAGTTGGGAGTGTTGGGAGTTAGTCAGGAGATAGTCAGTGTGGGTGATTGGGGTGACAGGAGGTTGAGGGATAGTTGGGTTGAGGGTTGTCAGAAGGTGGGTGGTAGTTGGGTGGGATAGTTCACCCTCCTGTGCCGCCATCCCTATTCTTAACTCTCCCTCTATCACCCTTGACCTGCCCTGAATTACCCTCGACTCTCCCAGCCTCGCCACTGACCTAACCTCAATCAGCCTTGATCACTACTCTATCAGGCTTGAGCTGCCTTCGGCACAGATTAATCTTCCCTCTGTCATCCAGCTCACTCCTTCTGTCCCCCATGACCCTTCTTAGTGCCGCCATAACCTGACCTCCCTCCCTTGGACAGCTGTGCTCCAACCTTTCTAGAGACACCACCTAAGCTCAATGAACAGATCCGCCTCCTTTTCCCTGCTCCAGCAAAGATTGATTCCAGAGATGAGGGGTTTGTCGTATGAAGAGAGATTGAGCAGTTTAGGCCTATACTCTCTCGAGTTTAGAAGAATGAAAGGAGACCAAATTGAGGTATACCAGATGATAAAAGGTATGGATAAAGTAGATGTGGAGCGGATGCTTCCTCTCGTGGGGCATTCTAGAACGAGAGGTCATAGTCTCAGGATAAGGTGTAGCAAATTTAAAACTGAGTTGAGGAGAAACTACATCTCCCAAAAGATTGTGAATCTGTGGAATTTGCTACCCCTGAGTGCAGTGGATGCTGGGACAATGAGTAAACTTAAAGGGGAATTAGACAGATTTTTAATTAGTAGTGGGTTGAAAGGTTATGGAGAACAGGCAGAACTGGGGAATTGAGGCCATGATGAGATCGGCCATGACCGTAAACAATGGGGCAGGCTCGAGAGATTAAATTGCCTACTCCCTGCTCCGAGTTCTTATGCCCTTATATTCTAAGAAAGAAATATTCTGTCCAATTTCATCTTCAAACTCTTGGTCTGTAGCCCTGTAGATAACAGCACCTCAGGCACAAATCTGGTGTTCTTGAGTAATAATGGGATTTCTTGATTAAGAGTCATGGGGAGAAGGCAGGAGAATGGGGATGAGGTGATGTGACCATCAATTCACAAGACACGTGATTGGAAGTAAACAGTAGTTTTAATAGTCTTACAACAGAGCCTGCCTGCGACGAGATAAACTGAGAGCAGGCTTACGACTGCAGTGCTTTATATTTCCGGTTAGTGGGAGGAGCCATGGGCGGAGCCAAGGGTGGAGCCCAGTACAAACGCCTCATCTCCCCCTATGGGCAGAGCCGCGTAACGGCTCGTATACAGAGCCCACGAGGACACAATACATGTAATACAACACAGTGTGAATTACTAGGTATATAATTCACCCCCTGTAAAAAAAAAATCAAGTCCGGCGGGGGTGATGGGTCTACAAATTGAGCCGGTCCGGCGGCCGAGTCGTCCTTCGTCTTCGGGTGACTGGGTGGGGGCGTTCGGCGAGGGTACGAGGGTGGACTCCGGGGGTGATTCGGTCCGAGCGTCGTACCCGAGTGGTGCGACGGGGGGCGCAGGAAACCTATAGGCGCAGGGGCATGGAGCACGGGCGGTGAACCTATAGGTGCGGGGGCGCAGGGCACGGAGGGTTGGGTGGGGTGTAGTGTGAGGGGTACCTCGGCGGTAGTGGTGGTGGAGTTGGATCCTGCAGGCGCCAGGTCCCGGAGGGAAACTGTGTCCTGACGGTCGTCAGGGTATTCGATGAAAGCGTATTGGGGGTTGGAGTGGAGCACTCTTTCTATGAGTGGATCAGTTTTGTGTGTCCAGACGTGCTTCCGGAGGACAACCGGCCCCGTTGTCTTCAACCAAGCTGGGAGTGAAACCCCCGTGGTAGTGCCCCTAGAAAAAACAAATAGCCGCTCGTGAGGGATCTGGTTGGTGGCGGTGCACAGGAGGGACCTAATAGCATGGAGCACGTCGGGGAGGATCTCCTGCCAATGGGAGGTCAGGAGTTTCCTGGACCGGAGGCTCAGTAGGACGGTCTTCCAGACCATCGCGTTCTCCCTCTCCACCTGCCCATTCCCCCTGGGGTTGTAGCTGGATTCCTGCTTGAGGTGATGCCCTTGCCGAGCAGGTACTGACACAGCTTGTTGCTCATAAAGGACGAACCCCTGTCGCTGTGTACGTAGCTGGGGAAACCGAACAGGGTGAAGACACTGCAGGGCTCTGATGACTGTGTGGGAGGTCATATCGGGGCACGGGGTGGGAAGCGGGAGAACTCATCAATGACGTTCAGCAAGTACACATATCGATTTGTCGAGGGGAGTGGCCCTTTGAAATCGATGCTCAGGCGTTCAAAGGGCCGGGATGCCTTTACCAGGTGGGCCTTGTCTGGTCTATAGAAGTGCGGTTTTCACTCCGCGCAGATCGGGCAATCCCTGGTGATGGCTTTTACCTCCTCGGTGGAGAAAGGCTGATTTGACGCGACTGGTCCAACGTGACCGCGCTGAGTTGCGGGTAATCGGCAGCTCGATCAGCTGTGCTGGAGTGGCCCCGTGAGGACTGTCCGCTGAGGTCGTAGTCTTCGAGATGAGTTTCAGAAGTTGAAGAGGATGGAGCCCAAGATGGCCGCCCCCGTGGATCGCACGTGGCGGGCGGCGAGGAAGATGGCATCCAAGATGGCGGCCCCCATGAGGCGCACGTGGCCGGCCGTGTGGAGGAGGGTTGCCAATATGGCGTCGCATGTGTCAGGTGGGGGCGGAGTCGGCATACAGGCTGCAGCATTACGGGGCCTGCGGGCCTGTGAGTTTGGGAAGCGAGTTCTCTGGGCTGCGGGAGAGTTTGGAGTAGGGGTTTTCTTCGGCAGGCATACCCAGGCATAGTGTCCTTTGCGACTGCAGCTGCTGCGTGTCGTGTTGCGGGCTGGGCAGTGCTGCCGTGGGTGTTGGGGCTGCCCACAAAAATGGCACGCTGGTGCTGCATAGTGGGTGGGTGACTGCACGGCGCAGGCCTGGGGCAGTCGCTGGTCGGGGGCTCATGATGGGGTCGCTTGGTCCGCGGGGAACGAGGTGAGGCTGCGGAACAAGACCTCCATGCTTGTAGCTAACTCTACAGTGTCCTCCAAGTTCTGGGCCCCTTTCTCAAGCAATCGCTGGCGCGCATAGTTGTACCTGAGCCCTGCCACGTAAACATCACTGAGAGCGAGTTCCATATGTTGGGCAGCTGTTACAGCCTGATAATTGCAGTGCTGAGCTAGGGTTTTTAAATCGCGCAGAAAGTCTTCCAGCGACTCCGCGGGGTGCTGGCGCCGGGTCGTAAAAATGTGGCGCGCGTAGACATCGTTGATGGGCCGCACGTACATTCGGTCGAGCATGGCCAGAGCCTCCGTATACGAGGTAATACAGTTAAGTTGAGTAGAGATACGATGGCTCACCCTTGCGTGCAGTACGCTGAGTTTCTGCTCCTCCATAGTTTCTGAAGTGCTTGATTCAGCCAGGTAGGCCTTGAAACATCTGAGCCAGTTTAGAAAGATTTATTTTGCCTCTGCAGCCTGCGGGTCGAGTTCTAGTCGATCAGGTTTGAGGGCTGATTCCATAGTAGTTTTCTTCAGGTTTTCTAAGACTATTAAATTGATGTGACCATCAATTCACAAGACATGTGATTGGAAGTGAACAGTGGTTTTAATAGTCTTACAACAGAGCCTGCCTGCGACGTGATGAACTGAGAGCAGGCTTACGACTGCAGTGCTTTATACGTCCGGTTAGTGGGAGGAGCCAAGGGTGGAGCCCAGTACAAACTCCTCATCTCCCCCTATGGGCAGAGCCGCGCAACGACTCGTATACAGAGCCCACGAGGACACAATACATGTAATACAACACAGTGTGAATTACTAGGTATATAATTCACCACATGAGGAACATATCAGCCATGATCGAATGGTGGAGCAGACCCGATGGGCCGAATGGCCTAATTCTGCTCCTCTATCTTATGGTCTTATGATTCCCATGATAGAAAAGCAGTTCCTACTCACTCCAAATCCATCAGGAAGACAACCTCATCTGCTGAACACAACTTTTAACCAGTCATGAATCTGAAGGCAAATGTTTCTCTTTTGCTATGGATTTCATCACAAAGATCCAATTTAATCTGGTGACCATGTGGTTTAATGAATATGCACGGCATGCGAACCGCAACCTGCATTTAATCTGCCACCAGCTTTCTTGTCAACTTCATTCTGCTGTCAAGAAGCTGACATTTCACCTCCTGCTCAATTAAGTGCCCTCACCCACCTAGTTTCTTGCTCCATGCAGTTTCACTAGATGTTGCTGAGAATGTCCATGTTAATTATCAATCAATCGTATCTTTCACTGGCACAAATCCATGTGAAGATGTCAGTAACATTCGTTCTGTTGTTATTAATCTATATAATCATGTATTTACAGTAATATTGACTTTTGTTGAGTGATTATGTCACAACTGAATGACAGTCTGTGAATGAAATGTATTTAAAACCAAACTGAATCGAGCAGTTAACAAAAACGTTCTCAGCCACCGAATGATAAGAGCAGTGCACTTGTAGAAAACAAAACCAGCAAAAATGTGTGTCTGAAAGCTTTTATTTAATCTATTCTAATCTTTTCATCTATTCTAGTGTCTATTCATCAGACCTAATCTAATGTCAGCATTATTTGAAATACCTCTTTGTTTTATATTTTATTTATTTTATAAATTAGCTCTTTTTGATTAACCTGCAGTCTCATCTTTCTGGATGCACCTAAATACTTCAATCCAGTTACTCAACAATGTGGGGTACCCGGCATTATAAAAATGAAAGGCTCCTTTATTAATCATGTATAAGAGATGACAGTTGTATCAGCAAAGTGGAAAACGTGGCACGTATTAACCATCTGAGGAAAGAGTTTTCTGCATGTTTTTCGGAAACTTGTCAAAGAAAGTCAGCTTGCTGCAGCAGGAACCATGGCAACCAGGCCCACTTAATCACGGGAGAGGCCCTGCAGCTGAAGTCTTCCAGCAGAGGGAAATCCTCTACCATTTCATCATAGGGTGGGAGGGGCTGACATGGGATTCCCAGCCACCAACAGCAGGATGTCAATTGGCCTTGATAATGAGAGAATTGACATCCCTTATTCCATCGCAATTTAGTGGTGCCCCGAGGATTTAATGGGAGGCGCACATCTTTCCCTGTCCGGTTGGCAGTGGCCGCCTGCGTTGGCAGGAAGTGGAGGGGGCTTAGGAGGAAATGGGGTGTGGGATCCCTCATTATCAGGCACACTGTGCCTGATCAAGGAACCTGGAATCAAGAATTGGGTGAAGGATTGAAAACCACCCTTGTCACCAATCCTCCTTATTCCGCTCCTGTGACCTTCACCCCATGACCCCATCCCACTCTCACTCACCTTTGAACTGGGATCCCATGATGTTCCTGGGCCTCTGGTGGGTGCAGTGTTGCAGTGTCCACCCCTGTGCGAGGGGTGACGAGTAGCTGCCAGACTCTGATTAGCTGGCAGCTCTCAGCGGGCATGACGTCTGCATTCCTCATTCACAGGAGGAGCCTGATGATGGCCCCTTAAGTACCTGAAGGGCACTTGATTCCATTGGGCCTCCCCTGTGTAACGGACAGGTGTCTGACCAATGGGCAAGACGCCTTTTGGATCAACTAAATCCATTCGACTATCTGTGAAGATCCAAGATGCATGATTATGAAGTCCAAATAGGTACAGGTGCTGAGCCACAAAAGAGTTTTTATTTACATAAGTTTTCAATTAAAATAAACAATATAGAACTTTGTTCGACTAAAGCTACCTAGTGCTCAAAGGATTTAAGCATTTGTGACAACATTTTCTCGATTCCTTTTATATAAATTATTCTACCAATTGTAACACAAAAAGCTTGAAATACCAGAGGAAAGGGCTGACGTTGCTAGAAAAACTCAGCAGGTCTGGCAGCGACAGTGGAATTAGAAACAGTGTTAATGGGCATGATTCAACAACCAAAACTGAGTGCTGCGAGGGCCCCAAATCGGGCTCCATACAGGTATGGGCCGATCCTAAATACCTGGACACTGTTTTCACCCGGCGCCCGGGTCAATAGCCGCACCTGCGAGACCTCGACAGGGCACCGTTTAGCACTGGTTCTCACAAACGTGGACCAGACGTGAGGGCACCTTGGGCGGGGGGGGGGTCTTGCAAGCCATTAGAGACCCCCGGGTAGTCAGAGATAGGGAAGAGTACTACCCCTGGCAGTCCCCCTGACACCTGGCACCTAGACAGTGCCATCCTGGCAGCAATGTCAGCACAAGTGTCACTGCCAGAGTGTCAAGCTGGCAATGCCAAGGTGCCTAGGTCCTAGGTTGGCACTGCAGGGGTCAGGCCCAGGAGTGGCCATGGCCATTAGATGGGGGGGTGGGGTGATGGGGGGTTCCAGGGGCCTCAAGAAGGTTGAGGCGGTGGGGAGGGGTCCATAAAGAGGAGTGAGCCTGAAAGGAGGTATTGCGGAAATCAGAGCTGCCGGTCTGAAAATCGACTAAAGTGTGGCCTATGCGGGGAGAAACTCCCCGAGGCTCAAAAAACCGGCAAATGCGCCCGAAACAGGACTTGAACCTTTTTCCGCTGAATTGTGCCCAATTTGTCAGGTCCAATTTCAGGTTCTTTAGAACACTTCTGAACACAAAAAGTTTGGTTCATTAAAGGTATTTGAATGAATGATTTCTTAATTGTTAAAATAAGGCTTGTCACAGCCAGAATGTTTTCCCTTTAGATAAAATTTTGTGAACCCATTTTGCTTTTTTCAGCACTCCATTCTTAAATTATAATTCAAACTCCTCTCTCAGCCAATTTGTCTTTGGTGTCTCCTGCATTTCACCTTGTCAAAACTATTATTATGTACTTTTGTATCACTAGATTTTACTGAATTGCAAAGTGTTTCTGTACAAATCAGCATATTTATGTGCATGTAGCTGTCTATAAAACCCATGTGACATCGGACTATTTGTTTAAGTCAAAATGTATGTAAAGACTAACAGTATTGTTCTCCATCCCAATTATTAGCGTAAACAGGATATCAAATAAATGTGTATACAAATCATCATTTATACTGTCTATATTGTGACTCTTTCACATCCAAACTCACAGCAGTGCCACAGTTACTGACCTGCCCCTGGAATTAAAGGTCAGCTGGTTATATTCATACAATACCGTGGAATGGCAAACAATTAAATGACCAACAACCAACCCATTTTTTTCCATATATAACTACATTTATTTGGGTTTTCACTGAAATTATGGCAGCAGTACAGTAGATAACTCAGGAGCAAACTTGGCCGGAATTCTCCAGCTGAGATTCTCTGTTCCCGCCGGCCACGCACCCCTGCCTGCAGTTTTCCTGGTGATGTGGAGTGGCTTCAATGGGAAATCCCACTGACAAATGACAGGAAGAGAGAACCCCCGCTGCCGGTGAGCAGCACAGTGCTGAGAAACACACAACTGGGGAACCGGACAATCACGCACATAATTGTACTTCTGGTGTAGGGAACTGGAATTTACACTGTAGGTCTGAAAAATAAGCTACATTTCAATAGAATTGTCATCCGTCAAATGGTGGATGTGTGTTACTGACAGGATAAGAAAGGCAAAACCTACTGCTCCTGAAATTCTGACATTTAAAACAAAATTGCACCTGCCTTAAATTGACTTGCTGACAGGCATAATTTGTCAAGTGTGGTGGTGTAATTGCTCATGAGAAGGAATGAAGTATATAGGGAAAGCTCCGGGACTGGACGGTGGAGTTTTATAAGGAGTTTGCGACGGAGTTGGCACCACATTTACTGGGGATGTTTAGCGAGGCGCTGGAAAAGGGGAGCTACTGCAGACACTGGCCCAGGCGGCCATCACACTCATCCTGAAGAAGGGGAAGGACTTGTTGGAGTGTGGGTCATATAAGCCCATATCACTGTTAACCACAGATGTGAAAGTGTTGGCCAAGTTAGTGGTGGGGAGGATGAAAGGATGCATTCCGGGGGTGGTCTTAGAGTCCCATGCAGGTTTTGTAAAGGGCAGGCAGTTTTCCAGTAGCATTAGGTGGTTATTAAACGTGACCATGACCCTGTCGAAGGGGCAGGTACCTGAGATAGTGTCTTCTATAGACGTGGGGAAGGCTTTCAACCGAGTGGAATGGCGGTACCAGTTTGAGATTCTGGGGAGGTTTGGGTTTGGGTCGACGTTTGTGGCATAGGTGCGTCTGTTGAATGTGGCCCCAGTGGCGAGTGTACGGATAAGCGAGATGAGTTCATGGAACTTCAGAGTGAACAGGGGAACGAGGCAGGGGTGTCCACTGTCGCTGCATCTATTAGTGCTGCCGATAGAGCCCTTGCCAACCGCCCTTGGGGGGTCAGTGGAGTGGCAGGGGATTGTGAGGGGAATAGGGAACACCGGGTGTCGCTGTACACTGATAAACTGCTGTTGTTTGTGCCAGACCCATTGGAGACTATGGGGAGAATTATGGACATACTGGAGAGGTTTGGGACCTTCTCGGGCTATAAGCTGAATGTCGGAAAGAGTGAGGTTTTTACGGTGAATGTGGCGGGTTGGGGAGCCAGTCTTGGGGTGTTGCCGTTTAGGGTTGCCAGGGACAGCTTCCAGTATTTGGGGGTTCAGGGGACGGGGAAGTGGTTGACGATGCACAACTGGAACCTGAGAAAGTTGATGGAGAAGGTGAGGGAGGACTTCAGGAGATGGGATACATTACATTGACATTGGCGGGGAGGATCCAGGTGGTAAAAATGAACGTTCTGCCAAGGTTCTTGTTTATATTCCTGACCCGAGTCCCGATCTTCATTCCAAAGGCCTTTTTCTGGAAACTGGATGCAGCGATCTCGGAGTTTATATGGTGGAGAGGGTATCTAGGGTGAAGAGCGCCCTGCTACAGAGGCAGAAAGGGGGGAGTTTGTGCTCCCAAATCTATTGCATTACTATTGGGCGGTGAATGCAGAGAAGGTGAGACAGTGGTGGGATGGAGAGGGGTTAGAGTGAGTTAGGATGGAGGAGGAAATCTTTGGAGGGTCCGGCCTGAGGGCCATGGTGACGGTGATGCTTCCGTTCCGCTGGCACCATGGAGGTACATGGTGAGCCCGGTGGTACAGTCCACAATTAGGGTGTGGAACCAGTTGAGGAGACACTTTTGGATGGAGGGGATGTCAGTGCTGACACTGTTGTGTGGGAACCATGGGTTTAAGCCTGAGGAGACAGATGGCATGTATAGGAGGCAGAGAAGGGTGGGGCTGGTGAGGGCGAGGGATTTATATCTGGAGAAGAGGTTTACAAGTCTGGAAGAGGTACGGGAGAGGGTGGAGCTGCCGAAGGAAAGCGAGTTGAGGTATATGCAAGTGAGGAACTTTGCGCGGAAGGAATGGAGAGGGTTTCCCAAGCTGGAGTATACCCTGTTGGAACGGTTGCTGGGAGAGGAGGGTAGGATTGGGGATATATATGGGTGGCTGGGGGAGAAGGTGGTGAGGATTTAGGAGAAATGGGAAGAGGAGCTGATTGGGAGGGGCAAGATAGGAAGGGGAGTGTGGAGTGAGGCGATGCGCAGGGTGAGTTCAACCTCCTCGTCTGCGAGGTTGAGTTTGATTCAGTTTAAGGTGGTACATAGGGTGTATACGACTCGGGCGAGGATGAGTGGGTTCTTCCAGGAGGTGGCAGACGAGTGTGAGAAGTGTGGGCGAGGACCAGCAAATCACGCGGATATGTTCTGGGGCTCCGAGAAGTTGGAGATGCTGGGAGGCGGTGTTGGGATATTATTAAAGATTGTGGGGATAGAGGCCGGGCCGGACCTTCTGGTGGTGATTTTTGAGGTGTCGGAAATGCCATAGCTGAAGGAGGGGAGGAAGGCCGACGATGTGGCCTTCACCTCTCTTGTTGTTCGGCGAAGGATTCTGTTAGAATGGCGGTCAACAACACTGCCGGGGTTGACGACCTGGCTGGGGGACCTGTACGACTTTCTTCGGCTGGAAAAGATCAAGTTCGAACTGAGGAGATCAGCGGAGGGCTTTCAGATGCGGTGGGGACTGTTCATGACCATGTTTGAGGAATTGTTTGTCACGGAGTGGGGGGGTGTGGGGGGGGCAGTGGGGTGGGGGGGTGAAATTAGGAAAAAAACTTGCACAAAATGTGAACTGTGAGGTGTGGAGAATGTTTGGGGATATATGTTTTGTACTTTCCAATATGTTTGAAATAATATACTTTTTTTTAAAGTAATTGCTCTTGAGAAATAGCACGAGGTGCACCTTTACCTAGAATCATTGTTGGCCAGGAGGAATAGAAATCCTTAGGTATTCCCCATCCATAGCATTCCCATTCCCTCCCTCAACCAGCAACAGTACTGCAAACTACCACGACCCTCAAGGCTTACCTTATGACCATTCCGTTGGATCCCCAGCTTTTCCTGTCAACCCACCAGCCCTAACATCATTCCCACTGGCTTTGGAAAGGAGACAGATTTACTAAATTCAAATGAAACCAGACGTTGAAATTGGCTGTGCCTCACTGCCTTCATGAATAGTTGTGCAGGGTAGGTGGATTGGCCTCGCTAAATTGCTCCTTAATTTGAAAAAATGAATTGGGTACTCTAAATTTATTTTTAAAAAGGTTTGCACTGCCAGAGTTCGGGCCCCGGATGTCTTGCCAGGTAGAGGGTGGGTTGGGGGGGGGGGGGGGAGAGATACTCCCTAAGCCAAAAAAATAGCACATTACTGTTGGATCGCGGGATGGTTCTTGGTGCTACATCTGTCGGGAAACACACCGCTAAAGGGGCCGTTCAGTGGACTTAACTTGAGTCTGTTAAATCGCAGCCTATCTTTCTATGAACTTTCTCTGGACTGCCTCCAAATTCAGTATATATTCCCTTCGATAAGGGAACCAAAACTGTTCACAGTATTCCAGGTGTGGTCGAACTAGTGCTCTGTATAGGTTTTGCAAGACGTCCCTATTTTTATACACCATTCCCTTTGGAAGGAAGGCTAACATTCCATTTGTGTTCTCTATTACCTACTGAACATGCATGATAGCTCGTTGTGATTTATGCACGAGGACCCCAAAATCCCTCTGTGCTGCAGCTTTCTACAGTCTTTCTCCAGTTAAGTAATATCCAGCTCCTTTATTCTTCTTATCAAAGAATGTTTTCCTACATTATATTTCATTGCCAAGTTTTTTGCCCACTCATTTAAACTGTCTATCCCTATGTAGAATCTTTGTGTTATCTTTGTGTTATCCTCACCACTTGCGCTTGCATCTATCCTTGTGTCATCCACAAACTTGACAGCAATACATTCACTTCCCTCGCCCAAGTCATTAATATATATTGTAAATAATTGTGGGCCCAGAACAAATCCCAGTGGCACTCCACTTGTTACAGGTGCCACCCTGAAAATGCTCCTCTTATGCCAAATATCTGTCTTCTATCAGTTAACCAGTCCTCTAACTATGCTAACATACTACCCCCAACACTGTTATCTTATTAAGTAGCCTTTTGTGCGATACCTTATCGAATGCTTTTTGGAAATTTTTATTACATCTTTTGGTTTCCCTTTGTTTATCCTGCTCATTACCATCTGAAACAACTCAAAAAATTTATCATGCATGATTTTCCCTTCGTAAAGCCATGTTTCTAAATGCTCTGCTATTACTTCCTTTATAATGAACTCTAACATTTCCCAATGACAGATGTTAAGCTAACTGGCCTTTAGTTATCTGTTTTTTGTCTCCCTTTTTGAATAAGGGTGATACCAAGTTTAATCCATAATTTAAGGATTCCTGGAAGATTACTACCAGTGCATTCACTATCTCTCTACCTCCTTCTTTAATATCCTAGGATGCAATCCATCAGGTCCAGGGGACTTATCGACCATTAGCCCCATTAGTTTTCCTAGTACCTTTTCCCTAGTGAGAGTGTTTTATTTATTTCCTCCCCCCCCCCTTTTGTCCCTTGATTATTTAGAATTTTTGGAATGCTATTAGTGTTTTCTGCTGCGAAAAGTGAGACAAAGTATTTATTTATTACTATTTCACCAGTCTCATTCTCTAAGAGGCCTATATTCACTTTGATCTCACTCTACTGTCCCTTTTATATTACTTGCGAGTTTACCCTCATAGTTTATCTTCTCCCTCTTGATTAATTTTTGGTGATCTTTTGTTGGTTTTTTCAACTTTCCCAATCCTCTGGATTATCACACATCTCTGCCATGCTTTTTCTTTTGAGTTTAATACTATTCTTAACTTCCTTGATTAACCATGGTTGATTTATCCCCTTCCTGGAATCTTTCTTCCTCACTAGGACATATCTTTGTTGTAAGTCATGAAGTATTTTCATAAAGGTCTGTCACTGCTGGTCAACTGTCTTTTCTGCTAAACCCCTTTCCCAGTCCACTCCAGCCAACTCTGCCCTCATTCCTTTGTAATTACCTTTATATAAGTTTAGCACAGTTGTTTCTGACCTAAGTTTCTCACTCTCAAACGGAATGCTAACTTCCACCATATTGTGGTCACTGTTTCCTCGGGGATCTTTTACTTTCAGATTGTTGATTAAACCTGCCTCAGGGTGGTGACAGTCTGGAATGCACTGTCTGGGAGGGTGGCAGAGGCAGATTGCCTCACATCCTTTAAAAAGTACCTGGGTGAGCACTTGGCACATCAGAACATTCAAGACTGTGGGCCAAGGGCTGGCAAATAGAATTAGGTAAGCAAGCCATGTGTTTTTTCATGCATTGGTGCAGACTCGATGGGCCAAAATGCCTCTTCTGCACTATTATTTTGTGATTACACATTACCATATCCAAAATAGCCTGATCGTTGGTTGGTACCACAACATATTGTTCTAGGAAACTGTTCCGAATTGGGCAACATGGTAGCACAAGTGGCTAGCACTGTGGCTTCACAGTGCCAGGGTCCCAGGTTCGATTCCCCGCTGGATCACTGTCTGTGCGGAGTTTGCACGTTCTCCCCGTGTCTGCGTGGGTTTCCTCCGGGTGCTCCGGTTTCCTCCCACAGTCCAAAGACGTGCAGGTTAGGTGGATTGGCAATGCTAAATTGCCCTTAGTGTCCAAAAAGGTTAGATGGGGTTATTGGGTTAAGGGGATAGGGTGGAAGTGAGGGCTTAAGTGGGCTGGTGCAGACTTGATGGGCCGAATGGCCTCCTTCTGCACTGTATGTTCTATGTTCCATGTTCTATGAATACACTCTATGAATTCTTCCTCATGGCTATGTTTGCCAATTTGATTTTCCCAAACCACATGAGATTAAACCCCACCCCCCCTGATTAATATACTGCCTTTTTTTATATGTCCTATTAACCCTGATTTATGCTGTGTTGTTGGTGGGCCTATAGACTATTCCCACCAGTGTCTTCCTCCCCTTGTTATTTCTTATTTCCACCCATGTGGATTGTACAACATCTGATTCAAGATCAGTTCTTGCTGCTGTACTTATTCCATTTAGTACCAACAAAGCTACCCCACCACCGTCTTCTTCCTGCCTGTCCTTACAAAAAGTCATATGCCCTTAAATATTTAGTTCCCAGCTTTGATTATCTTGTAGCCACATCTCTGATCATACCCATTAACCTCAAGTTAATTAGCCATTAATTAATTTATTTTGTGCCAAATACTATGTGCATTAAGTAAAGAGCCGTTAATTTTGCTTTTTTACCATTCCCCCCTTGACCCTATTTGCTGCTTTTTTATGTATGTTTTAAGTACATTTTATGTTTTTTAAAATATTTTTATTATAGATTTTTTATTTTACAATTCATTTTACAACATAATCTGTATTAACCACAGCAGATGATACAGAAAACCAACATAACAAAACCACAACCAGCCATACCCACCCCACCCACCAAAAGAAGAAAGGCAATCGAGAAACAAACAAAACTAAACAATCCCCCAAACCCCAACCCCAACCCCCACCCCAGCAACCGACGGTGATTAATTCTTTAAAGTAGGTAATGCATGGCTGCCATCTCCGGTAGAACCCTTCAACCAACCCCCTGACAGTTCACTTGACTTTCTCCAGAAACAGAATTCCATTAGGTACCCCAACCTTACCAAGGTGCTAGGTGGAGAAGAAGACCTCTACCCCAGCAGAACCTGCCTCCGGGCGATCAATGAGGCGAAGGCAAGGATATCAGCCTTCACTCCCATCTGCAGCCCTGGTGAGTCCGACGCCGCAGAGATGGCCATCAGAGGACAAGGCTCCAGATTGATATTCAGAATCGAAGATATGGTACTGAAGTAGACCCAAAGGTTTACCAACATGGGGCAAGGCCAAAACATGTGTCTCTGATTGGCCGGAATTAGGATGGCACAGTGACACAGCGGTTAGCAGTGTTGCGTCACAGCTCCAGGGTCCTGGGTTCAATTCCAGCCTCGGGTGACTGTCTGTGTGGAGTTTACACTTTCTCCCTGTGACTGCGTGGGTTTCCCCCGGGAGATCCGTTTCCTCCCACAGTCCACAGATGTACAGGTTAGGTGGATTGGCTAAATTGCTCTTAGAGTCTAAAATGTTAGGTGGGGTTACTGGGTTATGGGGATAGGGTGGAGGCCTGGGCTTAAGTAGGGTGCTCTTTCCAAGGAGCGATGCTGATTCGATGGGCCGAATGGCCTCCTTCTACACTGTAGAGATTCTATGATTCTACGAAGACCGCTCGCACCGGTCTTCTAATAATAATAATCTTTATTAGTGTCACAAGTAGGCTTACATTTTTTTAAATTTCGAGTACCCAATTATTTTTTTTCCAATTAGGGGGCCATTTAGCGTGGCCAATCCACCTAGCCTGCACATCTTTGGGTTGTGGGGGCGAAACTCACGCAAGCACGGGGAGAATTTGCAAACTCCACAGGAACAGTCACCCAGAGTCGGGTGAATTGAACCTGGGACCTTGGCGTCGTGACGCATCAGGGCTAACCCACTGGACCACCGTGCTGCCCATCAAGTAGGCTTATATTAACACTGCAATGAAATTACTGTGAAAATCCATCCTCTGGGGAATAAAAATACTCACCCTAGTTTTGGCCATGTACGCCCCATGCACCACTTTAAATTGGATTAGACCAAACAGCACACATGAAGATATGTAGTTCACCCTACAAAGGGCGTAACTCCACACCTCATCATCCACTATGGGTCCCAACTCCCTCTCCCACTTCACTTTCACCCTATCCGCCAAGTCCGAATCCTCAGACAGAATTTGCCCATAAATATCAGACATGCTGCTCTTCCCCATCTCTGCCAGCGACAGGGATGTCAGGATGGGATGACCTCCACCGGATGTCACGTTTTATGGTTTTAAGTATAGTTATTACCTAAGGCAATAACAGTCTGATTTTTATTTGATTGTTTTGAATTTTTACAAATTACAGGAAATGTAAATAAATGTTATTTCTGATCATAAATCGAGAATGGAATGAATCATAGAAATGTACAGCACAAAAGGACACCATTCAGCCTGTCATGTCTATACTGGCTCTTTGAAGGAGCAATTCACTTACTGCCATTTCCCACCTTCTCCCCGTATCCCTACGCATTCTTTCTTTTCAGATAATAATCCAATTCCCTCTTGAATTCTTCCATTGAACCTGCCTCCACCACACTCTCAGGCAGTGCAATCCAGATCCTAACCCTACACTACCCTCTTCACAGAACACAGGGCCTTCGACATTTATACATTTCAGGATGAGCAGGAATCCTACCAATGATCCCTCAGGGTCCCAGGTTCGATTCCCGGCTTGGGTCACTGTCTGTGCAGAGTCTGCACGTTCTCCCCGTGTGTGCGTGGGTTTCCTCCGGGTACGCCGGTTTCCTCCCACAGTCCAAAGACGTGCAGGTTAGGTGAATTGGCAATGCTAAATTGCCCTTAGTGTCCAAAATTACCCTTAGTGTTGGGTGGGGTTACTGGGTTATGGGGATAGGGTGGAGGTGTGGGCTTGGGTAGGGTGCTCTTTCAAAGAGCCGGTGCAAACTCGATGGGCCGAATGGCCTCCTTCTGCACTGTAAATTTTATGAATGCCAGCCACTGCCTCTTTTATTCCATAAGTTCTAACTTTGTTCACAAGTCTGTTGAATTCAAATACATATTATAAAATATTTTTCAACTCTTTGAGGAGAGATTTGGGAGATTTTTGACAACGTTTAATTCCTTTCCCATCCTAAGCTTTTCTTAGATCTGTCGCCCTTATCAAGTCCATGCCCCATGTTGTTTACTGTATTTCACTCCTGCTTTCACAAAACCTGTGAGAAGTTACAGGAATTTGTCTGGTAAATCCCTCCACACATTTTTGAACGTTCCTGTGTTGAAGAGTCTTTCTCTTAGAAATAATTATTTCTGAGGGTTCTGCACCTGATGTTCATGATCCTTCATATTATTGGCAGGTCAGCTGGAGCTTGATGTTTCTCCTACAGCATCACATTTGCTTGATTGGCTGTCAGTCAGTCAGGGTCATCAACACTGAAATAACCTGTTCACTAACACTGAGTTTGGGTTCCACCAGGGTCACTCAGCTCCTGACCTCATTACAGCCTTGGTTCAAACATGGACAAAAAAGCTGGACTCCAAAAGGTGAAGGGAGAATGACTACCCTTGGCCTCAAGATAGCATTTGACTGAGTATGGCATTAAGGAACCCGAGCAAAACTAGAGTCAATGGGAATCTGGGGAAAGTCCTCCGCTGGTTGGAGTCATTCCTGGTGCAAAGGA
This sequence comes from Scyliorhinus canicula, assembly GCF_902713615.1. Taxonomy (NCBI): domain Eukaryota; kingdom Metazoa; phylum Chordata; class Chondrichthyes; order Carcharhiniformes; family Scyliorhinidae; genus Scyliorhinus; species Scyliorhinus canicula. The sequence goes on from NC_052155.1 coordinate 115,026,151, forward strand.
AGATGGTCGTGGTGGTTACAGGTCATTCATCTCAGCTCCAGGACATCACTCAGGGTCGTGTCCGAGGCCCAACCATCTTCAGCTGCTTCATCTCCCTTCCAACATAAGGTGAGAAGTGGGGATGTTCGTTGATGATTGCACAATGCTCAGTACCATTTGCGACGCCTCAGATACTGAAGTGGTCCATGTCCAAATGCAGCACAACCTGGAAAGTATCCAGGCTTCAGCTGACAAGTGGAAAGTAACATTCAAGCCACACAAGTACCAGGTAATGACCATCTCCAACAAGAGAGGATCTAACCATAGCCTCTTGACATTCAATGCCATGACAATCACTGAATCTCCTACTATCAACATCATCAGGATTACCGTTGACCAGAAACTGAACTGGACTGAACTATTTACATACATATTGTGGCTACAAGGTCAGACTAGAAACCCTCTGATGAGTAACTCAGCTCCTGACTCCCCAAAGCCTGTCCACCATCCACAAGGCACGAGTCAAGAGTGTGATGGAATGCTTCCCACTTGCCTGGATGAGTGCAGCTCCAATAACACTCAAGAAGTTTGACACCATCCAGGGAAAAGCAACCCACTTGATTGCTTCCCCTTCCACAAACATTCAAGCCCTCCACCACCGATGAACAGTGGCAACCGTGTACCATCGACATGATGAACTGCAGTAACTCACCACGGCTTCTCAGAAAACACCTTCCAAACCTACAACCGCTACCATCTAGAAGGACAAGAGCAGCAGATACCTGGGAACTCCACCACCTGAAGGTTCCCCTCCAAGTCTCTAACCAGCCTGACTTGGAAATATATTGCCGTTCCTTCACTATCTCTGGGTCAAAGTCCTGGAATTCCCCCCCTAACAACCCTGTGGGTCTACCTACACCTCAGGACTGCAGCGGTTCAAGAAGGCAGCTCACCACCACCTTCCCAGGTGCAACTAGGAATGGGCAATAAATGCTGGTCGAGCTAGCAATGCTCACATCCCGTAAATGAATTAAAAAGCACACACACTCAATGTAAATTCTATGATTCTATGAAACTCCAGCCTCTAATATATAACTTTCAGTTGTAAGTCAAATATTGGTTTAGTGGCAGGTTTAGTGATTATTGTATGGGAGAATATTTTTTATCCTATTAATCAACAGTTGGTTAAAAGTTAACGGAACAAGTATTGCCTATAATCTATTTTTATACACACAACTAATTAAAATAAAATTATCTCATTTTAATCTATTTATGTCTTAACCAAAATCATTGTTGCTTGAAGTGACATATTATTTCCAAAATGAATTATTTGCTGAGGCAGCTTTACAAACCCAGAAGTGCTCATAGAATTCCTGTGTATAACATTGAGGTCTGAATCATTTGTTAATTAGAAGTAACACTGTAGACAATGCAGCTTAAAATATTGGTTAACTTACTTTCATGCACAAGTCTTCCTTGCCATTAGATTTCTCCACATAACAATGGAATAATTGACATTTTCATGGCTATAGCTGCAGAGCCCCAAAGCACAAAAGGAAAAAGTGCAGGAGCAACTTCTCACTCACAAATTCTTACAGGAGTCGACAAGGTAGACGCAGGAAGAATGCTTCCCCTGGCTGAGGGAACTAGAACCAGGTGACAGTCTCAAGTCAAAGGAAGGCAATTTAGGACTGAGCTGTCGAAACATTTCTTCAATCAGAGGTGGTGAATCTTTGGAAGTCTCTGTCCCAGAGGGCTGAGGATCTCAGTCATTGAGTATATTCAGGGCAGAGATCTATAGATTTCTAGATAGCAAAGATGTCACAGAAAATGGGGATAGTGCGGAATAGTGACATTGAGGTGGAAGACCAGCTATAATCTAGTTGAATAGCAGAGTTTTTTTTTATAAATTTAGATTAGCCAATTATTTATTCCAATTAAGGGGCAATTTAGCGTGGCCAATCCACCTACTCTGCACATTTTTGGGTTGTGGGGGCGAAACCCACGCAGACACGGGGAGAACGTGCAAACTCCACACGGACAGTGACCCAGAGCCGGGATCGAACCTGGGACCTCAGCGCCGTGAGGCAGTTGTGCTAACCACTAGGCCACCGTGATGCCCTTGAATAGCAGAGTTGATTCAAGAGGCCAAATGCCTACTCCTGCTCCTACTTCCTATGCGTAGAATTTTCCAGCTTCTCCCGCTGATGGGATCTTCCAGTTCCACCAAAGTCAGTAGTGATTGAAATGGTTTGCTGCATACACCATGGGAAAACTGGCCGCAACAGGGCCAGAACGTCTCACCGCATGTTCCTATGATTTCAAAAGGAATCCTTTGAGCATTTTAGGGAAAAAAACTTGCAAGACTACAGGAATAGACTGGGGAAATGGAACAGGCAGATTTCTCTAAAGAGAGCTACCACTGACATGATGGGCTGAATGGCCTCCTTTGTCATAATGACTCTATGACGCTCCAATTCTATGACAGAATCCCACTTAATGAAGTCTATCATTGCAGGATATGAGACATCTATGAGTTCAGATGGTTACCCACTTCCCCCTTTCTACAATATCTCTATGTCTTGAACTGTCTAACACTGCCTCTTGGGCGACCACATTTTGGAAAGTACAGTCCTGGAACTAACTCTCTATGCTGCAACTTGTGACCAATTGTTTTACAAACATGGTGATCTTCTGCTTCACAGACTCGATCTTTCTACAATCTGTACGGATTTCCTTCTGCACATACTGAAGATCTGTGATGGTCATCATATCACACTCCACATATATCATCAGGGTTTCTTGTGCTGCTGACGTGTGTCCAACGTTTTTAAAAGTATTTTTATTAGGGTATTTGTAGTTTTTATAACAATAATAACAATAACAGCAACATAAACAAGGTACAATAAACATTTCCATCTCCATAAATTCTTCATACCCCCACCAATAAAGGAATAGCCTCGCCCTCCCCCTCTCCTCCCTTGGATTTCTGCTTCTGCTGGTATTTTAATAATCTCCAAGAAAGTTGACAAACGGCTGCCACCTCCGTGAGAACCCTAACATTGACCCTCTTAGGGCGAACTTTATTTTCTCGAGACTGAGAAACCCAGCCATGTCACTAACCCAGGTCTCCAATTTCGGGGATTTTGGGTCCCTCCACATTAGTAGGAACCGTCTCCGGGCTACCAGGGAGGTAAAGGCCAAGACATCAACGTCTTTCGCCCCCTGAATTCCCAGCATCTTCCATAAGTTCTTGGCAGATATCTGATACCTTCCCCTCTCCTACTCATGTTCTGGAAATTACCCTGTCCTGTATCCCCCACGGTGGCAGGAGCAGGAAGGTTGGAACCTGCCTTCTCATGAAATCTCGCAACTGCAGATATCTAAACCCATTCTCTGCTGGCAATTCAAATGTATCATCCAAAGCTTTCAAGCTGGGGAAGCTCCTGTCTATAAATAGATCTCCCATCCTCCCAATCCTGCTCCATCCAGTCTGCCCAGTACAAACCGATGGTCATTGCAGATCGGGGTCCAAACCAATGCTCTCTCCACTCTCTTATATTTCCTCCACTGTCCCCAGATTCTCGGAGGCTCCACTACGATGGATTTGTGGAGTATCGGGCCGGCGAGAGTGGAAGAGGTGCCGTTATCAGTGCCCCCAAACTTGAGTTCTTACACAATGCCGCCTCTACTCACTCCCACACCAATTCCCCCCCCCCCCCCCCCCCCCCTCCTAATCATGGCTATATTTGCCGCCCAGTAGTAGTTATAATAGCTCGGCAGCGCCAAACCCCCCCCCCCCCCCCCCCCCCCCGCCTGATGACACTCCAACAACACTTTCTTCACTCGCGGGGTTTTACTCATCCACACAAAGCCCAAAATCACCTTGTTCACTCGTTTAAAAAAGGCCTTCAGGATGAAGATGGGGAGGCACTGAAAGACAAACAGGAATCTGGGGAGGTCCATCATTTTCACGGTCTGTACTCTCCGGCCAGTGATAGTGGGAGCATGTCCCATCTCTTAAAGTCCTCTTCCATTTGTTCTACCAACCGGGATAGGTTTAACTTGTGCAGTGCCTCTCATTCTCGGGCCACCTGGATTCCCAGATATCGAAAGCTCCTTCCTACCATTGTAAATGGCAGCTCTCCCACACTCCTCCTGCCCTCTTGCCTGGATCTCGAACATTTCGCTTTTCCCCATGTTCAATTAATACCCCGAACACTTGCCAAATTCCCCAAAGATCCGCATAATTTCCCCCATCCCCCCGAACGGGTCTGAGATGTACAGGAACAAGTCATCAGTGTAAAGCGAGACCCGGTGCTCCACCTCCCCCACTACCCCCCCCCCCCCCCCCCCCCCCCCCCCACACCAGCCCTTTCCAGTCCTAGAAGCTCTTAATGCCATGGTCAATGGCTCTATGGCCAGAGCAAACAGCAGCTGGGAGAGGGGGTACCCTTGTCTTGTCCCTCGGTGTAGTTTAAAATGACCCGACCTCAATCGGTTCATGCGCATACTTGCTACTGGTGCCTGATAGAGCAACCATAACCAATCAATAAAGCCCTCATCGAACCCAAACCTTCCTAGCACCTCCCACAGGTAATTCCACTCCACCTGATCAAAAGCCTTCTCCGCATCCATCGCGACCACCACCTCTATCTCCCCTCCCTCTGAGGGCATCATAATTACATTTAAGAGCCTTCTAACATTGGCCATGAGTTGCCTGCCTTTTACAAATCCCATCTGGTCTCCTCCTATCACCCCCGGGACACAGTCCTCTATCCTTGTGGACAATATCTTAGCCAGCAGTTTGGCGTCGACATTCAGTAGGAAGATTGGCCTTTATGATCCGCATTGCTCCAGATCCTTCTCCCGTTTCAGAATCAATTAGATTGAGGCCTGAGACATTGCTCTCTTGCTTCATTAAATGCCCTCACCAGCAGTGGGCTTAATATCTCCGAAAACATCTTATAGAGTTCCGCCGGGTAGCCATCCGGCCCCGGTGCCTTGTCCAACTGCATACCCATCAACCCCTCCATTATTTCCTCAGTTTCAATTGGGGCTCCCAGCCCTTCCACCAGTTCCTCTTCCACCCTCGGGAACCTCAACTGACCCGAGAACTGCCTCATCCCCTCCACTCCAGCCGGGGGTTCCGATTCATATAATTTACTGTAAAAGTCCTTAAACTCCTCATTCACTACCACTGGTTCCAAGAAAGTGATCCCACCTCTATTCTTTATTCTCCTGAACTCCCTGGCCGCCTTCCTTTTTCTGAGCCAGTGCGCTAACATTCTGCTTGCCTTTTCCCCATGCTCATAGACCGCTCTCCTTGCCTTTCTCAGTTGTTCCACAGCCTTCCCTGTAGACAACAGCCCCAACTCCTCCTGTAACCTCCGCCACTCCCTTAGTAGCCCCGAGTCCGGGACTTCCGAATACCTCCTGTCCAACTGAAGTACCTCCCCAACTAACTTATCCCTCTCAGCTCATTCCACCTTTTCTCTATGGGCCCGTATAGAGGTTAATTCCCCCCTGACCACTGCCTTCAAAGCTACCCACACCGTGGCTGCAGAGACTTCCCCCGTATCATTTATTTCCAGGTAGTTCTGTATGGACTTGTTCACCCGCTAACAGACCGCTTCATCTGCTAATAACCCCACATCCAGCCTCCATAGCGGGCATTGTCCTCTCTCCATACTAACCCGTAGATCCACCCAATGTGGGGCATGATCCGACACTATGATTGCCGAGTACTCGGTATCCGCCACCCCCAGTAGTAGAGCCCTGCTCAGAACAAAAAAGTCTATCCAAGAGTATATCTTGTGGACCTGGGAGAAAAAAGAAAACTCCTTCGCTCTTGGCCATCCAAATCTCCATGGGTCTACTTCCCCCATCTGCTCCATAAACCTCTTCAATTCCTTTGCCGAAGCTGGCATCCTCCATGTCCTGGATTTTGACCGGTCCAATCCTGGATCAATGACTGTGTTGAAATCTCCCCCCCATGATCAAGTTATGTGACTCTAGGTCTGGGATCTTACCTCACACCCATAAGTTCCACAACATCCCAGTTTGGAGCATATACGTTCACGAGTACCACCCGCACCCCCTCCAGCTTCCCACTCCCCATTATATGTCTGTGTCCAACTTAAACATATAGATATAATTTGCACAATTTTCCCACCGCCTGGTGCTGATCCTATTACGCTGGGTACATCGTGGGAGAGGCCCTAAATGGGCCTTGCGCGGGACGCCGAGCTATGCCCAATCCACAGCACCCAGTGCCCTCTGCCACCCAGTGAAGGCATCATCCAGATACTCATATTTAAATAAGCCATTAGGCTCGTCTAAATATGCACAGCCAGGTTGCGGCCACGTTCTCTCGGCTCCTGAGGGTCACCGACCGCACCGGCCAGGTCTCACCCGGGCACTAATGATTAGTACTGGCCTCCATATGCAGAGATTAGGCACGATGGCAACTCCAGGGGGGGGGGGGGGGGGGAGGCTCGGAGGACATTGGAGTCCCCTGGGTGCTCGAGGATCAGGGCCTGGCACCTGGGTACCATGGAAGTGCCAACCTGAGACCTGAGGGGGGGCCAAGTCCATGAAAGTAGGGGTATGAAGGGTGGGTAGGTGTGGCGCTAACAGTTATACTCAAAGACGAGAGACAAGTACAATAGAGACTTTATTGCTGTGCGATGCTATTCCTCCATCTGCCACTGTAGACTAGGGTCTGAGTGACTCACACGCATATTTATACACAAGCTCCCAGTGGGCGGAGCTAGCCGGCAGAGGCTTACCGGAGGAACCTGTATGACAGGTACAGGCATACATCCCCCTACTCCAAGTACACATCACTACAGTGGTTATATCACCACATTCACCCCCTGTAAAAAACTGAGTCCGGCGGGGGTGACGTGTATCTATAATACAAAGGATGAGCTATTTACAAGAGGGTCCAAACAAAGAAAACCAAGAGTCCATCCGGTTAGCAGGTTACAGGTTGAGCCGAATTGGCGGTCGAACGTTCCGCAGTGATCGGCGTAGCTGTGATGGTGACATCGGCACAGGCGATGATGGCAACGATGGTGCAGGTGCTGGCGGTGTTGGTGCTGGCTGTTGGCGGGATGACTCTGGGAGCGAGCCGAAATCTTCCGTGTCCTCCAGTGTGGGCAGGGGGACGAGGGATGGACCTGGTGGGGACAAATAGGGGGGTGCCGGGGAAAAGGAGGGTGGCGCGGGGGGAAAAGGGGCTTGGGCATGGGATCGGCACCTGAGGGAGCCAGGTCCCAGAGCGAGACTGTGTCCTGGCGGCCGTCGGGGAATTCCACATAGGCATACTGAGGGTTGGCGTGGAGAAGGCGTACTTTGTCCACCAGGGGTTCCGCCTTGTGGTGCCGGACATGCCTACGGAGAAGGGCTGGGCCCGGAGTCATGAGCCACATCGGGAGCGACACCCCTGACGTAGACTTCCGAGGGAAGGCAAAAACACGTTCATGGGGTGTACTGTTAGTTGCGGTGCACAGTAGTGACCGAATAGGATGGAGCGCGTCAGGGAGGACCTGCTGCCAGCAAGCGGCTGGGAGGTTCCTGGACCATAGGGCCAGCTGGACGGCCCTCCATACCCGTTCTCCCTCTCTACCTGTCCGTTTCCCCGGGGGTTGTAGCTGGTCGTCCTGTTGGAGGCGATACCTCTGCTGAGCAGGAAATGACGCAGCTCATCGCTCATGAATGAGGATCCCCTGTCACTGTGGATGTAGTCGGGGAAACCGAACAGGGCGAAAATGGAATCCAGGGCCTTGATGACGGTGGCAGACGTCATATCCGGGCATGGGATGGCGAAGGGGAACCTAGAAAATTCATCGACCACACTAAGGATGAAGGTGTTGCGGTCGGTGGAGGGGAGGGGCCCTTTGAAGTCCACGCTGAGGCGTTCAAAGGGGCGGGACGCTTTCACCAGGCGCACGCGATCTGGCCGGTAGAAGTGCGGCTTGCACTCGGCACAGACCTGCCAGTCTCTGGTGACTGTCCGTACTTCCTCGACGGAGTAGGGCAGATTGCGGGCTTTGATTAGATGGTACAAGCGAGTGACCCATCGGATGGCAAAGGCTCTCGTGCAAGGCACTGAGCTGGTTCACTTGTGCGCTGGCACATGTACCTCGGGAGAGGGCATCTGGGGGCTCGTTGAGCTTGCCGGGGCGATACAAGAACTCGTAGGTAAAGGTGGAGAGCTCGATTCTCCACCGCAAGATTTTGTCATTCTTGATCTTGCCCCGCTGCGTGTTGTTGAAAATTAAGGCTACTGACCGTTGGTCAGTGAGGAGAGTGAATCTCCTGCCGGCCAGGTAATGCCTCCAGTGCCGCACAGCTTCAACAATTGCCTGGGCCTCCTTTTCAACAGAGGAATGCTGAATTTTGGAGGCATGGAGGGTGCATGAAAAGAATTCCACGGGTCTGCCTGCCTGATTCAGCGTGACGGCAAGTGCGACATCTGAAGCGTCACTTTCTACTTGAAAAGGCAGTGTCTCATCTACTGCGTGCATCCCGGCCCTGGCTATGTCTGAGCGAATACGGGCGAAGGCCTGTTGTGCCTCGGCCAAGAGGGGAAAATCACACAGCAATAAATTGTGGTGCTAACAATTATACTCAAAGATGAGAGACAAGTACAATAGAGGCTTATTGCTGTACGATGCTATTCCTCCATCTGCAACTGTAGACTAGGGTCTGAGTGACTCACACGCATATTTATACACAAGCTCCCTGTGGGCGGAGCTAGCCGACAGGGGCTTACCGGAGGAACCTGTATGACAGGTACAGGCATACATCCCCCTACTGCAAGTACACATCACTACAGTGGTTATATCACCATAGTAGGTGAAAGTGGGATCCAGAACAGGGGGGACTGTAAGGGGGAGCCCTAAATATAGGGGGGGGGGCCCGCTGAGACCCCATAGCAGGGTATACTCACTTAGGGCAGGGAGGTGGAGATGCCCCAATGCCCACAAGGAATGATGGGTGTGGGGCAGGGTCACCCTCATGGTCATGCCTTGGTGGTGGGGGCATGGGGAGGATGCTCATGGTAACTTTCAGTGAGGGTTTGGAGGTTGCCCCTAGGGGGTTCAGGGTTGGGGTATTGGCCCACGTCTACGGGATGTCGCACTGTCAGTGAGTGTGGGGTGTGGGGAGCCCTCAAGTTCTCTTTGAGATCTGGGCACCCTTTCAAAATGGTGCCCCGATCCCTTCGTAAACTGACGAGTTTGTCAGTGTAAGAAATGAAGGTAAATGAGGCCTCGGCGGGTTCGTCCCGGCCAGGATCGAAAGAAAGCGTCAAATTTGATAGCGTTCCCGACACTGAAGGCGAAATGCACCCAAAACGAGACTCTGGTTGTTTCCCCAATTAAATCGAACCTTCTTAGTGGGATTGACAGTGAGAAACTCTCCAAGCCCCAAATAAATGACTAAATGTGAGTGAAGGATCCAAAAGCCGGCAGGAAACATCCCACCAAACCTGCCCAAAATTGAATCAAGCCCCATGTCTCAACTCCCATCAGCATCAAACCCTTAACAAGGAGCTACTTGTGTCACGGAAACATTAATATCACAAAAAACATCCTTTGCATGTGTGGTGAATGTATAATGCTTAATTCACACTATGTATCATTGTGTCCCTGTGGGCTCTGTCTGTGAGCCGTTGCGCGGCTCTGCCCACAGGGGGTGATGAGGAGCTTGTACAGGGCTCCACCCTTGGCTCCGCCCATGGCCCCTCCCACTACCAGAAGTATAAAGTGCTGCGGTCTTCTGAGTCTGCTCTCAGTTCTTCTGGTCGCAGGCAGGCTCAGTTGTTAGCCTATTAAAGCCACAGTTTACTTCCTCTCGTGTCTCGAGTGAATTGATGGTCACATCAGCATGTTAGTGATGAAGCCCTTCAAAACTGAACTGTTGGCCTATCACACTCCACTAAACTTTCATTAATATGTCAAATTTATAGGCTGCAAAATTCAGCTCTCTAGTGCTGCTGGTTCTGGTGCTACAGTAGTCCAAAGATTGTGAAATGGTAGTTGAATGGCTTCAGGCCAATTCCAATGAGTGCTATTCTTATAAGGGTGCTCGTAAGGGCATCCTGTGGGTGGAGAGTGGACAGATCTTGACATTAAATAGCATCAAGTGCTGATTTGGTGCCTGATCTGTCATTTTGGACCTCGCTGTCCTTCCAATGTCCTCTCTTGACACTCTCGCCTAAACATGCATTCAGCTACACCGCCGCTAACCTGGCTCCACTTGTACTATTTAAAGAGATCAGCGTGGGACTTTCAGGTGGGTGCTTTTGACTTTCTTTTGCTGCCACAGAGTGAGTGAAAGTACAGAGTTCCGTGCTGTTGGAAGAGTTCTAAATATTGTTGGCATCAGAAGGGAGTGTTGCTGGACTTTGTCAAATATTTTAGTGGAGTTTGAAGACCTGTTAGCAGAGCCTGTTGTCACTAATAGTTGCAATAGCTGCAGTCCCTATTGGAGCAGAATGACAGGGAAATGGATCTTAGGAGCAGTGTGGTGAAGATTTGGGCAGCTGGAGGACGGTTCTCAATATAAGATCATACCTACTTAGGGTATTCAGGGAGTACTTCTCCTACTTCCATCTTAGCCAGGAGCATTGTCTGAGGTGACTACATTTCACCAAGGAGGCAGTAACTTGACATCTCCTCCAACCAGACTACAGCCACACAGCAGGGCAAGGCTAGTGATGACATTGGCCATGAAGATAACTAGTGCTCTGAGTTTCTATGCAAGCAGACCTTTTTGAGTAGGGTCTGGCCATGTCAACGGCTCCCGTGCATTGCTGCCTCAGCAGGTGACAAAGGCTCTGTATGCCAGGAGAGGGAATTTAATTGCACTCTCTCTAACCAGAGAGAAACAGGAAAATCAGGCACTTTGCCAGGGTGGAGGTGTAGGAAGTTAGTGACTGTAGGCACATGACTCTGTGAGTGCTGTATTTAAAGGGATAGGTATAATCCAAACCCTGTAGGAAGAGTTGGTTTGTGACTGTACACAGTACATCAGGTCGGTGAATGCCCACCATCCAAGTAACCATGAGGCTTTCATCCTGTGCCAGTCAGCGATTCAGACCATATTTGAATCACCACAGTGAACCAGAGGCTGATTATGTAGTGGCAAAGGCTAACCGCCTTACACGTGGCTCATAACCCCCCACTAGGAACTTCTCTGTGCCTCGATCACAAGGGGAGCGCCCTCCAGTATTTACAACAGTGTGTCTCCAAATTCAACTCACTCTGATGAGAAGGCAACCCTTTCCAACAGGTCTTTGTCAGGCACCTCGGAGGAGGAATTGAAGTGAAGTCAAAGAAGGAGAAAGATCCGGGACTCCTTCATTCTGGATGGTCCATGATTGAGATGTTAAGACTCTGATTTCTCTAAAATCTCAACCGTACATCATGACTGCCCCACAATGACTGCTCCATAATTCCCCACATTTCTGTCCCCCTGCTTCCTGTCATTGTATGTATTGGGGTTAATGCATGGACATATTAGCACCATCCACAACACCTATCTTGGGAGGCTTACCAGTCAATTACTGTCCTTTGTTTCACCAGAGGTATATTTTTAAAATTAATGCTGCTTCCCTGGTATATATGGCATCAATCAGACAGATATTCACCATAGATTGGCATAGCTGAATAATGTTCCATTAATGATCTATAAGGAATCATCCCAGTCGTCAAGGTCAAGTAGATCATTCTATGGCAGGTGGTACAGATTGTTCACAGTCCCAGGAGTGAATTGGGGAAATGAAGCCTGGTCTTTGCTGTATTTTACTAAGAAACTCCTTCGCGATTAAAAGTATTGATTAATGAGCTGTAGCTTCCTCATTAAACTGTCGTCATCCAATTCATGAATTGCAATTGGAATATCCACGGAAGATTTCAGTCCTAAAATCTTCAACAGAAAATCAGGCATATGGCAGCAAGTGCTTGTTTTTGCACCAATTGCTTGCCGACAGCGATTCATTGTGGTGTGTTGTTTTATTTGTGTTCTTGTGATGTGGGAGTTGTAGCATTTATTGCCTATCCCTAAGTGCCCTTGAAAAGGTGGTGGTGGAGCTTCCTCTTGAACCGTTACTGTCCATCCTGTTGTCTGGAAGAGACTTCCATGTTTTTGACCCAGCAACATTGAAGGAACAGTGATACAATTCCATGTCAGGATGGTGTGTGGCTTGGGGAGGGGGCTGGACTCACAGGTGATGGTGTTTCCATTCCATCCAGTGCTCTTGTCCTTCTAGGTGTAGAGATTAAGGCTTTGGAAGGTGCCGTCAAAGTAGCCTCGACAATTTGCTGAGTATATCTTGCAATATGTAATCACTCTAAAAAAATGAGTATTGAATCCCATTGGAAGGTAACTTTTCTCCACCTACTTCAGAGTTTTCAAAATAGCTCCACTTAAAGTGGAAGCTGTCTTCACTTACCAGACCTCTGCACTGAGGATAATAACAACAACTTAGATTTATAAAGTGCCTTTAATGTAATGAAACATCCAAAGGCACTTCACAGGAGCATATTAAAAAAAATGACACCAAGCTACAAAAGGAGAAATGAGGTCAGATGACCAGAAATGTGGTCAAGGAGGTAGTTTTAAGTCTTCAAGGAGGAAAAGCGAGAGGTGAAGGGAAATAAATCCAGAGCTTGGGGCCTAGGTAACTGATGGCATTGGCCACCAATGCTGGAGTAATTATGATTGGGAATGGGCAAGAGGCTGGAATTAGAGGAGTGCTGATATCTTGGAGGATTGGAAGATTACAGAGATAGGGATGGACAAGACCATGGAGGGATCTAAAATGAAGGATGAGAATTTTAAAATCAAAAGCCATTGCTTGACAAGGTGCCAATGTAAATCAGCGAGCACAGGCAGGAATGGAACTTGCTGCGCGTTAAGACATGGGTGCAGAGGTTTGGATTCTCTCAAGTTTACAGAGGGTATAATGAGTGAAACCAGCCAGGAGTGAATTGGAATAGTTGAGTCTGGAAGTAACAAAGACATGAGTTTCAGCAGCAGATGAGCAGTGACGGGGTGAAGTTTAGCAACGTTACAGAAGTGGAAAAAGGCAATCTTTGAGATGTGATGAATATGAGATCGGAACTCAACTCAGGATTAAATGTGACATGAAGGTTGGAAACAGACTGGTTTAATCACAGACTGTTGCGAGGGAGAGGGATGGAGTTGATAGTTGGGAATTTGGAGTGAAGGCAGAAAACAATGGCTTCAGTCTTCTCAATGTTTAATTAAAAGTAACTTCTACTCCTCCAGTCCTCAATATAAATAAGCAGTCTGATAAGGGGCAACAAGTAGATGGGAAATAGGACAAGCGCAAGGATTATCGTTTGAGGACACCAGAGGTAATGGTGCCGAAGGAGGAAAAGGGACCACTGCAAGTGATACTCTGGCTCTGATTAGATAGATAAGAATGGAATCGCTTGAGAACAGTGGCACCCCGTTCAATGAGTGGAGAGGCATTGGAGGAGGATTGTGTGGCAAAAGGAAGCAGGCAGGTTAAGAAGGATGAGAGGGAACGTTTATGCTTCTTGGCTATTTGACTAAGATCAATCATAGAACCATAGATTTCCTACAATGCAAGAGGCCATTCAGTTCATCGGGTCTGCATTGATCCTCTGAAAGAGTACCCTATCTAACCCCACTCGCCACCCTATCTGCCTTCACTCCAAATTCCCAACTATCAACTCCATCCCTCTCCCTCGCAACAGTCTGTGATTAAACCAGTCTGTTTCCAACCTTCATGTCACATTTAATAGGTAACACCACCTAATCTACACATCCTTGGATACTAAAGGGACAATTTAGCATGTCCAATCAACCTAACCTGCACATCTTTGGATGCCTAAGTCGAAGGCCAAGATCAGGTGTAATGCCTGTCTGTGTGTCTCTCTTGTGGTGACCATGAATTCAATTCAATCTGAATTTGAATTAATTTTTAAAGCAAGCAAGGAGGTGGATTAAGGACCAGCCCCGTCCACTCTGCACATTGACTTTGCAACTTTGAAACTGGAATTACATATTATTTTAAAGTAAAGCTTAGCTTTGTCACAGTGACATAGGAGGTTGGAACCACAAAGGTGTATGTGGCCCAAGCAATTAAAAATAACTTCTAAACTCAAGCCCATTAAATTATTCGTCCTTTGACAGATGGTAGATATTTTATACATTAACTTCCACTCACTCAGATTCAAATTGTCAGGTGTCAAAAACATTTCACAGCTTATCTACTTTATGGTTATAAATGGTTAATAATTTGTTATTGAGAATAAATAATTTGATATGAGATAGGCCTACTTAACACCAAAGTAAAAATAGTCAACGAATTGAGTGATAGCCTCCTGTTGCGTTTCCTGCACCACACTGTCTATACCACATGAGGGAGCTAATTAGCTACAGGAGATTTAAGAGTCAGTCAGGAGCTTCTGAAAAACATAGGGCAAGATTCCCCGTTTCCCAACGGCGATTTCGTAATCGGCAATTGGGCAGAGGATCCCTATTTACGATGGAATTGGGGGCGGAGCCTGTTTTACAATTGACCATTGCCATATTACATTGAAACATCAAATAATCATCCTTTTGTATTCCCTTAGTGTCTTTGCTTCTCCCTCTGTTCCTACACATTGCGACCCTTGTGGTACAGCTGGCTGATCGAAAACACAGCAAAAACTGGGAAATAAGAGTGCTGGCACTCTGTTTTAAGGTATACAAGACCAGTACTCTTAGTTTGTGCTGTTTTGATCCTCTTTAGAAGTTGCTGACTCACATTGGAGGAGACTGCGAATAGTTTTGCAGGATGACCTTGAGCAGCTCTGGCTCTGGAAGGACCTGGCTGGAGATTGCACCACCTCAGCATGGGCAGCTACTAGCTAGCCTGGCTGACTGAGAGGCAACAGTGGCAGTGGTAGAAGGACAAGTGCTGTCAGCTGAGGGTGGACAGTAGGTTTGTCCTTCACAGAGCCACTTCCTCTTTCTCAGGACTGCAGCTGTGGCGTGTAAATCCGAAGAGCTTGTGGGATGAGAGGGAATCTGAGGAGGGTGAGGTGCCGTTGTCACCTTGTCCTGCAAGAAAGAGGGAAGTGAGTGTGGGCCATGAGTCAGTATAATGTGGTTGACATGGTTAGTTGGCTGGCACAATAAGATTTGGATGTGGGTTTTGCAGCAGTGCCAAGTTTGTGAGAATGAGGTAAAGCTATGTGTATTAGAAATGAGTCCTGATTGATACAGAGTGACAGTTGTTATGTTCTGTGTTGTGACCATAGTACAGATGCACACAGAACATCTAGTTCCTTGACTAGTAAGACAATTTATTAACAGAATTAACACGTGAAAAGATAACTAATGAACTATGATACAAATTGTAATAAATAAACAAATTCAGTGAATTCACCTGGAGCTCCTTCGAGTGCGACTATCCTCTAGTACGACTTACTACCAACTGCCAGATATCTTGAGTCACATGGTAGATCTCTATCATCACCTGTTGAGTGGAGGTCAAATCGATAACTATATACATTAATAGATAACTATATACAAAACTGTGCACAGGCATATCACCACATCCCCCTTCCTTTGGAAGTGTTAACATTTACAAATGTAACTGTGCTTTACAAAATATGATATGCATAATAATTTTAAACAGGTCACATATACAAATGTAACTGTGCTTTACAAAACATGATATGCATGATGATTTTAAAATGTATCCCTTGTGCACATTTTATTACTCGTTTCAAACAACATCGTCTTGTTGGACTCCTGGGGCGGAATTCTCCCTGACTCGGCGGGGCGCAGGGTCCTGGCGCCGAGGAGTGGCGTGAACCACTCCGGCATCGGGCCGCTCCAAAGGTGCGGTATCCTCCACACCTTTAGGGGCTAGGCCGGCCCCGGAGTGGTTTGCGCCGCGCCGGCCAGTGGGGAAGGGGCTTGGCGCCACGCCAACCGGCACCAAAGGGCCTCCGCCAGCAGGCGTGAGTTGGCGCATGCGCGGGAGTGCCAGCATGTGCTGGCGTCATCCCAGCACATACGCAGGGAGGGGATTCATCTCCGCGTCGGTCATCACAGAGAATAGCAGCCGACGTGGAAGAATAGAGTGCCCCCACGGCACAGGCCTGCCCGCGGATTGGTGGGCCCCGATCGCGGGCCAAGCCACTGTGGGGGCAATTCCCAGGGCCAGATCTCCCGCACCCCCCCCCCCCCCCGAGAACCCCGGAGGCTGCCCGCGCCGCCAGGTCCCGCCGGTAAGGATCTACTCTAATTGACGCTGGCGGGACGGGCAAAAAAAACAGGCGGCCACTCGGCCCATCGTGGGTCGGAGAATCGCCTGGGGGGGGGGGGGGGGGGCGCTGCCTGCGGCCACCGGCCGGCATGGCGCGATTCCCACCCCCGCCAAATCTCCGGCGCCAGAGATTTCGGCAGCCGGCGGGGGGCAGGATTCATGCCGCCCCCCGGCAATTCTCCGACCTGGCGGGGGGTCGGAGAATCCCGCCCCTGAACTTTGACCAGCTGCTGGATTTCACTTCATCTCTCAGAAAAGTGTTTTTCTGGCTGGTCTTTGCGTCACCATCTCATTCAGCCTTTTGTAGCGATGTTACCTGCTCCGATTGTGTGTTTTCCTGCATATCGGCCGTATTGCCAATGCTTGTGTCTTCACTGATCCGACTGCTACCCAGTCGACCAACTGTGTCCTGGACTCTTTTACCCTTCATTTTCTCATTTATTATCAACTCTTTCCTTCTTCTCTTAGCTTTTGTGACATCCTTCTTGCTGCTGGGCTCTGCCATGGGGTTAGCTGTTTCTGGATCCCTTCTTGCAGTGGCTGCTTCTGGATCTTTTGCTGTGAAAGCTGACTCTGGCTCCTCTGCCACACAAGCTGATTCTGGGGCCTTTGCTGGATTGAGCAGTTTTGGTTGATCCATGATGCTTGCACTCGAACGCTGTGCTGCATGCCCATCAACTGGTGAGGCATCCGCTGTCGACGTACTTTTCGACGCTTTTGCAGTTGCAGGCAAGTCTGTGACTTCAGGAATGATCTGCAAACCCTTGGATTCCGGTGTCTTAGCAAGATCAATGTCCTCAACATTACGTGTTGCTTCTTCACTTTGTGTTTTAACCTCAATTAGTGGCTCATCCTCATCTGATATCCATGATGTGGAGATGCCGGCGTTGGACTGGGGTGAGCATAGTAAGAAGTCTTACAACACCAGGTTAAAGTCCAACATGTTTGTTTCAAACACTAGCTTTCGGAGCACTGCCCCTTCCCTGAGGAAGGAGCAGTGCTCCGAAAGCTAGTGATTTGAAACAAACCTGTTGGACTTTAACCTGGTGTTGTAAGACTTCTTACTGTGCTCATCTGATATCATGATACATGCTTCATCTTTCATCGGAGAACTGGACGAAGATGTATCCATCTGCTCTTCCTGCAAGTCTTTTGGCGGACTGGCCTCCGTATTGGGGAATTCACTGCAGGAACCATTCCACGGGCATTCTCAACAATGCCAGTGGAAAAACACGCCAGTCCAGAACACGCCTGGACCAACGTGGCAAGCTAAGGTTGAGACTTTCCCGAAGAGGTCCTGGGGGTGCCTTTGATATTCAAGGTGCAGACTTTTAGCGATCATCCTGGACCACCACAGCAGTGGTAGGGGGAGCATCTATTAGGCGGATCTTCCAGCTTCAGTGTCATCGAGGAGGTCCATCTTCTTTCTTCAATGGTGGGTCAACGATGTTAGGAGCTTTTTCAATATGATAGGTATGATGGTGGGGAAGACACAATAAAGCCCACCCCACCATGGAAGAACAATTCATTATGCCGGGGATGAAAGATATATCTTTGGCCTGATTTCCCTTCAGCTTCTGCAGCGGGAAACACTCCCCACCTCCACCATGGGACTTGGTACCGAATGGGAGAACTCGACCCAAAGTTCAGAGTCAAAATAAATCTTCTTGGCCATTGAAGTTCCAAAAAGTCATATTAGACTCAAAACATTCACTCGACCGATGCAACACTTTAGTTGTGACCTTTTCAGATCTTTACAAATGTTCAGCATAACATCCCCACTTTTGTACACAACACTATTTATAAAGCCTAAGATCCTACTGTGGTGAATCACAATCTAGTAATTCACACTGTGTTATATTGTATGTGTTGTGTTATTGTAAGCTCGGTATACGAGCAGTTGTGCGGCTCTGCCCATAGGGGGAGATAAGGAGTTTGTACTGGGCTTCACCCTTGGCTCAGCCCATGGTTCCGCCCATGGCTCCTCCCACTAACCGGAAGTATAAAGCTTTGCAGTCACGAGCCTGCCCGCCAGTTCATCTCGCCGCAGGCAGGCTCTGTTGTAAGACTATTAAAACCACTGTTCACTTCCAACCACGTGTCTTGTGAATTGATGGTCACATCACCTATGTGCTTTGTTAGCTATATTCTCAATATGCTCAATATTAGATCTTCAAAGATCTAATTGTTTGAACCCCCAAGCTCCCACGTCCCTGCATACTCTTTAGAACAGTGCCAATAAGTCTGAATTGCTTCTCCTCATCCCTCCCATAAAAATGCATCACTGCACATTTCACCACATTAAATTCCATCCACCACTTGTGTGCCTACACCACGAGCCCAACCATGAGTGCAAAAGGTAAAGTTGAAGCGTTTCAACCATTTCAGCCAGAAGTGAAAAATGGAGGATCCATTTCAGCCTTCAATTTAGGTCCCCAACATTGCAAATGCCAATCGCCAGCCATTTTGATTCATTTCATGTGATTTCACAAAATGGCTGAACACACTGATACAAAAATGGCTGCAGGCCCAATGCCCTACACTGAAGACCTGTATTCTAGAACTTGTCACACTCCCAGCCAAGATGTTCTAGATAGCTACAATATTGGCATCTGCCCAACAATGTGAAAAATTGCCATTATGTGCTGTCCACTAAAGCAGGGCAGAACTAATCCAGTCAGTTACCACCCTCAGTGATGGAAGGTATAATTTACAGGTATCAGTGAGCATTGGCACTTATTCAACCTGCTCACAGTGCTCAGTTTGGGTTGTGCTTGGACTACTCCAGAGCTCATTACACCTTTGGACCAACATGGCCAAAAGAATTGTGTGGTAGTATGACTAGGGGTATTATGGTACCTGGGAGTGTGAGCTGCCATTGGTGCAGAGGACTCGCTGCCCATTGGCCCAGGTATCGTGTGCCTCTTATCCCTATTGGCTAAGAGGAAGGTAGCTCCGCCTACGAGGCGGGGTATAAGAACCCGTGTTCCCGGCAGCCAGCCATTTTCCTGTACGTCTGCTGCCGGGCTCACTTCTTGCTAATTAAAGCCTTTCGTTTCGGACTTCACCTACGTTTCGTGTCCATTGATTGTGCATCAAATTGAATTTCAGGTGAAATGAGAGTGACTGCAAATGTCATTAAGGCAGCATTTGACAGAGTGCAACGCCAAAGAGGCCTTGTAAAATTGAAAATAATGGGAGATAGCAAAATGCTTCATTGGCTGGAGCCATATTGAGTGTAAAGGAAGATGTTTGTGGATAAAGGAAGATGTTGTTTGTGGATGTTGGCGACCAATCAACACCAAGACATCGCTGCAGGAGTTCCTCAGGTAGGTTTTAGGTCCAACTATCCTCAGCTGCATCATCAATGACCTTCACTCCATCATGTGGTCAGAAGTGGAGATTTTCACTGATGATTGCAGTATTCATATCGCTTCAAATAATGAAGTAGTCAGTGCCCACGTGCAGCAAGACCTGGGCAACATTCTGGTTGGGGCTGTATGTCGCAGCATTCGTGCCACACAAATGCCATGCCACAACCATCTTCAATAATATAATCATTTCCCTTGGCATTCAATAACATTATCATTACTAAATCCTCTGGCATTAACGCCCTAGGTCACCATTGGCCGGAAACATGGCAGCACAGTAGTTAGTATTGTTGCTTCACAGCGCCAGGGTCCCAGGTTTGATTCCTGGTTTGGTCACTGTCTATGTGGAGTCTGCACGTTCTCCCTGTGTCTGCGTGGGTTTCCTCCGGGTGCTCCGGTTTCCTCCCACAAGTCCCGAAAGACGTGATGTTAGGTCATTTGAATTCTCACTCTGTGTACCCAAACAGGCGTGGAATGTGGGGACTGGGGGCTTTTCACAGTAACTTAATTGCAGTGTTAATGTAAGCGTACTTGTGGCAATAAATATTATTATTAAAAGCAGACCAGAAGCTGGGTCTGCAGCAACTAACTCAACTGCACACTCTCAAAAGCTGCATCTGCAATGTACAAGATTGAGATGGAATAGTCTTCAATTCCCTATATGAATGCAACTGCAACAACAGCCAGGACAAAGCAGTCCGCTTGATTGATACTCCATCCACCAACTTAACACGTGCGGTCCCTTCATTGTGGCTACAATGAATACCATCTGTGAGATGCACTGCTGCAACTTCCTAACGTTGCTTCGACAGCACCTTTCAAACCTTCATCCATCTGGAAGGAAAAAGACAGCAGGCGAATGGAAACATCAACAGCTGCAATTCTCCTTCAAGTTGCACACTGGCTTAGAACTTTACCACCATCCTCATTGCTGGGTCAACATCCTGCAACTCCCTTCTGAAAAACACTTGTCAGTTTACCTACAGTATATGGACTGCAGCTGTTCAATAAGGTGGTTCACCGCCTTTTTGAGGGCAAATAGGGATGGTCAATAAATGCTGGCCCAGCCAGCGAACAAATCCCATCCCAAGAACAAATAAAATATACATGGTTACACACAATGCAAAGTTCGTGGGATTCCTATTTTACAATTTAATGCACAGCTGTTTCACACATTCATTTTTAGTAGGGAAATAGCGAAATGTAAAATCACTAAAATATATATTAAAGACAGTTAGCAGTTTTTAAAAATTTTTGCCTAAATGGGTCAAAACATTAATGGCTAGAAATGTGACTGGGCGGAAACCTGAGAATTCGGGGGCTGGATTCTGCGCCGTCAGGATTCTCCATTTTGCCGGCAGCCCGGGGGTTTCCTGACAGCGCGGTGCTGCCCCACAATGGGAAACCCCATTGACCGGCCGGCGTAACGGAAAATCTTGCCGGCGGGGTAAAACAGAAATGTGGCGAGGCGGGGCGGAGAATCCAGCCCAGTGTATCTCGGTTTAGGGTGATCTGCGCCAACCTAGTTGGAAATGATCAAATTCCATTTTGGTTGAGGCATTGCTAATGGAGTCAATCTAAAAGTTGCTTTAATCCCCTTAAATATTCTGATGTCGGGCCTTAACCCTGTTCAATAATCTTCCTGCCTTCAGCTAAATATTTGAGTTGTCAAAACATCTAAAACTGCTAATTTACAGATTGGCTGCAGTGGGGGGACGGTAAAAACAAAATATCTCGGATGCTGGAAATCTGAAATAAAAGCAAAAAAAATACTGGGAAAACGCAGCAGGTCTGACAGCATCTGTGGGGAAAAAGTTTAAATTTCCAATCCAACGTGACTTCTTCAGGTGTTTGGTCTGACACGGGGGAGGGGGTGGGGACAGTTTTGGTGTGACACGGGGGGGGGGGGGGGGCGGTGTTTGGTCTGACACGGGGAGGGGGAAGGTGTTTGGTGTGACCCGGGGACGGAGTGGGGACGGTGTTTGGTGTGACACAGGGAGGGAATGGGGACGGTATTTGGTGTGACACGGGGAGGGGGAAGGTGTTTGGTGTGACATGGGGAGGGAGTGGGGACGGTGTTTGGTGTGACTTGGGGAGGGAGTGGGGCGGTGTTTGGTGTGACACGGGGAGGGGGGGGCGGTGTTTGGTAAACCACTGTTACACCTGTATTAGGTGATGTAAGGTAGGACCTGTACTACAGGTTCGCCGGTAGCCCCTGCCTGCTGGCTCCGCCCAGGAAGAGGAGCATAAATATGCGTGTCCTCCATTCAGCTGCCATTTCGCCAGCTGCTGTAGGAGGCCACGCTTCTTACTGCAATACAGCCACAGTTGTACCCAATCTCAGTCTTTGTACAGTTCATCGTGCATCAATTTATTGCAGTAAGAGTTTCTACAAGATGGACCTCAGAATCAAACCAGATCGCCCGCAGCTGGATCCACAATCGACCGACACCAGAAAAGACTTTAATCACTGGCTAGCTTGCTTCGAGGCTTACATAAACTCAGCGACCACCTCAGCGAAGCACCCTCGGCAACGCTGCCCAGCTCGCACCGCCATTTGCAAGGCTTGCAGCAAAAAGGGCCACTTTGCCACAGTGTGCCAGGCTCGCGCAGTCACCGTGATCGCCCCCTCACCCCTGACACACACACAATGGGCGCCGCCATCTTCGTCCGGGACCATGTGCGGCCAGTGGGTGCCGCCATCTTCACCCCCCAGGGCCGCGACCGGCCAGTGGGCGCCGCCATCTTCACCCCCTCAGTCCACGTGCGGCCCATGGGCGCCGCCATTTTGTCCCCCGCAGGATCTTCAGTCACCGCCATCGTGCCTTCCCCACGGGGCATGGACGGCGACGACATTCCACGACCGGGGCTCCCCAAGCACTCCGTTTTCTGACACCAGTGACGATCAACCGCAGCTCACCTCGATGACGCTCGACCAGTCTCGTCCACACAACCTGGCCACCGCTTCGACTACGGTGAAAATCAACGGCCACGTGACCTCTTGCCTGCTGGACTCCGGGAGCACCGAAAGCTTCATCCACCCGGATATGGTAAGGCGTTGCTCCCTCACGGTCCACCCCGCCAACCAAAGTATTTCCCTGGCCTCCGGATTCCATTCCGTCCTGAACCGGGGGTACTGCACGGTCACTCTCACGGTCCAGGGCGTAGAATTCAGCGGCTTCCACCTTTACGTCCATCCTAATCTCTGCGCTGCACTATTACCAGGCCTGGATTTCCAGTGCAACCTCCAGAGCCTCACCCTCAAATTCGGCGGGCCCTTACCACCCCTCACTGTGTGCGGCCTCACGACCCTAAAGGTCGACCCCCCCTTCCTCTTTGCCAATCTAACTTCGGATTGCAAACCCACCAGGAGCAGATGGCACAGCACCCAGGACAAGACCGCCATCAGGTCCGAGGTCCAGCGGCTGCTTCGGGAGGGTATTATCCAGCCCAGTAACAGCCCCTGGAGAGCTCAAGTGGTAGTCGTTAAAACTGGGAGAAGTATAGCATGGTCGTGGACTACAGCCAGACCATCAATCGGTACACGCAGCTCGACGCGTACCCCCTCCCACGCATATCTGATATGGTCAACCAAATTGCGCAGTACCGGGTCTTCTCGATGATTGACCTAAAATCCGCCTACCACCAGCTCCCCATTCGTAAATCAGACCGTCCATACACTGCCTTCAAGGCGGACGGTCGTCACTATCACTTCCTCAAGGCTCCTGTGGTGAATTATAAACACTAATAATCCACACTGTATTGTACAACATGTGTTGAGCCTGTACCTTGTACTAGATCATGTGTAGTTGCGCGGCTCTACCCATAGGGGGAGATGAGGAGCTTGTACTGGGCTCCATCCTTGGCTCCACCCATGGCTCTGCCCATGGCTCCTCCCCCTAACTGGGAGTAGAAAGGTTGCTGTTGTGAGCCTGCCTGCCAGATCATCTAGAGTTCATCTTGTCACAGGCAGGCTCTGTTGTAAGACGATTAAAACCACTGTTCGCTTCTAACCACGTGTCGCGTGAATTGATGGTCTCATCAGTTCCCTTCGGCGTCACTGACGGGGTCTCGGTCTTCCAAAGGGAGATGGACCGAATGGCTGACCGGTACGGTTTGCGGACCACTTTTCCGTACCTAGACAACGTAACCATCTGTGGCCATGATCAGCAGGACCATGATGCCAACCTTGCTAAATTCCTCCGCACCACCACTCTCCTCAACCTCACCTACAATAAGGAGAAGTGTGTGTTCAGCACGACCCGCTTAGCCATCCTCGGCTATGTGGTCCAGAACAGAGTTCTGGGGCCCGATCCAGACCGCATGCGCCCCCTCATGGAGCTTCCCCTCCCCCACTGCCCCAAGGCACTCAAACACTACCTGGGGTTCTTTTCTTACTACGCTCAGTGGGTCCCAAACTACACGGACAAGGCCCTCCCACTCATTCAGTCCACCTATTTTCCCCTTACGGCCGAGGCGCAACAGGCCTTCGCCCGTATCAGAGCAGACATAGCCAAGGCCGGGATGCATGCAGTAGAAGATACACTGCCCTTCCAAGTAGAAAGCGACGCATCAGACGTCGCACTTGCAGCCACCCTCAATCAGACAGGCAGACCTGTGGCGTTCTTTTCCTGCACCCTTCATGCCTCTGAAATTCGGCACTCATCCGTCGAAAAGGAGGCCCAAGCTATCGTTGAAGCTGTGCGGCATTGGAGGCATTACCTGTCCGGCAGGAGATTCGCTCTCCTCACTGACCAACGGTCGGTAGCCTTCACGAGAATCGAGCTCTCCACCTATAATTACGAGATTTTGTATCGCCCCGGCAAACTCAACGAGCCCCCAGACACCCTATCCCGAAGTACATGTGCCAACACACAAGTAGACCGACTCCGGGCCCTACACGACAGCCTTTGTCACCTAGGGGTCACACGGTTGTACCATCTTGTCATGGCTCGCAATCTGCCCTACTCCGTCGAGGAAGTACGGACAGTCACAAGGGACTGCCAGGTCTGTGCGGAATGCAAGCCGCACTTCTACCGGCCGGACTGTGCGTGCCTGGTGAAGGCCTCCCGCCCCTTTGAACGCCTCAGCGTGGATTTCAAAGGGCCTCTCCCCTCCACTGACTGAAACACGTATATTCTCAGTGTGGTCGATGAGTACTCCAGGTTCCCCTTCACCATCCCATGCCCCGATATGACGTCTGCCACCGCCATCAAGGCCCTCAACATAATCTTCGCTCTGTTCGGTTTCCCCGCCTACATCCACAGTGACTAGGGATCCTCATTCATGAGTGATGAGCTGCGTCAGTTCCTGCTCAGCAGGGGTATCGCCTCCAGCACGATGACCAGCGACAACCCCCGGGGAAACGGGCAGGTAGAGAGGGAGAACGGGACGGTTTGGATGGCCGTCCAGCTGGCCCTATGGTCCAGGAACCTCCCAGTCTCTCGCTGGCAGGAGGTCCTCCCTGATGCACTACACTCCATCCGGTCATTACTATGCACCGCTACGAATATCACACTGTGGTGATCCACTGTGTAATTGTGTGTGTGCCTGTATTAGGGGATGTACAGTAGTACCTATACTACAGGTTCGCCAGGCCCCTGCCGGCTAGCTCCACCCACAAGGAGCCGTATAAATATGCATGACTTCTCCTGAGCAGCAATTCTACCAGCTGCAGTCGGAGGATAAACATCTAACTGTAATAAAGCCTCTATTGTACCCATTCGAGTCTTTAGTACGATTGATAGCTCATCACACACCCCATGAACGTCTTTTTGCCTTCCCCAGAAAGTCCACATCCGGGGTGTCTCTCCCGACTTGGCTCACAGCTCCAAAACCGGTCCTGCTCCGTGGGCACATCCGACTCCACAAGGCAGAACCTGTTGGTGGACAGGGTACACTTGCTCCATGCCAACCCCCAGTATGCCGATGTGGCATACCCCAACGGCCGCCAAGGGACCTGGCTGCAGCAGGTTCCACCCATACACACTTGCCCGGACAGGCGCCATCCTCCCCACCCCCGGCACTTCCAACATTAACCCCACCAGGACCATCCCTCCTTCCCCTGCCCACGCAAGAGGATTTCGGCACTCTCCCGGAGTCACCCAACATCAGGCCGGCATCGACGTCGCCAGCATCGACATCGCCGCAACCGTTACATCGCTCCCAGCGGAACATCAAGGCACCAAACCGGTTGAACCTCTAACTGGCACCGGACTTACAATAGACATTTTTTTCATCTCCTTTCTAATAAAACACTGTACGTAATTTTCACTACTGTATACAGTTCTCCACCACTCCCGCCGGACTCATTTTTAACAGAGGGTGAATGTGGTAAACCACTTTTACACCTGTATTAGGTGATGTAAGGTAGGACCTGTACTACAGGTTCGCCGGTAGCCCCTGCCTGCTGGCTCCGCCCAGGAAGAGGAGTATAAATATGCATGTACTCCATTCAGCTGCCATTTCGCCAGCTGCTGTAGGAGGCCACGCCTCTTACTGCAATACAGCCAGAGTTGTACCCAATCTGAGTCCTTGTACAATTAATCGTGCATCAGTGTGACATGGGGAGGGAGTGGGGCCAGTGTTTTATGTGACACGGGGAGGGAGCGGGGACTGTGTGTGCTGTGACACGAGGAGGGAGCGGGGACGGTGTTTGGTGTGACACAGGGCCGGGGATGGTGTTTGGTGTGACACGGGGAGGGAGCGGGGACGGTGTTTGGTGTGACACGGGGAGGGAGCGGGGACGGTGTTTGGTGTGACACGGGAAGGGAGCGGGGACGGTGTTTGGTGTGACACGGGGAGGGAGCGGGGACGGTGTTTGGTGTGACACGGGAAGGGAGCGGGGACGGTGTTTGGTGTGACACGGGAAGGGAGCGGGGACAGTGTTTGGTGTGACACGGGAAGGGAGCGGGGACAGTGTTTGGTGTGACAAGGGAGGGAAATGGAGGGCAGTAGTTGGAGTGTGGCCCTGGCTGAGGGAACTGGAAGCCTGTCTCCCGGGGATGATTTTTCCGAGATGGTTGGGGTGGCGAACAGCTGGATGATGGATTTTATGTATTACTGTTTGTGCCGGTATTTCGGGGCCGGGATGTACGAGGAATTCCGGATGATGAGGGACGCCATGAACGGTCAGTATCTTTGATCAAACCGATGCTGCAGTGAAGGCTCCAATCCTTTGCAGGTTAACCACGGCCTTTCCCCCTCGCTGGGCGCACGCTAACTGAAACTACTTCATCCATGGTCCTGCCAAACCCCACTGTCAGGAATCCGCTGCCTGAAACTTCCCTGTTTTTGCCCTTTTCCCTCCCAATGTTCTCCGTCTTCCCCGGAGCGCTGGCTTCATTGACCAACATGAGGCTTGTGTTGAACTGACAGCCAGTTTAACTATAGGAGTATCGCAGCCAACCTCCCCTGACATTTGAAATAGAAATACATAGTTAAAAATTCAAGTAAACTGTGACCATTCTTCAGGGCTGAATAGAAGTTAGAAATGTGATGGATTTTGTGCTATTGAGAGAAGGGAGGGCAAGCAAGAATGGAAGGGAAAGTTTTGAGTAGTGTGGATTAAATAACAAATGTCACTTGAGGAAGGAGCAGTGCTCCGAAAGCTCGTGTTTGAAACAAACCTGTTGGACTTTAACCTGGTGTTGTAAGACTTCTTATTATGGAATAAAATATAACGGGAAGGGTAATGGCTGTAGTAAATAGACAAAGCATTGGTCCAAAGTGATTGTTAACATGACAGCACAGTGGTTAGCACTGGTGTTTCACAGCTCCAGGGTCCCAGGTTTGATTCCCGGCTTGGGTCACTGTCTGTGTGGAGTCTGCGCGTTATCCCTGTGTTTGCGCGGGTTTCCTCTGGGTGCTCCGGTTTCCTCCCACAGTCCAAAGATGTGTAGGTTAGATGGATTGGCCATGCTAAATTGTCCTTTGTGTCCAAAAAGGTTAGATGGAGTTAACTGGGTTACGGGGAGAGGGTGGAGGTGTGGGCTTAAGTAGGGTGCTCTTGCCAAGGCCGGTGCAGACTCGATGGGCCAAAAGACCTCCTTCTCCACTGTAAATTCTATGATTTAAAAAATAGCAAATTGGTACATTATTCTGTTATTAAGTTTCACCATGGACTAATGCTTTGTTTCTTTATGGCAACCATTCCCACTCCCATAAGACATAGGAGCAGAATTAGGCCACTTGGCCCATCGAGTCTGCTCCGCCGTTCAATCGTGGCTGCTATTTTCTCATCCCCATTCTCCTGCCTTCTCCCCATAACCCCTGATCCCCTTATTAATCAAGAACCTATCTATCTTTATCTTAAAGATACTCAATGAATTGGCCTCCACAGCCTTCTTCAATGGCAAAGAGTTCCACAGATTCACCACCCTCTGGCTGGAAAAATTCCTTCTCATCTCTGTTTTAAAGGATCGTCCCTTTAATCTGAGATGGTGTCCTCTGGTTCTAGATTTTCCTACAAGTGGAAAAATTGTACTTCATCACCCCCTGCCCTTTGCCATATGTCTTCTTTGTTACTTAATGTCTTCCATCCTCAAGCCTACACCCCAAACCTTGCGTTTTGTTCTTCCTTCCCCCGCCTTTCAAAAGTATAAAACATTCATAACACTCTTAAGACCTGAAGAGTCACATTTGACTCGACATTAGTCCAGTAAGAAACAGGAACTCCAGCTAATATGAGCATAGGAAGGCATGGATGCCAAATAGTATGAAGTTGAAACCAACCACTGACTGGTAATTAAACCTGGACCCTTTTCACAAACCCTTTCATTGTAGCATGCATATGTTTGAAATTTGTGGTTGCCTTCACTCTGTCAGTTCCGTCCAAACCTGTGATCTTGGATGGAAAAGCTTTATGAGCATGAGCTTCTCTGATGCACCATTTCAAGAACCAATGGAAACTTTGTCGCAGGGATGGGTGTGTCCATGTGTGGGTGCCATGCCACATCAACGTTAATACCAATACACCCCTTAATAATCCCAGGGATAGCTGTTCCTGTTGCAGACTTCAAATCCTTACCAAGATGGGGTTTTGTTCAAATGTGGGCCAACTTGGCACTTCAGCTTAAGGTCCCATATGGTCATCTTTACTTTCTGTAGCATCCCTGTAAAATCATCCTCACAGTTCCTGCAGCAATGTAGACAGTCACTGCAAACTGATGTAAAGGAAGTTGCCTTTTGTAATCCAGGTCATGCAACTGGTGGAAGAAAATGTCACAGTACACATGATCTTGGAAGATTTGCAATGTGTCAGTATATCTTTGGCGTCTCAAGGTGGAAAGTCAGAGCTTGGATGTGAGCACACATCACCAATGGTTACCTTGCCAAAGTGGGAGACTCGAGTCAAGCAGACACCCAGTGCCTCTCACTGTCCTGAAAAAAAACAATAAATTTCCTCTGCATTTTCAAACAGATCAAAGGCAGCACGGTAGCATGGTGGTTAGCATAAATGCTTCGCAGCTCCAGGGTCCCAGGTTCGGTTCCCGGCTGGTTCACTGTCTGTGCGGAGTCTGCACGTCCTCCCCGTGTGTGCGTGGGTTTCCCCCGGGTGCTCCGGTTTCCTCCCACAGTCCAAAGATGTGCGGGTTAGGTGGATTGGCCATGCTAAATTGCCCGTAGTGTCCTTAAAAAAAAGTAAGGTTGGGGGGGGGGGGTTGTTGGGTTACGGGTATAGTGTGGATACGTGGGTTTGAGTAGGGTGATCATTGCTCGGCACAACATCGAGGGCCGAAGGGCCTGTTCTGTGCTGTATTTAAAAAAAAATAGGAGGGATAAAGTGGATCAAAGCTTCAGCTGGTTAATGACCAACAATCTACCTCTATGGTCAATGTCAGGTCATGAAGTGAATTTCATGTTTAGCTCACAGTTCATAGCCATGCACACTCCACTGGACTCCGAGATGATAGCAAATAGATGGTGCTCCTGTTAAAATGATGGGGTGTATCTGGCATAACTTTAACTTGCCACTGGCATCTTAAAAGCCAAGAGCATTTGCCTGTGAGATTATTCATCATAAGGAGCATGTTGGATAGCTTCTATATTCAGCTAGCACAAAGCCAGTTCTGACAACCTGGTGTGACTGAAAAACAACTTACTGCAACTCGGTAAAGGTCTCCTAGAGTCTTCAACAGCAAAGTAATTTTTTAATGAACTACATTTTTTTTTTCTCCACTGCTCGATTTGGCAGTTGACTCAATTATTATGTTTGTGCTGTTACAATCCCATTAGCAACCATTAATGTTTGAAGAGGAAATCTGAACATCCAACAATTAACTGAGAGAACCACATTAAGATTTAATGTTTTTAAACAGAAACAAAGTTTGTATAAAAGTAAATTAAACAAAGCAAGCACCTTTAACTTAACTCTATCACTTATAACTACTGTAAACTCAATTTTACTTTTTTTTTAATATAAATTTTATTGGAATTTTTTACAGAAAATATAAAACGTAACGACAAACAATGAAATGCAACAAAATAACCCATAATAACTGTATCACCCCCAGACCGTATTGACGCATGTATCCCATCCCCCACCCCCCCAACCCCAATGAACAACAGAAGAACTTAAATATAAATTTAAATTAAATAAACAAACATGGTCATCGTCTCCCCCCCCCACACCTTTTCCCTCCCCCCCCCCCCCCCCCCCCCCCGGGTTGCTGCTGCTACTGTCCCCGTACCCTATCGTTGAGCCAGAAAGTCGAGAAAAGGTTGCCACCGCCTAAAGAACCCTTGTACCGACCCTCTCAGGGCGAATTTGATCTTCTCTAGCTTAATGAAACCCGCCATGTCATTGATCCAGGTCTCCACGCTTGGGGGCCTCGCATCCTTCCATTGTAGCAAGATCCTTCGCCGGGCTACTAGGGACGCAAAGGCCAGCACACCGGCCTCTTTCGCCTCCTGCACTCCCGGCTCCACCCCAACCCCAAAAATCGCGAGTCCCCATCCTGGCTTGACCCTGGATCCCACCACCCTCGACACCGTCCTCGCCACCCCCTTCCAGAACTCCTCCAGTGCCGGGCATGCCCAGAACATATGGGCATGGTTCGCTGGACTCCCCGAGCACCTGACACACATGTCTTCACCCCCAAAGAACCTACTCATCCTCGTCCCAGTCATGTGGGCCCGGTGCAGCACCTTGAATTGGATGAGGCTAAGCCGCGCACACGAGGAGGAAGAATTAACCCTCTCCAGGGCATCAGCCCATGTCCCGTCTTCGATCTGTTCCCCCAGTTCCCCCTCCCACTTAACTTTCAGCTCCTCTACTGACGCCTCCTCCGCCTCCTGCATAACCTTGTAGATATCAGATATCTTCCCCTCTCCGACCCAGACCCCCGAAAGCACCCTGTCGCTCACCCCCCCCTCGCGGGAAGCAAAGGGAATCCCTCCACCTGCCGCCTAGCAAATGCCTTTACCTGCAGATACCTGAACATGTTCCCCGGAGGGAGCCCAAATTTCTCCTCCAACTCCCCCAGGCTCGCAAACCTCCCATCAATAAACAGGTCCCTGAGCTGTCTGATGCCCGCTCTGTACCAACCCTGAAATCCCCCATCAATGTTCCCCGGGACGAACTTATGGTTCCCCCTTAACGGAGCCTCCATCGAGCCCCCCACTTCTCCCCTATGTCGCCTCCACTGCCCCCAAATCTTGAGGGTAGCCGCCACCACCGGACTCGTGGTATACCTCATAGGAGGGAGCGGCCACGGCGCCGTTACCAGGGCCCCCAGGCTTGTATCTCCACAGGACGCCCTCTCCATCCGTTTCCATGCTGCCCCCTCCCCCACCATTACCCACTTGCGCACCATCGACACATTGGCCGCCCAATAATACCTCGAGAGATTGGGTAACGCCAACACCCCCCCATCTCTACCCCGCTCCAAGAAGACCCTCTTCACCCTCGGGGTCCCATGCGTCCAAACAAAGCTCATGATGCTGCTAGTCACCCTTCTAAAAAAGGCCCGAGGGATAAAGATGGGCAAACACTGAAAAAGGAACAAGAACCTCGGGAGAACTGTCATTTTGACGGACTGCACTCTACCCGCCAACGATAGCGGCACCATGTCACACCTTTTAAATTCCTCCTCCATTTGTTCCACCAGCCTGGTAAAATTAAGCTTATGGAGAGTCCCCCAACTCCTGGCCACCTGCACCCCCAGGTATCTGAAACTCTTCACTGCCCTCTTAAACGGGAGTCTCCCAATTCCCTCCTCCTGATCACCCGGGTGTACTACAAATACCTCACTCTTGCCTAAATTTAACTTATAGCCCGAGAAGCCCCCAAATTCCGCTAACAGCTCCATCACCCCCGGCATTCCCCCTTCTGGATCCGCCACATACAACAGCAGGTCGTCCGCATACAGCGATACACGATGTTCCTCCCCACCCCGCACCAGACCCCTCCATCTCCCTGACTCCCTCAACGCCATAGCCAAAGGTTCAATCGCCAGTGCAAAGTGCAAGGGGGACAGGGGCCACCCCTGCCTGGTCCCACGGTAGAGCCTAAAGTACTCCGATCTCCTTCCATTGGTAACTATACTTGCCATCGGAGCCGCGTAGAGCAGCCTCACCCATTTGATGAATCCCTCCCTGAATCCGAACCGCTCCAACACCTCCCACAGGTACCCCCACTCAACTCTATCAAACGCTTTCTCCGCATCCAGCGCCACCACTATCTCCGCCTCCCCCTCCACTGCCGGCATCATAATAACATTTAGCAGTCTCCGCACATTCGTGTTGAGCTGCCGTCCCTTGACAAATCCTGTCTGATCCTCGTGTATCACCCTTGGCACACAGTCCTCTATCCTGGTGGCCAGGATCTTCGCCAGCAACTTAGCGTCAACATTGAGGAGCAAGATAGGCCTGTATGATCCACACTGCAAGGGGTCCTTATCCCGCTTTAGGATCAGAGAGATCAGTGCCCGCGACATCGTCGGGGGCAAAGCCCCCCCCCTCCCATGCCTCATTGAAGGCTCGCACCAACAGGGGACCCACCAGATCCGCATACTTTTTATAAAATTCCACCGGGAACCCGGCCGGCCCCGGCGCCTTACCTGACTGCATTTGTCCAATCCCCCTGACTAGCTCCTCCAACTCTATCGGCGCCCCCAGCCCCTCTACCAGCTCCTCTTGAACCCTTGGGAACCATAGCCTGTTCATGAAGCTCTCCATCCCCCCTCTCCCCATCGGAGGTTCTGACCGGTACAGTTCCTCGTAGAAGTCCCTAAAGACCCCATTTACTTCTGTCCCCTTCTGCACTACATTCCCACCCCTATCCGTCACTCCACCAATTTCCCTAGCCGCATCTCGCCTGCGGAGCTGATGCGCCAACATCCTGCTCGCCTTCTCCCCATACTCATACACAGTGCCCTGCGACCTCCTCCACTGTGTCTCCGCCTTTCTGGTGGTCAACAAGTCAAATTTGGCCTGCAACCTACGCCGTTCCCCCAGCAACCCCTCCTCCGGTGCCTCCGCGTATCTCCTGTCCACATCCAGGAGCTCCCCCACCAGTCTCTCCCTCTCCTTCCTCTCCCTCCTTTCCCTATGGGCCCGGATGGAGATCAGCTCCCCCGGATCACTGCTTTCAGAGCCTCCCAGACCATCCCCACCCGGACCTCCCCCGTGTCGTTGGTATCAAGATACCCCTCAATACTTCCCCGGACCCTCCTACACACCTCCTCATCAGCCAGCAGCCCCACATCCAGGCGCCAGAGCGGGCGCTGGTCCCGCGCCTCCCCCATCTCCAGATCAACCCAGTGCGGAGCATGGTCTGAAATTGCTATGGCCGAATACTCTGCATCCTGCACCTTCGGGATCAATCCCCTGCTCAGGATGAAAAAATCTATTCGGGAATAGACCCTATGGACATGGGAGAAAAAGGAATACTCCCGCGCTCTCGGCCTCCCAAACCTCCAGGGATCTACCCCTCCCATCTGGTCCATAAACCCCCTCAGTACTTTGGCCGCCGCCGGTCTCCTACCCGTCCTTGAACTGGACCGGTCCAGTGGGGGATCCAGCACTGTGTTAAAGTCTCCCCCCAACAAGCTCCTCATGAAGCCGGCATCATCCCAATTCGGGGCATATACATTAACCAGCACCACCTTCTCTCCCTGCAGCCTACCCTTCACCATAATATATCTACCCTCCTTGTCCGACACCACCTCAGCCGCCTCGAACGCCACCCTCTTCCCCACCAGAATCGCCACCCCCCGGTTCTTCGCGTCCAATCCTGAGTGAAAAACCTGCCCCACCCACCCCTTCCTCAGACGAACCTGGTCCGCCACCTTCAAGTGGGTCTCCTGGAGCATAGCCATGTCCGCCTTCAGCCCCTTCAGATGAGAAATTACCCTAGTTCTCTTAACCGGCCCATTCAGCCCCCTCACGTTCCGGGTAATCAGCCGGATCAGAGGGCAACCCGCCCCCCTCCCCCGCCGGCTAGCCATAGGTTATCGACTGCTCGCCCCAGGCCAGCTCGCCCCGCCTGACCCGTTCCCCATGGCGATAACGGCTCTCCTCTACCCCCCTGGCCCACGCCAGCTCCTTCCTGGCCATTCCAGCAGCAACCCGGTATCCCCCCCCCACCCCCCCAGGCTAGGACCCCTCCTAGCCGCGACGCACCCTCCATGGTACTTCCGTGAGTCAGCTGACTTTTGCTGACCCGGCAGCTCCTGCCAAAACCCATCTCCTCCCGGCATGGGGTCATCCCCCTCTTGCCACACCTCCTTGGCACCGCTTCAGCGCGGGAAAGAAAACCAGTAGAGGCCACGCCCCCACCTCCAGCTCCGCCCCCCCTGCCCCGCAGCGCGGACAACCAGAGGAAAGCCCGCGCTTTCACACTGCCACACCCCACGCAGCTCCTCAAAATCCAGTTTCACCCCAACCCCCAGCCCCGTACAGAAGAGAACATATAAAGCACATACCCCCAACGTTCCCCACATACCCCACACCCACACCCAACAGACAAACCCATCCGGAAACAGAGCAAAAAGAAAACCAGCATAAAAAAAACACGTGTCAAAATTGAAGAACAGCAAAAGCAAAAACAGCATCGGCCATAGTGTGTCCCCAGACCCTAGTTCGAGTCCAGCTTCTCCGCCTGTACAAAGGCCCATGCCTCCTCCGGGGACTCAAAGTAGTGGTGCCGGTCCTTATATGTCACCCACAGACGCGCAGGCTGCAGCATTCCAAATCTGACCACCTTCGCATGCAGCACCGCCTTCGTCCGGTTGAACCCGGCCCGCCGCTTTGCCACCTCCGCACTCCAGTCCTGGTAGATTCGCACCACCGAATTCTCCCACTTGCTGCTCCTCTCTTTCTTGGCCCAGCGCAGCACACACTCCCGGTCACTAAATCGATGGAACCGCACCAGCACCGCCCGCGGGGGTTCATTTGCCTTAGGCCTCCTGGCCAGCACTCTGTGAGCTCCCTTAAGCTCCAGGGGCAAATGGAAGGACCCCGCTCCCATCAACAAGCTCAACATCGTGGTCATGTACGACGGGAGATCCAACCCTTCCAGCCCCTCCGCCAGGCCCAGGATCCTCAAATTCTTTCGCCTCATGCGAACGTCCAGCTCCTCCAAGCGGTCTTGCCACTTTTTGTGAAGTGCCTCGTGCAACTCCACTTTCCCCACGAGGACCACGGCCTCCTCCTCCCGCTCAGCGGCCTGCTGCTGCAACTCCCGAATGGATACCTCCTGAGCCGCCTGAGCCCCAAGCAGCCTGTTGGTAGTCGCATTCAGGGAGTCCAGCTACTCGGCCTTCAGCTCCTCAAAACAGCGCAGAAGAGAGGCCTGCTGCTCCTGCGCCCACTTCCACCAGTCCTCGGGTGTTCCGCCGGCCACCATTTTGTCCTTCTTCCCCCGCTTTTCTTGGGGAGCTGCTGCAGCTTTTTCCTTTGCCCCACTCCGGGTGAGCACCATAAATTATGGGGAATGCTCCTCTAGGATTCGTCGAGACAGCGCCGTTTGAGGCCCTCAAATCGGCCCAAAAGTCCTTAAGTAGCAGGAGCTGCGGTGCAGCTTAGCCGCAACTACAAAGCCGATTTTCTGACCCCTCCACTCCTAGTCCAGGCCATCCACCGGTGGAGAATCTGAGAAGGAGAGTTCCCACACGGGGAAAAGTCCAAACAGCACCACTACGAGCCCTTAAAAGAGCCCCAAAGTCCGAAAATAGTGGGAGCCACTGAACGTGCGGCTTAGCTCCGCATCACCGCTACCGGAAGTCCGTCTCCGCTTCTTCAATGGCCTTGGTGAGATCTCTTCACAGTTCTTCCCTCTGCTGCTAGAATTCAGCTTTCATAAAGGCCCTCAGGTCAGCTTGAGACCTATAAGCTGGCCCTTCCCCCGCTTGCATGCTTGCAGAGGCTTTCGTTTGCTGCTGTTCAGACAAATCTTGCACTGTTTCTGAGGGTCTGATAACCAAGAAACATCCTATTCCTGGGGGAAAATACTCCTTGAACCTTCACCCACGCCTTTTCATCGAAATTCCAACCCGTGCTGCCCAAAAAAGAGCTCTTTTCTGCAACCTTAGGCAGGAGCTGCCTATGTGTGCACACTCACTGCATGATGCACACCGGAAGTCTCAATTTTACTTTTTAACTCCTACCACCACCCAATAGTTTGCTTTTCTGATTGGAGGGCTGTGACTAGTGGTGTTCCGCAGGGATCAGTGCTGGGACTGTTGCTGTTTGTAGTATATATAAATGATTTGGAGGAAAATGTAACTGGTCTGATTAATAAGTTTGCGGACGACACAAAGGTTGGTGGAATTGCGGATAGCGATGAGGACTGTCAGAGGATACAACAGGATTTAGATCATTTGGAGATTTGGGCGGAGAGATGGCAGATGGAGTTTAATCCGGACAAATGTGAGGTAATGCATTTTGGAATGTCTAATACAGGTAGGGAATATACAGTGAATGGCAGAACCCTCGAGTATTGACAGTCAGAGAGATCTTGCTGTACAGGTCCACAGGTCACTGAAAGGGGCAACACAGGTGGAGAAGTTAGTCAAGAAGGCATACGGCATGCTTGCCTTCATTGGCCGGGGCATTGAGTATAAAAATTGGCAAGTCGTGTTGCAGCTGTATAGAACCTTAGTTAGGCCACACTTGGAGTATAGTGTTCAATTCTGGTCGCCACACTACCAGAAGGGTGTGGAGGTTTTAGAGAGGGTGCAGAAGAGATTTACCAGAATGTTACCTGGTATGGCATTGGCTATGAGGAGAGGTTGAATAAACTTGGTTTGTTCTCACTGGAACGAAGGAGGTTGAGGGGCGACCTGATAGAGGTCTACAAAATTATGAGGGGCATAGACAGAGTGGATAGTCAGAGGCTTTTTCCCAGGGTAGAGGGGTCAATTTCTAGGGGGCATAGCTTTAAGGTGCGAGGGGCAAGGTTTAGAGGAGATGTACGAGGCAAGTTTAGAGTAGTGGGTGCCTGGAACTCGCTGCTGGAGGTGGTGGTGGAAGCAGGAACGATAGAGAAGTTTAAGGGGCATCTTGACAAATACATGAATAGGATGGGAATAGAGGGTTACGGACCCGGGAAGTGTAGAAGATTTTACTTGAGTCGGGCAGCATGGTCGACGCAGGCTTGGAAGCCGAAGGGCCTGTTCCTTTGCTGTACTTTTCTTTATACTTTGTTCTTTGTTTCCCTTAGAAAATCTTGAAGGAACGGCATGCTGGTGGAGTGATTAGCACTGCTGCATCACAGGACTGAGGACCCAGGTTCGATCCCAACCCTGGGTCATTGTCCGTATGGAGTTTGCACATTATCCCCATGTCTGCGTGGGTCTCACCCCCACAACCCAAAAATGTGCCGACTAGGTGAACTGGTCATGTGAATTGCCCCTTAATTGGATAAAAAAAGAAGAATTGGCACTCTAAATTTATTTAAAAAAAAAGGAAATCTTGAAAGTTCATTCACTTATCCTGGGACAAACTTTCAATATTCCACAGGCCCTCCAAAGTTTAATTTGATTATGCTTAGTATTCCAGCTGTTCCTCTAAGGCAAGATTTCATGGAGGTCCTTCCATTAGCTTTTTGGCTACCTGACCCTCCTTTCTTTATAGACCTCATGCCTGCAGCTACCTCAGTCACTTTGGGTTGCCGTCAGGTACCCAACTGTTTTCCCACAGCTGTCCAAGCTAACTCTGCTGACTATTTCAGCTACAAGACATTGTAATGCCCACTGTCGATTTCTTACTGGCTGCATGTTAGAGAAAATCGTCTAGCTGCTTTTCCCTGAGCCACTACTCACATTCCACGTGGCAAATGATTAAGTTAATAATTTCTTTGCTTGAAGAGGTGGTCTACCTGACACAACACCTCCTGTTGCCTCTCAATCTGGTGAGACAGTCCACCAAAGCAAAGCTGCAGATGCATCTGTCCGACTCCCACTGCTTGTTACTGTCACCAAAAATACAGATAAATGAAACAAAAAAACCTTCTAATCAAGACTCCACCCTGACTCACTATCTCTATGACAATGCGGCATGCTTTGGGATGGGGATGGTTCAAACAGAAATGCAACTAAATTATTTTGTCTTCAACGCAGCTCTTTGATTCAGTAACTCATGATCAATTTGTATTGCTAATTGAATTTTTCAATTGCCTCTACCAACATTTCTGACCCTGTTAAGGAACTCTCTTATTTACAATCTAGTTTTACAATCATTTGACCTGGGAACTTCATACACAATTTAAATATTTTATTGAAGTGAGTGTAGGCCTTCTGGATCCATTGCAAGCCCAGTGATTCTTCATTTACTGTGTTTTACGCTTCTACCCCTGACCTTCCAAGATAAACATAGGTTAACTTTTAATTATAATTAACTCCCAAGCATGTTTATAGTGCATTCACTTGAGATATCTACGAATTTCTTAACCAGATCTCTCTCCTCCCCCCCCCCCCCCCCATTTATCTACAATTACAATTTTAATTCTACTTCCTGACATTCCTCCTACAGTGTAATTCTGGAAAAACATGCATTTGGAGAACAGACCCACCTTCAATTTGATTGTTTTTAAAATGCCTTCAGAAAGGTCGACTAGCGCTTAGCCATTGCTGCATCAATTTAGACTGGGCGTGCAATGGAAGAAGCAGGCAAAGAAACATTAGTGAGGGAGCAACCATTGCCAGCCCCAAGTCGGGTTATGCTTGAGCTAGGATATCTATTGATTCATCCGCAGTAAGGTGTGATTCGTGAGTGTCTTGTTGACGAGTGAGTGAATATTCTGAAATATTATAGGAATGCCTTTAGCAAAAATACATTTAATTTAGCAAAAAAAAATTAATATATTTTGTGTGAGTTACACAAACTTTGAATACAGTAATTATGAAAAATATATACTTTTTCTTTTAGGTTTTGTTCAACACCCGTCCATTATAGAGACCAAACAGACAAAGAAGGTGCATGTCTGCCAAATCCTGTCCCGAATTGTTGAAGGGAAAAATCTCGGTAATTAACTTATTTTTATTAAATGGTTTTATTTTCTCCAATGCCAGATTTAAGTTAGTTGGAGATCCAAGTTGTCCTGTGATATATGTAGTTTTATCAAATGATATAAATTATAGTTATTAACAGCCATACATTTTCTGTAGCGACATGCTTGAAAGCAATGAATACACAAAATGTGAGTACTCCCTCCTACAGTTGTTTTTAAATTCATTAATGCTATGTGGATATCGCTGGCAAGACCATTTTTTGCCCATCCCTAATTTTCCTACAAAAATTGCTGCTGAACTGTTGTAGTCCATGTGCTGTGGGTACTCCCACAGTTCAGTTATGGGAATGAGTTCCAGGATTTTGATCCAGTGACAGTAATGGAACGGCGATGTATTTCCCAGTCAGGATAGTGAGTAGCTTGACAGGGAACTTCCAGGTGGCGGTGGTCTTGTGTGTCTGCTGCCCTTGTTCTTCTAGATGATAGCGGTCATTGGTTTGTAAGGTGTGTCTCAGGAGGCCTGGTGAGTTCCTGCAATGCATCTTGTAGATGGTACACACTGCTGTTACTCTGCATCGATGGTGGAAGGTGAATGTTTGTGGATGGTCTGCCAATCAAGCTGGCTGCTTTGTCCTGTAAGGAGTCATGCGAGTCCCTTTGCAATCTCACTTGGGTTCAAAGCCATACTCTGGATGTGACAGGAATGAATGAATATGACCAGTAATGTGTTAAAACACAAATTTTCATGGCAGCGAGGACCCGGGTTCGATCCTGGCCTCGGGTCACCGTCCATATGGAGTTTGCACGTTCTCCCCGTGTCTGCGTGAGTCTCACTCCCACAACCCAAAGATGTGCAGGGTAGGTGGATTGGCCATGCTAAATTGCCCCTTAATTGGAAAAAAGCCAAATTGGATACTCTAAAATTATTATTTTTTTAAAAATAAAACAACAATTTAATTGAATTATGATCGCAATAACAATAACAGTTATAATTGGTAATATACAAAAAGTAATCAGAGGAAGAGAGGAAAGTCAGATTTCTGTTTAAGCATAAACAAAAGCCCTAATTTGATCTTTTCCTCAACAGCTCACCAAAGTTGGTAATCTTCCATTGCTTCAAGCCTTACCACATAAGATTGCTCTGTCCTGGCCCATAGCCCAAGAGTCACTGGAGGCAGTAGAACAATACCTCTGATCACAAACAAAAGACAACTCATTTTAGTATTCCAGCTTGAAAAATGGAAAACAAAAGATTAAGTCTAATCACCAGCTGCATGTCACTTCAACTGAGTAACAAGGTCTAGAAAAACAAGTCACCACTGATTATTATTGATTAATTAATCAAAGCACAAGGTGGGTTCAGATCAATGCCTACCAAGTAAGAAAATTCAAAATGACTAATATTGTACGATATGCTTAAACTTAGAGCAAAGCAGAAATAAAATGCAAAATACAGAATTTCAAAAAATAGTGGTTGCAGGCCCTAGGTCTACAGTGTCAAACTTCTTGAGTGTAATTGGAGCTGAATTCATCCAGGCAAGTGGAAATTATTCTACCATACTCTTTACTCGTGCCTTGTACATGGTGAACTGGCTTTGGGAAGTCAGGAGGTGAGTTACTCGATACAGAATTCCTAACCTCTGATCTGCTTTTGTAGCCACAGTATGTATATGGCTAGTCCAGTTCAGTTTCTGGTCAATGGAGACCCCCAAGATGTTGATGGTGAGGAATTCAGCAATGGTAATGCCATTGAATGTCATGGGGTGATGGTTAGATTCTCTGTTATTGGAGATGGTCATCACCTGGATATGTGTGACGTGAATGCTTGCCCAAGCCTGGCACGTCTTTCTGCATTTGGACATGGACTGCTTCAGTATCTGAGGAGTCATGAATGGTGCTGAACATCGTGCAGTCATCAGGGAACACCCCCACGTCTGACCTAATAATAGACGGAAGGCCATTGATGAAGCAGCTAAAGATAGTTGGGCCTAGGACAGTTGGATCAATTACACTTCATGAGTCATCTGCAAAATATTAAAATCATATTTTTCATAAACACGAATCACAACTGGAGCAGAATATTTTGTTTTGAGTATTAATTTTGTAATTCATGTTAAACATATCTGCAGACGATTGATGGATATGCAACTCTCAATCACAAAGCAGACAAAACTTCAATAGCTTCATTACTGGCAGGAAACCTTGCACACCACACAATGAATTTTAGTGATGTGAAAATGTGTGATTCCAGTTTTGGACCAGCAGGGGTTTAGATATTCTCTTGACTGTAAACTCGTTTTCAGTGATAGGATTGAGGATTGGCAACAGTGCAAACATGAGATACAATCTTTGCTTTGTAAAAAAAAATCTTGTAAACGTTGAGCATGGGTTTAAACCGCATACGGATCATAAGTATTAGGTGTAGAGAGTGTTGAAATTTGGTTCTGTAGCAGACGAAACAGTACGCTAACAGAAAGTGATATGTTTCATTCAGAAGCATGGAGGTCCAGGCATACATGTATTCACATACATATTCATTGAATTATGATGGGCGGCACGGTAGCACAGTGGTTGGCACAGTTACTTCACAGTTGCTTCACAGCTCCAGGGTCCCAGATTCGATTCCCGGCTTGGGTCACTGTCAGTGCGGAGTCTGCACGTTCTCCCCGTGTCTGCGTGGGTTTCCTCCGGGTGCTCCGGTTTCCTCCCACAGTCAAAAGATGTGCAGGTTAGGTGGATTGGCCATGATAAATTGCCCATGGTATCCTAAAAAAGGTTAGCTGGGGTTATGGGGATAGGTGGAGGTGTGGTCTTAAGTAGGGTGTTCTTTCCAAGAGCCGGTGCAGACTCGATGGACTGAATGGCCTCCTTCTGCACTGTAAATTCTATGTTATAATTTCTAAATGTTTTGATAATGCTGTAGCACTTCAGACTTCAAACTGTTCGCTTGAAGTTCAACACCATCCAAAACAAAATAGATCCAGCTTAATTGATACTTCATTCATCACCTCAAAGAGTCACTCCCTTTGCCACTCCACAGCACTGTAGCAGCAGGGTGTACCATTTCAAAAAACGTAATGTAGTAACCTGCCATGCTGTTCTGATAGAACCGTCCAATCCCATGACCTCTACCACCTGGAAGGACATCTTCTGTAGGCACACGGACACACCACCAGCTATGCATTCTTCAGCATGAGTTGGAAATATATTATGATTCAGGTGGAGATCAGTAACTTTAAAACTTAAATTCAAACACTCAGTTATCAACTGAAAGAATTACACCACAAGATTTGCTGTGTCAAACAAAGGTTTTCTGTGCGGGTGTCATACAAAGCAAGTACGACTAACTTAATGCTGTATTTTGTCAACGCTTTTCTCCTGAAAGACTCAATAGGATGCTCCCTGTTCTACTTTTATTTCCACCCAAGAATTCCCCTATATTTCACAGGAACTTGAGCGTTCCATCATTTCTGGGACCAAACCAAGGTGTTTTACAGGTATCAGGAATTCACTTTGTTACTCAGTGTCCCCACTACTTTCCAGATATTTCTTGAGCCCCTCCACAAGCATTTGTCTAGGCAGCCCTCTAACTTTCTTTAAATACCTCATGATTATGGGCATAACTCAAGCATAGATCTCACTCTAGCTTAATGATTCTACATCCAGAAAATATCCTTACTTTCTGATAGCCCTCTACTACTGTTCTTTAGCTGCTGACCCAACCTTCAACCTCAAAACTGTTCTCTAGTTTTATTTCTGTGGACTTCCGGTGACATTGATGTGCTGAGCAGGCACACATCAGATAGCAAGAAGACACTTTGTGCCCAAAATATCGATAACAAAATAACCCCAATAGAAGAAAGAGAACAACTACAAAAAATGCCAGCGAACGGAAGCTCAAGAGGCCAAAAGGAAAGCAGAAGTGGCGGAAAGGGCCACGAACAGCGAACCGGCGGACCTGTGAGGCAAGGAGGCCCCAGCCGCCAAAGCGAGGGGGAGACCATTAACTCGAGCATCGGCCACCCCCTCGCCACCTGGAGATGGATGGAAGACCTTCCTCAAGAAGGAGCTGGCCGCCTTGAAAGAGGCAATCAGAATCTAGATCCAGCTGGTGGTTAAGATGGTGCTGACGGAGGTGATGGTCACCCGACAAAAGATGATTGACGGACTGGGGAAGAAAGTGGAGGCATGGGAGGACGATCCATGACCTCGAGAGAGCTCGACGGACCAGAGCGACAGGATCATCGCTCTGTAAGCAGAGCTGAAAAGGTTGGTGGCAGCCCAAAGCAGCTTGAAGGAGAAAGTCGAGGACCAGGAAAATAGGTCCCGATGGCAAAACGTGCGGATGGTGGGCCTGCCAGAAGGCATCGAGGACAGAGACCTAACAGACTACATCGTCCAAATGCTGGGCAACCTAGTTGGGAGAGACAGCTTCCCCAGCCCCCCCAGAACTCGACAGGACACACGGGTCACTCAGACCGAAGCCCAAGGCTGGGGAGCAGCCGAGAGCAATCATCGCAAAGCTCCACCGATGCCAGGACCGTGAGAGGATCTTGCGGTGGACAAGCGAGCACATGGGAAGGACATAGAATCCGTATTGATCAAGACACTGGGGCAGACCTGGCAAAATGGGCCAAGTTTAATCAGGCCAATTCGGCATTTTATAAAAATGGGGTGCGATTTGGCGTGTTATTCCAGCCGACTCTGGGTCACACACTTGAGCAAGGAGGCAACCGACTTCGTACGGGCCAACGGCCCGGACAAAGGACAGACGAGGCAGCAATGAAGGCAGGTCGGAGGAAGATCGCTGAAAGAAACAGAAACAGAGACTTATAGAACAATGTAACATGTTTACGT
Source organism: Scyliorhinus canicula (assembly GCF_902713615.1). Classification (NCBI taxonomy): domain Eukaryota; kingdom Metazoa; phylum Chordata; class Chondrichthyes; order Carcharhiniformes; family Scyliorhinidae; genus Scyliorhinus; species Scyliorhinus canicula. The sequence goes on from NC_052155.1 coordinate 115,070,138, forward strand.
GGGACTGCACTGCCTCGTTCTGATCAGAAAGACCGGTCACAGGAGAGAGCGAAGACAGGGAAATGCAGGTGAGCGGGCAGGCAGAGAAAGCTAACAGTCGGCAGGCATAGGCAAATGGCTAGACCAGCCCTGGGAGGTGAGCTGCCGTACTAACAAGGAGGGTTAGCATGAGAAGACAGGCAGTAAGGGGGAGCCGCGGCACACCTCCCGGCATGGAGGGGCGCGCCTGACCGGGAGTGTGAGGGAGGGGGGCCGCACAGGGGCAGATAGGGGGTGGCGGGGGGGGACGAGCAATACGTAGAAAACAGGATGGGGCTGAAAAGCTGACACGCAAATTGGCTTTGGCAGGTGGGGAGCAGGCCGAGGAAATAAGATGGCGCCGCGAGCAGCCACTTTGGAGGGTCCCTGAACCAAGGGAGATCCCGGAGTGCAGGGGCGCACTCTGGTTGTATACACATACTTGGTGGCCATGTTGGGTGCTCCAAGACAAAGGGAAACCCCAGAGTGCCGGATCCCGGCCTCATGGTGAGAACGACAACAGTGGCCATTTTGGCCCTCGAACAAAGGGAAACCCCCAGAGTGCAGGGGCACGTCCACCAGGTCAGTATAGTTGACCCCGCAGGAACGAGGGGACAGAAACCCCCCATCAGGATCATCACCTGGAATGTTAGGGGACTTAACGGCCAGTGAAAAGATCCAGAGTCTTCACCCACTTAAGAAGCCTGAAAACCGACATAATCTTCCTGCAGGAGACATACCTGAGGGAGCAGAACCGACTGCGGGTAAGAAAGAGTTCATTTTACAGGACGAGGGCTAGGGGAGTAGCCATACTGATTAGCAAGAGAACGAAATTCAGAGAGACAAGGACAGTTACGGACCAAGGGGGACGGTACGTCATGGTCAGCAGTGTCCTAGACGAGGCACCGGAAAATGTGTACGTGCCCAATTGGGACGACGCAGACTTTATAAAGAAGACCATGGCGGAAATCCCAAAATTGACACACCAGCTGATCAGGAGGGTGACTTTAAGTGCGTACAGGACCTGCTGACTGACCAATCAAACCCCAGAACAGAGAAAAAGACAGGCATGGCAAGAGAATTGGGAGTATTCATGGAACATATGGGGCGATGGACCTATGCGGCTCCTACACCCCGGTGAGAAGGAATTCTCATTCTTTTCACCGGTCCATACGGTATACACCCGGATCGACTTATTTGGAGTGGGAAATCAGTGCTTCCGGGAATAGTAAGGGCAGAATACTCCGTGATAGTCATTTCCTACCACGCTCCACACTCCGTGGATGTGAGATTGGAGATGGGCCGTGCCCAGCATCCCACATGGAGGCTGGGCACAGACCTCTTGGCTGACAAGGCCTTCTGCCAGAAAATATCACAGGTCATAGCCGAGTACATTACTAATAACCAGAACGGGAAGTCTCACCTTCCACGCTCTGGGAGGCACTGAAGGCTATGATTAGGAGGGAAATTATAGCCTATAAGGCTCGCAGAGACAGGGAAGAGAAAGCGGCCAGGCAACTACTGATCGACTCCATCCTGGGGGTCAACAGAAAGTACTCCGAGGCCCCAACCGTACAGCTTCTGGCGGAGAGGAAAAAGCTACAAATGGACTTGAACCTGCTGTCCACTAGGAAAGCAGTGCACCAACTCCGCCAGACACGGGGGACCTTCTACGATCACGGAAAAAAGGGTGGCCGCCTACTGGCTCACCAGCTGAGAAAGCAGGCAGGCTTGAGGCAGATAGCACAGGTGAAAAGTAGCAGAGGCAAACTGGTCACTGAGCCAAAAGAGGCCAACCGGGCCGTTGAGACCTTCTACCGAGGAGTGTACACCTCCGAGCCTCCCAACGGGAGTGCGTGGATGAAATGGTTCCTCGGTGTGCCAGTTGTGGGGGAGGACAGGCGGTGGGAACTGGAAGCACCAACGGGGTCAGGAGAAAACATGGAGAGCATCAGCTCCATGCAGGTGGGGAAGGCACCAGGACCCGATGGGTCCCCGGCGGCCTTCTATAAAAAATCTGCGCCGGCCCTGGCCTCACACCTAAGGGATATGTTCACAGACTCGCTAACAAGGGGCACCCTGCCTCCGAGGCAAACACAGACCATGATATTGCTGGTGCCCAAAAAAGACAAAGACCCGATGGAATACGGATCGTACAGACCTAATTTGATGCTTAATCTAGACGCAAAGATATTTGTGAATGTCCTGGCCAAGAGATTGGAGAGCCTGCATGCCAGAGGTGGTCGCAGAGGACCAGACGGGCTTTGTCAAGGGTAGGCAGCTAACTGAACATCAGGTGGCTGATGAATGTAACAATGACCCCTGGCGGGGAGGGTACAAACGATCAAAATGAAAGTACTGCTGAGGTTGCTCTTACTGTTCAGAACCATACTGATCTTAATCCCCCAAGGCCTTCTTCCATAGCATACATTGTGTCTTCAGGATCCTTAAGGGGGAGGGAGAGCAGCCAGAAGTCGTGGTGCACATTAGTACCAACGACGTAGGTAGGAAAAGGTGTGTGGATGTAATAAACGAGGCTGGAAGTTAAAAGCCATCTCTGGTTTGTTGCCGGTGCCATGTGATAGCGAGCCGAGGAATAGGGAGAGAGTACAGTTGAACACGTGGCTGCAGGCATGGTGTAGGGGGGGGGGGGGGGGGGCTTCAGGTATTTAGATAATTGGAGCGCATTCTGGGGAAGGTGGGACCTGTACAAGCAGGACGGGTTGCATCTGAACCAGAGGGACACCAATATCCTGGGAGGGAGGTTTTCTAGTACTCTTCGGGAAGGTTTAAACTAATTTGGCAGGGGAATGGGAACCGGATTTGTAGTCCAGCAACTAAGGTAGCCGACCTTCAGGATGTCAAAGCTTGTAGTGAGGCAGTGGGGAAGGTAACACTGATAAAGGAGAGTATCTGCAGGCACGGAGATGGGTTGAAGTTTGTATACTTCAACGCAAGAAGCATCAGGAATAAGGTGGGCGAACTTAAGGCATGGATCGGTTCTTGGGACTACGATGTGGTGGCCATCACGGAAACTTGGATAGAAGAGGGGCAGAAATGGTTGTTGGAGGTTCCTGGTTATAGATGTTTCAATCAGATTAGGGAGGGTGGTAAAAGATTTGGGGGTGGTATTGTTAATTAGAGATAGTATAACAGCTGCAGAAAGGCAGTTCGAGGAGGATCTACCTACTGAGGTAGTATGGGTTGAAGTCAGAAATAGGAAAGGAGCAGTCATCTTGTTGGGAGTTTTCTATAGACCCCCCAATAGCAGCAGAGATGTGGAGGAACAGATTGGGAAACAGATTTTGGAAAGGTGCAGAAATCACAGGGTAGTAGTCACGGGTGACTTCAACTTCCCAAATATTGAGTGGAAACTCTTTAGATCTAATAGTTTGGGTGGGGTGGTGTTTGTGCATTGTGTCCAGGAAGCTTTTCTAACACAGTATGTAGATTGTCCGACCAGAGGGGAGGCCATATTGGATTTGGTACTTGGTAATGAACCAGGGCAAGTCATAGATTTGTTAGTGGGGGAGCATTTTGCAGATAGTGACCACAATTCTGTGACTTTCATTTTAGTAATGAAGAGGGATAGGTGCGTGCAACAGGGCAAGATTTACAATTGGGGGAAGGGTAAATACAACGCTGTCAGACGAGAAGGTTGAATGTCTTGTTAAGAGGAAGAAGGAGACTTATGTAAGGCTGAGGAAACGAGGTTCAGACAGGGCGCTGGAGGGATATAAGATAGCCAGGAGGGAACTGAAGAAAGGGATTAGGAGAGCTAAGAGAGGGCATGAAAAATCTTTGGCGGGTAGGATCAAGGAAAATCCCAAGACCTTTTACACATATGTGAGAAATATGAGAATGACTAGAGCGAGGGTAGGTCCGATCAAGGACAGTAGCGGGATATGAAGTGAAGTCTGAAGAGATAGGAGAGGTCTTGAACGAGTACTTTTTTTCAGTATTTACAGATGAGAGGGGCGATATTGTTGGAGAGGACAGTGTGAAACAGACTGGTAAGCTCGAGGAGATATGTGTTAGGAAGGAAGACGTGTTGGGCATTTTGAAAAACTTGAGGATAGACAAGTCCCCTGGGCCTGACTGGATATATCCAAGGATTCTATGGGAAGCAAGAGATGAAATTGCAGAGTCATTGGCAATGATCTTTTCGTCCTCACTGTCAACAGGGTTGGTACCAGGGGATTGGAGAGTGGCGAATGTCGTGCCCCTGTTCAGAAAAGGGAATAGGGATAACTCTGGGAATTACAGGCAAGTTAGTCTTTGGTGGTAGGCAAAGTAATGGAAAGGGTACTGAGCGATAGGATTTCTGAGCATCTGGAAAGACGCTGCTTGATTAGGGATAGTCAGCACAGGTTTGTGAGGGGTAGGTCTTGCCTCACAAGTCTTATTGAATTATTTGAGGAGGTGACCAAGCACGTGGGTAGAGCAGTGGATGTGGTGTACATGGATTTTAGTAAGGCATTTGATCAGGTTCCCTATGGTAGGCTTATGCAGAAAGTAAGGAGGCATGGGATAGTGGGGAATTTGGCCAGTTGTATAACAAACTGGCTAACCGATAGAAGTCAGAGTGGTTGTGGATGGCAAATATTCAGCCTGGAACCCAGTTACCAGTGGCGTACCGCAGGGGTCAGGTCTGGGTCCTCTCCTGTTTGTGATTTTCGTTAATGACTTGGATGAGGGAGTTGAAGGGTGGGTCTGTAAATTTGCAGACAATACTTTTCTACCGAATCTACCTAAAACACAGGTAAAAAGAGCAAACACCTTCAAGCAGGAGCCGTCACCAGAAGTCTGAGGTGTGTTTTCTTTGTTATGTATAAAATGTTAAAAACGTAATAAAAATATTGTAAAAAGAAGTTGGATCAAACCAAGCCTTGCGTACGAGGATGTGGAGTTCACCCTACGAAGGCCCTCAACCCATACCTCGTCATCCAGTATGAGCCATAGCTCCTCCTCCCACCTAGCCTTAAACCACTCCACTGACTACGAATCCTCCGACATAATCCGTTCTTAAAGTTGGAATTACTCCCTTCCTCCGGTCCTGTGAATGAAAGAACACACTCCATTACAGAGGTAGGCAGCGTTACAGGTAATGTCAGGAAATCCATTTCGCAAAGTTGTGAACTTGAAGATATCGAAATAAATCTGAACTAGAGAGCCCAAACTTTTCGGTCAATTTCTCTAAACTGGCAAACTGCACCTCCAGGAACAAATTGCCCATTCTCTCCAGGTACTTCCCTTCTCAACCCCCAAACATGGCATCCAATCTTGCAGGCTCAAACAGATGATTCGAAAGTGACTCCAATTTAAAAAGTTGAAATTGTCTGTATATCTTCAAAGTGAAAACAACCACTGGGTTTGATGAATACTCTCTCGGTGAGACCGGAAGCGAGGCCGTCACTAGTGCCCCCAGACCAGACCCCCTGTATGACCCCTATTCTGTTTACACCCAATTAGCCCCCAGATCACTACACCAAGCCAACACCTCTGCATTAGCTGCCCAGTAATAAAATATCAGGTTTGGTAACGCCAGCCCACCCGACTGTCTTTTCCTTTGAAGGACTGCCCTACGAATCCTCAAGGTGTTGCCCGCCCATAAAAAGGATGGGATCATTGTTATTGATATGGGGATTGACATATTTGTTACTGATTATTGTTTATTGTTGGTGGGTGTAAGTTTGGGAGAAAATGTGAAAAAGGAGGAGATTAAAGAAATATTAAAAAAAAGAAGTAGGAGTAGGTCAGTTAGGCCCTTGAGCCTGCTTCTTCTCACTCTTTAATATTTTACAGTAAGAAGTCTTACAACGCCAGGTTAAAGTCCAACAGGTTTGTTTCAAACACTAGCTTTCAGAGCACTGCTCCTTCCTCGGGTGAGGTTCCTTCGCCTGAGGAAGGAGCAGTGCTTCCTTATTAGCAAACGTGACGCTACTGTTTAAAAAAGGAGGTAGGCAGAAAGCAGGAAATTATAGGCCAGTGAGTTTAACTTCGGTAATAGGGAAGATGCTGGAATCTATCATCAAGGAAGAAATTGCGAGGCATCTGGATAGAAATTGTCCCATTGGGCAGACGCAGCATGGGTTCGTAAAAGGCAGGTCATGCCTAACTAATTTAGTGGAATTTTTTGAGGACATTACCAGTGCAGTAGATAACGGGGAGCCGATGGATGTGGTATATCTGGATTTCCAGAAAGCCTTTGACAAGGTCCCACACAAAAGGTTGCTGCATAAGATAAAGATGCATGGCATTAAGGGTAAAGTAGTAGCATGGATAGAGGATTGGTTAATTAATAGAAAGCAAAGAGTTGGGATTAATGGGTGTTTCTCTGGTTGGCAATCAGTAGCTAGTGGTGTCCCTCAGGGATCCGTGTTGGGCCCACAATTGTTCACAATTTACATTGATGATTTGGAGTTGGGGACCAAGGGCAATGTGTCCAAGTTTGCAGATGACACTAAGGTGAGTGGTAAAGCGAAAAGTGCAGAGGATACTGGAAGTCTGCAGAGGGATTTGGATAGGTTAAGTGAATGGGCTCGGGTCTGGCAGATGGAATACAATGTTGACAAATGTGAGGTTATCCATTTTGGTAGGAATAACAGCAAACGGGATTATTATTTAAACGATAAAATATTAAAGCATGCCGCTGTTCAGAGAGACTTGGGTGTGCTAGTACATGAGTCACAGAAGGTTGGTTTACAAGTGCAACAGGTGATTAAGAAGGCAAATGGAATTTTGTCCTTCATTGCTAGAGGGATGGAGTTTAAGACTAGGGAGGTTATGTTGCAATTGTATAAGGTGTTGGTGCGGCCACACCTGGAGTATTGTGATCAGTTTTGGTCTCCTTACTTGAGAAAGGACGTACTGGCGCTGGAGGGTGTGCAGAGGAGATTCACTAGGTTAATCCCAGAGCTGAAGGGGTTGGATTATGAGGAGAGGTTGAGTAGACTGGGACTGTACTCGTTGGAATATAGAAGGATGAGGGGGGATCTTATAGAAACATTTAAAATTATGAAGGGAATAGATAGGATAGATGCGGGCAGGTTGTTTCCACTGGCGGGTGACAGCAGAACTAGGGGGCATAGCCTCAAAATAAGGGGAAGTAGATTTAGGACTGAGTTTAGGAGGAACTTCTTCACCCAAAGGGTTGTGAATCTATGGAATTCCTTGCCCAGTGAAGCAGTTGAGGCTCCTTCATTACATGTTTTTAAGGTAAAGATAGATAGTTTTTTGAAGAATAAAGGGATTAAGGGTTATGGTGTTCGGGCCGGAAAGTGGAGCTGAGTCCACAAAAGATCAGCCATGATCTAATTGAATGGCGGAGCAGGCTCGAGGGGCCAGATGGCCTACTCCTGCTCCTAGTTCTTATGTTCTTATGTTCCTATAATGGAATATGAGTATTATGGACTATTTCCTTGAATACCTGTTGTAATTGCCTTTATTTTAAGACACCAGTTTCAGACCAAGGTTTCTCACCCTCAAACTGAATGTGAAACCCTGTCATATTATGATCACTCCTCTCTGGAGGATCCTTTGCTATGTAATCGTTAATGAATCCTGTATCAATACACATCCCAGCTCCACAATGTATCATTCTACAAAACTGTCCCAAATGCATTTCTGAACTTCCTCAAGGCTGCTTTGCAAATTTGATTTGATGAAGCTATGTGAGTATTCAAATTGCCCATTATTATTGTAGTTCCTTGCCTCCATTACTTCTTGCTTTATACTCTTTCCTACTTTGAAGCTACTGTTAGGGAGAGGCGATAAACTACTCCCCTCAGTGACATCTATTCATTTGCTAATTCTTATTTCCCCTCGATCTGATGCTACATCTTGATCTTAACCAAAATAATTTCTCACTACTGTACTGATTTCATCCTTTACCCACCTCCTTTTCATTCTTCCTATCCTTTCGAAATTGCAAATATACTGGCATATTCTGTTCCCAACCTTGGTTACCTTGTTAACCATGTCCATCTAATGGTTATCATGTTATTTCCATTTATTCCTATTTGTGTCATCAATTACTCGGGTATTATCAATGTTGTATGCGTTCTGACAAAAAGCCTTTTAAATCTATCTTGTTACTATTTTTCCCTCCTCTGGCCCTACTTGTTGATGCACTCATGCTTACACACATTATCTCTTCTTGCTGCAATGCTGCACTATTGCCGTGCCCATCTCTGTAACTTTCCAAGCCTATTTAATTTGAAGCCCTCTCTACAGCCCTGGTTATTAATTTTGTTTGGGCACCAGTCCCGGCGCAGTTCACGTAAAATCCCTCTGCACAGTTGCTTTCCTCTTTCCTCAGTTCGGGTGCCAGTGCCTCTTCAGTCAAAACTCAATTCTCCTACACTGGTTTTTGAACCACGCATTCAACTCTCTGGTTCAATTTACCCTAAGCTAATTTGCTCATTGCTAACTAAGGTAGTGTTCAGTATTTTGGAGATTATTGCTGTTGTGGATTGCTTTGTAAATTAGCCCCTAACTGCTCATATTCCTTTAGCAGATCCTCTTAATCCTACTTGGATCATTGCTATCTACATGGACCACACAACTGGATCCTTCCCCTCCCACTCCAGCCTTGAGAAAATGTCCTTAATTCTGTAAGTGGGCAGACAGTACAGCCTTCTGGATTATGGCTCTCGGCTATGAGGAATATTATCTATTGTCTCCCCCCAAGCTATACTGTCTCATGCTGTTACAATATTCCTTTCTATTCCCCGAACATGAATGGCCTCCCACACTACGGTGCTGTGGTTAGTTCCTTTCTCTTGTCCACGCAGGCTGCAATAACTCGCACCTGTTGGACAAATGCAAGGGTTGATGATCCTCCGGTACTACCTTCTGGATCCCTATATCTGCCTCACTTGTAGTCAGGCCCTCCTTTCATTGACCACAGATCAAGGGCGCGATTCTCTGGCCTCCCAGTGGCATATTTCTCGGCAGCGGGATCTTCTGATCCTGCTGTTGTCAATGGTATTTCCCACTGAATCCACCCCATGCCACCAGGAAATCCACGGCAGGCTTGTGCCGTTGGTGGCATTGGAAGATCTCACCTGCGTGAACAGCTGGAAGCTCTCGCCCCAAATCTGAGTCAGTTATGGGGTGTGAATGCCTCCTGGAATAGTGTCTAATCAGCTTTTCCCTCTGATGCATCGGTGTCCAAAACCTGTTCTCCAGTTTATCAACTCTAAGCTAAAGTTGCATATGCTTACTGAAGATGTAGTTGCTGTGGAACACACTAATGTCCACCAACTCACGCTGCAGCTGCAACAATCTGTATTTTCTTTTCTTAAAAAGCTACCAGCCATCATCTTCTCGAGGGTGAATCCGGATGGGCAATAGAGATGTTGGTCTTCCCAGTGATGTCCATAGCCCATGAATGAATCTATTTTTGAAAATGCTGCAATTTCATGAAACTCAGTGAGGATGAATGTGTCCTGCCATTTTTGCTGGTAAATAATAATAATCTTTAGTGTGACAAGTAGGCTTACATTAACACTGCAATGAAGTTACTATGAATTGCCTCATCTGAAATGGCCACTTGCTTCTCTTCCTTCCCTGCTCCCAACCTTTAACTGCTGGGTGTGGGCTACCCAATTAGCTCCTTGACACTTCACTCCATCGAAATATTGTGGATTTTTTTTTAAATTTAGAGTATTTTTTCCAATTAAAGGGCAGTTTAGCATAGTCAATCCACCTACCCTGCACATCTTTGGGTTTGTTGGGTGAAACCCACGCAGACACTGGAAGAATGTGGAAATTCCACATGGACAGTGACCCGGGGCCGGGATCGAACCGGGTCCTCGGTGCCGTGACGCAGCAGTGCTAATCACTGTGCCGCCCCGAGTGGTTATATTGATAATGGCTGGTTTAGCTCACTGGGCTAAATCGCTGGCTCTTCAAGCAGGCCAGCAGCACGGTTCGATTCCCGTATCAGCCTTCCCGGACAGGTGCCGGAATGTGGCGACTAGGGACTTTTCACAGTAACTTCATTGAAGCCTACTCGTGACGATAAGCAATTTTCTATTTTCTATTTCTAAAAAAAAACTTGAAAACTGCGAGTGCTATCGTGAACTTTGCAAATGAAAGCACAGATGAGAGATATGGGAATGTACGATCAGTAGGCCATTCAGCTACAAGTTTATTCTGCCGCTTAGAATGCAGCTAAATTATACATTTACTTCCAAATGCCTCATTCAATTACCTAACAAAAATATATTGATCACAATCCTGAAAATTCCAATTGAAAGAGCATCCAGAGCAGTTCCAGGTATCCACTATCTTTACGAGGAAAAATTAGTTCCTGCTTCACTGCTGAGTGACCGAGCTCCAATTTCGTGAATGAAGTTCCTTATTTCACACAAGAGCACAAGAATTGGGAGATTAGATAATTTGGCTACTGGAGTTTGCTCTGCTACAGATATGATCATGACTGTGGCCTACCAAAGGAATGCGTAATGCCAACACAACTGAGAGCAGTGCAGGACAATCCCAAACCACTCAATTATCACTTTTTCTTCAGCAAAGCGATAGAAAGTGTCACAAAACATTCTTAGCAAGCAACAGTTACTCACCAATAACCTGCTCGCTAACATTTAGTCAGGGTTCCACCAAACATGGACGAAAAACCTGAATTCTACAAATAAGCGAGAGTGACTGCCCTTGACATTAAGGCAGTGCTTGATCAAGTATGGCACAGAAGAGCCGTAGTGAAATTGAAGTCAATATGAATCAGGGTCTTCTGGCTGAAATGTCTGGCCCAACTATCTTCAACTATTTCACCAATGTTCTTCCCTCCATCATACGGTCAGAAACGGAAATACCCACTGATGACTGTATAGTGTCTACTTCCATTCACAAATCCTCAGATAATGCACATACACAGCAAGGTCTAGACAACATTCAGGTTTGACCTAATAAGTGACGAGTAACATTTGTGCCATACAAATATCACGCAATGACCATCAACAAGTTGAGAGTCTAAACAGATTCCTTTCATATTATTTTTTTAAAATTTAGAATACACAATTCATTTTTTTCCAATTAAGGGGCAATTTTAGCGTGGCCAGTCCACCTACCCTGCAGCAACTTGTGACAGTTTGAAATTCACTTGGCATCTCTCTTCTCACCACAAGGTGCCAAACAATTTATACCATGCTGTACGAATTAAACTCCGTTATTTTGCAGAAAAATCTGGGCTAATAACAAAAATAAAACACACTGAGACACTGATGCAAGCACACAAATCAGGAGCAGGCTATTTTGCTCCTTGAGCCTGTCTGCCATTTAATAAGGTCATGGTTAATATGTTAGTAACCTCAAATCTGTACCCCGCCAACTCCCAATAACTCATCACCACCTTGCTTACCCAGAATCTAAGAATCTATCCACCTCCGGATGACTCTGTTTCCACCACCTTTTTAGCAAGAGAATTCCAAAGGCTCACGCCTCTCTGAGAGTGCAAATAAAGGTAATTGAGTTTACATATCAGCTTGTCTTAAAGCCATGGTTTTTTATTTTGTACTTCAGATGTCCAGTTTGATGAAGATGAAAGTATAACTCCATTGGAATCTGCATTATCGGTTTTGATTGAAATGTCAGATTGCAAGGAGCTAAAGAAAGATGAGCTATATTCAGACCTCCAACAGTTGCTGCAGGTGCAGGTTAGTTCTGTGCTCCGAGTGATGATTATTATGAAGCGTGTTGTTGTGAAACCTTATTGATTTTCTAGCTAAAACATATACTGTGCTAATCTAATTTAATACTAAATACATCTGTCAGCACTTTTAAAGAGAAATAGGTTCAGCAATGATGTGTATACAATGCAAAACGGCTAACTTAATGCTCAGTTGGTGCTAAGTTGTAAACTGAAGTAGACCTAACCACTTAAATGACAGAATCTACAATTGATACTATTTTTGTGCATGCACTTATGTCCACTATATCTAAAGAGTTCTGTGCTACTGTGGCAATGGTTGGTGTGTAATAGTTCCTGTAAATATTTATAAGCTTTTTAAAAACAGGTGATGTTGGCCTTATGTTGTGTGCTGCATTAATGGAAAATTGTAGACCTAATTCTTTCTAACTCGCTGCATTTTTACATTTGTCTCCCTCTATTTCCTCGTACTGTTCATCTTCTATTTATCTTCTTTATGCACCTCATTCACTTTTACCCCCACTTGCTACTTTGTTTATTTAGTCACAAAATATTTTACTTGTTGTCTCTAGACTCATTTTCTTTATTTCTGTCGGTGAAGCAAAGTGGTTTCTATGCTCTCTGGCACAACGGTTACTCCTTGGGCGGGCGGGGGGGAGAAATGATTAGTACGTAGCTTGCGATTACTGCTCATGTTTAGCCTTTGTGAGGCTGTTCATCTCTAACACGTGTATATCTCTGTTGCTCAAACACTAACCATTCTCAATGCAGGTGATCGTTGCAAAAGGGCTAAGAGGAACTGACAGATCTGGAGCATGAGACCACTGTTTGGCATGGTTGGGGAGGGGGGAGAGAAAGGGGGGAATATGCTGTGCACCATCAGACGGATGCTGTACACCATCAGACGGTTGCTATACATTATACGTCTGTTCTTCTTAGTGCACAGGAAGTGAAGGTTTTGATGAACCGGGTTAAGTGCAGTGTCATAGATCAGAAAATTGTTTGTAAATATAGTCAAGGCTGCTATATGAGGACCTACATGGAAATTAGGACTTGGAGTGATTTGAAAGATGGTTGATTTTTTATAAAAAAGTTATGTCATAACATTTAAAATGTTAATTTTTAAGGGCAGCGGGGTGGCGCATTGATTATGCACTGCTGTGAGAAAGAATGATCTGTTGGCATTGATCTTCGCACTGCTCTTGTAAGCTTTCTGAAAGTTGGTTCACAGTGATGTTGGAAGGAGTCTGTAACGTGTCATCACCCACCTGTAGCTGAGTGAATCAGGGGAATTTTAAAAAGTCATAGAAAAATTACAGCAGAGAAGGAGGCTATTCGGCCCATCTTGTCCATGCCAACATGAGGACACCCAGATGCCCTTTCTAATCCCACTTCCTTCAGCCGGTCCATAGGTCTGTAGCTGAGAGCACTTCAGGTGCAGATCAGATACTTTTAAAAGAGTTTAGGGTGTCTGCCTCCTGTTGCACGTTTTACTATGGGCGTAAAACGCGTTTATTGGAGTGTATTAACACGCCTCCGAGTTCGACGTGTGCTTAACACTGCTAGGCTCTGTTCTATGTAATTATTTAGCTCTGGAGTCGCCAGTTGCCGTATAGGCAACGTCACAAGTATTCCAAGGTCAAGTTCAAAGTAATAAAGACGATACACCGATTAGTAAAGTTCAAACGATCAATATTTATTATACAGTTATAATAAATACTCATGCACACACTAAGAAACTAAGCTATAACTAAACTTAAGCAAACAGAATACTTATCTAACAGGAACAGGCAAGGTCAGAGAACGAGGCCTTCGTCCTGGTCTGGCACTGCAGCCTTCAGCAAGCGTTCTGGTACTTGGGAGTCTAGTGGGCTTGGATCGCGTAGCGAGCGTTGAACTTACGGTTTCGGCGGCTGGTGCTCAACGGCTGGAGTCAGGATGCAAGATGTCAGTCAGAGCCGGAGCACGGGTTTAACAGACCGGGGCTCTGTGGGGGATTTGCTTTTATACCCCTCTCTCATGTCCTTGCCCCCTTCTAGGCGGGCTCTACCTTTCGGTACCGATTGGAACGTTTCCAAACGGCTACCTTCGAAATCCTCCAATGCGGGGCTTTCCTCGATGTTGGGGGGCTGGTTTCGATATTTGTTACTCTGGTGCCATTCTGTCTACTCCACCAATTAACTGCTACATTGAGATGGAAATGTTGCCATTGTTTGTGTCTGGATCTGGGCTGCCTCATCAGGATGTTAAGCGTTTTGCCATTAACACCTTTGCTTGGAGATCTGCACCTGGCCAGAAACTGGTTTGCTGTTTGCAAAATGCTAATTAGTTGAGAGCAGGCTGTCTGTTCTTACTAAACAGGCTTTCCCTGCTGCCTTCCATTTTAGTTTGGCTCAGTGTCCATTTTGCGTGGCCAGCATGGCTACATTCCCTCCTTGTGATCCTCACAATCATACTATTGTGAAGGATCACCTATGTACTTTGCCTTCCTTGTGTTCTGACCTCTTGCCAGTTCCTGTTCTACTCTGTTCTAAACTATGGGAAGAAGAGAAAAAATTTTTTTAACTAACATTTCTACTTGGCCCTATGTCAAAGGGACATGCATTACTACAGTTGGGAACCTCTACCTATCACTATTGACCTTAACCTTAACTTAAACATTTAATCACTCTAAAATCTTAACCATTCACACCACAACATCACACTTCCCAACTCGGCAGTCGAGTATGGAACAATATAATACATGGCTGAATTTTATTTACAGAGTGTTGTAATCAGTGAGGGGTTGAGGGGTTTGGTGGAATCCGAAGATGGGGGATTGAACTCTATAGATGGGTGAGGTGCTGGAACGAGAGGCTCTCCTCTTCCATTTCCTCAACCTGAGGGTCTGCACTAGGATGATGAGGATCGCGATCACCAACAGTGATTCGATTATGTAGGACATGGAGTACCACGTCATGAATTTAGTACACCAGGTCTGAACCTCGCTGATCAGAGCTGAGCACTGGGGGTTTGTTGTACTAACATTTACGGTGGGGGTTGTGGGGGAAACGTGTCTTGTTTCCACACATATACATATGACATTAAACAGTAATAAGTGGGCTTCCATCATCTTTTGTTGTTCTTCTTCTTTCTCTTCCTTCTTCCTCCGGTATTGACAATCCTGGCTTCGACCTCTGTCTCGTCCTTTGAAACCTTTGGGATCAAGCACAGTGTCTGTCAATACACAGTTTAAGACCTTTACTTGTTAGTGCATCTGTCTTTCAAAAACCAATTGACCCTTTAAAATGACTGGCTAAGTCACACCCTGTGACTCCCCTCATTTTTTTTTTTCAAAAAGCGAATTTAAAGACCAGCATACACCTAACAATCCTTCCTTCTGCGAGCCGTCTCGCAGGCTTTTCTGATTTACCATCCGAATGTTCCCGGATGTAAATAGCATGTGGGATGGTGGCCGAAGGGCTACCTAACGTAAAATGAAAACAAACTTGGAAACAAACATCCGAATGAGTTGCGTATGGGCCGCTACGGGTACGAGTTGGATGGAATCCCCGTGCTGTGCCATACCCGAGCTTGGCTGACCAAGGGTTGGTTCTCAGACAGGGCGGGTCCTCAGTGCCGTTTGTCCACTGCCTGAGTAACCTGGAAAGAAACGGGTACGAATGTGTTGACCATGACTTGCAGCCTCTATTTCGCCGAATAGAGGGGCACCTAAAAAACCAAGGGAGCCAAGATGCTCCGTTCTGAAAACAGGGAACAAGTCGTGAACCGTGTCGGTTCACCAGAGGATACAACTGAAGTTCTCAGAAATATCTGCAGATAAACTATTTGGCGTGTGGCCTTACAACTTTGGAAAAGATCTCCAATCAAACCGAAGTTCTCAAAGGTATCTGCGGACAAGCTAACGTGTATGTGAGGTGGTCACAATCTTTTCAGCTGAAAGGAAGATGTCCATCCTCCAGCTGAACAATGTACATTCCTGAAAACAAACAAACATAAAACGAAGACAAACATACGTGCAGGTTCCATCAGAAAGGACATCGTTTCCCTCAAACGATTCCTATCTTACATCATCTGGACACCTCACTTTGATTCTGCCTCTGTGAACAGGGTCACAAAGGGGTTGCCGTGTCGGGAGTCAGACACCGTGTCGTCCTGCTCTCCCGGATCCCACACCCTTGTGTGGATCAGGCATGCTATTTTGGAGTTGTGTGACCGGGGGTCACTTTCATCATTGCGGACAAGTCTGTAGGAATTGTCCCTGTGCCATTGTGTAGTGTCGAGTGTGTTGTCGGGGTAGTCGGGGTCGGGTGGTGGTTCTGGGTTTTTGAGGTAGGTGACTTCCATGGGGTCACTGGAGTCGGGGTCGTAGTTGGTGCAGTGTGGGCTGTATGGCTGTGTGCTGTCGCTGTCTTCAGAGTCAGTGTCTGTCCTGCTGTCTCTGCTGTGGCAGCTTGTGGGCGTGTCGGGGCGTGGTCTGTTGTGGTCTGTGGGCGGAGTCGTGGGCGAGTCCGTGGATGAACTGGTCTGTGAGGGGGATGGTGGAAAAGTGTCTCTGGTGGGCGGGGTGGAGTGTTCTGCTGCATCCAGCAGGACATGGTGAGCATGGTTGGCCTGTGTTCCATATGCCTTTAACTGGTTTATATGGAACCACGCGGTCTTCCCATTAGGATACTTTATCCTGTAAACGGAGGGGCTAATTTTGTCCGAAATTGAGTAGGGACCGGAATATTTTGGAGCCAAAAAACTGCTGGGGTTATAAACAGATAACATTACCTGTTGCCCAACCTGGAATTCTGTGGTGTGGACGGTCTTATTGAAACAGGCAGTACGTTGCTGTCGGCGTTTCCCTAGCTGGACTGCGGCTGCGAGCTGTGCAGACCTCACAGTCTCAACTAGATCTTTAACTGCCTTTTCATGTGTGAGGGCCGTCACTTCGGGGCTTGTCATGTCCAGTCCTAAAAGGAATTCTGTACCTTTCATAGGGCGTCCGGTCATGAGTGTATGTGGTGTGTATCCTGTCGATGTGGAGACAGTGTTCCTTATGAACATAAGTGCAAATGGGAGCACTGAATCCCATGTGGAATTATTCTCTTGAACCATTTTCCTAAGGGTAGTTTTTAGGGTCCGATTCATGCGCTCCACAATCCCGCTGGACTGTGGATGATACGCAATATGGAAGTTCTGTTTGATTCCGAATATTGTCAGGACGTTCCTCATGACCCGTCCTGTAAAGTGAGATCCCTGGTCCGAATCGATACTTCGGGGTAAACCCCATCTCGTGAAGATGTGGTGGGTCAGGATCTTTGCAGCTGTCTTAGCTGTGTTTGTTCGTGAGGGAAATGCCTCTACCCATTTGGTAAAGGTATCTATCACCACCAGAACGTATTTATAGCCATTCCTACAAGGGGGCAATGGACCTATAAAATCGATCTGGAGGTTTGTCCAAGGGCCGTTAACTGGGCGAGTATGCCGAAGTTGTGCTTTCTTAGAATACCTCTCCGGGTTATTCTGAGCACAAATCAGGCAATTCTCAATGTAGTGCGTTACATCAGTCCTGAGATTAGGCCACCAACAGAGTTGCCTGAGGTGCCTTGTTGTTGCATCAATTCCCTGATGCCCGTGTCCGTCATGGAACAAGGCAATCATCTGATTCCTGTCCTGCTGTGGGACCACATAAAGTTGGTCCTTAATGATCACACCCTCATGTGTGGTCAGTGCGTGTTTAAAGTGCTCGTACGCAGGCACAAAGTTTCCCTTGAAAACCTCCCTGAGGTCTCCGTCCTGTTTCTGTGCTGCCACGAGGTCTTTAATATCAGTCTGTGAGACTTGGACTGCGCTCACAGGGGCGCTAGCTGGTGCGCTAGCTGGGGGGGTCCATAAGTGTCCTCTCCTGGAACCTGCCTTAGCCAATGCGTCGGCTTTTACATTCCCAGGGGGTGATGACCTATGGTGGCTTCGAACTTTTATAATGCCGAAGGTCCTGTCCTTCGCTTTCTCTAGGATATGCTGGAGTAAGGGGGCTGATGGAAGGGGTTTTCCGTCTGCGGATACAAAACCTCGTGTCCTCCACAGGGGCAGAAAATCTGTTAGGCTATTGCAGACATATAGGCTGTCTGAATATATGTCTGCTGGGCTGGGGAAAGAATCGGGGTGGTCCACTATGTACGCTATGGCTGCTAGCTCTGCTGCCTGCGCGCCTAAGTGACCTGGTAACTTAAGAGCTATCTCTTCGAGAGCGCGCCCCTGCGCGTCCTCTACATAGATGCCGCATCCTGTGATACGCTCACCATTTAAAACTGTGGAGGAACCGTCTACATAAATCCTCAAGGGTCCACACGTGTCTGTGGGCTGGGGGCTTTGTTTTGGGTTCCCTATCTTCCTGGGGGGTGTTTTGGCTAAAAAGGGTCCTGTGTTATGCAGGGGAGCTACAATTTCACAGTCATGGGGCTGTCCGGGGTATTGGAGGTTGTCTGCTAAGTATGTGTGTGTGCGTGTCCGTTTCACTGTAATGTCCCGCCCTTGTAAAAGTAGGGTCCACCTAGCTGCCCTAATCTGGCTAACTGAACCGTCCTTCAGTCGACCGTCTAGTAGTAGCTGTGTGGGTGTATGTTCGGTTAGAATGGTGATGGGGTTTAGTCCGGTTATGTATGAGAAATACTGTACTGCCCAGAAGACAGCAAGGAGGTGCCTCTCACAGGCTGAAAATCCTTGTTCTACCGGGTCTAACAGTCGGGAGGCATAAGCCACTGGTCTTAGCTGCTCGTGCCGTTCCTGAAGCAACACGGCCGAGAGGGTTAGATCTGTGCTAGCTACCTCGATTGCGTACGGGGAAAGTTGGTCGGGGACTAGCAGCGCGGGTGCTGCACTAAGGGCTCGTTTCAACTCTTCCACAGCGCCTGTATGCTGCGGAAGCCATTCCCAGGGGGCTCCTTTCTTAAGGAGGTCTGAAAGTGGGGCGGCTTTTGTCGCGAATCCGTCTATGTGGTTCCGACAATAGCCAACCAGTCCTAAAAACGACCGGAGGGCTGATACATTTTGGGGAAGGGGCAATTTGACAATCGAATCAATTCTTTTGAATTCGATCTCGCGTTTGCCGTGCGTGATGACTGTTCCCAAATACATCACTTTACTTTCCAATATTTGGGCCTTTTTCGGGTTAACTTTACAGCCAATTTCAGTTAAGAGTTCCAGGAGTTCGGCCAGAAGCGAAATGTGCTCTGCCTTTGTGTCTGTCTGCAGTAGTAGGTCGTCTACATACTGTACCAGACATTCGGGTCGGGAAAATTTTTCTAATCCACTTGCCAGCTGTCGGTGGAAAATGGAGGGTGAATTGTGGAATCCTTGTGGGAGGCATGTCCACGTGTACTGCTGAGTTTTAAAAGTGAATGCGAATTTGTATTGGCACGCTTTTGCCAATGGTATTGACCAGAATCCATTACTGATGTCCAATACCGTGAAGTACTTGGCGTTGAGACCCTGCTTGAGCATGGTCTCGGGACTAGTAGCTACCGTTGGGGCTACTGCGGGGGTTACTTTGTTGAGTTCCCGATAATCGATGGTCAGACGCCATGATCCATCGGGCTTCCTCACTGGCCAAATAGGGGCATTGTTGGTGGAGGCTACCGTTCTCAGTACACCTTGGTCCAACAAGCTACCTATAACCTTTTCTATTTCCACCTCTGCTTCAAGGGGAAATCTGTATTGCTTTTGCGGTCGGGGGTCCTGTCCGGTAACATGAACTTGTCCAGTCATTCTGCCACAGTCATGACGGTGACTTGCAAATGCTGTCCTGTGTTTGTTTAGTAGGGCCTTAATTTGTCGGTCGGTGTGGAGTGTAGTCAGGTCGAATGAGTACTCTCCCACTGCGCTAATCCGATTAGCGTAGTCTCCTACTGTGAGGGTGGCTGGGGCTCTGTCTGATCTCGCCATTCGCCAGACACACTGGTTCACTGGGTCGAACGACAAGCTGTGAGCGTTCATAAAATCGATCCCCAGGATGTGTTCTGCTGTCCTGGGAAGATTTACTAAAACTACGGGGTGCCTTGTGCTAATGTTCCCTAGCTGGATCGCTACGGGTGCTGTGATATGTCCCTGCTGCGAGTGTCCGGTGAACCCGCTAAGTGTGATGGTGGAGGTGGTCGGCCACGTGTCTGAGTGTGCCGTGGTTGTGGAGTTAATGGTGGTGCGGGAGCCTCCTGTGTCCCACAGTAACTCTATGGGCTTCCCTTTGATTTTCGCCGTGACTACGGGCCTCCCTGATGAGTCCCATAGTGTGTCACAGACCCAAGTGGGGGAGCCCGAACACCGTCAGTTCGTCTCGTCCACATTGGTGGGTCCTGACTGTACTGCTACATTGTGGATGGGTTTTGCCTTGTTGCGGTTCAGAGTGCCTGTCTGCTGGCCTCTCTGAGATCGCTGGGGTGCTTGGCATTCTTTTGCCCAATGCCCTAACTGTCCACAGTTATAGCATTCCTGTCCTTTCTGCTGAGGGCTGCTCTTGCCTTCATTTACCCATGCGGGCTTCTGGTGCTCTCTGACTGCTTGGATATCTGCAGCAGCCTGAGCCTCTTCTGGGGATCTAACTTTTCCTGTTGCCTGAAGCGATTGCTCCCAAGCGCGGGACAATCTTTTCAGGACCCATTTTTCGTTATGGGCCTCTTCTGAGGGGTCGTAACTATTGCAAGCGCTCTGTCCTGCTTCTGTTGCGTGTGAGATAATTGTGCGCGTCCACTTAACCATGTTTTCGCGGGTTAAATGCGCTCTATCTAGCTGTCCGAAAACTGCGCTGAAATGAATCCACAGCCTTCCTGCGAATGCTGTGGGGTGTTCGGATCTCTTCTGCCTGCACTTATTCAATCCTTCTACGGGGTCACCTCTATTGTACCCGATGGCATCTAAAATGGCGGTGTGCATCTCCTCTAGGCTGCCTCCTGCCACGTTTTGTGGGTCGGGGAGGGCTGCCACTACACTCTGGTCTAAGCTCAGCACGGTGAGCTTAACCTGCTCTCTCTCATCCAGGCCGTACATGGTAGCCTGCTGTTTTACTTTAGCGAAAAACTGGTGGGGGTCTGCGGTGGGGAGGAACGGAGTGATCTTTTCACAAGCGTCCCTTAGCTGGGTTACTGTTAAAGGGGTGGTGTAAGTTATGTCTGGGGCGCCTTCTGATTCGGCTTTCCTCTGTGTGGTTACGGGATTCATGGGTGCGGTTATGATCTGAGCTGTGGGGGGTTGGGGTGCCTGTCGTTTCTGCTGAGCTGCGGGCGCACATGTTCCCTGAACATAACGCTGCGCTGTCTCGCTTAATTCCTGCCAATCTGGGGCATTTTCCCCATCTAACTGAGCTCCAAAGGTGCTTTGGAAGCCATTCTGCACCGAAAGCAGAGATTGCAGTTCCGCAATCTGTTTCCTGCATTTCGCGTGGTCAACTGTGCTTTGTCTTTGTTCGGTCGTTGCAGCATGGAGTGCTCTCAAAGCTGCTTTGAGATCGGAACATTGCCTCTGCAATGCCTCCACCTGCTTTTCCGATTCCTGTCTTATCAGAACGGCACGTTGCATGTCCTGATAGGCTTTCTCATACTGGGTCTGGGAACTGCTCAGATGAGCTAGACAAGACTGGTGAGCCCTCTTGGCATCATCCACCTCTCTATCCTTCTCTGCCAACTTCCCTTTTAATTCCAGGTTTTCTTTCTCGATGTCCCTGACATCGACCTTACTCATTCGGTTCCTTTCCTCTAAATCTGCCCGGAGCGTCCTGATGACCTCCTCTGCGCCTCGCAACTGTGCCAAGCAGGACACAATCGCCATCGGCTTGCGTGCTTTACCTAAACTCTTTTTGTGTATCTGAGAGAGGTTCTCCCACCAAGTATGACCTATACTCCCGGGACCTGTCTCCTCATTTGCACAAAACTCTTTCCAAAGGGGCCATCCCTTTCCTTGTAAATATTTGCGGAGTTCCAGCTCCCACGTGGGACACTGGCCTACTCTGCTACTGCTGCTGGTCGCTGCGACCACAAACTTTGCTGGATCCATCAGACGTTCCATTGCCTGCATGGCCATTTCCTCTGACTCTCTTTTATATAATTTGGAACAGGGGGTTGCTGGGGTGGTGTTTCGAGAAAAGGGTACGGCTTACGCTATTTTCCGATCACAAAACTACCGAAAGTTTGTCGCAACAAAAAGCTTCCAGTTTTACCTTACAGCCCTGTTAGTACGCATGCACTAAAACACACTTCCGAATTTCGCTTATTATTTTGAACACCTTGAACACTTGTGATCTCTTTCTTTCTCTGCAATTTGGAGTTCTAATTCAAATTTCAGGGTCCTGGACACTGTGGTGTTTCCACTTACAACAGGGTCCCGGCGGATGTCGCCACTAAATGTTGCACGTTTTACTATGGGCGTAAAACGCGTTTATTGGAGTGTATTAACACGCCTCCGAGTTCGACGTGTGCTTAACACTGCTAGGCTCTGTTCTATGTAATTATTTAGCTCTGGAGTCGCCAGTTGCCGTATAGGCAACGTCACAAGTATTCCAAGGTCAAGTTCAAAGTAATAAAGACGATACACCGATTAGTAAAGTTCAAACGATCAATATTTATTATACAGTTATAATAAATACTCATGCACACACTAAGAAACTAAGCTATAACTAAACTTAAGCAAACAGAATACTTATCTAACAGGAACAGGCAAGGTCAGAGAACGAGGCCTTCGTCCTGGTCTGGCACTGCAGCCTTCAGCAAGCGTTCTGGTACTTGGGAGTCTAGTGGGCTTGGATCGCGTAGCGAGCGTTGAACTTACGGTTTCGGCGGCTGGTGCTCAACGGCTGGAGTCAGGATGCAAGATGTCAGTCAGAGCCGGAGCACGGGTTTAACAGACCGGGGCTCTGTGGGGGATTTGCTTTTATACCCCTCTCTCATGTCCTTGCCCCCTTCTAGGCGGGCTCTACCTTTCGGTACCGATTGGAACGTTTCCAAACGGCTACCTTCGAAATCCTCCAATGCGGGGCTTTCCTCGATGTTGGGGGGGGCTGGTTTCGATATTTGTTACTCTGGTGCCATTCTGTCTACTCCACCAATTAACTGCTACATTGAGATGGAAATGTTGCCATTGTTTGTGTCTGGATCTGGGCTGCCTCATCAGGATGTTAAGCGTTTTGCCATTAACACCTTTGCTTGGAGATCTGCACCTGGCCAGAAACTGGTTTGCTGTTTGCAAAATGCTAATTAGTTGAGAGCAGGCTGTCTGTTCTTACTAAACAGGCTTTCCCTGCTGCCTTCCATTTTAGTTTGGCTCAGTGTCCATTTTGCGTGGCCAGCATGGCTACACTCCACCACCACATTGGGCAGCGAATTCCAGACTCCCACTACCCTCTGCATAAAAAAGGTTCTTCCTCATGTCGGGTGGCACGGTAGTACAGTGGTTAGCACAGTTACTTCACAGCTCCAGGATCCCAGGTTAGATATCTGTTTTGGATCACTGTCTGTGCCTAGTCTGCACGTTCTCCCCGTATCTGCATGGGTTTCCTCTGGGTGCTCCGATTTCCTCCCACAGTCCAAAGATGTGCAGATTAAGTGGATTGACCATGCTAAATTGTCCTTAGTGTCCAAATTGTTTAGCTGGGGTTACTGGGTTACGGGGATAGGGTGGAGGTGTTGGCTTAGATAGGGTGATCTTTCCATGGGCCTGTGCAGACTCAATGGGCCAAATTACCACCTTCTGCACTGTAAATTCTATATCCCCTCTGCACCTTCTGCCACTTATCTTGAACCTATGTCCCCTGGTTCTAGAATTCTCCAACAAGGGAAATAATTTTATCCTGTCCACCCTATCTCTTTCCCTCAATTTTGTACACCTCAATTAAATCACCCCTCAGTCTTCTTTGTTCGATGGAAAATAACCCCAACCTATCCAAACTCCCCTCGTAGCTACACTTTTCTAACTCTGACAACATTCTTGTAAACCTCCTCTGCATTCTCTCCTGAGCAATTACGCACTTCCTGTAATATAGCAACCAGAATTGCACACAATATTCCAGTTGTGACCTCACCAGTGTTTTGTACAATTTCAATATTATATCCTTTAATATTCTATACCTCTGCCAATGAAGGAAAATATTCCATATGCTTTCTTGACAACGTTGTCTACTTGAACTGCTGCCTCCCAGGACCTGTATATTTGTACGCCAAGATCTCTTACTTCATTTACCCCTTTAAATGCATGACCTCGCGCTTCTCTGTGTTAAATTGCATCTTCCACTTTATTGCCCACTCCACCAATCCATCTGAATCGTTTTGCAGATTACAGCTATCCATTACACTGTCCACCCCTTGGCCAATCTTTGTTTCGTCTGCAGATTTCCCAATCATGTTTCCCACGTTCATGACCAAATCATTAATGTACAACACAACTGTATAATACCGAGCCCTGTGGAGTACCACTTTGAACAACTTCACAATTGCAAGTGTAACCATCGACCATTAACCTTTGTTTCCAGTTACTACGCAAATTTTTTACCCAGTTTGCCACATTGCAATGTATCCCATGGAATTTCACTTTATTGACCAATCTGCCATATAATAACATAATAACTAGGAGCAGGACTAGGCCACCTGGGCCTTCAAGCCTGCTCTACCATTCAATAAGATCATGGCTGATCTTTTGTGGACTCAGCTCCACTTTCACTACCGAACACCATAACCTTTTATTCCTTTATTCTTCAAAAAACTATATATCTTTATCTTGAAAACGCCTTGCTAAAATCCATGTACACCCCATCCACTGCACTACCTTCATCAACCCTCCTGGTTACTTCCTCAAAGAATTCAATCAAATTTGTGAGGCAAGACCTTCCTTTAACAAGTCCATGCTGATTGTCCCTGACCTGTCCATGCATTTCTATGTGACAGTTAATCCCGTTTTTCAGGATTGATTCTACTAATTTGCCCACCACTGACGTAAGGTTAACTGGCCTATAATTGTTCGTCATTTACTCCGATCCCTTTTTAAACAGTTGTACCACGCTTGCATTTCTCCAGTCCGCCTTTACCTCCCCTGCATCTAGTGAAGATTGGAAAGTCATCTTCAGAGCATCTGCTATCTCCTCCCAGACCTCCTTCAGAAGCCTCGGTAACAATCCATCTGGCCCTGGTGCCTTATCAGCTTTCAAGGATTTCAATCCTTCGAGTACTTCCTCTCTCTTTATGATTATCCCATACAGTATCTCAGTGTTCCTCCTAGACTACTATATATACATCACCCATTTTGTTTGTAAACGCGGAACAAAATATTCATTTAAAACCCTTCTCACAGCCCCTGTATCTACACACAAGTTCCCTCCTTCACCTATGATAGATCCCACTTTTTCCTCAGCTAACCGTTTACCATTAATATATTGGTAAAACATCTTTGGGTTTTCTTTAACTTTATCTGCTAATCTTTTTTCATGTCCTCTCTTTGATTTCATTAGTTCCTTTTTGACTTTGCTTCTGCACTTTCTGTACTCTTCTAGGCTATCTGCAGTGCTTAGTTCTTTATGTCTATCATACCCTTTCTTTTTCTGTTTGATCTTCCACTGTATTCCTCTCGCTAACCGGGGGGGGGGGGGGGGGGGGGGGGGGGGGAGGAGGAGGGGAGGAGAGAGAGAGAGAGAGAGAGAGAGAGAGTTTCAGAAGTACCACGCTTATTTTTGGAGAGGACGCATCTACTTTGTACATTTAGGATCTCTCAGTGCTTCCCACTGGTTTTCCACAGATATATCCTCTAGCAATGCTGGCCAGTCCACCTCCGCCAAGTCCCTTCTCATTTCTGCAAAATTTGCCTTCCCCTACTTCAAAACCTTTACTCCTACTTTATCTCTGTTCTTTTCCATGGTAGTACTGAATCTAACTGAATTGTGATCAATATCCCCAATATGGTTGCCAACTGTCACTTCACCACTTGGCCTTCTTCGTTTCCCAAGACTAGGTCTAGAATTGCATCTCTCATTGGGTTTGTCACTAATTGGTTGAAAACATTTTCCTGAACACACTGCATGAACTTCTCTCCCTCAGTTCCCCTTGTATTGTTTGATTCCCAGTTGATATTGGGATAGTTAAAGTCTCTTATTATTGCCCTCTTAAGGCAGCAATTTGCCTACATATTTGTTCTTCTATCTCGCTTTCACAATTTGGGGGTCTGTAATATACTCCCAGTAGTGTGACTGCACCATTTTATTTCTAAGTTCAACCGTGATTTGTTGACCCGTTAATGATATAATCCCTTCTCACAACTGGAATTGACTCTTTAATCTTAGTGCTACTCCCACTTCTTTTTTATCTCCCACTTTGTCCTGCCTGAAAACTCAGTATCCAGGGATATTGAGCCACCAATTTTGCCCCTCCTTTAGCCAGGTCTCCATTATAGCGATAATATTCTGCTACCATGTGCACTAAATTGTTTATAATACTCCTTGCATTGAAGTATAAACAGTTTAACCCCACCAATTTCCCTTGCTGGACACTTATTAAAACTTTGTTTCTCATGTAATTCCAAGTCGATCACAACACCTTCTACTTCACTAGCTAATGTTCTACCTCCATTTTCCTGATTTGAGTTTGACCTATCTGATCCGACTCCTGGAATCCCATCACTCTGCCACACTAATTTAAATACTCCCCAACAAAGCTAGCAAAAGCCCCTGCAAGGAGATTGGTCCCAACTCTGCCTGGGTGCAACCTTTCCACTTTGTCCAGGTCCCACCTGCCTCATGAATCTGAATCCCTCCCAGCTACACCATCTCTCCAGCCACGCATTCATCTGATCTATCCTCCAATTCCTGCTCTCTCTAGCGCGTGGAACTGGGCGTAATCCTGAGATTAATACATTTGAGGTCCTGCATTTTACTTTATCTCCTAACTTCCTGTACTCGGCTTGCAGGTCCTTATCCCAATGTATACCACGACCACTGGCAGTTCACCTTCCCTCCCCAGGATATCCTGCAACTGCTCTATGATTAAGTGATTTGATATCCTCAATAAAAATGTGTGTGTGGAAAACGGAGGAGGAAGTTGAGTTTGTTTGCCAATCTTGCCCACATCAAAATAGGTGCAAAGCTGAAAAACATTTTAAAAAGGATTTTCAATAATCGTGTTATGGATGTTCCATGTGAAAAGAATTGTAGGAGGAGTTTTGGATAGAGAACACTTCAACATCTATTATATAATTCTCCATAGGTATGTTGTAGACCCCTTTCAAAAAACCCAGTTTGTTAGTACGTGTCTGGGAGTATTTATAGAAGGTGGTGTATGTGTTTAAGGAAATGATTTTAACTTTTTACGGGTTGTGTATTTTGGAGGTGAGAGGTTTAACATTACTGAGTGCTGTATTAAAGAATTTTGGGCAGTGCTCACTTTTGTAGGTTTCTATTGTTGGGAGTACACAACTCTTCTGAGGAAAAGTCAATGAAGAGGGATAACTAACTGTTCTAGTTGGCATTTCAGCAGCAGAGGTGATGAAGAAAAAATATTTTAAAACAATCAAAGGGACTTCTGGTGGCGCTCACGAGCGGAGGGGCTGCGCCGAGAAGAGGCTCCCTCCGATCTGCGATTTTTCAGACTTTTTCAGGGATTTCCCCGTGGTTCTCTCTTCCCGGGTTTCTTCGGCCTTTGGGGCCTGAGGGACGGGCGTCGGGTCGGTCCAGTTTGGAGCCGGTGAGGAGCCCTGCGGGAGTGTCCGCCGTCCGGAGCGGGAGGCATCGATCCAGAGGTCGGATGCGTGGGCGGAGCTTGACACGAGGCAGGCCCAAGTCCAGAACGCGATGCAGAGGCGGACTAGAGCACATTGGGTGGCTCCCACTGAAAATGGATCTCTGAGGAGTTTGAAGTCTGGTCCCGGGGGAAGAGATTTTTTAGTTTCGGAATTTTTGGGGGAAAAATTTGTGAAAATAATTATTTCGTTATTTTCGGATTGAAAAAAGAAAGAAAAAATAAGTCGTTAGAGGATGCGAAAAGCAGCTCGAAAAAAGGAAGCAAACCCGGGTTCGCTGTTGAATGAGAAGGCCAGCAAAAGCGCTGACAAGATGGCAGATGCTGGACCGCATGGTGAGGCCGCACCACTTACGGTGACAATCGACCCGGTGAGGATAGCTGTGGCAAAGACATCAGCTAAGGTGAGAGAGCAAGGCGAGAAGATGAAGGAAGTGGAGGAAACCATGTCACAGCACAGCGACCAGCTCACCTCGATGGGGGACGAGCTGCGGAGAGTGGTGAAGGTCAACAGAGGACTCCGAGCAAAGCTCGAGGACTTGGAGAACCGCTCGAGACGGCACAATCTGAGAATTGTGGGCTTGTCCGAAGGGTCAGAGGGCCCAAGGCCATCAGAGTACTTCGCTGAGAAGTTGGCGGAGCTGATGGGGAGGGTGAGAACTCCCGGTACGAGCTGGACCAAGCTCATCAGTCATTAAGGCCGAAGCCCAAGGTGAATGAGCCGCCAAGAGCAGTAATTATCTGCTTCCATAAGTACTGCACGAAGGAGAAGGTGTTAGCTTGGCGAAGCAGAAGCGTGAGGTGCAGTGGGACGGTGCTAGAGTTCGGATTTACCAGGACTTGACAGTTGAGTTGGCAAAAAGACGAGCGGCGTTCGGGCGAGTGAAGGCGGCACTGTACAAAAAGGGGATGCGATTTGGTATGGTATACCCGGCAAAGCTGAGGGTGACGTATGATGCCAAAGACTTTTATTTTGAGACAGTGGAGGCAGCTGAGGCTTTAGTGAGGGCGGAAGGCTTGGGACAGACGTGAGGAGCGGAAGTGGAAGAGAGACTCTGGACTGTGATTGGGGAGCTGGAAAATGTATAAATGTCATAACTTTCTTTTTACTGACGTGTATTGTTATTTACTTCTGTTCACATTGTTACAGAACAACATAGAACATACAGTGCAGAAGGTGGCCATTCGGCCCATTGAGTCTGCACCGACCCACTTAAGCCCTCACTTCCACCCTATCCCCGCAACCCAACAACCCCTCCCAACCCCTTTGGTCACTAAGGGCAATTTATCATGGCCAATCCACCCAACCTGCACAACTTTGGACTGTGGGAGGAAAGTCCGCACAGACATTGATCCAGGGGGGAATGGAACCTGGGACCCTGGCGCTGTGTAGCCACAGTGCTATCCATTTGTGCCGCCGTGCTGCCCTAGTTCAAGTCATTGGTTGGGTTGATTGGCACTCTGTGTTGCGACGGTTAGATCTTATTTTAGTGAATTGGATGGGTTTGATTGTTGTTTTTGTTTTTTCTTTCTCTGGGACTGGGTGGGAGGGGACGGTATATCTTGGCGGGGGGAGCCACCAGTGCTAGCTAACTAAAGTCGGCTGGTGAACGGAGGTGAGGTGAGAGGAAGGTTGCGGGCATGGGAGCAGGTTTTAATGGGCCTACGAGGCGAGGGGGGGGGGGGGGGGGGGGGGGGGGGATTGATGCTGGGAGATGTTTTTTGAGAGGAAATGTGAGGGGGCGGTTTGGGAGGGGGGGAAGGGGTTTGATGTTAATAATGGATGGAGCGGGTCAGACTCATGGGGCAGGGCCCGGTGGTATGATGATGGTGGTTAAGGGGGGGGGGGGTGAGAGACCCCCAGTTAGGATAGTCACGTGGAACGTGAGGGGGTTAGGAGGTCCGGTCAAGAGGTCAAGGGTGCTTGCGCATCTTAAAAGTTTGAAAGCCGATGTAGCAATGCTGCAGATGACTCACTTGAGGGTGAAAGACCAGGTGAGACATTAAAAAGGGCTACGTTAGTCAGGTGTTTCATTCTGGACTTGATGGAAGGGCTCGAGGGGTAGCGGTAATGGTCAGCAAAAGAGTACGCTTCCAGGTGGAGAAGGTTGTGTCAGATCAGGGGGGTAGATATGTGATTGTGACAGGGAAGCTGGAGGAGAGGTTAGTGGCGCTGTTAAGTGTATACGGTCCCAATTGGGACGATGTGGGATTCGCAAAGAAGGTGTTTGGGGCCATCCCCGACTTGGACACTCACGAACTGATAGTGGGGGGGGGACTGGATCTTGGTGTAGGAGCCAAGGTTGGACAGGTACGGCCGCGCTCGCTGGTCCCATCAGGTGGTGGGGGGGGGGGGGGGAGACGTTAGCTGGGCTGATGGTGGAAATGGGAGGGGTGGACCCTTGGAGGTTTCTGCAGCCGAGAGAGCGGGAGTACTCGTTTTTCTCAGTATATAAGGTATATTCGCAGATCGACTTTTCCGTGGTGGGGAAGGCTTTGCTGGCTGGGGTTAGGGGTCAGAATACTCGGCAATTGCAGTGTCAGATCATGCTCTGTATTAGGTGGACATGGTTCTGGAGAAGGGGGTAGTGCAGAGGCCGGGGTGGAAATTAGATGTGGGACTTTTGGGGGATCAAATATTCTGTGACAAAATTGAAACGGCAATCAAGGAATATGTAGGTTTCAACTGTACGGGTGAGGTGTCGAAGGCGGGCGTCTGGGAGGCTCTAAAGGCGCTGGTGAGGGGGGAGGTAATTTCATTTAAGGCCAGGTTGGACAAAGAGGAGAGGTTGGAGCGGCAGAGGGTAATTGATGAGATGTTGGAAGTAGATAGGTGTTATGCAGAGGATGGGGACCCAACAAAGCTGGAAAAGAGGAAGGAACTACAGGCGAGTTTTGACCGACTACCTACCAGGAAAGCAGTGCGCCAACTGAGACAAGCAAGGGGTGCAGTTTACGAACATGGAGTAAGGTGGGGCGTATGTCAGCAGGTCAGCTCGGGAGGGAAGCAGCGGCAAGGGAAATTGTCTAGCTGAGGGATAGGGCAGGGAAGTTGGTGGTGGCTCCGGATCTGATTAACAAGGTTTTTGAGGAATTTTATGAGAGGTTGTACAGGTCAGAGCCACCTGGGGGAGACCGTGAGATGCAGGAATTTATAGATGGGTTGGAGTACTCGAGGTTCGGGCAGGGGGGCAGGGCTACATTAAAAGAAGCGACAGTGGAGCAGGAGTTAAAGGATGCGATTTGGAGGATGCAGTCGGGGAAGGTGGAAAGGCCAGATGGGTTTCCCAGTGGGATATTATAAAAAATTCAAGGATAAGCTGGCACCCCTGATGGTGGGGGTGTTTGAAGAGGCGATAGGGAAGGGGATGTTGCCACAAACTTTGGGGCAGGCATTGATTTCCCTGTTGCTAAAAAAAATAAGGATCTGTCGGAGTGTGGGTCGTATAGGCCCATATTACTTCTGATTGTGGATGCAAAAGTATTGGCGAAAGTACTGGCGGCTAGGCTGGAGGAGTGCCTCCCGAAGATGATAGGTGAGGATCAGACGGGGTTCGTGAAAGGGAGGCAGCTCTTTTCAAAAATTAGGACGGTATTGAACATTGTTATGACACCGGCAGAGGTGAAGGAAACAGAGGTGGTTGTGGCATTGGACACTAAGAAGGCGTTTGACCGGGTAGAATGGGGGTACTTGATGGCAGTTCTGGAGCGGTTTGGGATTGGACCAAGATTTGTGAACTGGGTAAAGCTACTATATAAGGAGTCGAGGGCGAGTGTCCGCACAAACAACATCAGCTGGAGATACTTTTCTCTCCACCGTGGGACTAGGCAGGAATGTCCTATGTCCCCCCCTGCTGATCGCACTCCCGATTGAGCCATTGGCCTTCGCATTGGGAAGTTCGGGGTATGGAAAGGAATAGTGCGGGGGGAATAGAGCATAGGGTGTCCTTGTATGCCGATGACTTGCTGTTATACATGTCGGAACCGAGCGTGTCGATAGGGGGAATATTGGAGCTGTTTCAAGTGTTTGGGTCTTTCTCGGGATACAAACTAAATCTTGAAGAGTGTGAGTATTTTGTAGTGTCTCGGCCAGGGGTGGGGGCAAGGGTTAGGGGGCTGCCATTCCGTAGAGCAGGGACTCACTTTAGGTACCTGGGGGTGCAGTTTGCCCAGGAAGGGGGGGGGGGGGCTCTGCAGGTACAACATTTCTAGTTTGGTGGGGAGAGTGAAAGCTGATCTGGCAAGGTGGGGCAGTCTCCCTCTATCACTGGCGGGTCGGGTATAGGCGGTTAAATGAACGTTGCCGCGATTTTTGTTTATTTTTCAATGCCTGCCGATTTTCCTGCCAAAGGCTTTTTTTAGAGAGGTTGAGGGAAGGATTACGTGTTCATATGGAGAGGGAAGGTGGCCAGAGTTAGAACGGTGCTACTACAGAGGGGAAGGCAGGCAGGGGGTTTGGGTTTTCCGAACCTGATATATTACTGCTGGGCGGCGAATGTGAAGAAGGTGCGGAGCTGGGTCAGAGGGGTTGATTCCCAGTGGGTCAGAATAGAGGTGAGTGTGCAGGGGGTCGGGATTGAAAGCACTAGCAATGGCCCGGCTCCCGATAGCCCCGGGGGGACCTGTTGGAATTCTTCACTCTTGAGAAGGTTAAGTTTGAACTGAGGGGAAGGACAGAGGGGTTCTACAATTCATGGGCATTATTCATTATGCACTTTCATGAACTGGATAACATTGAACATTAGTTGGGGGGAGGGGGGAGGGTGGTGTGTGTTGATGGTGACGGGTGATTCCTGATTCCATTTTGTTTGTTTATGTGAACATGCGGGCTACTGTTTGGGGTTTGGTGGGAGGGTGGGATTGTTGTTTTTGAAATGGGGATTGACATATTTGTTACTGATTATTGTTTATTGTTGGTGGGTGTAAATTTGGGAGAAAATTTGAAAAAGGAGGACAAAGAAGAAATATTTTTTTTATTTAAAAAAAAAAGCAATGAAAGGAACAGAAATGTCCACCAAACAGCCCTTTCTGGTTTAATAACATTATTGTGGGATGTGTTTTTACATTGAGCCACAGGCACATCTGGATGTTGATGTGGAGCATCAGAAGCTCTTATGCTTTTATTAAAATCATTTTTTAAAGTTTTTCTGTTACTTTTGCTTTGTAGAGTGTGGCAGTCTGTATGGAAAAAGGAGATTTCAAAAAAGCTAATGAAGTTCTGGAACGACAATTTCAAGAAGATATGGCCTCTGAATCAGACCAGGTATTTGTGTTTCAAATCTCTTGTATTGAAAGATGTCACCTGTTACAAGCAGCAGATTTTCTGTTAAGTATCACAATGCAGCAGTTTAGATTTATTGATTTCTAAGACAAAGTTATTTACTTATAATCTATTCTTTCTGTATATATTTGGTGCTTTACTAATCATATTCCTGGCTCTATTTTGTTTTTCAGCCTTTAAAAAGGAAGCTGTCCTTGGTTATCAATAAGAAAGATCCATGCCATAAATTCCTGATCAACTTCAGTAACAAGCGATTATTGGACAGTGCTGAGTCTCTTGCAAACAGAATATTTAATGAGAAAGAGTCAAACTTCCTCATTCAAGTAAGTGTTACTTGCATCAGCTGGATGATTTCTTTCTTGCTGCCTTACTAATAGATAATTCTGTTGTAATAGTTGAAAACTTTATTTTTGGTAATCCCTCGAGATAGAGGATGACTCGCTTTAGGTTTGTTTCAATGGGTTCTGAAATGGCTATCAGTGAACAGTTTGAAGACTCTCCCACGTGCACAGCAGGTGGTGCTTGAAAGGTAGGGTAGATGGGTTGCTGGAGGGTGAGTGTCTCCTTCGACGCCATCATCTTCACCTCTGCACGAAGATTCGCCATGTGCTCGGTGTCTTTCCAAATGAAGCTTCTCTATTTTGGTCGGCAACAAACCAGGATCTCCCATGAGCGGTTAGACATGTTTGACTTCAACAATGCTTTAAGGACATCCCGAAAGCAATTTTCCACCAAGTTCTAGGTAGAGCATTTGCTTTGGGAGTCTGGTGTCAGGCATACACAAAGAACGTGACCAATACAGCGAACCTGGATTTGAGTGATTAGTGCCTCCATGCTGGGCATTCCTTGTTGCAACATTACACCTCACCTCCAGCAATTTATCTACAGGAAAAAAATAAGAAACTATTGAACCTACGCCACCTTCAGTCCAAAACTAGCTCCACTCCAACTTCATAGAGCTCTATGTGCAGATGATGCTTGTGTGTGCGCTTACTCAGAAATTAAGCTCCAGCTCATTGTCAACTCTTCCTCCAAAGCATATGTAAAAATAGATCTTTCATTAAACACCCAGAAATCTACGGTCCTCTTCTAACTGGCTCTCACAGCAAAATAAAATCAGTGGCAAGGCCCTGGAAAATGTGGACCAATTTCTGTATCTTTGGAAGCTCCTCTTGATGAAAGCAGATGTAAATCTCAAAATTCATTGTTGCCTCCAATGTGCCAGTTGAAGACAATATTTGTGACTGTCTCAAAGATATTTAAGTCCCTCATTATGTTTTGCACCTGGTTGATCATTCTTGATATCAGGTTAGCATCATTATTCTGTTAACTGTAAACTTATTTTGCCCTTTTATAATGGGTACGACAGGTGGCAAGGGTAGCTTAATATATATAAATGTGGTCATGTATTTTGGATTGGGAGTATACGTTCAGTGGTGAGATACTGGAGAATACTGGAAAACCTTGGAAACTCCCTAAAAATACAAGCTGTTTCTTGTTCTTCAGTAATTCCTCATCCATCCTTGTGTTTTACTTTGAGTTACCACCACCTTTAGTTGAACTTCAACCTATTTTGTCAACAGTTCATAATCTCCACACACACATCCTCCCACAATCTCCCAATGGCCACCACCACTCATCAATTTGGAATAAATACCATTGATCCTTATTTATTTTGAATCCCTTTAT
The DNA here is from genome assembly GCF_902713615.1 of Scyliorhinus canicula. Classification (NCBI taxonomy): domain Eukaryota; kingdom Metazoa; phylum Chordata; class Chondrichthyes; order Carcharhiniformes; family Scyliorhinidae; genus Scyliorhinus; species Scyliorhinus canicula. The sequence goes on from NC_052155.1 coordinate 115,104,543, forward strand.
CTTCTCTTATTTTGCATCAGTCATTAAATCTGCTTGGAATATTGTTATGTACAGGGTGTCATGGTCATATATTCCCTAATAATTCAATGTCCATCCTCCGTTTTGGCCCTGATATGCCTACTTCTCACTTCCTCCTCCTTTATCAAGCCAAGATAAAAGCAAGCTTAAGCCTCCTCTGCTGGCTACAGTTTGAAGTTGATATATTTTCACAAATTCTGGGTGAGTGATCAAAGTAATTTACTGACTAGTGCCTGAAGATTTTCATGACGCTTAATCTTCTATGATTAGTGACCACCAAGGCCCTGCATCATCTGGCTCAACCTGGCTATTGATTAACCTTAATGTGACAAATGTAAGTTTGCTTTAAAGAGTCCTAATAAATACAAATGCTCTTAGTCCAAAAGCAAAATGACAATGTACTGAATTTCAAGAGCCAAGTTTATTTTATTTTAGAAACAGGATATCTTCAGTTTCTACGAGTGGAATTAAACATTCATTACTCCCTAAGCAACTTATTAATAGCAAATTTCCACTGACTGAAAATATTTTTAAGGAGAGGTGGCCGTCCTGCACATGCTCTTGAAGCGAACCAGGATTTGTGTTTGCGTTGTCATTAAAAGTAAATGAAACTGGTGAAGATTCTTCTTTTGCAAAACACAAAATGGCCCAGATCTTCCAAGGCACAGCAATCATAGTGCGAATGCTGCTCATTCAAACGTGTAAAGGACCTGTAAAGACTTAATTGCCTGCAAAGACTCGCATTCAAAGTATCGTCTTGCATTTAAAAAAAAAAAATTATTCTCCTTTTTCACATTTCCTTCAAAGTTTACATCCCACCAACAAACAGTAAACGGTAATGAATACAATGTCAATCCACTTATTAACAATAACGATCCCATCCTACCACCAAACAACGGCCTGCATAACAATATAAGCATCAAATAAAAAGAAACCTCCCAAAAAGGAATCAGGAATCGCCCATGATCATCATTAACATATATAGTCCAACTCCTCCTCCTTCCCCCCCCCCCCCCCCCCCCCCCCCCCCCAAATATTCAACAACATCTAATCCCCGGAAGTGTATTGTGAATGACACCCATGAATTGTAAACCCCCTCCCACACACACACAGATTCTCATGTAAACTGCTCCCCCAACAGCGGTTCCTTCCCCCAACCTTTCACTCTGGCTAGACTCATCAAAGCCTGTTCTACAAGGCTCCGATCGCCACAGCCTCTCACCCCACCTCACTACCGTTCATTATCTGGCTTAAACGAGACAGTGTGGAGGCCCCTGCCCGGGTCTCCTTCCCCCCCCTGCCCAATCCCAGGGAAACAAAGAAATCCCCTTTAACACACAATCCCAGCATACACACCCAAGCCCCAAAGAACCATTGTTGCAAATGAAAGTCCCAACATTTCCCTTGTCCAAATATTCAGTGTTGACTCATTTAGTACATACACCAACATAAAATAAAGTTACATGATGCTACATCAGTACAAGACCAGCTCTCAGTCCCATTTCTCAATTCTGCCACAGTCTCTGGACCACTGGGAGCTCTTCCGGGACAGGTGTGACCTGTATAAGAAGAACGGGTTGCATCTAAACTGGAGAGGCATAAATATCCTGGCTGCGAGGTTTGCTAATGTCACATGGGAGGGTTTAAACTAGTATGGAAGGGGGATGGGTACTGGAGCAATAGGTCAGAAGGTGAAAGCATTGAGGGAGAACTAGGGAATAGGGCCAGTATGACTCTGAGGAAGAGCTGACAGGGAGCTGTTGCTGAAAAAAGCGGGTCTGGTGGCCTGAAGTGCATATGTTTTAATACAAGAAGTATTACAGGTAAGGCAGATGAACTTAGAGCTTGGATTAGTACTTGGAACTATGATGTTGTTGCCATTACAGAGACCTGGTTGAGGGAAGGACAGAATTGGCAGCTAAACGTTCCAGGATTTAGATGTTTCAGGTGGGATAGAGGGGGATGTAAAAGAGGTGGCAGAGTTGCGCTACTGATTAGGGAGACTATCACAGCTGTACTACGGGAGGACACCTCAGAGGGCAGCGAGGCTATATGGGTAGAGATTAGGAATAAGAAAGGTGCAGTCACAATGTTGGGGATTTACTACAGGCCTCCCAACGGGAGATAGAGGAGCAGATAGGTAGACAGATTTTGGAAACGAGTAAAAACAACAGGGTTGTTGTGATGAGAGACTTCAACTTCCCCAATATTGACTGGGACTCACTTCATGCTAGGGGCTTAGACAGGGCAGTTTGTAAGGAGGATCCAGGAGGGCTTCTTAAAAAATATGTAGACAGTCCAACTAGGGAAGGGACTGCACTGGACCTGGTATTGGGGAATGAGCCCGGCCAGGTGATAGAAGTTTCAGTGGGGGAGCATTTCGGGAACAGTGACCACAAGTGCTGGTGGACAAGGATAAAAGTGGTCATAGGGTGCATGTGCTAAATTGGGGGAAGGCTAATTATAATAATATTAGGCAGGAACTGAAAAACCTAGATTGGGGCGGATGTTTGAGGGTAAATCAATATCTGACATGTGGGAGGCTTTCAAATGTCAGTTGAAAGGAATTCAGGACTGGCATGTTCCTGCGTGGAAGAAGGATAAATACGGCAAATTTCGGGAACCTTGGATAACAAGAGATATTGTAGACCTCGTCAAAAAGAAAAAGAAGGCATTTGTCAGGGCTAGAAGGCTGGGAACAGACGAAGCCTGCGTGGAATATAAGGAAAGTAGGAAGGTACTTAAACATGGAGTCAGGAGGGCTAGAAGGGGTCACGAAAAGTCATTGGCAAATAGGATTAAGGAAGATCCCAAGGCTTTTTACACGTACGTAAAAAGCAAGAGGGTAGCCAGGGAAAGGGTTGGCCCACTGAAGGACAGGGGAGGGAATCTATGTGTGGAGCCAGAGGAAATAGGCGGGGTACTAAATGAATACTTTGCATCAGTATTCACCAAAGAGAAGGAATTGGTGGATGTTGGGTCTGGAGAAGGGTGTGTAGATAGCCTGGGTCACATTGAGATCCAAAAAGACGAGGTGTTGAGCGTCTTGAAAAATATTAAGGTAGATAAGTCCCTGGGACCTGACGGGATATACCCCAGAATACTGAAGGAGGCAAGAGAGGAAATTGCTGAGGCCTTGACAGACATCTTTGGATCTTCACTGTCTTCAGGTGATGTCCCGGAAGACTGGAGATTAGCCAATTTTGTTCCTTTGTTCAAGAAGGGTATGTTGTTCCTTTGTTCAAGAAGGGTAGCAAGGATAATCCAGGGAACTACAGGCCGGTGAGCCTTACGTCAGTGGTAGGGAAATTACTGGAGAGAATTCTTCGAGACAGGATCTGCTCCCATTTGGAAGCAAATGGACGTATTAGTGGGAGGCAGCATGGTTTTGTGAAGGGGAGATCGTTTCTCACTAACTTGATAGAGTTTTTCAAAGAGGTCACAAAGATGATTGATGCAGGTAGGGCGGTGCATGTTGTCTATATGGACTTTGACAAGGTCCCTCATGGTAGACTGGTACAAAATGTGAATTCACACGGAATCAGGGGTGAGCTGGCAAGGTGCATACAGAACTGGCTAGGTCATAGAACGCAGAGAGTACCAATAGAAAGGTGCTTTTCTAATTGGAGGGCTGTGACTAGTGGTGTTCCGCAGGGATCAGTGCTGGGACCTTTGCTGTTTGTAGTATAGATAAATGATTTGGAGGAAAATGTAACTGGTCTGATTAGTAAGTTTTTAGACGACACAAAGGTTGGTGGAATTGCGGATAGCGATGAGACTGTCAGAGGCTACAGCAGGATTTACATCGTTTGGAGACTTGGGCGGAGAGATGGCAGATGGTGTTTAATCCAGACAAATGTGAGGTAATGCATTTTGAAGGTCTAATGCAGGTAGGGAATATACAGTGAATGGTATTGAAAGTCAGAGACATCTAGGTGTACAGGTCCACAGGTCACTGAAAGGGGCAACACAGGTGGAGAAGGTAGTCCAGAAGGGGAACGGCATGCTTGCCTTCATTGGCCGGGGCAATGAGTATAAGAATTGGCAAGTCATGTTGCAGCTGTATACAACCTTAGTTAGGCCACACTTGGAGTAAAGTGTTCAATTCTGGTCGCCTCACTACCAGAAGGATGTGGAGGCTTTGGAGAGGGTGCGGAAGAGATTTACCAGGAAGTTGCCTGGTATGGAGGGCATTGGCTATGAGGTGACGTTGAATAAACTCGGCTTGTTCTCTCTGGAATGAAGGAGGCTGAGGGGCGACCTGATAGAGGTCTACAAAATTATGAGGGGCATAGACAGAGTGGATAGTCAGAGGCTTTTTCCCAGGGTAGAGGGGTCAATTACTAGGGGCATAGGTTTAAGGTGCGAGGGGCAAGGTTTAGAGGAGATGTACAAGGCAAGTTTTTTTACACAGAGGGTAGTGGGTGCCTGGAACTCGCTGCCGGAGGAGGTGGTGGAAGCAGGGACGATAGTGACATTTCAGGGGCATCTTGACAAATATATGAATAGGATGGGAATAGAGGGATACGGACCCAGGAAGTGTAGAAGATTTTAGTTTAGATGGGCAGCATGGTCGGAACGGGCTTGTTCTAGTCCTTCTGCTCTTGCAAACTCCTCTGCTGCTTCTGCCGTTCCAAAATAAAAGTCCTGGGATTTGTAGGTCACCCTTAACTTAGCTGGATACACTATGCCGCATTGCACATTGCTGTTGTACAGTGCCGCCTTCACCCGGCCGAAGGCCACCCGTCTCCTCGCCAACTCCAGCCTAAAGTCCTGGTATATGCGTATACCAGCTCCAGCCCACTGCACCACCCGCTTCTGCTTTGCCCAGCACAGGACCTTCTTCATGCTGTACCTACAGAAACAGTCACTACTCTTGGCGGCTCACTCGCCTTTGGTATAGGCCTCCACGACTTATGAGCCCGATCCAGTTCGTATTGAGAGGGATCGTCCCCCTCCCCCAATAGCTCTGCCAACAGAGTGGCAAAATACTCCCATCGGCCTCGGGCCTTCCACCTCTTCGGGCAGATCCACATTCCTCAGATACTGCTGCCTGGATTTCTTTTCCAGTTCTTCCATTTTGACTCGCAGACCCTTGTTGGTCTCTATCACCCTCCGCAGCTCCTTCCCCATAGAGGTGAGTTGATCACTGTGCTGTGATTATGCCTCTTCCACTTCCTTTAGTGTCTCACCCTGCTCCTGCACCTCAGCCGCTGCGCTCGATACTGCCGTCCTCACCGGGGCAATCGCCTCCTCCACCAGCGCTTTCAATAGTGCCCCCCATCTCCTCCTTCATCGCTTCCATGTGCTTTGTGAACTGTTTTTCAAGTTCCACGGCCATCACCTTGGTAATTCTTTCTGTCATGAGCAATGCGGCCTTCCCCAGTGCCCCAGCCTCCGCTTTCCTTACAGTTCCTGCGCCGACCTTTCCACTCACCGGCGGACTTTCATTAGCCCCCTTTTTCATGGCCGTTTTTTTCAAAAGCTTGGATAATTCTCCTCACTGTGTCTTCCTACAACTTTTTCAGCATCAGTTGCCCCTAGGACCGGGCATTAAAACCCCGAAAATTTGATTCCCAAGCGGGAGCCCTCCAACGTGCGGGTGCCTCCTGCCCGCCGTCACCAGAAGTCATTGTCTTGCAGCTTCGAATTTGTCTATATATATGTTTCTGGAACCTACCTCTTCATTCACCTGAGGAAGGAGCAGTTCTCCGAAAGCTAGTGATTCGAAACAAACTTGTTGGACTTTAACCTGGTGTTGTAAGACTTCTTACTGCATTCAAACCTAGCCCACCTTGATGCAGCTCTGCATTTCTTGCAGACGTTCTGATTCCAGCTTTGCCGGATATGCAGAGAACAGTGTTCCTGCAAGAGTCCCGACACAGCACTCTTAGAGCTGGGGAAGACAGAACACATCCCCTTTTTATGGCACCAGCTGCTGTACGGCATGTTTGAGGTTTGAGTATGAATGTTAGTGAATGGATGAATGAGTGAATGAGTATGGTGATTTGTGTGGGGGAGATGGTAAGTGTGTGAGGTGGGGCGGGAGTCAGGTTGGGTCAGGCAAGGTAGTTGGGTCAGGGGCTAGTTAGGTTGGGTTGGGGATTTGATCAGGAGAGGTAGCTGTGGGGCTAGATGGGATTTGTATAGGTAGTTGGGTAGAGTTAGGGAGCATATCCAGGTAAGTACATTGGAATTGGCCAAAGTCTCTAACTCGGTCTCAGCGTCAGAAGCATTCGTGGAGAGTTCTAGAAGCACGGGAGTTGCCCCTCAGAATTTGAAACTTCCTGGGCAGTTTCTTTAGAGATCAACATGTCAGGACGTCTGCAAGTTCTTGACGTGCATCTTCTGTCTGGTCTCCAGTGATCCAGAAAAAAGAGTTGGGGAAAAAACAATATTTTGTGGGAAAATTAGGAAAAATACGCAAATATTTTCTGAGGTATTACAGGCTGTACATCAAAGCCACATTTAACCATGACTAATAATGTAGCTAGCTATCTTTTGTTTTCAGGCAGCAACCAAAGTGGTGCAGTCTAGGAAGAAAAGAGATACAGAACTGCGCGGTTCTGAAGATGAGGATAATTCTGAACACCAACATGGAAAATGGTAAGTCTGTTAGATATTGAGGATGTGTCTGCGGCGGTTCCCTCCAGGGGTTCCTGTTTCCTCCCACAGTCCAAAGATATGCATTTTAGGTGGATTGGCCATGTTAAATGTACCCTTAGTGAACAAAGATGTGCAGGCTAGGTGGGGTTACAGGGAAATAGGCCTAGGTAGGGTGCTATTTCAGAGGGAGGTGCAGACCCGATGGGCTAAATAGCCTCATTCTAGCCTGCAGGAATTAATTTGATTTTGAAAGGTGAAGAGCCAGAAGCACCACATGGTAAATTAGTAGGAATGCTGTTTTGAATTTTTGTTCTTGATTTTTGTGTCACCATCTGCAACTTTTCAGATGAGGTGAGAAATGCAGTGGAGATACTTGATGAGTGATTGTGCCATTAAATGTTAAAAAAAAATAACATTTTCAGCTTGAGAAAGAATCTGTCTTGGCACAGTTAAAAACAAATTTATTTGCCCCACAGGATACTGTTGAAGAGAAAATAGATTATATAGAAGTAAAACAATGAACAAAAGAAAGAGCGGGTTGAACAGTGAGCAGAGGTAACTGCTGATGTAGATGCAAAACCAACTGGAAGAAAGAATAGAGCCTTGGGGTAACTGAATTAATGCAAAATGTCAGAGGATAAATTTTCAAATAGGCCACAGGGTGAGGCCAGCGCCTCATCAGTGTGCGTAGCCTCACAGTTGTAATACGGGCAGAAAACTTGAGGACGGCACGGTAGCACAGTGGTTAGCACTGTTGCTCCACAGGTCCAGGGTCCCAGGTTCGATTCCGGCTTGGGTCATTGTCTGTGGGAGTCTGCACGTTCTCCCCATGTCTGCGTGGGTTTCCTCCAGGTGCTCCGGTTTCCTCCCACAGTCCAAAGACGTGCAGGTTAGGTGGATTGGCCTTGCTAAATTGCCCTTAGTGTCCAAAAAAGTTGGGTGGGTTTAATGGGTTGCGGGGATGGGATGGAGGTGTGGGCTTGGGCAGGGTGCTCTTTCCAAAGGCCAGTGTGCACTCAATGGGCCGAATGGCCTCCTGCACTGTAAATTCTGTGATTCAAATAAAATTGGAGCAAGTCACCAGTTTGAGTGCAGCTCCAATAGTACTCACAAAGCTTGACACCATCCAGGGCAAAGTAGCCCGCCTGATTGGCACCCCATCCAATGCAGTGCAGCAACTTACCAAGCTCATCACCAGCTCAAGGACAGACAGAGGTGGACAACAAATACTGGCGGTGTCAGAATCACCCACACTCCTTGAAAGAATATTGAAAAAGCCTAAGGATGGTGAATAGTTCGCCATATATGCCAAAGCTAAAGATCTCATGAAGAACTGTCAATTAATCTTGTTCAATTACTCTAGTACTGATATCTTCATTGTCTCTCTCCGAGTATCCTCATGCCCTCTCCAAACACACACAGCCAGACACCCACCTCCTGCTGCCTTGTTTTTAATCCCACTAAATTTCTGACTGCTCAATTTCCTTTCATAACCGTCATGCTAACTGACACAAACAGTTTCCCTTTCTTCTCATTTTCCCTTAGAAAGAAACTGTGTTAACTCTTTTGTCCTTGGAGACTACTGCCTCATCTAAGACCTTTTTTCTCTTGAACATACTACCTCCTACTTCTGTGTCCATCTTCTCGCACTCCAGTTTGAATTCCTCCATGCATTTCCAGCCTTCTCTTACTGAAACAGCTCGAACGAGCCAGAGCTACAAATTACATTCTTCTGACTATGATACATTATCCATCTGTAGTCTTTGACACAATTGACCCCAATTGATCATCTTTGAACACTTTTCTTATTAGCCTGTACAGTGGGACTACCTTTATTTGATTTGCATTTCTATCTATTTTATCAGACTATGGCATAATCATCTGTGACAATTTCGACCTCTGTAAAATCACTTTGCATAAGACCTCAGCCGTGGGACCCTGACCCTCAGCTACATGCCAATCTTAGCAACTCGTGTGCAGCCATGGGGCCAGTACAACATCTACATCATCTCATTTTATAATTTCAGTATCAAGTCTCGGCTAAGCCACTTTTCCTCCAGTCGAGTCCTGGGAATACAAATGTCATGAACTTCGGCCCAACTGCATTAAAGCTGCTATATAAGTACAAGCTGCTTAAATCAGTTCATTTTCAGCTTTAGCATCATATCCAATACACAGTTGAGCTTCCAACTCCATGGCTTCTACAACATACACACCACTAATTCTACCTCTAATTGTGTTTATCCCCACTTCTACTTCAACCCATTTGTCATTGTAACATTGATACATGCAGTGAGCTTTGGATTCTATTACTCCAATGTTGCAGTGACTAACATCCAGCCAAAGCTGTTCTGTATATGTATATGTATTACCTGCAATAATTCTCACTCATTTCTGGCCCCTCCTCTTGCACTACCCCCTGGCTCCCAGTCCCAAATGTAAAATTCACATTTCTGTCATTTAAATCTGTTCATGACCTCAGCACACAAATCTCTAACCTCCAGAACTACAGCCTCTTCTCCAAGTACATACTTTCTCTGACTCCAGCATCTTGAGTATGCCCCTCCTTCTCCCCACTAATTCCATCTCTAGAATTACCTCACTAAACCTTCTGCATCTCTGCCTCCCCTCTACCACTTTAACACAGCTTTAGGACTCCAAATACCACCTCTTTCTACATGGTATCTGTCTTTTTTTTTTCTTACATCAATTTGGGAAGTTTTCTATGTTAGAAATGAGAAACAAATGCAAATTGTTTATTGTTGGACATAGTCAAGCCTAGCATACTCATTGATGCCATGATGAAGTTAAGTCAGATAAACCTGACTCCAGTGTCCAATAAAAGTCCCTTCGAAATATTTCTGTCTTGTATATAGATCTGTGAATTCAAGTTCCTGGCAGGCGCCTTTTAGATCCCTGGCAAAAGCTCTATTTTGCACCCATTGGGGAAAGACAGCTTTCATCTTGACACTTAAATTAAGCAACATATTGTGTCTGTAGTTCATGATGAGTCAGAGGTTTTATGATGATTGAGAGCTGAGGGATTGAATGTAGTGGTGTGGATAAAGGCCCCGAGGAAAGATGTGGCACCTTCTGCAATATTTTTATTTGTATGTTTCTACTTCACCAATTTTTATTTGCTGGTGTTTTATTTTGATCCAATTAATAGTGATTAAGGATTCCGGAAGTAAAACCATATATGAATTTAAGATTAAACGCAAGAGATTTAGGACAGAGAGCAGGAGATACATTTTTATGCGGAGGATTATATACTTGTAGAGCACAGGACCAGGGGTGAAGGAAAAGATTCATGGAGATCAGTGAGCAGGTGCCAAATAGGGGAGACGTGGAATTGGAGAGATGCCACAGACGGCAAATAGTCTGAGATTGACTGAAATTAAACGGGGTCGGGAAAAGGCATGATAATGACATTTTGAATGGGATGTAGGATATCAGTGGGGACATAGGTTGGTGAAAAGTCTTCCAGAGGCACACAAATAAAAATTCAATGTAGTTAAATCTACAGTTTCTAGATTTATCTTCCTTGTTATTGCTTAATGCGCCAGATAATATCATACTTAATGCATGATATTATCTGGTGCACTAAGCAATAACAAGGAAGATAAATCTAGAAACTGTAGATTTAATGCCATGGGGCGTTGGTTTGATTCTTATTGGAGATGGCCATTGCCTGGCACTTGTGTGGCGTGAATGTTACTTGCCACTTGTCAACCTAAACCTGGATATTGTCCAGGTCTTGCTGCATTTGGACATGGACTACTTCAGTGTCTGAAGAGTTATGAATGTTGTTGAACATCGTGCAGTCAAATGAGAACATCCCCACATATGACCTTGTGTTGGAAAGAACGTCATTGATGAAGCAGCTGCAGGGAACTTCCAGAGGTGGCCATGGAGTCAGTGGTCTCACACAGGGCAGCTCTGGCTCGAAGGTGTTGGTTTGAGCTCTTTGTAGCTGAACACGGCTGTGTCCGCCATGTTGCACAGCGCGGCCGCTGCTGTGTGCATGCACGGCCCCGGACCCGGCAATTCTCCAGGGCGTATCGGCAGCTAGAGCCGAGTGCTCTACACTGCCATCCTGCTAGCCCCCAGCAAAACGGGGAATCAGTGACCATTTTGCGCCAGTTTTCCTGGGCAGCACGGTAGCATTGTGGATAGCACAATTGCTTCACAGCTCCAGGGTCCCAGGTTCGATTCCCGGCTGGGTCACTGTCTGTGCGGAGTCTGCAGATCCTCCCCGTGTGTCCGTGGGTTTCTTCCAGGTGCTCCGGTTTCCTCCCACAGTCCAAAGATGTGCAGGTTAGGTGGATTGGCCATGCTAAATTGCCCTTAGTGTCCAAAATTGCCCTTAGTGTTGGGTGGAGTTACTGGGTTATGGGGATAGGGTGGAGGTGTTGACCTTGGGTAGGGTGCTCTTTCCAAGAGCTGGTGCAGATTCAATGGGCCGAATGGCCTCCTTCTGCTCTGTAAATTCTATGATAATCTCTGTCACCCTTTCAGGCAGTGAGTTCCGGATTCCAATACCCTCTGGGTGAAAAAGCTTTTCCTCACATCTCTCAACCTCCTGCCCCTTACCTTTAATCAATGCCCCTGTTTATTGACACCTGCGCTAAGGAGAAAAGTTCCTTCCTATCCACCCTATCTATACCCCTCATAGTTTTATGCACCTCAATCGTGTACCCCCTCAGCCTTTTCTGCTCCAAAGAAAACAACCCCAGCCTGTCCAATCCCTCTTGCTAGCTGAAATGCTCCAACCCAAGCAACATTGTGGTGAATCTCCTCTGCACCCTCTCTAGTGCAATCACTTCCTTCCTATAGTGAGGCGATCAGAACTGCCTCGGCTGAACATGCCTTCTTAACTAACTTATCTCCCTGCCCTGCTATCTTTAGGGATCTATGGGCATGCACACGTAGGTCTCTCTGATCCTCTGTACTTCCTGAGGTCCCACCATTCACTGTATATTCCCTTACCTTATTAGTCCTCCAAAAATGCATTACCTCACACTTTTCAGGGTTAAATTCCATTTGCCATCTAATCCGCTATATCGTCCTGTAATCTAAGTCTTTCCGCCTTGCTATTTACCATACCACTAATTCATCTACGAACGTACTAATCAGTCTTACATTGGCGTCCAGATCATTAATGTATACTACAAACAGCAGAACACCACTGGACACAGGCTTCCAGTCACAAAATGAACCTTCAACCATTGCCCTCTGCCTCCAGATCAAATTTGCCAAATTGATCTAGATCCCATGAACTCTCAACTTGTTGGCCAGTCTCTCATGTGAGACTTTGTCAAAAGCCTTACTAAAGTCTATGTAGACTACATTAACTGCACTACCCTCATCTATATACCTAGTCGCCAGAAAGGTACAATGATTATCATGGGGATATAAACCTACATATGGACTGGGGTAATCAGAGGTAGAGTGAATGCTGAATTCATCGAATGTTTTTGAGATAACATCTGAAGCCAACCTTGGAGCAGGCTATAAATAGACCTGGTATTGGGGAATGAGATGGGATTAATTAATGATCTCATAATGAAGGTGCAGGTAGGTAATAGTGATCAGAATATGAGTGAATTTTACATTCACCTTGAGGGTGTAAGACTAGTTTTTTACACTTAAGTAAGAGCAATTTTGAGGATATGAAACCAGAGCTATTGAAAGTGAACTGGCAATTTAGATTAAGGGATAGGTCAATAGAAATGCATCAGCAGTCATTTAATGGGATATTTCCGAATACACAAGATCCACATTCCAATGAGAAAGAAATATTCCAAGAGGAGGACCCATCATCCATGATTAATAAGGTTAAAGATAATATCAGACTTGAAGAAAAAGTACATAAATGCACAAAGGCGGGTGGCAGGTCAGACGATTGGTCAGAAACAATGACTAAAAGATTAATAGGAGGGAGTATGAGAGAAAACTAGCTAGAAATGTGTGAACACAGTGGCAGAATGGTTAGCACTGCTGCTTCACAGCGCCAGGGACCCGCGTTCAATTCTGGCCTTGGATGACCGCATAGTGTTTGCACTTTCTCTCTGTGTCTGCTTGTGTTTCCTCCAGGTGCTCCGGTTTCCTCCCACAGTCCAAAGATGTGCAGGCTAGGTGGATTGGCCATGCTAAATTGTCCCAGAGTATCCAAGGATGTGTGTAGGTTACATGGCATTACAGGGATGGGGAGGACTGGACCTAGTTAGGATTCTCTTTCAGAGGGTTGGTGCAGACTTGATGAACCGAATGACCTAGTTTTGTGTTGTAGGAATTCTGTGGTTCTATAGGAAGAGTTTTGATAGATACTTTAAAAATAAAAGAATTAATATGAACAGTGGTCCTGTAGAAAGCGACTCTGGGCAGTTGATGGAAAATAGGAAGATAGGAGATATATTTAACAAGTGTTTTGCATCATTCATCACTATCGAGGATACAAGTAACCACAGAAATGGCTGTAAGTGAGGAATTGGAAAGAGAGGCAGGAACTCAAGAAAATTACAATCACCAAGGAAATGGTACTTAGCAAATTATTGGGACAAGAGGACCCCTTATTTTAAAAAGTATTTAAATTTATTGGAAGCAGTTCAGCAAAGGTGTACTAGATTAATACCTGGAATGGACGGGTTGTTTTATGAGGAGAGGCTGGACAGTCTAGGCTTGTATCCACCGGAGTTTAGAAGAGTAAAAAGAGGCAATTTGATTGAAACACATAAGATCCTGAGGGGACTTGATAGGATGGATGTGGAAAGGATGCTTCCAATTGTGGGTTAAGAGTTAAGGAGCCACTGTTTAAAAATACAGGTTGCTAATTCAAGAGGAAAAAACTTTTTTCAGAAGGTAATTGTGGCAAAGTCTTTGAATATCTTCAGAGCAGTAGATTTTTGATAAGCAAGGGGGTGAAAGATCATAAAGGGTAGGCAGGAATGTGAAGTTGAGGATAACATTAGATCAGCTGTGATCTTATTGAATGGTGGAACAGGCTCGAGGGACCTACACCTGGTCCTAATTCGTTTCTTCATATGTTTGATCCTCCACTTCAAAAATATGTTTCATCTTTCACTACTTGTGTACTCCTCTTCCTGCCCCATGCACACGCGCATGCACATGAACTCTAATAGAAATAGTGGGCTTAAAATTCGTATGATCCAAGATGTTAACTAGCTGAAAATATTTGAGATATGACTCATCACTTCCAATAGTGCATCGTATTGATCGTTGCAGCACTCTTTTGTCATTAATTATAAGACATGTTATGAACAAAAGTACTGCAGGGTAGTGAATATGGCATGGGCTGAAAAACACTGCTTTTGTCTGAAGTGGTGATTTCTGCTTGTTTTTGCAACTTGTTTGAAAGGTGTTTGTAAGTTCATCCTTTTTATTTCCAACAGTGGAGATTCATCGAATGGAGAAGTAGACGACAAGATGAATAATACAAAGACAACTACCGAACGGTTTGTTCTTGTATAATTTAAATCGCCTGGTGTCCTTTCTGTTTTCTCTTTATGAATTTGGCAACCATTATTACAGAAGTAAAATGTATGTATGTTTTATATGTTAATAACATGACTAAAATAAGAGCTTTGAAATTAAATTTTTGATATGTTCAAAACTTCCTGAAATTAGAACAAACTGTCGAAGAGAATTACCATTGTAATGAAGTATTTGTATTTTATTTTTTCCATTATTACAGAACTAGAGAAATCTGCCGTATTACTCAAACCAGTAGGGCTTTTTTTTTTGCAGTTTGCAGTACTAAGAGTCCAATAATTTTTTTTAAAAATTACTTCATGGGATGTGGGCATCGCAGGCTAGGCCAGTTTTTATTGCCCATCCCTAATTGCCCTCGAAGGTGGTGGTGCCCTCCTGAACAGCTGCAGTGAATGTATATCCAGACTGGCAATGCGCCTAACATTTTAAGAGGCAAGGGAAGGGGATGATGGACACTCTTAAGAAATCAATGGAAGAGTTGCTGGCCCTTATAAAGGAGGCTGTTGGAAAGATGTGGGAGATGGTGTGGGAGCATGGTGAGGTACAGAAGGGGGTAGAGGAAGCACTGTCGCGACACAGTGACCAGCTGACGTGTCTGCAAGTGGAGTTGCTGAAGCTGGCGGACAGAAATAATAATCTTTATCGTCACAAGTAGGCTTACATTAACACTGCAATGAAGTTACTGTGAATAGGTGCTAACCACTGTGCCACCCATGGAAGGGTTTGAGGGCCACGGTTGAGGGCCTTGAGAACACGTCGCGACGGCAGAACCTCAGGATCATGGGGGTGCCTGAAGGTGCAGAGGCGTTTGTGAAGGCGGGAAGGATTGGGGCTGAACTCAGATGAACACTGAGAGTTTGGTGTTGTAGGTGGGATGAGGGAGTTACGTTTTGTGGTTGGGGCAGTTACTTTTTTTGTATATTCGTTACCTTTAAGGTTTAAAGCTGTTTGGGATATGTTTTTGTGGTGTGGGTTGCCTTTCTCCTGTCCGGAATGGTTTTGGGTTGGAGCGGGTGAGCAGGTAGGGTGAGGGGAAAGAAGAGCAGGTTTGGGAAGAGTTAGGGGATGGGGGAGTTTCAATACATGAGGTAGATGGTGTGGGTGTGGGGCGTTTTGTTTATAATTCTTTTGTTATGGATGTGAAGGATGGACTCTGGTGGGGGTCACCGCATGCACTGGAGTTGGCTAGTGAATGGCAGCAAGGTGAGGGGAGGGGCTGCAGTCGGCTGAACCTGGATAGTCAGGTTTTGGTTTACCTTGAAGTGGTGGGTGGGGGGAGTAAGGAGAGGAGCTGTTTATTGAGGAAGTGATTGGGAAGGCTCCTGGGTGGTGGGGGGGGGGGGGGTAGCTGGCTGACGGTAATTGGGAGTAGGTCTTGGTCCAATTCATGGGGTGGGGCTGGGGGCCCTCTTGGCCGGGCTCTGGTTTTAGGAATCTGTTGGGGGATAGGATTATCCCCTATTGCAGTAGATATATGGCTGATATGCAGGGGCAGGGAGGCGAGAGGTCCCCGGTTTGGTTGGTAACGTGGGATGTGTGGGGATTGGAAGCACCGGTAAAGCGGGCGAAAGCTTTCACCCATTTGAAGGGCTTAAGGGCTGATGTGGTGCTGTTGCAGGAGACCCATTTGCAGTTAAAAGACCAGGTAAATCTTCATAAGGGCTGGATGATGTAGGGTTCATGAAGAAGATGTTAGTGGCCATCCCTGATATGGACACACATCAGTTGATTCGGGAGGGGGGACTTGAATACGGTCCTGAACCCGACAATAGATGATCGGTCTGAGCCAAGGTCTTTAGCCCCGTCAGGGAGTACAAAGGTTGGCAGCGTTTACGAAGGAGACGGGGGGAGCAGACCCATGGAGGTTTTTAAATCCTGGGGAGAGGCAGAGATTATTCTGGATCAATTTTTTTCATCATGGGGAGGTCCTTGTTGGCAGGGGTAAGGACGGAGGAGTATTCGGCGATCCGTCATTTCTGATCATGTCCCACACCTGGTGGATGTGGTATTGGAGAGGGGGCTGGCATAGCGGCCGGCATGGAGTTTGAATGTGGGATGCTGCGTGAAGGTGGCTAGGGTAATAGATGAGCATATGAAGTTTAATAAAAATGGGGAGGTGTCTCCATCGGTGTTGTGGGAGGCTTTGAAAGCTGTGATGAGAGGTGCGTTAATCTCGCATAAGGTGCAGGTCGAGAAGGAGGCAAGGGATAGTCAGCCAGAGGCTGATAAATGAAATTTTGGAGGTTAATGGCAAGTATTCAGAAGATCCCACCGCAGAGCTTTTGACCAGCAGGAAGGTACTGCAGACACAGTTTGATCTGTTGTCCACAGGCAAGGCAGTGCACGAGTTGAGGCAGGCAAAAGGAACAATGTACGACTATGGGCGGAAGAGCCACTGGAGATTGAGACGGTTCGGACGGCCCTAGGGAACATGCAGATAGGCAAGGCATCTGGACCAGATGAGTTCCCAGTGGCATTTTATAAGAAGTTTGTGGACCGCCTGGTTTCCGCTGTTGGTGGAGACGTTTCAGGTGGTACGCTCCCGGAGATGATGAGCAGGCTTCTATTTCGCTTCTATTGAAGAAAGGACCTGGTGAGTGCGGGTATACCGACCGATACCTCTACGAAGTATGGATGCCAATATTTTTACTGAGATGCTGAAGCTTAGGTTAGAGGAGTGTCTTCCGCAGGTGGTTGGAGAGGACCAGACATGGTTTGTAAAGGGCAGGCGTTTGTTGAACGTGGTACTCTCCCTGTCAGGGAGCAGGAGGTTATTGTGGCACTGGATGCGGAGAAGGGTGGAGTTACCTGTTTGCACTGTTGGAACGGTTTGGGATAGAGCCTAAGTTTGTATCATGGGTTAAGTTGCTTTATCGGGAGCCCAAGGCGAGTGTCTGTACAAGCGATCAGAATTCTGGATACTTCCAGTTCCATAGGGGAATGAGGCAGGGGTGCCCTATGTCCCCTCTCCTGTTTGCATTGGCAATAGAGCCTTTGGCCATTGCAGTGAGGCAGTCAGATGTTTGGAGGGGGATAATGAAAGGGGTGGTGGAGCATAGGGTTCCCCCATATGCCAATGACCCTTTGTACATCTTGGACCTGGACCCCATGGTGGGAGAAATAATGGGGCCATTGACTTGATTTGGGGCTTCCCAGGATAGAAATTGAGCTTAGAAAAGAGCAAGTGTTTTTCAGTTTCCCTGCCGGGGAGGGGGGTGGATTTGGGGAGGTTGCCGTTCCGTGCAGCGACCTCCCACTTTAGGTATTTGGGGTGCAGGTGTTCAAGATTGTGCCCGGCTCTGTAAAGTGAACTTCACGAGCCTGGTGGGTAGGTTTAAGGCAGATTCACAGAGGTGGGATAACCTTCCTTTATTGTTGGCTGGCCTGGATTCACTCGATAAAGATTAATATTTTATCCATTTCTATTTTTATTCCAATGCCTGCCGGTGTTTTTGCGAAAAGCATTTTCCAGGGGGTGGAGCAATTGATTATGTCATTTATCTGGGTGGGCAAGGTAGCCAGAATTCGGAAAATGGTGCTTCAGAGTGGTCAGCAGTTGGTGGTTTGGCTCTGTCAAATTTGATTTATTACCACCTGGTAGCAAACACAAAAAAAGGCTCTGGGCTGGTACGGGGACCAAGAGGAAATTTGGGTTAAGGTGGAGGTGGATGCATATAAGGGGTCAGGATTGAGGGCGCTGGTGATGGGGCCAGTCCCATTATCTCCAAAGAAATACTCTGGCAGTCTGGTGGCGGTAGCGACTGAAGATTTGGAGGCAATTTCAGCAGCATTTTAAGTTGGGGTGATGTCAAAGCTGCCGATCTGTGCAAATCACTTGTTTGAACTGGCTAGAATAGATGCGAGGTTACAGGGCCGGGAGGACAAGGCAGTTGTAGAATTGAGGGATTTGTTTCTCGGGGGGGAATCGCGGGTGTTTCTTTTTGTACTAGTTCTGTTTGGGGTGGGGTGTGTTTTTTTTATATTTTATTCCATACGTAAGCAATAACAACACCATGTTCCAACAAAACAGAGTTAACAGTTTGTACAATTTTCCCCTTCTAGCCCCCCCTCCCCCACATGTGAGAACAGCTCCTCAAATGTCATGAACAGCCTCCACGTACCTCAAAGCCCTCTTCCAACCCCCTTAAAGCAAACTTAATCTTTTCCAATCGGAGAAACTCGTATAGATCTTCCAGCCAAGCTGTAATTCCCGGTGTCCAGCACAGGAGGAAGTTGAGTTCAATCGCCACATCGCCTCATACCAGAGCCCCCATCCTACCTCCCACCCAACTGCCCCTCACACCCGCTTGATCCTTTCCACCAGTGCCTTATCCTGCTCTCCCAGCCATCCGTATATGTTCCCAATCCTGCCCCCTCCCACCTCCATTTAGGGGCAGCAGTTTCTCCTGCAGCATGTACTCCGGTAATTGGGGGAACGTCAGTAGATCCTTTCACGCAAAGTCCCGTGCCTGTCAGTACCTAAACTCACTCCCCCTCGGTAACTCGAACCTCTCTGACAGCTCATCCACTTCAGCACATTTCCCCTCTGAGAACATATTACTGACCCACTTCAACCCTTCCTCCTTCCACTGCCTATACATCCCATTCATTCCCGCATCCCCGGCTTAAATTATGATTCCCATACAGTGGTGTCAGCACCGACATGTGACTCAGTTTAAAGTGTCTCCTCAACTAATTTCAGATCTTAATAGTCGACTCCACCACCGGACCCCTCTTATACTTCCCTGAAGCCAGCTGCAATGGGGTCATCACCAGAGCAGTGAATCTCGAGCCTCTACAGGACTCCTCCTCCAATCTGATCCCCACCACCACCATAGAACAGTACAGCACAGAACAGGCCCTTCGGCCCTCGATGTTGTGCCGAGCAATGATCACCCTACTCAAACCCACGTATCCACCCTATACCCGTAACCCAACAACCCCCCCCCCCCCCCCCCCCCCCCTAACC
Organism: Scyliorhinus canicula; assembly: GCF_902713615.1. NCBI lineage: Eukaryota > Metazoa > Chordata > Chondrichthyes > Carcharhiniformes > Scyliorhinidae > Scyliorhinus > Scyliorhinus canicula. The sequence continues at coordinate 115,123,648 of NC_052155.1, forward strand.
TTACCTTTTAGGACACTACGGGCAATTTAGCATGGCCAATCCACCTAACCCGCACATCTTTGGACTGTGGGAGGAAACCGGAGCACCCGGAGGAAACCCATGCACACACGGGGAGAGGACGTGCAGGCTCCGCACAGACAGTGACCCAGCCGGGAATCGAACCTGGGACCCTGGAGCTGTGAAGCATTTATGCTAACCACCATGTTACCGTGCTGCCCTCATCTTCTCCACATCACAATTGCCTCATCTTCTCCACATTCGCTGCCCAGTAAGAGTGTATCAGGTTCGGGAGTGCCAACTCCCTCCCTGCCTTTGGAGCAGGGCCCTCAGAACCCTCCGATTCGAGTGCCACCATCTTCCAGAAAAAGGCCTTAGGAAGAAAATCAGGTGGGACTGAAAGACAAACCGGAATCTTGGCAGCACATTCAGCTTTACCACCTCCACCCTCCCTGCCAACATCATGTGCAACATATCCCACCTTTTAAAGTCCCACTCAACCCCTTCACTAACCCTGTCAAGTTCCGCCTACGCATTGTGGCCCAGTCATGCGTTACCTGGATCCCCAGACACCTAAACCGCTCCCTTGCCACCTTAAATATTATCGCCCCCAGGTTAGCTCCCTCCCCATCCCACCGTGTTCACCAGGAACCCCTCACTCTTCCCTACGTTCAACGTCTAGCCGGAAAACGCCCCAAATCTCTCCGACAAGCCCATAATTCTGCCCATGCTTTCCAACGGATCCAACACAAACAGCAGGTCATCCGCCTACAATGATACTGAGTGCTCCCTACCCTCCTCCCCACAATCCCTTGCCACCCAGCTGATGCGCCAGGGGCTCTATAGCCAACATAAACAACAATGGTGCGAGCGGGCACCCCTGCTTCGCCCCCTATGCAACCCAAAATACCCCAAACAACAGTCAAACCCAAGCCACAAATTCTGGCCCAAAACTTCAAATAGAATGTCCACTCTACCCAGTCGAATGCCTTCTCCATGTCCATGTACACAATCACCTCTGGCTCCCGTCCCCTTGATAGAGTCATAATTACACTCAGCCATCTCCTAATGTTACTGGAGAGCTGCCTCCCCTTCACAAAACACATTTGGTCCTCTGAAACCACCTCCGGGACGCACCTCCAACCTACATGCCAATACCTTCGCCAAGACTTTCACATCCATGTTTACCAGCGAAATGGGCCTTTAGGACCCACACTCCATTGGGTCATTCCCCTTTTCCAGGATCAACAAAATCGACGCCTGCTCTACCGGAACCGATAGCGTCCCCTTTTCCACTGCCTCACTAAACATACCCACCAGGTGGAGGGTCAACTCCGTCGCTTGCAAAACTCCACCAGAAAGCCATCCGGCCCCAGGGCCTTCCTCAACTGCGTCCCACTAATACACTCCATCATCTCCCTTAACCCCAACGGCTCCTCCAATGCCTGACTCTTGCCGTCCTCCAACTCTGAGAACTCGTATCCATACAGAAACCGTCCCATATCCTCCGCCTCCTCCACCGGCGCAGCCCTCTACAACCCCTTGTAGAAAATCTTAAACACCTTGTTTGTCTTTTCCGGGTCTGACACCACCTCCCCTTCGCCGCGTCCACCTACAAAATTTCCTAACTTCGCATCTGTGGGCCTAAATATGACTCACCTTCTCCGTATATTCATACTGCACCCCCCTCACCTTCCGTAGCTGCCCCACCGCCTTGCCCGTTGTCAACCAGTCAAACTACCCCTGCCGCAGCTTCCTCTCTGCCAATAGCTCCCTCATAGGGGCGGCAAGTATCTCCTGTCCACCTCAACTATCTCATCCAATAACCGCGATGCTCCTCCCTCCTCATCCTATCCCTGTGGGCCTTGAACAAAATAATTTCCCCTCGGACCACCGCCTTCAAGGCCTCCCAATACATAGCCGCTGATACCTCAACATTCTGGTTAAGCGTCACATAGTTCTTCATCGCCACTCTCACCCTCCCACAAAACTCCTCGTCAGACAAAAGCCCGAGTCCAACCTCCATACCCAGCCTCTGCACTTGTCCCGAACAAAGCCTCACATCTAACCAGTTCAACGCATGATCTGAGATCACAATCACTGCATATACTGCCGTACTGTCCCCATCAGCACCGCCCAGCTCAGCACGAAAAAATCAATCCTAGAATAACCCTATAAACATGCGAGAAGAAGGAATACTCCCTTCATCCTGGGTTCCCAAACCTCCAAGGATCTGCCATCCCCATCCTTTTCATGAACCCTCCCAGCTCTTTCGCCATCCTCGACCTTCCCATCGACTTAGGGCTCGCCTATCCAACCTCGGCTCCATTACACAATTACAATTCTCTCTCTTCTCCCCCCACCACTGCCCGCATGATCAACTGGTGAGGTCCAGATCCGAAATCGCTCCCAATAACCTCTTTACAAAGCTAACATCATCCCAATTAGGTGCATACGCGTTTACCAATACCACCGGCATCACCTCTGACACCTCATTCACTATAAACTGGGCCCATCCAAGATGCACCTGCCCCCAATGGCCACAATCATCCTCCATACCTAATCCGCTGCATTCCCCCCCCCCCCCACACTGGCCAACCATCGCAGCCTCACCTGCCCCCCCCCCACCGCACTACCATTCACCAGCATTGCTCGCTAGCATGGCAACTGCTGCTCAAAGCCCCCTCAGTACTTCCCCGTTCCAACCCGCACAAAACCCCAGAAAGCCCCAAAAATACAACCTGTGCAAAAATGTGTCAAAACACTAAAGATCTCCTGAAAAAGAGTAGGAGGAGGAAGTAATTGCCCCCCCCCCCCCCCCCCCCCCATTTAACATTTAACTTCTTAACCTCCCAGGACACACCAACAAAAAAGAAAAATAACAAAACCCAACCTCCGTGGACATAACTCCTCCCTCCTAAGTCATCATTCAGCTCTCCCACCAGCTTATGATCCCCGATAAAGTAATTTGCCGGTTCTCGCTTCCCAAAGTGATATTCCCAGCCATCATAGTTTGCCCAAAGTCTGGCCGGATACAATACACCAAATCGAATCAGTCACAGTTACAGCACTGCCTTGGCCTTGTTGAACCCTGCTCGCATCCTGGCCAACTCTGCTCCAGTGTCCTGATAAATCCGGACTCTATTTCCTTCACATTCACAGACCCATTTCGCCTTGGCCCACCTCCGTATCTTCTCCTTGCTGTGCATCCAAACAATCACTGCCGGCAGTGGCTCCCCCGCTCTCGGTTTCTGCCTCAAGGACCTATGGGCCCAGTCCACCTCTTAGGCCTTGTCCAACAACTTCTCCAGCAACCTGGCCAACATCCTCGTGACATAGTTCGTGGCGCTCTTTCACTCCGCTCCCTCTGGCAGACCCACACTCCGTTGATTCTCCTGGTCCTCCTTCGTCTGCAGCGACTTGCACGATCCTCCAGGATCGCCACCTGCACCTCCAAAGACACAGTGCGGTCACTCTGGTCAGACACCGCCTTCTCCGCCTCACAGATCATCGCCCCCTGTGTCTCAAGGCACTTTTCCACCTGCTCCAGGGTTCCGCAAAGAGGTGCCACTACCCTCTCAATCGCCTTTTTTTTAAAATAATTTTTATTGAAAGAGTTTTTCCATACAAACATTTACCCCTACTATTTTTTAAATTATATACAACACAATCCCTCTAGGCAAAAATCCCTCCCTCGCCCGCCCTCTCGCGCGCACCAGTCCTCCTCCTCCCCCCCCCCCCCCCCCCCCCCCCAAGCAACAACTTAACAAACAAGGCAGCCTACAGTTTCAGACATGAGCAGCGAGCAGACTTGCCCGCGTTATAGTCGTACATGTCCCCCCACGACCATTGCTGCCCCCCCCTCCCCTCCCCCTCCCCCCCCCCCCCCCCGGGTTGCTGCTGCCACGACCCCGAACGTCTATCTCTGATCTAAAAAGTCAAGGAAAGGTTGCCACCGCCTGGAGAATCCCTGTACCGACCCTCTCAGGGCAAATTTGATCCTTTCTAGCTGAATATAGCTAGCCATATCGTTAATCCAAGTTTCAACGCTTGGAGGCCTCGCGTCCTTCCATTGAATTAATATCCTTCGTCGAGCCACTAGGGACGCAAAGGCCAATATTCCGGCCTCCCTAGCCTCCTGTACCCCCGGTTCTACCCCGACCCCAAAGATCGCAAGCCCCCATCCTGGTTTGACCCTGGACCCTACCACCTTCGACACCGTCCTTGCCACCCCCTTTCAGAACCCATCCAGCACCGGACATGCCCAGAACATATGCACATGGTTCGCTGGGCTTCCCAGACATCTGACACACCTGTCCTCACCCCCAAAGAACCGGCTCATCCTTGTCCCCGTCATGTGAGCTCTATGCAGCACCTTAAATTGAATGAGGCTCAGTCTCGCACACGAGGAGGAAGAATTGACCTTCTCCAGTGCATCCGCCCACGTCCCGTCTTCTATCTGCTCTCCCAGCTCCCCTTCCCACTTGGCTTTCAGCTCCTCCCCCGATGCTTCTTCCGCCTCCTGCATTATCTTGTAGATGTCTGATATCTTCCCCCCTCCGACCCAGACCCCCGAGAGCACCCTATCACTCGCCCCCTTACTGGGGAGCAGGGGGAACCCCTCCACCTGCCGTCTAGCAAATGCCTTCACTTGTAAATATCTGAACATGTTTCCCGGGGGGAGCTCAAACTTCTCCTCCAGCCCTCCCAGGCTCGCAAACCTCCCCTCTATAACCAGGTCCTTCAGCTGCCGTATGCCCACCCTGTACCAGCTCTGAAATCCCCCGTCGATGTTCCCCGGGATGAATCTATGGTTCCCTCTTATTGGCGCCGCCAAAAGACCTCCCATTTCCCCCTTGTGTCGCCTCCACTGCCCCCATATCTTGAGGGTGGCCGCCACCACCGGGCTCGTGGTGTACCTCGTGGGGGGGAGCGGCCATGGTGCCGTTACTAGGGCCCCCAGGCTTGTGTTGCCACAGGACGCCCTCTCCATTCGTTTCCAAGCTGCCCCCTCCCCTTCCATCATCCACTTGCGCACCATTGACTCATTTGCCGCCCAGTAATACCCCGAGAGATTGGGTAGTGCCAGCCCTCCACTGTCCCTACTCCGCTCCAAAAAGACCCTCCTCACCCTTGGGGTGCCGTGCGCCCACACGTAGCTCATGATGCTACTCGTCACCTTTTTGAAGAAGGCCCTAGGGAGGAAGATGGGCAAGCACTGAAATAAAAACAGGAACCTTGGGAGGACCGTCATTTTGATTGACTGCACCCTCCCCGCCAGCGACAGCGGTACCATGTCCCACCTCTTAAATTCCTCCTCCATCTGTTCCACCAGCCTGGAAAAGTTCAACTTGTGGAGGGTCCCCCAGTTCCTTGCCACCTGCACCCCTAAGTACCTAAAGCTCTTTCCTGCTTGCTTGAAGGGGAGTCTCCCAATACCCTCTCCCTGGTCCCCCGGGTGTATCACAAAAACCTCGCTTTTGCCCAAATTTAGTTTGTACCCCGAAAAGTCCCCAAACTCTGCTAATAGTTCCATTATCTCCGGCATTCCCCCCTCTGGGTCTGCCACGTACAGCAGTAGATCATCCGCATACAGCGATACTCGATGTTCCTCCCCTCCCCTAGTCAGTCCTCTCCACCCCCCTGAACCCCTCAGTGCCATCGCCAACGGTTCGATCGCCAGTGCGAAAAGTAGGGGGGATAGGGGACATCCCTGCCTGGTCCCTCGGTGGAGCCCGAAATACTCCGACCTCCTCCCGTTTGTCACTACACTCGCCGTCGGGGCCGAGTAGAGCAACTTCACCCACTTAATAAACCCTTCCCCAAACCCAAACCGTTCCAACGTCTCCCACAGGTACTCCCACTCCACCCTATCGAATGCCTTCTCCGCGTCCAGCGCTACCACTATCTCAGCCTCCCCCTCCACTGCCGGCATCATAATTACATTCAGCAATCTCCGCACGTTCGTGTTGAGCTGCCGCCCCTTCACGAACCCCGTCTGGTCCTCATGGATTACCCCTGGCACACAATCCTCTATTCTAGCTGCCAGGATCTTTGCCAGCAACTTGGCATCCACGTTCAGAAGCGAGATAGGCCTGTAGGACCCGCACTGCACGGGGTCTTTATCCCACTTCAGTATCAGGGAGATCAGAGCCTGCGGCATTGTCGGGGGCAGAACCCCCCCCTCTCGCGCCTCATTAAAGGCTCGTACCAGTACCGGTCCCACCAAGTCCACATTTTTCTTGTAGAATTCCACCGGGAACCCATCAGGCCCCGGCGCCTTCCCCGCTTGCATCTGACCTATTCCCTTAACTAGCTCCTCTAGCCCTATTGGCGCCCCCAGCCCTTCTACCAGCCCCTCCTGGACCCTTGGGAACCTCAATTTGTTTAGGAAGTCCTCCATTCCCCCTCTCCTCGTCGGCGGCTCAGACCGATACAACTCCTTGTAAAAATCCCTGAAGACCCCGTTCACTTCTTGCCCCTTCTGTACTACCTTCCCGCCCCTCTCCTTCACTCCCCCAATCTCCCTAGCCGCATCTCGTTTGCGAAGCTGGTGTGCCAGCATCCTGCTCGCCTTTTCCCCATACTCATAGACCGCGCCCTGTGCCCTTCTCCACTGCGTCTCTGCCTTCCTGGTGGTCAGCAGGTCGAACTTGACCTGCAGGCTGCGCCGTTCTCCCAGCAGCCCCTCCTCTGGTGCCTCCGCATATCTCCTATCCACTTCCAATATCTCCCCCACCAGCCTCTCCCTCTCCTGCCTCTCCTTTCTTTCTCTGTGTGCCCTTATGGAGATCAGCTCTCCCCTGATCACTGCCTTCAGGGCCTCCCAGACCATCCCCACCTGCACCTCCCCCGTGTCATTCAAGTCCAGATAGCTCTCAATGCTCTTCCGGACCCTTTTACACACCTCGTCGTCCGCTAACAGCCCCACATCCAGCCGCCACAGCGGGCGCTGGTCCCGCGCCTCCCCCATTTCCACATCCACCCAATGTGGTGCATGATCAGAGATCGCAATGGCCGAGTACTCAGCTTCCCGTACCCTCGGGATCAGCCCCCTGCTCAACACAAAGAAATCGATTCTAGAGTACACTCTATGGACGTGGGAGAAAAAGGAATACTCCCTCGCCCTCGGCCTACCAAACCTCCATGGGTCTACTCCTCCCATCTGCTCCATGTACCCCCTCAGCACCTCTGCCGCTGCCGGCCTCCTATTGGTCCTTGAGCTCGATCTGTCTAGCCCGGGGTCCAGCACTGTGTTGAAGTCCCCCCCCATGATCAAGCCCCCTGCCTCCAGTCCCGGAATGAGGCCCAATAGGCGCCTCATAAAACCCGCGTCATCCCAGTTCGGGGCATATACGTTGACCATCACCACTTTCTCCCCCTGCAGCTTACCCTTCACCATCACATACCTACCCTCCTTATCCGCCACTACCTCCTCCGCCACGAACGACACCCTCTTTCCCACCAGAATCGCCACCCCCCGGTTCTTTGCGTCCAATCCAGAGTGGAACACCTGTCCCACCCACCCCCTTCTCAGGCGAACCTGGTCCACTACCTTCAAATGGATCTCCTGTAACATTGCTACATCAGCCTTCAGTCCCTTCAGGTGTGAGAATACCCTTGATCTCTTGACCGGCCCATTCAGCCCCCTCACGTTCCAAGTGATCAGCCGGGTCGCGGAACGACCCGCCCCCTTCCCCTGCCGATTAGCCATGTCCCGTTCCCTGCTCGCCCCGGGTCGACCCTCCCCTTCTGACCCGCTCCCCATGGCGATGGCCCCCTCCCCCCACCTCTCCAGTCCTCCACTTCCCGTTTCTGGTCTTTCCCCCCCCCCCCCCCCCCCCCCCCCCCAGGCTAGGACCCCTCCTAGCCGCGATGTACCCTCCATCGTACTCCCGTAAGTCAGCTGGTTTGCGCTGACCCGGCTGCTCCTGCCACACTCCGACTCCCCCCGGCTCGGGGGGGGGGGGGGGGGGGGGGGGGGGCCTCCCCCCCCCCTTGCCACTCCTCCCTGGCCCCGCTCCAACGCGGGAAAGGTCGCCATTGCTAGCCACGCCCCGCACTCCTCCCCTCCCCCCTCCTCTGCCCCGCGCGCGGGAAAACAGAGGAAAGCCCGCGCTTTCGCCCTGCCACACCCCACCCCGCCATCTTCAGTTCCACCCCCGTCCCCGTCCATGCCTGTAAAGAACCCCCCCTAGGAGCCCATATCCCCGATCTGCTCTCCCCCCGTCCCGCCTCCCCAACTTAACATTATAAATAACAAATAGATAACAAATAACAATGTACTTAACAGTCGCCCTCTACCAAACAGTATAAATAACCATAAATAACCATGAATAACCACAATAACAATAACTAAGGGAAGTTGGCAAAGGGGGGAAAAAACATCAGAAGAAACGAAAAAAAAACCCAAAGCAAGAGTTCAAGATGCAAACAAGGAAAGAAGAAAAAAAAAGGAAACCGTTCCAATAAGAGATGCCCAGTTCCGACCCGGCCGAAAAAAAAAAAACGAACCGCTTGTTCAGCTGAAAGTACCCGAGCGGACACAGCCGCCAAGTACCCCCTGGGTCTAATTCGAGTCCAGTTTCTCTTCCTGTACAAAGGCCCACGCCTCCTCTGGGGACTCAAAATAGTGGTGTTGGTTCCTGTAGGTGACCCACAAGCGCACTGGCTGCAGCATTCCGAACCTGATCCTTTTTGCATGTAGCACCGCCTTCGTCCGGTTGTACCGGGCCCGCCGCTTAGCCACCTTTGCACTCCAGTCCTGGTAGACCCTCACCGTCGAATTCTCCCACTTACTGCTCCTTTCCCTCTTGGCCCACTCCAGCACTCTCTCACGATCGCTGAGTCGCTGGAACCGCACCAGCAACGCCCTCGGGGGCTCATTTGCTCTTGGCTTCCTAGCCATGACCCTGTAGGCCTCTTCCAGCTCCAGGGGCGAAGGGACGGCCCCTGCCCCCATCAGGGAGCTCAGCATTTCTGCTACGTATCCCGGGAGGTCTGACCCCTCCAGGCCTTCTGCCAGGCCCAAGATCCTCAGGTTCTTCCGCCTCATTCGGGTATCCAGCTCCTCAAAACGGCTCTGCCATTTCAGGTGGAGTGCCTCGTGCACCTCTACCTTTCCCACGAGGACCGTGGCCTCCTCCTCCCTCACAGTCATCTCCTGCTGCAGCTCCCGAATCGACGCCTCTTGGGTCGCCTGGGCTCCCATCAGCCTGGTGGTCGTCGCATTCATTGACTCCAAGAGCTCCATTTTCAGCTCCGTAAAGAAGCGCAGGAGAGCGGCCTGCTGCTCCTCCGCCCATTTCCTCCATTCCTCGGGTGCGCCACCGGCCGCCATTTTGGTCTTCTTCCCCCGCTTTTTTTGGGGAGCTGCTGTTGCTTTTTTTACCACCCCACTCCGGGTACCGACCATAAAGTTGGTCTGGTTCTCCTCAGGGAGCCTTCCCCCACCGGGATTTGTCCTTACAGCGCCGTTGGGGCCCTCCAATCGGCACGAAAACACCTTTGTAGCAGGAGCCGCCAAACGTGCGACTTAGCTGGTCATAGCCGCAACCGGAAGTCCCCCCTCTCAATCGCCTTTGACCAGTCGCTCTGCATCTTCTTCCTTTGCTGCCGAAACCTCTCTTTAATGAAGCCCATCAATTGCTCCATCTGCAGCTTTCCCACCAATGACGATCTTTTCCCCTCTGCCATTTCCGTAATTGGAACTGCGCCACAAGTCTCCTCCAACTCTTTCGCCAGGTCCTTCAATGTTTTCAGCCAGGTCTGATAGCCTGTAACCATGCCCATCCAGGGGAGACCTTCTTCCCATATACTCTCTGCTCTACTTTTCTACCGAATCTACCTAAAACACAGGTAAAAAGAGCAAACACCTTCAAGCAGGAGCCGTCACCAGAAGTCTGAGGTGTGTTTTCTTTGTTATGTATAAAATGTTAAAAACGTAATAAAAATATTGTAAAAAGAAGTTGGATCAAACCAAGCCTCGCGTACGAGGATGTGGAGTTCACCCTACGAAGGCCCTCAACCCATACCTCGTCATCCAGTATGAGCCATAGCTCCTCCTCCCACCTAGCCTTAAACCACTCCACTGACTACGAATCCTCCGACATAATCCGTTCTTAAAGTTGGAATTACTCCCTTCCTCCGGTCCTGTGAATGAAAGAACACACTCCATTACAGAGGTAGGCAGCGTTACTGGTAATGTCAGGAAATCCATTTCGCAAAGTTGTGAACTTGAAGATATCGAAATAAATCTGAACTAGAGAGCCCAAACTTTTCGGTCAATTTCTCTAAACTGGCAAACTGCACCTCCAGGAACAAATTGCCCATTCTCTCCAGGTCCTTCCCTTCTCAACCCCCAAACATGGCATCCAATCTTGCAGGCTCAAACAGATGATTCGAAAGTGACTCCAATTTAAAAAGTTGAAATTGTCTGTATATCTTCAAAGTGAAAACAACCACTGGGTTTGATGAATACTCTGTCGGTGAGACCGGAAGCGAGGCCGTCACTAGTGCCCCCAGACCAGACCCCCTGTATGACCCCTATTCTGTTTACACCCAATTAGCCCCCAGATCACTACACCAAGCCAACACCTCTGCATTAGCTGCCCAGTAATAAAATATCAGGTTTGGTAACGCCAGCCCACCCGACTGTCTTTTCCTTTGAAGGACTGCCCTACGAATCCTCAAGGTGTTGCCCGCCCATAAAAAGGATGCAATCAACTTCCCCAAAAGAATTTCGGAAGGAAATCGGCACTGGAACAGAAACAAAATCGTGGCAAAATGCCCATCTTGATTGACTGAACAATGCCGGCCAAGGACAGGGGATAGTTACCCCACCAGTCTTGACTCTACCCACTAAACTGGTATAATTCAATTTATGAAGTCAAGCCCAATCCCGACCACTTGGACCCCCAGATATATAAAGCTGGAACCAGTCGTGCAAAATGGTAGCACCCCTAGATTGGCTCCCCTCCCCGGGGGGTTCACCGAAAAATGCTCACTCTTTTCCAAGCTTAGCTCCTAACCTGAAAAGGAGCCAAAGCACCTCAATAGCTCCATTATATCACCCATGGTAGGGACCGGGTCTGTCACGAAAGTAAAAGGTCATCAGCATACAGGGACATCCTATGCTCCACCCCTCCCATCATTATCCGTGTCCATTTAACCCGAAGCCCTCAAACCGATGGCCAAGGACTCTATCGCCAATGCAACCAAGAGGGTAGGGACATGGGAGTACCCCTGTCTCGTTCCCCTATTTAATTGAAAGTACCCGAAGCTTGTGGTATTGGTGCGGCCACTAACCAAGGGGGTTTTATACAACAGGCGTATTCATGACACAAACTTGGGCCTCAACTCGAACCTCTCCATAACCGCAAAAAGATTCCCCCATTCTGCTGTATCAAAATCCCTTTCAGCGTCTAATGAGACGATGACCTCTGGATCAGGCCCCTCAGATGGGGAAAGCACCACTTTTAGCAATCTCCGCACATTGGACGACAATCCCGGCCTTTGACAAAAACCGTCTGATCTTCCTCAATCACTTGAGGAAGTCATGGTTCCAACCTCTGCTAACACATCAGCCAGTATCTTGACGACCATATTAGGTAATAAAATAGGGAGGTACGACCCACATTCCATGGGGTACTTCTTTAGTCAGCGATATTGATACCTGCAGCAGGGAAAACTGTGTCATAGAGTCCTCATGCATCCCCACTAACAACGACACCAGCTGTCTTAACCTTTACCCCCGACTACTTTGCTCCCCCCAAGCTCCCCCAACAACATGTACACTCCAAGACAGAACAATAACCCCCAGTTAACCAAACATGTGTCCAAAAAACCGAAACATCCCCAAACAATCCCATCCCTTCAACACCCATTAAAGTCCCATTCATACACTTTCAATTAAGTCCAAGTCCTTAGTCCTTGATAAAAGCCTCCGCCTCCTCCACAATCTCAAAAAATGATCTTTTGAGTTCTGCTTAGTTCTCAACCTCGCCACTCCAAAACACACTTTACTTTTAAATAGCATTGACTTCGCCTTATTAAAGGCCGCATGCCTCTTTGCGATCTCTGCCCCGACATCTTGATAAATTTGGATGCTGCTTCCTTCCCACCTCGCATCTCTTTGGCCCATTTTGGTACCTGCTCCTCCTTCTGGTAGCTGTGGAAATGAACTATGGTCACCCGCGGTGGCTCATTCGCTCGAGGCCTCTGCTGGAGTATTCAGTGGGCCCTATCCAGCTCAGGAGGGGACATCTAGTCGTTCCATCCCCGTCTCCCCCCAACAACTTGGCAAACTTCTGAGCAAAGTACTTGGTTGGCCTTGGGCCCTCCACCCCCTCCGTCAACCTAATGATTCTGAGGTTCGGCCTTCTCTACCTGTTCCCCAAGTCCTCGACCTTCGCCCTCAAGGCCTTATAACTCTCATCCACCACCAGCATCTAGGCTTCCAACGAGGCTATTTGGTTGCTATACGGTGACAAGGTCACCTCCACCCCTTTCAGTACGTCTTTCACGGCCTCTGAGGTCCTTCCCAACTTTTCTCTTATCGGGCCCAGCATGTCCTCAGTGGACTTTTTGAGGGTCTTCACCACCTCCCTTCCTTGTCCTTCAAAGTGTTTACCGAAATGTTCTCAAATTCAAATGCTTTTACCTCAGTCAGCGTTTCACTCTGATAGCGGTCCCACCCATCGAGGTCGCCTCCGACGTTTTTCCTCCCAGTGAGCTTCGCACTCTCTCTGAGTCCGTCGAAGGACTACCACTCCTACCCTTCTTTCCAACTGTCTTTTTCAAGGCTTTTTGACATCCTTTCATCAAAAACAATTAAAATAGGTTGGGTTTGTTAACCAATTTCCCCTGGGAACCGGGCAAAGAGGACCAAAAAACAAGGACTCTGGCGGTATTTACCTTATGTGCAACCTTCTACATGCTGCCACCAAAAGTCATTTCCCGCTACTTGTTAGCAAATATATAAGTATTACGTTTTGCTGAAATTACGAAATACATTTTCTTGCAGATCTAAAAGGCGTCTTTACAGTTCTGTTGAGCATCAAGTTTGGAAACCGATGAAGTCTGAAGCAGTCAAAGGTTTTCCAAGAAACAGAAAAAGGTCAACTGTGAAAAGTAGGTTTCTGAGAATGAAATGATTGATTAGCATAGATTGGTCTATAGTCATAGTTAACTGTATTACCAATTGCAGCCTTGCATTCTGAACAACAGACAAGATCTAGAGATATTAAAATAATCTACTGCACTGGTACTATTAGTTGTAGCCAGCTAACCTTCCTTTATCTGTGGTTCTAAATGGATTTATAGCTACATATTCCCCCAACTGGATATACATTTTTGATTATGAATTGTTGACTGAGCTGAAAATTGGTATATTCCCTCCTTTGTATGCTCTATGAAAAAAAAATTAAGTATCAGCAAAATCTTCCCAACTTGTAATAGTCCTATTAAAATAGAAAAGTAGCCTACAGTTTTATTCATGTTTTTTCAACTCTTCCGTGAGAAATTCTTTGCTGCTCTTTTGTGGACTGGCTGTATTACATGATTGAAATCAGGAGTTCATCGAGAGATTTTTTTGGTCTGGGTCCATGGTCTGATATGATGAGGTCTTCCTGAGAATGTTTTGGATGTGGCCCTGAATATAACGTCAGTAAGGCAAGAAAAACAAAGGTGCTTGTCGTCTTAACACACCTTTATGACATTGAGATGCTGTAAATATGATAAAGAACAAGATAATCTGTTTTGGGGGTGTTGATTGAGGAATAAATGTTTGAAGACTCCCCTGCTTTGTTTGAAAAGTGCCAGGAAGATCTTTTACATCCACATCAGAGGGCAGCTGAGGGCCTTGGTTTTAACATCTCATGGGGCACAGTACTCCCTTGGTACTGTTAGCCTAGATTATTTCTCTGAAATGGCACTTGAACCCCACAGCCTTTTGCTTAGAGGTAATCTCCATCACTCAGCAAGGCTGATATCATCTTGCATTGGAAAGATTGTGTTTCAGCTGCTACAATCAAATGGCGCTGGCAAGGGCCTGCAAGTATAGAATTATACAGCACAGAATGCTGTAATTGACCCATTGTGTTTATACCGAAAGAGCCAGCCAATTCGTCACACGCCGTTGCATTTTCCTCCTAACATGTCAGATTTTCCAGCTTCAAATAATTATATAGGGGCTGGTTTAGCTCACTGAGCTAAATCGCTGGCTTTTAAAAGCAGGCCAGCAGCACGGTTCGATTCCCGTACCAGCCTCCCCGGACAGGCGCCGGAATGTGGCGACTAGGGTCTTTTCACAGTAACTTCATTGAAGCCTACTCGTGACAATAAGCGATATTCATTCATTCATATACTGAAAGTAGTGTTTCCATATATTTTCAGTGACCCCCCCTCTAGTACAAGGCGTCAGACTGCTTGTCCAGCATCCAGTACCAGATGAACATAAATTTATTGCAACTAAATATTAGGAATACAGAAACTGTTCTCTTCCCTTGCCACAACTGCAAAACTTTCAGTTTGCAATCTTGGTGTCACATTTGCCCCTGCAATCAGCTTGTGACATCATAGCTGAGCTATCATTTACCGTCTTTTTCTCCCCCTTCGCAACATTGTCCAACTCCACCCCTGCTCCCGGCTCATTTGCTGTTGAAATCATAGAATAAAATCCTCAGCTGTGCCTTTTTTTTTACCCTCGGGATGTGACTATTCCAATGCACTCCTGGCTGGCCTCCCACATTCTATCTTCTGAAAGCTTGAGGTCATCCAAAATTCCATTACCCTCTGACCTAATCCACAAACAGTCCCATTTGCCCAGCACCCCATTCTTGCTGACCTATGTTGGCTCCCAGTTAATCAATGACTTGAATATAAAATTCTTATCCTTGTTTTCAAATCCTTCCATGGCCTTGCCCTCCCATACAGCCCCATAGCTTTTGAGATATGTGTTTTTTCTAATTTGGGTCTCTTGTGCATCAAGATTTTAATCACTTCACAATTGGTGAATGTGTTTTCAGCCTTCTAGGCCCTAAACTCTTAAAGTATATTCCTAAACCTCTCTAGCTCTCTTTCCTTAGTCGAGATGTGGGTGACATGGTAGCACATTGGCTAGCACTATTGCTTCAGAGCTCCAGGGTCCCAGATTCAATTCCTGGCTTGGGGTCACTGCGGAGTCTGCACGTTGTCCCCGTGTCTGCGTGGCTTTCCTCCGGGTGCTCTGGTTTCCCCCCACAAGTCCTGGAAGGCATGCTGTTGGGTAATTTGGACATTCTGAGTTCTCCCACCGTGTACCAGTTCAGGTGCCGGAATGTGGCGACTAGGGGCTTTAACAGTAACTTCATTGCAATGTTAATGTAAGCCTGATTGTGACAATAAAGATTATTATTATATAAAACTATCATCTGTCCTAATATCTCCTTTTGTGACTCAGTACAGATTTTGCATTGTAACATTCCTGTGAAGCTGCTTGGAATGTTTACATTACATTAAAGGCACAACATAAATAGGAGTTGTCGTCGGATTCTGAATCCTGCCTGAATGACCTGCCTGCTAATCTATGGGCATTAAGTAATTGAGATTTTTTTCAAGTAAAGTTACACGATTAAGTATAACATATGTTATTTTAGTGAGTTGACCTTTCATCCCATTTCTCATTTGTTTATGGCTTTAAAATAATAAATAGTGAACTTCTTTTTAAACCCCATGCCTAACTTTATAAGTTGAATTCACTGACCAAAGCTCTAATCAGAGTATTTTAGGAGCTATGCAACTGGGTGTAAGACACAGCTTTGTATTTGTAATTCCTATGCTGGAAGTTTCTGACTTCACGCCACTGAAAACACGAGAGACCAGAAGCTATAACTTCCAGAGAAATGAAGGAGAAAATTGGAGCACATTCATCTGTACTCCACTTCTCCACCTCCATTCTTGAGGTGTTCAATAGTCGAAATCAAATAAAAGTCACACGGGTCTGGATGCAGGTCACCTTCCCAACTTGTCAGTTTGGAAATGATGTAGGATGCTGAAACACTAAAGTAGGGGGAGAAATTAAGTGTTTTAACAAGATCTCGTTTGAAGTACAAGTTCAAATTGTTGGTATAATGTGTGTAGCTAGCCAAGCCACGAGTGTTGAGGGCATTGTATTTAAAAGCACAGTTTATTTAGAAACTTGGATTCTAATGTTAAAATTAGCAATGCTTCGATCTACTGGGATAATGTGAGGGAAGATAAAGGCTTTTGCAGCTGTACCAATATTGCCTGCTCTTTTTTTACAGAGAAGAAAATCACTAGTAATGGACACCTGGTGGAAAGCAAAAAGCAAAATATATCAGTTAATTCAGAAGTGCAGAGGAAGAAAAGAGTAAGTACTTGATAAAGGAAAAATCAGGCGCTGAAAATTACATTGTTGAAATCATTTTAAAAACTTAAGCTTCTTTCTAAGCTATTTTATAAAGACAGGGTAGAAGAGAGCTGATTATTTGATCATTTATTCAATATACACATTTTCGCTCATTTACCAATCCGGTGGGGTGGAATTATAAATTTCCAGGTTATTTCATATTTCCAGCAGTCATAAAATTCCTACAGTGCAGAAGGAGACCATTCGGCCCATCGATTCTGCACCGACCCTCTTACAGAGCAGCCCACCCAAGCCCAAACCCCACCCTATCCCCGTAACCACACCTAGGGGCAATTTAGCATTGTCAATCTACCTAACCTGCACATGTTTGGACTGTGGGAGGAAACCGGAGCACCCATAGGAAACCCACGCAGGCACGGTGCTCCACACAGTCACCCGAGGTCGGAATCAAACTTGGGTCTCTGGCACTGTGAGGCAGCAGTGCGAACCACTGTGCCACCATGCTGCCAAGTACTTTGCATTTATTACCTGAGAGGGTGATGGAGGTGGGTTTCATAGAGGTATTCAAAAGGGAATTGGATTGCTAGAAAGAATGTGCACGGTTATGGGGATATGGCAGGGAAATGGGATTAGGTAGAATGATATTTCAGAGAGCCACTGCAAACTCCATGGGTCAAATGGCGGCCTCCTGCACTGTAAGGATTCTCTGATTCTGTGTACTCATGAAATTTAAAAAACATTGTTGGCAAGTTCTTGCATTGCAGAATGAAACCTGGCTCCAAATTCTGAACAATACTAAAAGATTTGTGTGGCCCCATGGAGAATACTTAAGGGAAATAAATAAATTGATGTGGTAGTTGTTACTGACTCTTGAATTGGAGTCTCTCAGCTATCTACAAATTATCTATTCTTTAATGGGGTATGAGCATTGCTGTCAGATCAGCATTTGTTGCCCATCCCTAAATATCTTGTAACGGTGGTAATGAGTTAAAATGGGTTCATATTGGAAAAAGAATTGTGTAGTGCTGTTGTAGGCCTTTGCTTCCCATATATATAATCCAACAAAGTCATGTTGTTGGTATGGACTTTATCCTGGATATTACATGCACTAACTGTATTAAATACTGAAATGTTGAAGTCACTTTGGTGATTTAGTACAAATGCATTGGTCCACAGTCTTGAAGGTGGGAAACAAAAGGAAAACTAATGTTTCTACCCATTTGAAGTCTAATAATTCCAACTATTCGAAATGGCATAGAAGCATTTGCATTTATTAGAGATCATAAGTGTCATTCTCACAAAAGAATTCCGTCCTTTTTGGCTGAGTCCATCTCAACATGCTGTCCAAATCCATGTCCCTATATTAGACCCCCACTGTCACTAGTGTTTCAACATTTAGAAAGTATCCTGGTCAATCTTTTTTCGGTCCAACGTCAATGACCTCACATTTGCCGACATTAAAATGCTTCCCTTCTAACTTATACAATTGATAAATACCCACAAGTCATCTTCCATCGTATTTTAATAAATATTTATTTTAAAGCCCTGGTCAAGGAACGAAGATGCGCAACTGAAGTTGGGAGCAAGAAGATTTGGATCTGGATGTTGGAGCAAGATTCTGGAGCACTATGAATTCAACAATCGTACCAGTGTGATGCTGAAGGACAGATGGAGAACCATGAAAAAGCTTGGCATGGTCAACTCTGATGATTAATGCTGAGAAATATAGCAGTAAAAAAACTACACAGAGTGATTGGCCACCATCATAAATGAAGAGATAGACTGGTGATATTTTTCACATTTTTATGGTAACATGTAGATCAATCTACTTAACTGCCAGATCCATCACTTTGAAACATCTATGCTTATTCAATAAGCTTTGAGCTGGACTTCTTACTACCTTTCTCAAATGTACCATTATTGTGATTTCTGTTTATGTCTTGCATTATGTAATGAAATGTATGCTTTGTGAAATAGGACAACTGCATAATGTTTCTGTTGTATGTGCCAAGCCAAGGAGAGGTGGGGAGCATACACTGCCACATTTTGATAGTCCCCAAATCTATCCTTTGTCGGCTACCATTCCACGTTACACCTTTGTCCAATCAGTATCTTAATGGTATGCTATTTAAAAGTAATGCGGAGACCAGTCGAGACATAACAATTTTGTTTTTCAATCTTTCCCAGAGTTTGAGGTTCAAACTTGGTGAATGGGAAGCAATTTATTTAAGACTTGTATATGAAAGCCTGTTTAGACCAAAGCCTGCTCTTGGGTACTAAACATGAGAGTCTATCGATTTGCTTTGTGAGAAGTGCTGAATATTCTATTTGGTGTTTGTCATTTAGCATAAAATCTGCAATGAAAAGTTCACACCATGCTATAATTGAGTGCCATGTTAAAAATTGTTTTACGGAATATCTCCATACAGTGATATTTTAGTAATATTGGTACAAAAGAACATATTGGCAGTGATGACCAGATTCTGTGTGAGATGGGGATATGAAAATAATTTGGTAGTCTTATGTCCTATTAACATGTTGTACTTAAAGCCAGGAGTTCAAGCACTTGTCTCAGTGGCGGTTATTGGAACAGACCTTTGCGATGGATTTTACAAGTTCCTAGTTTGGTAGTGATGAGACAACAAAAACTGGCAGGACCAGTTTTACTCCATAAATGTGTGATGTCCCCATTTAGTTTAATGTGAATCAAAAGTAATTTGTGGAAATGTCTGCAATCTCAGTCCAAATCTTTCCCAAGTTGAAAGGGAAGAGAAACCTGCCAGCAGAAATTTTTTTTGAATTGGCTGAACGATAACATGTTGGGAGTTCAGGGTTTTCTAGGATTCTCAATTTTTATAGGATTCTCAAAAATGATTCTCAACATTATGCATATTCCACATTGTGATGTAATTTAACTGCAGAGTATAAAATCTGTTGTGTACTTGATGTGCAGTAAGAAGATGGTGTATTCCTGATTTTATTTATATAATTGCAGTAGGAGGGAACTGAAGAGCAGCACTTGAGTCTCTGTTACATGCCCTTTGTCGAATGACAAGCTTGGTTTAAATTTGGGGGGGGGTGTTTTAATAAAATGTTAAAATATTGTCCAGTTCCAATATCTGTATATTTTGTAAATAAATGTTCTTTGAGATCAGATTACAGTATTCATCTCATTATTAACATTTTTTCCCCTATCTGACTCTCAATTCTATTGCTAATATTATGCATGGAACATTTATTTTTTCCATTGCATATTTAACTTTGCAAACATTAAGATGCCTTCAGTATTTTATAAGTGCCAGAATACCCAAAGTGATGTGGCAATATTTGTTATATGTCATCTTTGTTATTCAAAGCAACATTTAGCCATAACATGTTCTCTACTATCATTGACATATTTCCCATGTAGATTAGAAGCATTGTAAGTTTAAAAAAAATATATGTAAATTTCAAGAATTATTCTGTTAATTAAAGGACTTATCGCTTGAGCAAGAATGCTGAGCCAGTTCTTCACAGTCTAACTGAGTATTTATTACTGGTATTTTGTCTTAATTTTTTTTTTTACAAATTTAGAGTACCCAATGTTTTTTTTTAATTAAGGGGCAATTTAGCGTGGCCAATCCACCTGACCACATCTTTGGGTTGGAAACCCACGCAGACACAGGGAGAATGTACAAACTCCACACGGACAGTGACCCAGGGCCGGAATTCGAACCCGGGTCCTCAGCGCTGTAGTCCCAGTGCCAACCACTGCACCACGTGCCGCCGGTATTTTGTCTTGTTGCATCCTTCCAATGTAATTCATCCCAAGATTCGGTGAACATTTAGTTTCTTTGGCCATACATGAACTGCAAAGTTTTCAATGCCTGCAAAAGTGGATAATCTGATTTTCTTAGGATCACAATTTTTGCAAGAGGAAGAAACAAAAACCAAAAGCAATTTACCTGAGTTTGGCTTCTCGATTAGTGAATACTATATATGATCAAATAATAATAATAACCTTTTATTGTCACAAGTATGAAGTTAATGTGAAAAGCTCCTAGTCGCCGCATTCCGGCGCCTGTTCGGGTAAGCTGGTATGGAAATTGAACCCACGCTGCTGGCCTGGTTCTGCATCACAGATCAGCTGTCTAGCCCACTGAGCTTAAAACGTGACAGGAAGGTGATGGTGTGAACAAGAGATCTCAAAATCCTTTTCCAAATGTATAGTTACAATTTGCTGTTTCTGCATAGTTCTAAATATCCATTTTCAGCAGCATTCTTCTTTGTAAAATAATTGAATTTCAATGAATAATTGCATAGCCAGTAAGTTACCGTTATAATTCCTGGTTGCAGATTTGAACTGGCAATGAAGACAAAAGACCTGAATTCCAGAAATGAGATGGGAGCGAGAATGCCCTTGATATCAAGGCAGAATTTAACTTTCTGTGGCATTAAATAACTTAGCAAAATTGAAGCCAATGAATACCAGGGAAACTCTCCACTAGTTGGAGCCTTAAGGGTTACAAAGGAAGATGGTTGTGTCTGTGGAGGCCAATCATCTCAGTCCCTGGACATCACTGCAGGAGTTCTCGGTAGAGTCCAAGGCCCAACCACCTTTACCTAATTCATCAATGGCCTTCCCTCCATCATAAGGTCAGAGGTGGGGTTGTTGATGATTGCGCAACGTTCGGTACCAGTAAATTACACATGGAGAGCCAGTGTGCACACGATAGGCCAAATGGCCTCCTGCGCTGTAACAATTCTGTGATTTGAGATTCCTCGGATATTGAAGCAGTCTGAGCTCTCGTGTTGTGGAGCTGGGGATAATAACAGAAAAGAAGGCCGTCAAGGAGTAATTTGAAAACGAGAAGAATTTTTTAGTTGAGATGTTGCTTGAACAGGAGCTGCTGAAGGCAAGCATGGATGATAGGAAAAGGGGACTTTTAGCAAGTTAAAATGTGGGCAACAGCGTTTTGGTGCCCCCAGATTTGCAGAGGATAGAATGTGGAAGGGCACGTTTTCTTTTATTAAAAAATTTTTTTTTTAAATGTTGCAATCATTTGAGGCAGGGTTTCGTTCTAGGATCTTCCTGTTCATTAGTAAAATCAACTGGGATCATAATGGTCAACCATATCAAAAGCTGCAGGCAGGTTGAGAATAACAGTTCTAGTGTACCTTTGTCACAGTTACGTTGGATGTCATTTATGACTTTGGTGAGAATTGTTTCCACACAGCGGCAGGAGTGGAAACCTGGATGAAGGGATTCAAACATTGGAAAGATGGGAATGGATTTGGGAGACGACAACATGTTCAAAGAATTTGAAGAGGAAAGGGGAGGTTGGAGTAAACATTAGTTTGCAGGAATGATAGGGTTAAGAGTTTTTTTAATGTTTTTATTCCCCATTTTCACATTTTCCTTCAAAATTGACACCCCACCCATAGACAGTAAACGGTAACAAATACAAAATCAATCCCCTTAACAATAACAACGATCCCATTCTCCCACCACCCCAAGCAACGGCCCACCTGTCAATATATGCATCCAATAAAACAAACCCACGGTGGAAACAAAAAACAAAGAAAAAGGGAGTCCGGGACCACCCATGGTCACCATTAACCTATGGAGTGCACTCCCACCCCCCCCCCCCCCCCCCCAATGCCACCCAACCTCTGAAAGAGTAACGTGCATAATACCCAAGAGTTGTAAAAACACCCCCCCCCCCTTCAAACCCCTCCCCTCCACTGCCTCTTGTAAAACTCCTCCCCCCCAACCTCGGGTCCTTTCTCCCCCCCCCCCCCCCCGCAAGACCCCTCGGACCCTGTTCTGCCAGGCTCCGATGGCCGCAGCCCCTCACCCCACCTCACGCCCGTTCACTGGCCGGCTTAAACTGGCCAGCGTGGTGGAGGCCC
Source organism: Scyliorhinus canicula (assembly GCF_902713615.1). Taxonomy (NCBI): domain Eukaryota; kingdom Metazoa; phylum Chordata; class Chondrichthyes; order Carcharhiniformes; family Scyliorhinidae; genus Scyliorhinus; species Scyliorhinus canicula. The sequence continues at coordinate 115,145,906 of NC_052155.1, forward strand.
CTGCCCGGCCCTAGGAAAGCCCAGAAATCCCCTTTTAGCACAAACCCCGCACATCCACCTACACCCTAAAGAGCCCTCATTTCAAGTGAAAGTCCCATCACTTCCCTTGTCCAAATATATACAACATTGGCTCCTTTAGCCCATACACCCACACGCAGTGAAACCAAAAAGAAGAAAATACAGTCATGAGGTTACATTGGCATATGGCCATTTCTCAGTTCTGCCACAGTCCTGCCTTCGCAAACTCCTGCGCTGCTTCCGCCATTCCAAAATAAAAGTCCTTCGCTGGATATACAATGCTGCACTGCACCTTGCTAATGTACAGTGCCCTCTTCACCCGGTTGAAGGCAGCCCGCCTCCTCGCCAGCTCCACCGTAACGCCCTGGTATACACGTATACCAGCTCCAGCCCACTGCACCACCCGCTTCTGCTTGGCCCAGCACAGGACCACCTTCTTCACATTGTACTTACGGAAGCATAGAGTCACTACCCCTGGCGGCCCACTCGCATTTGGTACAGGCCTCCACGACCGATGAGCTCGATCCAGTTCATATCGGGAGGGACCCTCCCCCTCCCCCAATAGTTTCGCCAGCATCGCGGCAAAATACTCAGTTGGCCTCGGTCCTTCAACTCCTTCGGGCAGCCCCACAATCCTCAAATTCTGTCGCCTGGATCTGTTTTCCAGGTCTACCATTTTTCCTCGCAGATCCTTGTTAATCTCCATCTCCTTCCCCATCGAGGTAAGTTGATCACTGTGCTGCGATAATGTCTCCTCCACTTCCTTCAGCACCTCCCCTTGCTTCCGCACCTCCGCCACTGCGCTCGCCACCGCCATCATCGAAATCGCCCTCTCCACCAGCTCACTCGAAACCTCCCTCGTCTCCTTCCTCATTGTCTCCATGTATTGTGTAAACTGCCTTTCGAATTCCGCAGCCATCACCGTAGTTATTTCTTCAGCCGTAAGCAATGCGGCCTCACCTGGTGCTCCAGCCTCCATTTTCCTTGGTGACCTTTCCACCCCCCCCCCCCCCCCCCCCCCCGACGGACCTTCAGCTGTATTTTTTACGGCCGTTGTTTTGCTCACCCTCGACATTTTCCTTTACTATGCCTCCTCTGTGCCTTCTCCCTACTTTTGCTGCCTCCGTGGACCCTGGGACTGGGCTTAAAGCCCCGGAAATGCCGTTCCCGAACAGGAGCCCTCCATTGTGCGGCTTCCTCCCGCCCGCCATCACTGTAAGTCCCCTTAAGAGTTTTTCTTTGAGGAGTGAGGTGATGACTACAGATTTAAAGGAGAGAAGAGCAACACATGGAGTAAGAACCATTAACAATATCTGTTAACGAGGACCAGGATGGGACGTTGGTGATCAGCAGATGATTGGGAATAGGGGCACAACGTGCTCAGAGTGGGTACATAAGGGAAAAACTAGAGAAAGATGCAAGTTCAAAGTGAGAGCAGGGAGAGCATTAAAGGAAGTTTGGTCAGGTGGGCTAGAGGATCGGAGGGATGTGACAGAAGCAGCTGACTGGATTGTCTCAATTTTGGTGACAAATCCATTAGTCCCTTGAACTCAGTGGGAGAGGGGCTTCAGAGGGGCTTTGCAGTAGAGAAAAGAAGCCGGGGTTATTTTAGTAATCCAGAATGATCCTGTAATAATGAGTAGATGAGAGCTAGACCTGATGGCCAAAACAGTTGTCTGTCATACCCTTTCAAGTCTGTGTCCTTTGAAATTAAGAATGAGGGCTTAGCAGGTGGAATGACCAAGATGAGAAAGAGGAATAATTTTATTGGGGACAAAAGCATCAAAGGTGGAAGTGAGGGTGCAGTTGAGTAAATCAGTAGTTGCAGAAATGTGGAAAACGTAGGGTCAACAGGTAGATGATAAGATTTTGAAATTTAAGTTGTAAGTGAATTTCCAAGGGCAGAGACTGAAGGAGCTAGGTTTTGGGCAGGAAGGAGAGTGTGCACAGCAAGTGATACAACAAAGTGATCAGATTTGGATTTCTCTGTAATTGATATAATGGGTCCAGCAAGATCCGGTGAAACGGCAGGAGGATAAAAATGGGTTGGGGAGTTTATATTAAGAGAGAGAGAGAGAAATTTAAGGAGGATATGAGGGCAATGAACTGAGGAGCAAAAACATAATGGGTTAAGGTAGAGGTTGAAATTATCAAGAGTGGGAAGTCATTTGGTGCAGATGTTGAGGAAATGATACCCAGCTCCCATGAAAGAATTGAAGAAACGGCATACGTTATCTTGTTTCATCTGAGTTTCTGGTCTGAGTCATGATGTGGAGAAATGCTAATGGAAAGCAAGACTTTTCAATTAGAATAGAGGTAAAATCAATAGGATGGTCATCTCCATATAGTTCTTGTCTTGCACACCTCTTCAGTTCAGAAATCCAGCTGTCCTCTCTCATTTTAGTTGGTGCATGATTTGACAGACAAGTGAAAATGGAAAGGAAAAAAATGAATTAAATAAAAGTGAAAAGTGTTGTATGACTGGAATGGATGAGAAACTAGATACTCCTATTGTTCATACTTTCATTGGTGCACTTGTATCAACTGAACTGAATTTCCCAAAATATTGCCCAAAAGAACCACCCTGGTTGCCGTCAGAAATGATCAAGTTGGTCACTGCATTCCATTGAGCTCTTTGGAGTGGTTGCTTCTAACAGCTGTTCTTAAAAAGAGAATGCATTGCAATAGTAAAGCATCGTCAAGCAGTGGTATAACCTAATAAGATGCAGATTTGATTCATTTCTTGTCCTGAGTGCCTGACTTCAGTGATAGTACCAAAGTGGGGGAAAATAGACAAATTAGGCGGAAGGCTGGGAACAGCTACCATGAGAACATAGAACAACATAGAACATATAGTGCAGAAGGAGGCCATTCGGCCCATCGAGTCTGCACCGACCCACTTAAGCCCTTCCACTCTATCCCAATAACCACTCCTAATCTTTTTAGTCACTAAGGGCAATTTATCATGGCCAATCCACCTAACCTGCATGTCTTTGGACTGCGGGAGGAAACAAGAGCACCCGTAGGAAACCCACGCAGACACGGGGAGAACGTGCAGACTCCGCACAGTGACCCAGCGGGGAAGCACATGATCCAAAAGGGGCACATTCTCAAACACAGAAAACTGACACCAACTGATATTTTAAAAGGTCTGCCTTGGAGCACTAACTTCACCAATACTTAAATGGTAATTTTTTACTTCAGTTCAATTTAATTTATTTTTTGGTTCGCAATGTTTGTGAACTTGGTAAGCTGCACTGTCTAGATTGAAAAGTAACCTCCATAAACTGGAAAATGTTTAGACAATTTGTCTTGCACAGGATTATAATAAAAACAAACAACTGCATTTAGGACACTTGCACATCATAAATTTGACTATTCCATTTACTGTGAGCATAGGCAGACTTGCAGAAAATGTACAATGATACCAAGGGGAAAGCACAGTAAGAAGTCTTACAACATCAGGTTAAAGCTCAACAGGCGTGTTTCGAATCACTAGCTTTCGGAGCACTGATCCTTCCTCAGGTGAATGAAGAGTTGGATTCCAGAAACATATATATAGATAAAGTCAAAGATGCAAGACGATACTTTGAATGCGAGTCTTTGCAGATAATTAAGTCTACAGGTCCAGGCGGAGCAACTGGAGAGAGGGATAATCACAGGTTAAAGAGGTGTGAATTGTCTCAAGTCAGGACAGTTGGTAGGATTTCGCAACCAACAAAGTACCCTTCATCATCCAGTACTTCCCCGGAGCGGAGAAACTAGGACATCTTTTTCGCAGCCTTCAACACGTCATTGATGCAGACGAACATCTTGCCAAGGTCATCACCACACCCCCACTACTTGTCTTCAAACAACCGCGCAACCTCAAACAAGCCATTGTTTGCAGCAAACTACCCAGTCTTCAGAACGGCGACCACGACACCACACAACCCTGCCATGGTAATTGTCTACCTCATACACTGCAGGAAGGGATGTCCTGAAGCGTGGTACATTGGCGAGACCATGCAGACGCTGCAACAACGGATGAACGGACATCGCCAGACAGGAATGTTCCCTTCCAGTCGGGGAACATTTCAGCAGTCAAGGGCATTCAGCCTCTGATCTCCGGGTAAACGTTCTCCAAGGCGGCCTTCAGGACGCGCGACAACGCAAAATCACCGAGCAGTAACATATAGCCAAGTTCCGCACACGTGAGTACGGCCTCATCCGGGACCTTGGATTCATGTCGCATTACATTCATCCCCCATCATCTGGCCTGGGCTTGCGAAATCCTACCAACTGTCCTGGCTTGAGACAATTCACACCTCTTGAACATGGGGTTACCCTTATCTCTGGATCTGTAAAGACTTAATTACCTGCAAATGCTAGCATTCAAAGGCATTCAAAATCTTGCATCTTTGACTTTGTCTATATATATGTTTCTGGAACATACCTCTTCATTCACCTGAGGAAGGAGCTGTGCTCCGAAAGCTAGTGATTTGAAACAAACCTGTTGGACTTTAACCTGGTGTTGTCAGACTTCTTACTGTGCTCACCCCAGTCCAACGCCGGCATCTCCACATCATGCCCATCCTATTGGGCAGCACGGTAGCACAAGTGGATAGCACTATGGCTTCACAGCGACAGGGTCCCAGGTTCGATTCCCCGCTCGGTCACTGTCTGTGCGGAGTCTGCACGTCCTCCCTGTGTCTGCGTGGGTTTCCTCCGGGTACTCCAGTTTCCTCCCACAGTCCAAAGACGTGCAGGTTAGGTGGATTGGCCATGATAAATTGCCCTTAGTGACCAAAAAAAGGTTAGGAGGGGTTATTGGGTTACGGGGATGGGGTGGAAGTGAGAGTTTAAGTGGGTTGGTGCAGACTCGATGGGCCGAATGGCATCCTTCTGCACTGTATGTTCTATATTCATATATTTGTCAAGGTGCCCCTTAAGCGTCACTATCGTCCCTGCTTCCACCACCTCCTCCGTCAGCGAGTTCCAGACACCCACTACCCTCTGTGTAAAAAACTTGCCTCGTACATCTCCTCTAAACCTTGCCCCTCGCACCTTAAACTTATGCCCCCTAGTAATTGACCCCTCTAGCCTGGGAAAAAGTCTCAGACTATCCACTCTGTCTATGCTCCTCATAATTTTGTAGACCTCTATCAGGTCGCCCCTCAACCTCCTTAGTTCCAGTGAGAACAAACCAAGTTAATTCAAATGATGCCCTCCATATCAGGCAACATCCTGGTAAATCTCTTCTGCACCCTCTATAAAGCCTCCACATCCTTCTGGTAGTGTGGCGACTGGAATTGAATACTATACTCCAAGTGTGGCCTAACTAAGGTTCTATACAGCTGCATCATGACTTGCCAATTTTTATACTCAATGCCCCGGCCAATGAAGGCAAGCATACCGTATGCCTTCTTGACTAACTTCTCCACCTGTGTTGCCCCTTTCAGTGACCTGTGGACCTGTACACCTCGATCTCTCTGACTGCCAATACTCTTGAGGGTTCTACCATTCACTGTATATTTCCTACCTGTATTAGATCTTCCAAAATGCATTACCTCACATTTGTCCGGATTAAACTCCATCTGCCATCTCGCCACCCAAATCTCCAAATGATCTCAATCCTGCTGTATCCTCTGACAGTCCTCATCGCTATCCGCAATTCCACCAACCTTTGTGTCGTCTGCAAACTTACTAATCAGACCAGTTACATTTTCCTCCAAATCATTTATATATACTACGAACAGCAAAGGTCCCAGCACTAAACCCTGCGGAACACCACTAGTCACAGTCCTCCAATCAGAAAAGCACCCTTCCATTGCTACTGACTTTTATGACCTAGCCAGTTCTGTATCCAACTTGTCAGCTTACCTCTGATCCTGTGTGACTTCACCTTTTGTACCAGTCTACCATGAGGGACCTTGTCAAAGGCCTTACTGAAGCCCATATAGACAACATCCACTGCCCTACCTGCATCAATCATCTTTGTGACCTCAAACAACTCTATCAAGTTAGTGAGACGCGACCTCCTCTTCACAAAACCGTGCTGCCTCTCGCTAATATGACAAGGGAGTCAATGAAGGTTTATGACGGGACGGTCAGAAGGAAAAGTGGGGTTGAGACCACAAGCTATATTAGCTATAACCTTATTGAAGGGCCGAATGGCCTACTCCTGCTCAGAAGTCCTATGTTCCTAAGTGGCTGGGAACCAACCGGAAGATCATAGAATCCCTACAGTGCCGAGGGGCCTCCCCATTCGGCCCATCTTATCTGCACCGGCCCTCTGAAAAGCGCCCTACCTGGGCCCACGCCCTCACCCTGTCCCCATAACCCAGTAACCCCACCTATCCTATTTTGCACATAGAGGAATGTGGCAAGAGTTTGTGGGAATTGAATTGAGACAGAATAAGAATAACCCCGTATTCTGGGAAGGGGAGGAAAAACAAGTTTGAGCTCCGCTGCTGCGCCAGCTAAATCAATATGGCAAAGAAACATTATAAACCGAGTTGGCATCACACACATACCTGGCCTCTGGATCACTGTGGTTACAGAAGAAACATGACTGCTTTCTCATCCCCCACTTTTCCCACCTTTAGGTTTACACCATTGCATTGGCCAGTGACGTGCTTTAACCACACACTTAGATATGGGGTGCCCTCGGCGCTTTAGTCACTAATTCTTGCCTCTCGACATGAAGCAGTGAGTCACTATTAATGAGTTTCTGCTTCAGCTGGTTCAGACATGGATGAAGGTAAGCCACATTATGCTGACGCACAGTACATGGGCATTTACCAGAACCACCCCACCGTCCTCCGCAGTGGAGGTGTTTGAGGACCGAGTGTTGTAGGGCTGAGAGGGGTATAGGGTTGCCGACTTTGGTTGGATCTGTTCCTGAGGGCTGCCTCACATGATCACCAAATGCCCCCACCCTGCAGAGTAACCTTTGATTCCTGGAGATGCCAGGAAAATCCTGGAGAGTTGGTAGTCCTGGGGAGAGTTTTGGCCAGAGTTCTGCTTAATTAATAATAATAATCGCTTATTGTCACGAGTAGGCTTCAATGAAGTTACTGTGAAAAGCCCCTAGTTGCCACATTTCGGCACCTGTTCGGGGAGGCCAGTACTAATTCCCATGGACACCACTTACCTCACTGGGATCAGTCATCTGGAGCTTGGTATCAGCTGGAGCTTTAATCACCATCACCATCTCCTCAGCCAAGTCTTCGATGCTGCGCAAGTCTTGACAAGTGACATAGGCAAATCTCTGGCTGTCCGAGTCCAAGTCAGCCAGAAATGTACACCCCATATTTGAACTCGACCATGGACTAAAGCAGTTTCCCTCTGCAATTCATATGAGAACAATTGTAAGATTGCCAAATTTCAAATTATTGTGATAACTCATACTGCAGGAGAAAAGTGTGGTGGTGACAAGTTGGCTCTGATTGACCATGGTGTTGCCATTAGAAGGCAACAAGGAAAGAATGGCTCCCCAACCTCCCTGGTAATTCAAAGTTGCATCTTTTTTGAATTGCCAGGAAGCTTAACGAGCCAGTGATTCCCTGCTGTTTTCTCCGTGGCAAAGTCTCAGCCATTCAGAGTTAACTTGTCAACCAATCAGCACCCTTTTCTCCTATAGTATAAACTGTGATCATTTGAAATTTGGGATTCTTTCATTTATCGTGCTGAGTGCAAGGTGAAGAGCTGCAGTAACACATCTACCATTGACCAGAAACTGAACTGGACTAGCCATACATAGAATCATAGAATGGAATTTACAGTGCTGAAGGAGGCAATTCAGCCCAGCACGTCTGCACAGGCACTTGGAAAGAGCACTCTACCCAAGCCCACGCCTCCACTCTTTCCCTCGCGTCCACCCTATCCCCATAAACTAGTCACCCCACCTAATATTTTGGACACTATGGGGCAATTTAGCATAGCCAATCAACCTAAGCTGCCCATCTTTGGACTGTGGGAAGAAACCGAAGCACCTGGAGGATACCCATGCAGACAAGGGGAGAACGTGCAAACTCCACACAGTCACCCAAGGCCGGAATTGAACTCAGAAACCTGGTGCTGCGAGGCAGCAGAGCTAACCATCGTGCCACCCAAATACAAATACTGTGGCTACACTAGCAGTTCAGAGGTTAGGACTTTTGCACTGGGTGGCTCGCCTCCTGACGCTCAACCCGCTGCCCTCCCCAAGAGTCTGTTCACAAGGCACAAGGCACAAGTCAGAAGTGTGATGGAATATTTTCTCCCTTTGCCAACAACACAAGAACTTGACACCATCTAGGACAAAGCAGCCCATTTGATTGGCACCCCATCTACAAGCATTCATTCCCTCCACTGCCGACGCACAGTAGCACTACTGTTCAACGGAATCCCAAACTATTTAGTGCTTCAAGAAACATGAAAAATGTGGTTCACATTGTTTCCTCGATCTTTAAGATACCTATTTCACATTCTCCCCAACTTTTATTATTCCTTTGAGTCAGAAAAAATCTGTGCATCTTAAGCAACATGGCCAAATATTCTTTCAATTATCTTTTTTTCTAATTTACTTTGTAACAATCATTATTAGTATGAATAACTACTATGCAGTCTCCAAATTGGTATTAGGTAGATTGTCCAAAAATACACATTTAATTTTATATTTAGAAAATGTGTTGATGAACAGTTTTTTCTGTCTATTTGATCCTGCATCTCAAGGTGATGTAAAGTATTCAGATTGAATGCAGAACTCTCTCCACCAATCCAGTGAATATACCTAAGCCCCTACATTAGGAAAACAGTGTCCACTAAATCACCATCCACACAATCCACACTTAATATTACAGACTTGTCAGTAAGATTACTCAGTCACTACTGAACTTGTGGCAAGTTGATATTTTGGACATCTCCAGTGGGAGTTGGATTTGCCCTGTCTGAACTATTTCTCCCCCCTGTAGGACTAGATTTGAATCGAAAGAACAAGTCTCCAAAATGTATTCTTATTGATTTAAATTTATTTATAAAAACAAAGAACATCAATTTAAGTGGAATTCCTGAACGTTTGCAGTCTGTCACGAGGCATTTTTATGTTTAAACAAAAGCTTAAAACCCAAGAATGCAGTACAGAAATCACAGAAACTTTGTGATTGTGTCTTCAGACCTGTGCCAATTTTATTAAACGTTTGAACTGGTCTATCATTCACATTCAGATAGATCAGTGCTGTTTTACAGTAATATTCTAGAATGCGATCTTAAAAGTGGGATGAGTGGTGTTTTTGTCAGATTGTTATAAGTTTAACCTTAACGTAACACAACAGTTTATAACTTCAGTGTGTAAAGTTTCTAAGTTAAGGAATGACTTCTCAAATAAATATAAAGCTATGGACAATGGGGCATGAACACTGTGCCACCTCACGTACTTTTTTCCAGGTTCCTCTACATTGATAATTACCCACTGCTTGCCACTGGAAGATACGAGTCCTGCCAGAAACATGAAAAAATATATAAATAATTAACCTAACACCAGTACAAATTTTGTCAGTACATATGGAAAGATGTATAGATGAAACAAGTATACAGATACAGAACGAATTAGCTTTAACAAGAACAAAATAAACCTGACAACAGACTAAAAAAATTCTAAATTGATCTGAATTACAGAACCTATACAACTGGAAAATTGAAATGAAAAACAGGAAAAGATGGAAAAATGAAGCATGCCTATCAGCATCTGCAAAGAATACTTGAAACAGGTGTCTTATTTGTGCATTCAAGTAACTGATGTTTACATATTCAAGTATGTTTTGATGGATCTCATGTAGCAATGTTCTTGGATGGCTTGTCTTGTTAAAGCGATTGCCCAAGTATTGAATGTGCCTCAATGGTCCACTGCCCAGGTATTGAATGTTTCAACGTGACCCATTGCCCAAGTTTTGAATGTGTCCATGTGATCTAAATAGGCAAAACCAACAATTGCAGATAAATGTAAATTCCTGGAGACAACTGTAATTTAAAATTTCTAGTGCCAGGCTAGCATAGCCATCATTTGATACTAATTTTCTTGATTTTTAAAGATTTATTTTCACCTGTAACAAAATGTAGCACTATATATTGTGATGTCCTATTGTCACAAGTCACTATGTATAGTGAGTGACTTGTGTATGGATATACTATGTATGGATAGACTGAGAACATATATTAGAAAATGCATGCAAGGGCAGCATGGTGGCTCAGTGGGTTAGCCCTGCAGCCTCAGGGCGCTGAGGTCCCAGGTTCGATCCCGGCTCTGGGTCACTGTCTGTGTGGAGTTTGCACATTCTCCCCGTGTTTGCGTGGGTTTTGCCCCCACAACCCAAAGGTGTGCAGGCTAGGTGGATTGGCGAGGCTAAATTGCCCCTTAATTGCAAAAAATGAATTGGGTACTCTAAATTTATATATATATAAAAGAAAATGCATGCTATACATAGTAAATGAGGCAGATGTATTCCAAATTCTATGCACTATTTGATTTGATGATATGTAATGATCAGCAATGATGTTTTGTGTCAATGAAGAGATTTTTAAAGAATTAGCTCATCAGACAAAACTACTAATGGGTTGATACTGTTCAATAATAGAACACGATTCAGAAACTGCTTAACTCAAGAATTCACATCAGTGAATTAACTAATTAACTGAATTATTTTTAATGTTCATACATGCATATGTGATTGAGTTCATAATTACCGATTATCGCTTGCCCCATCACCATGACAACGGTGGTTGTGTGAGTTCATGGCTGGTGGCTGACATGCTACACAGACTGTGAAACCCTCTCGAAGATACTGCATCCATCTCGCAAATGGACGGTTCTCTACAGTGCAGTGGAAGGACAGTGACTCAATTGTGAACTCTGTACAATATCTAATGAATAACAAAAAAATAAAGGTGAATTAGGAATATAGGTTGAAGATTGAGCCATCCAGCTACTCAAGCCTGTTTTGTCATTCAATGAGATCATGGTTGATTGGCATCCTAACTCTATCCAACTAGCCTGGCTCCATATCATTTTACACCCTTGCCAAGAAAAAAAATCTATCAACTTCCTTATTAAATGGGCTGGAATCCATTACTTTTGTGGGAGAGGGTTCCATGTTTCTACCACCTTTTCCGTTAAGAACTGTTTTTATCTCCTGAATGATCTAGCTCGGATTTAAAAATAATATTCCCCAGTAGACAAAGGTATTTTACCTACATTTAACATTTCATAATGCTTAAAACCTCAATCAAATCAGCCTTTAGCCCTATGCATTCCATTGAACACAGCCCTTTCTCCTCACAATCTTACCGAGGAAGTTCTGGATTCACGTGAATCCGCGCAATACCCTTTCAAAGGTCAATATATCTTCTACCTCCAGTGCAACACACCTGTAGTGTGTACCATCTACAAGATGCGCTGCTGCACCTCACCAAGGCCATGTTGACAGCACCTCCCATACCTGCAAAGACAGGAATAGCAGGCAGATGGGAACACTACTGAAAAGTTCCCATCCAAACCAGACACATCCTATCTTGGAAATATATCACCATTCCTTCATCCTCATAGGGTCAAAATTCTGGAATTCCCTACCTAATGGAACTGCCTAATTCACCACATAGACCGTAATAGTTCAAGAATGGCTCACCACAACCTCCACACAGAAACTTAAGGATGGGCAATAAATGCTGATCTTTCCAGCAATGCCCATATCCTGCGAAATAACTTTTTTTAAAATCATTTGTAAGGTGTTGTCCCCAACACTTGTATTAATGTAGCAGGACTTCCTCTACTTTTATTCAAGCCCTCATTATAAATGCTAATATTTCATTCAGGATTTTGATTATTTTTGTACCTGACTACTACATTTCTGTCTGCATAGACCCCTACATATTTTGGATCTCCATTATTCTTAGCTTTTCACTATTTATTTAATCAATTTAGAGTACCCAATTCATTTTTTCCAATTAAGGGGCAATTTGTCGTGGCTAATCCACCTAGCCTGCACATCTTTTGGGTTGTGGGGGTGAAACCCACATAAACACAGGGAGAATGTGCAAACTCCACACGGATAGTGACCCAGAGCCAGGATAGAACCTGGGACCTCGACGCCGTGAGGCAGCAGTGCTAACCCACTGTGCCACCATGCTGCCTCCACTTTTCACTATTTAAATATTACTCAGATCTATACTTTCTTAGTCCAAATGGATAACTTCACGCATATCTGCATTAAAATCCATCTGCTACAGTTTTGCCTGCTTATGGGACTATTCACTTCTTTCCAAAGTACATAGCCATTATTACTCACCTCAGACTTCCATTGCCTAACCAATCTTTGACCAGGTCAATAATTTGTCTTCAATTCAATGAGGTTTAATTTTAGCTACCAATCTCTTATACTGAACTTTATCAGGTGCCCAATTCTTCTATAGACTTTCTCTTGTTTGCTACTTTAGTTACTTTCTTAAAAATTCAAATAGGACATCAGTTGGCTTTCCTCCGAAGGTCAAGAAAATAAGCACTTCTAGTCAAAATTAGATGCATTAGACACAGTTTTTCCTTTACAAATCCATATGGGCCCAGCCTAATCAGTTCAGTTACTTCACCATGAAATTAATAGAGTATGCAAAACTGCAATAATGCAATAAAGGTATCAATCAGGTCAGCTTTGCCATTGCATGTTCTTTCTTTTATTTAAAATAGAAAATCCAAATGTTGGAAATCTGAAATAAAAGGCTAATATTCTGGAAATAGAGATTAAGCTCACCAGCAATTGAAAATAAGTTACAACTTCCAGTCGAAACCTTTTGTCAAACACTAAAATACCAATCATAGTTATAAAATTATTTGCAATGCGGTATCGTAAAGGTTTAGGCAACTATTCCATTTGACTATTTTATGAATGATTAATACCCAGTTTTGTTCAGAGTGATAAACTGGCATTTTAAGGAAGATTGCTACTCACCCAGGAATCTCTTTATCTTCAAACAAAGCATGCTTTCTTCTCTCTCTATTGTACTCTGTTGTGCTTATAAAAGCAGGAACTAGAATAGTAAAACCAAAAGGATGAATCACAAGCTGCATATCATATAAATTATTTTGTAGAATCATAGAATCCCTACAGTGACTCTTGAGAAGGTAAAATTTGAACTGAGGGGAAGGATGGAGGGTTCTACAATTCATAGGCATTATTCATTATGCACTTTCGAGAATTGGATTACATCGAACATTGGGGGTGGGGGGGGGGGCTGGTAGGGTTGGGGGGAGGGGACTGTATGTGTTAATGGTGACTATGGGTGATTCCTGATTCCTTTCTGTCATTTGTTTATATTAACATGCGGGCTAATATTTGGTGGCTTGGTGGGAGGATGGGATCGTTGTTATTGATATGGGGATTGACATTGCATTTGTTACTGATTATTGTTTATTGTTGGGTGTAAATTGGGAGAAAATGTGAAAAAGGAGAATAAAAATATTTTTTAAAAATAGAATCCCTACAGTGCAGAAGGAGGCCATTTGACCCATCGAGTCTGCACCCTACCTAGGACCAATCTCTCCTATCCCTGTAATCCCACCGAACCTTTGGACATTAAGGGCAATTAATCATGGCCAATCCACTTAACCTGCACATCTTTGGACTGTGGGACGAAACCGGAGTACCCTGAGGAAACTCATGCAGACACGGTGAGAATGTTCAAACTCTACACACATAGTCACCCAAGGTTAGAATCGAACCCGGTCAGATGGCACAAAGGCACAATGGTTAACACTGCTGTCTCATGGCACTGAGGACCTGGGTTCAATCTCGGCCCCAGATCACTGTCCGTGTGGAGTTTGCACATTCTCCCCGTGTCTGCGTGGGTCTCACCCCCACAACCTAAGAATGTGCAGAGTAGGTGGATTGGCCACGCTAAATTGCCCCTTAATTGGAAAAAAATAATTTAAAATAAAGAATCATATGGGTCCCTGGTGCTGTGAGGCAGAAGTGCTAACCACTGTGTCACCGTGCCACTCACGAGTCATAGGGTGGAGTTTTGTTGGTAGTGGGTGGTGGGCGGTGTAGCAAAAGATGAAAGGGAATTTTATTAGAGCTGCCCTATTAATGACCAGCAGCTGTGGGAATTGGCCAATAATGGACAGCAGGTGGGGTAGATCCCAGTACCTGAGAAGCAAGCACCATGTTTGATGAGAAAGCAGGACTCTGGTGGATGACAGTACAAACCGAGAGGGAAGCCAGGAAAGTGTGATGGTAGTGCAATGATGGCTGACAGAAAACATGAGACCAACTGTAACCTGGTGTTTCCTCTAAAGGCTTCTCACTCCCTTTACTCTGTATACATAAGGTCCATCTCGGAGTTTGCCCAGCCTCCAGCTTGTCATTCTTAAGCTTTATTCACCCCACCCTCCCTATACTGCAATGTTGCAGCTTGTAACTGCAGCCCACAGTGACCTGCTGCTGAGCTCCTGCCTCCTTGTAGCTGGCCACGCTCTTGTTATGAACTCCTATAATCTACTGTAAAATACTGATTAATTGGCTCCTTAACAAGCTTAATTGCTCGCCCACTGCCAATAACCACGGTCTCCCCCAGTAGCCTGTCTCTGGGAATCTCCAACGGAAGAGGGAACTGTTGGGCTTCCGTACTGATGTCTTTTACTGACAATTTGCCAGCCCACCTGCCACCTGACCCATTATCCTGGGGTGAGAAAATTCCACCCATGGCAATGGCACAGTGGTATTGTCACTGGACTAATAATTCAGGGTAATGCTCTGGGGACCCAGGTTCAAATCCCACTCGGGCAGATGGTGGAATTTGAATACAATTTTTTTTTAAAGTCTAATGATGACCATAAAACCATCGCCGATGTCATAAAATCTGGTTCACGAATGTCCTTTAGGGAAGGAAATCTGCCATCCTTACCTGGTCTGGCCGACATGTGACTCCAGACCCACAGCAATGTGGTTGACTCTTAAATGCCCTTAGGGATGGACAATAAATGCTGGCCCAGCCAGCGATGCCCACATTCCATGAAGGAATAAAAAAAAGCAGGACGACCATTCAGCCCATTCAGTCCATGCTGACTTTCTGTAGAGCAATCTAGTCAGTCCCATTCCTCTGTTCTGTCCCTGTAGCCCGACAAGTTTATTTCCCTCTCGGGTCTATCAATAAGAAAATCAATTAGAATAGCCGATAAAATATACAAGTCAAACAATTTTTTTCCAGGATAACTTTAAAAAAGAGGTGAAAAACATATGATTTAACGTCTGACATTAAAAGGACCCACAATAAATGTGTTTTTGCAATAAGTCGCCAGCCTCGCTAAAGAATCGGCAAATTCCGCACCCATGTTACCTCTCCATTAGGTCATGGTGCAGGTAGTGGCCTATTTCATTAAAACTTCAATCATCATTGTCACTGCCACTTCTAGATTCACTCAATTGCAAGTCATTCTCAATGTTCTCAGAAGCTGATTGCTTCCAGTTCTGCTTCTGCAATCAGTAACATGGTTCTGTCACTTAAGTTTTCTGTTTTTAACAGTAAAGACATAGCCAAATAAGGCAATCCAATTGTAGCCGAAAAGGCTTGCCAGCTGTAGAAGTAGCAAATTTCTTAATATATAACAGACTAGAATCCATGCTTTTGTAGATTTACTAACTGCCACAGTTCTCTAATTACAATAAAAAATCTTTGGCTGAGATGCACTGTAGGATATCTTGAGGGCATCAGAGGTTCCGTATAACTGGAATTACTTTCCTTACTATGAATAATTTAATATTAATGAACAGCAAGTTCACAGTCAAGCCTGCAAGTAAACCAATGTTATCATAATGGCTGCTTACTCATATCTCCACGGTTGTTAAAACTGCAAAGAAGAAAACGGTTACACTTTGACTTCTCCCACTGTCAGAATTCTCCAAACATCAACATCTATTTACCTCCTGTCAAACTGATATCTCTGCATCAAACATTAGCCATTTAGTAGAAATATTGCTGGGCGGCTTCACGCTGAGTTCTGCTAAATTATATAGAAAAGCCCATGACAAATGAATGCTTTCAGGATTAGAGGTGGCAATCATATTTCTTAGAAAATGGTTATGCAGTGTCACACAGAGTTAAGCCACTATCCTTTCACTCTGGAGATCTGGATACAAATCCAACCCTGACTAATAGAACAATAGTATTTTCTCTCTGCCAGCTCTAGGGATCCCAAGTGAAATGAGATCATGCATTCCACTACACAAAGTGGCCTGGGGTTTGGCATCAATTGGCAGATCTCTTGAAGCTGTGAGAATAGCTGGTATGGAAATGAAAAGTTCATACGGTGATGCTCTGGGATGTTTTTCTGATTTAAGCTTTGTGTTGTGTCATACAATGAGAATATTTTTTACATATAACTCATTCATTCACAGCCTTGGGAGTGCTCGATGATAATAGAGTTGAAATAGGCGATGGGAAAATGTTCCGTTGCCCCAGTGCTCACTTTAATGAACAAAATAAACAAGCAATATGTCAATTTGTAATGCCCAAACAAGCTTTCTTATTAATTAAAAGCAATATTTGGATAAATCAAAAGAAAAATCTGAAAGACTACATTGGGAGTGAGATTATGAACAAATCTAACAGATCTTTACCAAAGGAATGTCCACAATGTACACCCTGATAATTCATGTACTCCAGGCAGCCTGCTCGTTCCTCCAGTGGTGGGCAAGGATCTCCATGATTCTGAGGCTCTTGCTCAATGTGACGTCGTCGAATCCGCATGGTTGGTTGGCATTGCTCAGCACATCCACTCCAGTGACTCCACTCACTCACCACACATGGACTGGCTGGAAATAAAAAAACAGTTTGAAGTTACAATGTTTGTTCAGGTTTGTGGGTCATACTATTATAGCAAAGATTTTGTGATGCTGTGTGTAAATCTATCTTGTCGCATTAAAGTGCACACTTATAATCCCTCCATTAAATTCTAACCTGACCACATTCTTTTTGACATATATTGTAAAGATCCTTCCTGTTGATTCCCTTATTCCCACTTTCTTTATTTTTTGCCATTATCATTTTGATCACTGGATGCTCAATGGCCATTGTATCTTTACGTCAAGCAGCAGAGAGAATGAGGAAATCAAAGAGTTGCAACACAGTATATGGTGCTGGTTTTCAAGCAGCAGAATTCAGGCTCTGTGGCATCCGAGAGATGGGATAGGACTCGGTTCGATTGGTTGGCTGGTGGCCAGTGAATTAGCCAAAAGGCCATATTCTGCCTGGTAATAGGTGGTGATTGGATCCTGCCTGAGTGGGATAATTTCCAGAGACCTAAGGAAAGCTGAGTTGGAGACCTGGACACTCATGGAAAAGGATCTGCTCTTTCTCTCTCTCCCTCGTGTTTTCTCCAGAAAAGCTACCGTATTTCTGAAACTGCAAACTCCTGAATTAATCTACAGTGAAAACCTGTGACAGACTGAAAACAGAAATCACGAACTAGATCATAGAATTTACAGTGCAGAAGGAGGCCATTTGGCCCATTGGGTGTGCAGCGGCCCTTGGAAAGAGCACCCTACATAAGCCTCCACCCTATCCCCATAACCCAGTAATCCCGCCTAACCTTTTTGGACACTAAGGGAAATTTAGTATGGCCAATCCACCTAATCTGCACATCTTTGGACTGTGGGAGGAAACCAGAGCACCCGGAGAAAAACCACACAGACACAGGGAGAATGTGCAGACTCCACACAGACAGTGACCCAAGCCGGGAATTGAACCTGGGACCCTGGCGCTGTGAAGCAACAGTGCTAACCACTGTGCTACCATGCCGAACTGAAAGCTTTTAAGTAGGTGTACTAGAAACAACCATCTGAAACAAAGACACTTTTTTTACTGTACTTATTATTTTACACTCCTCTGCTCCCCTCTGTGTTTGTCTGATTGTGCTGGTGTTAGGAATTAGATAATAGCTAACCTGTTGTATTTGCTGCATATGGAATTATAGTTACTGCTATTAATAAACTTACTTGTGTTTACATTTACAAACCTGGTGACTGTAGTTATTGGGCAGCCAAGGGCCAAAGACTTCGGGTATTTTTTCTCAGAAATATTTATCAATTTCAACTGTGTTTGACTCTGGGTCAAGTGGGGCTGGAATTGACCGCACACTAGCCCAGAAGTTGTAACAGCTTGTAAACATAAATTTTCAGCAGAGCTGTTCTTACTGTGACAACAGTTTCAGTTTTCCAGGGGAATTATCATTTGTACAGAGTATTTCTGCTTAATAACGTCTTGTATTTATTTTTATTGTGAAACAAATGGGTAGAGAGGTAAAGATCAAAGAAGGATGATTATCTTCCTATTCTTGATGTTAATGGGATTATTCTACCCGCAGACTAATTATGTGATGATTTTCTACCTCAAAAAGTATTTTTGTAGTTCATGTACAGGCATAGTAGTTTGCTTCTGCCAGAAATGCAATACATTGCTGTCTAATGCTCCATCTACTGATCAAATCAACAAGTACAACATTCACTAGCCCAGGGTTGGAGCCACATTAATCCAGAACAATCCCAATGATACACAAGACCATAGAAAGTTGGTTTGCTGGGACATTTTTTAATTACAGTCAAGCTGAGGTCCCAGATGTGCCCCAGAGTCAGCTCATTTGTCACAGAAGGCATCAAGCATAATAAGGTTCAGTGGGAGATGGGAAGTGATTGAAAGGGGAGTAGATAAAGGGTACACATGCTGCCCACCACATTAGAGCTTGGATGCCTGTTTTATGCTTGTAAAATTGACGTATAATCCAATTTCTCGTCGCTAAATGTCAACCTTTGAGTTAAAATGTCAGGTGAAGTTGCAATTCTGATCATATCCCACTGTCTGTGATAGAGTATCCCAATCCACCAATAAGATGTATAATTTTATGAATGTATGTTGCTAGTGATGACAGTAAACTTAATTAAATGTAAAGATTGCTGGCCAAACCTTTGCAACTGCTCTGAATGTTCAATCTACAGGTTAATTGAAATATTATCCCTAGTTTGCACTTCCAAAAATAGTTAAATAATAATATTTCCCATTTATTAAATTTACTTAATATCTGAGGATTCATTGATTTTGTAAGTCCTTGATTTCACACTAAGGCCTCTGGAGGCCCATGTGGAACAGTTTTAAGGTTTTGAGTTGAGTGAAATAGTAATAATGCAAAACTGGGGGCATCTCTGGGGCTAGTTTAGCACAGGGCTAAAGAGCTGGCTTTTAAAGCAGACCAAGGCAGGCCAGCAGCCTGGTTTAATTCCCGTACCAGCCTCCCCAAACAGGCACCGGAATGTGGCGGCTAGGGGCTTTTCACAGTAACTTCATTTGAAGCCTACTTGTGACAATAAGCGATTTTCATTTCATTTCATTTCTCTAACAATGGAATTGTTTGTGAGGGGAAGAAACCTTCTTAATTTTCCTCCCAACTATCATCCCTAACCAAATATGCATGATTTGCAGTATAAAATATGGGTGAGCATTTGACCTCCTGACAATGCGTTCAGAGGCAGCAGTGTTTCCAAGGATACCTGTATGATTTTGCCTTTCTTCACGGTGAGATGTTTGATCTGCACTTAGTGCCAGCAGTGAGACAGCTAATGGGAACGTGAAGGTGGAGAGAGTCAATCTGTTCCCAGATGTTTGGCACAGCAATAAGAGATTTGGATCAAGTCCTTTGTGTGAGGTCCAGTGACAGGATCTCTGAGGCAGGCAGCTCATTCACATATGTAATAGAATGTGTTACAGACTTGGGAAAGGTGTGGTATTATTTTCCCCTCACCTCTCAGCTGACTGCAACAAGATGTATCTGTGAGGAGTGTTTTGACCCTTTTGAGTGTTGTGACTTTTAAGAACATACTTTCTTGTAGGTTTAAGTCAAAATAAATGCTATTAATTTTCACAACATCCGATATGTAAGTGCTACACACACAGAGACACACATCTCAGTGGGCAACGGTAGTGGACAGGCTTCTGGGGTATGTTCTGGTCAGCACCACACAATTGCTGATGCACATCAGGTAGAGGCAGGAACGTCCTGGCGAGAGAGCAGCGGCCGTGAGATTTAGAAATGGATGACAGCGACCCTCCAGCAGGTCCATTGCCAATTGGAGGAGTCCCAGAGGATTCAGGATTCTCTGAAGGTTAACATGCAAGTTTAGTTGTCAGTTGGGAAGGCAAATGCAATATTAGAATTCACGTCGAGAGCGCTGGAATACAAGAGCAGGGATGTATTGTTGAGGCTATGTAAGAACCTCGTCAGTCCCCATTTGGAATATTGTGAGCAATTCTGGGCTCCGTATCTAAGGAAGGATGGTCTGGAACACACTTGGAGAGGATCCAGAGGAGGTTCGCAAGAATGATCCCCAGAATGAAAGACTTGTCGTATGAGGAGCAGTTGAGGACTCTGGGTCTGTACTTGATGGAGTTTAGAAGGATGAGGGGGGAATCTCATTGAAACTTACAGAATACTGAGAGGCTTAGATAGAGTGAACGTGGAGAGGATGTTTGCACCAGTAGGAGTAACTAGAACCCAAGGGCACAGCCTCAGACTGAAGGGATGTTCCTTTAAAACAGAGATGAGGAGGAATTTCTTCAGCCACAGGATGGTGAATCAGTGGAACCCATTGCCGCAGAAGGCTGTGAAGGCCAAGTCTGTCTTTAAGACAGAGATCGATAGTTTCCTGATTAATAAGGGGATTAGGGGTGAAGCAGACTCGATGGGCCAAATGACCTAATTCTGCTCCTATGTCTTGTTGTCTTATCTGTGCAGGAGATAGCAGCGGCGATGCGCGGCACCGAAGCCAACGCTGCTAGGGTGGTGACTGCAGTGGTGAGTCTGGTGAACAACATTGGCAGCATGAGTGGAAGTGTCAAAGGCAGTCACTGGACGCCACACCCTGTACCCCTGACACCCTTATGTAACGTTACCTGGATCAGTCGCTGGTCCCCTCCCCAGTGCACACACCCACCCTCTGGTTGCAGAAATGTGCCCCGTGCTGGGGCCCCAGCCCCTGAGTGTTCGGAAGTTGGCTGCTGTGTCCTAGGCCTTGCTTCCTGCAGTTTTCAGACACAGTGTACAGGTACCAAAAAGAAAATGCTGGAAAATCTCAGCAGGACTGGCAGCATCTGAAGGGAGAGAAAAGAGCTAACGTTTCGAGTCCAATGACTCTTTGTCAAAGCTAACAGACAGAGAAAGTGGGAAATATTTATACTGTGGAGTGAGAATGAAAGATGAGCAATAGCCATAGAAACCCAGGGAAACCGGGTGCTAATGGCCACAGAAACTAAGGGGAAAGAGTGTTAATGGCAGTTCCCAGAGAGGACAAAAGATGTGAAAGGCCACACAGCAGAGAAACTGACATCAGAGGGTAAACTGTGACTGACGTAGATGTGGTGGGAGGGGAAGGGGGAAGCCAGGTGGAGAAAGTGTAAGGAAATGTGGATAAGATGGTGCCGGGGGGGGGGGTATTAGAATTCACGTCGAGAGCGCTAGAATACAAGAGCAGGGATGTATTGTTGAGGCTATGTAAGAACCTAGGCCTTGCTTCCTGCAGTCCTGTAAGAAAGACAAGAAAGAAAGAAATGGTAAAAGACAGTTAAAATTAAATGGGATAAAAATAAATGGGTCAAGGTGGGGTAGAGCTAATCATCTGAAGTTGTTGAATTCGATGTTGAGACCAGAAGAGTCTATAAGGAACCACCATCGTGCCTAACCGGAAGATGAGATGTTGTTCCTCCAGTTTGCGTTGAGCTTCACTGGAACATTGCAGCAGGCCAAGAACAGACATGTGGGCATGGGAGCAGGGTCTTTTGTTAAAATGGCAAGCAACAGGAAGGTCAGGGTCCTGAATGCGCACAGACAAAAGATGCTTAGCAAAGCGATCACTCAGTCTGCGTTTGGTCTCTCCGATATAGAGACCACATTGGGAGCAGCGAATGCAGTAGACCAAATTGGAAGAGATGCAAGTGAAACGCTGCTTAACCTGAAATGAGTGTTTTGGGCCTGGGATGTTAAGCATGGAAGAGGTAAAGGGGCAGGTGTTACACATTCTGCGATTGCATAGGAAGGTGCCATGGGTGATGGGAGAGGCAGTGTACAGGCATCACGGTCTGATTGGGATGCTAGGCAATAACAGCTGATGTCAGACTGAAATGGATACTTGAATGGGGAATATCAGAATATAGAACAGAACAACACAGAACAGGCCCTTTGGCCCACGATGTTGTGCCGACCATTTATCCTAATCTAAGATCAACCTAACCTACACCTCTTCAATTTACAGTTGTCTATGTGCCTGTCCAAGAGTCGCTTAAATGTCCCTAATGACTCTGACTCCACCACTTCTGCTGGCAGTACATTTGACCCAGCCACCATTCTTTGTGTAAAGAACCTACCTTTGACATCTCCCCTATACCTTCCTCCAGTCACCTTAAAATTATGTCCCCTCGTGACAGTCATTTTCCTGGGGAAAAGTCTCTGGCTATCCACTCTATCCATGCCTCTCATCACCTTGTACACTTCCAATATGTCACCTCTCTTCCTTCTTCGCTCCAGTGTGAAAAGCCCTAGCTCCCTCAACATTTCTTTATAAGACCTGCCCTCCAGTCTAGGCAGTATCTTGGTAAATCTCCTCGGCACCCTCTCCAAAGCAGCCACATCCTTCCTATAATGAGGCGACCTGAACTGGATACAATATTCCAAGTGTTTTCTAACCAGGCTTTTATAAAGTTGCAGCAAAACCTCGCGGCTCTTAAACTCAATCCCACTGTTAATGAAAGCCAACATAATATACGCCTTCTTAACAACCCTATCAACCTGGGTGGCAACTTTGAGGGATCTATGTACGTTGTCACGTGAGTGTACCTTTAAGAAATGTATGTTTATCAAATAGCTGCAGTGATGCCACAGTGTGGGTGCAGCTGGGTTTTGGGCTGTGGCTTTTTACTTACGCTTTGAGAAAAAAGCTGGTGTGTGTCTGTGTTTTAGTTTCGTTTTCAGAGTTGGAGCTGCATCCAGCCAAACAAGATGCAATTTGATTTCTCTCTGCACGGTAGCATAGTGGTTAGCACAATTGCTTCACAGCTCCAGGGTCCCAGGTTCAATTCCCGGCTTGGGTCACAGTCTGTGTGGAGTCTGTGCGTTCTCCCCGTGTGTGCGTGGGTTTCCTCCGGGTGCTCCGGTTTCCTCCCACAGTCCAAAGATGTGCAGATTAGGTGGATCGACCATGCTAAATTGCCCTTAGTGTCCAAAATTGCCCTTAGTGTAGGGTGGGGTTACTGGGTTATGGGGACAGGGTGGAGGTGTAGGCTTGGGTAGGGTGCTCTTTCCAAGAGCCAGTGCAGACTCGATGGGCAAAATGGCCTCCTTCTGCACTGTATATTCTATGATTCTACGATTCTGCATGTAAAGAATGTCTTCAGATCACTTGCTAACTTTAAAAGTGATAACTAGTCTCAGTAGAGAATTTAAACCTGCTGTCTTTGTTAAAGAAGGTATTTGTCTTATGGATGTTGCTAGGAATGATTAAGGGTTACTTATAGAGTATTCTTTGGGAGGAGTATTTGAGTTGATAGTTGCTCAAATCTTTACTGTATGTTTATACAATGTTAATTGGATTCATAGAATAAACATTGTTTTGTTTTGAAAGTACTTTAGATCTCTATTGCATCACACCTGTAGAGTGGGCCCTTGTGCTCCCCATAACCAAAATCTATTAAACGTTATGGGTCAGGTGAACTCCATGATACACTTTAGTGTTCTCTAAACCCTAGCCCATAATAACGTAGACCCCAAGACCCCTCTGTTCCTCCACACTTCCAAGAATCCTGCCTTTAACCCTATATTCAGCATTCAAATTCGACTGAATGACTTCACATTTATCTAGGTTGAACTCCATCTGCCACTTCTCAGCTCTGCACCCTGTCAATGTCCTGTAGTAACCTGCAACAGCCCTCAACAGTATCTACAACTCCATCAACCTTCGTATCACCAGGAAACTTACTAACCCACCCTTCCACTTCCACACCCAAGTCATTTATAAAAGCCACAAAGAGCAGAGGTCCCAGAACATATCTCTGTGGGACACTACTGGTTACCGACCTGCAGGCAGAATACTTTCCACCCACTCCAACTCGTTGTCTTCTTTCGGCCAGACAATTCTGTATCCAGACAGTCAAATCTCCCTGTATCCCATGCCCCCTAACTTTCTGAATGAGCCTACCATGGGGCACCTTATCAAATGCAATATCAGTGTTTAGAAGTCTGCTAAACCTTTGTAAGCGAGTTTTTTTGCAGGTCAGCACTTAGCACCACCTCTATGACAGTGAACTGCGAAATCTGAGCCATTGCTTGTCAAATTTACCCCGTGAATAAATTAATTACTGTCAAGGCCCAGTTTTTAGGGGAGGGAATGGAAATACTGGCCAGAATTCACTGGCCGTTGGGATTCTCTTTTCCCGCTGGCAGCGCAACCCAGCCATGGGTTTCCCTGTGGCGTGGGGTGGCTTCAATGGGCAATCCCATTGACAGCAGCGGGAAGAAAGAATCCCACCGCCAGTGAACAGTGCGCCGCTGAGAAACACACGGCTGAGGGACCAGAGAATCCCGCCCATCATCTCTCATTGGAGACTTGGAGTTAGACCACCACTTTGACAAGTTTGAAATATCTCCAAACTTAGTCTACATAACGGAGCTGTGGTGGTTCCTTATAGATTTGAAATACAGCTGCAGCTCATTAATGTTGTTCAGCTGGTCTGTTTATCCCACTGGCAAATACCTCTGGTAACACTTCAAATTTTCTTGAAATACATTTTTACCACAGCTTACTGTTGTCACATTATTTCAAACATGGGAATTCACTGTTTTGAAATTAAAATGTGAAGCAGTAATTACATAGGCAGTGATATTGCCAATCATTTCTCAGAATTAAATTGTACCAAAATAATGAAGTGCTACCTCACTTGAAAAAGGAATGTGTCATAAAGAAGAGAACCTTCTGTCATGGAGAGATATGATTCTGAGCAATAACATACTTAGGATTAAAGAGCATACTCTCTCCAAAATCCACATTGAAAGTACTAAAAGGAAGCATACCCTTAGGTTAAGGTGTTGGCTTGAAAAGACAAGCTTCTAGGATTTGAGCCAACTCTGATTTTTACTGTAACATATTCACATTACTTGGAAGGGACAAACAGCTGAAAGTTTGAATAACTTTCATTCTAACATCAGGGTTCCGTAAGAGAGAGAAATTATTCAAATATAGGGTACAAGGCAGAGATAATAAGAAAAAAGTGAGAAGTCTGAGGCAAAGGAAATTCTAAATGGGGGATTTTTCTGTCCTCTGTGCTACTCCCTCTGATGCAGGGGTT
The DNA here is from genome assembly GCF_902713615.1 of Scyliorhinus canicula. Taxonomy (NCBI): domain Eukaryota; kingdom Metazoa; phylum Chordata; class Chondrichthyes; order Carcharhiniformes; family Scyliorhinidae; genus Scyliorhinus; species Scyliorhinus canicula. The sequence goes on from NC_052155.1 coordinate 115,171,310, forward strand.
ATGTTTGGGATGGACTGAAGATTGGCTGTCTCCCTTTAAAAAAAGACAATGACATTTTACTAACTTGAAAAAAACATTGTTGTGCACTAACAAAGACCACAATCTGATGGGCTCAAAAATTACAGTCAATGCCATAGTTTCTATGGTAAGAAGTCTGACAACACCAGGTTAGAGTCCAACATGTTTGTTTCAAACACTACCTTTCGGAGCACTGCTCCTTCCTCAGGTGAGGTTCCTTTAGCTGAGGAAGGAGCAGTGCTCCGAAAGCTAGTGTTCGACTTTAACCTGGTGTTGTAAGACTTCTTACTGTGCTCACCCCAGTCCAACGCCGGCATCTCCACATCATAGTTTCTATGGATTGAAATAGATGATATGTGAGACGATAGTTTTATGAACATGCACTCCTAGAGTGCATTTGAGGAATTATGGTACACAATGACTGCAATTTTCCATTGATTAATTTAATAAATCATACAGCACATAGCAGCCCACTGAGTCTGGGCTAACTCCTGAAAAGAGATTTTGATTAGTTCCACTTCATTGTTCTTTCCCATGACCCCGAATTATTTCCCTTTCTAATTTACTTTTGAAAGTTACTACCAAATTTGCTTCCATCATTCTTTCAGGCATTGCATTAACAGCTCACTGTACTAAACAATTATCCGCATCACCCCTCAGGTTCTTTTGGTTACAGATAATTCTGAGGCGGGAGGGTGACAGACAGAGGTTTTGATCCATATCGGTACCAACAACATAGGTAGAACATGGGATGAGGTCCTGCAGAGCGATTTTAGGGAATTAGGAAAGAGACTAAAAAGCAGAAGCTGATAAGCAATAATCATTAATTGCTTCTGGTACTATTCGCTGTGACTACAGAAATGGGGTGTGTGGGGGGGGTGGGGGGGGGGGGGGGGGGGGGGTGGATTCTCCGCCACCGGTAGCGGAATTCCTGGTGTGGCAGAGAATCTCGCGTCAGGCAAAAAACGGGATTGGCATTGTCAGCGGCACTGAGGTTCACACTCTGCACCAGTGGAAGGATGCAAATAGGTAATTTGAACCAATCTGAACCCATTTGCATCCTATTGACGGGTTGGACACCGGATTTTCCACACTTCTGTGATGCTCCAGCCCCTTGGGCTGAGATTCACGTGTGTGTGGATTGGTGCAAATATTTGCCAGTGTGGCCTTGACAGGGTGGGGTGGACCTTGCGTTGGGCCAAGGGGGTAAGTATTTCACATAAGTGCCCCCAACGTCCATTGGTGGGCCCCCTCCCCTCACAGCACAAATTCTGCCCACTCCGCCTCCAACCCAATAATTGGAGCCCCCAATCAGACCCCCACTAGACCCCCCCCCCCCACCAGACCCCCCATTAGAGACACCCCATCACAGACACCCAATATCGGAGATGCTCCCATATTGGAGATATCCCCATATCAGAGATCCCATCATTTCAGAGATTATAACCCATATCAGAGACCACCCTCCATATCAGAGCCCCCCCCCCCCCATATCAGAGACTCCCTCCCCAAATCAGAGACCCTCCGCATATCAGAGATTCCTGCTTGGAAGCTAAAGAACAATGCTGACAGAAACAGTGAAAAATTATTGTCTTTTCACTCAGATGTCCCTTACACCTGCTGCCTCAGACAGAGGCATAGAAAGCAGCAGCTGTTACTTCATAGAAAGCCAAAACCACAGCACACGGCTTTAAGCCTCATCAGATCTTTTGATCTGCAAGGCTTCTATTCACTTAGAAAGAGAAATAGCTATTAATAGGCAGACAGCCAGGTGTCTGGATTGTTTATTTTCAATCCCCTTCACACATGAATGCATCTCAAGTACCCTGCTTTGAATCTACCTACAATGTCTATAAGCGTCTAGCTATGATTGATAGCTCCTGACTACATCAAAAGCAATTAAGTGCTTTCTGCTGAGAAAAAGAGGAAGTGAAAGAATTTAACTCCTAGATGTTTATAGACATTGTGGTCAGGTTATGGGGTGGTCCGAAATAGGGGTCTCTGGTGTGTTAAGAAATGGGTTAAGAGACATTCATTCCAATTAGATGTCTCATTGATGTTAAGTATTCAGTAATTGACACTAATATGTAAAGGGATTGCAGGTGGCTCTTGTTGAATGACAGTCCTCGGTGTTGGATAGCCTGCTCAAAATGGCGTCCTAATGTTGGGATTCGGAACCTTGCGCATGGTGAAGTCGAGACATCCTGAGTGAGAGACAGCTAGAGTGAGGTTGAACTTGATAATTTGGTGCAGTGTGGTAATTCGGTGCAGAGTTGGAGGAGGTGCTTTTTTCCTACCGTTCTGTTTTCTTTCTTCTGGCCTGTAACTGTTAATCTGCATGGAGAGATCCAGAGAGCATCCTGGATAGGTAAGTGATTTTAATACCTTTTCAAATTGTGGGGTTGGGGAAAAATTGAGGTGACATCACAGTAAAGCTGTGACCTGATTGGCTGGTTGGGAATCTGTTAAATTTGAAAAAAAAAATAACATTGTACAACAAATCTAATTGATTAACTAGATAGTGGAGTAACTAAACCTGAGGGCAGAGATTGGTATTTAGCATTTAATTTTACAGTAAAAATCTAGCGTCAGGGCCATATAGTTAATTGTAACTCAATCTAACAATCATTCAAGTGATTATTTTAAATTAATTAACTACTGCTTAAATGTCAGTCCTCGGGGTGCAGTGCTCCAACTGTGAGATGTGCCAGATCTGTGACGCTTCCAGCATTCCGGTTGACCACATCTGCAGCAAGTGTAACCAATGGCAGCTCCTCACAGACCATATGGTTCAGTTGGAGAGCAGTTGGATGCACTTAGGAGCATGCAGGTGGCGGAAAGCGTCATAGATAGGAGTTATAGAGATGTGGTCACACCCAAGGTGCAGGCAGACAGACGGGTGGCCACTCGAAAGGTCAGGCAGTCAGTGCAGGAATCTTCTGTGGCTGTCCCCCTCTCTAACAGGTATACCATTTTGGATAATAGCCTATCAGTGGAAAACAACAGCAGCCAGAACAGTGGCACCACAACTGGCTCTGTCGCTCAGCAGGGGAGGGCAAAGTGCAGGAGAGTGATAGTTATAGGGGACTCTATAGTAAGGGGCACAGATAGAGACTCCAGGATGGTGTGTTGTCTGCCTGATGCCAGGGTCAAGGATGTCTCTGAATGAACACAGGGCATCCTGAAGAGGGAGGGTGAACAGCCAGAGGTCGTAGTATGCTTAGGTACTAATGACATAGGCAAGAAGAGTGTGAGATCCTGCAGGAGTTCAGGGAGTTAGGCAGTAAGCTAAAAAGCAGGACCTCTAGGGTTGTAATCTCAGGATTACTCCCTGTTCCATGTGCCAATGAGGCTAGAAATAGGAGGATAGTGCAGCTAAACACGTGGCTAAATCAGTGGTGTAATTTTAATAATAATCACTTATTGGCACAAGTAGGCTTCAATGAAGTTATTGTGAATAGTCCCTAGTCGCCTGTTTGGGGAGGCCGGTACGGGAATTGAACCCGTGCTGCTGGTCTTGTTCTGCATTACAAACCAGCTGTTTAGTCCACTATGCTAAACCAGTCCCTCAAAGGGCCGAGTGGCCTAATTCTGCTTCTATGTCTTATAGTCTTATGGAAGGAATCCCTTGAGCTCCCCCCCATGCATAAATTTGCATGGCATGGGAGGGGCAATGGCTTCTGGGGAGTGTTCCTAGCACCAGAACAAACCAGAAACTATTCCGTTCCAGCGGGAGAACACCATCTCCCAAACAAAGAATCCAGCCCTAGGAGTACAACACAAATGAATGCTGATTGGAGAGATGGTGCAGGAGGGAAAGCATTAGGTTACTGGAACTGGTTCTCAGAGAGGTAATACCTGTACAGAATGAAAGGCTTGTATCTCAACAGAGCAAGGGTTCAAAACCAAAATGCAGGTTTAGAAAGGAGAGAATAGGTGCAGAAAATATTGGGAAGACAGATAGCACAGAATAAGAAATAGTCAGGCATTACATTTGGTCAGACTAAGAGGGAATACAAATAACACCAAGTGAATTTCTCATTCAGAGAGTCGATGCAGACCCAAGGGGGTGAATGGCTTCCTTCTGCACTGAAAACAATCTGTGAATTCTGGTTTACAGGTGGTGCCTAGGATTTTTGATCTCAAGGTGTAAATAGTCACATGAATAAGATATTATGGCAATAAGATCATGGCTCAAAAAGGGCAGGACACGATGCTAAATATTCCCAGAGTTCGCAAAGATAGGGAAGGAACGCAAGGCGGAGAGATGGCAGCAATGATTAAAGAGAGCATTACAGCGCTGGGAGCAGGCATTACAGCGCTGGGAGCAGTTAAGCAAATTCTGCTATCTTGATTCCACAGTGAGAAACAATCCGTCTCTAGATGCAGGGCTTGATACACACATAGGGAAAACAGCTGCCATGTTTGACAAACGCATGAGATATAAATGGCATAACATCAAGCTGACTCTTCGACCAAGATGCTGGTTTATGAGACCTGTGTTCTCAGCACTATGTTGTAGGGCTATGAAGCGATCGATGTACAGCTATAAAGAAACAAAACTCAAAAATTTTCTTCTCTGTTGTTTGTGGCATTTCATGGAAGGACCAAATCACAAATGTGGCAGTCCTCTGAAAGACAAACTCCCAAATGTTATCATCCTGGACTGGGTCCCTAAATGTTTTGTATGATCTGGTTAGGAGACAAAGTTTAAAGTGGACAAAGTTTGTCTACTTTTCGAAGAGAATGACCCCACAAGAATCTAACTGTAGGTTTGCCCTTCCTTACACAGAAACACACTAAATTAAACCCACTTAAACTATACCTTATTTCGCCTGTTTACTAATACAAATATAAATCCCTTCAAACTACCTTTCCTTTCCTGACAAACGTCAGACCATGAACTCTCCCCACCTTCACCCCTTTTTAATCCAGTTTGGTCCCAGTGTCTCTTCCTCCACAGGACCATCTGTCATTTTTTTTACATTTTGCATTTTACAGAGTGCTGACCCTTGCTCTGCTATTAACACATTCTGCTATCTTACATTTATGCCACTATCACCATCTTTTTTAGTCTTTAACTTTACCATTAACACTCCTTTGTCTTGTGCCCATGACATCCTTGACAAACGCTTCAAGCTCCACCCATCCCTGACCTTCTATTTTACTCCACCTGCCCCACCCCTTCTCAAACAGCATAAAATATATCACATTTCTCCCTCTCTTTAACTCTGAAGAAGAGTCTCACAGACTCAAAACATTAACTGTGATTCTCTCCCCCCAGACGCTGCCAGACCTGCTGAATTTTTCCACATTTTCTATTTTTATTTGGATAATAATGATCTGATTGGGCATAGTTAACATGAATTTATGAATGGGTAATCATTTTTTTTATTGAAGGCATTTTAAATATCTACATAATCACAAAAGTACAAAAGCTAACCGCTGCAATAAGTAACCAACTCCCCTCCACCCCCCCAATCCCTGCATCCCCCCAATAACAGCCCCCACTCGTCTCACTGTCACCCTGGCACCATCCCCTTTTCCAATTTACCACCCCCCCCAAACAAAAAATAAACAACCAACGTCCCTCTGCCAGCTGATGACTCAATGTCCCTTAAAGAAGTCGATTACCAGCTTCCACCTCAAGCTGAACCCTTCTTCTGCCCCTTGAATGGTGATCTTAATTTTGTCCAAATGCAGGAACTCTGCCAAGTCGCTCACTCAAACCCCCCCCCCCCCCCCCCCCCCCCCGGCTTCGGCGGCTCTGAGCCCCACCAACAAAGCAAACACCATCTCCGGGCTATCAGGGATGCAAAGGCCAAGATGTCAGCTTTTCTCCCCACCTGTACTCCCGGACCTGCCGACACTCCAATATCGGCACCTCCAGACTCGAGCTACCTCTACACCCAAACTCTTCGACATCATGTCCGAAAATCCCTTCCAAAACCCCCTCAAACTTGGACATGCCCAAAACATATGTAAAAACTTCCCCATACGCCGCCCACAACTATCCCCCACTCCCGCAAATAACCGACTCATCCTGGGCAGCGTCATGTGAGCTCTATGCACCACCTTAAATTCAATAGGGCTTAGCCTGGCACGTGACCTGGATGCATTCACCCTCCGCAGCGCTTCCCTCAACATTACAGCCCCCAACACCCTCCCAACTCCTCCTCCCACTTAAGCCTGATATCCTTTCGAGAGCACTCCCCCTCTTCATCAGCTCCCCATACATGTCCGCAACCCTGCCCTCCCCAATTCCACCCTCGGACAGCAGCTTATCCTGCAGCACCGGGGGTGGAAACGCCGGAAAGGGGGCACCTAATTCCTAATCAAGTCCCTAACCTGCAGATACCTGAACCTATTCCCCTTTGGTAACTGGTCCGTCTGCTCGAGCTCCTCCAGGTCTACAAATATTTCTTCCATGAACAAATGCCTGAAGCACTCTATCCACACCTGCCGCCACCCCCAGAACCTCACATCAAACCCCTCCAGCACAAACCTGTCATTGTTGCAAATTGGCACCCACAACGGCATGCCTTCCAATCCAAAGTGCTGTCAACACTGGGTCCAGACCCTCAGTGCTGATATCACCACTGGACTCGTGGAGTACCGAACCGCAAGAACGGAAAGGGCACCAACAACAGTGCCCTCAAGCTGGTCCTCTTACACGCGGCTGCCTCCATCCCCCCCCCCACCCCTCCCCCCCCCCACAAAGCCGACCGCTCCTCCACCGCCCATTTCCTAGCCATTGAAATATTTGCTGCCCAGTAGTAATTTGACAAGCTCGACAATGCTAACCACTCTTCCCCCGCACACCCCCACCCCCCCCTCCACCAGGCGTAACAAGTTCAGTTTGTGCAACTGGGCCCAACTCCGCGCCACCTGAATCCCAAGATAGCGAAAACGCTATCCCAACCAAAATGGCAATTCCTCCAGCCTCCTCTCCTGTCCCCATGTATTAAGTGGGAACACCTCGCTTTTCCCCATAGGCAGATTGTACCCCGGAAAGCAGCCAAACTCATCCCGAAATCCCATAATCCTATCGAAGCTCCCAAATGCAGGAACTCTGCCAAGTCGCTCACTTAAACCCCCCCCCCCGCTTCGGCGGCTCTGAGCCCCGCCAACACAGCAAACACCATCTCCGGGCTATCAGGGATGCAAAGGCCAAGATGTCAGCTTTTCTCCCCACCTGTACTCCTGGATTTGCCATACAACAGGAGGCCATCTGCGTACAAAGAAATGCGGTGCTCGACGCCCCACCCCCCAAATCAACTCCCCTCCAGCACCTTGACGCAATTGCCAATGGCTCTATCGTTACGGCAAAGAGCAGTGGGGGAGTGGGCACCCCTGCCTCGTCCCCCAGTGTAACCCAAAGTAACCCGAACTAACCTTTGGTGCCTCGTACAGCAGCCAAACCAAATCCACAAACCCCTGCCAAAACCTGAACCTATCCAACACCTCAAACAGGTACACCAATTTGACCTGATCAAATGCCTTTTCTGCGTTACATTGCCACCACCACTTCCAATTCTCGGTCCTCTGAGGCATCTTAATAACACTAAGCAATCTCCGTACATTCGCCGACAGCTGCCGCCCCTTCACGAACCCCGTCTGGTCCTCTCCTATCTCCCAAGGCACGCAATCCTCTATTCATGACAGCAGAACCTCAACCAACAACTTCACGTCTACATTCAGCAACGTGTTCGGGCAGTTCAATCCACACTGCTCCTGATCTTTGCCCTTCATAAAAATGAGCAATATCGAGGCCTGAGAAAGCATGGGGAGGAGAGCTCCCCCCTCACCATTGACTCGTTTATACATCCCAACTAGCAGGAGCCTGTGTTGTTCCTCGTGTCTTAATAAAGCTCGTAGTCTCAAAGGTGGAGAAGATGCTTTATTGTTAATTTGTTCTCTCTTCAGAGCTTAATTTATGGCTACCTCAAATGCTGCCTGCCTGTGTGTCTGTGTCCTGCTACGAGTTCTGCCGTCCGTGAAGTGTGTCGTCACTTCCAGTCCCGGTGTATTTATAGCTCTCCCGTGCTCCCTCTAGTGCTTGCTCAGTTGTATTGCATCTACTCAGATCTACAATCACCACATCCCCCTTTTTTTTAAAACATATTTTCTGTACATCGTTAAAGAAAATTGTACAAAACAGTTGCTTATATTTGTATCTATACAAGTGATGGTGCTATTGCCTATTTTACAAAGCCAATTTATATTTATGAGTCCAATCTTAATAAAAACATTTATGAGTCCAAACTTGATGAATTTGTTCAATGAGTTTTTTCTTTTGTTGTGGTTGACGTGGTGAATGTTGTCGGTGTTCTTGTTATTATAAGTAACCAATGCGTCATCCTGAGGTGTTTGCATGGTCGAACCACTGATATTGACTGACATGGACTTTTTTCTGTGCTTGTGGTATCGATTTATTATGTCACCTGCCTTGAAAGCTGGTGTGCTTGCTTGTGCTGGAGCAGATGTGAGTTTGTGCGATTCGTTGTCATCCCATGGCATGCTTGTAGTCTTGTCATTGTTTTGCAGTGTGCTGTGGCATTGTCCTTCATTTTGCAGAGTTGTACCATTTTGTACAAGTCGTTGTTTCATTACTGTTGTTTCTGTCGTTCCTGTCTTTGTTGTTTTCGTTGCCGTTCTTGTTGCTTTTTTGTCATTTCTGTCTTTGTTGTTGTCGCTATTTTTGTTATGCTTCTTGTTGGTTTTGTTGTTCGTCTTGTAGTTTTTGTCGTTGTGCTTGTAGTTTTTGTTGGTGCTGTTGTTGTTCTTGTTTCTGCAGTGCTTCTTGCGATTTTTGTTGTTCTTGTCGCGCTTCATGTTGCTTTTGTTCTTGCTGTTGTTGTTCTCGTTTCTGCTGTGCTTCTTTTGGCTTTTGTTTTTCTTGTTATGCTCAATGAGTGTCCCGTGTGGATAATTTGAGTCATTGAACGTTTCGTCTTGAGAATGGTGAGAATGATCTGATGTTGCATTGATGCTGGTGGCATCAGTCATTTGTGGTGGATTTGATTCCTCGTCTTTGCTTTCTTGGTGCTCCTCTTCTGGAGTCAAATTCTTCGCGATTTCATTTGACACGGTCTCTCTGGACTCTTGGTGCTCCTCTTCCGGAGTTAAAATCTTCATGATTATAATTGACGTGGTCTCTCTGGACTCTTGGCGCTCCTCTTCTGGAGTTAAAATCTTCATGGTGTCTGTTGATGTGGTTTTACTGGACTCTTGGCGCTCCTCTTCTGGAGTCAAAATCTGCATGGTTACTATTGGCGTGGTCTCTCTGGACTCTTGGATGGCCCGTCTCTGTGTTTCTGTACAGACAAGCTGAGAACTGTCAGTCTCGCTGTGATCCTGTACCTCCTGTATGTCGAGTGTGATCACCTTGTCACTGCTTTGGCATGCAGTGGGTAGATGTACATTGTTGTCTTCTTGTTTATGTGAGCTTGGTAGACTTTCATAGTCTGCTTGCGGTTGCTCAGATACGGCGGGTTGACCTTCATGGTCTTGTTCATGCATGGTGTTCGCCAGGGAGTGTTTGCTTGCTTCCCTTATGGAGTCTTTCATCACTCTCACTGTAAAGCCTGCCATCGCTCTCTGTGTGGAGTCTTTCTGTGCTCTCTGTGTGGCGTCGTCTTTATCTTGGGTATTGCTGTCATCCAATGTATCGACGATCTGCCATGGCACCATGGTGTTGGATTCATCTACCACGAGTAGATTTGTGTTGAGCTTTGCGACCGTGTCGCTGATGCTGTGATCAGCATATCCGAATAACTCAGCCATGTTTGAGTAGTATTCTTCGAAAAACAAATCATCTTTTTTTGTTTTGGTTTTCTTTTTGTTCTCTTCACTTTGGGTGGTACAGACTGCTTTTTCCAGGGTGTTGTGCGAGTTGTTTTCAACTGCTGGTTTAAGTTCAGGCGTTTTTTTGTCTTCTGAGGCAAGAAAGTTTGGTTTTACCGCTTTAAGTATCTTGTTTTCAATTATCGGGCATTTCCCTTTTAAGTAGGCGTGGTCTGGATGCTCAGACGTCATGACGCTCGTGACGTCATGCGTAGGAAGCAATTGCGCATGCGCAAATCGGCCTTCCTTTACTGTGCGGTTTTGTGTCCACTGCGCATGCGCGGCTTGCGCATGCGCGTAACGATCCGCGACCAAAACGTTTTGAGACTGCGCATGCACGGCTTGCGCATGCGCATAACGATCAGCAACACAAACTTTTTTAAACTGCGCATGCGCCACGATAAACGGGTGATTGTAACTGCGCATGCGCGGCTTCCGTTTCCTGCGCATGCGCAGATTTTAGTTCTTTGTGCCCCAAAGGCTGTAAAATGTGGTCCGACGCCATTTTATCGCGGATTTCAGCGTTTATTCTTTCTGAAAGTTGTAAGTTACCTTTTCCTTTCGACCTGGACTGGATTTCAGCGTTTTCGCTTTGTGAAAAATTCAAGTTATTTCTCCTTTTTGATCTGTACTTTTCACTCGCGATTTCTTGACTGAACCCATTCTGTTTGTCGAGTTTTGCATCACTCAGTCTCTGTGCAGTTTGGCCTCTGAGCATACCGTGCTTTTCAAATTCCTTACAGTACTCTTCAAATTTGTTTAGTATTGTTTGTAAGTTGTTGCTGTCTTCATCTTTTGAGTATGTAAATCCATTATATACTTTCCTAGCTTCATGTCCTGTGATGAGCATTGCTATTTTAATTTTGTCTGAGGCTGCTGCTACATCATTAGCTATGATATATAAATCGAACATTTGTTTAAACATTTTCCAGACATTTCTTACATTGTCGGTCGTGTCCAGCTGAGGTGGGGTTCTAAGCAACATCCTCGAATAAGCCATGTCTTCCCAAGTCCAATGTCCGGTAGGAGATTTCCATGCCATTTTGTTCTTTCTGTATCTGCAGCTGAGTTGTCCTGTAGTAAGCGTCTGAAGCCACACTTGGTACCATGTGTTGTTCCTCGTGTCTTAATAAAGCTCATAGTCTCAAAGGTGGAGAAGATGCTTTATTGTGAATTTGTTCTGTCTTCAGAGCTTAACTTACGGCTACCTCAAATGCTACCTGGCTGTGTGTCTGTGTCCTGCTACGAGTTCTGCCTTCCGTGAAGTGTGTCGTCACTTCCTGTCCCGGTGTATTTATAGCTCTCCCGTGCTCCCTCTAGTGCTTTCTCAGTTGTATTGCATCTACTCAGATCTACAATCACCACAGGGCCCAGCTTCAATCCAAACTTCTTATAAAACTCGACTAGAAACCCATCCCTGCCTGCATCGCCTCCATGCAATCCACCACCTCCCTCAGCCCAATCTGGGCCCCCAATCCCTTTGCTTCCTTGACCCCACGGGAACTCCAATCCACCCAAAAACTGCCTCATCCCGCCCTCCCCCACTGGAGGCTCCGAGTTACACAGCCTCCGATAAAAGGCCTCAAAAACCCCATTCACCCCCTCTGGTTCCAACACCACCATGCCCCTCTTGTCCCTCACCTTCCAATCTCTCACATCGCCATCTGCTTCTTCAACTGATATGCAAGCATCCTGCTCTCTTTCTTTCCGTACTCATAACCCACCCCTCTGGGTCTACGCAACTGTCCCACCACCTTTCCAGTGGACACCAGCCCAAACTCCAACTGGAACCCCTACCTCTCCTTTCGCAACGCCTCCTCAGGCTGCGCTGAATATCTCCAATCCACCCTCAGCGTGTCCTCCACCAACCTCAGCCTCTCAGCGCACTCTACACTCTCCCTGTACACCCAAATTGATATCAATTCCTCCTTACCATCGCATTCAGCACCTCTCACAGCCTGGAGGCAGAAACCTCCACCATATTATTCAGCGCCACATAATTTAGAATGGCCACCCTCACCTTTTCGCAAACTCCCTTGTCCGCCAATAACCCCACATCTAACTTCCAATGTGTCCGCTGAGCCTCCCCCTGCACCACCCACAAATCCACCCAGTGCAGCACGTGGTCAGAGACCACGATCGCTGAATACTCCAATGCAACCACCCCCACCAACAATGCCTTGTCTGAAACAAAGAAAGCAATTCTGGAGTACACCCGGTGCGCGTGCAAGAAGTACAATAAATCCCTCACCCCCGGCCTCTCAAACTACCATGAGTCCGCCCCCCCACATACGCTCCATAAATCCCACCAGCTCCTTTGTTGTAGCCAAAACCGTCAGGGCCCAGGGCATGACCGATCCAATCTAGGATCCAGAACCGAATTAGCATCTCTCCCCCATAATCAGCCGGTGTGTGCCCAGGTCTGAAATCGTCCCTCGAACCTGCCTCAAAAAATCCACATCATTCCAATTCAGGGCATATACATTCACTAACACCACAGGTGTCTCCCCCTAGCTTCCTGTTAACCATCACAAACCTACCCCCTGGATTGGTTACAATACTTCAAAGGCCACCCTCTTATTAATCAGCACCGTCATCCTCCTTGTCTTCATATTCAACCCCGAGTGGAACACCTGTCCCACCCAGCCCTTCCTCAGCATCGCCTGGTCCCCCAGCTTCAGGTGCGTCCGCTGAAGAAAGACCACATCCGCCTTCAAACTCCTTGCCTGTGCGAAGGCGCATGACCTATTGGCCAGGCCATTTAAACCCCGAACGTTCCACTTAATCAACTGGGTTGGCCCCCCCACCCCCAAACCTCGCCGATCATCCATAAACCCACTTTAGCAACCTCTCCCGATCTACGCCTCGTTCATCCTTGGGCCCTCCCCGAGATGCCCACCGCCATCTCCTCTTAACCAACTGTGCCACCTCCACCCGCGTTAGTATCTCTCCCCTCCCCCTTTGCTCACCCCTCCCCAAGAACGAAGACATAGAAAACCCAACCATCCCACCCCCTCCTCCTCCACAAGTCGACCCCCACTTCACTCGCATTAACTCGCCAACTAGTCAGCATGGTGGCCCCCACTTGAGGCCCCAGACTACCCTCATCCCCCCAACTGCCCTTCAACCCCAAATCCCCAAACCCAGTATAAAACAAAGAACCCACTCACCCACTCCACACCCATATTCATTAAATACAACAATCCACCCACCATGTAAACCCACATTCCCCACTGCAGCATCTCCAAAGTTCAATGTCCTCACATGTCTCCCAGTCCATGGTCTCTCATAAATTCACTCACCTCTTCGGCATGTTAAAATAAAACTCTAGATTCTGGTGTGTGACCCACAGATGAGCAGGATCCAACACCCCAAAACTTCACCCCTTCCTTGTAGAGGACAGCCTTGATCCGATTATAACCGGCCCACCGTTTGGCCAACTCCGCTCCCAGGTCCAGATAGATCCTCAGCATGTTTCCTTCCCAGGTGCACGTTTTTGTTGCTTCGCCCACCTCAGTATCTTCTCCTTATTGAGAAAATGACGTAGCCGCACTCGATGGCTCCCTGCCTTCGACCTCCTCCCCAGCGCCCTGTGCTCTCAATCCACCTCGGGGGGAGGGGGCGGGGTGTAGGACAGTCAAAGTCCCCCTCCCCATCAGCTTTCAAACATGCTCACCACATACTTTGTGGCCTGCGTTCCCTCGATCCCCTCAGGCAGCCCCACAATCCCAAGATCCTGGAACGGTTCTTGAGGTCCTCCACTTTCTCCCTCAACCTCCTATAGCTCTCTGCCATGAGCACCATCTCCACCTCCAGTGAGGCTAGCTGGTCCTCATGATCCCCCACCGGCTCCACTTCCTCTGGAGTGCCAGACCCCGCACCCCCAGCCTCTGCTCCACTCTCTCACCAGCCACCCTTTTGCACAAGCTGCTGCCTCTTACTTGTTACAGTCCTCCTCAGGTAAGCCATAAACCCGGCCCCACTGAGGGAGAACCTCAATTCCTCAGTGCTCATGCACCTCACACCACCCAACATCCCTAAATCAGGTGAAAAAGGACCAAGAAATTCCACCTCAAGTGGAGCCACCAAATGTGCGACCACTCCCCCTGTGGTCGCCACCAGAAGTCTATGAATAGTAATCTTGTTTGATGAACATTGAGGATGTTCATCAACAATTTGAGGATATTACTCACAAATTGATAAAAGGGGAGTTGCCCACAGGTGGTTGGTTGGCAAAATTAAAGCACATGGGATTGGAGGTAATATACTGAGATGGATTAAGGATTAGTTACCAGGCAGAATACAAACAGTAAGAATAATTGGGGTATTCTAGTGTTGTTAAGCTGTGACGAGTGGAATACCACAAGAATCAGTGCTTGGGTTCCAACTGTTCACAATTTCCCCAACTGAAACATGATTTGGAATTGGGAACCAGATGTAACATTTCCAAATTTACGGATAACACAAAGCTAGGTGGGAATATTTATCGCAAGGAAGACGCAAAGCAACTTCAAGGGGATTTGGACAAACTTTGTGAGTAGGCAAGAACATGACAGGTGGAATATAATGTGAGATTATCCACTTTGGTAGGAGGAACAGATATTCAGAGTGTTTCTTAAATGATGGGAGATTAGAAAATGTAGAGGGATAAAGAGATTTTGGTGTTCTCATCAGTGTGTCACTGAAAGCTAACATGTTGCTGCAGCAAGCAATTAGTAAGGCTAATGGTATGTTTGCTTTTATTGCAAAAGGATTTGAGTACAGGAGTAGTGGAATCTTGCTTCAGTGATATGGAACCTTAGTTATACTGGACCTGGAGTACTGTGTGCAATTTTGGTCCCCTTATCGTAGGAAGGACATTATTGCATCAACGGTACATCAGACTTGTTCCCAGAATGGCAGGACTGTCCTATAAAGAAAGACTGGGAAAGCTAGGCCAGTATTCTCTAGAGTTTCAAGAAATGAGAGGTGATATAATTGAAACCTACAAAATATTTAAAGGGATAGACAAAGTGGATGCACGCAAGATGGTTCCCCAGGTTGGGGAGTCTGTAACCAAGGAACATCATTTAAAAATAACAGGAAAGTCACTTAGAACTAAGATGAGATTTTTTTTCTCAGAGGGATGTGAATCTTTGGAATTCTCTGCCCCAGAGAGCTGTGAAATTCCAGTCATTGAGTATGTTTAAAGTAGAAATTAACCAATTTCTAAACACCAATGACATCTAGGGATATGGGGATAAGGTGGGAAAAAGGCACTGAGCTGGATGATCAGCTATGATCATATTGAATGGTAAGCAGGCTTGATGAGCTGAACAGCTTACTGCTATGTTCCTACTGCACAATAAGTGGCAGGTACAACCAAGACAAAATCCATGGATTTCTCAACAATCTACTCAAATGTCAACTCTCTCATCAGGAATTCCAATCTTTATCTTCAAAAATATCACCTTAGAATTCTTTCCAAAAAGTCACAAGATCTCCTGCCATTAAACTACTGGATGCATTCTGCAGTCCAACAAATAGTGAGAGGGGGAAGTGGAGTAAATTTACAAGAGAAATATAGAGAGGTGCAAGAGCTTTAGAGTGCTGAAAATGGGAAACATTAATTACCCTAATATAGACCAGGATAATAACAGTGTAAAAGGCAGAAGCAGAGAAACGTTTCTGAAGTGTGTTCAGGAGAATTTCTTTGACAAGTACTTCTATCGCCCAATGAGTAAGGAGGCATTGTTGGATCCAGTTTTGGAGAATGAGGTGGGGCAAGGAACCATGTTTCAGTTGGGGAACATTTAGGGAACAGTGATCTCAGTATCATAAGGTCTAAATTCACTATGGAAAAAGTCAAGGAAAAATCTAGAGTAAATATATTTAATTGGAGGAGGGACAATTTCATTGAGTTGTGAATGGATCTATGCTAGCTAAATTGGAATCAAAGATTGGCAGGCAAAACTATACGGGAGAATTAGCTGCCTTTAAAGAGATGGTTTAGAGGACAGCATGGTGGCGCAGTGGGTAGCACTGCTCCCTCACGGCGCCGAGGTCCCAGGTTCGATCCCGGCTCTGGGTCACTGTCCGTGTGGAGTTTGCACATTCTCCCTGTGTTGCATGGGTTTCGCCCCTACAACCCAAAGATGTGCAGGGTAGGTGGATTGGCCACGCTAAATTTCCCCTTAATTGGAAAAATGAATTGGGTACTCTATAAAAAATAAGAGATGGTTTAGTTATGGTTGAAATGCATTCCCACGGGGAGACAGGAAATGGCAAACAAAGCCAGAGCTCCCTAGATTAGGAAAGAGATAAAGAGCAAGAGGAAGCAGAAAAAGGATATGAATGACCTATATCAAGTTGATAATGCAAGTGAAAACAGGCTGAATATAAGAACTTGACCAAGGGAGATGAAACAGTGAATAAGAAAGACAAGGAGTGGAGTGTGAGTAGAGAATAACAGCTAAAAGGGAATCCAAGTGTCTTCTATAAATATATAAATAGTAAAAGTGCATGGAGGCAGAGGGCTTGACTAAGGTACTAATTGAGTCTTTTGCATCTGTCTTTATACCAATAAGGATGCTGCCAAGGACAAGTGAATGAGAAGGTAGTTAAGAAGCTGGCTGGGCTAAAAATTGCTTTAACAAAAACTGGCGCTAGAAAGGTTGGCTGTAAAGTTGATGATTCACCAGGTCCGACAGGATGCATCTAAGAATGCCGAGAGTGACTTGCTCAGAATGCATCTACTTGGAGAAACCTCCTGTTTGAAGGGACACAATTCTTTGAGGACACACGACAACAAGAGGAGGCCCTGGAAAGGAGCCTGAGAAAGGATCTGGAGTCCAAGGCCAACCCCACCTCCTGGAAACACCTGCCAAGTGTGCCAGCGAAGATGCGGCTCTCGGATCGGGCTCAGCAGCCACGTAAGAACCCACAGAACCCATGTCCAATAACACAGAGTGACTTAGATGGACAATCATACTTGTTACCGAGTGATCACAGAAGAAGAAGAGAAAGGTACTGATTAGAACAAATTCTCCTTCGATACAGGGGTAGTGCTGGAAGGCTGGAGAATTGAAAATTCGACACCCTTGTTCAAAAAAGGTGTAAGGATAAATCAAACAACTACAGGCTAGTTTCACCTTGGTGGTGACAATGGTTTTAGAAATAACATTGATATCAAAAATCAACCCTCTACCTTGTGCTTATTTTAATAGTGACAGACCTTAAATATGGAACCGTTTTTGCATGTGTGCATGAAGGGGGGGACGTTCTCGGCCTGGGGGCGTGGTCTGTGTATAGCTTTCATGGCCTCTGCCATACCTTTGCCCTGCCTCTGCCATGCCTGTGCAATGCAGGACAGCTGGGGGTATATACGCATAAATCATTAATGGTGACAGAGCAGGTTGATCGCTAAACTGGCAGATGGGATCTTGGGCTTTATAAATTGAAGCACACAGTATAAAAGCAAGGAAATGATGATGAACAGTTACAAAACACTTCAATTGGAGTACCCGTGTCCATTTCTTGACACCGAACTTTAAAAACAATGGGAAGGTTTTCGAAAGAATGCAGACAAAATTACAAGATGTTCCAGAGTGAGAAACTTCAATTATGTGGATAGATTGGAGAAGCTGGAGTTGCTCCCCTTTGAGAGAAGGTGGAGTGGTCGTTTGACAGAGACAAGGGCTTTAGAGAGAATTGATAGGGTGAATTTGTTTCTGCTGTCAGAGGGTGATTGTCAGGAGGGTTAGGAGCCTGAGAGCACAAATTTAAAGTGAATGGCAAAAGAACCAAAGGTTACATGAGGAAATAATTTTTTCGCAATGAATGGTAAGAATCTGGAATGCACTGTCTGAGAGGGTGTTGGAGCAAAGGAACAGGAGTAGGCCATTCAGCCCCTCGAGTCTGCTCCTCCATTCAATGAGATCATGGCTGATCTGTGGCCTAACTCCATATACCCTCCTTTGGGCCATTTCCTTTAATGTCTTTGCTGCACAAAAATGTATCTATCTCCGAATCACAGAATGAATCATACATTTCAAATGAGAAAATATTTGTAGGTCGGTGGGATACAGACTAGCCAAATCGCTCCTGCAGAACGGTGGCACAGACCCGATAACCGAGTGGCCTTCCTTTGAGCTGTAATGATTCTATGATTCTACAGTTTGAATCTCTGTGAGATTTGGTCCACTGTTGACCAAGTCTCAAATGAAAACTTTCTCCTTATTTACTCTGTCACAAGTACCATAATTTTGAACACCTCTATTTAATCTCCCTTAATCAGCTCTGCTGATTAACAATCTGGCTTCTCTAGTCTCTCCACAAAATTGATATTTCTCATCCCTGGGACAATTCTAATGTTTTCTGGACCATCTCCACAGCTTTGGCATCCTTCCTAAAGTGTGGTGGCAAGAATTTGACACAATAAGCTTAGGCGTAACTAGTGATGAATTAGCATAACTTGCTTTCATACTCTGTGCTTCTATTTACAAAACCCAAGATTTATAATGCTTTTTTAAACAGCCTTCTCAACTTGCCCTACCATCTTCAAAAATGTATCTCTGTTCTTGCACCCCTTTAAAAAAAACTGTACCCTGTAGTTTATTTTACTACTGTCTTCATTCTTCCTGCCAAAATGTATCACTTCACACTTCTGTACTTTACATGTCATCTGCTTTCTCAGTTTGATTGGTTGTGAATTTGATATATTGGTCAGCCCAACGGTACATGACGTCCATCACCTTATTGATGGAATGATGGACCACTGACTGAAATATACCATATACATCCAGACAATCCTTGGAATGAACCACAGGCAAAAAAAAAAACCACAATCACCTTTAAGGTACAGGGTGTCTGCTATTTGTCATTCATACCAATCCCTGTTTCAGCATATCGTACAGTTCTGCCATTACCTGCCTAGAGAGAGTTGGATTTTTATTTTTCAAGATCGGGATCGCAAATTGTGCCATTTCCTGATGCCATGATTCAACCTCTTGACCATTGATGGCTGCCCATGTTACTTTCATGATGGCATGATAAGCATGGGCTGGAGTTGTAACTGCCATGCCTAGAAGTAGGCCCAAGGTGGAAATGGAGGCTGATGGACACCGAGGCGGGACAGGTCAGGAGGCCCATCTCATTTGCTGGGATATCAGCCCAGTTCTGTAGATAAGTGTGAAGCCTCCTAACCTCACTCCCTAAACTCCCATGGTATCCCATATCCCCCATTAACCCCTCACACCTCTATGCCCCATATCCGCTCTCATTCCCATACCCACTCACCCAGCCCATGACACCTCAGACTCTCATGTTCACTCATCTTATATCCACTGTGTGCAGAACTCTTAAGCCTTAGGAAGTTTTGAGATAGTCATGAAACTGTCAACCCGAAGGCTTTCAAATACCAGCCCAAAAAATAATTATACTACTAAATGGCCATAAAGCTATAAAGATAAACAAACTTACAATCCCCTTGACAGTAATACCAACAGTCCCTGCTGAACTGAATCTATTACGAGAGTTTGGAACTTATCCAAGCATCATTATGGAATTCCGTTACACAATTGTGTCAAAGGAACCTTCAGAGCTGAATATATTAATGTCTTTGAAGTCATTGAAAGAGCTCAGTCATCTGTTTAAGGTTTGAATGAGTTAAACAGATGTCTGAAATGTAATTCAATTAAAATATTAAATCACAGGGGACAATTGACACACCCCAATCTGAATATCAATATTGTTCAATGCAAAATAATACTTTATCCAGTGGATAATATACTCTAATGCATCTGAAGATTTTCCAATTTTACATTCTTGGTCAATTTAATGGTCACTTACCTTTCAAGAACAAAACCTTATGATCAATCACTGCATTAAAAACATATATAACTTACCATACAGCAATTGGTTCCTAACTCTGGTCTTGAGATCCTCCATGATTCATGGCAGGTCTGAGCTGGTGTGATAAGTTATCTTCAGAAGCCAACTTAACTCCACTAAAATTGCAGTGGAGGGGCGGTGTGGGTTTCTGAAATGTCCACCCTGGAATGCAGCCAGACAGGTCAGGATTGCTGCAAGTGGTTTCCCTACCCTTATCCCATGCCATTGAACATTCCCAGCAATGAGAACAGGGGTGGAGGACAGGGGGTTTGGATCCTGTAAACCATATATTTTGCTAGCCCACTTCCATTCCAATACAGATGTGTGGAGATGCCGGCGTTGGACTGGGGTGAGCACAGTAGGAAATCTTACAACACCAGGTTGAAGTTCAACAGGTTTGTTTCAAATCACTAGCTTTCGGAGCATTGCTCCTTCCTCAGGTGAATGAAGAGGTAGGTTCCAGAAACATATATATATACAATGTCAAAGATGCAAGACAATGCTTTGAATGCGAGCATTTGCAGGTAATTAAGACTTTACAGATCCAGAGAGAGGGGTAATCCCAGGTTAAAGAGGTGTGAATTGTCTCAAGCCAGAACAGTTGGTAGGATTTCACAAGCCCAGGCCAGATGGTTGGGGATGAATGTACTGCGACATGAATCCAAGGTCCCGGTTGAGGCCGTACTTGCGTGTGTGAAACTTGGTTATAAATTTCTGCCCTCTTATCCCTGTGCAATCTCTCATCCACGTCCAATGGCTTCCTCAAGCCAGAGCTGGAGCCGCTGTACAGGAGCTTCAAGTGGTTGCATCCCCACCTCTATGCCACTCTGTTCCTCACGAGGAGCGTGCTACTATGGACCTGAGAAATAATTTCCACAACTGAACTTCACTTTGTACTTTGCCTCAATGAACATTTATATTTTGGTCCCTATTTTGCCCCACCGTTGACTATCCAATGGATAGAAAAATCACAGGAAGCATATGCTCAAGATCTTAATACACACTGTTGCTGGTGGCACTCACAAAAGGAGTGTGATTTTGTAAACTAATGTTTGTCTTTAATTAGTAATGACGAATTACTAATTTGGAGATAACTGGGTCAATATATAAGGTCAGTGCAAGTACATTTGGTAAAATAATTAATAAAAAATGAGGAACCAAAATAGGGAGCGTCGGTTAGATAAAATAATAGTACAACATGCTAATCAGAAAGGTGATCTGGGGCATAATGTGATAAATCTAAGGAACACCTGTACAGTGCTTAGCTGTTGTTAATAAAGGCAACCATGGCACTGAATTTGAATGTAAGAACTTAACAAATATGAGCAGAAGTGGACCTCAAACCCATTGAGCCATTTAATATAATCATGTCTGATCTTTGGCTTCAAGTCCATTTCCTGCCTGTTCCCCATAATCTTGTGAATCCCCAAGAGATCAAACATCTGTCTATAACAGCCTTAAATATATTCAATGATGGCGCATCCATGGGGTTGTCTGAAATGACATTGTTCCTTGCTGCAACCAGAACAATTTTTTAAGGTAAATGGATCCAGCGAAACAAATGGAGATTTTTAGTGTGGAATTTATCCAAAAACACTAGTGTATGATGGTTTGTGTAGATGACAGTCTCCCTGGCATTTCTGAAATGTATATTTTAGACAGTTGTAAAGCCAAAACAAGGCTGTATAACTGCGGAATACTTTTATTGAAAGTTTTCTCAAAATATAACAAACTGGATGCTGTATGTTAGCATCATGATCTTGTGATAATACGATTCCCACGCCCACATCACTGGCATCAATTGCTATCTTGAATGATTTGTGGAAATTTAGAGCAGCCAACACAGGCTCGTTCATAAAGACAGCCTTTAATCTCTCAAAGGCAGTCTAACAAGAATCTGTCCTGTCACATTTGACTTTCTTCTTCAGTAAGTTTCTTAATGTGATTGAAAACCCCCTGTAAAATCCACACATTCCGAGGAGCCGCAATATCTCTCATTTGGTTTCAGAAACAGGAAAGTTTATAATTGCTTAAAATTTAGCTTCTCTGAGACACTGCCCCACAACATGCCCCACAACTTTGGCCAAGGCAAATTCACTTTTCACCAAATTTATCACTCAGTCAACTTTTTGTAGTCTCTCAAATACAGTGATTCACAGAGGACTTTCATATGGTGTTTCCAAGAGTCGCTGTAGATTAATAAATTGTCAATATCAGATAACATAACATGACAATCCATTTTTAACTTGATTTGTTTACCTTTGTAAAGTAGCTCCTGCATTCTTCCTTCCAAATTTATACTTTAAATTAATATAGGCTATCTATGGTTCTAAAAGCAAAGGTTTTCTCTGTTAGCAGCATTTCCTGCCTGCTCCCCATAATCCTGTGAATCGCCGAGAGACCAAACATCTGTCTATCACAGCCTTAAATGTATTCAACAATGGCACATCCACAACATTCTGGGGTTATCTGAAATTACATTGTTCCTTCCTGCAACTTGAACAAAGTAAAGTCTCTGTACTCCCAGATGACCATAGTCTCAGAATAAAGGGGTGACAATAAGACTGAGATGGGGAGCAATTTCTTCTCTCACAGGGTTGTGAGTCTTTGGAACCCCTTGCCTCAGAGAAATGTGAGGGCAGAGTCCTTGCGTATATTCAAGGCTGAGATAGATAGATTCTTGGTCAGTAAGGGAATCAAGGATTATGGGGAAAGTTGATGTGAGGAATGTCAGACCAGCCATGGTCCTATTGAATGGCAGAGAAGGCTCAAGAGGGCATACGGCCTACTCTTGTTCCTATTTCTTATAGTCTTACATTGTTTGAGATAATCCCTGCAAGTCAGGAGCTACCTGCTCAGGGTAAATGAAAGAAGATTGATTAAATAAGTCAGCCTCATTCTATTCAAATCTTTTGTTCCCATCCAACTTCCCAAAAAAAGTCTTGATTGAGTCCTAAATGGCTAATTGAATACCTGAATTATCTCGCTTTCAGTTAATTTCACTTCACCCTGTCTCACCTTGCCAGCCTGAGACTTGTTAGAATATAATATGGGAACAATCCAAAATGTTCCTCCTTAAAACTTTGTTTCTCTCACTTCAATGGTCTGACTTTAAATTCTTGGAAATGCCAATACCATAGCAAGTTCCAAATAATTTCCTTATAAAAAATCTACCCCTTCCTTCGACAAATTAGAAACAACCCACTTAATTGACACCCAATTCACCACTTTAAACATTCATTCCTTGCACTCTGGATGCACAGTGGCAGAAGTGTGTACCATCTACAAGATGTACTGCAGGAATTCGCCAAGACTGCTTCGATAGCACTTTCCAAACCCATAACCTCTACCAAATAGAAGGACAAGGACAGAAAATGAATTGGGACACCACAATTTGCAAGTTTCACTCACCATCCTAACTTGAAACTAAACTATATCGCTGTTCCATCACTGTTGCTGGGTCAAAGTCCTGCAACTTGCTCCATAACAGCACTGTGGATGTATCTACACCACATGGATGCAACAGTTCAAGAAGGCCATCACAATCTGCTCAAGGGCAATTAGTGATGTGCATTAAATGCTGGCCGAGCCAACGGTGCCGACATTCCATGATCCGATAAATATAAAATCTTCTAAGCAATAACTCTGTTTAATAAGTCACATTGCATCTTATATGGGAACAGGTTTATAGTTCCCATGATCCCCCAATCAGTACCTTTTAATTCACCAGACTATTTGGAAGACAAATTGCATCATCAATGGCTGCAATGAACCACTATCTCTCAAAAAATACTGATTTGTTCACTTATTTTGTTAGGGTAATGGAATACTTTGCCTTTAGAAAGAAAACCTTTCTAACCTTCAGAAACCTGACTCAATTCATCACTAGTTATGAAAGAATCGTCCTGACTAGCCTGAGCAAATACATCTCTGACTGTTCTGAGGGAATACTTTGCAACTATTTGCTATGATTTTATTGTTCATTTTTAACTGATACAGTCTTTTCTGAAGACTCCTTAGACATTCCTACTACTGCAACTGTTTTTTGTTAACACTTCCAACAATTCACTTTTCCATGCCCCAGCTTACCATAATGAAAATATTTGGGTTTACATTACTTTTATCTTCGATATTACCAACCAGTACCTTTACCCTAAATCTAGAACCTTTTCCAAATTTCTGATTCTTCCCACTTCCTTGTGGACTTTTAAATGGAGCATTAATGTTCCCTAGTTGTCTATTAAAACTACAATTTCCTTTACTTCAGAAAATTTCCAGCCCTCCATATGAGACCCAAAAGCGGCTGGAATGTTGTTCCCAAATTCTTCTCGGGTCTTGATCTCCCTCACATTTTCAAAAGTCCCAGATAATTTCACTGAACCATACCACCTGACCCACAACACCTTTCTCTTTTGCATATTCCACAAATGTCTGTTTAGTTTCTTCCTGACAGGTTGAAATCTTAATTGATACACCTCAGAAAACATCTTGGGCGGGATTCTCCGACCCTCCACGCCAAAATCCTCAGCGTGGGAGTGGGGAGTTATCCAAAATAGGCCCCCACGCCGGCACGCGATTCTCTGACGACCTGAGAATCACCACCCTTCGCTCGTGCACGATAGACACGGCGCCGGTCGGAGGACCGGGGAGGCCTCGACGACGGGCAGGCCTGCGATCAGGGGCCACCAATCGGCAGGGGCCATCGTGATCCGCGAGTGACCTATCTTCCTCCGTGCGGGCCCGCTGTGTGGCTCTGCCATGTTGGCGGTGTCCGCCCCGAGGTGGGCCGCTGTGCACATGTGCGGCCACACGGTCTGTCCAGCAGGGCCTCGCCGGCAGCTAGAGCTGCGGGACGCACATTGGAGGCCTGCTAGCCCCCTGGACTTTCAAGGGAAAAGTCCGGAATGATTCTCGCCTGTTTTCCGGCAGGCATGGGGACTTAGTCCCCCAAAGGGAGAATCCTGCCCCTGATTTTATTTTTAAGTATTTAATTCAAATTTTTAACATTTTAACATTTGAAAAACATTACAACACAAAAATAAACCCAACACAAGCCCCCCCCCGCCACCGGTCCCCCATCCACCGACCCACCTCCTCCTCTTCCTCACCCTAACAGTTGATGGTAACTAGTTCTCCAAAATGCAGAGTAACAAACTGCATCTCTTGTGGAACCCCACATTCGCCCTCTTAGGGTAAATTTCACCTTCTCTAAACGTAGGAACTCCATTAGATCCCCCAGCCACATGGAGGCACAGGGTGGAAAAGCTGATCTCCACCCAACGAAACCAACCTGCGAGCAAGGGTAAAACATCTGTCCTCGCTCCCGTCTGCAACTCCAGCAGGTTGCAGGAAACCCCAAATATGGCCTCCAGGGGACCAGGCTCCAAGTCCACATGCACGATTGCCGACACGGTGCTGAAAAGTGACTGAGATGACCCCACCCTCCAACCCCATCACCGGTAACATCTCCTCCAGCTACAAGGAGGAAGGTGCTCCCGGAAAGGTCGGAAAGACCTTTCTTGCAAAGTCCCGCACCTGCATGTACCTAAAACCCTCCCCACCCAGGAACCCAAACTTCACCCCCAACTCCCCCAAAACGTGCAAACCACCTTCCAAAAACAAGTCCTTCATCTCCATCACCCTTCTTTCCTCCATCCCCGAAACCTCGCATCCAGCCTCCCCGACTCAAACCCATGGTTCCCTCGGATCAGCACCAACCTCAACCCGCCCCCAACCTAAAGTGCTGGAAAAGCTTGTTGATGTCAAGTACCCCATTTTTAACTGTCTCATAATCCAAAGATCACTCTTCCGAATGACTTAAATAAACATCCATTGCCTTACCCACAAAAACGCCATATGTCCTATGGCCACCGTAGCTTTTTTGCCACTTTCTCAAATGAGATAAAATGTCTCCCAGCTCCATCCTCCGTGAATTTAGGCAATAAACGAAGATCCATTGTGAAATAAAATTCAAATGTCAAAAGATTTTTCAGTTCCATTTCCATCTTTCCTCCTTTGCTGCCTTTTCTCTATCTTTTTCAAATTCAATTTCAAACTTCTGCAATTCTCTTTCTTTTTCCTTTTCTTCCAATTCAAACTGCTTCATCTGCAATGGAATTTGAACTAACTCAAGCTGTGATTTATCTGGATTAACGTTTTCTTCTTCAGATTCCAAATGCTTTGCTACTGCATCAATTACTTTTGCTTTTTTTGGCCCTGCTTTTATTTCTACCTTCAATTTTCCTGCTAATTTTATTTACCTAACCCTGGTTAATGGTTGAAAATCACTAATTTACTAAACAAAGGCAAGAAGTAAAAACAAACAAACAATCCCTCCCAAGGTCCGAACACAGAGACCCACCCCTCATCCCTTAACAAAGAACTGTAAACCAATCGACAGCCAAATAAACAGAAAAAATAAAAACCCTCGCGGCAATTCTCCGCGGTTGACTGGCCGAATTCCCGCCAAGTTCCGCGGAGTCCCGTCGGCGTGGTTCCAACCTGGTACCACCCGGCGGGAGCTCGGATCCACGGCCGCGGTGGCTGTCCTGGTGGGGGGCTGTGGGGCTCTACAGTGTCCAGGCCCGTGATCGGGGGCTAGCGATCAACGAGGGCCCGTGATCTGCAGGGGGCCTCCTTCCGCGCAGGCCCTCCGTTGGGCTCGGCATGTTGCATGGCGTTGGCACGGAAACGGCCACCATGCGCATGTGCCGGCGCAGAAACGTCCACCATGTGCATGTGTCGGCGTGGAGATGGCCATCGCGTGCATGCGCGGACCCACACCAGCAGTGCAGGGCCGCATATCGGCACCAGAGCAGCATGGAGCACTCCGGCGCCATGCTGGCCCCCTGACGGCCGCTGAATCACTGGGGCAGGAGTCCCGGTGATGCGGGCGTGCACCACTCCGGTGTTTGCACCAGCGTCAACACTTGGCCGGGATTTTGGAGAATCCCGGCCGAAGTTTTTCGCAATATAGTACATTCACTCCACTTCTCCTCCATTAATGTTAAAAGTTCTCCTTCTCCTGCCAGTCCATTCACCTTCATGAAGTCCACTGCCTCCTCCGCCAAGCCAAAGTACAACTCCCGGCCCTCATAGATCACCCATAGGTGAGCCGGGTACAGTAGTCTGAACTTTACGCTCTTCTTCTACAGGGCCAACTTGACCTTATTAAAGCTCGCCATCCTCTTTGCCAGCTCTGCTCTCGGGTAGTGGTACACACGGATCTCGCCACCTTCCCTGATACAACACCTAATCTCCCTGGCCCACCTCATGATACGTTCCTTATCCAGGAACCGATGCAACCGTACCACCATCGCCCCTGGCAGCTCGTCCCCCTGGGGCTTGCACATCAGCACCATGTGGGCTCGATCCACCTCTAACAGCCGGTCATGCACTTTCCCCAAGCAGCTTCTCCAACATCTTCCCAAAGTATGCACCAGCATCCGTTCCTTCACTCCCCTCTGACAGGCCCACAATCTGGATTTTCTATCTAAGAGATCGGTTCTCCAGGTCCTCCATTTTCTCCAGAAGTCGCTTCTGCTGATCTTGCATCAGTCCCATCTCCACTGCCATTCCAGTGGACTGTTCCACATGCTCCCCCGCCAGCTCCTCCAACCTCTGGATTGCATGTCCCTGGGCTGCCAGTCTCTTCTCCACGCAGTCAACCATTGCCTTGGTCGAGTCCACCACCCGGGCCAGGTCCTTCAAACTTTCCTTCTGCTGCTGGGTGAACGTCTCGTTCAAGAAGCTCACCAACTGCTCCATTGACCACTGGGCCAGACCCTGCCCGTCCGCCATCTCCACGGGCGTTGCCAGCACCTCACCCGCCTCAGCCAACTGATTTGCTGTTTCCCAGGCACTTCTGCTCCGGCGCTCCACAAACTAGGGGGTCAATCTCTTCTGCTCCCACTTCTACACAGTTTTCCTCCAAAATTCCTGCTACAAACCGGGGCAAGGGCCACGGAATGACCATCACGAGCGGGAGCTACCAAATATGCAACCATTCACTCCATGGCCGCCACCGGAAGTCTAAATATTAAATTCTACCCATCTCTACCCATAGAGTCTTAAGCCCAAAGCAGGCTTTAAAAGTCTTCAGCAAGTTCAAGGGCTCTTTCAAAGCCTTGTTCCTCATGCCACTGCAGTTACACTCCATTTGGCTTCAATCAGAATAATTATGTGATTACACACTCCTGGGAGTCTCATGCTTTTTCCCTCCACAATTAGATCAGGACTTGACTCTGGATTTATACTATAGTTACTGTAGGATTGATGTGAAGGGAAAAGTGCTTTGCAATGATACTAAATTTGCAAGTTTAAACATAACCCAAATACAAGTGGTAATTTCTGTTAAATATTTTTGATATAAGTAAAGCAATGAAGGGAGTAGCCAGAAGAGGGTGATAGATATAGCAGAAATCTCAGTTAGAGCAAGAGTGAGGCTTCCCCTCTTTCCAGGAAAAAATATGTCGTTGTAAGAGGACAATTTTCCATTTATTGCATTATTCAGTAATTATCCAGTGTTTACTTATGAATTTTATCCCTAACATTATTACCAAAGCCATTCATTTTGTATAATGTTTGACACCAATTTTCACACCTTGCAGTGAACAATAATCATTTTAGTTGATGCAGTAATTTACAAACAGTGACTTTATTTAAACCAAAAACAGACTTAAGACCTCTCTTCAATTTTCAATTGACTTCCTAAAGATGGAAAGGAAATCCTCATTACGATAAGGCTCCATATATCTGTTTAAAAATTAATCTTGATAATTATTACAAATGGTGCTGGTAATTATAAATTAAAAATTAAATTCAAAAATACATCCGTCAAATTACATAGAGGGTTTCAAATTATTTTCATTCAAACCTATTTATTGATTTTTTTATTTGACTCATTGAAACACAGCACGAAAAACTTTAAAAAGCCAGAAGTTTCAAATATTTTTAAGTTTTTTGTGACGGGGTTCTGATGCCAGATTTTAAAAAATTCTTTTTAAAAATGAAAATAGTTCAAAACCATCTATATAATTTGAATGTTGGTAAATTATTTGAATCTATTAGAAATGAATAGCTGTCCTTCTAATGACCATATCAGATAGGATAGTTGGCCGTGTGTACAAATGGGTGGCTAGATTCACGTCTTCGTGACTAATACAACAGCCCAGTGCAATCATTCCATGCTCTGCACACAAGAAGTCATTCAAACTGGCATAATCACCAAAAATGCGAATATTCTGCACCGTACCACAAAATGGCTGCAGGATATTGAGTTTTCTTCCAGGATCCCACTTTTTAAAACTAATTTACGAACTGGTGCCTGAAAGTTGAACTAGTAAGACATTCCAATCAAGCATTTTCTGTCTGCTTCAGATTGCAATGAAATCTAACTTCTGCAAAAACTTGCAACATAACGTAACACGCTCCTATATTTCGCAATTACTTTAAAAATAGGAAAGGTGTGCATTAATTTATTGTAATTGTGAATGCATCATATTTCTCCATTCATTGTTTCTAACCATTCTTTCACACGTAAGTGAAAGAACTACTCACGCTGACCTACTTCATTATGATTACAACCCGAGAAACAATTGGCCACATTCAGCGCGCCGAGCTCCCTCTTACCTGGGCATGTCTGGATGTAATCGTAGCAGCAGTCACCAGTACTTCCACAGGCTTGGTCACAGTAGCAAGTCCCGTAAACCCGGTCCATTCTCCAGCCAGTGCTGCTACATCTGTGATCTCTGCCCTGACAGCATTTGTGTGATTCGGAACATCCCGCTTCAACATTGTCCGAAAGCCACAGCAATCCGGCCAAGAGAAGCAAACTCACCCGTAAACTCCCCATCGTAATTCTAGCGCCCCAACAGCAAGCAAACGCAGCAACTGACAGTGGCTTCTAGTTGCAATTTTACAGCGAGGCGACACTGGAATACTAACGTGAGTTGAAATCGAAAATAATTTCGCAGATGATAATTCCTTTCAATAGGAAAACAAAACTTCCAGGCAGAATGGCTCTTTTTTCTTGACAAAAGCTTTACCCACAGTAAATTCAAATATGGGAAATGTTGATCTTGTCCAGTCTTAAGAGAAAGCGTTCGGAATGCTAGTTCTGTGTCGGCGGCTGGAATAGACGGAGATTGTCATGTGATGATTTGCTGTGACTTGTCTCCAGTGATGCCAGTGGCAGCGAGGAGAAAGTTCTCCCTCCAGTGAGTCAGGGCGGCCAGTCCGAGTTTGCCTCTAATGCCAATCTAACACCGCCCAAAGGAATGTTAACATTTGGTTCCAAGCCACAGAAAAAAAGATTCTACAGTGTGTGGGGACTGGCTCGACTTTCTCACATCGAATTCTTTCTCCTGACAATGGGAACTCTCTAAAGACAGCATTTACAGCATATTTTTACAGGAGTTTAATAATGAATAATATTTACATTATTACACGTAACGTTGTGGTAGTTCTGACTGAATTGGTCAGCTTGGCTCAAACCCAATTAACTGGACACGAAACTCATTTTATATAATTAATTGGAAAAATAAAATAGAAAAATTGAAGTTGCGCCAGCCGGTGGGGAGGGGTTTCCGCCCCTCAGCAGACTACTCCCCCATTTGCCGAGTGTCCATGTACCAAGAGTGGGGCCACACGGCTGGTTGCCCATCACTAAGTCAGGCGAGGCGGTTGCATTTAAAGGGGGAGGGGGCCAGATTTTCCCCCTATTAAGAGGCATCAGACGTTCTCTCGGAATCAACAGTCAAATTTGTTCAGAGATAAAAGCAAATTACTGGGGATGCTAGAATCTGAAACAAAAACATGCTGGACAATCTCAGCAGGTCTGACAGCATCTGTGGAGAGAGAAGGAAGCTAACGCTCCGAGTCTGGATGACTCCTTGTCAGAGCTTTGAGAAAGAGTCATCCAGAGTCGAAACGTTAGCTCCCTTCTCTCTCCACAGATGCTGTCAAAACTGTTCAGAGGATTGCTCCTTTTTCCTTTTTCAAGCAGAAAGCAGAAAGCAGAAAGGCCAGCAAAAGTGGCAGCGAAAAAATTGGCAGTGCAGAGACTCCAGAGATTATTCTGTAGACATTTATGGAACTGCCTAGTTAAGCGTACTTTCCTTCTAAACTTGCTGCTTCTTTCTTTTCAATGATTTGTGTGGCATAAAGGAGTTCATGTTTCCCTCTCTCAGAGATAGAGGAAGAGAATAACACGGTAGCATTGTGGATAGCACAATCGCTTCACAGCTCCAGGGTCCCAGGTTCGATTCCGGCTTGGGTCACTGTCTGTGCGGAGTCTGCACATCCTCCCCGTGTGTGCGTGGGTTTCCTCCGGGTACTCCGGTTTCCTCCCACAGTCCAAAGATGTGCAGGTTAGGTGGATTGGCCATGCTAAATTGCCCTTAGTGTCCAAAATTGCCCTTAGTGTTGGGTGGGGTTACTGGGTCATGGGGATAGGGTGGAGGTGTTGACCTTGGGTGGGATGCTCTTTCCAAAAGCCGGTGCAGACTCGATGGGCCGAATGGCCTCCTTCTGCACTGTAAATTCTATGTAAAAAAAAACATGTTTTGCACAGCACTCTTGCATCCAATACAAGGCACTGGGCACATTTGCAATGAGGCACCATGTTAATCTCTTAATGCATTAAAACAATGAAGGTATTGTGGACTACTGTAGCATGAAAGCAATATAACTACCTCCTGGTTAATGATATTAACATTCTGGATGATATTTCAGCGGTTGAAACCTCCAGCAAGTTAGTGAAACAACTTCTTGTTTATGTCTCAGTCTCATTGGAGTTGCTGTCAGGATCCCTGGTACCCATATGAATTCTACCCATAATCCCCTTAACCCTTAAAAAGCCTTCCAGTGAATAAAAGTTCTAAACCCTATCCAATTAGTGTCTCCTTTGCATTAGGGAGGTAATGAAACTATTTTCCTCACAAACTTTGCATCAATTACTTGCTTTATGCAGGAATGAACAGTATATTTGCTTATTGGATCAATGTTTTGGAAGCCTCCAGTTGCATAAAAGCTCAGTGCTGCAACTAGAGGAAGAATTGGCTCAGTCCTTGATGTTGTATTTAGGTCAGATATGAAAGATGACATAGTTGTCACTATGTTCACAGTGAAGCACAAGCTCTGAAGGCTTGCTTGGGTGAAAGACTAGGAATCTACATTTATATAGTACCTTTCACAACCTCAGGATATCAGGAAGTGCTTTACATCCAATTAAGCAGTTTAAGTGTAGTCACTATTGTAATGGAGTAAACATGGTATTCAATTTACAAATAGCAATGTTGCAATAAATAGCAAAGTAATAATGGCAAGATAACCTGTGCTTTAGTGATATTGGTTGAGGAATAAATATTGGTCAGGCCACATCATCATAGAATTAGATGTTAGCATGAAAGGCAGACTTCCTAATGTAGTGGAGAGCATGATGATGTGAGACCTGCAACAGAAATAATCTAGTGATTAAAAAGATTCTGTATATCAGGATATTATTTACTTTTTATACATTCTACAATTGATAAATAACTCTTGCTTAGACATTTTTCAGTTTGATATTGAACAAAAATTAACCCATCTCTTTCGCTCACCCCCAATAATTCTCCTAGTTATCTATCTGTTAATTACTTTTCTTCCCCATTCACTTTCAGCTCACTTTTCCTGCAATGTCAGACTCTTGACAGTGCTACTGTTAGACTGGTCACAATGAACTGCATGTTACTGAGCCAAGTTGAGGCACCTTCTGAATTTCCTTATTTGTCTATGGCAAATCTTGCCTCCATTTAATACCTCCCGAACTTACTCTGTTGGGAATTACAGGGATGATGGATTATATTATAATCTATGACACAATGTAGGAGATGTCTACATTTAGGGCAGCACGGTAGCAGAATGGTTAGCACAGTTGCTTCGGAGTTCCAGGGTCCCAGGTTAAATTCCTGGCTTGGGTCACTATCTGTGCAGAGTCTGCACATTTTCCCCATGTCTGGTTTCCTCCCACAGTCCAAAGATGTGCAGGTTAGTTGGATTGGTCATGATAAATTGCCCTTAGTGGTCCAAAAAGGTTAGGTGGGGTTGCTGGATTATGGGGATGGGTGGAGGCGTGGACTTAAGTGGGGTGCTCTTTCCACTGTCCGGTGCAGACCCGATGGGCTGAATGGCTTCCTTCTGCACTGTAAATTCTATGAAGATGGCTCACTGACTTCCTAGGTTTTATTTTATGGGGAAGAGTTCAAACTGCAGTGATAATAAACAATTGAGACAGCAGAGTCTTGCAGTACACCCAATGACCATTGTTGCACCCACTTATTTGTGGATAATGAAGTGTTGAGTGACATGTAGGCATTTTCTCACATGCAAAGAGTGAAAACTGGGGAGAGAATCACTTCAAGCTACTCTCATGCATTTTCAAAGACAGGTTTAACAACAAAGATCTCTTTATTATTTGAAGAAATCCTGAGAGCACTGCTATCCCTATGTTTAACACTTGAAATGTCAGAGAGAATTCAGAGGTGTGGCTCAGTTAGAAGCAGTTTGCCTCGGAGTCAGAAGTCAAAGATTCAAGTCCCACTCCAAAGGCTTGAGCAAATAATCCAGGCTGTTGCTCCAGCTTCACTTATGGAAGTAAGGTCTTTTGGTTGGGCACGACTCACGGTGGTAAACTAATCCGACGTCTTTCAATATTCTGCAGAGAGAAAGGGAGATATCCTTGGTGGCCGATATTTATCCTTCAATCACATCACTATAAAAAAAACTATCTGGTCATTATCACATTGCTTTTGAATATGAAGAATTATTAGCTGCTGCATTTCCTACATCACAAAAGTGAATACATTTGAAAAGCACTTAGGGCGCGATTCTCCCAGAGAGGGAGAAATCATAAGGCTGGCGTCAAATCCGGGCGGTTTGACGCCAGCCTCCCCCTCCCCGACCGGGAACCGATTCTGGTCCCCGGTCGGGGCTAGCATGCCGCGGCCGTGAACTCCGGCATCGCGGGCTTAACGAATTTCGTTAAGCCCGCTTGCCAGAGTTTGGGCCGGCTGACGCGTCACATGACGTCAGCCGCGCATGCGCGGATTGGAAGACTCCAACCCGCGCATGCGCGGATGACGCCATCGCGCATTTGCGCGAAACCCGCGCATGCGCGGGCCGGGATGCCCCTCAGCCGCCCCGCGAAGTGATACAGCGGGGCGGCGGAAGGACAAAGAGTGCGCGGGTATCAGACCCGCTGCCCGCGATTGGTGCCCACCGGGCCCATGGCACCCTTGGCACAGCCGTGGTACTGCCGTGCCAATCTGTGCCATAGTTTTAAAAATCGGGACTTTATGGCCGTTTTTACGAACGGCCAGACCAGGTGTGTTTGCCGTTCGTAAAAACAGCCGTAAAGGGCTTGGAACTCGGCCCATCGGCCAGCTGAGAATTGCTGCTGGCCGTAAAAAAACGGCGGCAGCGATTCGTATCAGGAGTCGGGCGTGGGGGGGGGGGGGGGGGGGAGAATAGCGGGAGGGCGTCAGACTAGCGTGGCCGTAAAATTTTACGAACCCCGCTATTCTCCGCACCGTCGTGAGTGCGGAGAATTGCGCCCTTAATTTATGTCATTGGACATCCTGATGTTGTGAAAGGAAAGACTTTCTTTATAGAATAAACACAATATTCTGACAACACACTGTCCCAATACCGTCATGGTCCAGTTTATTATGAACTTTCAGACCATACTTTCAGACAGTGTACAAAATGGCCACTGCAAATTACTTGACCTTTGTCATTTTGGCTCCAGACAGTCCTAAGCCTCAAGAAAATGCCTAATTAAATATGGAGATTCATAACCAGAGGGGGAATTCTCACACCACTTTAAGGATGGACAGTCAACAAAGAACCATAGCAATCCAGCCGACTTATATTTATATTTCACCAAGGACAAAAGAAATATCGAAACTCGATATGTGCCAGGCGAATGTGAAATGGATCACATTGACCTTTAATTGTACAATGATGGCCCCTCACCCAAATGAGACAGGATACATTTCAAAATATCAAACAACACAATGTGCAATCAATGCACCACTTTTCTTTGGACAAAGAACTCTGAACTTGTATAAGTCACATGATGAGTAGAGCCAGGCTTTCTGTCTGCTTGTAAAGAAACAAAAGCAACTTGCAGAGACAGAGTTACATCCAAGTCCATCAGAAAAGCCATTGACCAACTGCAAGTCAGCTAAGAGACCAAGGTATTAATCAGCAATACCTTGAAAGTGGGAAGGCTCTCCCCAACCTTTTCCAACTTCACTTTCACCTAAGAACCTACCTCCTGGATATTTAATTACAAGAAGCATTGTAACTCACTGAGAAATCTCTGCTTACAAGACATTCACTTCAACTAAATGATCAACTCATCTAAGAAACTACAAGCACGTCACAGAAGAAAAACTGAGAAAATATACATTGTAATTGTATTTTTTTCTTAATCTGTATCTAATTTGTGCAGAAGTGATAGTGTGTGAGATAATAAATAACCGTCTTTATTTTATTAACTCACAAAAAAGCTTGCTGCTGGAAATATTTGAATATGGTAAGAAAATACACACACCTCACATAAAAGCACACTGATCATGAATAGTAAGGAAACACATAATAATAATTGCTTTTTGTCACAAGTAGGCTTCAATGAAGTTACTGTGAATAGTTGCTAGTCGCCACATTCCGGCGCCTGTTCGGGGAGGCTGGTACGGGAAATGAACCTGTGCTGGCCTTGTTCTGCATTACAAGCCAGCTTGTCTGTGACAACATCCAAAAATGATTTGTAATGCAACAAATCGAGCATCAAAATAGAGACACAAAGTACCAAATGTGGAGTAAAAATGTTAAAATTCTGGAGATAATTATTCATACAAAGCAGGACAAGCAAACTGCAGAAGTAAAAGATGGCCAAATGGTAAAGAAAATCTCTTTATGAAATATTCTTTCTTACCTCTAGATGGTGCTACTGCATGGCATGGTCAAAGTGCCAATTAAACTATGCAAAGCAGCACGATGTGTGTAAGGTGCAGTCAGATGACAATATTGATTATCTGACCCATCTACATTTTAATTAACCCAGCTTTGCTTATGAATAGTTATAAGTGCATATATAGATCTGTGACTTTTCCCAAAAGATCAATGGTTGAGATAACCATGTTAAGTTTCTATAAAAAGGGGCTTCTGGTGTCAGGGATGTGCTGAGCGGTCACAAGAAAGGTGACTCTCCTCCTGGAAATTTGGACTTTGGCGCTTTTAGACTGAAAATAGGCCACTAAGCCTGCAAACCCCTCACCACCACCCTCCATTAAGATCACCATAAATGTAGTGAGATGCCCACGAACAATTCAAAAAGCAGAAGAGACGGTAGAGTTAACAAGAGTTTGGAGAGGAAGAACAAGACGGCGAGCACAGAGAGTGAGATGCAGCAGATTGCAACTGAGCGGGCTGGGTTGCCAATGCACATGCCGGACAATCCACCAATAAGCTTGTGATGGAGAACCTAACATAAGAGCTCCTAAAATACAGAGACGCTATTAAGCTGGACACAATGGCAATGGTGAAGGCGGCGGTCGCGGATGCCCTGGCCCGCTTCAAGGAGGCACTGGAAAAGTAGGAGCAATGGTTGGAGGTGCAGGAAGTGACCATAAAGGAGCTGGGAAAAAAAGCGATTGACCAAAGTGACTGAATCGCCTCACTGGAGACGGAGGTGGCAAGGTTGATGGCGACCTAAGGAACACTCAAGGGGCAGCTAGAGGATCAGGAGAACCAGTCATGCTGCCAGGACCTCTGCATTGTGGATCTGCCGGAGGGTGTTAAGAGCAGGAACCCCACGGAGTACATGGCCCAGAGCTGGTCGGTGGGGGAGACCTTCCCCAAACCTCCAAAGATGGACAGTACCATAGGTCACTCCAGCCGAGGCCAAAAACGAAAGAGCAAACTCGGGCCATCATTGCCAAACTGCACCAGTACAGAGAGGATCGTAATCTGGATGAGACACACACAGTGCTGTAAATGGGAGAGACATTCGATCCGGGTGTACATGGACATTGGGGCAGGCCTGGCCAATGCCAGGCCAAATTCAACTCAGCCAAGGCTGCCTTGTACTAGAACAAGGTATGGTTCAGGATGCTGTTACCGGCAAGCTCTGGGTAAACATTCAAGGAAAAGAACATTATTTTATTGCACTGGATAAAGTGGATGGATTTGTGCACAGACTTGGACTGAGAAGGCAGGAGCAGCAATGGAAACAAACTCTAACGGACAGTTGCATGGGATAAAGCTGCCTTGCTTTTGATCTGTTACAAGTCCCAGGAAGGAGGGGCTGGGAGCGGTAAGATGAAGAAACGGGGGTGGGGAGGAACACAACGGGCAGGGGAAGGTAAAGATCCCTCCTGGGGGCAGGGGAAGGAGGGGACACGAGGGTTAGGTAGGCCCAGGGGAGGAATCAGGGAGCAGAAGGGAGGGGGGAAGGAGGCGTTGGGTAGAACGCTGTTTATGGCAGGTCGTATATGGCGACAGCAGGAACAAGAACACCAAGAACTCCCATCTTGGGTGGCCCCCAAAGAAAGGGAAACTCCGAAGCGCAGGGGGGCACCATATAGAGAGTATGGCAATGACGGCCATCTTGAATGGCCTCTGGATAAAGGAAAACCCCAGAGTGCAGGGGCGCATCCATGGGTAAGTATGGTTGACCTCACAGGGGGTGGGGGGGGAGGGCAGAACATCCCCCATCAGAATAGACACCTGGAATGTCTAGGGACTTAAAGGCCCGTGAAAAGATCCATAGTCTTCACCCATTTGAAGAGTCTGAAGGACGATTTAATCTTCCTTCAAGTGGTATACCTGTGGCAGAAGGAACAATTGAGGGTAAGAAAGAGCTGGGCAGGACAGACATACTAGTCGTGTTATGGGATGAGGGCTAGGAAGGTGGCCATATTGCTCAATAAGAGGATGCATTCAAGGTGACAAAGACGGTTACGGACCCAGGGGGACGGTATGTCATTGTTAGCGGTGTCCTGGAAGGGGCACCAGTGGTCCATGTAAACATGTACGTTCCCAACTGGTATGACATGCAATCCATAAAGAAAACCATGGCAAAAATCCCGTCATAGTGTCCCACCAACTCATTATGGGGAAGACTTCAAACTGTGTACAGGATCCATGGACGGACACATCCAGTCCCAACATGGGGAAACAGTCAAGCATTGCGAAAGAGCTGAACACCTGCATGGAGCTGATGGGTGCAGTGGACCCATGGACGTTCACCCACCCAAGGGAGAATGGGGAGGTTGTACCCTTAACATTTTGGGAGGCACTGAAGGCGGTGATAAAAGGGAAATTATTGCATACAGAGTGCTCAAAGATAGGAAGGAGAGGGCAGCTAGGCATCAGCTGGTCAATTCCATATTGAAGGTGGATCGGCGGTGCTCTATGGCCCCGACCGTACAACTATTGACAGAGTGGAAAAAACTACAAATGGGCTTTGACCTGCTCGCCACTGGGAATGCAGTGCACTAGCTCTGCCAGACACTTCTATGAGTATGGAGACAAAACCAGCCGCCTGCTGACTCACCAGCTGAGAAAACAGGCAGCCATGAGGGAAATAGCTCAGGTAAAGGATAGAAGTGGGCAGACTAGTCGCAGTGCCAGAGCAGAGGCCTTTGCGATCTTCTACTGAGAGCTGTACACCTCCGAGCCCCCAGAAGATGACTCGAAGATGAAGCAATTTCTTAACGGACTGGACATCAGGCACTGGCTGAACTTGATCATCACCCCATCCGGGGAGAGAACACTGGAGGTGATCATCTCCCTGGACGCAGAGAAGGCCTTCGACAGGGTCAAATGGAAGTATGTCATAGAGGTACTGGAACGGTTTGGACCAGGGTTTACTTCGTGGGTAAAACTACTGTACAGTGCTCCAATGGTGAACGTATGAGCAAACACCACCAGCTCTGGATACTTCCAGCTGTGCAGAGGCAGTGATGCCCATTGTCCCCACTACTGTTTTCTCTGTCAATCGAGCCACTGACGATCGTCCTCAGAGCGGCAAAGGAGTAGAGTGGTATCCAAAGAGGAGACAGAGAGCATAGTCTCACTCTATGCGAATGACCTTCTCCTCTACATCTCAAACTCCTCGGCCAGCATGGAAGGGATAAGGAAATATCTAAAGGAGATCGGAGCCTTCTCAAGTTACAAACTTAAGCTGAATAAGAGTGAAATCTTCCCGGTGAATCTGCAGGAGAGAGGAGCAGAGAGGAGTGGGGCTGCCGTTCGAACTGGCCCAGACCAAATTCCGATACCTGGGGATCCAAATAGCCCACGACTGGACACGGATCCACAAATGGAACCTGACGAGTCTGGTGGAGGAAGTTAAAAAGGACCTGTCGACATGGAACTCATTCCTACTGTCCCTGGCAGGGAGAGTACAGAAGATCAAGATGAACGGTTGTCTTCCTGTTCAGATCCCTCCCAATCTACATCCTCAAGGCCTTTTTCACCATAGTGGACAAATTAATCACGGCATTTGTTTGGGGAGGCAAGAGCCCGAGGATCAGGAAGAAGACCCTACAAAGGAAAATAAATGTGGGAAGCCTGGCCCTCCCAAACCTCCAGTTCTACCACTGGGCAGCCACCGCAGAAATAGTACGGGGATGGACCAAGGAATCTGGAGTGGAGTGGGTCAGAACGGAGAACAGCTCATAAGGGGACATCCTCCCGAGCGCTGGCCACAATAGCACTCCCAACCCCTCTGCTAGATACTCAAAAAGCCCACTGGTGGTGGCACACTCTGGTTGTAGAATCAAATGGGACAGCAGTTTGGACTAACCGAGATGTCCACTATGGCCCACATCTGCACAAATCACAGGTTCCCATCCACAACGTTGGATGCCTCCTTCAAAAGGTGGAGACAAGACGAGGGGACACTGATGGTTAGGGAATGTGCGACCCTGGGGGAACTCCCAGACAAGTTTGAACTACTGAGAGGGAGCGACCTGCGGGTACATACAGATCAACAACCTCTTCCTCAAGGAAAAAATGACGTACCCCAGATACCAGGACACTCATTACTAGGATGACTGAACCCGGTTGAACTAGGAGAGGGGAACTGTGAAGACATGTATGGGCCACTATTAGAGGAGGTACGCTCACCCTTGGATGAGACAAGAAAGAAATAGGAGAAAGAGCTAGGCAGGGATATAGGGGGATCAAAGCATTGCACAGGGCAAACTTCACCTCCATGTGCACAGGGCTGAGCCGAATGCAGCTAAAGGTGGTGCACACAACCTACCTAACCAGCACAAGAATGAATTGCCTCTTCTCAGAAGTAGAGGACAAGTGTGAACACTGCCAGGGAGACCCGGCCAACCACACCCACATGTTCTGGTCCTGCCCCAGACTTGTTGGGTACTGGATGTCCTTCTTTGAGGCCATGTCCAAAGTTGTGGGAGTGAGGGTGGAACCCTGCCCACTGGTGGTGGTGTTCGGGGTATCAGAGCAGCCGGAGCTCTTCCTGGGGAGGGGGGTTGTGCCCTGGACTTTGCCTCCTTGATCACCTGCCTGAGGCTCCTGCTCAGCTGGCGATCAACAGCACCACCCAAGGCTGCAGACTGGCTTTCCGACCTGGCCGAATTTCTCAGGCTGGATAAAATAAATTACGTCATTCGAGGATGGGAGGAAAGCTTCCACAAGACGTGGAAGCGATTCACCAATTTGTTCCAAGACCTGTTTGTAACCAGCAGCCGATAAAGTGTGTGTGTGTGTGTGTGTGCGTGGGGGTGGGGGCAGGAAAGAGACAGACAGGACACTTAGACCAGGGTTTTTATACTAGACGGGCTCTCCTTGTTAACATGGAAAATAGGTGCAGGAGTAGGCCCTTCGAGCCTGCCCAACCATTCAATATGATCATGGTTGATCATGCAAATTCAATATCCCACTCCCGCTTTCCCTCCAGATCCCTTGATCCCTTTAGCCCCAAGGGCCACATCCAGTTTCCACATGAATATATCCAATGAACTGGCCCAACAGCTTTCTGTGGTAGAGAATTT
Source organism: Scyliorhinus canicula (assembly GCF_902713615.1). Lineage (NCBI taxonomy): Eukaryota > Metazoa > Chordata > Chondrichthyes > Carcharhiniformes > Scyliorhinidae > Scyliorhinus > Scyliorhinus canicula. The sequence continues at coordinate 115,212,115 of NC_052155.1, forward strand.
CACAACTCTCTGAGGAGAGGTTCTTCCTCATCTCAGTCCTGAATGGCTTACCCCTTAGTCTTAAACTGTGACCCCTAGTTCTGGACGTTCCCCAACGTCAGGAACATTCTTCGCACATCTAGCCTGTCCAGTCCCATCGGGATTTTATATGTTTCTATGAGATCCCCTCTCATTCTTCCCCAGAACTCAGAAAAGTGACTGAATGTGGTTAGATAGCAGTGGGGAACTCGCTGACTGAGCAGGGGAGAACCCCCCAGCCAAACCCGCCTGAAATGGCACTTACTAACTTTTCCATTTCACACCTCCTGCCTAGGGTCATATGTCTTTTTACATCAATGTGTGGGTGGCACTGTACTCAGTCCCACATTAACCCTTTATGTATCAAACCCTACTACTATATCCACTACCTTCCCACCCACCCCCGAGCTCACCCTGATAAAAAATAATCATGGGTTGATTGAGTTTGTTGACAAGATAATCGATCTGAATAATATTCTGTGCACACTATAATATGGTTCATGTGGGCAGTCCGGTGGAAGTGGGGAGGCTGCATTTTTAAAAAATGCATTCGAACTGTGGGAAGGAAATGGGTACTGTCGTCAGGTGGGTGCCCTTTGTGCATCAGGGACAGGTCCCCTAATACAATACCCCCCTTTCTTCTTACCCTGGGGCCGGTTTAGCTCAATAGGCTAGTCAGCTGATTGATGTCGCAGAGCGAAGGCCAGTAGCGTGGGTTCAATTTTCATACCGGCTGCGGTTATTCATGAAGGCCCAACTTCTAAACCTTGCCCCTCACCTGAGGTGTGGTGATCCTCAGGTTAAATCACCACCCGTCAGCTCAACCCCTCAAAGGGGAAAGCAGCCTATGGTCATCTGGGGTTATGGCGACTTTACCTAAACCCCTTTCTTCTTACCCACCTGTTCTCCACAACCCACCAATCCCAGCCCCTGTCCCTGAACTGTCCAAATTCTTCCTGCCTAAGACTCTCGATCTACCTTGCTTTGGGATCAATGGCCTTGCTTGCAGTCCCAACAGCACCAACTAATGCAGTGTTCTTCAAACTTTTTTCCCGGGGACCCATTTTTACCAACCGACCAACCTTCGGGACCCAACCCAGCCAACCTTCACGACCCACGCCGGCCAATCTGCGCAACCCACGCCGGCCGACCTTCACGTCCCATGCCAGCCGACCTGCGCGACCCAAGCCGGCCGACCTGCGCGACCCAAGCCGGCCGACCTGCGCGACCCACCATTTTCTCTTACCTTGTTTGCTGCTGACAAAAATAGAGGAAATGGTTTTGGGTCCCTTTGGCCCTCGTAAACGCTCCTCCAATGGAACCTGTTGGATGAAGGTGAAGCCTTCCGGTGTGGGAAAGTATGGAGTCTCCATCTGTCCAAAGTTCAGAATTTTGTTCCTGTAATAACGCCCCCCCTCCAAACTTGTAAAAAAAAAAATTAAAATAAAATGAGTAAAATAAATGAAAAAAATAAATAAACCCCCCCGAACTTGTAAAAAAAATAAAATGAATAAAATAAATGAAAAAAAAAATTAAATGAATAAAATAAATGAATAAAAACCACTGCAGAACTTGTAAAACAAAAAGCTGCAACCGTTCTAAAAAATAGCAGCTGCACTGTGCATGCGATGATCGGCGCACGCGCAATGTGGGCGAATTTTTTTTAAAAACATGTTCGCGGCCACTTGCAGCCGGCGTTATGAAAAGCCGGTTGCTGCGCAGGGATTTGCGCGTTTGAGAGCGCCGCGGACAACGGCTCCGCGACCCTCCCGACATCCGCCCACGACCCACCTGCGGGTCGTGCCCCCAACTTTGAAGAGCACTGCACTAATGCGCTCTTGATGCTGTCAGGACTTTTTTTTTTAAATATAATTTTTATTGGAATTTTTTACAGAAAATATAAAACATAACGACAAGCAATGAAATGCAACAAAATAACCCATAATAACTGTAACACCCCCAGACCATATGTATCCCATCCCCCCACCCCCCAACCCCAATGAACAACAAAAGAACTTAAAAATAAATTAAAATTAAATAAACAAACATAGTCATTGACCGCCCCCCCCTTCCCCCCCCGGGTTGCTGCTGCTACTGTCCCTGTACCCTATCGTTGAGCCAGAAAGTCGAGAAAAGGTTGCCACCGCCTAAAGAACCCTTGTACCGACCCTCTCAGGGCGAATTTGACCTTCTCGAGCTTAATGAAACCCGCCATGTCATTGATCCAGGTCTCCACGCTTGGGGGCCTCGCATCCTTCCATTGTAGCAAGATCCTTCGCCGGGCTACTAGGGACGCAAAGGCCAGCACACCGGCCTCTTTCGCCTCCTGCACTCCCGGCTCCACCCCAACCCCAAAAATCGCGAGTCCCCATCCTGGCTTGACCCTGGATCCCACCACCCTCGACACCGTCCTCGCCACCCCCTTCCAGAACTCCTCCAGTGCCGGGCATGCCCAGAACATATGGGCATGGTTCGCTGGACTCCCCAAGCACCTGACACACCTGTCTTCACCCCCAAAGAACCTACTCATCCTCGTCCCAGTCATGTGGGCCCGGTGCAGCACCTTGAACTGGATGAGGCTAAGCCGCGCACACGAGGAGGAAGAATTAACCCTCTCCAGAGCATCAGCCCATGTCCCGTCTTCGATCTGTTCCCCCAGTTCCCCCTCCCACTTAGCTTTCAGCTCCTCTACTGATGCCTCCTCCGCCTCCTGCAAAACCTTGTAGATATCAGATATCTTCCCCTCTCCGACCCAGACCCCCGAAAGCACCCTGTCGCTCACCCCCCTCGCAGGAAGCGAAGGGAATCCCTCCACCTGCCGCCTAGCAAATGCCTTTACCTGCAGATACCTGAACATGTTCCCCGGGGGGAGCCCAAATTTCTCCTCCAACTCCCCCAGGCTCGCAAACCTCCCATCAATAAACAGGTCCCTCAGCTGTCTGATGCCCGCTCTGTGCCAACTCTGAAATCCCCCATCAATGTTCCCCGGGACGAACCTATGGTTCCCCCTTAATGGAGCCTCCGATGCTGTCAGGACTAATGGAACTTCTGGCCAATAAGATTGGCTGGCAACTCCCGAAGGTGGAACCTCCTTCCCAGTGAAGGGTGGAAACCAAACACTGTCCCAATTTAGCCCCTAGAGCACATTATGGCTGTGTGACAGGCTGGCATTAAGCAAGTTAGCTCCACATCAGCTTTGCTTCCTGGGGGCGGGGACGGGGGCGGTGAGGGTGGGGGAGATTGTGGGGGAAACGATCTATCTGCCTCCCTGTAATATGCTGCCCACAGAGTCTGCCCCATCTCTTTTGACGGGCAATCAGTTAGTTCCATTCCCCTTGTATTCCTGTAATTTGTTTCTTCTTCAAATATTTATCCAATTATGTTTTTATGGCCAATATTAAATTTGTATGCATCACCCCATCATGCAGTACATTCCAAATCCTAATCAATCATGTAAAAAGATTTTCCTCATCTGACTTCTGATTATTTTTCAATCACTATAATAACAGAGAGCCTTTTGAGAGGTCACCAAAGATGGTGGGAGGTAAAATTGATTATCTTCACTGTACATGTGAAAGCAACTGTAGTTGTAGCTGGTAGTTGATGCGGCAACATGCCAATAAAAAGAAGGAATGAGCGGAGGATAAATTATTTGTGAAACTTAGGGAGAGAGAGCAGCCTTTCTGGTTATAATATCCACAAATACTTGAGATTCCATAAGAATGCCTTACCCATAGTCCCAAGAGGCAAAACAGAATATAGAGCCATTGCCGTTATTGAAGTGATGTTTGGAAATGATATTTGTTCTGTCGTTATCACGTTGACATTAAAGAAATGTTAACACCATTCAACCAACAGCAATGGTGCAATGGATTAGTATCAAGTACACCAGAATTAATATATTGATTTAGCAGAGCATACTACTGCATTGTAAGTTTCACCATTAATGCAAGTGCTTGTAGTGTTAACCGTCCATATTATTATATTCTCCATCTCATGAATTAAATAATTGGGTTGTACCACAAAACAAATTTGTATTTTAACATTATAATAATGATCTTTATTGTCACACGTGGGCTTACATTAACACTGCAATGAAGTTACTGTGAAAAGCCCATAGTTGCCACATTCCACGCCTGTTTGGGTGCATCGAGGGAGAATTCAGAATGTCCAAATTACCTAACAGCATGTCTTTCAGGACTTGTGGGAGGAAACCGAAGCACCCGGAGGAAACCGCACAGTGACCCAAGCTGGGAATCAAACCTGGGACCCTGGCGCTGTTAAGTGCTAACCACTGCGCTACCGTGCCACCCGTTATAATGTCAACTTACTTGTTGGGCAAGAAGGTTCTTGCCTAGAGAGACCAAAATTACATGAAAAAATTAATATTGAAGTAACCCATAATATTTTGCTGGTATTCTTCTGCACTTTATTTACATTGGGAAATCAGTCATTCCTCTTAAGGGAAAAGCAGTGGTAATAGGACCATAAGACGTAGGAGTGGAAGTAAGTCATTCGGCCCTTTGAGTGTTCTGCCATTCGATGAGATTATGACTGACTGATCTGAGAATCCTCAACTCCCCTTTCCCACCATATCAATAATCATTGATTTCCTTATTGAGTAACAAACCGTCTATCTCAGCTTTGAACATACTTAACGATGCAGCTACTACAGCCCTCTGAGGTCAAGAACTCCATAGATTCACGGCGCACTGAGAGAAGAAATTTCTCCTCATGTCTTAAATTGGCGACCCCTTACTTTGAGATTATGCCCTCTGGTCCTACCCTCTTCCAAAAGCAGAAACAACCTCTTAGCGTCTACCCTGTCAAGCCCCCTGAGAATCCTTTATTACATAGATAGAACATTACAGCGCAGTACGGGCCCTTCGGCCCTCGATGTTGCGCCGACCCGTGAAACCATCTGAAGCCTATCTGACCTACACTATTCCATTTTCATCCATATGTCTATCCAGTGACCACTTAAATGCCTTTAAATTTGGCGAGTCTACTACTGTTGCAGGCAGGGCGTTCCACACCCCTACTACTCTCTGGGGTCTAGGACAACTCATCGTCGCTGACTCATCGCCAGCCCAACTAAAAATTGAAATTCATGGAGTGCTCAATAAAATTCGGTGGATATTAAAAACATCTTTATTCAAAATCAAAGTCTCAAAAATTAATGGAGGTGAAAAGACTTATTTTATGTTATGAGAAATACCGCGTAAATATTCAATAGGAATCCTTTCATTAAAATTTTGGACTATCCTAAGAATGCGGTTATCAGTATCTAGGTATCTTTTTAATTTTGATGGTGGTGCACTGCCAGCTATAAGCAATTCCAAATAACAGTCTCGTCCTTTTTGAACTTTTCTGAGTGCATTAATGAATTTCCATATTGTAGGATGTTCCATCCCTAATTCCATTTGTAGTCTTCTGTTTGCTGCTTCTGCGTGGTTGTTGGTTTTGTCTTCATGATTTAAAGTTCGAACATACAAATTCCACATTTCCATTGGGAAGAGTGGGGCACATCTGCTATTTCCGCGTCTGTTTAACTGACCTATATAATTGTTTTCGAGCCAATTCAGGATTGGCATATATGCTCTGTAGATAATTCGTCAACTAAGGCATCAATATAGGAATCTATATGTTCGACAGGGACAAATGCAAGAGCCAGTATCATCTTGACTTGTAACGAAAACTTGCTGTCGTTATTATAACGAGAAGTTAGACCCGAAGCCGCAATGTGCTTCTGCATATTTTGACTAAGGTGAAAGAAGCACCCTTTTAATTCTACGTTTGGAAATATTTCTTTGATTGCACTAAATGCCGCGAGTTCAAAATCACATACAATTGATTTCGGGTTTACGGTGGGCTCAATTTCTTTTATCATTTCAAATAACCTTGAATATGTAACTTTTTGCTTGTTAGGTAAAAGAGCATAAAGTACTGGGATGACATCTCCGAATTTTTGAGCCAGTACAATATACACCTGAGAAAATAGCTTCGGAGCTATCTTAAAGGTTCCATCTACATACCAAACTTCTGATGAAGCCAACTGTTGCAACCAACTTCTCCTTCCAAATAGCAAGATTCTGTCTTCTCCGGGACCACTGTCTTTTAATAAAAAATCTTCTTTCTGGTTTGGCTCCGTTTCGTAGGTCGCATATTCATCAGGGATTGCTAACTGATGAAGGTCAATTGGGTCTGGCGGAGGAACGCTAATTTGATTCCGTTTCCGTCGAATTGTTTTCTTCAGAGCAGACTGTAGCCACCTAAGATGGACACTGGGCTACAAAATGGAGAACTGCTAAGGCTGCAGGGAAAAACAGTCTTAGCAAGGACAAGCAGTTTGCAGAAGACTAATTAGCATTCTGCACGTACAGAAACCAGTTTGTGGCCAGGTGCAGAGTCCCAGCCAAAGGTGTAAATGGCAACAAGATCTACATAGTAATGAGGTGATCCAGATCCAGACCCCACACAATAGAAACATTTAAGTATGAATGGATACTTTTGAGTAGATGCCCAGACAGAACGGCACCATAGTATCCAACACAAAGAACCATAGGTACCGCCCCACCCATCGAGAAACGACCCTCAGATTGGGGGGTTTGGAAGATATCGATTGGGAAAGGCCCAATCGATACATGGCAGGTAAAAGACCCGCCCCTAAGGGGCACGGACTTCTAGGGACTATAAGAATAGACCCTGCACATGGTTCAGTCTGTTGCTTCCAGACTCCGGCCCAGACTTGTTACATCGCATCCTGACTCCAGTTTCAGCACCGGCCGTTGAGCATCAGCCATCGAACTGTAAGTGCCACTACAACGATCGCTACGTGATCCAGACTTTGCTAGACCCTGACAACTTTAAGTACCTGAGAGTTGCAGACCAAGAACGGGACGAAGGCCTTGCTCCCTGACCTTGACTGTTCCTGTCTAGATAAGTATTTTAGTTGTTTAGTATTAGAAGTAAGTTAGTCTCTTTAGCGTATGCATGTGTATTTATTATATTTGTCATAATAAATATCAATCGTTTGGACTTACTAATCGGTGTACAGATTTATTACTTTGAACCTGACCTTGATATACTTGTGAGGTGTCTAAATACGGCACCTGGCGACTCCTGAGCATAATTACATACACAGAGCCATAGCAGTGTTAAGCACACAGCCTTTAAACGGAGGCGTGTTAATACACTCCAGTAAAACGAGCAACAAGACGTACACGGTAGTGATCCTTGTTCCGCTTGGGAAACATTCGCCAAAACGTCATTAATCAATACACTTGGGTTTTCCATTGTCTCTTCGGCTCGGGTTTTAGTCGTCCTTGCCACTTCTATTCTTATTGGTGAAGAGTTATGGGTGTGAGTATTTATGAATTTCACTACGTTTCCAAATCTTGTGTGAATTCTTGCTTTGCATCTGCTGAGCTGTTCACATCGTCAAAACATCAAATCGCCTTCGGTTTTACTGAATTTTATCAAAAATGAACAAATATCCATTATGAGAAAACTTCTCTTTGCCTCGCTGACTTAAAACTTGCTCCATTGTAAAGGGTTTAAAATTGGAAGAATTTAAAATTGAAGTTCCTAGAAACAGTAATTTGTGGATCTAGTTAGTCGGCAATTACTTGTTATGTATGAAGAGGCGTTGCGTTGGTAATTGAGTAATTTGTGGATCTAGTTAGTCGGTAAATACTTGTTATGTATGAAGAGTGGTTTTTGTTTTTATTATTATTTTGGGCTGGCGATGAGTTGGGCTGGCGATGAGTCGGCGGCGATGAGTCAGCGGCGATGAGTTGTCCCATTCCCTACTCTCTGAGTAAAGAAACTGCCTCTGACATCTGTCCTATATCTACCACCTCTCAATTTAAAGCTCTGTCCCCTCGTGTTGGTCATCACCATCCGAGGAAAAAGACTCTCACTGTCCACCCTATCTAACCCTCTGACTATCTTATATGTCTCTATTAAGTCACCTCTCAGCCTTCTCCTCTCTAACGAAAACAACCTCAAGTCCCTGAGCCTTTCCTCGTAAGACCTTCCCTCCATACCAGGCAACATCCTAGTAAATCTCCTCTGAACCCTTTCCAAAGCTTCCACATCCTTCCTATAATGTGGTGACCAGAACTGCACGCAATACTCCAGGTGCGGCCGCACCAGAGTTTTGTACAGCTGCAGCATGACCTTGTGGCTCCAAAACTCAATCCCCCTACTGATAAAGGCTAGCACACCATATGCCTTCTTAACAGCCCTATTAACCTGGGTGGCAACTTTTAGGGATTTATGTACCTGGATGCCGAGATCTCTCTGTTCATCTACACTACCAAGAATCTTGCCATTAGCCCAGTACTCTGCATTCCTGTTACTCCTTTATGTCTCAATAAGGTCGCCTCTCATTCTTCTAAAGTCCAGTGAGTCCAGGCACAACCTACATAACCTCCCCTCATAAGAAAATCTCCTCATACCCAGGATCAACTTAGTGAACCTTCTCTGCCTCCAATGCCAGTATATCTTTCCTTAGATAAGGGGCCCAAAACTGCTCACAGTATTCCAGGTGTGACGTAACGAGTGCCTTGTATAGTTTTAGCAAGACCTCCCTATTTTATTCTCCATTCCCTTTAAAAGAAAGGTCAATATTCCATTTGCCTTCCCTATTACCTGAAATTGCATGCTAGCTTTTTTGTGATTTATGTATGAGGACCCCAAATCTCTCTGTGCTGCAGCTTTCTCTATTTAAATGGTATTCAACTCCTTTATTCTTCCTACAAAAGTGCATAATTTCACATTTTCCTACATTATATTTCATCTGCCAAGTTTTTGCCTATTTACATAACCTGTCTGCATATCCCTTTGTAGACTATTTGTGTTATCCTCACCATTTGCCTTCCCACCTATTTCTGTGTCATCCACAAACCTAGCAATAATATATTCACTTCCCTTGTCAAAGTAATTAATATATATTGTAAGTCATTGTGGTCCCAGCCTGCGACACTCCACTAGTTACAGATTGCCATCTTGAAAATGCCTCTTTTATCCCAAGCCTCTGACTTCTATTAGAATAGAATCCCGACAGCGTAGGAGGCGATTCAGCCCAAAGAGTCTGCACCGGCCCTCTAAAAGTGCACCTTCGGCCCATTCCCCCACCCTATCCCATAACTCCACCTAACCTGCACATCTTTGGACTGTGGGAGGAATCCTACGCAGACATAGAGGGAATGTGCAAACCGCACAGACGGAATCGAACTTGGTCCTTGGTACTGTGAGGCTGCAGTACTAACCATTGTGCCACCATGCTGCCCCAATTGGTTAGCCAATCTATGTTTCTAGATCAGTAATTTGGAGGCCCATGATAATGCTCTGCGAGCATGGACTCAAATCCCACCATAGCAGTTGGCGGAATTTATCGTTACAAACCCACCTGCCATTCTTACCTGCTCTGGCCTAAGTGTGACTCCATACCCAAAGCGACGTGACCTAGGAAATCACTCAATCAAGGCAACAAGCCTTGCCAGTAACACCCACATCCCATGGAAGAAGATATCAGCTAATGCTAATTAATCAAAAATACTTAGGCAACATAATTACATTTTTATTTCAAGTTAGCAAAATGATGGTTGAGAAAATGTGTTTCTTTCGCTTCTTGGCCTATTAGCTAAGATAAGCGTGAAATCAGGTGCAATGCCTAGATCTGGTATGTCTCTCTTGAGGGGACCATGAATTGGATTTAATTTGAATTGGTTTTTGGAGCAGGCAAGGAGCTGGATTAGGGTTTTGCCCCTGTCCACTCCACACTCTGAACTCTGGCTTTGTAACTCTGATAAAGTAATAATAATAAAAGAAAAGGTGTTTCTCTACCGCAATTATGTGGGAATACCCCATAATCACTTGTGCTGATGAAGTAACCACACATTATAAATTCTACTGATGATCAGTCAATATTCCACCGTTTTGTTTCATTTCTAACTTTTTTTTTACAAAAGCGGCAGAAATGAAACCCCGGGCGACGCGATTGACGGGAAAACAACAAAAAGTCGTAGTAGCCAGCCAGCTGCCGCCTCCCAGTTACTCTGCAATAAAATGGGAGAGATGAATGGCTGAAAGACTGTTTTTTGAGCTGGTAATTCACTGTGGTACAGAAGTCATACCCTGGGGAGGGGTTTTCTTTAAAAATACAACAACTCCCCCCAAATAATCTTTTCTTAAACTGGGGTGAGTGCGGGTCCCGGAGGATGTCAGAAAAGGCCTGAGCCGGTGTAAAGCGCAGAGGACACACACACTCTTCCCCCCCCCTCCTTTCCAGTAACCAAGCGGCCGGGGAAATGACGCTCGCGCCGGGGATGCGGCGGTTTATTTGTCCCCGCGCCGACGGCAAACCGTTCGCGCTTCAGTCACGTCACCGGAGGTTTGCGTTCAGGTGAGCGCCGGGACGGGGAGGGCTTGGCGGCCCGCCAATGCTGCCAGGCGGCTGCCTCTCCGCGGCAAGTCCGAGGACTCGTTAGGCCCTATCGGCAAGGCCCGGCCTAAGCGCCGCAGGACCCACTTCAAATCCTTTCCAAAATTTGCTGGTTACCAAGCGTGCATACGGGCGACCGATGAGAGCATATATTTTGTCTGCGGACTGCTCTGACCCGCTGGGTTCAGCCTGGTTATTGTTCACCCGGCAGAGCCCAACCTTTCCTTGTGATAAAGCGAAAGTCAGCAAATTGGTGAATTCATCCAGCGTTGGTGTGATGTGAAGCTGCAACCTGCCTCTGCATCTGACTGAAAAACCTGGCAAAAAATTGGCTTCCCACGATAGGTTTAAATGCTGTGTTTCGCTTCAGCTGATCAAGGAGGTAGGACTGGTTGTGCTAGAGCTGCCCGGTTTTTCCCTCAGCATTGTGGCGTGGTCAGTTTGTTTGATGCGGACCCATTCTGATACACATCAGTCTTTGTTTAGAATTTTGGAAAATATACATACCAATACCTTAAGATGAGCATTGGGCTGACCGAAACGCGATCTTTCACGGTCACCGCAATTTCGCGCGTAATCCATTTTCAATAAATGCTAAGAAAAAAAACGCCTTTTCCTGTAATTTGACTCAACTATATCTCGGTTTCCAGACCTGTCGAAAGTAATTTGATGTCTGCGGGGCTGCTTTGGAATGCATTGGGTTGCATTTATCGTCAAAGTAGCCTCGTGGCGAAGGTGTTCGGTCTGGTGAGTCTCTAAGAGACAATGTTTTAATGTTTTTAAACAATGTCAAAACTTTTACAGATAACATTCTAAATGTCTTTTCTGATGTTGTCTGACTGCATTCGCAAACATTCTATTCGCAAAAGCAGAGAGGCAGATGTAGAGTTGAGTTTTCAATGGAATTTTGCTTTTTTTGTCATTTCTTTCCTTAAATTATGATTGGCAACGCTATCTTCCTCTTCTGGAAATTTTACATGGGTCTAAATGATGTGTTCGAATGCAGTTCACCACAACCTGATCCTATCCTTATCCAACCTGCGAAAGTGCCCTTTCTAGAAAGAATTATTAAATCATAATTAGGAATGTGACCCTGGTTGATTTTTGCCCTCGCTTGGTACTGAAGTCAACTGTAGTTTCTCTAACTGATTTACCCTACTGAGATCATTAACTTACAGCAAAAATGGGAATTGACCTTGGGAATCTCTAGTTTGTATATCATTTATTTATTGGATAAATTTGCTCGGCAACTGAGGTAGTCCACAGCTAGATTTTGTGACTATTTTATTTTTAATGTAAATGTTTTCCATAATTTAAGGGGGCATTGGTGTAGAATATATCAACATTTTGAGGATGATTTCAAGGTGCCACGCAAGAGATTTTATTGATCACTGTTGGGTGTTAGATACCGTTTGGTAGGTCTTAAATAGACTAACTATTATTTATTAACTACAAGACTTGTGTACATAAATACAACAGAGTTCAAGCTAGGAGCTGTCATCATGCTTGTGCACAGGGCACTGTCCAACACAAGATCGACCCCTATGTGTGAGTCATGTGTTCTCTCACACCACAGTGTGGATTGCACTGTGCTTAGTCCCACATTAACCCTATATGTGCCAGACCCTTATACTATAATAACCAATACTCGTATCTCTCTGAGATATCAAGTAATGTTTTAATTTTACTCTATACTCTTTTGGTTTAATTATGGTGACTATTTATGTACCTCCAAATTACATTGTATCATTCATGTAATTTGCTAAGCTGTTGTTTTGTTCAACATGTTCCCACAGTTTTGATGGTGGAAGATGAAATGTCCAATTGGGGTCAAATTGACTGTAAATCGTGAGATTATTTTCATTGAGAACAAAATACATGTACAAATTATATGCATTCTGAACTTTCTGCAGACTGTTTAATTATAGACTATGAAAGGATGTTGGGATATGAGCTCATCTTGCCTTTGCTTTCTATTTTTAATATTTTTATAATTACTTATTGCTGTTGCAAAGCTGAATGATTGAATTAAAATGGTCTACTCAACAGTCAATTTTTGTTGTAATATTTAAATTGAGTGTTAAGACAATCCAATAGTTTAAAATGGCTGTAAATTATATGAAAATCCCAGGATCAATTTCAAACCCAGTGTCAGCATGCAAGGAGCACAGAATTGAGTTGGATCACTCAATAGCACTAATTATAAAAAAGGTTTTTGCAGTTGGAGGTGAAAACACATAGAACATAGAGTGCAGAAGGAGGCCATTTTGTCCATCGGGTCTGCACCGACCCACTTAAGCCCTCACTTCTATCCTATCCCCGTAACCCAATAACCCCTCCCAACCTTTTTGGACACTAAGGGCAATTTTAGCATGGCCAATCCACCTAACCTGCACATCTTTGCACTGTGGGAGGAAACCTGAGCACCCGGAGGACCCTGGTGCTGTGAAACTACAGTGCTATCCACTTGTTCTACCGTGCTGCCCATCTGATTAGATTAACTAAAATACTTTTGAATTGGAAGTTTTTTTTATATAAAGAGGTTACTTCTCTTTTTATTACAAAATTAATTATGAAAGTAATGATATAGGAGGTTATAGCCTGGAGGGTACATGAGTATCAATACATTCTCAAGAAATTATGACAGCTCATAAGGATAAATAAAGTGTGTAGGATTAATATTAAAAACTGGAAAAAAGAACTCTGGGAGAAAGGAAGTGAGTGAAAGTCTGCCGTCAAACGCTGTGAGGAGTTCGGCGGGAGAGAGCTCAGTGGGTGGGGCCACACCCATCACAGTGGAAAAGATGGCTGAAGTTGTGGCTGGGCAGTTTTGAGTGGCTGCTCTTGAAACATTTTAAAAGGCATTGGACAGAGATGATGACCTTGCTTAAGGAGTGGGTGGGTGAGACCCTTTCCCTAATGAGAGAGAAGTTAGTGAAGACTTTGATGGCAGTGTGGGAGCAAGGAGAGAAAATGAAGGCGGTGGAGGACGCATTGTTGCAGCATAGCGACCAGTTCACCTCGATGGGTGAGGAGCTGCTGAAAATAGCGGAGGTCAGCAGAGGGCTGAGAGCCAAAGTAGAGGACTTGGAGAAACAGTCACGACGGCAGAAATTGAATCATCGTGGATGTGCCTGAGGGGGTGGAGGGCCAGAGGCCTACAGAATACTTTGTCGAGATGCTGGTGAAGTTGATAGGGGAGGACTTTCCCATGACGAATTGGACACGGCCCACTGGTCGCTCGGGCCGAAACCATGAATGAATGAACTGTCGAGAGATCTGCTGAATCGGGAAAGCAGGAGGTGGAGTGGGATGGCAATTGTGTACGTATATACCAGAATCTGGTGAAGAGATGGGCGGCCTTCGGTTGGGCTAAGGCCGCATGTATCTGCCCCCGTGTGCAGATAGTATAGATGCATTTAAAGGGAGGTTCGACAAGCATATATGAGGCAGAAAAAGATAGAAGGTTACAATGTTAGATTAAGATCAGGAAATATGGAGGCAACTCCAGTGGAGCATAAACACTCCACGATGTTTGCCCAGTAATGATAACAATGAGTGCAACGTGGATAGTCAGTTGGAATACTGACTTCCTTATCAGATCTTTTCCCATGCTCTCAGCATTCTCTGCTGTTATGGCTTAATATATGATTTTTAATAGTATAATGCCACAAAATCATTTCTTCCCTTCAACCTTTATTATCTATAATAAAGTAGGTTTCTATCACGGGGGCAGGGAAATCATTAGCAGTTCACCTGCCTAAATAGAGCTGGCCAGTGTGGTACCAGCTAGAGTAGGAAGCAGTGGTGAATTACTGCTGTTGTGCATATATTATTGTAAATAAAGTTATTTTCTTTCTGTCTCTACAAACCCATGCTGGATTCTTCTTGGCCTACACAAAAAGCCTGTAATGATCTTTGTAGATTCAATCATTCAGGTACTCTGTGGTTTAAAAATGAAGTACTCACAGCTTCCCTGGAGAGGCACCTACTTCACATCAAACTTTGCTTTCAATTTGGGGTTTGTCTTCAGGCCTCTGTTTTCTCAGGAATACAGCACCCACCAGGCTTTCTGGAGAGAGTGTCAGCGCTCACAGGGGAGAGTTAGCTGAATCTTTCTGGAGAGAGTTAGCTGAATGTGTTTTAGAGGACGGTTAGCTGGATCCCTTCACCGTGCAACCAGAATCAAAGCTGAAACCAAAATGAAACTTTGAAATTCTGAAAAGCATACTAGTGGGATCCGATCTGCTCATTTGCCTGTTACTGGGCCAATTCATTGGACATCAGCCAAATCAATCAAACTGGATCCCAACCCCATATCCCCTCTGCAGCGTCGAGCCTTCCGATTCTTCCTGCTTGAATTAAAGATACAGGCTGCATGCCTTAAAGTCAAATGTTCATTAATCATCCATGGATCAAAAATGTTATAGCAAAAATAAAAGAAAGGGGAAAAAACTATTTGCTTCAACCACTCCCTGTATTGTTGAGTTCCATATTCTTGCCATTCTTTGGGTGAAGAAGTTTCTTCCCTATTGGACTTCTTGGTGGCTATCTTATATCGATGGCCCCTAGTTACCGTCCCAACTATACCCCGCCTCAATCAGAATGTTTCATAATTTTAAGTAACTGTACTCTTAAACCCCTCCGCCTCTTTTTTCTAAGAGAAAAAGGAGCCAGCTTGCAATTTTCTCCTGATATTTATAACCAAACATTTTTGGTCTTATCCTTTTAAATCTTCCTTGCACCATCTTCAGTGCCTTTGTTTCCTTTTTTATAATATGCAAGTAGTATACCAAGGGTGGTTTAAGCAATGTTCAATGCAGATTCAGCGTAATTTCCATATATTTCAATTCCATTCCTCTAGAAATAAAACCCAGTACTGTTGCTGTTTTTATGGCTTGCGAACCACTGGTGCAATTTTTAGTGATTTGATGTATCCGTACTCTGTCCCCTTTGTTCCTTTACCTCACCTAGACATTCTCCTTCGAAGTAATGAATGGCCACTCTCGTCTTCCTATTGCAATATATTGCCTCACAATTATCTGTTTTTAGCTTCATTTGCCAATTCCATGCCAATTCTGCAAGTTAGTTAATGTCCTCCTCTGTATTGACAATCCTCAATTTCACAAATTTAGAAATTATTTTTTGATTCCAAAGTGAAAATCGTTGATGCAAATTGTGAACAGCAGTGATCCCAGCACTGAATAATAATAAATAATAATAATCACTATTGTCACAAGTAGGCTTCAATTAAGTTACTGTGAAAAGCCCCTGTGAAAAGATCCTTGTGAAATAGAGCAATTAATTATGCCATTTGTCCCCTATCTCCATATTCTCTGATTGTATTAATTTGTTTATTATGAGGCACCTTATCGAAGGCCTTTTCAAAATCTGGATGAATGACATTATTTGCATCTACTTTCCATGTTACCACTTCAAAGATTTTCATAAGCGTGTTCAAGCAATTTTCCCTTTCAAAATCATGCTGACTATTCATTATTGTATTTTTTGTTTCTAGGTATTCGTCTGCTTTCTCCTTTAGTAAATATTATGTTATGTTTCCTTCCAGTGATGTTAAGCTGACTGGTTTATAATTCCCTCAGCTTGTTCTGTCCCCCTTCAATATAGGAATTCAGTTGGCTTTCCACCAGTCTTTTGGCACTACACTTTTTTAACAAATTAGGGTAGCCAGATCTTCCAGTCGTCAGATGGTTGCAGCCCACAGGTGCTCCGGAAGATGCATTATTGAATCCTTTAGATGTCCCAATGCAAGGACTGTGGGAATGTAGCATCCAATGGGCAATTCCCCTGAGTGCGGAACACTCTAGAAAATGTCTCCAATTCTGAATTGGAGTCAGACTTCCGGGGGAATTATCTGGATAGTTAGCCAGGAAATGTTAGCTAGGGAAAAAAACCATGTTTAACTCATGGTAACTATATAAGTGACACTCCCCCCTCCTGATCCTCCAACCCCTCCAATTCACAGCCTGATCGATCAACATCACACTGACCCCCTGAACCCACCCCCCACCCACCGACATCCTAAAAATAAATACTTCATTGAGAATGGACTATAAAAGCAATGATATTGAAAATATAAAATTTGTTTTTCTTATGACACTTTGCACACTATTAATAATTACATTATTATTTGGCAAATGCAATAAATGAAAGATAGCTACCTAATACAAATTAGATGTACAAAATCGAACTTGCAGAATTAGCACAAGTACGCTTCAAATGAAGTTACTATGAAAAGCCCCGAGTCGCCACATTTAGGCGCCTGTTCAGAGAGGCTAGTACGGGAATTGAACTGTGCTGCTGGCCTGCCTTGGTCTGCTTTAAAAGCTACTTAGCCCTGTGCTAAACCAGCCCACTGTGGTCTTAACCCAAACCTTCCCGGTTCACTCGCAAAGCCACCCAGTGAGGCGTGTGGTCAGAGACTATGATTGCCAAATACTTTGAGTCATCCACCCCCGCCAACAACACCTTATCCAGCACAAAAAAGTCAATCTGGGAGTACACCCGGTGCATGTGGGAGAAGTATGAAAATTCCTTTGCCCTTAACCTCCCAAACCTCCACAGGTCCACCCCCTCCATGTACTCCATTGAACCCCTTCAGTTTCTTCGCCGCTGCTAACACCTTCACCGACCTCTGGCACGACAGGTCCAAGCTTGGCTCAATAACCATATTAAAATTCCCTCTATGATCAACTGGTGGGAGTCCACGTCAGGAATATACCCCAGCACCTGCCTCATAAAGTCTACATTATCCCAGTTTGGGGCATAAATGTTGACCAGAACCACTGACATCCCCTCCAGCTTCCCACTCACCATCACAAAGCTCCCCCTTGAGTCTGCTGCAGTATCCCTACCTCAAACATCACCCGCTTATTCACCAGCACTGCCACTGCCCTCATCTCACATCCAGTCCTGTATGGAACACCTACCCACCCATTCTTTCCTCAACCTTGTCTGGTCCTCTGTCTTTAAGTGCGTCTTCCGTAAAAAGGTCACGTCCGCCTTCAGACTCCTCAGGTGCTCAACACACGTGATCGTTTGACCGCCCCATGTAACCCCCTCGGGTTTCATATGAGCAGCTTGGTCGGGGGTCTCCCCGCCCCCATCCCCTGCTGATCAGCCATAGCCCTTTTTGGGCCCATGTCACGCAACCCTCCAGTCCACCCTCAGATGTCCACTGTCATCAATCTTTTTCCAACTGCGCCACATCAACCACGTCCTAGTCAGCAAACCCCCCCCCCCCCCCCCACTCTTAAACAAAACATCAACCCTGTCACCCTACACCTATCTTCTGACAACCCTCCACTGCACTCCTGTTAACCAACCCACCCAGCTAGCATGGTGCTCCCCCCCCTACCCCCCGTCCATACTCCTCTAAAGATCAGCAAAAGGTACACTCAGCCTCGATGTTCCCCCATGAACAGCCTGTCCCCAAAAACCTTGGCACAAAACAAAGGAAACACTTCAAAGGGAAAAAAAATTGAGAAAACAAACCAACAAATACACGAGGAAACGCCTCCAAAGTTCAATGTCCTCAATCTCCTCCCAGTCCATTTGTCCTTCATGAACTCCATCGTCTCTACTGGTGTGCCAAAATAGTACTCGCGCTTCTGGAAAGTCACCCAGAGGTGGGCCCGGTACAGCACTCTGAACCTCATTCCCTTCTTAAAGAGGGAAGCCTTGACCCGATTAAACATGGCTCCCACCTCTTTGCCAGTTCTGCTCCCAAGTCCTGGCACACCTGCAGCTCGTTCCCTTCCCAGGTGCACTTCCTCTCCTGCTCACCTATCGGAAGTTCTTCTCCTTATCCAGAAAGCGGTGAAACCGCATCACCATCGCCCTTGGTGGCTCGCTCACTTGCAGCCTCCTCAGCAGCGCTCTGTGCGCTCGATTGACCTGAAGTTTGCATTCAGAAACTCCTTTAGCTGCTCCGTTGAGCATTGGGCGGGCAGAAAGGCCCCTCTGCCCTCTGCCATCTTAACCTGTGGCGCACCACAAAGACTGTCCTGTTCCAGCCGCTCTTTTCGTCTCGCCGCACTCCTAGTTCGTGGATCCATCCACCAGCCACACCAGAGGAGTAACACCTTCTACTACTCAACACATCTTGATGAAAATGACTGCAAATTATTTGGCCTTCCCTTTTGCACGGATGTTCTGTGAACTGTCATGGGTGTTTATAGAACCATAGAGGGGCTTTTCACAGTAACTTAATTGAAGCCTACTTGTGACAATAAACAATTATTATTATAATACAGGCATTCCTGCACCTCTTGCCATCACAAACGTCACCCTTTGGGCGGGGAAAAGACCAACAAAACCCACCTTGAGCGGGAGCCAACAAATGTGCGACTGCTCACTCCATGGCTGCTACCGGAAATCCGAGACCCCTTATTTTTAAGCTGTGCCTCCTAGTTGGGTGGCATGGTGGAACAGTAGTTAGCACTGCTCGCAGCTCCAGGGACCTGGGTTCAATTCAGGATGACGTCTGTGTCGAGTTTGTACTTTCTGCCCATGTCTGCATAGGTTTCCTCTGTATTCTCCGGTTTCCTTCCACAGTCCAAAGATGTGCAGGTTAGGTGGATTGACTATGCTAAATTGCCCCTTAGTGCCCAAAAGGTTAGGTGAGTTACTGGGTTAAGGGGATAGGGCGGAGGCATGGGCCTGAGTAGGCCATTCTTTCCAATGGCCAGTGTGAACCTGATGGGCTGAATGGCCTCCTTCTGCACTGTTGGGATTCTATATAGTTCCAGTCTTTTCTATAAGGGGAAAACCACCCTCTCTGCATTTACCCTGTCAAGACCCCTCAAGATCATTCTTTTAAACTCCAATGGAGGCAGGTCCAACCTGTCCAACCTTTAGTCATAAAAAATCATCACAAAAATCTGCCCTCAATTTATAGAAGTATTGATCTAAATGAACTAACATGATAGTTTATTGGATAAGTACCCCATGTGGTGTGATACGAAAACATTAGAGCAGAAAAGGTGCAGTGTTTAGCCTTCAATGTGTAGATTTAGCTGATCAGAGGAATGGTGAGGGATTACATTGTTGGCTTAATTAGCTCTAGATCAGAGAAGGGTAAAAGTCAGAAATGGTTTTGGATTTTATTATTCTCCAGTAATCTGTTTTGGAATGTATGTGTGTGTGTGAGTGAATTAAATCAATCTTCACTCATGGTTGAATAACCCTCTGACATTCACTGTGCAGACATGTATTAAGAATAGAGATGTGAGTGAAATACTGGAGAATTTCACAGTACATCTTTTCAGGAAAACAGATTTTAGATAAAACTGGATGGGAAATTAGTATGGGCAAGAATTCCTTGTCTAAACACCACATTTTTTATTGTAAACAGCTTGTTATAGACGGAGCTAATCCACTTCATAACTAACAGATCAGGTCAAAGCTCTGCAATCCTGTTGCATTCATTGGGCTGCATGGTGATGGACAATCCAACTAAAGTGAGAAGAAAATGGCTGTATAAACATCCATGACGGTTCAAAGAACATCTGTGCAAAAGGCAAGGCTAAATAATTTGCAGTCATTTTCACCAAGAAGTGTTGAGTAGTTGATCCTTTTTGGCCTCTTCTCATGTCTCTACCATTGCAGGTGTCAGTCTTTAGTTAATTTGATTAATTCAATTTAAAATAAGAAATGAGTAAGCACACTGGACAACGCAAAGGCAATATATATATATATATATTATATATACACATCCCTGTCGACTCTAGAGCTGGTTTATCACAGGGCTAAATCATTGGCTTTGAAAGCAGACCAAGGCAGGCCAGCAGCACGGTTCAATTCCCGTACCAGCCTCCCCGAACAGGCGCCGGAATGTGGTGGCTAGGGGCTTTTCACAATAACGTCATTTGAAGCCTACTTCTGACAAGCAATTTTTGTTTCATTTCAAATCAAGCTATTCCACTATTGCCACGACACTGGTAAATATGGACAATTTCCCAAATACGTCCTGTCCACAAAATGGAGGACAAACTGTTTCAATTACTGTCCTATTAACATACCCCTTGAGTCATCAACAGTGCTATCAAATGGTTCTTACTGACTAATAATGTATTCTCTGCTGCTCTGTTTGGATTCCACCAGGGCTTAAGTCGGCTTCAAATGATCTTCCACTGTGTGCGTCTATAGAAGTGAGCTCTGGGGGCGGGGAATCTTTTGGAAGAGGCGGCCTTCTGAACCGAACATGGTGTACATGCTTGCGCTGGAGACGACCCTGGGTTTGCACCTTTCATCGAAAGGTAACGCCAGAGACCCACTGGGCACTACCAGCAAAATTTCAAATGAACACCGTGTTACCAGGCGCAAACTGCCGAATCGGCTGATGCTGACAAAGGCCATGCCCCTGCCGTTTTTGAGTGCGGTGTACTTTTGCACCAGTATCCGGAAAACCATGCTAATCCATTGTGTTGCACGCATGGGTACGAATCCCATCCTTGTCACCAGTATTGTGAGGGCCATGAAGAATCCAGCACAAGTTTATAGAATCGAAAGAAATAACTTTATTTACAATTACATGCATACAACAGCAGCAGTACTCCACCACAGCTCACTCCTCTCTAGCTGGTTCCACACTGGCCAGCTCTATTTATGCAGGTGACTAAGGATTGTGGGATTGCCATTAGTCCCCAGCCTGTAGTAATCAGGCAGATTCTAACGCTAGGTCTGGAGCAAGCACGGGACAGCGCACCCTCTGAACTCTTTCTCTGAGGTCAGCGCCAGACTTTTGGGATTATTGTTTGATTGTGCTGACGAATGACCTGCAAAAGGAATAAGAATTCAGACTGCACATCAATTATGAGGAGGGACATTGAGTCAAAGCAGCTTTAGACCAGCAACGGATGACACATGGCACAGATGTTTTTACGAACCCTTGCACCTTACATACTCATTCCATTGTGTTCTCAAAAGATCACCCTCATTGACGAGAGACACTCACTAGCTCCTGGACTAACTCTGGACTTTCCTCAACCCGCTGATCTGGCACTGTGCTGACTGGTGAGCTCCAGAATATCCTCCTTGATTTGGTTTGCGGTGCCAGGTTGGGTACTCCACCACCTGTCATTAATCTCCTGTAGATGCTATGAAGCATTTTTTGTCAAAATAATGATGGATTAATGAGTCCCATAGTTGGATGGAACAGCTATCCAACTTGGTAGGTCGCCATTGTTTCTGGTGCTTTTGCATTGTGCATCATAGCATTGCACCCCTTTTTGGTGATCTTCCCATTCAATACTGCTGCCCACCCCCTTTCCATTCCATAGCCTTTGAGGCTCCCAAGACTACAATTGGCATTGAGACATGCAGGGATCATACATTTGCAATGTTGGGCGCAGTAAGATTCGTCTTATTTCTCGTTCATAGATAAGTTAGTCCTGTTGGATGAATGGAAGCAAAAGGTTTTATTTCTTAAAAACACATTTTAGTACATTCACATGAAATTAACTGGAAGATGCTTTCTCCGTGTTTCTCGAAGTGCCTTCTGACTTCTGTGTCACGTTCAAACTCCCTAGGTCACGTCTGGTCTCAGCTAGGCTACTGTTTCAATCTTGTTGAATGTACCTTCATATCAGATAATGCCAGATAATATCAGAACTTGTAGTTCATTATTTGTAACATTTGATACAGCCATGGACAGTGTTTATAATTATAATCATAATTACAACGTACTCATATTATTTAATATTTCTACAAATTCAGTAATTTTCAGGAATCTTTTTTAGCTAACATTTTAAAGGACCCCCCTCTATAATTGCTGAATCCAAAAGGCGCCATCTCCTAGGCATACCGGATTCATACCCTCCCATAGTTGTGTGAGCACATTGATACTAAGCTGTCACACTCATCCTTGTTGAACAGAGAATGTCATTTACCCGTTTCCTGTGGTATATCAGGTCCTATGGATGGCCCCATGGTCACTGACCACATCTTCTACCTCCACCTTGGCTTTCTCGGTCAGACAAGGAGGTCTCCTTTTGCCATCCATGGAGGGAGAATCTGCCACCATTTTCTTACAGCCAGGAGGAGGGTCCAGGAAGAGGGTTCAGAGGGAGTCATCGGTGAAGTGTGGGGCCATCCTTGCATGCTTCTTTGCCATTCCTGGAGTACGGGGAAAGTTTGACTCTTTGCAAGCCCTTCAGTTTATCTCCTCGGCTTCCAGTGGTTCACACGCTCTTGGGTGCAATGGGACTGACAGGATCACAGCAGTTTCTTTTCATGTAGCTTGCCTCCTCTTTACTCACTTCTTTGTTCCCTCAGGCCTTCATGGACGTTGATTGATTGACTGATATTTATTGTCACATGTACCGAAGTACAGTGAAAAGTAATTTTCTGCGGCCAAGGGAACGTACACCGTATGTACATAGACAAAAGAATAATTGACAGAGTACATTGACAATGGTATATCAACAAATGGTGATTGTTTACAGTGCGGAACAAGGGCCAAACAAGAGCAGCATAGGACGTTGTGAACAGTGTTCTTACAGGGAACGGATCAGTCCAAGAGAGAGTCGTTGAGGAGTCTAGTAATTGTGGGGAAGAAGCTATTCCAATGTATGGATGTGCGGGTCTTCAGAAGTTAACCCCTTACCTCCTTCCACCTCTGTTTCTGTTCATAGGACCAGCATGCTCAGCATTACATCTTTGCTCAAAGTTATTTTCATTAATTTAAAAAAATTGTTTAGTCCAGATAATCTAGTACTCATTTTCCTTGTGATAACCCCATTTTAGACTATTAATAAAACTGCACCATGTTTCTGCTCTGAAATAAATAAATGATTTTTTTTAATGCAAAGAATAAAACCTGTTCCACTCTATTATGCTGCCTGATTGCACAGATTCATGGAACATTTTGCATGTAGTATGCAAATAAACTCCAACAGAAATTTGAACCTAGCTCCACTTTGGAAAACCAGTGCAATTTCGAATACAGATTGCAGCACAGAACAGAAACTCTACCCGTGTGTTAATGGGATCACTTATACTTGAGATATCAGCATTTCTTCATAACGTGCTACATTTTGATTTTTTTTCTATTTAAAAACAAGTTATTTCAAGCACCGTGGTTATATGTTTAATTTCAGTGGTAGGTGCTGGATGCTCACTCAGTAGGTCCTGAATCATGGATAATTATAGTTCTAGTGTTTGTTTAATCACATGCTAGTTTGTTGTTAGACAGCATCAGATTCTACTTAAACAGAGTATTTGGGGCTGAAGAAAGAGTGGCCCACCAGGTCAACCCCAAGAATAGTGCTGCCTGATTCAGAATGGTCCATGTTTTGTCAATTGATCTCCATTATAAATGATATGATAGCATAGTAGAGTTACATTTCTTTTGTATGAATAATTAAGGTAAAGCCTCATCAGTCCCTAATATTATATTATGTTGTGCTTTGGAGTTTCTGTTTTAGGATTAGGGTCCTGGATGGCTTTAAAAGCTGCTGCAGCTTATTTCTAGATTCAAATCAGCACCATGTAGGCATATACACAATTCATGATACTATATCTATTCATGTGCATAGATTCTTGGAGAAATCTAGGACCTGCATAATTTGCACGTTTAACTTGACCAATAAAGTTGGAACAACATTATTCAAAATACCTTGGGAATGAAGACTTTTGCTGTTGGGAAATTGTCCTAATGCAGGATGTTGAATGTTAGATCTTCGCTATAACTCGATTACATGACAGAAACCATATGATCACTTGTTTTCTTTGGTCTTCTAAACCATAAGGGGTATATAAAAGGTAATTTAATTTTGTTTCCTCAGAACTATCTTCTCACCTTAGCTTATGAAGTTTGTTTTGAATTTCCACCTGCATTGATCTGGCAGGTACTACTTCCCAGCCCTGGTGATCTGCAGTATAATTTGGAAAATTTTCAAGTATAGGGTATCGTGTATCCTAATTCTGTCCTCGCTTGAAACATGAACGGATATGATTTGTTTCCATTTCCAGATGGGAGGTTGGGGTCAGTTTTGGAGCTACATTTGTCACCATCATTGAGCCTCAGACTCTTCTTACACCCACCCGACCTCTCAATCCTTCCACCCACAACCCCAGCCTCTCCCACCCCCTGCAACCTGGTCTTAACATTCTACTGAGTTGGTACCCTGCCTACCCCACCGTTCTGCCTGTTCTTCATCAACCTAATGTTATGGGAGCGGCGTTTTCAGAACCCCAAAATGTATCATGGAGTTCAACCAACCTCTCCTTTTAATGTATTGTTGCTTTTGAAGCACACGGCTTGGTCTCCAGGTGTGGTATTACAATTATGGACACGTGGGTTTTAAACACAAAACAATGTTTATTCCATGAATTCAACTTACATTTTTAAATAAACATTGGATCCCTTAACACCCCTTACTTCAAAGGTAACCCCGAAAATAATACAACACTAAATAATCCCTCAAAATGTTCCTTCAAACCTCCAAAAGACTTAACACCTTTAAATAGAAACACATCAGGTTAAAGACATTACTATTAAGAGTTTAAATCACCCAAATGATTCAGATATATTCTTTCCTGGCAGAGATCACTGCAGATCCAGCTTACTGCAAACACAGACACACCCAAGCTCTTTTTCCTCAAACTGGCTTTTTCCTTTCAAACAACTCACAGCAAACCAGCCAGACACTTTTCAGCTCTCTCAAAAATGAAACCTAAACACTGCAAAATGGCTGAGCTAAAAAACCCAGCTCCACCACACTGACATCACTTCAGTAATATGAGCTACTCCATGTCTTAAAGTTACATTGCTTAAGCATCCATTTCTTAAAGGTACTCTCAGATGACGCTAACAATAACTCACTCGCGTTCATCCTCTCACGTACTGCAAAGCCATTCAAATGTCTCAAAGATTTAACAATGTTATGAAAAAAAACTACCAAAATATGGAAGTTGGTGCTGTAAAAAGAGGCCATGGCTTAGCTTCTCCCATTGATCCTGCCCCATGAAGAAGACTTTCTGAAGAAGTCCAGTTTGGAAGCCCAGGCCAGCAATGTGAAGCTCCGACACACTTTAAAAAAAGGAGCGGAGTGGCAATCCAATGACAATTGCCAATCCTTGGTATGTTCAGCCCAAGATTTATTGCTCAGTTGTGTGAAGATTTTCGGAATGAAAATGCTAATCTGAAAGTATTTAAAAAAAATTGTTGAACCCTTGTACCTGCAGTATAAAGAGAGGTTGCTGTTTGCAGTTATAACATGTGAGCAGTCATTTAAATAGTTTACAGAAGTTGAACTTTGGTATTTCATGTAAGTTAAATGACCCTTACTGGGAATCAGCAGGTTTTGTTTTTTAAATGCAGAAACTATTTTTTTTGAGATTTCTGTAGACCTCAACTGGTGGCGAAAAGGAGCTAATTCTGTGTGGTTCAAAGCGTGAAGACCTTCTCCTCTTCCAGAAAAGTACCATTTTCAACTTGCATAAAATTATTTAATCCGTTTTGTCTTGCTGTATATTTGTACCTGACAGCAGCAATACGGTCCGAGGCCTCTCTGAAGCAGAAATAGGTTGGTTACGAGAAGTTTGCTTCAGTTCGAATTATGATCTTCAAAATCTGATAATTATTTTAACTATACCTACCGATTAGATATTCTATAGCTTTCTGAACTCAACATTGAGTTTTGTTTTCATTCACATTGCAGCTTTTAATTTTATTCTCTTCTTTTATTTTTGCTTTTGAGTGGCAGCTGTATATCTTTTTGCCGTTCAGAACGTTTTCAGATGCATTCTGTTATTTCTTTACGAGTCCCATTACCAATCCCTTATGTCCTGCGCCACCAAAGTTTTTTCATTTAATCTCTCTTGCTTCCCCCACACTCTCAAACACCTTCCATTCTGTTATTTTTTCAACCCAGTCCATTTCGCTTGCTTAAATCCTAACTTTTTTCCAGTTCTGATGAAAGGTCATCAACCCGAACGTTAACTCTGTTTCTCTCTCCACCGATGCTGCTTGTTACACTGAATATTTCCAGCATTTTCTGTTTTTATTAATTATTTTAAATGTTTGCTTTGTTGAATGCTGCAATGCCTTTTTCTCTAAAAACTAGATCTTCTCCAGGAATGTTCAACTTGTGTTGACGTTATTTTGTATAATTTTATAAAGTTGGTGACTCATTGCAATAATAAGAAAGTTATATGGGAGGCATGAGTGCTGGGGAGAGAGAGCTGTGAAACATCATAAAAGAAAGACGAGCACGTGAAGTGATGGAGCAGTGAGGCACCATAAAATAGGACGAGGGGAGAAGGAGAGATGCAAGACATAAAACAGGAGGAGGGGAAAGGAGCAGGAGACACCATAAAACAGGATGAAAGGAGCACAGATAGAAACAAATATGTATGACCTGATAGTCATTACAGAGAATGATTGCAAGGTGACAAAGACGATGAGCTGAATATTGGATATTTGACATTTAAAAAAGACAGGAAGCTCAGAAAAGATGGTGGGGTAGTTCTATTAATTAAGGATTAATTAAGTGGCTAGAAAGAGTAAGATGTAGAATCAGT
The DNA here is from genome assembly GCF_902713615.1 of Scyliorhinus canicula. NCBI lineage: Eukaryota > Metazoa > Chordata > Chondrichthyes > Carcharhiniformes > Scyliorhinidae > Scyliorhinus > Scyliorhinus canicula. The sequence continues at coordinate 115,239,131 of NC_052155.1, forward strand.
TTGGATATAGATGAGAAATAGTAACGGGAGAGGTCACTTGGGGGAGTAGTTTAAAGGCCCCCTAACAGTAGTTACGCTGTAATTCAGACTATAGATGAAGAAGTAAATGGGGTGTGAATGAATTTTTAAATAAGTAATTCCTGGACCAGGAGCCAATGGTGGCCAGAAAGCACATAAGTAAGGGCTAAATGAGACCTGGTGTGATTAAGATGTGGGGTGCAGAGGTTGGATGAATTCAAGTATACGGAGAGTGCAAATTAGGAGGTCATCTGATATAACATCGGGATAATTGAGCCTTGGAAAAATAAAGCTTTGAGTGGGAGTTTCAGTAATAAATGAGTAAAGGCAGGGAAAAAACAGATTTATGTAAATAAAGATCACCCTGCTACCTGCCTAGTGAAACTATTTGAGTGCAGCTATTAAAACTATCTGAAAGGCAGAAATGTTATATCAGCAAAAAGCGGATTATCATCACCCTTATCAGCCTGTTCACAATCATCATCAACTGGCTGCAATATGTACCATTGACTTGTTACACTGCCGCAACTTATCAGGTCTGTTTGATAACACTTCCCTGCATCAAAAACTCTAGTATCAAGAAGGATATGAACAGCAAAATCATCACATGCAAGATCCTCTCCAGTCTCGCACTATTCTGACTTGGATATTTACCTCTGTCCACTTACTGTCATTGGGTCAAACTCCAGGAATTTCTTAACATTGTGGGAACATTATTGGCATAAGTAATAAAGCAGTTCAAGGGAGAGACCGATATCCTCAGTTCCTCTTAAGGTTTGTTGGGTGATAAAATGGGTATTGGTGAGTATCGTGGAGTATTGTGTACAGTTTTGGTGTCCTTATCTGAGGAAGGATGTTCTTACTATGGAGGGAGTGCAGCAAAGGTTTACCAGGCTCATTCCTGGAATGGTGGGACTGTCATATTAGGAGAGACTAAGTCGGTTAGGATTATATTCATTGGAGTTTAGAAGAGTCAGAGGGGATCTCATAGAAACTTTAAAAATCCTAACAAGATTAGATGGGGTAGATTCAGAAAGAATGTTCCTAATGCTGGGGAGTCCAGAACGAGGGATCATAGTTTGAGGATAAGGGGTAAACCTATTAGGACTGAGGGTGAGGAGAAATCTCTTCACCCAGAGAGTGGTGAATCTGTATAATTTCAAGAAGGAATTAGATATAGCTCTTGGGGCTGAAAGGATCAAGGGATATGGGAGGGAGGCGGGATCAGGATATTGAACTCCCATGATCATAATGAATTGAGGAGCTTCTATTTTCTATGTATGTTTCGATGTACCTACACCAAATGGATTGCAGCAGCTCAAAAGGTGACTCATCATTGCCTTCTCAAGGGCATTAAGAGATGGGCTATAAATGCCTACCCAGCAATGCCCACATCCCACGATGAATACATTTTTAAAAACTCGCTCCTTTACACCTCCATAAACAATTAGTGAGTTCTCTGGTTTCTCAGAGTCTGCATGAAACTACACTGAGGCAGCGTAACAAGAAATAATTTTCATCTTGCTTTTTCACTCCAACTGAGAATAAACATATATTCTTTTGCTATTTTTTGTTTAAATATTTAATTCCAATATATAATTTGAAAATATGGTGTAAATATGTAAAATATATCAACACATTATCAAGGTGACATGGCATTTAAATTGTATCATCTATTTATTCATGATATGCTAAATTAGTTTAATGAAATGGTGAGGACATATCACAAAAGTGGTGGAAGTAAGAATTTATCATAGTTTTTAAAAAGGATGTAGCTAATACTTGAAGGCCAGAGCTTTGGCTCTGATTTTAGGGGAATGTCTGGATATAGTGGACATTGTGAATGCGTTCAATAAGGTTTAACAATCTTTTATCTGAAATGAAAGCTAATTAAATTGAAAGCAAATATTCATTGAGTTAGAAGATTGTTTCGGCGGAAGAAGGGAGAGAGTGTAGGGATAATGCGTATATACTTAAATTGGATAGACATAATCAGAAATGCCACACAAGGCACTGCACTGGTGTCTCAAAATATTCACTGCATTTATTAATTAATAATGTGGGCAGCACAGTGGTTAGCACTGCTGCTTCACGTGCCGAGGACCCTGGTTTGATCCTGGTCCTGGTCACTGTCTGTGTGGAGTTTGCACATTCTTCCCGTGTCTGCGTGGGTCACACCCCCACAACCCAAAGATGTGCAGGGTAGGTGGATTGGCTACACTAAATTGTCCCTTGATTGGAACATTAAAAAAAAAATGAATAATGCAATAGAGAACCATCTATTCAAAGTTTGCCAAGGGCACAAATGTTGATGCCATACTAAGTAGTATAGATAAAATCATAAAAATGTAATGTAAGAAATAGGAGCAAGAGTAGGCCTTTCAGTTCCATGAGTTTGCTTTACCATTCATCTACAATCGTACTGATCTGATCATGGCCTCAACTCCACTTCCTTGCTTGTCCCCCATAACCCCTGACTCCCTTGTTGTTGAAAGGTCTGTAACACAGCCTTAAATGTTTTCAGTGATCTAGCTTCCACTGCTCTCGAGCATAGAATTCCAAAGACTAATGGCCCTCTGAGAAAATAAATGTTTCCTCACCTTCATCTTAATGGGAAACCTCTAAACCTAAAACTATGCCCCTGGTACTAGATTCCTCCATGAGGGGAAATGTCTTCTTGGCATATACCCTGTCATACCCCTTAGAATCCTTTATGTTTCAATAAGGTCACCTCTCATGCTTCTTTGCACCCTTGAACATCAACTCAAGCTGCTCAACCTTTCCTCAGAACACAATCCCTTTATCGCAGTGAATCTTCTCTGATCTGCTGTACTACATGCAAACGTTTTGCGATTCATGTACAAGCTTCCTCTGCACCACAGCATCCTGTGGTCTCTTTCCATTTAAATAATCTGTTTTTCTATTCTTCCTACAAATTGGAGAACTTCCCATTTTCCCATATTATCCTCCGTCTGCCAATTTTTTTGTTCACTACGTTAACCTTTCTGTCTCCATTGGGAAACGGGGTGATTTTATGGAAGCGTTGTTTGTCGACTGGAGAGCAAGGACATCATCGGCAGCTATTTTGCTCACCAGGGAGGCAGTGCCTACTGCGGGGCAACAGTCACTGGAAGGCCAGAATTGAGGAGTGACCAAGGCCAGAGGTAAGTCACGGCAGGGTGGTGGAGTCACAGGAGAATATGGTGGTGATCAGGTACTGGATGCTTTTGAATGGAGACACCCCCTCTCTCCTGGAGTCCACAAGCAGGCCACTTTGATTTGCTTGTCATGCTCCCCTTGTGATATCAGGTCCGCCCACTGTTGGGCTAATTATCAGTGGTGGCAGGATGTGGACCTTAATTGGTCATTAATTGCTCAAGGGCCTCAATTGGCAGCTGAGTGGTAAGTCTGACCACGGGCCTTCCCACCCCAGAATTAATTTTGGTGGAGATGAGAAGGGGATAGGGTGATTGCCCGCCATCCTCGAGCCTGATTAAATGCCCTCCCTAACTGCAAATTCTCCATCAGAGACGACATAAATTTTCCCCTTTGTCAATCCATAGAGTCCCTACAGTGCAAAAGGAGGCTATTCGGCCCATGAAGTCTATACCTACCCTCTGAAAGAACACGTGACCGTGGCCCACTCTCCCATCCCCTCATCCCTATAGCCCCACCTCATCTGCACGTCTTTGGACTGAGGAGGAAGCCCATGCAGACACAGAAAGAACTTGCAAACTCCATACAGTCACACAAGGCTGGAATCAAACCTGAATCCTGGTGCTGTGAGGTAGCAGTGCTAACCACTGTTTCACCATGCCACCCTTTGTGCCCTCTTGCTAATGGGTATCATCAGAAAATCCAACTCAAAATACACTATGTCCCTTTATTCAGCTCATTAATACAGATTGTAAATAGTTAAGGCTCAGCACTGATACCTGTTGCACCCTGCTAGTTACAATTTGCCAATCTCAAAATGACCCATTTACCGTAACTCTGTTTTCTGTTAGCCAATGCTCTATCAAGTTTATATATGAACATGCCCAAATCATGAGCTCTTAACTTTTTATTTGGCACCTTATCAAATGCCTTTTTGAAATCCAAATACACTACATCTACTGGTTCTCCTTTATCCACCACCATACTTGTTATATCATCAAAGAGCTCTACTCAATTTATCAAACACTATTTCCCTTTCATAAACCCATGTTGACTCTACTTGATTATATCACAATTTTCTAAATTCCCTGTGGGTATTTCCTTAATAAAACATCCAGCATTTTCCCAATGATAGATGAACTGGCCTTTGATTTCCTGCTTTTTGTCCTCTCTTAAGAGAGGTGTCACATTTGAATTCCCAGTCTTCTGAACTACCAAACAGAAAAAATACAGGCTGACCTCACCCACTACAATTAACTTTCTGTTTATCCTTTAATGTTAATCCCAAACGTCATAATCTGGAAACCAATTAACCAACGTTCAAAAGACACCCCAGTACACTTTGTTCTTGAAAGGCCATCACAGAAAATAAAATACAGGCTTTTCCCAATACACAGGTTATCACAAATGATCTGTCTCTTCAGTTTAACTGTTAAAATCAGAAACCATACTTGATTTAAAAAAATACTGCGACCGATATTTTCAGTGTTGGCAGTAGATTAATGGTTGCAGGTTGGCTGTCCATTATATACCCCTGTGGTGAATGTATAAGCACTAGTAATTCACCAGAATACTGTGTTGCATTATGCCATGCCATTAACCCTGTGGGCTCCATCAATGGGCCACTGTGTGGCTTCACCCACAGGGGGAGATGTGGAGCATGTACGGGCTCCACCCCTTATAGGAAGAATAAGAGCAGCTGACCTGCGGGACCGCCTTCCGTAATGTACCAGTCGCAGGCAGGCAAAGTTGTAAACTGATTAAAACCACTGTTTACTTTGACTTGAGTCTCCGAGTGAATTGATGGTCGCATCAATTTAATCAGCTTAGAGAACTACTATGGAGTCAGCCCTCAAACCTGACAGACTGGAATTCGATCCACAGGCCGCGGAGGCGAAATAAACTTTTTCACATTGGCTTTGGTGTTTCAAGGCCTACCCGGCCGCGTCGTCGAAATCATCCATCACGGACGAACAGAGATTGAGTCTTCTCCACACCGGGGTGAGCCATCGCATTTCTGCCCAACTCGACGAAGTCACCTCCTATACTGAGGCCCTCGCGACACTCGAATGCATCTATGTGCGGCCCGTGAATGAAGTCTATGTGCGACATATCTTCACTACTCGCCGCCAGCGCCCCGGGGAGTCGCTAGATGACTATCTGCACGACCTCAAAGCCCTCGCGCACGACTGTAACTATCAGGCCGTTACAGCCACTCAGCACATGGAACTCGCCGTCCGATCGAACTATATGAGGCAGCGCCTGCTCAAAAAAGGGGCCCAAATACCTGGAGGACACGGTAAAACTGGCGAACTCGCTTTTCAGAGTCTCACTGCGTTCCCAGCCGATTACGTGACCCCCTCGTAGGCCTCCGACCAGAGACTACCCCAGGCCTGCGCCGCGCGGCCGCCCGCCCACCACGGGGGCTATCTGCCATTTTTGCAGCCAGCCCGAACACACCCGGCAATAATGCCCGGCCCGCAACGTGAACTGCAGCAGCTGCGGGCGAAAAGGACACTTCGCAAAGGTCTGCCTGGCCAAGCCCAAACACTCGAACTCGAACGCACAAACTCGATTCACCCACTCTCGGGCCCGCAGACCCCGTAATGTGGCAGCGTGTCTGCCGACCCCGACTCTGCAGAACACGTGCGACTCACGGGGGCCGCCATCTTGGCAATCCTCCCCCACGTGCGACCCATGGGGGACGCCATCTTGGGCGCCATCTTCCTCACCGCCCACCATGTGGGCAACCATCTTGGGTGCCATCCCCCTGCCACGTGCGATCAACGGGGGCCGCCATCTTGGTCATCACCCGCTACGCCGCTCGACGCATACGATCTGCACGGACAGTCATCGCGGGGCCGCCCCAGCACCTCCGACCATGCCGACGACTATCCCCAACTCAGTGCAGTCACCTTGGACCAGTCAAGAACCAAGCAGCTCAAGAGCTCCATGATGGCCATCCGGGTTAACGAATACGAGACACCTTGCCTGTTCGACTCCTGGAGAACCGAGAGCTTTGTCCTCCCGGATCTGGTAAGAAGCCGTTCGCTCCCGATATTCCCGACGCAACAAACAATCTCCCTCGCCTCTGGGTCGCACTCCGTACAAATCTAAGGGCGCACTACTGCAACCTTAACGATACAGGGCGCCGAGTATACCAATTTTCAATTGTACGTGCTCCCAGACCTCTGCGCCCCTCTCCTCTTAGGACTCGATTTTCAGTGCAATCTCAGGAGCCTAACTCTTAGTTTTGGCAGACCCCTGCCCCCCTCACTATATGCAGCCTCGCAACCCTAAAAATCGACCCCCCCCTCCCCTCTTCGCTAACCTCACCGCGGACTGCAAGCCAGTAGCCACTCAAAGCAGGAGGTATAGTCTGCAGGACAGGGCATTTATTAGATCCGAGGTCCGGCGTCTCTTGCGAGAAGGAGTCAAAGAAGCCAGCAATAGCCCCTGGAGAGCTCAGGTGGTGGTCGTCAAGACCGGGGCAAAGTTCCGGATGGTAGTTGATTACAGTCAGACCATTAACCGGTTTATGCACCTTGATGCATACCTCCTTCCCTGGATTGCAGACATGGTGAATCAGATCGCGCACTACCGCATGTTCTCCATGGTGGATCTAAAGTCTGCATACCACCAGCTCCCAATCTGCCCGGAGGACCGCCACTACACGGCGTTTGAGGCAGACGGCCGACTCTTTCATTTCTTCCGGGTCCCCTTTGGCGTCACAAACGGGGGTTCGGTGTTCCAACGAGCGATGGACCGAATGGTGGACCAGTACGAGCTGCGGGCCACGTTTCCATACTTGGACAACGTCACCATCTGCGGCCATGATCAGCAGGACCATGACGCCAACCTCCATCGATTTCTCCAAACCGCCCAAAAACTTAACCTCACTTGCAACAAGGAGAAATGCGTTTTCCGCACTACTAGGCTAGCCATCCTCAGCTATGTCGTGGAAAACGGGGTCCTGGGGCCCGACCCTGACCGTATGCGCCCCCTCCTACAACTCCCCCTCCCTCACTGTCCCAAGGCCCTCGAGAGGTGCCTTGGAATTTTTTCCTATTACGCCCAGTGGGTCCCCCAGTATGCGGACAAAGCCCGCCTACTACTTAAAGCCACCCTTTTCCCACTGTCAGCCGAGGCTCGCCAGGCCTTCAACTGCATCAAGGCGGACATCGCCAAAGCCACCATGAGTGCGGTGGATGAGTCTGTCCCTTTCCAGGTGGAGAGTGACACTTCAGAGGTCGCTCTCGCCGCCACACTGAACCAAGCAGGCAGGCCGGTATCGTTTTTTTCACGTACCCTCACCACCTCTGAACTTCGACACTCCTCGGTCAAAAAGGAAGCTCAAGCCATCGTGGAAGCCGTGTGGCACTGGAGGCACTACCTCACTGGTAGGAAGTTTACTCTCATTACTGACCAAAGATCGGTTGCCTTAAGTTTGATAATTTGCAGCGGGGCAAGATCAAAAAAGATAAGATTTTGAGGTGGAGGATCGAAAGCTCCACCTATAATTACGATATAGTATATCGTCCTGGGAAGCTGAACGAGCCCCCAGATGCCCTATCCCGCGGCACATGCGCCGGCGCGCAAGACGACCAACTATAGGCTATGCACGACGACCTCTGCCACCCGGGGGTCACCTGGCTCTCCCGTTACATCAAGGCCCGCAACCTGCCCTTCTCCACCGAGGAGGTCAAAGCTGTAACCAAGAATTGCCGAATCTGTGCGGAGTGTAAACCGCACTTCTATCAACCAGATAAGGCCCAACTGGTAAAGGCTTCCCGGCCCTTTGAACGCCTCAGTATTGATTTCAAAGGGCCCCTCCCCTCAAATAATCGCAATACCTATTTCCTTAACATTATAGACGAGTTCTCCCGTTTGCCATCCCATGCCCCGACATGGCCACCCCCACCGTCATCAGAGCCCTGCACAGCGTCTTGACACTGTTTGATTTCCCCAATTATGTCCACAGTGACAGGGGCTCGTCCTTCATGAGCGACGAGCTGCGTCAGTACCTGCTCAGTAAGAGCATCGCCTCGAGCAGGACTACCAGTTACAACTCCAGGGGTAACGGGCAGGTGGAGAGGGAAAATGCGACGGTCTGGAAGACCGTCCTACTGACCCTACGGTCCAGGAATCTCCCGGTTTCCCACTGGCAGGAGGTCCTCCCCGATGTGTTCCACTCTATTAGGTCCCTCCTTTGCACGGCCACAAACCAGACTCCTCATGACCGCTTGTTTATCTTCTCTAGGGGAACTACCACAGGGGCCTCGCTTCCGTCCTGGCTGAGGACACCAGGCCCTGTCCTCTTTCGGAAAAACGTTCGGACCCATAAGACCGACCCCCTGGTAGAGAGGGTCCAGCTCTTGCACTCGAACCCGCATTATGCATACGTAGAACACCCCGACGGCCGGCAGGATACTGTCTCCCTCCGAGACCTGGCGCCCGCAGGCTCTTCCACCACTACCACTATTGTACCCCCCACACTATACCCCGCCCAACCCCCCCCCGTGTCCGCGCCCCCGCACCTATTTGGTTTCCGCGCTCCCTTCCACCCGGCACACCAGTCTGCAGGAACAAAGCTCTGGAAGAACCGCCCCCGGAGTCCACCACCGGGCCCGCACCGAACACACTTCCACAGCCATCTGAAATGGCTGAGACACCAGTGCTTCGTCGGTCACAACGTACGATCCGGGCGCCGGACCGACTGAATTTGTGAACCCGTCACCCCCGCCGGACTTAAGTTTTTTTACAGGGGGTGAATGTATAAGCACTGTAATTCACCAGTGTACTTTGTTGCATTATGCCATGCCATTAATTCTGTGGGCTCCATCTATGGGTCACTGTGTGGCTTCACCCACAGGGGGAGATGTGGAGCATGTACGGGCTCCGTCCATGGCTCAGCCCCTTTTAGGAAGTATAAGAGCAGCTGACCTGCGGGACCGCCTTCCGTAATGTACCAGTCGCAGGCAGGCAACGTTGTAAGCTGATTAAAACCACTGTTTACTTCGACTTGAGTCTCCGAGTGAATTGATGGTCACATCAACCCCTGCCTGATTTTTCAGTTCCATTTAGTGCACTTGGGGGTGGGGTGTAAAACGGGTAACTAGTCTGCAAACGCTGCACCACTCTTGCTGAAAATGCAAGTCTGACCCATTAATTCCAGTTTGAATATTTGAAATTATATTGTAATTGACAATGTTGTGTTGAATCATTTTATTATAACTCTAAATATATAAAAAGCTGATTTTAAAAGATGTTTCTAACTTCAGCTGCAGTTGCGTGGAATTTTTCTCCAAAAGTAGCAATTGACTAACTCATGGAGGTAACTATCCACAAGATGTGTGCAATGCTTGTTAAATTAAGATTCTCTGGTGATGTTGAGCAATCCTTACTACATAAAGACTGGTGATGTCAGTCTGAGGTATTCTGCAGAGTCATTCAGTTACCAAGAGTTTTGAGACCATGGCCTCAGTGGCATTGCATTGGTACTATCCTCACAACATGTTTGTGTTTGAGCAGGCTTTGGATTTAAACACTCCAAATCCAGATTACACTACTTTTTCAAAATTCCTACTTACTATGCAAGATGGGATAAGTAGGCCTCCTTGGGTGTGACCCATTTGATGCAAGGATTTCCAGTATTATTATCAGTAATCTGGTTTTTGAGTGGATCTTCTGGAAATATTTTTACAATGTAAGTTCGGGCACACCCGACCCAATGAGATATTGTGCGAGAAGATGTCAGGCCGCATCCTGACGCCATCTTGCATTTGAGCAATATTATAGTCGGTGACAGTTGAAGCAGCAGTCGATTTAACAAACTTTTATGCTGCCCATGTAAACCCAGCAGATGAAGTATCTGTTTTCTTGATTATGTCATCCAAGGGCAGGATAAAAAGGGTCTGGAACATTGCCATTGTGAGTAGTGAGGAGTTTAGGAGATAGGTTGCTGCTGGTAACTTGACAATTTTAGCTCTGTTTTTGGCTTCAGTCTTTGCATTCAGCCTTCATTTCAGGGCTGATTGGTGTCTCCAAGATTCCTGGAGGATTTATGCTGTGTGAATTCTTTAGGTCACATCAGAGCATTCGGTTTCTCTGATAATGCGGATTGTTTACTCCATTGATGGAGCGGACCTGCGCGGGACACTGCTACAGGGGCGAGGGTAAAAGCAGCGCCAGGCTCGGGGCTGAGCAGAGAAGAATGGACCTGCGTGGGACACTGCTGCTTGTAGGACAGCGGCTTGTCTGTTTGTTTCTTTCAAAAATTGAAAAAAACCCGGTAAAGTCACGTCACGGTAGACTGTGACCTGATTGGCTGAAAGGCACACTCAGCTAAATTTGAATATTTGTGGAGTTACTAGTTTTAATTTGATTAAAATTACTATTTTTAAGTTGATTTGAATTACTATTTTTTAAAATTTGACTTGGATTATTATTTTTAAATTGATTTGAATTGCTATTTAAAAAATTTTTAAATCTCACTTCAATAACTATTTTGGGTTGATTTTAAATTACTAATTTTAAGTTGATTTAAATAACTTTTTAAATTTTAATTAAATAACTATTTAATTTGTTGTCAGATCAAGCAAGATAAATACTCGGGGATGAAGCTAATTAAATAGTATACAGGAGATTGGACATAATCCGACACAAAAACATCTTTCTAAAGTTTAATTTCAGAAGTTTTAATTTAAACGAATGATTCATGGCAGGACAGCTCCAAGGTATGGTCTGTTCCCCTTGCTCTATGTGGCAGGCTGGGGACAGTTCCAGTCCCCAGGGTCAGCATGTGTGCATTAAGTGTCTCCAGTTACAGCTCCTGGAAGCTCGAGTTTCAGAGCTGGAGCGGTGGCTGGAAACACTGTGGAGCATCCGCGAGTCGGCAAGCATCGTGGATAGCACGTAAAGAGAGGTGGTCACACCGCAGGCTCAGACTTCGCAGGTAGGGAGGGAATGGGTGACCACCTAATAGAGCAAGAGAGCGAGGCAGGTAGTGCAGGAATCTCCTGTGGCCATTCAACTGCAGAACAGATATACTGCTTTGGATACTGTTGAGGGGAATGGCCTCTCAGGGGAAAACAGAAAAAGCCAAATTCGTGGCACTACGGTTGGTTCTGCTGCAGAGCGGAGGGGTGATAAGTGTGACAGCGCAATAGTTATAGGGGATTCAATTGTAAGGGGAATATACAGGCTTTTCTGTGGCCGCAAAAGAGACTCCAGGATGGAATGTTGCCTCCCTGGTGCTAGGGTCAAGGATGTATCGGAGCGGGTACAGGACATTCTGGAAGGGTGGGTGAACAGCCAGTGGTCGTGGTACACATCGGTACAAACGACATAGGTAAAAAAAGGGATGAGGTCCTAAAAGCAGAACACAGGGAGCTAGGAAGGAAGTTAAGAAATCGGACCTTGAAGGTAGTGATCTCAGGATTGCTATCGGTGCCACCTGCAATTCAGAGTAGAAATTACAGGATATATAGGATGAATACGTGGCTGAAGAGATGGTGTCGGGGGAGGGTTTCAGATTCCTGGGGCATTGGGACCAGTTTTGGGGGAGGTGGGACCTGTACAAACTGGATGGGTTACACCTGGGCAGGACTGGAACTGATGTCCTAGGGGGGCTATTTGCTAGAGCAGTTGGGGAGTGTTTAAACTAATGTGGAAGAGGGTTGGGAACCGATGGAGGAAGTCGGAAGGTAGGAAAACAGGGACAGAAACAAAAGGCAGTAAGGGGGAAAGTGTAAGGCAGAGAAGCCATAGTCAAAAATCAAAAAGGGCGACAGTACAAGGTACAGTGACTGAGGGGAGCTCAGTGAATAGGCCCAGTAATACTAAAAGGAATAAAACGGGAAGTAAAAACATAAATGGAAAGCGACACAGCAAGTTGTTACATGAAGATATGGGTTCAACGACAAGGGAAATTAGGAGAAACATTAAGAGGAAAAATAACTTAGGAGAAGTTACTGATCAAGTTGTTAAGATTCAAAACAGAGGTATAAAAGCCAACATATAAGTGTACTTTACCTGAATGCTCAGAATAAGGTAAATGAGTTGATGGCGCAAATCATCGTGAATAACTGTGATTTTGTGGCCATTACTGAAACATGGTTAAAAGATGGTCACGACTGGGTGTTAAATATCCAAGGGTATCAAACTATTCAGAAGGACAGAGTGGATGGTAAGGGAGGTGGTGTAGCTCTGTTATTTAAAGATGACATCCGGGCAATAGTAAGTGATGACATTGGTGTTATGGAGGATAAGGTTGAATCCATTTGGGTGCAAATCAGGAATAGTAAGGCGAAAAAGTAACTGATAGGAGTAGTCTATAGGCCACCAAATAGTAACATTATGGTGGGGCAGGCAATAAACAAAGAAATAACTGATGCAAGTAGAAATGGTACAGCAGTTATCATGGGGGATTTTAATCTACATGTCGATTGGTTTAACCAGGCCGGTCAAGGCAGCCTCGAGGAGGAGTTTATAGAATGTATCCACGACAGTTTCCTGGAACAGTATGTAATGGAACCTACGAGGGAACAAGCGATCCTAGATCTGGTCCTGTTTAATGAGACAGGATTGATTAATGATCTCATAGTTAGGGATCCTCTTGGAAGGAGCGATCACAATATGGTGGAATTTAAAATACAGATGGAGGGTGAGAAGGTAAAACAGACACTAGTGTTTTGTGCTTAAACAAAGGAGATTATGATGGGATGAGAAAAGAGCTAGCTAAGGTAGACTGGGAGCAAAGACCTTATGGTGAAATAGTTGAGGAACAGTGGAGAACCTGCCAAGCGATTTTTCACAGTGCTCAGCAAAGGTTTATACCAACAAAAAGGAAGGACAGTAGAAAAAGGGAAAATCAATCGTGGATATCTAAGGAAATAAGGGAGAGTGTCAAATTGAAGGAAAAAGAATACAAAGTGGCAAAGATTAGTGAGAGACTAGAGGACTGGGAAATCTTTAGGGAGCAACAGAAAGCTACTATAAAAGCTAGCAAGAAGAGTAAGATAGATTATGAGAGTAAACGTGCTCAGAATATAAAAACAGATAGTAAAGGTTTCTACAAATATATAAAACAAAAAAGAGTGTCTCATGTAAATATTGGTCCTTTAGAGGATGAGAAGGGAGATTTAATAACGGGAGATGAGGAAATGGCTGAGGAACTGAACAAGATTTTTGAGTCGGCCTTCACGGTGGAAGACACAAATAACATGCCAGTGACTGATGGAACTGAGGCTATGACAGGTGAGGACCTTGAGATGATTGTTATCACTAAGGAGGTAGTGATGGGCAAGTTAATGGGGCTATAGGTAGACAAGTCTCCTGGCCCTGACGGAATGGGTTCTGGTGTTCGGGCTGGAAAGTGGAGCTGAGTCCACAAAAGATCAGCCATGATCTCATTGAATGGCGGAGTAGGCTTGAGGGGCCAGATGGCCTACTCCTGCTTCTTTCTTATGATGGGACCTCCTCTGAGGAGGAAGATTGGGGCAGAAGGAAAAGGTCAGGTGCCTGCAGGCAGCATCCACCTGTGGGAAGAGAGGCAGAAGGGCCAAAGTTCCAGTAGGGAATGCAAGGAGGAAGTGGCTGCAGAAGACACCACTATTAAAATACATGAATAGGATGGGAATAGAGGGATGTGGACCCCGGAAGTATAGAAGGTTTTAGTTTAGGCGGGCGGCGCAGGCTTGGAGGGCCGAAGGGCTTGTTCCTGTGCTGTACTTTTTCTTTGTCTGTACACTCTGCAAGCAGAATAAATAACAATGTTCCAGCTGCCTCAAAATGTCAGAGGTGCATTGCCGAAGTAGGACCCAAGGAGACTGTAACCTCTATGTCAGATGATTGGGCTGGAGATCACCTCCAACTGTGTGGTTGACCACTGCATGTCAGTGGTTCTAAATGTCACAATAGCTCCCATCTTCAATGCCTCTAGCTCTTTCTGAGGGTCTGTCCAGGATCTACATGGTGTGTCCCAATCTGCTGCCCACAATCACTAGCGCTCTTTTCAGGCGGATCATGAGCACTGAGCAAGCCAGAGGTTTGTTGTGATTTCAGGGTTCCACTGCATCGAGGGTGTCATAGACGACACTCGTGTGAACATCTAGGCATCAACGGCTGAGTCGGATGCCTTTGTGAACAGGAAGGACTTCCATGCCATGAATATGCATCTAGTTTGTGACCAGAAGAGGCAGATGCTTCAGGTCCACACAAAGTACTCGAACATCTCCCATGATACTTAAATCCTCTCAAGCAGCAAGGCTGTTGTCACCCTAGCTTTGCTGGGTGGATGGCTTCTGGGTGACTAGGACTGTCCACTGAAAAAGTGGCTTATGACACCTCTCTGTCACCCAACGACAGAAGTGGAGGAGAGGTATAATAGAAGTCATGCCTCCCAAAGGGCGGTGATAGAGAGGACAATTGGCTGTCATCTTCCAGCTGATGGAACTTGAGCAGCTGCCTGGGAGGGTGCTACCAGCGCCACGCTTGGTCACCGTGGCCTCATCTGATGTCATCCTGACAGCAGTCCACAGAGATTTGTTGAAGCTCATCTGCCAGTGTGCGGTCAGTTTGGACCTTCTTGCTTTCCATTGATGGACAGACACCTAGCAGAGACTGGGTGCCTCATCTATTCTCACATTGGCAATGACTCCTGAGGTCATTGCTTGTGTGAGGCATTCAGATCTGAGCATGGACCCTGGGAATCTGATTTTGTTCCCGAAGCTGTGTTTCCATAAGAGTCACCACAATGGAGGAGGCTGTGTGCTCGGTACTCAGGGCCAACACAGTCCTCAAACTCTGCCTAGAATCCTCCATGGCATACAGTCTGCACCAGATTTTCCTGGGCATCCCCTCCAAGGTGCTTGCATCTGGGCTAGTGCTTGGTTCGGAGAGAGGGTGTGAAACAGGTGCATCTGATGGGCACTCGTCCTCCGCTGTCAAGGGTGGCTCCTCGAGGTCCAGGACTTATCTGGAGGCTAGATAATCTGGGAGAGGAGAACATGTCCATTGTATCATTGGATGAGTCAACACTACAATCATTGCACTCTGACACTCTTGCGCCCATGCATTGCACCTTTACCTTCACCGATGACCCCTGCCTCTCCACGACCGGTGGACCGAGCTGCGCGGTGGCACTCCAGCTCCAGGATATCCATCTCTTAATGAGAGAGGATCGTTAAGTTTGGGGTGGCACCGTCCATCCTTGTCCACTTGATCAAGTTATGGCTTCTCTTCTGCAAGGACAGAGCAACATTCGTTCGTCCACCCTCTTGCCAACAGCTTGCAGGACATGTCAGATTTGTGGCCCTCACCTCTCCATGCAGTCAGGCCAACTGGCCAAACTCTCCGCATTGGATGGTACAGGTGTCAGTGCCAGTTGGCATTCAACTCTTACACCCCTGAGTGACATGGGGAAATGACCAGTCATCAACAGCATTCCATGCCAAATTGGTACTCATTCTTGCTGACCACAGTCAATCATTAAAACTTTTGTGGCTCTTGATCCATGTGTCCAGACCACATCAGGGCAAGAAATTTGGAATGCATCTCTGCTTGGGCGTCCTTGGTCAGGTGCTGTGGCCTCCTCCTGCCATCCTGTGGCATCAAAATGTCCCATGTGGAACTGACCTCCACCAGTACTCCAAAACGTTTATCTGAAAAACTGGGGGCAGAGTATTCACTGGTCTTGCCCTCCAGCCTGCGGTGCCCACCAGGTGCTGAGGGCATGACTGCTGATAAGGGTACGGTCAGTAATTCTTTTCTGGATAGCTCCCTGGGGCTCCTCCTTCAGGGAGCTTGCGACTTTTAAAAATCCTCAGTGGGTTACCATTGGACCCAGGGCTCGACCAGCTCCCGCACAAATTTCCCAACCACTCGAGGGACGCATTTCATGTTGGACAGGCCTTAAGTGGCCAACCAGCATGAAATCTTGTCGCAAATGAGATGCCGGCCGGGAGCGGTTTCCAAATTGCTTCTGGGCCCCCTGACCCAGCACGCCCGACAGCTGTAACATTCAGTCTATGAACTTGGTAGCAAAACTCTTGTTCATAACGGAATTAATAACTCAGTTTTGAATTAATTTTCATCACAGCTCTGAACTTGGGTCTGACAAATAAAGCAACTCTACACCCAATGAACGTAATGCTGCAGCAAAGGGTTTTAAAAATGTTGGAGTGAATATATAATTCAACTAAATGCATGCAGTGACAAATATTGAGAAAGGTGTTTCCTGAATATATCAAATTTTACCTGGCAGGGCAATGATAACTGGGGTGTCATTTTTTGATTTTTCAGCAGCCAGTGCACGTAGTTTCAAATTACTTTTTCTCAAAAAATAAAAGTCTTCCTGCGCTAGGGTCAAAATCATGATTAGTCAGTTGAAAAGTGTTAAATATTGAATACATACGTGCAATCTGTTTACAGATAGCCAAACATGGGGGCTGGTTTAGCACACTGGGCTAAATTTCTGGCTTTTAAAGCAGACCAAGGCAGGCCAGCAGCATGGTTCAATTCCCGTACCAGCCTCCCCGCACAGGCACCGGAATGTGGCGACTAGGGGCTTTTCACAGTAACTTCATTGAAGTCTACTCGTGACAATAAGAGATTTTCAATTTTTTTCATGCAGAGATTGTTGAGCAATACAAAACATATGTATGGGCATGCCCCTATCCTACTGGATGTTTTCCAGTTTTACAAATTACTGTAAAGGATTGCAGCTAGCTTGTGAAATTATTTATTCTAAATAAATGACAAAGATGGGAAACGTAGAAATTTGGTTTTAATTTCCTAGGATGTGTTGAGCTAAGGAAAGTCCCTGGTTAGCTAGCTTTTAAAAAGTTCTGTCATGGGCAACAAAATGCACGTATGGTCAGTTAAACGAAGGACAAACTAAGCCTCTCTGTATAGTAAAGGAAATTAGTGCGGGCGAGAAAAATGTGATGTGTATCTATACAACTGTTTATAAATATGGGAAATGCCAATAAAAAGATTTTTTAAAAAAAAGTTCTGTCATGGGATATGTACATTGCTGGGAAGCCAGTATTTGCTGCCCATCCCTAATTGCCCGAACTTAATGGCCAGCGAACACCATTTCAGAGGGTAGTTAAGAGTCAACCACATTTGAGGATGAAGTCCTCTCATACATGGGGTTCCCATTGCAGGTACCTCTCAAACGGCAAAATCACAAAAAGTGATCGATTTACTATGGGTGTTAATTAGATAAATTCACAAGTAATGCGCCGAGTGAACTTAACTTCCCTCCTGAGCAAGGATGAGTCTTCTATAATTTATGGTGCTGCATAGGGTCCACATGACTCCGTCCCGGATGAGTGAGTTTTTCCCGGAAGTAATGGACTGGTGTGAGAGGTGTGGGAGGGGGTCCAGCGAACCATGGCCATATGTTTTGGGTGTGTGAGGAGTTGTGAGAACCTTTGGGAGGCGGTGTTTAGGAACCTATCGAGGATGGTAGGGTTTGAGATGAAGCCAGACCATATGATGGCGATTTGGGGGTGTCAGAGGTGCAGGAGCTGCTGGAGGGGAAGGGGCTGATGTTATGGCCTTGCCACTATGATTGCCCGGCGACGGATACTTTTGAAATGGAGGTCAGCTATGCCACTGGGGGTCGCGGCATGGTTGGGAGACTTGCATGAGTTTTTCAGGTAGGAAAAAGTCAAATTTGCACTACGGAGGTTGGAGGAGGGCTTTGAGGTACAGTGAAGGCTGTTCATAACTTTATTTGAGGAGCTGTTTGTTGAGGGGGGAAGTAAATGGGGGAAAATGTACAAACTGTATACTCTGTTGGATGTTAAAGTTCGGTTACTATGTTGAACATATTTGGAATATAATACCTTGTAAAAAAAAAAACCGATTTGAGTTCAGGCCATCCTAAAATTCGACATGTGTAAAGGATTAAAGACAATAAAAACTTGGATAAATTTCAAATATCCTAAAATCGAGATGTATAAAGGATTAAAGACAATAAAACCCTGTTTTTAATATATTTAAGGGAAATTTACTGCAAAATTGTTCTTGTTTTATTGCTTTATTAAACAATGAAAAATTTGCTACACTTACAGTTCTGTACTTGATTCTGTACTTGAGAGTTGAGATGGAGTTGAAGTGGCTGAGGATTTTGTAAAGTTTTCGGTAAAGGACAACAGCTGTGTCGATCACTGCAAAAGGCAATGATTTTTTTCCAAGTTTGAAAAAAGAGACACCATTTGGAGTATTGTGAGCAGTTTTGTGCCCCGTATCTAAGGAAGGATGTGGTGGCCTTGGAAAGGGTCCAGAGGAGGTTCACAAGAATGATCCCTGGAATGAAGAGCTTGTCGTATGAGGAACGGTTGAGGACTCTGGGTCTGTACCCTTTGGAGTTTAGAAGGATGAGGGGGATCTTATTGAAACTTACAGGATACTGCGAGGCCTGGATAGAGTGGACATGGAGAGGATGTTTCCACTTGTTGGAAAAACTAGAACCAGAGGGCACAGTCTCAGACTAAAGGGACGATCCTTTAAAACAGAGGCGAGGAGGAATTTGTTTAGCCAGAGGGAGGTAAATCTGTGGAAGTCTTTGCGGCAAAAAGCTGTGGAGGCCAAATCACTGAGTGTCTTTAAGACAGAGGTAGATAGGTTCTTGATTAATAAGGGGATCAAGGGTTCTGGGGAGAAGGTAGGAGAATGGGGATAAGAAAAATGTCAGCTGTGAGTGAATGACGGAGCAGACTTGATGGGCCGAGTGGCCTAATTCTGCTCCTATATCTTATGGTCTTAAGAGCAATGGCAGACGATGCACATGCGGTGTGCTTTCTACTGCAGTTGTCGTTGTCCTTTTAAAAATCTTCATTTAGGCTGGTCATTCCTCCTTTCGGTATATTCTAAAGTTGGCTTCTATATTTCTGTTTAAAATCACGGTTAAGTGAACATTTGGGCCTGCAATGAGCCATCTGGGGTACATCTACTTTGAACGGATAAGTGAATTCTTGAAAGAGGAAGTCGTGAATGGCAGGACATTATTTTAAAAGTAGTGTTCTGAATTGTATTAGCACACAATTATAATTCAAGTACTGAAGATGAGGAAATATTAAGTACTGAAATAAATTGTGGAAAAGCGACACAGTTATTCAATGATAAAATTGTAGAAGGTTAGCACAATGGTTCTCAACTGGGGGTCGGCAAAAGGGTTTTCAGACGTTTGCCAAATGAGACTCAACACCGGACGTGTGTATCCAACGTCCAGACTGCTTTAAAATTCATAGAATCCCTGTGCAGAAGGAGGCCCATCAAGTCAGCACTGAACCTCTGAAAGAGCACCCTACCTAGTCCCATTCCCCCACCCTATCCTGTAACCCTACCAAATCTGCACATCTTTGGACTGTGGGAGGAAATCAGAGCACCTGGAGGAAACCCACCCAGACACTGGGAGAACATGCAAACTCCACACGGACAGTCACCCAAGGCCAGAATCGAACCTGGGTCCCTGGTGCTGTGAGAGAGCAGTGCTAACCACTGTGCCGCCATGCAGACTATATTTGCTGAGATAAGATGTACCCACAGATTATGGCCAACACTATTGTATATATTTAAATTGTTTGTTACAAAATAAATAAAGTGAGAGTCAATATGAATTCTTTACTGTTGTTGGTTTTTGATTCATTGCTTTAGACAGCCTTTTTGGGTTCAAATTAAGACCATAAGAAATATGAATAGGAGGAGGCTATTCGGCCCCTCGAGCCTGCTCTGCCATTCATGGCTGATCCAACATTCCTAACACCACTTTCCTATCCTTTCCCCTTAATCTTTGATTCCCATGCTGATCAAAAATCTATCTATCTCAGCCTTAAATATACACAAAGACTCTTCCCCCATAGCTCTCTGTGGCAAGGATTTCCAAAGACTCCAAACGCTCTGAGAGAAGAAATTCCTCCCCATTTCATTCTTACTGGCATCTCTTTATTCTGAGACTATTCCATCTACCCCTAGCCTCTCCCATTCTGGGAAAAGTCCTCTCAGCATTTACCCTGTCAAGTCCCTTAAGAATCCTATATAAGATCACCTCTCATTCTTCAATTCTAATGAGCAGCGTCTCAACCTGTTTAACCTTCGCTCATAAGCTGATCCTTTCATACCAGGATCATCCTAGCGAACCTTCTCTGAACAGCCTCCAATTAAATAATATCTTTCCTTAAATAAGGGGACCAAAACTGCTCTCAGTACTACAGATATGGGGCTGGATTCTCCGTTTCAATGGCTAAGTGCCGGCTGAAACGGAAGATTCACTGGCGTTTTATGATGCCAAAATCGGCGGTGAACCCTCACAGATTCCACGATTAGTAAGGGCCTAGCAGCGGCGCCGGGTGAAACACCCGCTCCCGTGCCTAAAGCAGCCGGGGAATGGCCACATCCCTGGCCGCGGATGCGTACGGCGATGACCTGCAGTGGTCGCGCTGTACAACATGGCGCCGGCCATGTGCGGACCCGACCACGCCATCAGTGACCCCAGAGGCCACCCCCTAGCCCCCCCACCCCTCTCCGGCCATTGGCATGGATCCCGGCCGAGTGTGACGACGCTGGACACAGTCTATAGCCGCCACGCCGGGTTCCCGACCATTCAGACCACATGTCAACCTTGCGGCCGTGAACTCTATCCATCGCGGGCGGAGCATCGCGGGAGGGCCTGCTATTGCAACGGTGTGTGGCGCGCAACTCATTATGCCACATCCAAGGGGGTGGAACATGGCGCCGGCCCCGATTTGGGCATTGGAATGGATTCTCTGCCTGATCGGTGATTATGATATCGGCGGCGGGCAACGCTGTATCCCGTCCTATTCTCACCAATAACTTGTACAGTTGCAGCAATTCCTCCCTACTCTTATACACCAACCCTTTTGAAATAAGGGCAGACATTCCATTAGCCTTCCTAATTATCTGTTGCACCTGTGTGCTAGCTTTCTGTGCACAAGTACCCCCAAGTCCCTTTGTGTTGGCAGCATTCTGCAATTTTTCTGTATTTAACTTATACTCCGTTCTTTTGTTCTCCCTTCCAAAATTGACATTCACATTTCCCCCCCATTATACTCCATTTGTCAACTTTTTGCCCACTTAATTAACCTACCACTATCTCTTTGCAAACTTTTGTATCCCTCTCGCATCGTGCCTTTCCAGCCTCATATGTGGAGTACTGAGAGCCTGAAAAATTGGCTCCAATACATTTGCTTCTTTCCTCCAAGTCATTGATACATATTGTAAACAGTTGCAGTCCCAGCACTGATCCCTGTGGAATCTCACCGTTATGAATCACCAACCTGAAAAAGAATCCTTTATGCCCACTCACTGTTTCCTGCTCATTAGCAAATTCTCTGTCCATGCTAATATACTATTCAGCTCCAAAACCATGGACTCTTATCTTCTGACTTAACCTTTTGTGTGGTTCCTTACTGAACGCTTTCTGGAAGTCCAAATACACACACATCTACTGGTTCCTCTCTATTCACTCTGGTTGAGACTTCCTCGAAAAACTCTAATATTTGACATGATTTCCCTTTAATGAAGCTCTGTTGACTCTGCTTGATTAGTGTGCATGCATGTCAATCCCTCAAACATTACTTGTGAAAAATCTGACCCCTCTGATTTCTGGCCTAGAAAATTGGGCTCAGATATTTGACTTATGCATGACTCCTCGGTATGCTAACAGTCACTTAGAAAAATTTGGATTAATTAGTTAAAGCCAGCACAAATTTGTTCCGGCCAATCGTTTTGAACGAACTTAATTGAGTTTCTGTGATCAGGTAACAGAGAAAGTTGATGAGGTGATTGATGTGGTGTATATGGACTTCCAGAAGGTGTTTGATAAATACCACTGTCGAATCTCCTAAATCAGCATGCATGAAACTGCAGGTAGAAAATGATGAACAAGGTTTAGTAATGGTACAATTACATTCTCCACTTCCCGAAGGGTCGCCCTCCCTGACCTGCAGCCAGTTCAGGGTTTTTATAGTAGCGAGGGCTCCCCTTGTTAAGGGTAAGCCCCACCCAGTTACTGGGAAAGTTGATATTCTGAGGAGGTCACGAAAAACTGGATCGTCCTTGTTCCTTGCCTCCATGGGGGTTATAACAACCACATTACAGACTTGTTAGCAAAGTTGAAGCCCATGGAATTAAGGAGAATAAACATTGACAGCATAGATATGAATTTGGCTGAATGACAGGAAATAGAGTTGTGGTGAACTGTTGTTTCCCGGACTGAAGGATGATATACAGTAAGTGCGCAAGTTGTTGCAATCATGAAAATTGTGACTTAAAGTGAAACAACTTCTCATAGGAATCAATGGTTTTTAAAATAAATTTAGAGTACCCAATCTTTTTTCCAATTAAGGGGCAAATTAGCACGGCCAATCCACCTACTCTGCACATCTTTTTGGGTTGTGGGGGTGAAACCCATGCCGACGCAGGAAGAATGTGCAAACTCCAGACAGTGATCCGGGGCTGGGATCAAGCCTGGGTCCTCGGTGCAGTGAGGCAGCAGTGCTAACCACTGCGCCACCGTGCCACTCTTTTAGGAATCAATGCTATAGCTGGGTTAGGTTCCTTTGGACCTTTTAAACCAGGGGTGGGCAAACTTTTCCGTGCAAGGGCCACATTCAGAAATTCACAATATTAAAGGGCCGCATAGTATATTAAGTAAAATAATTACTTCACCCGGTTATGATTCTGGGCGCCTCATATAGAACATAGAACAGTACAGCACAGAACAGGCCCTTCGGCCCTCGACGTTGTGCCGAGCAATGATCACCCTACTCAAGTCAACGTATCCACCCTATACCAGTAAGTAACCCAACAGCCTCCCCCCCCCCCCCCATTAACCTTAAAAAAAAATAATTAAAAGTTTTAAAAAAAAATTTGAAATTTGAAAACAAGTTGAAATACTGTGCAATATGTGTGCAGCACTGAGCATTCCTAACTGCAACAACTTCTAAAACACTGGATATAACAGAAAAAGTATATAATTTCAAATGAGATTACATAATCTCACCGAACAAGTTCTGTATAGACCAGGTTCTGTCTAATCCCAGAACTCTTGAAACTCGGCTCAACTTTTTGCTCGTCTTCCTTTCTCCCTTCTTCTCCTCTTCTCTCTCTCCCTTACCATATATCTAGTTGTCTCTCCTTTCCCACTCATGGATGTGTCTGTCTATCCTTTCACTCTGTCTCCCTTCTCTATCTTTCTATCCCCTTCCTCTGTCTGTATGGCCCTCTCCCTTCCGTGCGCTCTCTCACTCCTTTTCCACACTCTCTCTCTGTCCTTTCCCACTTTGTCTCCGTTGCAAGTATAAAATCAGCGGTCTTCATTAGTGTGTTTCTGTGAGAGATTTTCATTGAACTAATTTTAGATTCTGCCTCCATAGGCAGACTCGTGGCAGAGTCACATAGCTATGGCAAGTAAGTTAGTCATGCAGAACAGGAATACATTTCCAAATTCCAAAAATCCCCTTTTTCGTATTAAGAACAATAGAACCATTTCCTTTTCCCCAGAGAAGAAAAGACACATTTGCATTCACGACCCTATATGACTATGAGTTGTCCAGATTATCAACGATATACCCACTGTTCTCATGCATTGACAATTGTTGCCTTCTAGTCAGTCTCTACACATGCATAGTTTTCAAACCATGCAAGTCTCTTAATAGAATGCCTGCACATTGTCTTGGCTGTTCTTCTGAGTGATGTTCTTTGTCCGGATAGTGTCGTTTCTGTGGCCCTTGGTGACTTGGTCTTATATTTCAGTTGTTGGGGAGTCGTGGACCTCTGGGATTGACGGCATTTTGATACTTAGTACAGCTCGTGAGAGCCCTTCTCCCCGACCGGTTTCTTGCGATGAAAGAGCAGCTTTGCTCATTGTTCTGATATGCCTATATTTGCACTGGTATATTTGGTCGTTCACTTCCTGTTGGATGTGACAATTTCTCTGTGCCAAGTTTCCATGTGGGCTCACTCCTCATGAAAGCATTGGAGTTTTTCACCTTGACTCGTTCTGCTATGGTAATGGATTGGCAGTCTTGTCAATTTGGGTTTCTCTTGTTTCACCTTGATCTTTTCCCTCATGTCTATTACTACTTCTGGTTTGAATAGTTGTTTTGCTATTGGAACAGTAATTTGTATGTGCCGTGACATCAGTCTACTTCCATGCCTTCAGTTGGTGTGTTTCTCTACTTCAGGATTGCCTTTTATATGTCAGTGTTAGATTTGCACAATTTCATGATGAGTCCTTTGGTGAATTTCACTACCACCTCAGTTTTTCTCTTCGACTGGGGATAGTGAAAATATGTAATGCTGAATTCCTCAACCCTTTGTGAATCGTCTGAATTCTTCACTTGTGAACTGAGGGCCATTGTCATTCCCCATCACAATGAACAGAATTCCCCGCCCCCCTTCAATTTAGCTCCCCAGAGGGCACGCCCTGGCTCTGGTCCTTGACACAGGTTGGCACAGCTATTGTGATCTTGCCACCCTCGGTGGTAACCCCTCAACTATTTCCAGTCTTCCTAAATATTCAGTAAGGGGGGGGGGGGTCATGTGTGTAGGCTCTTTTAATAATATGTAAATCCAATAAAGTGTTGTTAAATGAGGTTCCTTTGTGGGGGAAGGGGGGTAGAGAGTCTCATTTCCCCACTCTCGTGAGATTTTGCACCCATGTTGCTGTTCTCGCTGACAGCCACTCGGGAGCAAAATTGCCCCCAATAGCTGGAACGTTGTGCTGACTGAAGTGGGCTTTCAGGCATTTTACTGTTTCTCCCACTGATCTAACACCTATTAGCCAGAATAATATCTAGAGTGACTAGATAACCAGTTCCTGCCAAAGTGAAAAGTCTACTCCCAGCTTAATCCATGGTCTGCGTGGGATGCTGTGCATCATTAATGACCCCTAGCTTGTTTAGCTTGGTACTCGTTGCACACACCACACTGACCAATGTGGCCTTTAATTTAATTGTTTATGTTTAGCTAATAAAACACATTTCTTGCCTTTCTCAGGGCTACAGTCAGCTGTCAAATTAGGCATATAATTTAGCAAATTAGTTAATAAGTCCAATAAATTGCCGTAAACCTTTCGTGTCTGTTGGTCGCTGCATTGCTGCTACAACTTGCTTCTCCGCAGATACTGGATTTGTCTAAACACTCAACTACTTCGAGATCGTATTCTCCTGGTTGACATCCCAACCCTGTAAACATATCTTTGTACTCTAGGGTTTGTTCTGCCATCAATGGTTTTGACACGCTGTGAATTGCTGTTGGCATGTTCGAGATTACTAATCCAAGCTTTAGACTTTCTTTAGCTGAAATGAATGGCTGTGGTATCCTATTTTATGATCTGGAACTCACCCTCCTTTCCCACTTTGTCTGTCTCTCTCTCTCTTTATTTGTCTCTACCCCCCTCTCTCTCCCGCTGTCTCTGTTCCTCTTTCTGCCCTTTCCCTGTGTGTGTGTGTGTGTGTGTGTGTGTGTGTGTGTGCGCATCTCTGTCTCTGTGCCTCTCTCTCTCCTTTCTGTCTGCCTGTTTCTCTCTCTCTTGCCTTTCCAATGCTGCTTCTGTAGTGCCTTTCTCTCTCTCTTTGCTCACTGTGTCTGTGCATGTTTCTTTCTCTTTTCCTCTGTCTGTCTGTGCCTCCCTTTCCTTTCTTTTTCTGTCTCTGTCCCTCTCTACTTCAACAACCTACGTACACAGGGCCCAATTTCAAAATTTTTCAATCACACAATATTCGGAAGCGTTGGTGAACTGTGAGGTGGATAGTGATAGATTTCAAGCATACATAGGGTGGTGGAATGGGCAGATGAAATTTAATGCAGACATGTGTGAAGTGATACGTTTTGGTAGGAGTGAGGTTTTGGAGAGTTATTTGGAGGGGGCACGAGTGGTTGACAGGTGTGGGTAAAGCAACTGGGTTTGCCTGAAAAAAAAATGGCCACCTTTTTACAGTCTGTGGTTGTACGAGCAATTGGGCCTCAGTGAACAGATGATTAAGCCATGCCTACTGACAGAAAAAAACAAACATTTAAAGGGACTTTGCAGTTGTCAAACTCATTTTGAGCTTGACGGCCACCATTGCTCTTTTGAACACGTGACTCCAGAATCTTGTCCCATAACTCTGACCCACAATTTGGGAATGTTGAGCTATATGAAGAGCTATTGAAATTTGCACATCCATGTCACAACATCACTGGAGCCCCTACAGACTCACAACTCTGCTTTCCTTTTGTAAAATAAAGTATGGTGAATTCCAATGAACGTCACAGCACCTACCCCTTGAATTATATTACCATATAAAATTTATTTTATTTTATTTGGTTTGGTCTATTGTCACATGTACCGAAGTACAGTGAAAAGTATTTCTCTGTGGCCGAGGGAATGTACATAGTACGTACATGTGGTGATATGATCTGCATACCTGTCTGCCATTGGGCCAGAACGTCGGCTTACCATTGGCCCTGGCCGGTCATGTGCCTCTCGATTGATTGGCCGAGAGGCTGAGTTAACCACGCCTCCATTAACGAGGTATAAATGGTCAGACGCCTGACGATCGCAGAGCTGTGTTCTAGTCTATTAAAGCCTGACTTTTGTAAAACACACGTCTCGCGTACAATTGATGGCACATTAGTACATAGTAGACAAAAAGAATAATCAACAGAGAACATTGGCAAATGGTACATTGACAAACAGTGATTGGTTACATTGCGGAAAAAGGGGCCAAACAAAGCAAATACATGAGCAGGAGAAGCATAGGGCATCCTGAATAGTGTTCTTACAAGGAACAGATCAGTCCGAGGGGGAGTCGTTGAGGAGTCTTCTAGCTGTGGGAAGAAGCTGTTCCTATGTCTGGATGTGCAGGTCTTCAG
Organism: Scyliorhinus canicula; assembly: GCF_902713615.1. Lineage (NCBI taxonomy): Eukaryota > Metazoa > Chordata > Chondrichthyes > Carcharhiniformes > Scyliorhinidae > Scyliorhinus > Scyliorhinus canicula. The sequence goes on from NC_052155.1 coordinate 115,266,197, forward strand.
ACTTCTGTACCTTCTGCCTGATGGAAGAGGCTGGAGACAGCATTATCAGAGACCCCTCCCTTGTGGGAGGGGCCTCTGATAAACTGTCTGCCTTCCTGAGGAAGCGGGAGGTGTATGCAGAATCAATGTGGGGGTGGCAAGCTTGTGATGCATTGGGCTGAGTTCACCACACTCTTCAGTTTCTTGTGATCTTGGACCGAGAAGTTGCCATACTAGGCTGTGATGCAGCCGGAGAGGATGCTCTCTATCGCACATCTGTAGAGGTTTGTGAGAGTCGATGCAGAAATGCCAAATTCCTTTACCTTCCGTAGGAAGTAGAGACGCTGTTAGGCTTTCTTGACTGTTTCATCAACATAAGTGGACCAGGACAGACTGTTCGTGATGGTGATCCCCAGGAACTTGCAGCTATCGACCATCTCCACTTCAGAGCCTTTGATGCAGACGGGAGTGTGTGTCGTGTTACACTTCCTGAAGTCGGTGATCGGTTCCTTGATCTTTCCGACATTTAGAGAGAGGTTGTTTTCGGTACACCATGCAACCAAGTGATTTATCTCCCTCCTGTAGTCTGATTCGTCGTTGTTTGAGATATGGCCCACCACGGTCATTTCATTCGCAAACTGATAGATTGAGTTGGAGTTAAATCTAGCTACACAGTCATGTGTGTATAGGGAGTACAGTCGAGGACTGAGCACACATCCTTGCGGGGCCCGGTGTTGAGGACTATTGTGGAGCAGGTGCAGTTGCCTTTCCTGACAGATTACGGTCTGTTGGTGAGGAAGTCAAGGATCCAGCTGCACAGGGAGGGGTGCTTTATTTCCTTTGTTCCTGTCATTGGCTATTGTATACTTTCTGTGTCTGAAACTACTCTTGTATGTTTTCTTCATTCATAAATTTAGCTCAACAGATGACAAGCACTAACTACTGAGGTTGTGGAAGTGGAACCCAAGCCTATTTTAATAACAGCTTTCTTGTTTGCACTCCCTAACCTAGAAACAATGAAAAAAAATCTTTCAACTTCCTACACTAAATAGTGCATCATGTTATCTTGCAAATCCCGCACCTCTTCCGTTCTAACTAAAGCCTTTGTGCTTAGTCAGAACCTTTTATCTTATATGACATGATGACATGACATGAACATTCAGCACTGAGTCATATAGTGAAAGACTGAAAGATGTAATTCTCACTATTATATTTTCTTCTAATGATTAATGAATGACTCTAAGATCTTCATTGTTTCATTATATGATACACCTAATTTCAGGTAGTTGGAAAAGCCACATGTCAGATCAGTGTATTTTTTTGCTAAGAATTCAGAATGATGCAACTAACAGCTGACTCAGTTCCTGTTTAAAACTGTTTTGTTGAATGAATGTGTGAGCCTTCAGTGACCTCGTTTAACTTGTTCTTGGTATTAAAAAGATACTCTACTAACTGAAAGGCGGTCTGTCTAACCACAGACCACAGTAAGAGATATAAAATAACTGAGAAGCAAAGTGAGTGATTTAATTAAAGATGATGAATTCACTAAAGCAGTAAATAAAAAGTTTAAATTATAAAGAAACTAAAATACGGTGTGTACCAATAGTCAGTTGATTAACCATTTTCTTCTTCTATTCACAGGTTAAACCACATTACTTAAAAGATGAAGCTACAATACAAGTATTGCAATTGATGGATGCTGAAAGGAAGTAATCAGGATGGAAGATGCTTTTCTTGTATTCTGTGGCCTTGCCAACAAAAATAATAGCCTGAAACTAAACGAAGTGTCTTTCATTGAAGAAATTTGTTTCACTGAGGGCGTAAATCTCCTTGTACATTTGGGATTTGTGCTTTGTTCTCTTGTTGGCCTTATTGTGATTAAGTGCAGGCGGAGTTTCATTACAACGTTTCAGATTGACAGTGGCTTGAGAGGCTGGATCCATTTTCCGTGTCACACCATTCGATGGATATTAGCATTCTTCTACATCTTTATATCTGCCTGTTGTTTAGGAGATGGCATTTTGTCACAATTGTACACAAAGTTTGATAGGCCATTTATTTATATACCAGATGCAGCACAACTAGTCTCTTGTCTTCTTTCAATCATCTACTATCATGCAGCTGAAAGTGCAAACGCGCCCATGTTTTTGGTGCTCTTTATCTTCCACTGGCCTGCTGCCTTTAGCATTAATGTATTTAAGATATATCAACTATATTCACAGAAGTTCATCGTCACTGATTTGAATTTTCTTCTTGTTTGTATCTTGATTTCAATCTATGGATTCTTTCTCATTCTGGAACTCAGCATATTTTTAAAAAAAGTAAGTTCCTAAATACAACTTAAAACAAAAATTGTAATACATTTTCAAATCTAGATTATTTGGGGAATTGTTTGAAGATGTTGTATTAAATTAAATTACTTTGGGCCATTACACCAGCACTCAGTGGGCATGGTTGTAGGTGTGTTCATATTAAATCCTGCTTCAACTTGGGTTAGTAAGAATGGACGTTTTGGAACAACTGGCTCATTTACAGGAACAATGTAAGTTTGAGGGTATTCTAGGAATTGGATTCTTAACAACTCAATGTGGATTTAGTTGGAAAACTGCAACACCGATGCAAGTACTTGATTGTTTTTATGCAATTATCCTTGTGGTCTTTACAAATTGACTGAATATAGAAATTGTAACGGTGCTTTTATTTTTGTTCCTTGAAACTTTTGGGTACATATGTTAAATTGCTTTAGAAATTAAATATAAATAAAAGGCATATTGTATGTAATTGGATAGATAGATTCTGTCTGTCTGTCTGCATGCATGTAAGCATGTATTACATAATTCCCTATTTTCATGGAAGAAGTATTTGAACAACTTGTTTGGGGGATGGTGTTAGAAGGAGAAGAACCAATTTGGTCTGACTATTTTGTTCTTATAATGTATTTTTGGATTACTGACTTCACTGCATTAGTGTTTTGTGACTAGTCAGATTTGCAACACACTGACCCATAACTTCTGAACTGCAGGGTATCATCTGGAGGACGCTCCAAAATTTCTCTTGACACAAGAGTTGCATGACAATTGCCCAGGAAGTTCAAACTTCTTTTGGGCAATTGCCCTGCATTGGAAACCATCCAAAAGTACAATATAAATCACAAACCTAAAACGATTCTGACTGTCTTAAGTAATAGTTGCACAGAAAAAATTGAGGAATTAAAACCACATAACTCTCTACCCGCCCCCCACCCCCCCAACTCACCATAGGAATCACCATCTAACCCCCCACCCCCTCTGTCTACTCTCGCCATTCTCCTACTGTCTTCTCAAACCCTCCACCCCACTTCTCACACCCCAGCCCGACCCATTTACCTTGCAAACGTACTTTCTTCCTGGCTTCTCAAAGTGTTTAGACCTTTAACTTTACCTGCACTACAGCAATTGCTGCAAAAAGAGACATGGCTTCCCTCCCTCTGATTCAGCTGCCCTCAACAGAACGCCTCGAGATCCCGCTGCATAACATAATTCTCACTTAGCTTAAGTTTAGAAGGCTGGGCGAGAAAGGAGAGGCTTCATTTCAATGTAAGTAAAACAGGGGCATTGTGGCAGTCTGTCTCTGATTGACACTCCACAGAAGTTATGGGCCATTATTACAAATTATTTAAAATGCTTTGCCTATTGTTTAAAATTGTCAAGTTTTATGATGAACTAATACATAATTTATTTATTTTAGGGTTACTTCTGTCCAGGGTATTCCAGAGACATCCCACCTTTAGAATTACAAGACCCAGGGAAAAGATTTCACCAACCTTATGTCAATATTTTGTCGCAGATTACGTACACGTAAGGAAACGTGACACATATTTTCCAAATAAATTTGTCGTATACAGTTAATAATGGATAATGTTTAGTAGAATCCTTTCAAGGCAGTCTAAAAACTGGATTGTAATGTAAAGACAGTTTTTAGGATGAATAAGATCAAAATTGTTCCAGAATAATGGAGAGAATTTTTAAAAATGTGATTATTGTGGAAATAATGGAATTCAAATCTAAAAGAAATGCCTCCTCAGTTTATTTCAATGTCACAATTTAGTTAATTAAGGTATTAGTTTTGGCTAGATAGTAGTATTCATTCCTCCTCAGCCAGCAGGTTGTGGGTTGAAATCCTGCTCCAGAGACTGGAATACATAATCCAGGCTGACACTGCAATGTGATACCAAATGCCGCCTCCATCTTGGAGGTGCTATATATGAGTTCCCATGTCATATTCAGTGTTCAAAGACAAGTATTGATGAACCTATCCCTCAACCAACGTAACTAAAATAGATGATCTAATCAGGTGTATCTGCACCGCAAGGTCCCACAAACAAAAAAAATCAGCTGTCCTCTTTCCCTGCATTACAGCAGTGAACACTTCATAGATACTTCACTTCATAGATACTTGCTATCAAGCATTTTGGGATATTCAGAGTTCATGAAATCCACTATATAATTGCAAATATTTTATTTTGTTTAGTCACAAACCCAGTACCCTCTTAGAAATCCAAGACCACACCTTGCTGTAGTAAATTGATTTCTGGATTGTAAAATAGCAATTTTCTGTCATACTGCTATCTTGAGGGGTAAAAATTACCTATGATCTTATTGAATGGTGGAGCAGGCTTGAGGGGCCATATGGTCTACACCTGCTCCTAGTTCTTATGTTCTGATTAAGAATTTTGAAACATGGGCCTCACGGTAGCATGGTGGTTAGCATCAATGCTTCACAGCTCCAGGGTCCCAGGTTCGATTCCCGGCTGGGTCACTGTCTGTGTGGAGTCTGCACGTCCTCCCCGTGTGTGCGTGGGTTTCCTCCGGGTGCTCCGGTTTCCTCCCACAGTCCAAAGATGTGCGGGTTAGGTGGATTGGCCATGCTAAATTGCCCGTAGTGTAAGGTTAATGGGGGGATTGTTGGGTTACGGGTATACGGGTTACGTGGGTTTAAGTAGGGTGATCATTGCTCGGCACAACATCGAGGGCCGAAGGGCCTGTTCTGTGCTGTACTGTTCTATGTTCTATGTTCTATGTTATAATTTGACTGGAATTCAATAACCTGAGAAGGCAAAGAGTGACTGAAATGATTAGATGCCAATAAGATGTGACACACATAATTCATGACTGATTTTACCTTTTGAAGAAAGATCTTAATTTTATTTTAGTTTTTTCAGGTTAACTTATTATTTTGGAGCAATTTTACGCAGCAACACTTTAAAAAATTTTTTTAGAGTACCCAATTATTTTTCTTTTCCAATTAAGGGGCAATTTAGCATGGCCAATCCACCTAACCTGCACATCTTTGGGTTGTGGGGGTGAAACCCACGCAGACATGGGGAAAATGTGCAAACTTCACACGGACAGTGACCCAGGGCCGGGTTTCGAACTTGGGTCCTCAGCGCCACAGTCCCAGATCTAATCACTGCGCCACATGCCGCCCAACAGCAACACTTTTTTAAACTATTCTATTTTCTATCTGCTCAGTAATCTATGGTATTACATAAGAGGGGAAGGTGATGAGGGAAGTGCGGTTATGTTGCATGCACGGACTTTCAATAGGGGCTTGATAACATGGTTAGAAGCAGAGAGGATTAAAGGCGTGGAAGCCAAGTTGACAAAGGAAAGCATAGAGTAATGGTGAACACTTGCTTCTCAGATTGGATGGAAGTATATGGTTGTGTTCCTGAGGGCATTGTTTATATTATATATTAATGCTCTGACAATGACAGCATAATTTCAAAGTTTGCAGCTGATATTAAATTTGGAAACACCTGGACAACAAAGACTAATGAAATTAATTTGAAATGTAAAGTGATGTATTTTGCTGGAAAGAGGAGAACCATTATATTCAAAATGTGGCAAAGAATATGATTTCCGCATGAACTGTTGAAGCTTTGCAACTCAAAAAATGTAATATTAAGTTCAAGAAACATTAAAGGGTAATTGAAATAGATACAAATCATAAGATGCAGGTTTGTGATTTCCTAATATCTGCTCCTGGCGGGCAAGGCTTGCTCATGGGAGCTCACAATTAGAAAATTCATCCTTAAGTGGTTTTTTGAGTTGTTCAGATACTTGGTTAACAGTTTCATAGTTGTTGGGCTGGGTTTTCATGGAGTCGGGGAGACTTTGAGGCCCTCTAAATATGGCAGGTAGAACCCGATTCTAGGATTCCCAGTTCCATTCCTGGTGTCTCCAATTGTCATCAGTGTGGGATAAATGCGAGTATTGAAGAGGTTGGAGAACTCTGACCCTGCACTCCTGACCTGGTTGGCTCCATTTTCGTTAAGTCAGGCCAGCTTTCCAAGTACTCGTGGTGTTGTGAACCGTAGTCTGGATGAGGCAACCTTTTGAAGGGTATGCTCAAAAGGTTTCGCCCACACCTCCCATGCCTCACCACCTACCTCAATGGCACTTAATATATTCCATGTGGATCTATGCTAAGGCTTGGCTGAGAGCCTAGACATCCATTAGTCTTGTTGAAACATTGCATCTGAGGGAAAACAATGACAGCTTTTCTCTTAGATCTGTTTTCTTAATTGATTAATATTTATTAACACAAGATAAGGCGCTGTTAAGTGCTTGTCGTTTCTGCTATTGATACTTTAAAGGACTGGCTGATTGACTATTCTATAGGGCTGTATTAAAAGTGTTATCAATGTTTCTTAAAATGTTTCCACACATGCCATTCATTGGTTCTGTACAGAGTGTATACTGGATGAATGTGCATGGAACTTACCATATTTAGGAATGAAGAGTATGAGAGGCCTTTGGGGATGGGTAAGTTAGCATGGATTCTTGAGACTTGGTGGAAAACAGCACGCATGATATTACACCAAAATATCATAGATTTGATTCTCCTGAATTAGCTGCAGTTTGAGTGCTATAATTTGCCCTAGCACCCGAGGCTAGAGGGGATTTTTAAAAAAATCAAAAAGGGCACTTCTCCTGATCATTAGCCAGAGCACAACATGTGAATAATAGGTGAGGAGAGAATTGTGCTTGGCTGGACAACACTACTCCATCAAGTGAAGGTATGAGAGGCCATTGGGGGTGGGTGAGGGGCACATGTTGGCATGGAGGTTATGAGGGGTCATTGGGGCATAGGTTGGCATTGAAAGTATGATGAGCTATGGGGGATTTGTAGGAGAGTATGAGTTGGCATGGGGAGTGTTTGAGAGGTGAGAGCCAATGGGCCTAATAATAAATGAAACAACTGGGATGAACCCCAGAGTATCAAGGCAGGCCTTTTAACCAGCCTGCCTCAGTACTTGCCAGCTCCTGTGGCTTCCTCTAAACTATTTTTTGGGTGTCTGCACAGTACTCCAGTTAGCATCCACACCCCTAAAACAAAACTCTGCCTTCATCGAATAATGGAATCTCTACAGTGTCGAAGGAGACCGCTTGACCCATTGAGTCTGCACTGACCCTTCGAATGAGCACGTTTATGAATGCCTTATCCGCGTAATTCTTTTTTTCTATAACCTAACCTGTACATCCCTGGACATTAAGGAGCAATTTAGCATGGCCAATCCACCTAACCTGCCCATCTTTTGGACTGTGGGAGGAAATCGGAGCACCCGGAGGAAACCCACGCAGACACTGGGAAAATGTACAAACTCCACACAGCCACCTGAGGCCGGAATTGAACTTGGGTCCCAGTGGTAACTCTGGTTACTGTGAAGCAGCAGTGTCGCAAACTTTGAAATTTTGATCCCTCTACACCAAGGCCAAGGTGTTAATATATATGAGGAAAAACAAGGGCTGAGCGGCACTGTGGTGCAGTGGTCGACACTGCTGCTTCACTGCACTGAGGACCTGGGTTCTATCCTGGCCCCAGGTCACTGTCTTTGTGGATTTTGCACATTCTCCCCATGTCTGCGTGGGTCTCACCCCACAACTCCAAAAAAATGATGTGCAGCTTAGGTGCATTTGCCACGCTAAATTGTCCCTTAATAGAAAAAAAGAATTGGGTATTATAAATTTATTAAAAAAAAGGAAAAACCAAGTGCCCTAACACTGATCCCCTGGGAATCTCCACTACAAACTTTTCTCCAGACTGAAAAACATCAATTCACCACGACTCTCCATTTCCTCCCACTGAGCCAGTTTCGTATCCTTGTTGCTGCTGTTCCTTTTTACTTTGCTCACAAGTCTGTTGTGCAACATTGTATTAAATGCCTATTAGGAAGCCCATGGACATGACATCAACCCTCTCTGCTCCCTTTTCAAAAGTTATCGAAACACAATTTTCCATTAAAAACGCATGCTGGCTTTCCTTAATTAACCCACATTTGTTCCATTACTTTTGTCCCAGATTATGGTGTCTCGAACATGTTTCCCACCATTGAAGTTAAACTGACTGGTCTATATTTGCAGGATTTACCTTTACACCTTTTTTGAACAAGGATGTAATATTTGCAATTCTCCTGTCCTCTGACACCACCTCTGAGTGTAAAGAAGACTGAAAAATTATAGCTGGTGCCTCTGCAATTTCCAATGTCATTTCCCTCAGTATCCTTGGATGCATCTTCATCTGGTAATGCTGCCTTACCAACGTTTAAGTACAGACAGCCAATCCAATACTTCCTCCATTTTACCTTTAAACTCATCTAGTGCCTGAATAACCTCCTGTTTTACCAAGGCCTGGGTGGCATCTTCTTCCTTGGTGAAGACAGATACAAAGTATTAATTTAATATCTCACCTATACCCTCAGCCTCCAGGCGTAAATCCGTTTTTGGACCCTTATCAGCCCTAATCCTCCTTTTAACTCCCTTTTACTATTCATAAACCGAGAGAAGGCATTTATGTAAGCTACCAGGCTCTCTTCATACTCCTCCCTTCAGAAACGTACATAGAAAATAGAAGCAGGAGGCCATTTGGCCCTTCGAGCCTGCCCCGTCATTCATTATGATCATGGCTGATCATCGGGTTCTTTACCCTTTTGCAGGCACATTTTTCCCCAAGGCGGGGTGCGATGAGCTTGGAAATTTCTGACTCCTGTTACCACCTCTGGGATAAAAATTAAGCCTATTTATGCAACAATATGTCATCCAGTACAACTCACTTTCTGTCATGTCCCAATTTTTCAGTCATTTAACCAACTTTATTTCTGTATCACTGGTTGCTTTCAAAGTTTAGGTTTGTCCAGCATAACTTCAATAGTTAAACCCAACACCTACACAAAAGATGGAGAATCTAAATAGAAATAAAGCGGTGTTTTCTTTAAGATAAAAGCACTAACTTAAATTGTTTAGCTCCAGGTTTGTGCTTCCAAATGTTGTTCTATACACTGCTTACATTCTGTATACTTTAAAGTCAAGAGCATGTTAGGGGGGTATTTTCTGCACTTTTCTGAGAACGGGAATGGCGGAGGTGGTGGAGAATAGAGTCGGAGTCCCAAAATAGCCTTTACACTGGCAGAATTTCTCGTTGTGATTGTTCCCAACCCCTACCAGTGACATAACGGGAAACCTTGACTTTAAAAGTGGGATCTCATTTGTATCAGTTTAAATGTCATTATCAGTTGTTTACGCCTGATAGTTTCCCCTGCCATGTTAAATTGCTGCTCATTCACACATCACACATTAAGGGCAGCACGGTAGCATTGTGGATAGCACAATCGCTTCACAGCTCCAGGGTCCCAGGTTCGATTCCGGCTTGGGTCACTGTCTGTGCGGAGTCTGCAGATCCTCCCCGTGTGTGCGTGGGTTTCTTCCGGGTGCTCCGGTTTCCTCCCACAGTCCAAAGATGTGCAGGTTAGGTGGATTGGCCATGATAAATTGTCCTTAGTGTCCAAAATTGCCCTTAGTGTTGGGTGGGGTTACTGGGTTATGGGGATAGGGTGGGGTTACTGGGCTATGGGGATAGGGTGCAGTTGTTGACCTTGGGTAGGGTGCTCTTTCCAAGAGCCGGTGCAGACTCGATGGGCTGAATGGCCTCCTTCTGCACAGTAAATTCTATGATGATTCTATGATTCAATGTGAATTATGACAGATCCCCATGACGTGCACCCGGTGAGCAGAACCCACTGGAGATGCACAGGTGAGTACAGACCCTGGGTGGGGTGAGTCATGCCTGGGCAGCACCCGTGGCACTGCCTGGGAACAGTGCCAGGGAGTATTGGCTGGTCAGTCCTGGGGTGTGTGTTGCATGTTTTTTGGGGGTGGGGGAGGAAAGACGGGCGTTTTGCATGGTGGTGATGGAATGGGGGATGGGATGAGGTTTTTGAGAGAAGGGCTGAGGAGGGGTTCTATGGGAGGGGAGTATGCTTCACATTTTAGTAATTAATTTTTTCAAATTTTAGAATGCCCAATTATTTTTTTCCAATTAAGGGGAAATTTAGAGTGGCCTATCTACTTACCGTGCACATCTTTGGGTTTTTGGGGGTGAGACCCATGCAGGCATGGGGAGAATACAAACTCCGCACGGACCCGGGGCCGGGATCGAACACGGGTCCACCGAGAGGTGGCAGTTCTAACGAGTGCGCCACTATGCCACTCACATTTTATTCATTTATATTGTTTTTTTTGTTTAAAAACTGAAGTTGCTGCTGGTCGTGGGTGCCCCCACTTTCATTTCAGAGAATCGTAGAATTGCAGTGCAGAAGGAGGCCATTCGACCTATCGAGACTGCACTGGCCCTTGGAAAGAGCACCCTACTATAGCCCACAGCTCCGCCCATTTGTTTTTGCCAAAATTTCTAAAAATACAACAGGACAAGCCACCACTGTCTTTTTTTTTCTTCCTATTTTAGTTCAGAAATAAGATTATTTCTTATCCCCTGGAGGTGCTGTTTCATGCAGCAATGGTAATGCAATGGGAAATTTATTACATTTTGTCCCAGTGATCATGGTGTATGTGTAAGTCTAGACTATGATTGTTGCATGTTATTTGATTGAGAAGGGCCTAAGCTAAGCAAAATTATCTTCTCACCTATTATACACGTGTTGTACACTGGATAAAGATCAGGAGAAGATACCCTGATTTACTTTTTAAAATCTTCCTTAGCCACAGGAGCCCTGGGGTAAATTCCAGCACCTAAACTGCAGCTAATTAGTAGTGACAGAACCAATGAAATCGCAGCACAGTATTATGTGTGCTGAAATCTATTAAGTCTCAAGAATCTATGTTCGGACAACACCCCAAATTAATTTCTATTTTCTCACTTGTGGGATCAACTGCATTACAGAAAATCAGATTATTACAAAAAAGGCAATTTGCTTTCACTTTTGAATCAGAAGTCTATGGGTTCAAACTTGCTCCAGGTCTTTGTGCATAATTAGACTGTCAATTCAATGCAATGATGAGCAAATTAAATTGCCAGAGGAACAATCATTTGGTTGAGGCATTAAACTGAAGTCCTGTCTTTCTGTTATGGAGGGTGTAAAAAATCTTTTTTTTTTTTTGGAAACCTGGAACTCTTTTTTTTATAGAAAACATTTTATTGAGGCATTTAAAGTTTTAACATTTTAACATATTAACATTCTAAATAACAGAGCGGTCCGACACACGCAAAAACCCCACAGTAACATAGCCGACTTCTCCCTGCCCTAACTCCTAGCTACCCATACATTAGATTCCCTGCCCTTCGTCTCCACTTCCATGCCTCCCCCCGCCCTCCCCCCCTCCCCAACCCCCACTTCTGCTGACGGTCAGTTTTCCTTAAAGAAGTCGATGAACGGCTGCCACCTCCGAGTAAACCCCTGTATTGAACCCCTTAAGGTGAACTTAATCTTCTCGAGCCTGACAAACCCCGCCATGTCACTAAGTCACACCCCTGATTTTGGAGGCTTCGAGTCCTTCCATCCCAGCAAAATCTGTCTCCGGGCCACCAGGGAGGCAAAGGCCAAAACGTTAGCCTTTCTCCTCCCCAGCCTCCCGGATCTTCCGACTCTCCAAATATTGTTACCTCTGAACGCGGATCCCTGCCAAAATCCCCTCAGCTTCGGTCACGCCCAAAACATATGTACATGATTCGCTGGACTTCCCCCCGCACCTCCCACACCTGTCCAGGGACTGGTTTAGCACAGGGCTAAAGAGCTGGCTTTTAAAGCAGACCAAGCAGGCCAGCAGCGCGGTTCAATTCCTATACCAGCCTCCCCGAACAGTCGCCTGAATGTGGCGACTAGGGGCTTTTCACAGTAACTTCATTTGAAGCCTATTTGTGACAATAAGCGATTTTTATTTCATTTTTTCTTTTTTTCCCACCTCCTCAAAAAGGCTACTCATCCGGGCCGCAGTCATATGAGCCTTGTGGACCACCTTGAACTGGATCAGGCTAAGCCTGGCACATGACGAGGATGCGTTGACTCTTTTTACTCCTTCAATTCCTTACATATTTCCTAGACCCTCCCCTCTCCAGCCCCTGTTTTTGGCATCCCCTTCTCCTGTAGTCCCCTTAGAGGGAGGCGAGGGAAGCTTGGGACCTGCCTCCGGACAAAGTCCCTTACCTGCTGGTACCAAAATCCGTTCCCACCCGGCAGTTCAAACTCCTTCTCGAACTCCTCCAGGCTCGGGAACCCCTCCTCAATGAAGAGATCCCCAAATCTCTCTATCTCTGCCCTCTGCCACCTCCTAAAGGCCCTGTCCAGCCCCCTGGAGCAAATCGGTGATTATCACAGATCAGGGACCCCACCGACGTCCCCTCCAGTCTCGTGCTGCCTTCATTGCCCCCACACTCTTAGGGTTGCCACTAACACTGGACTTGTGGAGTAATGAGCTGGCGAGAACGACAGAGGTGCCGTTAACAGAGCCTCCAGACTCTTGCCCTTACAAGATGCCATCTCTACCCCTCCCCCACCGTATTGGAACTCCTAAAAGAAGAGCAAGAGGTTCTTGTGGTTCTCCCTGGTTAACATTCCTGCAGCACCCAACATGACCAAAAGCCATGTAGCTGATGGTTTATCCAATTTAATTAGAACGTTCTCCATTTAAGTTGGCCATCATATTTACCTTCATTACAACAATATATTCTATTCGCAGGTGGATTTCATGGCTTTTAAAAAGTGGTTACCAGGAGCCAATTAAGATGGAAGATCTAGGAGAACTCGCTCAGGTATTTATTATTTAATATTTGTTAGAGTATGGACTTGCTAGAAAGGTTCATGGGTAATATAGAAATGGAATTATGTGCATCTGATGTAAAAACAGTCGATAACTCTTTCAATTCTACTGGAGTTGGTGAAACAATGTAATTCCAAGCAAGTTGAGGTACTTTACGGCTATTTTTAGTCTTTTTTTTTGAATTTTTCCAATTTAGGGGCAATTTAGTGTGGTCATGTGTCATCCTACACACATGTGTAGGATGTGTGGTCATCCTACCCTGCACATCTTTAGGTTGTGTTTTCTTTTAGTCATTTCTAGCTGAGAGTGCTAAGGTCAATTTCATTCTTTCAATTCTAAATGTAATTAACATGTTGAGCTAATTATTTTGTTAGCACCATCATTTGAGTGTATCATTCTTGTTAGATCACTTTATATGTGTAGAAGGAATTCTATTAGTAAAAATGTAAATCCTGGAGTATTTAAAACAAAACGTAAATTGAAATTTTGAGATATTGCGCGCAAGTGAAATTAGTTCTTTGACTATTTGATATATATTTTTTGCATTCAATTCTCCCAACCCTGAAGGCTTTAAGTATGGATCCATTGCCATCTTTGGCTGCCTTATCCGAAGGCCGTTTTTCCTGTGTGTGTAACCATACTATTGGCAGTCTAACATTTAATATTTCCCAATCTTGTATTTGTATTTTTTTCTTTTAGGAAGAAACTGCATTGAAAAATTTTGACTTATTAAAGATGCATTATGATCAGCAAAAGGTAAGTACGTTTCTATGAAATATTTTGCAGTTAGATAATTGTGTGTATTTGTTCTAAGTGAGGATAATGGTGGAACTGAACGATTTGTATTAATTTTAGGAAAATAAACCTTCAGGAACAGCAGGATCACGAGATCTCGGAAAGGTTTATTTCAAAGCTTTTGGGGGGCCCTTCTTAATGGCAGCAGTTTTGAAGATTATAGGTGATCTAGCAGGATTAGGTGGACCACTCTGCATTACTGGCATTCTCAGATTTGTGTCTGCTGAGTCAAAGGAATCAGAGAAGGTAAGGGTATTTGTACGTTTCCCTGCATGAACCATACCTACAATTTATAATCTGGTCAGGTGACTCTGATGCAGAGATGATAATCTGGAAATCACATACAGAGCTAGCAACTCAGAGGTTGTGAGTTTTAACAGCAAGTTCAAAATTGAGTTCAACAATTTTGTTATTTTGTAGGCAGAAATATGTCCATGAAACTACTGGATTGTCATAATACCTCAACCTTTCATTGCTGTCTTTTGTGAAAGTACATTAATCACCTCTACCAGTCTGATGTATACTTGTATCCAATCGCAGCATGTAATTGACTTAAATACCCTATGGCATGGCTTAATAAATCACCTAAGTTTTTTTTTAAAAAACTCAAGAAAAAGGTCACAAACCTTTTTTGGGAGGAAATTCCAAAGCTTAAGGGCTAGATAGTTGAAGACTCAGCCACCAATGGTGGCGTGAAGAATGTAGGAGACTCACGAGATCAGAGTTGAAGGAAAGCAGCATTCAGGCTAAAAGTGGTGACAACAGTGAGGGGAATTTGAACGTTGGGATAAAAATTTTCAAATTGAGATTTTGGTAGTTGGGCGCCCATGTAGATCGGCAAGCACAGTGGTGATGGATGAATGGGACAGTGCAAGTTAGGTTACGAGCAGCAGAAGTTATATGAATTGTTATTTATTGAGGGTCAAAGATAAGAGGCTGGCCAGGAGTGTTCTATTTCAGAAAGCCATTTGAAGGATAGAACTAGAGCCAATCTATTTTTTAAAATTCTTTTATGGGATGTGGGCATTGCTGACTAGCCTAGCATTTTTATTGCCCATCTCTAATTGACCTTGAGATGGTGGTGGTGAGCTGCCTTCTTGAACTGCTGCAGTCCATGTGGTGTAGGTACATCCACAGTACTTTTAGGGAGTTCCATGATTTTGATCCAGTGATAGTGAAGGAACAGTGATGCAGTTCCAAGTCAGGAAAGTGTGTGGCTTGGAGGGGAACTTGTAGGTGGTTGTGTTCACATGCATATGTTGCTCTTGTCCTTCAAGATGTGGAGATGCTGGTGAGGACTGGGGTGAGCATAGTAAGAGGTCTTATAACACCAGGTTAAAGTCCAACAGGTTTGTTTCGAATCACTAGCTTTCGGAGCGCTGCTCCTTCCTCAGGTGAATCACCTGAGGAAGAAGCAGTGCTCCGAAAGCTAGTCATTCGCAACAAACCTGTTGGACTTTAACCTGGTGTTGGAAGACCTTTTACTGTGCTTGTCCTTCAAGGCAGTAGAGGTTGCAGGTTTGGATTGTGCTGTTGAAATAGCCTTAGTGAGTTGCTGCAGTATATCTTGCTACCACTGTGAGTCAATAATGGTCAGGAGTGGAAGTTGAAGGTGGTGAATGGAGTGCCAATCACACACTTTTACAGTTACTTACAGAGTTACGTCTGAAAAATAACTCCACTAACCACAGTTTGAGCAGATCAGTGGCACAGTGGTTAGCACTACTGCCTCACAGCGCCAAGGACCCGGGTTCAATTCCAGTCTTGGGTCATTGTGTCGAGTTGTACGTTCTCCCCATGTATGTGTGGGCTTCCTCTGTGTGCTCCAGTTTCCTCCCACAGTCCAAAGATGTACAGGTTAGGTGGATTGTCCATGCAAAATTGCCCCTTAGTGTCCAAAAGGTGAGGTGGGTTTACTGCGTTTCGGGGATAGGATGGGGGTGTGGGTCTAAGTAGGGTGCTCTTTCAGAGGGTCAGTGCAGACTTGATGGGCCGAATGGCCTCTTTCTGTATTGTAGGGATACTAAAATTCCGTGAGTCTGAATCAATCTAAAGGGACTCAATGAATTCCCCTTTAATGCACCACTTGCATACAATTAAACATGATTTCCATACAATTGACAAAGAGCGCTTTAGAATAGTTGATTATGGAAGTAAGATTTGGGCTTAATCTTGACCTTAATCAACATTTTTTGTTTGAAAAGATATTTTATTCCAAACGTAATCAATAACAACAAAACCACATTCCACCAAAACAGAGCTAACTTTGTACAATTTCCGCCTTTGAATTCCCTCTCTCTCCATCCCTCCCCTCGCCGCGATGGACAGCTCCTCAAATATCGTCATGAATGGCCTCCACTGTACCTCAAACTTGTATTCTGATTCCCTCAAGGCAAACTTGATCTTTTCCAACCCATACAGGTCTCCCAGCCAAGCTGCAGCCCCTGGTGGCGTATCTGACCTCCAATTCAAAAGAATCTGTCGCCAGGCAATCAGAGAGGCGAAGGCTGCGACATCTAACCAGTGCGGCACATGGTCTGAGATCACAATCACTGCATATTCAGCCCCTACGTTCCCCATCAGCACCGCCCGGTTCACAACCAAACAATCAATCCTGGAATGCACTCTATACATATGTGAGAAAAAGGAATACTGCCTTCCTCCCAGGTTTCCAAATTTCCAAGGCTCCATCATTCCCATCCTTTCCATGAAGCCTCCCTGCTCTTTCACCATTCTTAACCTTCCCATCGACTTAGGGCTCGACCTACCCAACCTCGGCTCCATTACACAATTAAAATGTCCCCCAATGATCAACTGGTGAGAGCCCAGGTTTGGAATCGCACCCAGTAACACCTTTACAAAACCAGCAACGTTCCAATTAGGAGCATGCACGTTTACCACCACCACCGGCCCCCCTCTAACACCCATAAGACCATAAGACATAGGAGCAAAATTCGGCCACTCGGCCCATCGAATCAGTTCCGCCATTCAATCATGGGTGATATTTTTCTCATCCCCATTCTCCTGCCTTCTCACCATAACCCCTGATCCCCTTATTAATCAAGAACATATCTATCTCTGTCTTAAAGACACTCGGTGATTTGGCCTCCACAGCCTTCTGTGGGAAAGAGTTCCACAGATTCACCACCCTCTGGCTCAAGAAATTCCTCATCTCTGTTTTAAAGGATCGTCCCTTTAGTCTGAGCTGGTGTCCTCTTGTTCTCGTTTCCCTACAAGTGGAAACATCCTCTCCACGTCCACTCTATCCAGGCCTCGCAGTATCCTGTAAGTTTCAATACGATCCCCCCCCCCCCCCATATCCTTCTAAACTTCAACGAGTACAGACCCAGAGTCCTCCACCGCTCCTCATATAACAAGTTCTTCATTCGAGGGACCCATCCCTTCTTCACTCTCGTCTGATCTTTCACCTGGAGATGCGTCTCCTGCAGGAAAACGACCTCCACTCTCAAACTCTTCAGGTGTGCGAACACCTGGGGCCTCTTGACCGGCCCATTCAGCCCGTGGACATTCCATATCACCGGAGGCATACGGCTCCACCCCCAACTAGTGTCCACCCGTAGGCTCCTCCTCGCCCTTTTCCTCATCTAAGCCAGTCCCATCGAAGATGGCCCCCGCCCCGCCCATGACCACACTCATCCTCCATACCTGCCACATCACATTCACTCCTCCCAACTCCACTTCCTTTTCCCCCACAGAACACAGGGCAACCATCGCAACCCCTCCCATCACTGCACTCCCACTCACTATAAATGCTCACTAGCGTGGCGACTCCTGCCCGAAGTTCCCCTTCAACAGCCCCCGCCACACAACCCATCTTAACTTGCACAACAGGTACCCGATTACCATAAAAAGTATCAACATATCCTAAAAAGCCCCCAAAATACAACCATTACAAAAAAAACATCAAAAACACAAAGACCTCCCAAAAAAAGTAGGAGGGGGGAGCAATCGCCTCTTTAAAAATTTACAACTCTTATCCCCCCCCCCCCCCCCACCCCCCACCCCCCACATCGGCAAACAAGAACAATAACAAAACCCAACTTTCAGGTACATAACTCCTCCATCCAAAGTCACCATTCAGTTCTCCCCCAATTTATGACCCCTGATAAAAGTAATTTGGCTCTTCTGGCATCCCAAAGTTATATTCCCGGCCATCAGAGGTTACCCAACGTCTGGCTGGATACAGCACACAAAATCGAATCTGTCGCCAGTACAGCACTGCCTTGGCCTTGTTGAGCCCCACTCGCATCCTGACCAACTCTCCTCCAATGTCCTGATATATCCGGACTTCCCTCCCATTCACAGACGCCTTTCACCCTGGCCCACCTCAGGTTCTTTTCTTTGTCCAGAAACTTGTGCATCTGGATAATCATTGCCCGAGGTGGTTCCCCCGCTCTCGGCTTCTGCCTCAAGGACCTGTGGGCATGTCCACCTACGGTACCTTGTCCAACACCTCTTTTCCAGCAAGCTGGCCAATATCCTCGCGACGTAGTTTGTGGTGCCCGTTCCCTGCACTCCCTCTGGCAGACCCACAATCCGCAGGTTTGGTCGCATGGACCTAATCTCCTGGTCCTCCACCTTCGACCATAGTGATTTGCATAGATCCCCCAGGATCATTCCCATCTCCGCCTCCAAAGACACCACCTGGTTGGACACCACCTTCGCCACCTCCTGGATTGTCATCCCCTGCATTTCAAGGTACTTTTCCACCCCATTCATGGACCCGCGAAGAGGTGCTACTGGCCCCTTAATCGCCTTCGACCAGTCATTCTGCATTTCCTTCCTTTGCTGCCAAAAATTCTCTTTAAGATAGAAGCAGGGAGGTAGTTTCCACTGGCAGGTGAAACTAGAACTAGGGGCATAACCTCAAAATAAGGGGGAGCAACTTTAGGACTGAGTTGAGGAGGAACCGCTTCACAAAGGATTGTAAATCTGTGAAATTATTTTCCCAGTGAGCAGTTGAGACTACCTCGTTGAATGCTTTTAAGGCAAAGATAGATAAATAAATTTTTGAACAGTAAAAGAGTTGAGAGTTATTGTGAGTGGGCGGGTAAGTGATGCTGAGTCCACAAAAAGATCAGCAATGATCTTATTGAATGGCAGAGCAGGCTCGAGGAGCCTACTGCTGTTCCTAGTTCTTATGTTTACTGAAGCCCATCAATTGCTCCATCTGCAGCTTTTATGTCGACGACGACCCTTCCCCCTCTGCCATTTTGGTAATTGGTACTGCGCCATAAGTCTCCTCCAACTCCTTAGCCAGGTCTTTCACTGTCTTCAGCCGGGTCTGATAGCCGTAAACATTCCCATCCAGGGGAGAACTTCTTCTCCTATGCTCTCCACTTCACTTTTTGGCGGAATCTACCCAAAGCACAGGTGAAAAGGGCCAAAATCGACACCTTTCTAATTCTGGAAAGGTCTAGTGGATTGGAAAGCAACTAATGTAACAATTTTATTCAAGAAAGGTAGGAGACAGAATGCAGGAAATTATAGATTAGTCTGTCTTAAACCTGTCATTAGGAAAATGCTCAAATCTAATAGTGAGGAGGTAGTAGCAAGGCATTTAGAAAAGGCAATCAAGGTGAGTCAACATGGTTTTTTGAAAGGAAAATCATCTTTGACAAATTTAGTAGAATTCTTTGTGGATGTAACAAGTAGGGGGAACCAGTAGATGTAGTGTACTTGGATTTCTAAACGGTTTTTGATAAGATGCCACATACAAGGTTTTTGCACAAAATAAGAGCCTGTTGTGGATGGGATGTTATCATGGATAGAGAATTGTCGAACTAACAAGATATCCAGAGTCGGGATAAAGGGTGATTTTTTTTGGGTTGGCATAGAAGTGGAGTGCCACAGGCATCAAACCTGGGGCCTCAGTTATTAACAATCTATATTAATGACTTGGATGAAGGGACTGATTGTATTTTAGCCAATTTACAGACAACACAAAAATAGATAGGAAAGCAAGTTATGAGGATGTCACAGAGAGTCTGCAAAGGGATACAGATAGTCTGAGTGAGTGGGTAAAAGTTTTGTAGATGGAGCACAATGTGGGTAAAATGTAGGTTGTCCACTTTGGCAGGAAAAATAGAAAAGCAGAATATTATTTGAATGGAAAGAGACTGCAGAATTCTGTAGTACAGAGGAATCTGGGTTTCCTTGTACATGAATCACAAAAGGTTAGTATGCAGATAAGGGTAATTAGGAAAGAAAATGAAATTTTGGCTGTTATTTCAAAGAGGATGATTAGAAAAGTGGGGAAGGTTTGCAGCAACTGTAAGGGCATTCATAAGACCACACCTGGAGTACTGTTTACAGTTTAGGTCCCTTTTGGTGATATATACTTTAATCAGAAGCAGTTCAGAACAGGTCCACCTAGGTTCATTCCTGATTGCTTCTTGCCTTTTGGCTAAGATGAGAGTGACATCAGGTGTAATGCCTGGATCTGCTTTGTCTCTCTTGTGGGGACTATGAATTGCAGTCAATTTGAATTGGTTTTTGGAGCAGGCAAGAAACTGAATTAGGGTTCGTCCCTGTCCACACTCTGAACTCTGGCTTTGTAACGGTAATAAAAAAAAATCTGCAGGAGTTGTTTTATGGGGAAAGGTTGAACAGGCTAGGCCAATACTCATTGGAGTGTAGCAGAATGAGAGGTAACCTTACTGAAACATATAAGATTCTGAGGGAACTTGGCAGGGTAGATACTGAGAGAGAATGTTTCCTCTTGACGGAGAATCTAGAACCACGGGGTTACAGTTTCAAACTAAGATGGAAATGAGGTGGAACTTCTTCTCTGGGCGTTGTTGGCCGTTGGATCTCTTCTCCATAGAGCACTGGAGGCTGGGTCATTGAATATATTTAAGGCTGAGTTAGATTTTTGATCTGCAAAGGAGTCGAGGATTAAAGTAAGCAGGCAGTAAAGTGGAGTTAAGGCCGCAATCAGAACATCCGGGGGTGGAATTCTCTGATAATGGGGCGATGTTCCCACGCCCGCGAGAAAACAGGCACGAAACACTCTGGACTTCCCTGGAGAAAGTCCAGAGTGGTTCTCCGTTTTGCAGGGGACTATCAGGGTCCCGGAATGCTTCTCGCAGCTCCGGCTGCCGATACGGGGCCCTGCACCTCTGGCCGCGGGCGCGCGTATGCACGCGGTGGCCCCGTGCAACATGGAGGACCCACACTGCGGGCTGGTCCCGACAATGTAATAATAATCGCTTATTGTCACAAGTAGGCTTCAATTAAGTTAGTGTGAAAAGCCCCTAGTCACCACATTCCGGCACCTGTTCGGGGAGGATGTACGGGAATTGAACCCGTGCTGCTGGCATTGTTCTGCATTACAAGCCAGCTCTTTGGCGCTTTGTGCTAATGTAGTCCCCCCCCCCCCCCCGAGATCGTGCGCGTCCGCCGATCGGTGGCCCCCAATTGCGGGCCTGGCCGTCCTGGAGGCCTCCCCCTCCTCCCCAGTGACAGTTCTCCCCCCCCCCCCCCCCCCCCCCACACCACCACCACCACCACCAGGGCGGCCGCGGACTGAGTCCGCAGCCACCACTCCGAACTCCCGCCGGGTGGAACCATGAGTGAACTACGCCAACGAGAACTCGGCCAGTTGCCGGCGGTGAATTGCTGCGGGGGCCTCTTTCAATGGCCCCCGACCAGCACCACGTTGACCGCGCGCGATTGGCGGAAATTCTCCAGTCCCCGGAGAATGGTGGGAGCAGCATTGGACCCGATCGCGGGTCAGATGCCCCACCCCCCGCGCTGAGTGCGATTGCGCCATGGTGGCTCAGAGAATCCCGGCCATGATCTTTTATTCCATAGTAGAGCATGCTCAATGGGCTGAATAGTGTACTCCCACTCCTATTTGCTAAAATGTTATGAGCCTGCATTGAATCTTGTGCTGCTGAATACAACTTCATGGTTTCCATTTTGGATCTCAAATAGCTCTGTGATGCTTTGCAATCTCTTCCCATCTTTTTTTGTTTCCGGGCATTTAGTGATTGGAGTAGAGCTCTCTGATACTGGTTAATAATTTTTAAAAAAATTATTGGGCAAGCAAGTAATTCAGAAATCCTAACTTTGTTGATCGGATCGGATAACTACAATTCTATCACCAGTTTCCTTTTGAAAAATGTTGAAACCTCCATTCATTCTGTCATTCATGCAGTTATTATCCAGAAAACATGAAAACCTTTAGATTCTTCCACCCAAACATGTCCGAACCCAGTCAGTGCGAATTGAGCTGTTTAAGCATTATTCCTGTTCTTTATATTGTCTAGTGTTCACGTTGGGTAGGATGACTGAGAGTGGCAGTGCTCTCAGTTTGGTAGTACAGTTATTGCCTCTAATCTTCCTATTCTTAAAATCACCTGTGTATTTATTTATTGGAACTAAAGTACGGCACAGCAGAGTTCTCAGGTGGAAGTTTGAATGGCCTGATTATCATCAGTAAATATGGATAAGCATAAAAACCTACTGTCAACAGAAAACAATGTTGGTTTGCATAAATATGTATCCATTGTTAATTAAATTGTCAATTAAATACTGTTCTATGTCCTCACTTTACACAGGGAATACATTTTGTGAGTTTCTGGGAATTTACTAGTAATGGATACGTACTAGCATTCTTGATGCTATGTACAGTTCTTCTTCAGAATATTTGCTTACAGATTTCATATTATATTGTTATCCGGGATGGAATACACATAAAAGCAGCTCTGCAGGTAAGATGCCGTTTTCTTTCTTCTTCCTTCTCTTCAAACCAGTTTTCTTAAACCCATTCCTCCCCGAAATGCATTGGCTTCTTCCAAGGATCTGTTTCTTTGGAAGTCCAATGCTGATCTATGTATTACCACAATGGCCATTCTTCAGAGTCTGGATTGTGTGTAGGCTGTTGCGGGATCAGGGGAAACCTGAACCTATCCTCATTTGACATCCAACTTCTGTACTTTAATAGGTGATTATGGACAGCAATCTGGAGCCTGAATCTTTATTTTATCTCCCACTCACCCCTCTTTCACCTTTTCTTGTCTCCCTTCCCTTTCTCTTTTCCCTTGGAGGGGTGCAGCACTGATTCAGAGGAATTATACCACTAGGGGTAAAAGAGTTAAATTATGAAGTCAGGTTTCTGTCTAGACTAGCCTCTCTTGAATATACAAGATTAAGTATTTTCTAATTGGGGTCTTTGGCATGATTAAAGAGTTTGTGTAGATGGGGCAAAACTACTTCTATTTGGTGAGTGTGGAGTGAAGTGAGGTTGTGGAAATTCCTGAACATAAGGGGCACCTTAAAGTTAGA
Organism: Scyliorhinus canicula; assembly: GCF_902713615.1. Lineage (NCBI taxonomy): Eukaryota > Metazoa > Chordata > Chondrichthyes > Carcharhiniformes > Scyliorhinidae > Scyliorhinus > Scyliorhinus canicula. The sequence continues at coordinate 115,289,374 of NC_052155.1, forward strand.
ACTGTAACTTTTGTTTTCAATATCAATTCATTTAAGCTGCTCTGAAGAACAGTATTCAGACCTTGGGATTCTAAACAGGTTCCTCATGCCAAAAAAGGTAGTCACACAAATTACTTAGGTGGTATATTCAGAAGATTGTCTTGTGGCTGTCAGTCTTTCGAACCGAGGATGACATCTGCCAAACGTCCTCATCTGTGTCCCCTCAGGTGGCTCAGCAGGTCATTTCTGGAGAGACAGGTCTTTGGGCAGAGAAGACGAGTGTTGCCCTGAGGAATGGAAGGGGGTCACGAGCGAGGATTCTGCTCTTTCACCTTCCACTTTTAGTAGAAAAGATTCTGTCCCATGCAGCCAAAAATCAATCTCATAACCAGTTTCTCTCATTTTGGGTAAAGTCTTCGGCACAAGGTATTGCTGTTTGTCCTGTTGTTAGTGCCCATGGTTTTTACCAAGTGCTCTCTATAATTGCAGAGCTCCTCAGGGAGCAGCGTTTCTACTTTCACCTGTAGTTGGACTTATAGCTTGTCAGTCCATTGTCTGCTATCTGCTGCGTATCCATACAACAGACGTTCAGTTCAGTTCAGGAGGTGAGCTTCATAGTCACTTTTGAGAAGTCGTAGTTATACTGACGTATAGTTTTGAGTCTCCAGGGTAATTTTCGGAACTATCTACCACAAAATATTTCTTTTATGAGATAAATTTATAGCATTTTAGGACCTGCTGTTCCTTATCCAAAGTTGATATTCTGCACTGTAAATTCTATGATCTATGATTATATTGGGGGCAGATGTATTTCTACTTCCCGGTACGTGTCTCGTTTGAAGTTACTAAAGTGGAAGATGAAAGAGCAGAACCCTCACTCGAGGCCCCCTTCCATTCCTCAGGGTAGCACTGGTCCTCTCTGCCCAAAGACCTGTGGCTCCAGAATTGGCCTGCTGAGTCACCTGAGGAAATACAGATGAGGAAGCTTGGCAGATGTCATCCTCATTTCATGGGAATGACAGTGAGCTCAAAAAATACCTGCAAAGGAGGTGAAAATTAGCATTCATTTTGGGCTCCAACTGAAAATCAGGATTTGTCATAGAGGAATTGGAGGCATAAAATAATGAATTTCCTTTGTGATGCATTTTAACAGAACCATTGCAAATCATTCCAAACTCCATTTGCGTACCTTTGGGGGGGGGGGGGGGAAGGACAACTGTTGCGAATATAAATACTTCTGGTTTAAAGGGGGTAGTTTTGTGGTCAATAAGTAACCTGTTCTGCAGAGTGAGTTGGCAATTATAATACTTACGTCGAGCTGCGGATCATAATTTAGCAGTCATTTGAATTTACTGGTTGTGGGTTGTGTTAACCAGGGCTCAACAAACACAACAGCTCAAGGGAGGCAAGAACTTCTTGATCCAGCAGTTAGTGTTTCTCCAGCACTGCTTGTGGGACAAGGAGGAACAGATATGTTTCAGCTCTGCCGTCCCACAAGCTAAAGTGTCTCTTTCCTGGCAATATCTAAACCCAACCTTTCCTGTAATCCAATTTCAAGCTCTGTCTTCCAACCCCTGCAATGGGACACTACCTTCCACTTCCTTGTCCCCCTCGCCTATGAGCCAACCACAGTCTCTTCCCCAACCCAGATCCCCCCAGTTGCCAGGCATTGTCTCCAGTTGTCTTTGGTTGCAGCTTGCCAGCCAGCCTTCAAATTTCTAATAATCTTTAGTTGAATTCAGCAGGATCTCCACTTTCTAGGTGTTTCTGAATTCCCTGACTGTGAATAGACACCCTTGCATAATAGCCTCCTTGTGTTGCTTTCATGGATGTGAATTTGATTAAAAAGTGTACTCTACTATTTGCATAAACTGTAACTTCCATTCATACTGCTTTATAGAAGTGGGTGTAACATAAAATGCTATAGTAAATGCGAATAATTCATTTTTCATCAGTAAAATCAGTGTGTTTTCTATTTCTTTCCCAGACAATGATTTACTTGAAAGCTTTGTCACTGCCTGTGTGGGTCTTAAGTGGGGGCCATCTGACAGTGGGACAGATTATAAATCACATGTCAGTGGATGCTTTTCAAATAATGATGGCAGCATTTATGGGATACTATATTGTTGCAATTCCAATACAGGTATGTTAACTTTATAAACACGTGTTTAAGATGTAATTGGAAATACTCCCCTGTGGAAGGACAAAAAGAGTTGGGTAGATTTCACCCCCCCTGCCACTGGCAGGAATAGTGGCAGATGGGAACACAGCATTCAGTGACCAATGGACCTGTACACCCAGATCCCTTTGCCTGTCAATATACTCAAGGGTTATGCCATTTACTGTATATTTCCCACCTGTATTAGATCTTCCAAATGCATTACCTCACATTTGTCCGGATTAAACTCCATCTGCCATCTCTCCGTATCCAACCGGTCTATATTCTGCTGTATCCTCTGACAGTCCTCACCATATCCGCAATTCCACCAACGTTTGTGTCATCTACAAACTTACTAATCAGACCAGTTACGTTTTCCTCTAAATCATTTATATATACTACAAACAGCAAAGGTCTCAGCACTGATCCCTGCAGAACACCACTAGTCACAGCCGTCCATTCAGAAAAGCAACCTTCCACTGCTGCCCTCTGTCTTCTTTGACCAAGCCAGTTCTGTATCCATCTTGCCACCTCACCTCTAATCCCATGTAACTTCACCTTCTGTACCAGTCTGCCATGAGGGACCTTGTCAAAACTGAAGTCCATGTAAACAACATCCACTGCCCTACCTTCATCAATCATCTTTGTCACTTCCTCGAAAAACTCGATCATGTTAGTGAGACATGACTCCAATTCACAAAACCATGCTGCTTCATGCTTCATGCATTACGGCAGCACGGTAGCATGGTGGTTAGCATAAATGCTTCACAGCTCCAGGGTCCCAGGTTCGATTCCCGGCTGGGTCACTGTCTGTGCGGAGTCTGCACGTCCTCCCCGTGTGTGCGTGGGTTTCCTCCGGGTGCTCCGGTTTCCTCCCACAGTCCAAAGATGTACGGGTTAGGTGGATTGGCCATGCTAAATTGCCCGTAGTGTCCTAAAAGGTAAGGTTAAGGGGGGGTTGTTGGGTTACGGGTATAGGGTGGATATGTGGGTTTGAGTAGGATGATCATTGCTCGGCACAACATTGAGGGCCGAAGGGCCTGTTCTGTGCTGTACTGTTCTATCTATCTATTCTAAAACCTCCACTTGCTTCCAAATGGGAGTAAATCCTGTCTCGAAGAATCCTCTCCAATAATTTCCCTACCACTGATGTAAGGCTCACCGGTCTGAAATTTGCTGGATTATCCTTGCTACCCTTCTTAAACAAAGGAACATTAGCTATTCTCCAGTCCTCTTGGACGTCACCTGCAGCCAGTGAGGATACAAAGATTTATGTCAAGGCCCCAGTAATTTCCTCCCTTGCCTCCCTCCGTATTCTGGGGTAGATCCAATCAGGCCCTGGGGACTTACCTACCTTAAATGTTTTTCAAGGCACCCAACACCATCTCCTTTTTGATCTCAGTGACCCAGGCTATCTACACACCCTTCCCCAGACTCTTCATCCACCAAGTCCTTCTCTTTGGTGAATACTGATGCAAGGTGCTCATTTAGTACCTCGCCTATTTCCTGTTACTCCACGCATAGATTCCCTCCCCTGTCCTTGAGCGGGCCAACCCTTTCCCTGGCTGTATATAGATATATAAATTAGTGAAAGAGTATCCATATCACTTGTGTGCATTTGTAATTTCTAAACTTGACACACTCTACCGCTATGCCTGGGTGCAGCCCAATATCCGCAGTAGAGGAGGGGGGCATCCTGCTGGCAGCTACGCTTGTTGTCTGAGACTTTGGCGAGTGCCCTCTGGATGCCTAGGAAGGGCCCTGGCCTGCTCTGGGTCTTCTGCGTTTGTACATCCTCCTTGGCCTGAGCAGCTGGAGCTGATGGTGTGAAAGGCATAGGAGATTTGAAATGGCTGGACATCTTGGAGTGTCCTGGGTGGATGGTTGCATATCTCTTCCTCCCTTTGAGACCTGAGGGGCCTTTCCTTACTCGACCAGAAGGTGTATCTGGAGGGAGGTTGAAGTGCCTGTCCCCTTCTTGCCTCACCACTGATGGATCTCATTTATACCTAGAACAAGGGAGTGCAGGTCTGAGCACAAATCCGTCAGAATCTGCTGGACTGTGGTCTACAAGGAAGTCTCCACCCTTCCCGTGGAGATCTTGTGGTGCTTGCATGTTGGAGCAATGACATTGGGGAGAACATGGACAGGCGCATGCATCCTTTATTCAAGGCTGGTGATAGCCTCTGACAATTCAGCCTGACGTTCCTTTGCCTGTCTTTGCATCTCCAACATGCATGAAATGGCTGACTGCAGCGGTTTATCATCTGACTTGGACTCAACAGGAGACTGTTCTCCACCAGTCCGCTGAATACCAGAGACCCGGTCACTGCTTCCGAATGCTGGGGAGATGTGTCCATGAGGAGTTCTCCAGATAGTGAACTCGAGTCTAATGTAGATTAAGGACCCAGCAATGTGTGTCTCTGCACTGGTGAAAGATGCAGGTGAACGCAGTGACAGCTCTATTTCTAGTGGGTCCTCAGCATCATAATCCAACATGAATTAGGGACTGGGGCTGCGGGACTGTCTGGCGGTGTGGGGCTCCTACTGGTACCTGAAAGAGAGGGAAGCTAGAATGAGTTCTTGAGTAGACAGAATCCAACATTACATTTAACACACTATGAAGTTCATGATGTGTCCAGCTACTGTACGGTTCACCCATACGGGGTTGCCAATGGTGATGTATTTTCCCTAACCCTTCAGTTTTAGAATGATCCAATCCTCAATTAATAACCCCACAGCAAATGTGAAGTGAGGTTTATTTTACACATGCACAAAATGCAGGAAGGGGTTTCGCAAAATTTGCCCCCCACCTTTTACATTCATACAATAAAAGAAGGATAAGGGAAAGAAAGGTGTTCAAGGTGAAGACTAGGATAAAAATAAAAATTATAGTTTCACATGAGTCCAGTAAGTCAATGTCTATGAAGGTTCTTTCAGTTGGCTTTGTCTGGCAGCATTCCTGGCCTTGGTCCGAGGAGCCTGGTTGCAGGTTGCATCCGTTGAAGATGTAACAAAGTATTCTTGTGTCTTGGAAATAATTCACTGTGTAGGTGAAATTTCTGGAGGTCATATTTTAAGAGAGATGGAGGTCAAATGCAGGCTGCTAGCCTGAAGTCCGGTACTCTTTGAAGGTTAAACTGTAACTAGTCTCAAGCTGTATAATTAAAGCAATTCGAACCACTCCAGTCTCAGTCATGTGAAGGATGGTTTTGGGTCAAGCAATTCAGTTAAGGCGGTCCCTTGTTAAAACCCATTGTCTTTGGAGTAGGTGACTAGAACCATGATCACAACGTTTGAGATGAGGAGTCACAGATAGTTCTGTAAGAAGTCTTATAACACCAGGTTAAAGTCCAACAGGTTTGTTTCAAACACTAGCTTTCGGAGCACTGCTCCTTCCTCAGGTTCACTTCTTACTGTGCTCACCCCAGTCCAACGCCGGCATCTCCACATCACAAATAGTTTTGCCTTTGACCGTAGATGATTGGTGCAGATATCTCATCTGCTAATCCATTGTGATGGCTTTGCTGGAATGTTTAAACACTATAAGAAGTGTTAAATTCCAAGGGGTTGATGTGTTATCATTTGTCCATGTTTAAAATGCTCAAATTTCCAGAACTACCATCATGTGATTAGCAGTGGCCATTTTATTAGTCCAGCCTTTTGTTCATTAAAAAAAATATATATAAAGTAGCTAGACAGAACTAAATGTATATATTTTATGTCCTGACTCCTGGACAGGTCGTGAGAAATGTAATAGGTTTTAACAAGTGAAATGGTGACATGGGTGGATAAAGAGCAAAAAGGATGGAAGACAGGAGGGATTAAATGATAAAAGGGTTGCTTATGCCGAGCCAAAGAGAATGGTAATGGGAAACAAAATAAACAAAAGCTGTCTATAGGGAATGTGAATAGAACATGTGACTGAGAATTGATGAATAGTTGCCATCAGAAAGCAGAAACAAGGAGGAAAAAATGAAACTAAAACCAAAACCTGCAAAGAAAAGGAAGTTAAATGGGGGAAGAGGTTACAGTCTGAAATTGTTAAACTTGGTGTTGAGTCTGGAAGGTGTAAAGCACATAATTGAAAGAAGAGGGGCTGCCCCTTGAGCTTGCATTGAGTAATATTCAAACTTGCTGTGTTCTGAGAGGGTTGTTGGAGAATATTAAAAAGGAACAGGTCAGCACATGTAAGCTCTTCCTTAGAAGAAACCAGGATCATCTCAATACAGCAGTTCCACATAACCAATAAAACTAGTATGATAAATTGTTAGCAATTATTATTACCCATTCAACATGTTTGACAAGGGGATGCACCCCAGACCATTATTACAAGAGTGTGAAACAATTTGTTTACATTACTTGAATACTTATTCTAATTTACATGATAACTTTTTTATTAAATGGAGTAATTGTATTTTGATTTCAGATTATACTAGCAGTGCTATTACTCTATAACCAATTGGGGTATAGTGCTTTGATTGGAGTATCTACCATCGTTGTGCTCATCCCCATACAGTACTTCATCTCAAAACGATTTGTTTCTGTTCAAAGAAGAACAATGGAATATTCAGATGAGAGGATCAAGAAATCAAATGAAATGTTGCAGAGCATAAAGGTAATAGTTGATATCATAGAGAGTTGGGGATAAAAGGTAAAAATCTACATTCGTACCAAAATGAAGCACCAGAAATTGGAAAACAACTTGTATGAACTCATTGTTACTTTGGGGAAAGTTCCCTTTCTTTTTTATACTTAAAGAATACTATTTGCTTTCATAATTATCGTGTCATCACAATTTCATTTTGATTTCAATATTAGCTTTAACTCCCTCCGTTGGAATATTTAGTCACAAATGTACATTGTCTTCAATTCTGTTAGAATTAGTCGTTGTCTGACCAAAGCATATCGTGTTAGTCTGAATCTTAGCATTTCAGGTTGAGCTTTCAAGAAATGGTGAACTCAAGTTATCTAATTCTCACTTGTCATTTGGAGACACAGAGTGGAACTTCAAATTCCTTTTGAATTCCTCCAATGGTGTTTCCTCCCTCGCGGACCAGAAAAAAAGGTCACAAATAAATTTTAAAAATGTAATTTCTGGGATGTGGTATCGCTGGCTAGGCTAGCATTTATTGCACATTGCTAATTCCCCTTGAGAAGATGTTGGTCAGATGCCTTCTTGAGCTGTTGTAGTCCCTATGGTGTAGGTACTCCCACAGTGCTGTTAGAGAGGGTGTTCCATTGACAGTGAAGGAACAGCGATATATTTTCAAGTTACAGTGGTGAGTGACTTGGAGGAGAACCTCTAGGTGGGTTATCATATGTCTGCTGCCCTTGTCCTCCTTAATGGCAGTGGTTGTGGGTTTGGAAGGTGCTGCCAAAGGAGGCTTGGTGAGTCCCTATGATGCATCTTGTAAATGATGCACAGAGACTTCCGGTGGCGGCCATGGAGGAGCAGGTTGCACATTCGATAACTCCCGCCTGAAACGGACTTTCGGACCTTTTTTCCCGGATTTTTGTGGACTTTATGAAATAAATTGGTGGAGCGAGCAATAGTAAGGAGGATCCCCCCCCAAATGTATGGATAGCTGGACCAAAAGTGGCCTTGTGAAATGAGTTAGTCCCGATAGAGGGAAGTGAGTGGTGCTGGCAGTTCAGCAAAGAATGGCAGACGGCAAGGACCAGGGAGCGGTGGCTCACTGGTCAAAGGAGCAGCAGTTGGAGTTCTTCAGGAGTTGCTTTGCCGAACTAAAAAAGGATACGCTTGACCTGATGAAAGCATCAATCAACCACATGGTCGTGACTCAGGCAACTCAGGGGAAAGCGATTAAAGAGATCGAGTTAAACCAAGAGGACGAGATAACTGTATTGGAGCACAAGGTGGAGATGCTAGATGACCACCACAGGAAGATGCAGGAGAGCACGACCAGGAGGCAGAATTTAAGAATCGTTGGCCTTCCTGAAGGCATTGAGGGACCAGATGCGGGAGCATATGTGTCGGATATACTGGAGTCGCTGATGGCAGCAGGAGCTTTCTCTCGACTCCTAGAACAGGATGGAGCGCACAGAGCCCCCGCAAGGAAGCCCAAGGCGAATGGCCCGCCGAGGGCCATGGTGGTTCGTTTTCACCGTTTCTCGGATAAGGAGCACGTCTTGCGATGTGCCAAGAAGGAACGAAGCAGCAAGTGGGAGAACAATGAGGTGCGCATCTATCAGGATCTGGGAGCGGAGCTGGCCAAGAGACGTGCTGGGTTTAACCGGGCAAAGGCGACTCTCTTTAAGAAGAGGGCTGGAAGGATGGGGGGAGGGCGCTTTGTTTTGCAGGGGGTTGATACGGGGGGAGGGGGAGGGGGCCCTGAATTTAGCATTATCCTTTGGGGAGACTGGGTCTTGTTTTAAGTGAGTGTTTCTGTTCTGGTTCATGGTTATGTTAATGTCTTCTTGAGAGCTGTTGTTAGCTTCCTGGGAATGTGATCCTGTAAATAGGTTTTTTCTATGTAGGGAGAGAGGTCCTCAACAATAAGGTGATAGTCTGGTCGGCGCCAGGGGCGGGGGTTATCGAGGTTAGCATGGGTCAGCTGACTCTACGTCCTCCCCAACCTCTGCGCTGCCTTGCTACTCGACCTGGACTTGCAGTGCAACCTCCAAAGTCTAACCCTGCAATTTGGCGGGCCCCTACCGCCCCTTATTGTACGCGGTCTCACGACCCTTAAGGTCGCCCCGCCTTCTCTTTTTCCAAACCTCACCCCGGATTGCAAACCCGTCGCCACCAGGAGCAGACGGTACAGCGCCCAGGACAGGACCTTCATCAGGTCTGAGGTCCAGCGGCTGCTGCGGGAAGGTATCATCGAGGCCAGCAACAGCCCCTGGAGAGCCCACGTGGTAGTGGTGAAAACCGGGGAGAAAAACAGGATGGTCGTTGATTACAGTCAGACCATCAATCGGTACACGCAGCTCGATGCGTACCCCCTCCCACGCAAATCTGATATGGTCAATCGGATTGCACAGTACCGGGTCTTCTCAACAGTGGACCTGAAATCTGCCTACCACCAGCTCCCCATCCGTAAGACAGACCGCCCATACACTGTGTTTGAAGGAGACGGCCGCCTTTACCATTTCCTTAGGCTTCCCTTCGGCATCACCAACGGGGTCTCGGTCTTCCAACGGGAGGTGGACCGAATGGTTGACCTATACGGGCTGCAGGCCACTTTCCCATACCTGGATAACGACACCATCTGCGGCCACGACCAGCAGGACCACGACGCTAACCTTTCCAAATTTCTCCACACAGCCACACTGCTCAACCTAACTTATAACAAGGGGAAGTGCGTGTTCAGCACGAACCGATTAGCCATCCTCGGGTATGTAGTTCAGAACGGAGTTCGAGGGCCCGGCCCCGACCGCATGCACCCCCTCATGGAACGTCCCATCACCCACTGCCCCAAGGCCCTCAAACGATGCCTGAGGTTCTTTTCGTACTACGCCCAGTGGGTCCCAAACTATGCAGACAAGGCCCGTCCACTCATTCAATCCACCGCTTTCCCACTGACGGCCGAGGCTGACCAGGCCTTCAACCGTATTAAGGCCGACATCACCAAGGCCGCGATGCACACGGGCGACGAGACGCTCCCCTTTCGAGTCGAGATCGATGCATCAGACGTCGCTCTGGCCGCCACCCTCAACCAGGCAGGCAGGCCCGTGGCATTCTTTTCCCGCACCCTCTATGCCTCCGAAATTCGGCACTCCTCCGTCGAAAAGGAGGCCCAAACGATCGTTGAAGCTGTGCGATATTGGAGGCATTACCTGGCCGGCAGGAGATTCACTCTCCTCACTGACCAACGGTCAGTTGCCTTCATGCTTAACAACACACAGCGGGGTAAGATCAAAAATGATAAAACCTTGAGGTGGAGGTTCGAGCTCTCCACCTACAGTTACGAGATTTTGTATCACCCCGGTAAGCTCAATGAGGTCCCCTGATGCCCTGTCCCGAGGTACATGTGCCAGTGCACAAGTGGACCGACTCTGGACCCTGCACGACGATCTCTGTCACCCAGGAGTCACCCGCTTGTACCACTTCATTAAGGCCCGCTACCTGCCCTACTCCATCGAGGAAGTCAGGGCTATCACCAGAGACTGCCAGGTTTGCGTGGAGTGTAAACGGCACTTCTACCGGCCAGACGGTGCGCGCATGGTAAAGGGCTCCCGCCCCTTTGAACGCCTCAGTGTGGACTTCAAAGGACCCCTCCCCTCCACCGACCGCAACACGTACTTTCTTAATGTGGTCGACGAGTATTCCCGATTCCCCTTCGCCGTCCCAGGCGGACGTCTGCCACCGTCATCAAAGCCTTCAACACCATCTTCGCTCTGTTCGGTTTCCCCGCCTACGTCCACAGAGATCGGGGATCCTCATTTATGAGCAATGAGCTGCGCCAGTACCTGCTCAACAGGGACATTGCTGGAGCAGGACGACCAGCTACAGCCCCAGCGGCAGGTGTAGCGGGAGAATGGGACGGTCATGAGGGCCGTCCAGCTGGCCCTATGGTCCAGAAATCTTCCGGCCTCCCGCTGGCAGGATGTCCTCCCCGATGCACTTCACTCCATTCGGTTGCTCCTGTGCACCGCAACTAATGAAACCCCCCATGAATGTCTCTTTGCCTTCCCCAGGAAGTCCACCTCAGGGTTTCGTTCCCAACATGGCTGGAAGCTCCAGGACCCGTTCTCCTCCGCAAGCATGTGCGGCTCCACAAGGCGGACCGTTTGGTTGAGAGGGTACAGCTACTCCAGACAAACCCGCAGTACACCTGTATAGCGTACCCCGACGGCCGCCAAGACACAGTCTCCCTCAGGGCCCTGGCACCATCTGGGTCCCCACACACCCCCCCCCCCCCCCCCCCCTCTGCCCCGGCGCCACCCTCCCTCCCCCCCGGCGCACCCCACCACAGCCCCTGCTCCAGGACAACCTGTTCTCCCCTTGCTCCCAACTGGGGATGAAGAGGATTTCAACACGCTCCCGGAGTCACCGAAGACCAAGCCCATGCCTGAGTCGCCACTAGCACTGCGGCACTCTCAACAACAGATCAAGGCGCCCGATCGTCTAAATTTGTAACCTTCTCTGTAATTTTAAAACCAATCTGTACGTATATCATTTTCCACCACCCCCGCTGGACTCATTTTTAACAGGGGGTGAATGTGGTAGTCACCACTGTTGTATTATCTTGTATATATGGGTTTTACGGTAAGGCATCTGTACTCCAGGTACGGGGGTAGATCCCTGCCTGCTGGATCCACCCAATAGGCGGAGTATAAATGTATGTGCTCTCCGAACAGCAGCCATTTTGTCAGCTGCTGTAGGAGGCCACACATCTCGGTGTAATAAAGCCTCGATTACATTCTACTCTCATCTCATCGTAATTGATAGTGCATCAGACTGGGCACTCCTCAGGGCAGAATGTGGTGGCCTTGGGCCCATTCATGGGTTTGTGTGATATACAGTGAGCAATGATCTGATCAGGGGAACAGTTATCTCACAGGACAGCTCTGATGTGTCCCATTTCAACATCAAGCTTGCATAATGAGCAAATAGCTCGAGCCTTATTTGCGAGGTTGCCGAGAAGGCCTATCTCAGCATGTAGAACTGTAGGAATCCCAACGTGTATATTGGCAGTGAAGGGTAGGGTGTTAGGAACTCCCGGGCAGACGTCTCAACAAGCACATCAAGGAAAGGGAGCTCATTTTACTGCTCTATATGAAAGGAGAATTTGAGCGCAGGATGTGCAAATAAATTCTTGCGTACAGCTGGAGATTCAAATATTGCAAACTTATCACCTGTCTATCAGAAATATGCAGAGGGTGGCACGGTCACCATGCTTGTTAGGTGAATTGGACATGATGAATTCTCCCTCCATGTGCCCGAACAGGCGCCGGAATGTGACGACTAGGGGGTTTTCACAGTAACGTCATTGCAGTGTTAATGTAAGCCTACTTGTGACACTAATAAAGATTATTATTATTATTCAGAGGTTGAGTGTAATTTCATCAAAGACGTCTTTCTCGTGGAACCCAACAAAGATGTTTACAAGTGTTGGGCCAGAGGGGATTCCAGGGCAACACCATCTAACTGGGCATAGATGGTGTCGTTAAAGCTGAACCTCATTGTGTGTGTTGCTGAGTTCAAAGTTCAATTAATACTGATTTACACAATGGCAATGGACCTAAATCGCCATATAGTGCTCTAGTACTGCATGGTAGGTTGTTGCAAAAGGTTAAATCTCACGGAATGCAGGGTGAGGTAGCCAATTGGATACAAAATTGGTTTTTGGATAAGAATGTAGGACGCGTGGTTAGTAAGTTTGCAGATGAGACTAAGATTGGTGGCATAGTGGATAGTGAAAAAGGTTATATAAGATTGCAACAGGATCTTGACCAATTGGGCCAGTGGGCCGATGAATGGCAGATGGAGTTTAATTTGGATAAATGTCAGGTGACGCATTTTGGTAGATCAAGTAAGAGCATGACTTATTCAGTTAATGATATGGAGTTGGGGAGAGTTACAGAACAAAGAGATCTAGGAACATAAGTTCATAGCTCCTTGAAGATGGAGTTGCAGGTGGACAGGGTGGTGAAGAAGGCATTCAGCATGCTACGTTTTATTGGTCAGAATATTGAATACAGGAGTCGGGATGTCTTGCTGAAGTTGTACAAGACATTGGTGAGACCACACATGGAATGTGGTGTTCAGTTCTGGTCACCCTATTATAGGAAGGATATTGTTAAACTAGAAAGAGTGTAGAAGCGATTTACGAGGATGCTACCAGGACTTGATGGTCTGAGCTATAAGGAGAGGCTGACTCGACTGGTACTTTTTTTCCCTGGAGCGTAGGAGGCTTAGGGGTGATCTGATAGAGGTCTATAAAATAATGAAGAGCATCGATAGGGTAGATAAAGATAGTCAACATCCTTTCCCAAATGTAAAGGAGTCTAGAACTCGAGGGCATAGATTTAAGGTGAGAGGAGAGAGATACAAAAGATACCAGAGGGGAACTTTCTTCACACACAGGGTGGTGAGCACCTGGAAGGGACTGCCAGAGGCAGTGATAGAGGCAGGTATAATTTTGTCCTTTAAAAAGCAGTTGGACAGTTACATGGGCAGGGTGGGTATAGAGGGATATGGGCCAAATGCAGGCAAATGGGACTAGCTTTGTGATAGAAACTGGGTGACATGGACCAGCTGGGCCGATGGGCCTATTTCCATCCTGTAAACATCTATGACTCAGTGCAAATATCTATGGCTTTCTTGAGCAGTACATTAGTGAATACGTTCGCAATGTCAAATGAGCACATGACCATGGTATCACTATTGGTGTGCCATTCCTGTATTGCCTTCACAAATGTGAAGGAATCCTTCAGCGTGCATGCGGAAATCTCGCACAAAACTAGATGTAGCAACTCGCCAAACCTTTTGGCCAGTTCATGTTGTGCAGCGTCGATCGTAGATAAAATGGGACATATACTTGCAGAAATGTTTTGGTTCTACTGCCGAAGTCAGGAAGAAAGTAAAAACATCTTACAATTCTTAGCAACCTTAATGTTAGCAAATTATTGTGAGTTTGGTGCAACACTAGATGATACTTTTCGTGATAGACTGGTATGTGGACTGCACTGTGCAGCTATTTAGAGGAAGTTACTAATTGTAGGCGACTTAACTCTTAAATCACCTGCAGAAATAGAACTGGCAGCAAAAGAGGCTTTACAGATAGGAGCGAAGATTCATAAGATGGCTTGCACAAGGAGCCGAAAAAGATGACAGAAATCTTAGAAGCGCCACGTCATTATACTATGACACAGCTGAGGTTGTTTCTGGGATTAATAAATTATTACAGTAAGCAGCGCGATTGAATCTTTTGCAGACTATGTGCCAAACGGTGCGTTGAAAGAAGTAAAAGATTCCTTATGAAGTCCGTGCGATTGGTTGACTATATTCCCAAGCTGAAGTTACATGCAATGCATTACCCAATAGGGTTGGAGCAGTTGTCTTGCACATAATGTCTTTAGGGGAGGAATAACCAATACCATTTACTTCATGAACTCTTGCTAATGCAGAAACTAATTACGCTCAGCCAGAAAAAGAAGCTTTGAGCATCATATTCAGAGTAAGATGGTTTCACCACTATCTATATGGACATCATTTTACTCTGCTTGACAGATCACTGACCCTTGATGACTATCTTCTGGACATATAAAGGTATTCCTTCTTTAACAGCTAGGAGGTTACAGAGATGGTCTTTGATATTACCGACACACACTTATGACATTCAATATCGTAAATCGGAGCACTATGCAAATTTTGATGCTTTGTCAAGGTTGGCATTACAAATCAAGCAAGAACCTGACAAAATGTTGTCAGCATCCTATTTGCTCACACATGGATAGTATAGCTTTAACTTCATCTCAAGTACAGAGATACACAAGAACTGATCAGTGATGTGGAAGGTTATGGACATGTATCTTAAAAGGAACGATATCAGACATACATTGTAAAAATCCAGACCTCAAGCCCTACATCATAAGAAGACTTGAGTTAACAATCCAGAGTGGAGGTTTATTATGGGGAATCAGAGTGATTATTCCTGTGCTTCTGTAATAAAATCCTTGCCAACTACATGAGGGGCATCCTGGTATGGTGAGGATGAAAGAACTGGCATGCAGTTATTTTTGGTAGCTGGGATTAGATGCTCAAATCAAAGCGAAATTGGAGCCTTGTCCATCCTGTGCAAAACTAAGAAGTGCTCCACCATTGTGACCCTTACATCTGTGGGAATGGCTGACGCAGCCATGGCAGAGAGTACACATAGACTACACTGCCCAGTTATGGGACACATGCTCCTGGTGATTGTAGATGCACATTCTAAATGGCCAGAAGTGATTATGAAATACACAATGACAAGAACAAACTATTGGTAAGTTGGGTGAAATATTTGTAAGATTTGGTAGACCGGAGCAGGTTGTTAGTGACAATGAAACTCAGTTCACTTCCAAGGAGTTCGAAGGTTATGTAAAAGGAAATGAAATACAGCACATAAAGCCGGGTCCATACCATCCTTCAACAAATGGATTTGCCGAGTAATTCGTACAGTCACTTAAACACTCAATCAAGGCATCAAAGGACCAAGGTACATTGGATGAGTTTGACTTTTTGATTCTACCTGCTACTTCAGAGATTGTCAAACGCCAACAACAAGCATAGATGACGAGGAGGGAACAAACTTTCAAAAGCGAGTATTCACACAAAGAACAATACAGCACAGGAACAGGCCCTTCGGCCCTCAAAACCTCCGCCGATCACGTGTCCTATCTAGACCAACCGCCTGTATCCTTCTATACCCCGTCTGTTCATGTACCTATCCAGATAAGTCTTAAAGGTCGCTAATGTATCTGCTTCAACCACTTCAAGGAGAGCGAGTGCTAGCAAGAAGCTGCACTATAAATGAGAAATGGGTACCTGCAGTTATCCGAACAAAAACAGGTCCCATATTATACACCATACAGACAAAAAAAATTGCTGAAATGTCCCAAGAACTATTTCCATTCGAAAAATCTAAGCAGTGATACTTCTGAACAGAGTCAAAACACGGAGACAAATTCAGATTCTGTATCTTGGGAATATTCAACACCAATGGAGATGGACACTGAAGTAACTTCACAGGAAGTAGTACCAACAGAAGAAAAAGAAGCGACATCAAAGATCTCCTAGCCATGTTCAAGAACGTAGAACATAACTCAAAAGAAATAGTTACCCATCTGAGAGTTATATATACGTAAGAAGATAATGGTGCAAAGTAATGTTGTCGTGTTTCATTGGGTCTGTATTTTAAATGTTAAGAAAAGTAAAGAAGTAAAGGGGGAGGGGCATTGTGTATTTGGGTAATACATCCCTGCTGGTGGAACATCATGCAATCTGTAGTGAGGTCAGCAGAGTGTTTGCGTGGGCTTTAGTTCTCCAGCTTAGTATTGTATGAGCAAATTCTCCTGAATAAACCTTGCATCGTGTTTGAAGAAACCCAAGTGCATGGCACCTCCATACCTTTTTCTCTTTTTGTGGCACATTGAGAATATAACAATACTATATGAGAAGAGAATGCTGATTGGTTGGCAAGTTGATCCGGTAGAGATGTTGCCATGGAGAATGCACCTGTTGATGGTGACTAACAGATAACTGGCAAGCATTGTTTGGAATTGAGACCAGGTAGTAATTAGTCTTATTAATCATTGTAGTGTTTCAAAACTTGGACCTGAAACTAATGTCTTAAACTTAAATAAAAGCAATTACAAAGGTATGAATATAGAATTGGCTACAGTGGACTGGTAAAATAGGTTACAAGAAAGAGAATAGAGGGGCAGTGGAAGCTATTCAAGGAGATATTTCATACGCTCAACAAAGGTATATACCATTGAGAAAGAAAGAATAAATCTACAAAAAGGATGTGCCAACCATTAACCAATGAAGTTAAGGATGGTATCAAAATGAAAGAAAAAGCTTGCAATGCTGCAAAGATTAATGGGAGGCCAGAAGATTGGGAATATTTTTAGAAACCGCCAAAGGATAATAAAGAGGAATGAAAAAATATAAAATCAGTAAGATTCTACAAGTATGCAAAAAGGGAGAGAGTAGCTAAATGAACATTAGGCCCAAGGATGAAGTGGGGTAATTAATAATGGGAAACAAGAAAATCTCAGAGGCTTGGAACAAGCATTTTGTACCAGTTTTCACAGTAGAAGACAGAATTTGTATTTCAATGATGATAAAATATCAAGAGGCAATCAAAAATCACTAATAGAAATAATAGAACTAAATGTTGACAAGTCACCTGGACTGATGGCTTGCATCCTAGTGCCTTAAAATAAGTGGTCACCGAGACAGTGGATGTATTGGTTGTAATCTTCCAAAATTCCCTAGATTCTGGAAAGATCCTAACCGATTGGAAAACCACAAATGTAACACCTATGCTCAGGAAATGATGGAGACAGAAAGCTAGAAACTATAGCCAAGTTAGCCTAATATCTGTAATTGGAATCCATTGTTAGATGATAGCAGCAAAGGGTGGCGCAGTGGTTAGCATTGCTGCCTCACTGCGCCGAGGTCCCAGGTTCGATCCCAGTTCTGGATCACTGTCCATGTGGAATTTGCACATTCTCCTCGTGTTTGCATAGGTTTTGCCCCCACAACCCAAAGATGTGTAGGGTAGGTGGATTGGCCACGCTAAAATTGCCCCTTAATTGGAAAAAATGAATTGGCTGCTCTAAATTTAAAAAATTAAAAAAGAAAAGCAGCAGGACGTTTGGAAAATCATATTACAATCAATCTGAGTCAGTATGGTTTTCTGAAATGGAAATAGTGTTTGATAAATTCATTAGCGTTCGTTGAAGATATGACAAGCAGGACCGATAAAGGGGAACCTAAAGATGTAGTGTATTTGGGTTTCCAAAAAGCAATACATAGGATAAGAGCTCGTGATTTTGAAGGTGATATTTTTATATGTGTAAAGGATTGACTAGCTAACGGGAGAAAGAGCGTCAGGATAAATGGGTGATTTTCAGGATGACAAAACTAACTCGTGGGGGTACCAGAGGGATCAGTGATGAGGTCTCAACTATTTACAATCAATATTAATGTTTTGTGTGAAGGAACTGTGCGTATTGTATCCTACTTTGTTGTTGATGTGTCGATAATATAAAGATAAGTAGGAATGCAAGTTATGGGAGGATAAAAGTGTTGTGAGTGGGCAAAAATGTGGCAGATTGAGTATAATGCAGGAAAAAATGAGTTTGCCCACTTTGATGGCAAGAGCACAAAATCACAATATTATTTACTTAATCTTCATATAAAAGGGTTGTAAGCTTTGGAATTCTGTATCACAGAGGATTGTGGTAATTCATAATTGAATATATTTTGGGCTGAGATACACAGATATGCGGTGTCTAAGAATTGAGGGATATGGGAAGTGTGTGAGAAAGTGGCGTTGAGGCAGTAGATCAGCCATGATCTTGTTGAATGCCGGAACAGACTCGATGGGCCATGTGATCTATCCCTGTTTCTATATCTTGTGTTGTTACAGAGAGACACTGCAGAATGTTTTGGTATAAATGGTCTGTGTGTCCTTGGACATGAATGACAAAGAATTACCATGTTGGTACAGCAAGAAATTAAGAATTCAAGTAGGGAAGTCTTATTAGAACTGTGCAGGGTAAGATCACAACATTACAGTTTTGATCTCCTTATTAAGGAGGGTTATCCTTGCATTGGCAGTAGTTCTGAGAAGGTTCAATAAGTTGATTATTGGGATAGTGGGATTGTCCTATGAGGAAAGTTTAGGCCTAAACTCGTTGGAGCTTAGAAGAATGATAAATCCCCTGGAGGTTCGCCCACCCGGAGGAGAAGGAATTCTCCTTCTTCTCCCCAGTACACAACGTATACACCAGAATTGACTTCTTTGTGGTGGGGATAGACAAAGTGGAGTACTCCGCAATTGTGATATCAGACCACGCTCCACATTACATGGACGTGCGGCTAGAGATGGGAAGGGCCCAGTGCCCCACATGGAGGTTGGACGGTGCCTTACTAGCTGACAAGGCCTTCAGCGAAAGGATGGTGCGGGCCATAGCAGAGTACACGGAGAACAACCAAAACGGGGAGGTCTCTCCCTCCACGTTCTGGGAAGCGCTAAAGGCCGTACTAAGAGGGGAAATCATTGCTTTCAAAGCACAAAGAGATAGGGAGGAAAGGGTGGCTAGGCAGCAGCTGGTCGACTCCATACTGGAGGTAGACCATAAATACTCCGAGGCCTCGACCATAGAGCTCCTGGCAGAGAGGAAAGAACTACAAAGGAACTTTGACCTGCTCTCCACCAGGAAAGCAGTGCACCAATTCCGCCAGGTGCGCGGGACCCTGTATGAACACTGAGACAAAGCCAGCCGCCTGTTGGCACACCAGCTGAGAAAGCAGGCAGCCACCAGAGAAATTGCACAAATCGGGTACCAGAGGCACGTTGGAAACGGAACCAGAAAAGATGAACAAAACCTTCATGGCCTTCTACCAAGTTCTGTACACCTCAGAGCCCCCAAGGGGGGAGTCTGGGATGAAACGATTCCTTGATGGACTGGACATTCCAGTCGTGGGGAGGGCAGAAAACGGGGCCTGGAAGCACCACTAGCACTGGGAGAGATCATGGACAGCATTAGTTCCATGCAGACGGGGAAGGCGCCGGGACCGGACGGATTCCCGGCGGACTTCTACAAAATATTTGCGACAGCGCTGGCCCCATACCTGCGGGAGATGTTCACAGACTCGTTAGCTAGGGGCACACTGCCACCCACGTTAGCACAGGCCTCAATCTCGCTGATACCTAAGAAAGACAAAGACCCAACGGAATGTAGGTCAAACAGACCCATCTCACTGCTGAATGCAGACGCCAAAATACTGGCCAAAATCCTAGCCAAAAGGCTAGAAGACTGTGTACCTGAGGTGGTCACAGAGGACCAGACGGGCTTCGTCAAAGGAAGACAGCTTACCTCGAACATCAGGCGCCTGCTGAACGTGATAATGACCCCCTCCGGGAGACAACACAAGAGGTGATCGTCTCCCTGGATGCAGAAAAGGCCTTCGACAGAGTCGATTGGAAATACCTCATAGAGGTACTGGAGCGGTTCGGGCTTGGAACAGGGTTCACCTCTTGGGTAACGCTCCCATGGCGAGCGTACGGACCAACAACACCAACTCCCAATACTTCCAACTGCACAGGGGCACCAGACAAGGATGCCCACTGTCCCCGCTGCTGTTCGCCCTAGCGATCGAACCGCTAGCAATTGCGCTCAGGGCAGCAAAAAGTTGGAGGTTGGATCCGAAAGGGAGACAGAGAGCACAGAGTCTCACTCTATGCAGATGACCTGCTCCTCTACATTTCGGACCCACAGAGCAGCCTGGACGGGATCATTGCGCTCCTGAAAGAGTTTGGAGCCTTCTCGGGCTACAAACTCAACATGAGCAAAAGCGAGATCTTCCCAGTACACCCGCAAAGGGGGGGGGGGGGGGGGGGGTGCGGCAGTAACGGGACTGCCGTTTAAACAAGCCCGACACAAATTCCGCTACCTGGGAATCCAAATAGCCCATGACTGGAAAGGGATCCACAAATGGAACCTCACCAGTCTGACGGAGGAAGTAAAAAAGGACCTGCAAAGATGGAACACACTCCCACTCTCCCTCGCGGGGAGAGTCCAGACGATCAAAATAAACGTACTGCCCAGGTTCCTCTTCCTGTTTAGATCCATCCCGATCTACATCCCCAAGGCCTTTTTCAACAAAATCCAAGGGGGAGCTAGCCCTCCCAAACCTACAATTCTACCACTGGGCGGCAACAGCCGAGCAAGTAAGGAGATGGATACAGGAGCCAGAGGCCGAGTGGGTGCGCGCGGAGGAGGCCTCCTGCGTGGGGACCTCCCTCCGGGCCCTCGTCACGGCAGCACTCCCATCCCCACCCAAAAAACACTCCAGCAGCCCGGTGGTGATAGCCACCCTCCAATCCTGGAACCAACTGCGGCAGCAATTTGGCCTGACCAAAATGTCTGACAAAGCTCCCATCTGCAACAACCATAGGTTCACACCAGCACTGACTGACGCCACCTTCAAAAGGTGGAGGCAGGACGGAGGGATACTGACAGTCAGGGACCTATACACGGACGGCAGGATCGCAACACTGGACGAACTGACAGAGAAATTTCGGCTAGCCAGGGGGAACGAGCTACGGTATCTGTAGCTCAAACACTTCTTACGAAAGGAGACAAGGACGTACCCACAACCGCCACGACAGACACTATTGGAAGACCTACTGGACGCAAGTATCCTAGAGAAAGGGAACTGTAGTGACATGTACGACCGACTGACAGAAAGGGCCGACACCGTACTGGACGCAACAAGAAAGAAATGGGAGGAGGACCTGGGGATTGAGATAGGATGGGGACTCTGGAGCGAAGAACTGCATAGGGTCAACTCCACCTCCACGTGCGCAAGGCTCAGCCTGACGTAGCTAAAAGTGGTACATAGAGCCCACCTAACAAGAACCCATATGAGTAGGTTCTTCCCGGAGGTGGAGGATAGATGTGAACGGTGCCAAGTAGGCCCGGCCAACCACGCCCACATGTTCTGGTCTTGCCCCAGACTGGTGGAGTACTGGACAGCCTTCTTCGAGGCAATGTCCAAAGTGGTGGGAGTGAGGGTGGAGCCATGCCCGAAGGTGGCGATCTTCGGGGTCTCGGACCAGCCAGATCTATTCCTGGAGAGGAGGGCGGACGCCCTTGCCTTTGCCTCCCTGATCGTCCGCCGTAGAATCCTGTTTGGCTGGCAGTCAGCAGCACCACCCAGAGCTGCAGACTGGCTGTCCGACCTCTCGGAATCTCTCCAAATGGAGAAAATCAAATTCTCCATCCGAGGGTCGGACGCCGGCTTCCACAGAACGTGGGAACCATTCACGCGACTGTTCCGGGACCTGTTTGTGGCCAACGAACAAGAGGAAGAACAGCCAGGTAGCCAAGAATCAGGAGAACTTAGTCAAGAATCAGGGGAGGGTAGCCAAGGCATGAAAGGGAGAGAAAGGCGAACCACGGGCTGGGGGGGGACAGCTGAACTTGAGGAGGGAGGGGCGAACCGTGGAGGGAGGGGGGACAGGAGAGGAGAACCAGCGGGATGGGCCGGGGGTAGGGAAACGGGAGCCGGAAGGAGGGCACAGGGTGCCAAAACGTGCATGACATCTCTAGGAGCGGGGAACGAGGAGATTGGGGATGGAGGACGGGAGGAGCAGTAGAGGCGAGCGGGGGACGACGGCGAGAGCCGTCCGGGAGAGGCGGGTGACAGCGGCACGCGACCCGGCCAGGTGTCGCACACTGTGGTTATCTCCCCGGCGCCCAAATGTATATTTGCTCCCCCCAGTCCCCCCCCCCCCCCCCCCCCCCCCCCCCCCCCCCGAAAACAGTCGCGAACTTACGTGGTGTATATAATTCAGCCAGATGCACAGAGCTGCCGCTGTCGAGCTGGTGCACAGTACCCCACCAGTTAGTCTATTTCATATTTTATTGTATTCTATGTTGGGGCGTGCCCTTCTCTTCTAAATATGTGTATATATATAGATATATGTTTCTTATTCTGTGTACATAACGGTAATTATACCTTGTTCAAAAACCCAATCAAAACATTTATATTTAAAAAAAGAAGAATGATAAATTATCATTTAACACATCTAAGATTCTGAAGCTGATTGACACGGTAGATGCTGAGAGAATATTTACCTCGATGGAGAAATCTAGAACCAGGTATACAGTTTTAAAATAAGGGGGTTTCCCTTTTAAGATGGGGATTTCAATGGTCATTAATGTTTGGAATTGTCTACTCTATGAAGCAGTGGAGGCTCGGTCATTGAATATATACAAAGCTGAACTCAGCAGATTTTTGACGGACAAGGGAGCCCAGTGTTATTGGGGGGGGGGGGGGGGGGCACACAGCTCAGGCCATAATTAGATCAGCCATGAGTTTAGGATGGTGAATCTGACTCGAGGGACTAAATGGCCCATTCTTTCAATTTCTCATGGTATTATGTTAGAACCTTTTAAAAAAAAAAAAAAAATCAATCTTATTTGAATAACAGAGTTGAATGTCTATTTTGAAATTTATAGTTTCTATATAAATACAGACTTTTGGTCTCGGTCTGAAACTCATAGTAGTGGAAAACGCTGAGACGTTTGCCGCTATTGAGGGCCACAATGGGACTGAAATTTCTGGCTACTTGCAGTGTACCTGAATCAGCTTCAGAGGAATCTATGCTGCTGGTCTCACCATTCCTGCTGTCTTAAGACCAGTCACCGTTTAATTTGTAAATTTTGCCAAATTTCCCACAGATTGCATGGACTTTTGCAAGCAAAAGGTTAGAGCTAATGGGGCAGCATGGTGATTAGCACTGCTGCCTCACAGCACCAGGGACATGGATTCAATACTGGCATGGGTGACTCTCTGTGTGGAGTTTGTGCGTTCTCCCCGTGTTTGCGTGGATTTCCTCTGGGGGCTACAGTTTCCTCCCAGAGTCCGCGTTAGTTGGATTGGCCATAGGTGGGGTTAAGGTGGATGTTTGGGCCTAGATGGGGTGCTCTTTCAGAGAGTTGGTGCAGACTCGATGGGCCAAATGGCCTCTTTCTGCACTGCAGGGATTCTATGATTCACTAATTTGGCACACTTATCAGGCAGGATCACCTTTACAGTAAAAATGTCCTTCATGATTCTCTCTGATTCTCCTCTACCGCTCCCCACAGTAGGAGCCGGGAATACTGTTCAACAATTGAATGTTTTTGAAAAATATGTCACACAATCAAATTATTTCATGTTTGTTGAAAAGCTACTTGATAGCGTTTGCATTTTACAGTGCGTGTTGAATTCTGACAATGGGAGTAGTGTACTTTTCCAGTACTCTCATTAACTGGATGTTAGAAGAGATGGCTTTATCTCTCAATCAGAATGTTGTTTTTTTGTGGAAAAAGGAAAGATATTGTAAAATGTGAACATGAAGAGGAATAAAACACAATCTCCTTCTAAGGCCTCTCATGCGTTCACCTACTCTCAACTTTTGGAAGGCTTCCATAAAATGATCCTTCCAGATGGAAAGATGCCAAAATTAAGGCATGAACTCTCACATGTAAATGAATAAAGTGATAATTCTCAGGGAAAAAATGTGTTCCATAAACTTTCCAAATTCATAATGTAAACATGGTTGATTGAAAGTGTCATATCTAACCTTGATTTATTAATTCTCTACAACAAGACTGCAACTATTTTATGTATTGTCACTATTTTTTTATTATAATTGTACTTTTAATTTATCACTTGCCTAAAAAGAATTAAAGCTTTACTTAAATTTTGATGTGATGTGAACCATTTCAAGTTAGAATTTCCTTAAATGGCTTCAAACCTGGGACTAAAGAACTTTTGATGTGATTAATGTTATGTGAGAGCCTATTATGTCTGCTAGCTCTGTAGCAAGCCAGAGTTTTACATTTATAAAAAAAAATCCTTGTTAATCTTTCAGGTTCTGTCTTGAATACACATGGCCTCATGTTTGGGGATCTCTGCCTGTCTGCTCCAGTGTTGAGGAGCTGGTCTGCCAATAGTGGAGGATATGTACTCTATCCCAAACTCTGTGATGGCAGGGTTGTTCAAATGGGAGTCCCTCGCTTGTACAATCACAGTTGAGATATTTTCCCTAACTGCCAGCATAACAGTTGGAGTAGCTCCATGCAACTGACTGTTATTAGTTCCTTAAGAAAAGCAATGAAAGGCTGCCACCTCCGATAGAATTCCTCGACTGATCCCCTCACGGTGTATTTGATGTTCTCCAGGCGCAGAAACTCCATTAGGTCTCCAACATATTGAGGTGTTCGGTGGGGCTGGAATCATCCTGGGCAATCAATGAGGTGAAGGCAAGAACATCCGCCTCTACCCTTGTCTGCAGCCCTGGCGAGTCCAACACCCCAGATATGGCAACTATAGGACAGAGCTCCAATTCGACATTTAGAATCGGCGACATGGTGCTAAAGAAGGAGATGCAAAAGCTTGATGTTGGGACAGGACCAGAGCATGTGTGTGTGTGATTGGCAGGGGCACCGGAACACCACAGGTGCCTCAGTGAAGGTCGGGAAGGCCTTCTGTACAAAATTCCGAACCTGGAGCTATCTAAACTAATTTGACCCCACGATCCCGTATTTCACCATCAATTCCTCCTAGCTGGCAAATCGCCCTTCCCGAAAAAAAAATCCCTTAAACCCTTCAGCCCTTTCTTTCCCCATACAAGGCGTCTAACTTCACTGGCTTGAACAGGTGGTTGGTACAAATAGAGGCCAACTTCGACAGAGACCTGAGCTTAAAATGCCCTCAAGGTGGATACTGTCACCGGACTCATAGAATATTTTAACGGCGAAATTGGGAGCGAAGCTGTCACCTATAGGTTCAACCCAGAATCCTTACATGACTTCGCCTCAACCTGCACCAAGCGGCCCCTGGATCGCTAACCAATCTTATCACCTTTTCCACATTAGCCGCCCAATAATAAAAAAGCAAATTCGGCAATGCCAGGCTCCCCCCCGATTGTCTGTCTCTCTGTGAAACTGACCTACAAATTCTTGAAATCTACCCACCAAATAAAAGCTGCTATCAACTTATTAACCCTCCCAAAAATGGATTAGGATTAATAATCAAAAATAAATCTTGCCTGAAGAATACCTTATTGTGGTGAATGCATTCACCATAATACATGCATGATACCATAACCTGTGACCTATGACCTGGAAGTGGTGATATGAACTGCTTCCAGGTACTGTACTGTAACCCCGGTATGGCTCCGCCCACACTGGGGCCATATATCGGCCGACCTCTTGTGGGTGGCATTCATCTGTACTACTGACTCTGGCTAGGCAAGTTTATGACTAATAAAGCCTACTGTTCACTTGCTCTTGCTCTCTCTGCCTCACTGTGAATTGAAGGTATATCACTTACGAACTGTGGAAAAGAACAGTAATTCTTTATCCCCCGATGCATGAAATACCACAGGTCTGCCCCTCGCCCTTTTGTCTCTTCCATAAACGCCAGCAGCTCCTTTGCTACCTCCGAATGAGCCAAACACCTAACGGTCCAGAGCGGTCTAACTTTGGCTCCAGCACATAGTTCAAATCTATCCCCAGGATCAGCTGATACTGTCCAAATCCGGGATGGAAGCCCACAGCTTCCTTATAAATGCCACATCATCCCAATTCAGGACATATACATTTACCAATACCACCAACTTACCTGCCAAAGACCAGTAACAATCGCATACCTGCCACCCAGGCCTGCCACAACCTTATCTTCTAGGAAGCAAATTCTCTTGTTAATTAAAATGCCACCCGCTGGACCTTACTGTCGAAGCCCAAATGAAATATCTGGCTCACCTACCCTTTTCGGAGTCTGGTCTGGTCCCTCACTCGCAGTGGGTCTCCTGCAAAAGCACCACATCTGCCCTTAAATTCTTCAGGTGAGAGAAAACTCAGGACCTCTGCACTGAACACCCCCAACCCCCACACGTTCCATGTGAACCTGATCGGGGTCTCTCACCAAACCCCCCCCAACCACCCCCAAACCCGGAGTCTGCCATTTACACCATGAAGGATTATCCTGCATCCACACCAAATACCTAGGCCCAAGGACCATTACCCCCCCCCCCCCCCCACGCTCCCATGAACCTGCTGATCACCTCCTAGAGAACAATGCTCTCTCCTCTCTACCCCATCCTCCACCAAACAAACTAGGCTCATTGAACCACGTCTAAACGGGTCCAACAGGCTGCAGCCTCTCCCCATCACACTTTCGTTCCCTAGCTAAAATCTTGCTGCGAGCAAGGTAGCCCCTGCTCAAAGTAAATATAAAAGAACAAAGAAAAAAGTTCACTAGCCCGTCCCCATTACATATGCAAAAAACAAAATCCAACACTCCTGCAATGCTCAAACTCCCACCATTGACCATGTATTACCATTACTATTACCTTAACCAATACCCCCTACCCACATTGATCCCCCAACCCCCCCATATCTCATATGGAGACCCCGAATAACAACAAATACATACAATATACAAGAAATCCCAAACAAACCCATCTCATCAGCAGGCATACTAAACCTTCAGATGGGTTGGGTTGTTCTCCAAAATTGCTTGGTATCTGGGCAAAAAGGACCAAACAAAAACAAGTACCCTAGTGGGAGCCACCGAGTGTCCGACATTCTCCTCCATGCTGCCGCTCCTGGAGGTCCCCAGGGTTAGGGATAATAAGCACGCAGTCAAATTGGCAGGATGTGACAAGTAGTACCCTTTACTGATCTATAAAGAGGCTGCAACTTTTTACAATATTTGTAGAGGATGTGGATGAAGGAATTGACAGTGATGTATCTAAAGTTCGCTGATGACACTAATTCCGTTGGCATAGTAAATAGTACAGTTGGGAGCAGAAAGTTGCAAAGGGTCACTGATGGGTTAAGTTAATGGATAAAACTGGCAGGTGGAGTTTAACATTGGAAAGTATTAAGTCATCCACTTTTTTTTCTAAATAGTGAGAAGCTAGGAAGTTGTGAATGAGTAAAAAAGATTCCAGAGTCCAAGAATAGTGATCACTCAAAGTTAGTGAATATGTACAAAAAGTAATTAAACAGTCTAATGGAATGTTGAGTTTTATTTCAAAGGGGTTGGAACACAATAGGCCATTAGTTATGCTGTACGGAGCTCTAGACCCCATCTAGAGTACTGCATTTGATTCATGGCACCACAGCTCAGAAAGGATACACAGACCTTGGAGGAAGTGCAGCATAAATTCCCAAATATGGCACTTGAGCTAAAAGGGTTAAATTATGAGTTTACACATAATCTGTTTGTATGCTCTTAATTATAGAATGTTAAAGGGTGGTTAAAATGTTTTGAATGATAACACTATCCAATTGGGTAGATACTTTGAAGCTATCTTCTCTGGTGGGAGAGTCCAAAACAAGTGGAAATCTGGAATTCTTACCGTCCTCAAAACTTATTACAGTTATGTAATTGAAAATTAAAAACTGGAGTAATTAAGATCTTTGGTTCGAAAAGGGTATGATGAGTTATAGAGCCAAGGTGGGGAGCCAAAGGTAAGATCCAAATCAACCCTAATTTAATTGTATGACAGATGGGGCTGAATGGCCGGGAAAAAAAAGAATTAAAATAATGGCATGGTACAGTGAGCTAGTGGATTTTGACATGGAGTGTTAGGACACGGATTTGGTCGCAGGCACCACTTCATGAAATTGAGGTTTCATTGTCCACTGAAACTCAGACTGAGGGGAAAGAAATATATGTAATACAATTATGCTTCACAGCTCCAGGGTCCCAGGTTCGATTCCCGGCTGGGTCACTGTCTGTGTGGAGTCTGCACGTCCTCCCCGTGTGTGCGTGGGTTTCCTCCGGGTGCTCCGGTTTCCTCCCACAGTCCAAAGATGTGCGGGTTAGGTGGATTGGCCATGCTAAATTGCCCGTAGTGTCCTAATAGTAAGGTTAAGGGGGGGAGTTGTTGGGTTACGGGTATAGGGTGGATACATGGGTTTGAATAGGGTGATCATTGCTCGGCACAACATCGAGGGCCGAAGGGCCTGTTCTGTGCTGTACTGTTCTATGTTCTATGTTCTAATAGCAAAAGCTTGCATTGTATCGTAGCTTTAACAGGGTAACAGATCCCCTTGCACTTCAAAGATGTTATCAAATAAAATTTGACATCAAACAGCATAAGGAGATACTAAATAAAAATAGAAAGTGCTGGATAAACCCAGCAGGTCTGGCAGCACCTGTGGAAAGAGAAACCGAGTTAACATTTTGAACCCATATGACCCTTCTACACAACTGGTGCCAGGGTCAAGGATGTCTCTGAATGAACACAGGACATCCTGAAGGGGGAGGGTGTACAGCCAGAGGTCGTAGTATGCTTAGGTACTAACGACATAGGCAGGAAGAGTGATGAGGTCCTGTAGAAGGAGATCAGAGAGTTAGGCAGTAAACTAAAAAACAGGACCTCTCTGGTTGTGATCTCAGGATTACTCCCTATGCCACGTGCCAGTGAGGCTAGAAATAGGAGGATAGTGCAGCTAAATACGTGGCTAAGCCGGTGGTGTAGAAGGGAGGGTTTCCGATTTCTGGACCATTGGGATCTCTTCCGGGGCAGGTGTGACCTGTACAAGAAGGACGGGTTGCATCTAAACTGGAGGGGCACCAATATCCTGACTGGGAGGCTTGCGAGAGTCACTCAGGAGGATTTAAACTAGTATAGCAGGGGGTGGGAACCAGAGCGCTAGTTTAGAAGGTGTAATAACTGAAGGAGAAATAGAGAACAAAAATAAGAGAGCAACATGAAATGAAATGAAAATCGCTTATTGTCACAAGTAGACTTCAATGAAGTTACTGTGAAAGGTCCCTAGTCACCACATTCCGGCGCCTTTTCGGGGAGGCAGGTATGGGAATTGAACTCGCGCTGCTGGCCTTGTTCTGCATCACAAGCCAGCTGTTTAGCCCACTGTGCTAAACCAGCCCAACCTTTCATTCTTTTTCATTTCATTTTTTCATCACCCTGTCTGCTAAAACACAGTGATTTAAAGTGTATTTGTTTCAAAGCCAGAAGTATAGGGGGTAAGGCAGATGAACTGAGAGCACTTATTAGTACTTGGAATTATGATGTTGTGGCTATCACAGAAACGTGGTTAAAAGAAGGATTGGCAGCTGAATGTTGAGAATATAGATGATTCAGGAGTGATAGAGGGGGATTTAAAAGGGGTGTGGGAATAGCAATACCGGTTAAAGAGAATATTATAGCTGTACTGTGGGAGGACACCTCAAGAGGCCTCATAGAATGAGGCAATCTGGGTAGAGTCTCGGAACAGAAAGGGGGCAATCAAAATGTTGGCCGTTTATTACAACTGCCAGCGAGAGATAGAGGAGCAGATATGTAGAGAGATTTTGTATAGGTGCAGAAGTACCAGGGTTGTTGGGATAAGGGATTTTAATTTCCCCTATATTGACTGGGATTCACTTAGTGCTAGGGACTTGGATGGGGTAGAGTTTGTAAGGTGTATCCAGGAAGGCTTCTTGATGCAATATGTAGATAATCCAACTAGGGAAGGGGCAGTACTGGACCTGGTATTGGGGAATGAGCCTGGACAGGTGGTTGAGGTTTCAGTAGGGGAACATTTTGGGAGTAGCGACCAAAATTCCGTACGTTTTCATTACTTTTAGATAAGGATGAGGGTAACCCTCGCGTTGAGGTGCTGAACTGGGGAAAGGCAAATTATGATACATTAGACAGGAATTGAAGAATTTGGATTGGGTGCAGCTGATGGAAGGTAAATCAACATCTGACATGTGGGAGTCTTTCAAGCGGCAATTGATTAGGATTCAGGAAAGTCACGTTCCTGAAAGAATGAAGGATAAGTATGGGAAGGTTAGAGAGCGATATTGTGAACCTCGTCAAAAAGAAAAAGGAGACTTTTGGACAATCCAGAAGGGTGGGAACAGTCAAAACCTTTGAGGTGTATAAAGAAAGTAAGAAGGCACTTGAGCGGGAAATTAGGAGGGCTAGGGGGGATCATGAAAAGTCCTTGGCAGGTAGGATTAAGGTGAATCCCAAAGATTTTTATTCATATGTAAGAAGCAAGAGGGTGGCCAGAGAAAGGATTAGACCAATTAGGGACAGTAGGGGGATCCTAACGTGTTGAACTAGAGGAAATGGGCGAGGTACTAAATTAGTACTTTGCATTAGTGTTCACCAAAGAAAAGGACTTTGTGGAAGATGATTCTTGGGTGGGGTGTGTGGACAGTCTGAGTCATGTTGACATCGAAAAGGAGGAGATATTGGGTCTTTTAAAATATATTAAGATAGATAAGTCTCCTGGGCCGGATTTGAAAATGAAATGAAAATCGCTTATTGTCACAAGTAGGTTTCAAATGAAGTTACTATGAAAAGCCCCTAGTCGCCACATTCCGGCACCTGTTCGGGGAGGCTGGTACGGGAATTGAACCGTGCTGCTGGCCTGCCTTGGTCTGCTTTCAAAGCCAGCGATTTAGCCCTGTGCTAAACCAGCCCCTGGATTTACTTCAGAATACTGAGGGAAGCAAGGGAGAAAATTGCTGGGGCCTTGACTGACATCTTTGCATCCTCATTGGCTCCAGGTGAGATCCCGGAGGACTGGAGAATAGCTAATGTGGTATCGCTGTTTAAGAAAGATAACAGGGATAATCCTGGAAATTATAGGGCGGTGAGCTTCATGTCGGTAGTTAGTAAATTATTGGAGACAATTCTGAGGGACAGTATTTATACCCATTTGGAAACAAATGGACTCATTAGCGATAGACAGCATGGTTTTGTGAAGGGGAGGTCATGCCTCACTAACTTGATCAAGTTTCTTGAGGAGCTGACAGAGATGATTGATGAGGGGAGGGTGGTGGATGTTGTTTACATGGACTTCAATAAAGTCTTTGACCAGGTGCCTCATGGCAGACTGGTACAAAAGATGAAGTCACATGGGATCATAGGTGAGGTGGTAAGATAGATACAGAACTGGCTTCATCACAGAAGGCAAAGGGTAGCAGTGGAAGGGTTTTTTTTTTCTGAATGGAATGTTGTAGCTAGTGGTGTTCCACAGGGATCTGTGCTGGGGTCTCTGTTGTTTGTAGTGTACATAAATTATTTGGAGGAAAATGTAGCTGATCTGATTAGTAAGTTCGCGGATGAGACCAAGGTTAGTGGAGTAGCAGATAGAGTTGAGGGTTGTCATAGGATACAGCAGGACATAAATAGGTTGCAGACTTGGGCAGAGAAATGGAAAATTGAGTTTAATCTAGATAAATGTGAGGTAATGCATTTTGGTAGGTCTAACATAAGTAGGGAAATATACTGTAAATGGCAAAACTCTTAGGAATATATAAAATCAGAGAGATCTGGGTGTGCAGGTCCACAGATCTTTGAAAGTGGCAACACAAGTGGACAAGGTAGTCAAAAAGCATATGGAATGCTGGACGGAGCATCGAGTATAAAAATTGGCAAGTCATGCTACAGTTACATAGAACCTTGGTAAGGCTGCAATTGGAATATTTCGCACAATTCTGGTCGCCACATTACCAGAAGGATGTGAAGGGTTAGGAGAGGGTGCAGAGGAGATTTACCAGGATGTTGCCTGGTCTGGAGGGTGTTAGCTATGTGCAGAGGCTGAATACACTGGGACTATTTTCATTATAAAGACGGAGGTTATGCGGTAACCTGATAAAGGTCTACAAGATTATGAGGGGCATGGATAGAATGGATGGGCAGGCACTCTTTCCCAGGGTGGAGGGGTCAGTCACCAAAGGGCATAGGTTTAAGGTCTGTGGGGCAAAGTTTAGAGGACATGTGCGGGGCACGTTTTTTACACAGAGGGTGCTGAGTGTCTGGAATGCGTTGCCAGAGGAGGTTACAGAAGCAGTTACATTAGTAGCGTTCAAAAGGCATCTTGACAAATACATGGATAGAAGCAAATTACTGCGGATGCTGGAATCTGAAACGAAAGAGAAAATGCTGTAAAATCTCAGCAAGCCTGGCAGCATCTGTGGGGAGAGAAAAGAGCTAATGTTTCGAGTTCGATGACTCTTTGTCAAAGCTAACAGACAGAGAAAGTGGGAAATATTTATACTGTGGTGAGATTGAAAGATGAGTCATAGCCATATCCAATACATGAATAGGATGGGTATAGAGGGCTATGGCACAAGGAAGTGCTGAGGGTTTTGGCCAAGGTTGGTATCATGACCGGTACAGGCTTGGAGGGCCGAAAGGCCTGTTTCTGTGCTGTTTTGTTTTTTGTTGGCTAAATTTGGCCAAAAGTGCCTATTTTACTATATTCTGGAAGAGAGCCATCTGATGTGCGACTGTTCAGCACATCCTTGGATAGTGAGTCAATTTAAGGAGGAGTTAGACAGATTTTTAACTGGTATTGGGTTGAAGGGTTATGATGAACGGGCAGGACGGGGGAGTTAAAGCCAGGATGATATCAACCATGATCGAATGTACAGCAGACTCGATGGGCCAAATCGCCCAATTCTGCTCCTATATCTTATAAAAAGTGCAAATTATCTTGATTTAAGGGCAGCACGGTGGCCTAGTGGTTAGCACAACCGCCTCACGGCGCTGAGGTCCCAGGTTCGATCCCGGCTCTGGGTCACTGTTCGTGTGGAGTTTGCACATTCTCCCCGTGTCTAGAACATAGAACATAGAACAGTACAGCACAGAACAGGCCCTTCGGCCCTCAATGTTGTGCCGAGCCATGATCACCCCACTCAAACCGACGTATCCACCCTATACCCGTAACCCAACAACCCCCCCCTTAACCTTACTTTTATTAGGACACTACGGGCAATTTAGCATGGCCAATCCACCTAACCCGCACATCTTTGGACTGTGGGAGGAAACCGGAGCACCCGGAGGAAACCCACGCACACGGGGAGGACGTGCAGACTCCACACAGACAGTGACCCAGCCGGGAATCGAACCTGGGACCCTGGAGCTGTGAAGCATTTATGCTAACCACCATGCTACCCTGCTGCCCAAATGGACGATACACCATACCTATGGACGATATACCATTCTGCGTGGGTTTCGCCCCCACAACCCAAAAATGTGCAGAGTAGGTGGATTGGCCACGCTAAATTGCCCCTTAATTGGAAAAAATAATTGGGTAATCTAAATTTATTTTTAAAAAAAATTATCTTGATTTATTCAGTCTACATGGAAACTAACTCTCACTTTTGGAGAAATTCTTGGAATTCAGACTCAGAACCATTGTGCTTAGTCCCAGAGGTCCATAGGCTGCTCATCCCTTTGAGAAAGAGCGAGCTGGTGATGATTTAAGCTGAGGGCCATCACACCTCAGGCGAGGCGCAAGGTTGAAGAGGCGGGGCCTTAGCCGCTATGGCAATTGAATCTATGCTGTTGGCATTGCTCCACATCATGAACCAGCTGTCCAGCTAACTGATATAACCGATCCCCCTGTGCTTAGTTTATAAATTATGCCACCAGTACTCCTGATTTGTGATTGCTAGATTCATGGGATTACAGGATAAATTGCCAAATATAGTGTGCAGTAGAATTTTATGCTTTTTAAAATAGTTTCAGTGAATTGATATTTTAGATTAATTGTTTGAACATTTTTTTTTCACCAAAGCCGTGTAACAGTGGCCATTGTAAAGAAGAAATGGGATTGTAGTTTCTTGCTTCCATTGAATTTTCAATTATTCTTCCTCTTAAATTTACTTCTGGGTAAAAGAAGCACAAAAGCTTTGTATCTCATTGCAATTGTGACTTTTGAATTAAATTTTTTAACTTTCCATTGGGATTCAATGATCACCTACTGTCTGTACTATTCCAGGATAGATAATAAGCCCAAAATAATTTATAAACGAGTTTGAATTGCAAGTTGTTTTTAATACATTGTGCATTTATGCCTCCAATTTACAGTCGTTGCAGTGAAATACCAAATTGAATTCTAGGAGTACATTGTGCACATGGAATAGTTTTGTATTCAACCTCACATTGAGACCTGTGTTGAGTTGGATGGTAGCAGGGAGAGCCAATGATTCAATTTTTACAATTTTAGATTTGTTATTTATGTTGAGCGGAAGGAGAATGCCTTGAATTTGATTTTTTTCAACAAATTTGGGATATAATTGTCTCTAATACCCTTTTGTATGTTCCTTGATTGTCACTGACCTGTCCCATTCACGTGACCTGTGGACAAGTTTTTGTAAAGCTATGAAGATCTTTGAGTTGAACGCTAGTGAGATGACTTTGTGCAGCAGGTTAGTATCTTTTTTCTCTGCTTCTATGGACGATATACCATTCTCAAAGCAAATAAATGACCTGCTGATGGAACAAATAATGTTTCTGTGCTACTACTTCAGATATTTGCCTAGGCTCAGTGGTCGCACTTTGGCCTCTTGAATCATAAGGTCATGGGTTCAAGCCCCAATCCCGGGCCTTGAGCATGTAATCAAGTCTAGCATTTTGATGCACTACTGAGGGAACACTGCATTGTTTGAGATGCTGCCTTTTGCATAAGATGTTAAACCAAGATGACTTCCGGTGGGGGCCATGGAGTGGGAGGTCGCTTATTTGGTAGTGCCCGCTCGTAATGGACCTTTGGGACCTTTTCCCCCGACCTGTGGGGGATTTAATTGGTAGAATTGGAGACTGGTGAGGTAGAGGAGAAGAATACCCCACCAGGTTATTAAGTCGTAGACCAGAAGTGGTCTGCAAAGGAGAGATTGTTGGGGCGATCCAGAAGGTGGAAGAAGTGGTGGCTGAGCACGAGGACCAGCTAACTGCGATGGGGACGGAGATGGAGCTGATGGACCACCAGAAAAGGCTGCAGGAGCAGGTGGAGGATCTGGAGAACAGGTCAAGCAGGCAGAACCTGAGAAATGTTGGCCTCCTGGAGGGCATTGAGGGATCGGACATGTGGCGCATATGTTTGAGAAGCTGCTGGGGGAAGGTGGGTTTACTCGACCCTTGGAAGTGGACATGACGCACAGAACGCTTGCGAGGAAGCCGCGGATGAGTGAGCCGCCAAGGGCGATGATGGTACAAATCCACTGGTTCCTGGATAAGGAATAGATCGTGAGGTGGGCCAGGCAAACGAGGAGCTGTAAATGGGAAAATAACGAGCTGCGCGTTTACCAGGACTTGGTTGCGGAACTGGCCAACAGAAGGGCGAGCTTCAACAAAGTTACATCGTCACTCTTCAAGAAGGGGGTGAAGTTCGGCATGTTGTGGTTCAAGATGCAACATGCAACCAGCTGGGTTGTGGGTCACCTTACGAGGGTCAAGAACTTTATGCTGGATCGCCGGATGAGGCGATGAACTTTGTTAAGGACAGGGGACTGGCAGGTGATGGAGGACAAGTAATACTGTGCCTATGCTGCTAAATTTATTTTCTTTTTGGGCTGTTTATGTAGTGTTTTTGTGCCAATTGTTTGGGCTGTTGCTCAGTTTTGTATGCGGGTTAACTTTGTTCTTGGTGGGGGATGACGGGTGGAATTTTCTTCTTTGTGTTTGTTGGAGATTGTTATGTTTTGCATATATATGTTTGGGGGGGGGGGGCGGGGGAGATCAGCAGAGGGTAGGATGCTTGGCGCCATGGGCAAAGATTACCAGGCTTGCTGGGCGGGTTAGCTCACAGAAGCACACTCAGGGGGCTAGCAGGTGACCAGTTTGATATGGGATGATGGGATTGTTATTTTGTTAGTGGGATGGGGGGAATTGTTTCGCTGACACGGGAGGGTCTGGTGTTGGAGGTCAATGACGGTGGGCGCCCGAGGGCAGGCCTGAGGAGGCATGGGACGCGAGCTGGAGGCTGTCCTAAGCAGGGCGATGGTTGATCAGCGGGGCGGGGGGGGGGGGGGGGGGGGGGGGGGGGTGCTCGCATGTTCGCGCATTTGAAGAGATTGAAGGCGGACGTGGCAATGCTACAAGAGACACACCTGAGGATAGTGGATCAGACCAGGCTGAGGAAGGGTGGGTTGGGCAGGTATTTCATTCAGGTCTAGACTCTAAAACTAGGGGGTTGCGATCTTGATGAATAAGCGGGGTGCCATTTGAGGTAGGGAATAAAGTGGCTGAATCAGGGAGCAGGTATGTCATAGTGAGTGGGAAGCTGGAGGGGATGCCGGTGGGATTAGTGAATATTTAAGCACCAAATTGGTATGATATGGAGTTTATGAGGCGGGTGTTGGGGAAGATTCCGGACCTGGACTCGCATAGGTTGATCATGGGGGGACTTTAATACAGTCGTTGATCCGAGATTGGATCGGTCGAGTTCAAGGACAGAGAAGGTGCTAGCAGTGGCAAAGGAGCCAAAGGGGTTTATGGAACAGATGGGAGGGGGGTAGATCCGTGGAGTTTCGGACAGCCAAGAGTGAAGGAGTTTTCTTTTTTCTCCCACGTTCACAGTGTACTCCCGGATTGACTTTTTTCATTTTGAGTAGGTCTTTGCTGGCAGGGGTAGTGGATGCCGAGTCCGATTGTTGTGTCGGACCATGCGCCACCCTGGGTGGATCTACGGATGAGCAAAGAGGGGGGTCAGCGCCCGCAATGGAGATTGGATGTAGGACTGTTAGCAGATGAGGGGGTGTGCGGGTGGGTGAGGGAGGCCATCCAGAATTATTTGAAGATAAATGATATGGGGGAAGTTTCGGCAGCAACGGTATGGGAAGTGCTGAAGGCAGTGATTAGGGGGAAGCTAATTTTGATACGGGCTCATAGGGAGAATGCAGAGCGGGCAGAGATGGATAGGCTGGTTGGAGAAATGCTCCAGGTGGATAGAAGATATTCTGAAGCCTCGGAGGCGGGATTGTTGAAAGAGCGGCAGAAGCTGCAGATGGAGTTTGGTTTGATATCCACAGGGAAGGCGGTGGGTAGTTGAGCAAGGCGAGGGGGGCGGTATATGAGTATGATGAGAAGGCCAGTAGGATGCTAGCACACCAGCTAAGGAAAAGGGAGGCGACCAGGGAGATAGGAAGAGTGAAGGACAGAGGAGGGAACACGGACCCAACCGGGTGAATGGGGTGTTCAAGGAGTTTTACACTCGGCTGTATGAGTCGGAGCCCCCAGCTGGGGTGGAGGGATGAGGCAGTTTTTGGAAGGGTTGGAGTTTCCGAAGATGGAAGAAGGGTTGGTGGCGGGGTTGGGAGCGCCGATCAGGATTGTGGAGGGATTGGACGTCATGCAGTCGGACAAGGCCCTGGGACCGTATGGCTATCCAGTGGAGTTTTACAAGATGTTTTCTAGGATGCTGGGCCCACTGCTGGTGAGGGTATTTAATGAGGCAAGGGAGCGGGGTGTTCTTCCCTCAACAATGTCATAGGTTTCGATTTCATTGATCCTGAAGCGGGAGAAGGACCCAGAGCAATGTGGGTCATACAGACCAATCTCCTTATTGAATGTCGATGCCAAATTGTTGGCCAAAATTCTCGCCTCGAGGATAGAGGATTGTGTTCCGGGGGTGATAGGGAAAGACCAGTCAGGGTTTGTTAAAGGCAGGCAGCTAATGGCCAATGCTAGAAGGCTCCTGAATGTGATCATGATGTCCTCCGAGAGGGAGGAGGCAGAGGTGGTGGTCTCTATGGATTCCGAGAAGACCTTCGACCGGGTGGAATGGAATTATTTGTGGGAGGTCCTGGCACGGTTTGGGTTTGGGCAGGGCTTTATTGACTGGGTTCGGTTACTGTACCAGGCACCGGTGGCGAATGTGTGGACGAACTAGATGATTTCTGACTACTTTAGACTGCACTGGGGGACAAGGCAAGGATGTCGCCTCTCCCCACTGTTGTTTGCCTTGGCCATAGAGCCACTGACAATGGCGCTGAGACGCCAAAGGACTGGAAGGGGCTAGTCCGGTGGGGGGTGGAACACAGGGTCTCGTTATATGCAGACGACCTACTCCTATATATTTCTGACCTGTTGGGGAGGATGATGGAGGTTATGCGGATCTTAGGGGTATTTGGCCGGTTCTCGGGGTACAAATTGAATATGGGTAAATGTGAGTTTTTGTGATCCAGGCAAGGGGGCAGGAGAGGAGACTGGGGGAGTTGCTGTTTAAAGTGGTGGGAGGGAGTTTTCACTACTTGGGTATTCAGGTGGCATGCGGTTGGGAGCAGCTACATAAATTAAATCTGACCCACTAGTTGAACAAATGAAGGACGACTTTCGGAGATGGGACATGCTCCCGTTGTCACTGGCGGAGAGGGTACACTACTACTGAGTGGCAAATATAGCCATGGTTAGGAAGTGGGTAGTTGGGGAGGTTTGGTGTTGAAGTGGGTGGAGATGGCATCATGTAAGGGCACAAATTTGGGGGCATTGGTAACTGCTCCTCTGCCGTTCTAGCCGGCCCGGTACTTCACAGGCCCAGTGGTAGTGGCGGCTCTGAGAGTTTGGGGGCAGTGGTGGAAGCATATGGGAGTGGAGGGAGCGTTGGTGTGGGCTACAATTTGTGGTAATCACCGGTTTGTCCCGGGGAGGATGGTTGGGGGGTTTCAGAGGTGGCAGAGAGCAGGGATTGAGAGGCTTGGGGATCTGTTTATTGATGGGAGCTTTCCCTGTTTAGAGGATTTGGAGGAGGAGTTTGAATTGCTGGGAGAGAATGGGTTTCAGTATCTGCAGGTAATGGATTTTGTGCAAAGGCAGGTTTCGACGTTCTCACTTTTATGCCACGGGATACAGGACAATACAGTTTCTAGGACATGGGTGGGAGTGATAAAGGTATTGAAAATCTAAAAAGAACTTATGGAGTGGGAGGAAACCCAGATAGGTGAGATAAAATGTAAACAGGAAGGTGAGCTGGGTAAGGAGTTAGAGGTGGGTCTGTGGGAGGAGGCTCTGAGCAGAGTCAACATGTCCTCATTATGTGCCAGGCTCAGTCTGATACAATTCAAGGTGGTTCACCAGGCACACATGACGGGGCCCAGATGAGCAGGTTTTTTGGGGTGGAGGCAGGGCCGGCTCAAGGTACCGGCAACTCGGGCAGTTGCCCGGGGCGCCATGTGCTAGGGGGCGCCATCAACGAGTGTGTGACCGGCGTCAGAAACCTGCCGACAGAGAGACCGGCCCGCCGATCGGTGAGTCCCGATCATATACCAGGTCACTCCGGCCCCCCCCCCCCCCCCGCCCCCGACCCGACCCCCCCCCCCCCCCCCCCCCGACCCGACCCCCCCCCCCCCCCCCCCCCCCCCCCCCCCCCCCCGACCCGACCCCCCCCCCCCCCCCCCCGAAGGGCGCCGAAGTTCAGCTTGCCCGGGGCGCCAGCAACCCTAGGGCCGGCGCTGGGTGGAGGACAGGTGTGTGAGAGATGTGCGGGAGGGCCCGCAAACCATGTCCAAATGTTGTGGGAATGCCCGAAGCTTAGGGGATTCTGGCAGGGATTTGCGGATGTCATGTCCACGGTACTAAAATCGAGGGTGGCACTGAGTCCAGAGATGGCGATTTATTTGGAGTGTCGGAAGACCCGGGAGTCCAGGGGGTGAGAGAAGCTGATGTTTTAGCCTTTGCCTCCTTGGTAGCCCGGAGATGGATATTACTAGCGTGGAGGGACTTGAAGCCCCTGATAAATGGAGTATGGGTTAGCGACATGGCCGGGTTTCTCAGTCTTGAGAAAATTAAGTTCGCCCTGAGAGGATCAACGTTAGGGTTCGTTTGGAGGTGGCAGCCGTTTATCGACTTCTTCAGAGAAAACTAAACTGTCAGCAGATTCAGTTCAGTAAGGGGGGGGGGGTTAGGGGGGAGTTTAGATTAGGCGGGAACAGTGGGAGATGGAGGGATGTGTTACGCACTGAACTACGTTTACATTTGTATTTGTACCTTTTATTGTTATAAAACCATAAATGCCTTAATAAAATGTTTATTTTCAAAAAAGATGTTAAACCAAGGCCCAGTCAGCCCTCTCTTGTGGAGATTAAAGATCTCACAGCATTATTAAAGAGAAGCAAGAGTTCTCCCAGTGTTGTTATTCCCCACCCGATACCTTAAAGAAAATGAAAATGGTTTGACATTTGTTTTATTGCTATTTATGGGTGCTTGCTTTGTAAACATGTTTGCTGTATTATAGCAATTCTGCATTGGCTGTAAAAGAACTTTGCGACACCCCGAGTTTGTGAAAGGCGTCATCTATATATGTAAACTCACTCCTCATTACATCTTGAAGATGCAAGCAGATTAATTTGCTTGCATTGTTTGTATTCAGTTGGTCAGAGTCATAGGAACACAGGACTTGGGGGCAGGAAGGCAATAAAATCATGGCTGATCTGGTTGTGGTCTCAATTGCACTTTTCTATTTACTAACCCCCAATAACCCTTGACTACTTTGTCTGTTAAAAATCTATCTAACTCAGCTTTGAATAAATTCAATGGTCCAGCCTCCACTGCTCTCTGGGAAAGAGAATTCCACCGACCAACAACCCTCTTGAGAGAAATAAATTCTCATCTCGGTCTTAAAAGGAAAAGGCCTCTTATTTTTAAACTGGGTCTCCTATTTTTAGTTTTTCCATTAAGAGGAAACCTCATGATACTTACTCTATCATATCCCCTCAGGATCTTGCACGTTTTAATAAGATCACCTCTTGTTCTTCTGAACTTGTTTTTTTAAAAGGACAGCACGGTAGCACAGTGGATAGCACTGTTGCTTCACAGCCCCAGGCTCCCAGGTTCGATTCCTGGCTTGAGTGACTGTCTGTGTGGAGTCTGCACGTTCTCCCTGTGTCTGCATGAGTTTCCTCCGGGTGCTCCGGTTTCCTCCCAAAAGTCCTGAAAGGTGTGCTGTAAGGTGAATTGGACATTCAGAATTCTTCCTCAATGTACCCGAACAGGTGCCGGAATGTGGCAATTAGGGGATTTTCACAGTAACTTCATTGCAGTGTTAATGTAAGCCTACTTCTGACACTAAGAAAGATTATTATTATAACTCCAATGGAAATAAGCCCACCTGTTCAACCTTTCTCCGTAAGATAAACCTATCATCCCAGAGATGAACTGCTTCTAACTTAAGTGTCCAATTCCTGTTGCACTGTTAGTAAGTTTAGTTTCTGACGAAAATTGATTAGTTTCAGGTGATGAAGGTAAGTAACTATTTCCTTTTATGCGTAGTTGTAAACTTAGGATCATGACTTAAATTTGTTCCTTGATATGTGTGATAATTAATTTACCAACTAAATCACTAGAGAAATTAGTAGAATCTTAAG
Source organism: Scyliorhinus canicula (assembly GCF_902713615.1). Classification (NCBI taxonomy): domain Eukaryota; kingdom Metazoa; phylum Chordata; class Chondrichthyes; order Carcharhiniformes; family Scyliorhinidae; genus Scyliorhinus; species Scyliorhinus canicula. The sequence goes on from NC_052155.1 coordinate 115,330,881, forward strand.
TAATTATTCTATTCCAAGAACCAACTGATAGCCACTCAAATTTGTTTTATTTATTGTGTGTTCCCCTTTCTTTTAAAGGCCTTTTATCAGACTGTTTAAGCCAACTTTTAGGTTAGGAAGTGTTAATGGTGTTCTTATTTAATCTATATTTTAATTTCCTCCAGCTTTTGAAGCTTTACAGTTGGGAAGGTATCTTTATCAAGGCTGTTGAGGTGGCAAGGGAGAAGGAGCTGAAGTATATGCTGAAAGGAGCCGTTTATGTCGTTGTAACATGTGAGTTGAACTCCTTATCTTTTATACAAACCTTTGAAATCTTATTAATCAGGATTTGTTCAAAGAAATTGGACGATAATGTGGAATTTAGGAAAGAATTACATGTTTGCCAGAGTTCAATCTTCCTGATAAATCAGTTGGTTTTTTGCACTAAACCTTGAATTATCCATTTATTTGCAAATTGCATAAGTAGGGTTTTAGTCCTTAAAAAGTTTAATTGTCCTTTGAATTAAAGGGACTGTAAAACAGTATGTAGTTGTACACTAATCAATGTCCTGTGGTTCTCATAGTTGGCAGAGTCATCTGGTCCTGTGGAGGCAGGTTTAAAAAAGGGACTTTGAGCAAAGTTGTGTATTTGGATGTTTGGTTGGTGTGCAGATGATTTTGCTGGAGGCAAGTGAACAATGAAAGCAACTACCTACCTGACAGTGGTGGGTGGCCAATAATTTGCAATTATGAGGCTAATATGGGGGATGGGGAGGACATTGCTAGGATCTTCCTGGCGGTGGAGCACCCCTCTGCTGAGTGCCAAACCTGGTATTTTTGTGGATATAGACATAAAAGGCTGCATGTGTGACCCAAATTCACTGGAGGAGCTTCCACCCCCACCCCACTCCAAAGACCTACTGCCTTTGGCCTTCATCGTTCATGAAACTTTTGCATGCCTCCGAGAGTTCCCCCATGGTGAAACGTTCACAGACCTTTTGCTGCCTTAGCAGCACTCATCTCTTTCATTGGGGTCACCTGTATTCCAAAGCTTCAGGTTACCTAAATTGGCCTGCAGCCTCAGGAATCCATGTTGTGTCCTTAATTGGGTGGCTAGCATGAGGCAGTCAACTAGTAGGTACCTGCTGAAAGATTACACAGGTGTGCAAGGTTCTCAGACCATGCGCCGGGACCAACATTTGTCCCTGATGGACAAATAATTTCAAGATAGTACGGTTCCGTACAGTAAGTCAGAATTTGCTGTTTTATGGCTTTAAGAAGGTCAGAAATGATCAGAGTCACTGACATACCATGAATGAGTAATTCTAATGACATTATTTTTTTTAAATGTGCAATGGAATTTTAATTATGATGAAGAATTGAAATTCACAATTTCTGTGCATTTTTTTGGGAAAACTGTAAATGAGTGGCCTTTATATGTATATATACATACAGTGACTTGCAGAGCAGGTCAGAGGCTGGGAATTCTGCAGTGAACAACTTAGGCCCTGACTGCCCTAATCATGTCTACCATCTACAATGCACAAGTCAGGAATGTGGCGAAATACACATCCTGGATGACTGCAGCTTCAACGACACCAAGCAGCTCTTCAGAATCCAGCACAAAACAGTTGCTTGACTGGCACCTTGACAACTATCGATGTGCAGTGGCATCAGTGTGTACCATATACAAGATCCCTAACCAAGGCTCCTTTGACAACAAGGATTCCAATGGAAAACGTTCATGGAACACTTCCTAATTTTAACATTTTGGTAGCATTGCGGGGTGAATCTGAGAGCTTGACAGTAATGAAACAGGACTTCTGGAATTTGGCAGCATAGTGAGTCATTTGATCTGACATAAATTTGTAGTGAACGCCTCGGGCTTAGTAGAAGTGTACAGGATGAACTTGGGGGTTTACATAATGGGACTTATTTCTGAGATTTGGCTCACTGGTAGCTTTCTGGGCCGGATTCTTAAAGCGGGGCCAGGAACCCTAAGCCCGGATGAGTTTGGGTTCCTGACCTCTACATGCCATACTGTAAATGCCATAATTGAGCAGGAGGAAAACCCGGTGGCCAATTAATGGCACAAGTGACTCCAGGACTGCCTGCATGGCACCAGTGGTGATGATGGGTGCTGTGATAAAGGGACCAGGAAGCTTCTAGGAGGGCCACCATGAGAAAGTGTGAACCGGAAACACTGAGGTAATGTGCACAATTCAGCATAGGATACCTATGGGCTTGATAAACTACCCCCCCCCCCCCCCCCCCCCCCAAATACTGTGTTGATGACACCAATATCCAGAGACAATCTCCAGCCATGATTTTTTAATCATATCTGCACAAGGTCCATCCAGCTGGCAATTGAAAATCTTCTCCCTAGTCTTTGTGAGCATTCAAGGCACAGCACAGGTCTGATTGCCTGAATCTGCCTAGTCCATCAGCACATGTTTGTATCTTCTTAAGAGATCAATATGCATGTTGATTTGATGATCTATAATTTGTTTCTTGGTGTATATCACTCAATGCGACGCACTCTTTCGTGCACTCTCTCAGACTTTCTCTGCAAATATTCTCTCCTACCCACTCGTACTCTTTCATGCTTTTTCAGGTGTTAGGAGAGAAGGGTTCTGTGTGTTTGTGGGAGAGAGTGTGCACAGGGAGGAGGAAGGCAACACTTATTATTTTCTCATACACTTCTCTGACGCATTCTCTTATTTTTGTGCTCCCTTGCTTTCTCGCTACTTGAGCTCCTATGCTGTTTCTTAACTGATCGAGTGTGTGCCTGCTCAAGCTGTGAGGACTGCCCAGGATGGTTTGATTGAGGCATGGTTTAGCTCATTTGAGACCATATAGCCGATTGGCCCACCAATTCTGAATCCACTGTACCACCCAATCCCAGCCACTGTTAGCCGTTTAGCTGCTGTTGTGTAAAGAGTCAAAAGTTCTACTCCTTCTCACAAACACCTTTATTTTCCTTTAACACAACTCTGTACAAAAGCACTATCATCATATCACATGCCCCAAAGGCCACCTGAAGCTTCTTTACATATCAGTGTCAATTACTGGATACTTAACATAAATGAGGCATTTAATTGGAATGTCTCTTAACCCATTCCTTAACAGCCACCAGTGCAAAGCAGTCCCACAATCAAAAACCACTCCTCTCACAGTCGCTCATATTTTAGCCTTGAAATACCATTCATTCCTCTCAAGTCTGGCTGGAGAGGATGGAATGATGAAGGCTAGTGATGGGAGACGAGGAAATGGCTGGAGAACTTAATAAGTACTTTGCGTCTGTCTTCACAGTGGAAGACATGAGTAATATCCCAAACATTATAGAGGGTCAGGGGGCTGAGTTGAGTATGGTTGCCATTACAAAAGAGATGGTGCTAAAAAAGCTAAAAGGTCTTAAAATTGACAAATCTCCTGGCCCCGATGGGCTACACCCTAGAGTTCTGAGGGAGGTGGCTGAAGAAATAGCGGAAGCGTTGGTTGAGATCTTTCAAAAATCACTGGAGTCAGGGAAAGTCCCGAACGATTGGAAGATCGCTGTTGTAACCCCCTTGTTCAAGAAAGGATCAAGACAAAAGATGGAAAATTATAGGCCAATTAGCCTAACCTCGGTTGTTGGTAAAATTCTAGAATCGATCGTTAAGGATGAGATTTCTAAATTCTTGGAAGAGCAGGGTCGGATTAGAACAAGTCAACATGGATTTAGTAAGGGGAGGTCGTGCCTGACGAACCTGTTAGAATTCTTTGAGGAGGTGACAAGTAGGTTAGACCAGGGAAACCCAGTGGATGTGGTCTATCTGGATTTCCAAAAGGCCTTTGATAAGGTGCCACACAGGAGGCTGCTGAGTAAGGTGAGGGCCCATGGTGTTCGAGGTGAGCTACTGGCATGGGTTGAGGATTGGCTGTCTGACAGAAGGCAGAGAGTTGGATAAAAGGTTCTTTTTCGGAATGGCAGCCGGTGACCAGCGGTGTCCCACAGGGTTCAGTGTTGGGCCGCAGCTGTTCACCATATATATTAATGATCTGGATGAAGAGACTGGGGCATTCTAGCGAAGTTTGCCAATGATACAAAGTTAGGTGGTCAGGCAGGTAGTGCTGAGGAAGTGGGGAGGGCTGCAGAAGGATCTAGACAGTTTGGGAGAGTGGTGCAGGAAATGGCTGATGCAATTCAACGTGAGAAAATGTGAGGTCTTGCACTTTGGAAAAAAGAATCCAAGCATAGACTACTTTCTAAACGGTGAGAAATTCATAATGCCAAAGTACAAAGGGATCTGGGAGTGCTAGTCGAGGATTCCCTAAAGGTAAACATGCAGGTTGAATCTGTGATTAAGAAAGCGAATGCAATGTTGTCATTTATCTCAAGAGGGTTGGAATATAAAGCAGCGATGTGCTACTGAGCCTTTATAAGGCTCTGGTTAGGCCCCATTTGGAGTACTGTGTCCAGTTTTGGGCCCCACATCTCAGGAAGGACATACTGGCACTGGAGCGTGTCCAGCGGAGATTCACACGGATGATCCCTGGAATGGCGGGTCTAACATATGATGAACGGCTGAGGATCCTGGGATTGTATTCATTGGAATTTAGAAGGTTAAGGGGAGATCTAATAGAACTTACAAGATAATACATGGCTTAGAAAGGGTGGACGCAAAGAAACTGTTTCCGTTAGGCGAGGAGACGAGGACCCGTGGGCACAGCCTTACAATTAGAGGGGGTAAATTCAGAACAGAAATGCGGAGACATTTCTTCAGCCAGAGAGTGGTGGGCCTGTGGAATTCATTGCCGCGGAGTGCAGTGGAGGCCGGGACGCTAAATGGCTTCAAGGCAGAGATAGATAAATTCTTGATGTCGCGAGGAATTAAGGGCTACGGGGAGAATGCTGGTAGGTGGAGTTGAAATGCCCATCAGCCATGATTGAATGGCGGAGTGGACTCGATGGGCCGAATGGCCTTACTTCCACTCCTATGTCTTATGGTCTTATGAAGTATATGGTGTCTAAATGAACAAAAATGTGTCAATTTAACATAATATTAAATGCTTACCCGAAGATCAGAGGCTGAATGGCCTTGACTGCTGAAGTGTTCCCCGACTGGAAGGAAATATTCCTGCCTGGCGATTGTCACGCGATGTTCGTTCATCCGTTGTTGCAGCGTCTGCATGGTCTCGCCAATGTACCATGTTGCTATATTTATCTGGTTATAAATATGGCAGTCAATATGGTCGCCTTCCGTAATCCCAATTATGTTTGCTCTAGAGTCGCCAGGTATCTTTCGATACCGCTACAAGGTTCAAACCCGAATACTGATCAAAGAACCAATACACCAGTTAGTTAGTTCAAAGTCAATACTATTTATTTACACACACTGTAATATCTACTCATGCACAAAATACCACAAACTAAACTATCTCTAACGCTAACGCCTATTCTTAACATCGGGTGCCCACTCAGTCAGAGGAACAATGGCCGTTGTTTGGATCTGAGGTCGTTGGGTTCGAAGAGGTACAGGAGAACAGCTAAGGTCGTCCGTCTGATAGCGGGCGTTGACCTTGGACTTACTTGCAGCTGCTGGATCGGTCTCTCCGCTTTGACAGCTGAGTCCAAGAGCGATTCTCTCTCGGGGGCCTTCTTCTTATACCCGAAGGGGCTTCGCGCGCTTTTGGGCAGGCCTTGAACTTGGGCCGCATCTTGATCACTGGTGTTGATCTTGACCAATAAAGGGGTGGGTGCCCTGATGGCTGGGTGTATCCTAGGTGGTCGTTGGCCTTGCTTTGTTTACGCTTTCGGTTTAGGGAACTTCTTCCATCGGGCAGGAGATACAGAAGTCTGAGAACATGCACGAACAGACTCAAAAACAGCTTCTTCCCCACTGTCACCAGACTCCTCCTAAATGACCCTCTTATTGACTGACCTCATTAACACTACACCCTGTATGCTTCATCCGATGCCAGTGCTTATGTAGTTACATTGTATATCTAGTGTTGCCCTATTATGTATTTTCTTTTATTCTCTTTTCTTCCTATGTACTTAATGATCTGTTGAGCTGCTTGCAGAAAAATACTTTTCACTGTACCTCGGTACACGTGACCATAAACAAATCCAATCCAATCCAATCCAACTGGCGCCGGGATGTCTCGAACTAGATCAGTTGCTTGAGTGTCTTTCCTTTGTTCCCGGAGATGGGCCATCAATATGTTAATTGACCTACAGTTTCAGTCTCGTCTGGGAGTTGCCTTCTCAATACGCATACAGACTCTGTGCCTGCTTGCTTTCCTAACATTGTCCATATTTCCCTACAGTCATTGCGATCATCCATTTTGTATTCTGGAAGTGGCCATCCCAGATGGCTACAACCGTGCTTCAGAACATCCTTTCCTGCAGTGGACAAAGTTTGCCAAGTCGCACGAGTATATACCACGTACCTGATGGGTGGTGTTCTCACATGTAATGGTGGTACCCATGTCGATGATCTGGCACATCTTGTAGGGATTACCATGGCAGGGTTGTGTGGTGTCGTGGTCGCGGTCGCTATTCTGAAGGCTGGGTAGTTTGCTGCAAACAATGGTTTGTTTGAGGTTGCACGGTTGTTTGAAGGCAAGTAATGGAGGTGTGGGGATGACCGTGGCAAGATGTTCATCTTCATCGATGACGTATTAAAGGCTGTGAAGACGATGTCGTAGTTTCTCCGCTCCAGGGAAGTACTCTGTCGGTTGTGTCCCATGTTTATCTTCTGAGGAGGTTGGTGGGGTTTTTTTGCTGTGGTGTGTTGGAACTGTCGATCGATGAGTTGAGCGCCCTATCCTGTTCGTACAAGGGCATCTTTCAGCATCTGTAGATGTCTGTCACGCTCCTCCTCGTCTGAGCAGACCCTGTGTATAAGGAGGGCTTGTCCATAGGGGATGGCTTCTTTAATATGTTTAGGGTGGAAGCTGGAGGAGTGGAGCATCGTGAGGTTATACGTGGGCTTGCGGTAAAGCGAAGTGCTAAGGTGACCATCCTTGATGGAGATGAGTGTGTCCAAGATTGCAACCAATTTTGGAGAGTAGTCCATGGTGAGCCTGATGGTGGGATGGAACTTGTTGATCGATTCATCGACTCATCGATCGACAGTTCCAACGCGCCACAGCAGAAAACCGCACCGATCTGCTCAAATGACAAACATGGGACACAATCGACAGAGTACATTTTGTCGTCCAGTACTTCCTCGGAGGGGAGAAACTGTTGCTGCTTCTTTTACTCTGTCTTTTCCTATGGCTCTGTTCCAATTATGGCAATCAGTGGGTTTGCCCTCCTTTCTTTTGATATCTATGTTCTAATGCTCAGAGTCGCCAGGTATCGAATGATACCACCACAAGGTTCAACCGGCTATCGATCAAAGAGCCAAACACCAGTTAGTTAGTTCAAGGTCAAGGGTCCTTTATTTACACACAATTAGTCATACACCATTTTACTCGCTAGGCTTTGCAGGTTTCTCTGTACCTAGTTGTAAGTGGCCATCATCTTCACACCCTTCAAAACGTTATTAATGAAGATGAACATCTTGCCAAGGTAATCCCCACCCACCCGCTACTTGCCTTCAAACAACCGCGCAACCTCAAACAAACCATTGTTTGCAGCAAACTACCCAGCCTTCAGAACAGCAACCACCACACCACATAACCCTGCCATGGCAATCTCTGCAAGACGTGTCAGATCATCGACATGGGTACCACTATGGCACATGAGAACACCACCCACCAGGTACACGGTACATACTCATGCGACTCTGCCAATGTTGTCTACCTCATATGCTGCAGGAAAGGATGTTTCGAAGCGTGGTACATGGGCGAGACCATGCAGATGCTGCGACAATGGATGAACGGACATCGCGTGACAATCGCCAGGCAACAATGTTCCCTTCTAGTCGGGGAACACTTCAGCATTCAAGGGCATTCAGCCTCTGATCTCCGGCTAAGCGTTCTCCAAGGCGGCCATCAGGACGCGTGACAACGTAAAATCGTCGAGCAGAAACTTCTCGCCGAGTTCTGCACATATGAGTACAGCCTCAACCAGGACCTTGGATTCATGTTGCATTACATTCATTCCCCACCATCTGGCCTGTGGTTGCAAAATCCTACCAACTGTCCTGGCTTGAGACACTTCACACCTCTTTAACCTGGGGTTACCCCTACCTCTGGATCTGTCATGACTTAATTACCTGCAAATGCTCACATTCAAAGTATCCTCTTGCATCTTTGGCTTTGTCTATATACATGCTTCTGTAACATACCTCTTCATTCACCTGAGGAAGGAGCAGTGCTCTGAAAGCTAGTGATTTGAAACAAACCTGTTTGACTTTAACCTGGTGTTGTAAGACTTCTTGGTATAGAAATGATAGCACATGTTATGATCCCAGTTGATATTATAACTGGACGGGAAGATCCCAGAATGGAACCCTGGCTCCTAGGACCGTTATTAAACATTTATTAAACATGAAAAATTCGGATTATGGTACAGTGCTTCTCTACTCCCCTCTTAGCTTAACAAGTACACACAAGTTTCAGGATTAACACGAATTGCAAAGTACATCTTAATCTACAATGTTCCCGTTAACAAAAGTCTCTTTTAAGCACACAAAATGACTGTGGGCAAATACCCTCGGCACTCTGAAGCCCAAGTGAATGTTTGTGGATGTCTCCCCAGGATCCCCTAGATGATTATCAGGTGAGAGTATCCAAACTCCACTCCCCAAAGCACATTTTACAATCTTCTCTCTTCAGTGTGATTTCCCTTAGTGGTTTGCATTCTGAAATCCAGACCAGGTTTTCCAAATGACACTTTTAAATCAAGCTTCTGTTCCACTTTTAATAGTGAATCCAGTCTAGGATTTCACAACATCCCATTTAGGATTTCTTTGTCTTTTCTGCTGTGCAAACTATTCACAATTAATTTAACACTCAATTCCGAAACTGTATTAAATGGCATCAGAGGCTTGTTTTAACTTTGAAGTCTGCTGTATCACTTTAAATCTGTTTGCTGCAATTGTCTCTTTAACTCAACACTTTGTTTGAACAAAGAACAAAAAAAAAATACAGAACAGGAACAGGCTCTCCAAGCCTGCGCCGACCATGGTACCTGCCAAAACTAAAACCGTCTGCACTTGTGCTCTTCCTTGAATTCTTCTGAACGATACCTTGGTCTCTGTTCACTTAACTCCAGACTTCTTGCAGTTCTCCAGACCTATCTTCTCTTCATTTCTCTAGTTTCTTTAACTTGCTGTACTTAATGACATCTGTTTTCTTGGCCATTATTGCATAGTGTGGCTTTCTTCTAGCAAGACTGAGACAGATATTCCCTCTCTTGGCCTTCTAAATCAACTGCTTCTAGCACAACTGAGAGAGTTGCCTTCTCTCTCACTACCTATCTTCAACTGCAATCAAATTAGCTGAACTAAAACTTGCTTATACAGTCCCAGCTGCTAAACAACAACTGCTGGTTTATTTATTCTTTACGCTGCAGCCCTCTTTAAGACCATAAGACCATAAGACCATAAGACATAGGAGCGGAAGTAAGGCCATTCGGCCCATCGAGTCCACTCCACCATTCAATCATGGTTGATTTCAACTCCATTTACCCGCTCTCTCCCATAGCCCTTAATTCCTCGAGAAATCAAGAATTTATCAATTTCTGTCTTAAAGACACTCAATGTCCCGGCCTCCACCGCCCTCTGTGGCAATGAATTCCACAGACCTACCCGCTCTCTGGCTGAAGAAATTTCTCCTCATCTCTGTTCTAAAGTGACTCCCTTTTATTCTAAGGCTGTGCCCCCGCGTCCCTAGTCTCCCCTGCTAATGGAAACAACTTCCCTACGTCCATCCTATCCAAGCCATTCATTATCTTGTAAGTTTCTATTAGATCTCCCTCAACCTCCTAAACTCCAATGAATATAATCCCATGATCCTCAGACGTTCATCGTATGTTAGGCCTACCATTCCTGGGATCATCCGTGTGAATCTCCGCTGGACCCGCTCCAGTGCCAGTATGTCCATCCTGAGGTGTGGGGCCCAAAATTGCTCTCAGTATTCTAAATGGGGCCTAACTAGTGCTTTATAAAGCCTCAGAAGTACATCCCTGCTTTTATATTCCAAGCCTCTTGAGATAAATGACAACATTACATTTGCTTTCTTAATTACGGACTCAACCTGCAAGTTTACCTTTAGAGAATCCTGGACTAGGACTCCCAAGTCCCTTTGCACTTTAGCATTATGAATTTTGTCACCGTTTAGAAAATAGTCCATGCCTCTATTCTTTTTTCCAAAGTGCAAGACCTCGCACTTGCCCACGTTGAATTCATCAGCCACTTCTTGGACCATTCTCCTAAACTGTCTAAATCTTTCTGCAGCCTCCCCACCTCCTCAATACTACCTGCCCCTCCACCTATCTTTGTATCATCGGCAAACTTGGCCAGAATGCCCCCAGTTCCGTCATCTAGATCGTTAATATATAAAGAGAACAGCTGTGGCCCCAACACTGAACCCTGCGGGACACCACTTGTCACCGGTTGCCATTCCGAAAAAGAACCTTTTATCCCAGCTCTCTGCCTTCTGTCTGACAGCCAATCGTCAATCCATGTTAGTACCTTGCCTCGAATACCATGGGCCCTTATTTTACTCAGCAGTCTCCCGTGAGGCACCTTGTCAAAGGCCTTTTGGAAGTCAAGATAGATAACATCCATTGGCTCTCCTTGGTCTAACCTATTTGTTATCTCTTCAAAGAACTCTAACAGGTTTGTCAGGCACGACTTAAGCACAATAGAAACACAGTTGGAACAGAACCAACCCTTTCACATACAAACACCTTTGTCCAACATGAATATAACTATAGGTTTTACCTTGCTAGGCACAGAAACATTAAACTAAACCGACTAAATACTATACCTAATGTTTATCAATGCAAATACAATCCCTTAAAAATATCTTTGTTTACTAACACACACAAGTGGGGGATTTAGCATGTCATGTCTGTGCTGGTTTTCATTGGCATAGTTAATTGCTGTCATGCCATCATTTATATTTGCACCATTTTCAAGTTGCGGATCAACATTTAGTTCATATCAGTGTTGATATAAATGTTCTTTTAAAAAACGTTCGGATTGAAGTCTTGATTTTTTTTATTGTCTTACAGCTAGACCAGTTAATGCATCATTTTGGGGAGGTTATGCAAAATGCCATATACTATTCAAACGCAGGCTGCCCCTCTCAATGAGACTTTCGTACAAACATCAGAAATGAAAATGAAATGAAAATTGCTTATTGTCACGAGTAGGCTTCAATGAAGTTACTCCACCCTGTCCCCATAGCCCAATAACCCCACCCAACATTAAGGGCAATTTTGGACACTAAGGGCAATTTAGCATGGCCAAGCCACCTAACCTGCACATCTTTGGACTGTGGGAGGAAACCGGAGCACCAGGATGAAACCCACGCACACGAGGGGAGAATGTGCAGACTCCACGCAGACAGTGACCCAAGCCGGGAATCGAACCTGGGACCCTGGAGCTGTGAAGCAATTGTGCTAACCACTACGCTACCGTGCTGCCTGAATAAATTTCTCCTCGTCTTAAATGAGCGACCCCTTATTTTAAAACAGTGATGGAACGGCGGTACAGTGGTTATAATCTATAATAATCTTTTATTATATCACAAGTAGGCTTCCATTAACACTGCAATGAAGTTAATGTGAAATCCCCTTGTCGCCACACTGCTGCACCTGTTCGGGTACACAGAAGGAGAATTCAGAATGTCCAGTTCACCTAACAAGCACCTCTTTCAGGACTTGTGGGAAGGACTTGTTCGATTCCGGCCTTGGGTGACTTCATGTAGATTTTGCACATTCTCCCCATGTCCGCGTGGTTTTCTTCTTAGAGTCCAAAGATGTGCAGGTTAGGTGATTGGCCAGCTAAACTGCCCCTTAGTTACCAAAGATGTGCAGGTCAATTGGATTGGCCATGATCAATGCATTGGGATAGGGTAGGGTTGGGCCTCGGTAGAGTGTTCTTTCAGAGGGTCAGTGTAGACTTGATGGGCCAAATGGCCTCCTTCTGTATCGTAGAGATTCTATGGATTCCTATGACCCCTAGTTCTAGAGTTCCAACAAGAGGAAACACCCTGTCCACATCCACCCTGTCAAGACTCCTCAGAATCAATCAAGTTGCCTCTTACTTTTCTTAAACCCCAGTGGATACAAGTCCAGCCTTTCCAACCTTTCCTTATGAGGCATTCCATTCCAAATGTTAGTCAAGTAAACTTTTCCGAGCTGCTATTAACAAATGTGTCCTTCTGTCAATACTGTACACAATACTCCAGATATGATCTCGCCAATGCCCTAGATAACTGAAGCAGAACCTCTCTACTTTTGTATTAAATTCCTCTTACAATAAACAAGAACATTTGATTAGCTTTCCTAATAACCTGCTGTAGCTGCATATTAACCCTTTCATGCTGATTCATCACTGGGCCACCCAGATCCCTCAGGGCTCTGCAATCTCTCAGAATTTAGATAATATGCTTTTAAAAATTCCTCCTGCCAAAATGGACAATTTTACTTTTTTCATCACACTATGGGCGCGGTTCTCCCAAAAGGGAATAAAGGCCCCGAGCGAGCACGTTTCGCCATGTGTTTCCCAGCCTGCAGTGGTGATTTGGTGGTTTTAATAAATTGTCAATGAAAGCTTTTAAAATGCAACCTTATAGGTACAAGAAAACTTGCTTCCTAAGACTTTGAATAGGGTCCTCAACCTGAAGGCAGGTCTGACCAACAGTGCCAAGATCTCCACCGGCATGTGTTGGAAGGTTTTACAGGTTGATACCCAACCTTTTTAGTCATGATTACACATTCCTTGACATCAGTCCTGGAATGAGATTTGAACCCAGAACTTCTGGCTTAGACGGGCATGCTACCCATTGCCACCTCAAGACCTCTTTATGAATGAAGCTATCCAAATTTTTTTTGAGCTGTTAAATTGGTTTAAAAAATATGAAGACTGACTTCTGTTGGTGGCAGGTAGGAGAAGGTCACACATAAGGTAGCCCCCGCCTGGGTCCTTGGGCTTTGGCCTTTTTGCCCAGTTCCCGGGGGAATTTGGTGGACCAAACCCAGCCCATCTAATTGTGTAAGGCAGTGATCGACGAAAGTTTGTCGAATGGTTCAAAAAAGACTGCTGGAAAGAAGGTCCAGATATACCAGGACATCGGGGCAACATTAGTGAAGAGGCATGCAGCCTTTAACAAGGCAAAGTTGCCGCTATATAAGAGTATAGTGTGTTTTGGATCGATACACCTGGCGAGGTTGAGAGTTACGTATAACTCTAAAGATCATTTTTCAATACTTGAGGAGTCGGAGACTTTTGTCAAGGAACAAGGACTTGGACTTAATTGAAAGGGTTTGTTTAATAAGGACACTGGAGGTCCACACCGAGTAAAATAAAGAATCGTAGTTTTGTTTACAGCACGTTATGTACACTGCTCGGTAGATCTCTACTGGGTTCCTGTTCTGGTCGGTGCCTTACTGGCCAACCTTTATACAGATGTTAATAGAGATCACTCGCCTCTAGTGGGGGAGGCAATACTCCACAAGGACCACGAGGAAGTTAACCAATCCACCCCATAGGTCCCATGCAGGCTATTAGAATTCCCCCCTCAAGTCCAAAGATCCCCTCGATGATCAATGCAGTGGAGAAAGAAGAGCAGGCAGATGACATTGAATTATTTTCGGTCCTGGCAATTCATCATGCAGCTGATGAGCTGGATCGGTCGGCATTTAGCTTTCTGGTGAACGTTGTCTGCGGCAGGGACGCCATGGTGGATGATCAGTGGGAGGCAGCTGATCGGTGCCCGAGACCTCAAAAGTCTGTGTATCCATTAAGAGTCAGAAGATACTATGTCGGGCACGTCGGAGTCGAGAGAGACTGGAGACGTTGCAGCAGGCTGGTTTGGCAATGAAGCCGGAGGATTTTGGACAGTTCCCTTTGAGGAACCTCATGAGGGAGCATCCTCTGCGAGTAAGGTTGTCCAAATGCCATTGTGTCTGTCGCCCCTGGGCCCAAACTTGAAAAGATGTTGGTCGTTTGGTGGATGTGTATCCCAGAGAGCCACCGAGCACCGTCGTTGAAGTTACGACCATCGCGTTGTCGGGTGCAAAGTGTCGAAGAGGTCGACGTCGAACTGGGCAATGCCCTGGCAAATCTTGGTTACATAGAACATAGAACAGTACAGCACAGAACAGGCCCTTCGGCCCTCAATGTTGTGCCGAGCCATGATCACCCTACTCCACGTATCCACCCTACACCCTATACCCGTAACCCAACAACCCCCCCCTTAACCTTACTTTTTTTATTAGGACACTACGGGCAATTTAGCATGGCCAATCCACCTAACCTGCACATCTTTGGACTGTGGGAGGAAACCGGAGCACCCGGAGGGAAACCCACGCACACAGAGGGAGGACGTGCAGACTCCACACAGACGTGACCCAGCCGGGAATCGAACCTGGGACCCTGGAGCTGTGAAGCATTTATGCTACCCTGCTGCCCCGGCACACCTTTGCGCCAATGTCCGGAATAATCAAATGTACAAAGCCTACAACCCACTAACATCTCAGCGCGGGCCACCCCAGTTACTGTGTGCGGCATGGTCCTGTATGAGAAAACTCTTGCCAGCTTGGTGTCAATTGAGCCCAAATTCTGTATCCGTAGCCCCCATGTAACCATCTGCACACCCCCTCTCTGCCAAGCCACTCAATGCCGGATGGCATGGAGCAGTGCAGACATGGTGAATCCTGTTGCCTTTCACAAATCCTGCAAACTCTTGACTGTCACGAATGCCTCTCGGATTCCATGGGTGGAAAAAGAAACATGCAATCGCTCGAAGGGTCACCCGAGAGGTGATCATCACCATCTTGTGGACCTCCAACCACTTCAAGTGGGAGTCCACCAGGATGAGAAGCATCAAATCCAGGAATGGACTGGCAAAATTGGTGTGTACTCCCAAGACTGTTGGGATGCCGCCCTGGGGAGCTGCTGGTGCTCTTGACACTTGGAGCACTGTTGGGTCAACATTGCATTATCTTTGTCCAACCCTGGCCTCCAGATGTAGCTTTTTGCCAGCATCTTCATTTTGAACACACCAGGATGCCCGTTGTAAAGGTCTTCAACCCACTTGCCTGGCACTTCATTGGGACAGCAACCCTGGTCTCCACAGGAGGATACCATCTTCCAAGGTCAGCCTTGAGAACTTAGAAAGCCTTCAGCTCCCCTGGCAGCTGTCGATGCTGGCCACTGAATAGCACCAGATGTTGCACCTTGGCAAGGTGGAGTCAGTTTGCATCCAGTCATGAACACACAATGCAGTGATGAGGGAGTCCATATAATTCAGGGCAGTGACCACTTTGTCCGCCACAGGGTTTTTTGGATTCATTCTGCAGGGGAAGACTGCTCAATGAATCAGCATTGAGCTATCTGGGTTGCTGAGCGGTTTCAAAAGAGTATTCATAAGCAGCTAATAACAAACCCAGTATTGAATCCTCTCATATACACTGGAGGGATCGCCTTGTCTTCACAGAAGAGGCCCAGCAACAACTTTTGATCCGTGATGAAAAAGAATGTTCTCCATGATGTGCTGGAAAACTGCATGCTGAAGATACCCCTAACAGGGGCTGGGTGCACTCACTGAGTCCCTTGTGTGGAATGGTCATGACGTACTTCCATGATTTATCAAGCTCCAACTGTAGATGAGAGTTGGTCATGTCCAATTTTGTAAATAGAATGTTGCATAAGAGATCCTCGATACGTGGTAAAGAATAACGGTCCACCCTCAAAGACATGTTCACCCCTTCAATTTTTTAGTCGTCGCAGAGGCACACTGTCGTATCCGGCTTTATTACGGGGACCAATCGATGAAGTGCATAGGCCTAATGATGTCCAAACTCTCCAAACAACAAAGTTAAGCCTCCACTTTCTCCATAGGGAACAGGGCGGGCATGAAATATCAGTGTTTGGACTTCCAGGTCCACCTGGATCTTGGTTATGACCCCTTTAATGGTACCCAAGCCAGGCTGGAAAACCTCTGGGAACTTGCTCAGTACCACACACACAACCAGATCCCACTTGGAGGATATGTTGCCAATCCAACTATGTACCCAATCATAGCCTAACAGGCTTGGGCTGCTTCCTTGCACAACAATGAGGGGAAGACGAACTGATTGGCGCCCATAAACTACCAGAGTAAGAGTGGACTCCACAATACTCCGTTGTTCCCCTGTATAATGGCTAAAGGAGCCATCGTGTCAGCAAAAGACAAAGTATGCACACACAAAACATGATTAAAGGTGCTTGGAGCCACCTCAGAAACGACAGCTCCCATATCCAACTCCATTTGGAGCATATGGCAATTTACCTGTATCAGAACATGAATAGGGGCCACACGGAGTGATGGCAAACAGTTCAGCTGCATTGCAGCCTCATCCAGATTCAAGGTTTGCCTCCCAGCTACCTCAATCGGGTTGCCTGGAGCGCTGGTCCTCCTGCTGCCTACGAGTGTGCCTAGACCGGCGCCCACATGTCGCCTTCAGCTGAGGCTGGTGATGTTGCACGTCTCGGTGGCCGGCCCTTCACCCAGAGGCTAGAGTCGTAGCAGCGTTCGGTCCATGCCATGGGGACACCATATGAGGGGCGATGCCCCAAAATGTTCATTTCCGTAATCCCTTCCTGGGACAAGGAGATCTGTAGTGCCTTGCTGAAAGATCAGGGAATTTCAGCAAAGGTGTTTCCAGTGTTTCCTATATTTTATACAGCAGACTAAACGATTGCGGAGCATATCCGATAAAGCAGTTCCATACTCTCATACCCGGCCAGCTTCCGTAGCCGTAACACAAACTCGGTGATGGACTCACCTGGGGTACCTCTCTGCCGTATTAAACCGATAGCTTTGAATGATTACCGACGGGGTCGGGTTAAATTGTTGTGCCACAAGCTGGTCAAACGATTAAATGTCTTGCACCGCCAATTAAGTGAGACTCCAGAATCACCCGAATCAGTGCGCCTCCGCAGGCAGTCAACAGTATACCTGTCTGGACGCTCATTCTCCATGATGTTGCTGGTCCGGGAAGATGTAACTCATCCTTTCTGCCATGCTGGCTCCGGTCTCATCACCGGCGTCAAATGCATCTAACCGCCCAACAGGGGCATGTGTGAATTAATAAATCCAATCCTGGGTCCAGAAAAATGGGGGCAATGGCTCAGTTGAGTAGGTCACATTGCCAACAGCCAAACCAGTTTGCTCCTCGCCACCAGTTTAATAAAGACATGGGCGTCAATACAGAGTAAAATAAAGAAACATTTATTTACAACACGAGATGCACACTGCCTAGTAGATCGCTTTCCGGTTCCTGTTCTGGTGGTTCCTTACTGGCCGACCTTTTACACAGATGTTAATAGAGATCCCCCGCAACCGGGAGATCTTGTACTGCGCAAAGACCACGGGGAAGATAATCATTCCTACTCTGTAGGTTCCGTGCGGGGTATTACAATTTGAATGGAACTTTAATGGGTGTGAATGGGTAAGGTTTGCTTGGGAATGTTACAGTATTCTGTGTATAATTCTGTTTTTTGGGGTTCTTGTTCTGTATTGAGGGAGTTTCCACTGTTGTTTGAGGAGGGATGGACGAGGGCAGGAGAGTCAGGAGTAATGGTTAAGGCAACAATATGGATAATGCATGGCCATGGTGGGTCTTGACAATCGCAAGGGCTTTGGTTTTGGATATTCCTTTGCAGCGGAAGCGGACAGGGGAGCTTCTCTTTTTCACTAGCAGTTAGGTTTTATTTAGTGAATTTTTGTGAGGTAGTCTGCAGGTTTTTGAGATGGGTGGATGGGGGGCAGGGAGGGTGGGTTGGGGGGGGGGGGGGGGGTATAGGGTACGTAGAGTGCTGACGGTGACCAGGGCTTTTCTTTGTCTCACCTTATGGGTAGAATGGCTGCCATCTTGGTTGCACCCTGGATCTAGGAATCTGGAGTGAGGACGAGACAATTCCTCATGGTGGAAATGGCTGAGTTGGGAGGTTTGAGAAAACCCGATCAGACTAGTCACTTGGAACATTAAAGTTAAGTACACCGTATGGGAAGCAATTGAGAGGTTCTTTCAGTGATGGCAGCGTTTTATTGATTATTTCAAGGATTGGTCACTGTTCATTGTTAAAGGAGCAGGAAGGGGGTTAGATTTTGTGAGGGGCTATTCTATTATTCTGTTTTTATGGTCGATGTGTGTAAATTTGTTTATTTTTTCAATTTTGTAGTTTATAAGTTGATAAATGTTAATAAAAAATTTTTTTTTTTTAAATGTGAATACTGATGTCGAATACTGTATGATTGAAGCAGTTTATGGCACTCACTGTTAGAAACATTTTTTTAATGTAACTTTCTATACTTATAAATGTTTGTAGAGATTTAATCAAATTTAATATTTCATGTTTTATAAAACTGTCTTTTATAGTGTTTCTCACCCAGGTGACACCTCTGATAGCAACAACACTGGTAGGTAAACCTGTTTTAATTCACCATTTTAATTTAATTCTTGTTATTGTTAATGAGCTTAATACATCAGCTGAAACATACTCGGACAACAGACTATTCAATAGGTTTGCACTAACTGCAGTGCTGCAGCACTTAGAAGAATGAGATTAAGTTTGTACTTAATTCACTCTTCTCCTCCTCCACCCCAAAGATATGGTTAAGTTACCAGTCTTATAAATTATGCGGATCACAATAGCTGAGGTACATGGGACCTATTTTATACGCGAACTATTTTGATGGTAAATCTAACCATATTAGAACATTGCACATTGTCTGCCGTGTTTTGGTCTAATATAAATAAACAGAGCATTGTACAGCAGACCAATTAGCATTTGAAAGAGAAAATATGGGTCACTGTTTTAGGTGCTATCAGAACTGAATTGAGAACGGAGATCTCTCGAGGGTTCTCTTTTAGTTGGTGACCAACTTGGTGAGCATTTTCTGGTTTTATTGAACATTTCCAAATTTCAGGTTCAGGTTTTTTAATTGTATCTGCAAATGAAATTTATATAAGGCAAATTTGATTGTATGATCCAAATTGAATTGAATGTTTCTTTCCTCACTGATTGTGATCAACAGCAAATTATGCTAATTGAAAATTAATGTGCAACACAAATATCTTAGTGCTCAGAACTTTAAAATCTGAGAGTGTTATGGATATTGATTTGAGCTAGAAGTAAGCTTGATTTCTGACTTTGTTAATGTCTGGAATTACAAAAATCTTTGGTGTTGCACTTTTGCCTGTGATCGCTCCGTTTAATCATGAGCCATAGTGTTGAGTTTTGTGAAGGATAAAAAATTAATTGTGGCGTGCACATAAAAAATGCAGCCATGGATTTAACTATTCTTCAGTCATCATGGGCCTCTCGAGTCTAATTGAAGTGCACTGCCAACTGTTAATACCTTTTGACCTTTTGGTGTCATGCCAATTGGCATTCGGTCATTTCAGTTGGTATGTGGATGCAATGAATGTTTTGCCCAAAACTATTTTTGTTCAGATTTCATTTAAATTGAATGTCCTAGTTTCACCAGCTGCATCATTTAACTGCATCATGCAGTGTGAGTAAAGATTTGGGTCTGACAGTTACTGTTTTTTAAAATAAACATTTGGAAGTACTATATATTAATACAGCCAAAATTAATTAGTTTGAATGCAAAATAGATTATGTTTTGTGAAAACTACATATTTAGTTTAGCTCGGATCCATTTGCAGATTAAAATGCGTTTAGATTCGAAGGATTTCTTCATTTGAGCGAATAATTATAAATTAATTCTACAAAATCTGTGGCCTAATCTGTGAGACAGAATGTAGGAATCCTTCAGTTTTATTTTTTTTAATATTTGTTTTCTGTTTATATTTAGACTTTCAGCATTTATTCTAGTTTGAGTGGGTCACCACTGACTGCTGACAAGGCTTTTCAGCACTGGCACTTTTGATAAATTTAATGCTCCACTACATCTGCTTCCAGTGGTAAGTTGCAGACTGGCCTTTCAGTTCAATATTGAATATACGTAAGACAAGAATTTTGAGTCATGCGGTTCAGAAAGCCAAGGTTGAAAAAATTGTGGTTTTTGATGCTATGGACTATTATACCGGGAGAAATGATTGTTTAATAGGCAAAAAAAATCCATATATTTTCGAAGACGGTTACTTATTAGGAACATGTGGGGCAAAAGCAGGTAATTTGTATTCCTTGAAATCCATATGTAACAAAAACATATTGATATCCAGTTTTGAAAATTTTAATTCGCTCACTGGGCACGATTCTCCCAAAAATTTCTAAGTTAATTTGTGGCAGGTTTTTCAGGAAGTTTCCCACCTGCTCTGCTACCGAATTCCGCACCGCTATTCAATGACACTTAGTCACTTTTTTGTGCCCTACGGAGTTTCTCACCAGGTCAGCCCACACTTCAAATGTTTTTCTTGCACTGGGGAGCTATACTCTGAGATTGGGCCACCATTTTGAAAGGGTTCCCGAATCTCCAAGTGAGCTACACCTCCACCCATGGGCAATGTCATCCCCACAAACATTTCCTCATGCAGAATGTTTGAGGTGAGGGACGCCGTCAGTGTCCCTGCTGATTTCATCTGTGGGAAGTGCACTCAACTCCAGCTCCTCAAAAACCGTGTTAGGAAACTGGAGCTGGAGCTGGATGAACTTCGGATCATTCGGGAGGCAGAGGGGGTCATAGATAGAAGCTTCAGGGAGGTAGTTACGCCAAAGAATAAAGATAGATGGGTGACAGTGAGAGGGGCTGGGGGTAAGCAGTCAGTACAGGGATCCCCTGTGGTCGTTCCCCTTAGTAACAGGTATACCGCTTTGGATACTGTTGGGGGGGGGGGACTTACCAGGGGTCAGCCATGGGGTACAGGTCTCTGGCACAGAGTCTGTCCCTGTTGCTGAGAAGGGAAGGGGGGAAAGGAGTAGAACATTAGTAATTGGAGACTCCATAGTTAGGGGGATAGATAGGAGATTCTGTGGGAACGAGAGAGACTCGCGGTTGGTGTGTTGCCTCCCAGGTGCCAGGGTCCGCGATGCCTCAGATCGTGTTTTCGGGATCCTTAAGGGGGAGGGGAGCAGCCCCACGTCGTGGTCCACATAGGTACCAACGACATAGGTAGGAAAAGGGATAGGGATGTAGGCAGGAATTCAGGGAGCTAGGGTGGAACATAGAGCTAGAACAAACAGAGTTATTATCTCTGGTTGTTACCCGCTGCCACGTGCTAGCGAGTCGAGGAATAGGGAGAGAGAGCAGTTGAACACGTGGCTGCAGGGATGGTGCAGGAGGGAGGGTTTCAGATTCCTGGACAATTGGGGCTCATTCTGGGTAGGTGGGACCACTACAAATGGGATGGTCTATACCTGGACCAGAGGGGTACTAATATCCTCGGGGAGAGGTTTGCTAATGCTCTTCGGAAGGGTTTAAACTAGTTCAGCAGGGGATTGGGAACCAGATTGTAGCTCCAGTACACAAGAAGCTGAGAGTAGTGAGGTTATGAGTAAGGTTTCAAAGTTGCAGGAGGTGTACCGGCAGGAAGGACGGTGGTCTAAAGTGCGTCTACTTCAATGCCAGGAGCATCTGGAATAAGGTGGGTGAGCTTGCGGCATGGGTTAGTACCTGGGACTTTGATGTTGTGGCCATTTCGGAGACATGGATAGAGCAGGGCGAGGAATGGTTGTTGCAGGTGCCGGGGTTTTAGATATTTCAGTAAGTCAGGGAAGGTGGTAAGAGAGGGGGAGGGGTGGCATTGTTAGTCAAGGACAGTATACGGTGGCTGAGAGGACATTTGATGAGGACTCGAATACTGAGATAGTATGGACTGAGTAGTATGGGCTGAGTTAAGAAACAGGGAAAGGAGAGGTCACCCCTGTTAGGGCTTTTCTATAGGCCTTCGAAAAGTTCCAGAGGATTGTAGAGGAAAGGATTGCAAAGGTGATTCTGGATAGGAGCGAAAATACCAGGGTAGTTGTTATGGGGGACTTTAACTTTCCAAATATTGACTGGAAACACTATAGTTCGAGTACTTTAGATGGATCCGTTTTTGTCCAATGTGTGCAGGAGGGTTTCCTGATGCAGTATGTAGATAGGCCAACAAGAGGCGAGGCGATATTGGATTTGGTACTGGGTAATGAACCAGGACAGGTGTTAGATTTGGAGGTGGGTGAGCATTTTGGTGATAGTGACCACAATTCGATTACGTTTACTTTAGCGATGGAAAGGGATAGGTATAAACTGCAGGGCAAGAGTTATTGTTGGGGAAAGGCAATTATGATGCGATGAGGCAAGACTTAGGATGCATCGCCTGGAGAGGAAAACTGCAGGGGATGGACCAATGGAAATGTGGAGCATGTTCAAGGAACAACTACTGCGTGTCCTTGATAAGTATGTACCTGTTAGGCAGGGAGGAAGTGGTCGAGTGAGGGAACCATGGGTTACTAAAGCAGTTGAATCACTTGTCAAGAGGAAGAAGGAGGCTTATGTGAAGATGAGACGTGATGGTTCAGTTGGGTCGCTTGAGAGTTACAAGTTAGCTAGGAAGGCTCTAAAGAGAGAGCTAAGAAGAGCCAAGTGAGGACATGAGAAGTCTTTGGCAGTAGGATCAAGGATAACCCTAAAGCTTTCTATAGGTATGTCAGGAATAAAGAATGACTAAGGTAAGAGTAGGGCCAGTCAAGGACAGTAGTGGGAAGTTGTGCGTAGAGTCCGAGGAGATAGGAGAGGTGCTAAATGAGTATTTTTCGTCAGTATTCACACAGGAAAAAGACAAAGTTGTCGAGGAGAATACGGAGATACAGACTACTAGACTAGAAGGCTTGAGGTTCATAAGGAGGAGTGTTGGCGATTCTGAAAGTGTGAAAATAGATAAGTCCCCTGGGCCGGATGGGATTTTCCTAGGATTCTCTGGGAAGCTAGGGAGGAGATTGCTGAGTCTTTGGCTTTGATCTTTAAGTCATCTTTGTCTACAGGAATAGTGCCAGAGGACTGGAGGGATAGCAAATGTTGTCCCCTTGTACAAGAAGGGGAGTAGAGATAACCCCGGTAACTATAGGCCAGTGAGCCTTACTTCTGTTGTGGGAAAAGTCTTGGAAAGGTTTATAAGAGATAGGATGTATAATCATCTGGAAAGGAATAATTTGATTAGAGATAGTCAACATGGTTTTGTGAAGGGTAGGTCGTGCCTCACAAACCTCATTGAGTTCTTCGAGAAGGGTAAAGCAGTTGATGTGGTGTATATGGATTTCAGTAAAGTGTTTGATAAGGTTCCCCACGGTAGGCTATTGCAGAAAATACAGAGGCATGGGATTCAGGGTGATTTAGCAGTTTGGATCAGAAATTGGCTAGCTGATAGAAGACAAAGAGTGGTGGTTGATGGGAAATTCTCTGACTGGTGTCCAGTTACTAGTGGTGTGCCACAAGGATTTGTTTTGGGGCCGTTGCTGTTTGTCATTTTTATAAATGACCTGGAGGAGAGCGTAGAAGGATGGGTGAGTAAATTTGCGGATGACACTAAAGTCGGTGGAGTTGTGGACAGTGCAGAAGGATGTTACAAGTTACAGAGGGACATAGATAAGCTGCAGAGCTGGGCTGACAGGTGGCAAATGGAGTTTAATGCAGAAAAGTGCGAGGTGATTCATTTTTGGAAGGAATAACAGAAAGGCAGAGTACTGGGCTAATGGTAAGATTCTTGGTAGTGTGGACGAGCAGAGAGATCTCTCGGTGTCCATGTCCATGTCCATGGATCCCTGAAAGTTGCCACCCAGGTTGAGAGGGTTGTTAAGAAGGCGTACGGTGTGATATCTTTATTGGTAGAGGAATTGAGTTTCGGAGCCATGAGGTCATGTTGCGGTTGTACAAAACTCTGGTGCGGCCGCATTTTGGAGTATTGTGTTCAGTTCTGATCGCCACATTATAGGAAGGCATGTGGAAGCATTGGAAAGGGTACAGAGGAGATTACCAGAATGTTGCCTGGTATGGAGGGAAGGCTGAAGGACTTGAGGCTGTTTTCATTAGAGAGAAGAAGGTTAGAGGTGACTTAATTGAGGCATACAAGATGATCAGAGGATTAGATAGGGTGGACAGTGAGAGCCTTTTTCCTCGATGGTGATGTCCAGCACGAGGGGACATAGCTTTAAATGAGATGAGAAGATAGATAGAGGACAGATGTCAGAGGTAGGTTCTTTACTCCGAGAGTAGTAAGGGCATGGAATGCCCTGCCTGCACAGTAGTGGACTCGCCAAACACTAAACGCATTACAATGGCCATTGGATAGGCATATGGACGCTAAGGGAATAGTGTAGAGGGACTTTAGAGGTGTTTCACAGGACGGCGGCAACATCGTGGGCCGAAGGGCCTGTACTGCGCTGTAATGTTCTATGTTCTATGTACATGGACACTACCCCACACCCCCCCCAAGTGAGGACACACCGCTCAGGAGCCTCCCTCTTCAGGCCCTCCCAAGCCCACTTACAGCACCCCCTCCTTTCTAGAACCCCCGTCCATCAACCTCCCAGAGGCCTCTACTTACCTTCCCTGCACACCACACCCTTCCAAACACCCTCTCCACTCTTGTTTCATGGACATGGTCCCCCTCGCCCCCCTGACCCTTGGCAAGTTCCACTCGGGCACCCTTCCACTGCCACCCTGACACCCAAGCAGTGCTCCTGCTAGTTTGGCAGTGCCATTCGGACACCTTGGCAGTGCCAGGGTGGCAGGGCCATGATGCCAACTGAGCAGTGCCAAGGTGCCCATGTTCCAGGGGGAGGGGTGGGGGCCACCCTGCATTTACCCTGACCACCTAGGGATCTCCGATGACCTGGATCAACCTCCCCCGGGTGCCTTTCCACCTGGTCCACGTTTGTGTGGACCAGCACTGATCGGTGCCTGATCGTAGCCTCCCAGGGGAGGCTGGAGAATCGAGGGAGGCTGGTGGATCCTGGGCAGGTAGGTTGTGTTGGTTTACGACCTACTTCCGTGAGCATCATTTGGTCCTGCCCATTTGGGCCGGAGTTCCGACTCCGTCGTCTCTCAGGTCTTCGTTGAATCTCGTGAGGCACTGAGGCTGTTGGGAGGCTCACTGCAGGCCTCTCGTGGTATTCTCCAGCTGCATTGTGCACTCGCTTGAGTGCAACGTGGCTGCAGAATCGTGCCCACTGCCCACAGCCTTTTCTCACAGTAAGTTTCAGATTTCCACCACCTTTACTGTGAATGCGCTAAAATCTAATTCACATAATCTAAGATTATGCTCCCTTGTTCTGAATTCCCAGTCAAAGGAAATTGTCTTTCTGTATCTGTGCACTTGAATACTTTTGTTATTTTTAAATATCTCAATTAAATCACTTCTCAACCTTTCAAACTCTGGTTGATACAGGCCACGTTTATACACCTTGTCATCTTAATTTAATCCCTCAAGCTCCTTCATCATTCTGGTGAAACTCTGACACATTCCTGAAAGGTTATTGTATCTTTTCTGAGACAAAGGTAAAATAATGCAGATACTGGTAATCTGAAATTTATAGAAAAAAATATTGGAAATACTCAGCTGGTCTGGAAGCACCTATGGAAGATGTTAATGTTTCAGGTTGTTGATGCAACCTGAAAACTGGGAATAGGTTTAGCCATGTAAGAAGCTTTTAAACAAGTGTAAAGGAAGGGAAAGTGGAAGAGCGAAAAGAACAAAGTGATTAAATAATGAAATGTGTCAGTGCAAAGCAAAAAAGAACAGTGAAAAGAAAAGAAACAAGGTGGGTCTAAAGAAATATCGAGGAGCAGCGGTCATGATCTATATATTATAAATCGGGCGGTGGAGTGGGTCGAGGTAGGATCCTCTTTCAGAGGGTTGGTGCTGACTTGATGGGCCGAATGAGGAAAGATGGGAGGAGGCTGAAGGGAGGTAAATGCTGACATGGACTAGATGGGCTGAATGGCTTGTTTATGTGCTTTATTCTGTGCAATTATTTGTTGAAAAATATTATTCCAACTATATTCCAACTATATCATACTTGGGGGCAGCACGGTAGCATGGTGGTTAGCATAAATGCTTCACAGCTCCAGGGTCCCAGGTTCGGTTCCCGGCTGGGTCACTGTCTGTGCGGAGTCTGCACGTCCCTCCCCGTGTGTGCGTGGGTTTCCTCCGGGTGCTCCGGGTTCCTTCCACAGTCCAAGATGTGCGGGTTAGGTGGAATTGGCCATGCTAAATTGCCCGTAGTGTCCTAAAAAGTATGGGGGGGTGGGGTGGGTTGTTGGGTTACGGGTATAGGGTGGATACGTGGGTTTGAGTAGGGTGATCATTGCTCGGCACCACATCGAGGGCCGAAGGGCCTGTTCTGTGCTGCTTACTGTTTCTATGTTCTATATACAAGCCATCTCAAAACAAAAAAAATGCGACAGCATCCGGCAATCTGCAGTATCTGAAAATAGAACCATATAATCTTTAGAGTGCAGAGGAGGTCATTCGGCCCCTCAAGTCAGCACCGACCCTCGAAAGAGGATCCTACCTCGACCCACTCCCGCCCGATCCCCATAACCCTGTACCTCACCTAACTTGCGCCTCTTTGGACACTAAGGGGCAATTCTTAACAGGCCTATCCACCTAATCTGCAGTTCTTTGGACTTCGGGGGGAAACGGAGCATCTGGAGAAACCTACGCAGACACAGGGGAATGTACAAACTCCACACATACAGTGACCCAGGGCTAGAATTGAACCCGGGCCCTGACACTGTGAGGCAGCAGTGCTAACCACTGTGCCACCATATGTATATAATTGAATCTAGTTTGCAGAGTGATGCTGGAAAGCTGATACTCCACACGCACTTCTCTCCCCCTCACACACCGGCCCCGCCTCACACACTTACCGTTCCTCTCTCTCCAGCGCACAGTGGCCCCTGCGTGTACTGGCCCCCTCGCTGGCGCTCACCTGCTGCCCTCCCTCGCGCATCTGCCTCTGCCCTCCCTCGCGCACTGCCGATGCCCTCCCTCATGAATCTGCCGGTGCTGTCCCTCGTGCTCTGCCGCCGCCCTCCCCATCCTCCTCCTCGCGCTCTGCCGCTTGCCCTCCCTCGTGCACTGCCGCCGCCCTCCCTCGGCACTGCCGCCGCCCTCCCTCGCGCTCTGCCGCCGCCCTCCCTCACGCTCTGCCGCCGCCCTCCCTCGCGCTCTGCCGCCGCCCTCCCTCGCGCTCTGCCGCCGCCCTCCCTCGCGCTCTGCCGCCGCCCTCCCTCGCGCTCTGCCGCCGCCCTCCCTCGTGCTCTGCCGCCGCCCTCCCTCGCGCTCTGCCGCTGCCCTCTCTCGCTTCCCGAGACCCATTCTGCTTCCCCTCCGCTCTGGAGAAAGCCAGCCTTTAATTCGACAACCAGCTCTGCAGCATTTTTCAAATGTGCTTGTCTTCCCAAAGGCCCCACTGGGAGGTTCCCATGGACCCCTGGGTTCTGCGGAGATGTGATGCCAGTAGATTGTACAAGTGTTGCTCCCATAAAAAAGTGATATGCCAGCCACTGCCTGATTGACTTTCTTGTTCTGTTGTAAAATTTCATGGTAAGTCTGTGAGTGAGCATACCAAACACTGCTTTCTCGATGCGATGATTGACGTTGTCATCCAACGTAGTGTTATTGGAGAGGATACTCACAAAGGAGAAAATTTGTACTGAACGGGGCCAGGTGTTGTAGCTTGTCACTAGGGCAAAGTGATCAACAAGCAGCTGAATATTTTCTAGAGTATGTGCTGTGACAGTGCAGTCTTCCGTGAACAGTTCACTCAGGAGCTGTTAAGTAGTTTTTGTACAAGCTTTGAGCTTTTGGTTAAGTTGTTTTTTTTACAAACTTTGAGCCTTTGCAAGTTGAAGAGGTTGCCATCTGTCCCAAATTGAATGTGTACTCCTATGTCAAGATCTTTGAATGTATATGGGAGCATGGCTGAGATATGGAAAACGGAGGCTGGCGCCAATCTACAACCTGGTGTCATGGTGATAGGAAAGGCATTAAGTGATATACCAGTCTACACCATGCTGGTCATAATGCCATCATGAATCAAATGGATGACACCAATCATCTTTTCAAGGCAACCATATTTGTACAGAACCTTCCACAGATCTTCCCTGTTAGCGTGTCAAAAGTCTTGGTCAAGTCAGCAAACACTATATAGTGAGATCCTTATTCTGTTTGCAGGGCACTTCTTGAATTTGACGTACTGCAAAGGTCATGTCTACTGTGCTGTGTCTTGCATGAAAGCCACACTGATTCTGGGTACGCAGAATCCATGAGATAATTCGATTAAGAATAATTCTTGCCAGACTTTTTCCTGCAGTGGAAAAAAGTGCTCCTTTACAATGATAGTCACAGGTGGACTTTCTTCCTTTCTGTTTATAGAGATAGTTATGAGGGATTCCTATAGTCTTTGAGGTATTGCGCTCTGTTTCCAGATTAGGCAGAAGAGGCTAGTGAGGTTCCAAACCAT
This sequence comes from Scyliorhinus canicula, assembly GCF_902713615.1. Taxonomy (NCBI): domain Eukaryota; kingdom Metazoa; phylum Chordata; class Chondrichthyes; order Carcharhiniformes; family Scyliorhinidae; genus Scyliorhinus; species Scyliorhinus canicula. Next base: position 115,359,428 of record NC_052155.1, read on the forward strand.
GTGACTCCCTCTGAACTTGAATACTTCAGGTCAGATACCATCAGCTCCTGGCAACTATCCATAAGACCATAAGATGTAGGAACAGAAGTAGGCCATTCGGTCCATCAATCTGCTCTGCCATTCAATGAGATCCTTTGTAACATCTGTTCAAGGATCAAAAGCAAGCTCTTTCAGGGTGTGGTGCTTTGGAAGGGATTCAGTGGTATAATTTCATGTAATGGATGAGCTATTTAGGAGATTGCTGAAGTTCTCTGCCCAATGACAGCATTTCATGCCCTATTAGGAGCTGATGCTATCTGCTGAGTGGATGTGTCACACCGTTGGTTTCAGGACCTTGAATTGATCACAGACCTTCTTGTACAGCCTTCAAGTTGTTTTATCAGCAGCTGCTTGAAGATCGTCAGCTTTGTTTCCCCACCATTGGTTCTTCGCCTGCTAGTTTTTAACTGCAGCATGTGTTTTGCGCAATGGTATCTAGCAGTCCTTGCTGATTTCTTGTCAGATTTGCAAGATCTGTAGGCGCCAGACACTTTGTCATGGTCATTGTTGTTGAATTAGTCTTTGGCTTCCGTTTAACAAATCAGAGACCTCAAATACTGTAGGTACATCTTTTAAATTTTTTCATGAATCTTCCGTGGCAATATTGTCCTCCAGGTTATCAGCAATTCTGTGGCTAGTTTGTGTTCCCAATTTTGTCTCTTGCCATGTCTTTAAGAAAAGTTAGATCGAGCTTCCTTTGTGGCTTGACTCTGCCGAAGTGCCTTAGATTTTGTCTTTAAACCTGGGTAGGGGAGGGGAAGGTTTCGGACATCTACTGGGAACTTCAGGAAGTGGAGGAAGCCCCAGTAGAGGAGCTTAAGGGCAAATGGGAGGAGAAGCTCGGTGGGGAGCTGGATGTGGGCCTGTGGGTGGACGCCCTAAATAGGGCCAACTCCTCTTCATCATGTGCCAGGCTTAGCTTAATCCAGTTTAAGGTGGTGCACCGGGCATACATGACACCAACCAGGATGAGCAAGCTCTTTGGGGTTGAGGAAAAATGTGTGAGGTGTGCGGGAAGCCCTGCAGATCATGTCCATATGTTCTGGGCATGCCCGGCTCTTAATGGATTCTGGCGGGGTTTACTAAGGCAGTGTCCAAGATCTTAGACACGCGGGTGGTGCCAAGTCCAGAGATAGCGATCTTTGATGTGTCAGACGATCCGGAAGTTCAGAAAGTGAAAGAGGCCGATGTGTTGGCCTTTGGCTCCCTAGTAGCCCGGAGATGGATCCTTTTAATGTGGAGGGACTCGAAGCCCCCAAGTGTAGAGACCTGGGTTAGTGACATGGCTGGGTTTCTCAGTCTCGAGAAAATAACATTTTCCTTGAGAGGGTCCATCTCTCGGAGATGGCAGCCGTTCCTCGACTTTCTAGGAGAGCAGTAAAGTCAGCAGCATCTGCATCCCGGGGGGGGAGGGGGGAATCGTTACGTTGTATTGTTCTTTTCTTTGCATATCGGTTAACATTTATTTTGTTCTGTTAATTGTTGCGTACGGTTATGCAAAAATTTTGTTTTTGACAAAAATTTGAATAAAAATAATAAAAAATAAAAAAAGGTTTTGTCTTTAAAGATACAAAACTCCTGACAAGCCGATGATCAGACTAACATACTCCACACCTCCCAGGGGGTGAGTGGAGGACATGTCCTTGAGATCTCTCAGTCGTACCATAACATTGTCCAACATGCCCCAGTGCTTGGATCTGGGTTGTATCTATGTTTATCTGCTTGCTGGAAGACTCTGAATGTGATGGTTAGGTCAAACTTGCTGCATTTAGAGAGAAGGAGCTGGCAGTTAAGTTTGCTCTGACGGTGCCATAGCGTCCTCGTACTTCTCTCCATGTGTTACAATCTATGCTTACTCGGGCATTGAAATCATCGAGAATAATGTCTTTGTCCTGGTGAGGGGGTACTCTAATTATCTTGCTGAGGCCTGATAGAGTGCTTCTTTGACCTCCTCTATATGTGTCATTGTTGGAACATAGGCACTAATGAGTGTTGCATGTGGATTACTGGCAAGACTTAAATGAAGAGCCAGCAGGACCTGATGGCTGATTCCCGTAGGAATTCAGTCAAGCTTGCTTGCCATTTCAGATCGAATGGCAAAGGCTCACTGACTATCAAGGCTGTTCCTTGGACCTGTCAGTGCAGTAGAGCGTGTAGCCTGTACCAACCTCATCAAGTTAGGACTCCTCAGCAAGCCTTGATTTCACTTAGGCATCTATGCCTTTGGTGTAACGTACATAGATACATAAGAAGATAGGAGCAGGAGGAGGCCTTTTGGCCCTTCGAGCCTGCTCCGTCATTCATCAGATCATGGCTGATCATCCACTCAGTACCTAATCCTTGCATTCTCCCCATAGCCTTTGATCCTATTCTCCACAAGTGCTATTCTAGACACATCTTGAATATATTAAATGTTTTAGCATCGACTACTTCCTGTGGTAATGATTCCACAGGTTCACCACCTTTTGGGTGAAGAAATGTCTCCTATCTCGGTCCGAAATGGTTTACCCTGAATCCTCCGATTGTGACCCCTGGTTCTGGACACACCCATTATTAGTAACATCTTCCCTGTCTAGCCCCATGTTGTCCAGATTTGTTGTTACATTTGTGAACCAAACTTCATACAATGTTCTTTACATTTTGACCTGCTGAATGAATGACCAGCTAGGAGTGATATCATGGCAAATGCAGGGAGAGCATGTTATGTATTAGAGCTCCTTTTCTCCCCTTGCCTTCATTGGGGAGAGCTGTGCTGTTCCTGAAAACATCCGATCCGTTATCTCTGGAGTATAAAAAGTCCACATCTGCTCCAATCTGTGGAGAGAGACCAACATCCTGATGTCTCCTTTGTATGGTAGTGACTGAGGACCCTCTCTCTACCTGTTCACTTCATCTCCTCTCAATCACCACAGTGCTTGCTATGTCTGATTTTTTTGATTGATGTCTTGCTGAATAGCCTGCACATTGACTATATTTAAGTGGCCGTGGTTTGTGCAGAGCCTCTCCTACTCCCTCATAAGGCTGCTCATATAATGCTGGCACAATGCATGGCACAAGTGTAGCAGCTAAGAGGATGCAGGCTTGATTTTGGAGTTGTCCTTCTCCAAGATGAGAAGCTGAGCAAATTGTCAATGACTACCTTGCTAGATAACCTGTTACCTTCTCCTCATTAGACTACCTTCACATCTAGTTCTAAACAGGGACTGGCACACAAATCCAGACAGTAGGAGTTTGATGAGAAGAAGCTATTTGAGATGGTGACCATCTGGAACTTTTTGTGGATAAAGAGCATCTCGATTCTCTTCAACATCACTGTTGTGTTTGGTGTTTGATGTCTAGCAAGGAATCCACAGAACTATTGGTGATTTGTCCAAACTAGTTTTTTTATTAATACACACGTGGTAAGGTAATGATCAGATATAGAGCAAGTTATCATCGAGTATCTTTATAGTCCCCTGGAACTACCCCTATGCACAGCTGTCCTCATATGCGTCTTGCAACCTTCTGGGGATCACCAAATCTGCCCTGGCTTATATCTGAATGCCTTGTCACATGACCACTGCCTGAGACTGCATGGTGGATCTGTACCGCCACCTGCTGGTTGGAGGTCACACCACTAACTATATATAATATGTGTTTAGGCCGCATGGTAGATCTGTGCTGCCACCTGCTGGTTGAGGTTACACCACCAACTATATACAATATTGTTTACAAGCATATCACCACAAGCCCCTTCCTCAGGAATAATTAATATTTACGTACAAACATATTGCTATCTTTACTTTATGGTTTGTGAATGCATAACAATGTAAACAAATTTAACTAGGTGCCCATAGCATGATATGCATGTTTGGGGTCTGTTCCCTTTCGCATAGCTGATTGTGCCTCCCTCACAGGATTGCCCCTGTGATCACTTGGACTGTGCCAGCCTTTTCGAAGACTGGTTTCCGTGCCGGTCTTTGTCTTCGTATCCTCTTTACACTGTGCCTTTGAAAGGCATGTATCTGAGATTGCCACACGTGCATCACCAGCTTCTTCTTTGTTTGTGTCTTCCAACGATGGTGTTTACTGCTTCGTTGTGTGTTTTTTGTCTTTTCTGTCTCTGGTTTGTTGGTCATCATATTGCTTTCTTCTCTTTGTTTTTGCTCGTGAGATGAGCTAGCTCTCCCAGTCTTCTCCTCTTCCTCCTTGTTTTAACAATTCGTTTGCAAATTCCTTTCTTATTAAGTTTGGGGTTAACAGCTCCTGGTTCAGGGCAGCACGGTGGCGCAGTGGGTTAGCCCTGCTGCCTCACGACGCTGAGGTCCCAGGTTCGATCCCGGCTCTGGGACACTGTCAATGTGGAGTTTGCACATTCTCCCCGTGTTTGCGTGAGTTTCGCCCCCACAACCCAAAGATGTGTGGGCTAGGTGGATTGGCCATGCTAAATTGCCCCTTAATTGGAAAAATGAATTGGGTACTCTAAATTTATAAAAAAAAAAAATTTTTTTTTAAAAACATCTCCTGGTTCGGTGCTGGTCTGCACCCTGTGCTTGGAAGTATGCGGATGCTCAGGTGATAGAGAGGATCATGGACCTGTTGGGGAAGTTTGGGGCGTTCTTGGGATATAAGCTAAATGTAGGGAAAAATTAAGTGTTCCTGGTGAACGAGTTGGGTCGGCAAGCCAACCTAGGGAGAAATCATTTAGGAATACGGTCAATTTCCATCTTGTTTTGATGGTTTCCGGCGAGTTCTTACTAGCTTTGTTCTTTTTTTGAAATTGTGTCATCATCTCTTCTGCTCCTCGGTTGCAATGAGGTCGATGAAGAACTGTTCGCCTGGAGGTATCTGAGGAACCACGTTTACTGATCTTCTAAGGTCCAGGATGTGCAAAACACTGTTTCACAAAATGCCTAACATGGCCGCAGCTGGAACAGACTTTTTCAAAGGCAGGACATTGCCGTGGGCCATGTCGATTGCCACACTTTGGACATAAGATAGTGGCTCCTGTCAGCCGCTTCAAATGGCTGCCCGCATGGCTGCCCGCATTGAGACCACGCTTCTTCATGACTTGTCTCACAGCACTAATGGCACTCGTGTCTTCCTCTGTGTTGGCGCCAAAATGTTTAGAGCAGAGTGTGCTGATTTGCTGTGCAGCTACTTCGTTCACCTGGCAAATCTTTATTGCTTATTCCAATATCAAGTCTTCTTCCCGCAGCAACCTCTCACGTAGCTTATCATTTAATACACCAAAGACAATTTGGTCATGGATCAGAGAAGATTTCAGGCAACTGAAGTTGCATGACTGTGCCTTCAGCCTCAAGTCAGTGACAAAACTGTAGAACGATTCACCAGGTTTCTGGGTACGCAATATATACTTCTGGAATATTTACCTCTAGAATGTCTCCTTTCTGGGGGACCAATGTCGATCAAAGTACCCAATGACTTAATCGTATCTCTTGCTGTCCTCCTCATTTCCAAAAGCAAAAGTATTATACAGTTCAATTGCTTGAGGACCTGCCACCGTTGGCAGCAACGCTATTTACCTTGCGTCAGGCTGTGCTTGCAGGCCTACGTCCGATACATAGAGTTTGAACTGCTGCTTGAAGAGCCACCTGTTTCCATCAACATTAATCGATACTTGAAGCTGGTGGGGCGCTTTCAGTCCGTCCATCTCGAGCTTCAGTGTCTTTCACTGCGTTGAGTCGCCAATGACTGCAGTTCACCAGGTCGGTCCTTTCGTCGAATTTTACCTTTGTCACTGCCATCATTATCCTCACATCTTCTGCATTCTGGTACCATGTTGTGTTCGATGTCTAACAAGGAATCCAACCAGACCAGGATTTGTATTAATACACATATGGTAAGGTGACGATCAGATACAAAGCAAGTTATCATGGAGTTTCTTTATACTCTCCTGGAACTACCCCTATGCACAACTGTCCTCATGTTCGTCTTCCAACTTCTGTGGGTCACCGGATCTGCCCTGGCTTATATCTGAGTGCCTTGTCACATGACCACTGTCTCAAGATTGCATGGTGGATCTGTACAACCACCTGCTGGGAGGTGGTTGCACCACCAACTGTATACAATACTGTTTACAGGCATATTACCACAATCCCAGCCTTTCCTAACGCTATGGTTCATCCAGGAGAAATGAACTGTTGAAAAAAGGGTGTACTTATTGGGTGTAGGTACACCAGGCGGGATTCTCTCAGCCTACGCCGGGTTGGCGAATCGCAGGTCTGGGCGCGATTGAGCGACCCCGCCCCGACGCCAGATCCGCAGTGCCCATTTGATGCCGGTATCGGCAGCTGCAGCGGCGTGGGTCGCTCCAGTGCCATGCTGGCCTCCTGTAGGGCAGTGGATCGCTACACAGAGCGGTCCGATGACTCATTTGCATCCTGCTAATGGATACTGATGAAGGCCTGACCACCCACACCCGATTCTCCACGGCACCAGCGGGAAATCATGCCACTGCAAAACACATTTGGAAAATGCATTTTAAGAAGGTCCACCTTCTTTCCTCAATTGTGGGTCAGTGATGTTGGACACCTTTTCAATGTGGTGCCCAGATAGGACAGCGGACTGCACACCATCAGGTCTGCCCTGCCACAGAAAAAGGTGCTAAACCTCAGGTATCATAATTAATTAGGCCAGGTCTGGAAAATGTAGTGGGCGGGATTCTCTGTTTCTGAGAAGTGTTGACACCAACGCAGAATTTGTGGACTTCTATGACAGAAAAACTGGCGCCACACCTGGACCGATTACGCTACTGTTAAGAGGCTAGCACCGGTGCCACGTGGATCACAATCGATTCCAATGAAACACTGTGCGGGATTCGCCGGTGCGTGGTTGATACTCGGAAGGCTGACAGCTACAGCTGCACATACACATTACCATAATTAGGCCACTCGGCCCATCGATTGTGCTTGGCCATTCAATCATGGCTGATATTTTCTCATCCCCATTCTCCTGCCTTCTCCCCATAACCCCTAATCCCCTTATTAATCACGAACCTATCTATCTCAGTCTTAAAGACACCCAGTGATTTGGCCTCCACAGCCTTCTGTGGGAAAGAGTTCCACAGATTCACCACCCTCTGGCTCAAGAAATTCCTCATCTCTGTTTTAAAGGATCTCCCAGTGAGCCACAGAATACACAGCCAGAGTGAGACACAGCTAAGAGTGAGTTTGGGAATTTGAAGCGAGGTGGGAATTCAAAACTTTGTGTGTGGGGGGGTGCATTTTATACCTGGTAAGTGACTGGTATATTTATTTTTTTCTTCTTTTGTTTGGAATTGTAGTTGTATAAGTTAACCAAAGGTTTAAGACAGACCCGTGTCATGCTCCTTGTGTGCGATGTGGGAGCTCAGGGACACGTCCACTGTCCCTGGCTCCTTCACGAGTAAGAGGTGTGTCCAGTTTCAGCTCCTGTTAAACCGCTTGACGGCTCTGGAGCAGCAGATGGACTCACTTTGGAGCATCCACGATGCTGAAGACGTAGTGGATAGCACGTTTAGCGAGTTGGTCACACCGCAGGTGAAAGTTACTGAGGGAGATAGAAAATGGGTGACCAAAAGACAGAGCAAGAGTAGGAAGGCAGTGCAGGTGTCCCTTGCGGTCATCTTCCTGCAAAACAGATATACCGCTTTGGATACTGTTGAGGGAGATGGTTCACCAGGTTCATGGCACCTTGGCTGGCTTTGCTGCGCAGCAGGGCAGGAAGAAGAATGGCAGGGCTATAGTGATAGGGGACTCAATCATAAGGAGAATAGACAGCCGGTTCTGCGAACGCAGTCGAGATTCCAGGATGGTATGTTGCCTCCCTGGTGCAAGGGTCAAGGATGCCTCGGAGCGGCTGCAGGACATTCATGGTGGGTGGGGGGGGGGGGGGGGTGAAGAGCCAGCTGTCATGGTGCACATAGGCACCAACGATATAGGTAAAAAAACAGGATGAGGTCCTACAAGCTGAATTCAGGGAGTTAGGAGTTAAACTAAAAAGTAGGACCTCAAAGGTAGTAATTTCAGGATTGCTACCAGTGCCACGAGCTAGTCAGAGTAAGAATGTCAGGATAGATGGGATGAATGTGTGGCTCGAGATATGGTGCAAGAGGGAGGGATTCAAACTTCTGGGGCATTGGAACCGGTTCTGGGGGAGGTAGGACCAGTACAAACCGGACGGTCTGCACCTGAGCAGGACTGGAACTGATGTCCTAGGGCGGATGTTTGCTAGAGCTGTTGGGGAGGGTTTAAACTAATGTGGCAGGGGGATGGAAACCAATACAGGAAGTTGGAAGGTAGTAAAACAGGGACAAAAACAAAAGGCAGTAAGGGGGAAAGTGTAAGGCAGAAAAGCCATAGTCAATAATCAAAAAGGGCGACAATACAAGGTACAGTGACTGAGGGGAGCTCAGTGAATAAGCCCAGTAATACTAAAAGGAATAAAATGGGAAGTAAAAACATAAATGGTAAGCGATGCGGCAGGTTGTTACATGAAGATATGGGTTCAACGACAAGGAAAATTAGGAGAAAAGTTAAGAGGAAATATAACTTAGGAGAGGTTACTGACCGAGGTGTTAGGGTTCAAAACAGAGGTATAAAAGCCAACATAAGTGTACTTTACCTGAATGCTCATCGTTTTCGGAATATGGTAAATGAGTTGATGGCGCAAATCATCGTGAATGACTATGATTTTGTGGCCATTACTGAAACATGGTTAAAGGATGGTCAAGACTGGGAGTTAAATATCCGAGGGTATCAAACTATTCGGAAGGACAGAGTGGATGGTAAGGGAGGTGGTGTAGCTCTGTTATTTAAGGATGACATCCGGGCAATAGTAAGGAATGACATCAATGCCATGGAGGATAAGGTTGAATCCATTTGGGTGGAAATAAGGAATAGTAAGGCAAAAAAGTCACTGATAGGAGTAGTCTATAGGCCACCAAATAGTAACATTATGGTGGGGCAGGCAATAAACAAAGAAATAACTGATGCATGTAGAAATGGTACAGCAGTTATCATGGGGGATTTTTATCTACATGTTGATTGGTATAACCAGGTCGGTCAAGGCAGCCTTGAGGAGGGGTTTATAGAATGTATCCACGATAGTTACCTTGAACAGTAAGTAATGGAACCTACGAGGGAATACAAAGGAAGGACGGTAGAAAGAGGGAAAATCAACCGTGGATATCTAAGGAAATAAGGGAGAGTATCAAATTGAAAGAAAAAGCATACAACGTGGCAAAGGTTAGTGGGAGACTAGAGGACTGGGAAATCTTTAGGGGGCAACAGAAATCTACTAAAAAAGCTATAAAGAAGAGTAAGATAGATAATGAGAGTAAACTTGCTCAGAATATAAAAACATATAGTAAAAGTTTCTACAAATATATATTAACAAAAAGAGTGGCTAAGGTAAATATTGGTTCCTTAGAGGATGAGAAGTGAGATTTAATAATGGGAGATGAGGAAATGGCTGAGGAACTGAACAGGTTTTTTGGGTCGGTCTTCACAGTGGAAGACACAAATAACATGCCAGTGACTGATAGAAATGAGGCTATGACAGGTGAGGACCTTGAGATGATTGTTATCACTAAGGAGGTAGTGATGGGCAAGCTAATGGGGCTAAAGGTAGACAAGTCTCCTGGCCCTGATGGAATGCAGCCAGAGTGCTAAAAGAGATGGCTAGGGAAATTGAAAATGCACTACTGATAATTTACCAAAATTCACTAGACTCTGGGGTGGTCCCGGCGGATTGGCAAACATGACACCACTGTTTAAAAAAGGAGGTAGGCAGATAATTATAGGCCAGTTAGCTTAACTTCGGTAGTAGGGAAGACGCTGGAATCTATCGTCAAGGAAGAAATAGCGAGGCATCTGGATGGAATTGTCCCATTGGGCAGACGCAGCATTTGTTCATAAAGTGCAGGTCATGCCTAACTAATTTAGTGGAATTCTTTGAGGAGTGCGGTAGATAATGGGGAGCCAATGGATGTGGTATATCTGGATTTCCAGAAAGCTTTGGACAAGGTGCCACACAAAAGGTTGCTGCATAAGATAAAGATGCATGGCATTAAGGGTTATGTAGTAGCATGGATAGAGGATTGGTTAATTAATAGAAAGCAAAGAGTGGGGATTAATGGGTGTTTCTCTGGTTGGCAATCAGTAGCTAGTGGTGTCCCTCAGGGATCAGTGTTGGGCCCACAATTGTTCACAATTTACATAGGTGATTTGGAGTTGGGGACCAAGTGCAATATGTCCAAGTTTGCAGACGACACTAAGATGAGTGGTAAAGCAAAAAGTGCAGAGGATGCCGGAAGTCTGCAGAGGGATTTGGATAGGTTAAGTGAATGAGCTAGGGTCTGGCAGATGGAGTACAATGTTGACAAATGTGAGGTTATCCATTTTGGTAGGATTAACAGCAAAATGGATTATTATTTAAATGATAAAATATTAAAACATGCTGCTGTGCAGAGATACCTAGGTGTGCTAGTGCATGAGTCGCAAAAAGTTGGTTTACAGGTGCAACAGGTGATTAAGAAGGCAAATGGAATTTTGTCCTTCATTGCTGGAGGAATGGCGTTTAAGACTAGGGAGGTTATGCTGCAATTGTATAAGGTGTTAGTGAGGCCACACCTGGAGTATTGTGTTCAGTTTTGGTCTCCTTACCTGAGAAAGGACGTACTGGCGCTGGAGGGTGTGCAGAGGAGATTCACTAGGTTAATCCCAGAGTTGAAGGGGCTGGATTACGAGGAGAGGTTGAGTAGACTGGGACTGTACTCGTTGTAATTTAGAAGGATGCGGGGGGTCTTATAGAAACATATAAAATTATGAAGGGAATAGATAGGATAGATGCAGGCAGGTTGTTTCCACTGGCGGGTGAAAGCAGAACTAGGGGGCATAGCCTCAAAATAAGGGGAAGTAGATTTAGGACTGAGTCTAGGAAGAACTTCTTCACCCAAAGGGTTGTGAATCTATGGAATTCCTTGCCCAGTGAAGCAATTGAGGCTCCTTCATTAAATGTCTTTAAGATAAAGGTAGTTTTTTGAAGAATGAAGGGATTAAAGGTTATGGTGTTTGGGCTGGAAAGTGGAGCTGAGTCCACAAAAGATCAGCCATGATCTCATTGAATGGCGGAGCAAGCCAGAGGGGCCAGATGGCCTACTCCTGCTCCTAGTTCTTATGTTCCTTTAGTCTGAGATGGTGTCCTCTGGTTCTAGTTTCTCCTACAAGTGGAAACATCCTCTCCATGTCTACTCTATCCAGGCCTCGCAATACCCTGTAAGTTTCAATAAGATCCCCCCTCATCCTTCTAAACTCCAACGAGTGCAGACCCAGAGTCCTCAACCGCTTCTCATATAACAAGTTCTTCACTCAAGGGATTAATCTTGTGAACCTCCTCTGGACCCTTTCCAAGGCCAGCACATCCTTCCTTAGAAACGGGCCCAAAACTGCTCACAATACTCCAAATGGGGTCTGATCAGAGACTGATACAGCCGCAGAAGTACATCCCTGGTATTGTATTCTATCCCTCTTGACACGACTGCTAACATTTCATTATCCTTCTTAACTGTCAACTGAACCTGCACGTTAATCTTAAGAGAGTCGTGTACAAGGACTCCCAAGTCCTTTGTGCTTCTGATTTCCTCAGCATTTCCCCATTTGGAAAATAGTCTATGCCTAAATTTCTCCTTCCTATGTGCATAATCTCACACTTTTCCACATTGTATTTCATTTGCCACTTCATTGCCCACTCTCCTATCGTGTCCAAATCCTTCTGCAGCCCCCTTGCTTCCTCAATATTACCTGTCCCTCTACAGATCATCTGCAAACTTAGCAACAGTGCCTTCAGTTCCTTCTTCCAGATCATTAATGTATATTGTGAAAAGTTGTGGTCCCAGCACAGACCCCTGAGGCACACCACTAGTCACCGGCTGCCATCCTGAAAAAGACCCCTTTATCCCCACTCTCTGCCTTCTGCCAATCTTCTTACGATCCCCACACACACTCATCCCAATCAACAAGATGGCACAGGTTGCACTGGAGCATGCCCATACAACTGATGGGTCCACTGGGGCCAGAGGGCACGCGGGGGGGGGGGGGGGGGGGGGTAGCCTGGTGGGACACCTATACGACCTATGGCTCTAGGTTCACAGTGGGTAGTCAGTGGCGTGCGCAGCTGCATGGCTGCCTTGCCGGCTGAGGCAATGGTGCTCGGTGCCATCCACCCTGACCCCACAGCCCACCTCCTAGCCACCCCCGCTACTCACCCGGCCCTGGCACAACTGTCAGAAAACTATGGCGATGTTGGACACTTTCCGTACCCTCTCTCCCTCAGCAGCCACCATGCCAGTTTCACCATTTATAAAAGCACAAGTGAACTGCGTTGTCGGGAACCCGGCCCATCAGAGGCGGAGAATCGCGGAGGCCCTGGACAATACCGGGTTGGACCTCCTAATGATATGCGAACGGCGTTCCGCAACACATTGACGCCGCAATTTTGGAGTCGGAAACGATTCGCCGCCCATTCGCCTTCCTGATTTCGGCGCCGGCCAATGGAGAATCCCGCCCAGTGAATTTCCCGCCAGCCTCCCCAGCGGGGAACACACCATGTTACTGCTCCACCACAGGACTTAGTCCCAGGTTGGGAGATTTATGCCCTTTGTATAGTTCCAAGTCAGGATGGTGTTCTCATGCAGCTGGTGCCCTTGCCTTTCAAGGTGGTAGAGATATAATGGTCTTAGAAGGTGCTGTCAAAGGAACTTTAATAAGTTGCTGCCATACACCTCGTATGTGGTACACGCTGTTGCCACTATCCATCAAGTGGTAGAGAAAGTGAATTTCTGAATTGGTGGATGGGGTGCCAGTCAAGGAAGCTGATTTTTCCGAGTTTCTGTAGAGCTTTTTGAGTGTTGTTGGAGTCACACTCAGCCAGGCGAGTGGGAGTATTCCATTACCCTCCTGACTTGTGTCCTGTAAATAGAAGACATGTTTTGGGTAGTCAGGAGTCAAATTATTCTCCGCAGAATTCCCAGGGTCTCACCTATTCTGGTAGCCACAGTATTAATATGGCTTGTCCAGTAAAATTTTTGGTCAATGTTAATTTGCAGGATGTTTGTGGTGTAGGATTTAGCGATGGTAATGTAGTTTAATGCAAAGGAGTGATGGTTAGATTATCTTTTATTGGAGGCAGTCATTGCCTGTCACTTGTGTGGTGTTAATGTTATTTGCTACCTAGCAGCCGAAGCCTGAATGTTGCTGCATGTTGGATTGGATTGGATTGGATTTGTTTATTGTCACGTGTACCGAGGTACAGTGAAAAGTATTTTTCTGCAAGCAGCTCAACAGATCATTCAGTACATGGGAAGAAAAGGGAATTGAACAGAATTCAAGAAAATACATGAGAATACATAATAGGGCAACACAAGATATACAATGTAACTACATAAGCATTGGCATCGGATGAAGCAGACAGGGTGTAGTGTTAGTGAGGACAGTCCATAAAAGGGTCATTTAGGAGTCTGGTGACAGTGGGGAAGAAGCTGTTTTTGAGTCTGTTCGTCCGTGTTCTCAGACTTCTGAATCTCCTGCCCGATGGAAGAAGTTGGAAAAGTGAGTAAGCCGGGTGGGAGGGATCCTTGATTATGCTGCCTGCTTTCCCCCGGCAGCGGGAGGTGTAGATGGAATCAATGGATGGGAGGCAGGTTCGTGTGATGGACTGGGCGGTATTCACGACTCTCTGAAGTTCCTTGCGGTCCTGGGCCGAGCAGTTGCCATACCAGGCTGTGATGCAGCCCGAGAGGATGCTCTCTATAGTGCATCTGTAAAAGTTGGTAAGGGTTAATGTGGACATGCCAAATTTCCTTAGTTTCCTGAGGAAGTAAAGGCGCTGTTGTGCATTCTTGTTGATAGTGTCGACATGAGTGGACCAGGATAGATTTTTGGTGATGTGCACCCCTAGGAATTTGAAACTGCTCACCATCTCTACCTCGGCTCCGTTGATGCTGACAGGGGTGTGTACAGTACTATGCTTCCTGAAGTCGATGACCAGCTCTTTAGTTTTGCTGGCATTAAGGGAGAGATTGTTGTCGTTGCACCACTCCACTAAATTCTCTATCTCCCTCCTGTATTCAGACTCGTCGTTGTTCGAGATCCGGCCCACTATGGTCGTATCGTCAGCAAACTTGTAGATGGAGTTGGAACCAAGTTTTGCCATGCAGTCGTGTGTGTACAGGGAGTAGAGTAGGGGGCTAAGTACGCAGCCTTGCGGGGCACCGGTGTTGAGGACTATTGTGGAGGAGGTGTTGGTGTTCATTCTTACTGACTGTGGTCTGTTGGTCAGAAAGTCAAGGATCCAGTTGCAGAGTGGAGAGCCAAGTCCTAGGTTTTGGAGCTTTGATATGAGCTTGGCTGGGATTATGGTGTTGAAGGCGGAGCTGTAGTCAATAAATAAGAGTCTGATGTAGGAGTCCTTGTTTTCGAGATGCTCTAGGGATGAGTGTAGGGCCAGGGAAATGGCGTCTGATGTGGACTGGTTGCGACGGTATGCGAATTGAAGTGGGTCAAGGCGTTCCGGGAGTATGGAGGTGATGCGCTTCATGATCAGCCTCTCAAAGCACTTCATTACAACTGACATCAGGGCCACCGGGCGGTAGTCATTGAGGCACGTTGCCTGGTTCTTCTTTGGTACCGGTATGATGGTGGTCTTCTTGAAGCAGGTGGGGACCTCGGAGTGGAGTAGGGATAGGTTAAAGATGTCTGTGAAAACCTCTGCCAGCTGGTCCGCGCAGGTTCTGAGTGCACGACCAGGGATCCCGTCCGGGCCCATCGCCTTCCGTGGGTTCACTTTCAGGAAGGCCGATCTGACTTCGGAAACTGTGATGGTGGGTATGGGTGAATTATGGGTTGCTGGGGCACTCGATAGCGGGTTGTTGGTTACCTGCTCAAACCGAGCATAGAATGCGTTAAGTTCATCGGGGAGGGGTGCACTGCTGCCAGAGATACTGCTCGGCTTCGCTTTGTAGCCCGTTATGTTGCTTAGTCCTTGCCACAACCGCCGAGAGTCTGTCTGTGACTCTAGCTTAGTTTGATATTCTCTCTTGGCATCTCGGATGGCTTTGCGGAGGTCATACCTGGATTTCTTGTATAGGACAGGGTCGTCTGCCTTGAACGCCTCAGATCTGTCCTTCAGTAGGGAGTCAATCTCGCGGTTGAGCCATGGTTTCCGGTTGGGGAACGTACGTACTGCTTTCTTTGGCACGCAGTCGTCCACACATTTGCTGATGAAGTCTGTGACGGTGGTGACATACTCATTTAAGTTAGTCGCTGAGTTCTTAAATATGGACTAGTCCACTGTCTCCAAGCAGTCACGTAGGAGCTCTTCTGTCTCCTCAGACCAGCACTGCACAACCTTCTTAGCTGGATTCTCCCGCTTGAGTTTCTGCTTGTAAGCCGGGAGAAGGAGCACAGTCTTATGGTCTGATTTCCCAAAGTGCGGTCGGGGGATGGAACGGTAGGCGCCCTTGATTTTTGAGTAGCAGTGGTCAAGAGTGTTGTCGCCCCGGGTGGTACAGGAGATGTGCTGGTGGAATTTTGGCAGTACACTCGAGGTTGGCTTTGTTGAAGTCTCCAGCCACAATGAACAGGGCCTCCGGGTGTTCTGTTTCATGGTTGTTTATGACTGTGTATGATGTTGACGCACATTGCTTCAGTATCTGAAGAGTCACAATTAATAATGAACACGGTGTGGTGGTATGATTTGCATAGCTGTCTGCCATTGGTGCAGAACACCGGCTTACCATTGGCCCTGGTCGGTCATGGTCGACCGATTGGTTGAGACCAGTCATGTGACGGCTCTCCGATTGGTCGAGAGGCTGAGTTAACCACGCCTCCATACCAAGGTATAAATAGTCAGAACGCCCGGCGGTCGTCCATTTTATTATAGTCGACCGCAGGGCTCTAGCTTATTAAAGCCTAACTTTTGTATAGCAACTTGTCTCTCGTGCAATTGATGGCTCATCACACGGCGAACATCCCCACTTTCTGATCTTATGATGGAGGAAAGGTCATTGATGAAGCAGCTGAAGATGGATGGGCCTAGGACACTATCTTGAAGAATTCCTGCAGCGTTGCACTGGGGCTGAAAAATTTGGCCTTTAAAAATTATAACTACCATCTTTAAGATGCGGTTTAGCAGTAATAATATATTTCCAAGTGTTTCATCTATGCCGTAGCTCATCTGTCTTATTCAATAGACCTGCGCTTTAAAATAAATATCACCAATTTTGGAACAACTTGCTTGTTGTCTAAACTCAGTTCAGGTTGCATTTTGTTTCACCTTTTTCTTTGCAAATTTCAGATTTTGCAAATTTTTCATTTTTGGACAATAGCTGATTATCCTACCATTCACACTTCTTCTAGACTCACATTTTGTTTCTTTATTTGTCCCATTACCACCTTTACCCCTCTTTTCTCCTGGCTGAATCCTGTCTTTCACCCTATTACTGATTTTCCTTTTTAATCTTTTTCCAATTCACTTGCTGAAAATCTATTACATTTCTATCCTTTCCCAGTTTTGATGATAGATCACTGACCTGAAACGTTAACTATTTCCCTTTCCACAGATGCTGCCTGACTTGTTTTGTGTTTACATTTTCTGTTTTTATTTAAAATTTCTAGCTTCTACAATATTTTGTATTTGTCCTTATCTATTTTTTTTGATTCCTCAAGGTTCTATATTTGTTTAGTAATTTTCTGTCTTCTATTTTCTTTTTAAAAATAAATTTAGAGTACCCAATTTTTTTTTCCCAATTAAGGGGAATTAGCACGGCCAATCCACCTATACTGCATATCTTTGGGTTGTGGGGGTGAGACCCATGTAGACACAGGGCCAATGTGCAAACTCCACACGAACAGTGACCCTGGGCCGTGATCGAACCCAGATCCTCGGCGCCATGAGGCAGCAATGATAACCACTGTGCCGCCCACTACCTTCTAGTTTCAATTTTACTTTTGTTTCTTCTGAATCCCATCCCTTTGTCAAATTGGTTTTAGCCCTTCCCTGACAGCACTATCAAACCTTACCATCATTAGACCGGTCCTAGCCCGGCAGAGATGCAAATTAGGGTTTGGGAGACATTGAAATAATTGTGGAAATCAATGTCTGGATCTAGGAGTTTGTGTAAAAACCTTTGAGACACCCTCCCCTCAGAATGCTCTGCGACTGCTCAGTGACCACCTTTATCCTGGGATGAGGGAAGCAACATTGCAACCATAGAAATACCTGCCTGCCTCCTAACTATTAAGTCAACCACCATTGTTACCTTTCTGATAATTCTCCTTTCCCCTACAACCCACTAAACAGCTGAACTCACAATTATATCATGGACTTGGCTCTGGCTGTATTTCCCAGAAGAACCCATGTCCTCATCTATGTTCAGAACTAAATACGGATTGGAGACCAAGATGCACTTTGAGGGTCTCCTGTATTATCTGCCTGACCTTATTTGACTGTTTGGAGGTTACCCATTCCCTCTCCTTGCACATCCTTGAGCTGCAGCCTGACAATATCCAGAAACGCAATATCCTCATATCTCTCAGTCTCACCGAGCATTAACCCTGACACTGCAGTTTTTGACAATCCACAAGCAGACTAAATGTTAAAAGAGCAAATTAACTTTTTGCTGCAATAAAATATATTATTTCACCAGCATTAAATAGTATAATTTGCTATACAGTCTACATGTTTTAAAATGTTGTTAACCAATGATAGATATGTTATCTAACAGTTATAAAGAAATGTAATTTCTATTCCACTTTACTCCAGGTTGTAAAAATATCAGTGAATGCTGTTGTCAGCACTTGCCGATTAGCATCTTTTTTTAACACTGAGGAACTGAAACGAATGACAGAATCCAATATTGCATCGAAAGAAACTGACACACGTGGCAAAAATGGAAAAATGTCTTATGAAGTAAGTTGTTGATAGTTATATTCTTTTTAAAAATTGTCACATTATTGGCTAAAGCAACGAAACAAAGTAAACTTATGTTATGTTTTTATGTAAATTGTCAGTACTCTGAGACAGAGTCAGAACGTTTTCAGACAAACAGGCAATTATGACATATGGGGTTGCCTGTGACTGGTATGAAAACTCTGTTTAAGTCCCCTTTTAGGGATCGGTGCTTTTGTTTGTTAAACACATTGTTCCATCCTGTATTGTTTATTCAAATGTATGCAAATAATTTACAATCCTTGTAAGTGGCCATGAGTTGCAGATTTAATTGAAGAAGTTAATTTCTCAAAATCCTTTTTTTTAAATTTAGAGTAGCCAATTATTTTTATTTTCCAATTAAGGAGCAATTTAGCGAGGCCAATCCATCTAACCTGCACATCTTTGGGTTGTGGGGGTGAAACCCACGCAGACTTGGGGAGAATGTGCAAACTCCACACGGACAGTGACCAGGGCCGGGATTCGAACCAGGGTCCTTAGCGCCGCAGTCCCAGTGCTAACCACTGCGCCACATGCTACCCTATTTTTCGAAATCCTAATACATCTTGAACACTTTTGATTTCATTATTGCTTGGATTTAACTCAGCCACAACGTTTAACTTTGATGATTAATTTTATGATGTAAAATGCAGTAATTAGTCAACTAAAAGCTACAAAATCCCTTCAATTGGAATCTTTCTACAGAAAACATTATTACTCAAGCAGGAATGAAATGTGAATCTATGCAATTGTTTTCTGTGGCAGGCTGAATTGTTTAAAACTAGATTAGAAACTTAAGACTGATGTAAAATATTTGTTGGCCTGGATTTTGGGAGGAACGACCCTAGATGTTCATTATGTTTATGCCCACCGGGCCCCATAGTGGCACAGTGGGTTAGCCCTGGTGCCTCACGGTGCCAAGATCCCAGGTTCGATCCCGGCTCTGGGTCACTGTCTGTGTGGAGTTTGCACATTCTCCCTGTGTTTGTGTGGCTTTCGCCCCCACAACCCAAAAGATGTGTAGGCTGGGTGGATTGGCCATGCTAAATTGATTTGGGTACTCTAAATAAAAAATTTTAAAATGTTTATGCTCACCAACAGTCCAGAACTTCAGTAATTTGAAATCCATTCCAGCATAATGTACCCATAATGTACCCATATCAAAATTGTATATCTCCTAAACAAATCAGACTGACTATCTCTAAATAAACAGCATGGAGTCAGAATCAATAAGTGAAATTTAGAGTATTTAATTCCATACCAGACTGTGAAATGAAAGTGGAGTAGAAAGGTAACAAGAGAGATAAAAGAAATAGGAAGAAAAAGTTCTTAAAAAATTTATTTAGAAAAATGTAAGAGCTAGGAAGAATACATTTTTTAATGAAGTAATTATAATGTAAAAAAATGTCCAACAATGATTAAATACTGAGGACTCAATTCTCCAGAAAGGTTTCTAAGTATGGTGGTGAGCGTGATCTGCTGCGGGCTTCCTGGCGCTCGGCCCAGCGAGGCCGGCAACGCTATTCAACACTAATTGGTCCACTTGAAGAAGGCCCCATGGGCTTCTCAGCACAAATGAAGGCTCGCCAGCCAATTTGCCAGGTGCGCACTCGCCAGACCCCCCGCTAACAAGGTCGAGCAGCAATTCAACAGCTTGCACAGCCAACCCCACTTAGCTCGCAGCCATGGTGCCAAGAACTCCGGCCCCAAGATTCGCGGATGCGACCTGGGAGCACCTCGATGCGGTGGAGACAAGGAGGGATGTCCCTATCCTCCGAGGGTCGGGTGAGCCACAGGGCAGCCAGTGCCGCCTGGGTCTAGGTGGAGATGGCCATGAGCTAGAGGAGTTTGACCAGGAGGACTGACCTCCAGTGTCTTAAGGTCAACAACCTACACTGGGCAACACGGGTGAGTTGACACCAATGCTGCCCCCCCCCCCCCCCCACCTCCCTGAGACCTTTTTGCCCTCAGGCGAGCATCCAACCCCCCCAACCCTCCATGCAGCCCCCGATTCTCCCTTCGTACCACCCCTCTCTTCAACCCCCCCCCAACCCTCCCTTCACGACCCTCTGCCTTGAACGCCCCAACCCTTCCTTTACCCCCCCCCCCCAACCACTGTGAACCATGTGTGTGTCTAATGATGCCCCCTCTTGGTCTCCCCACCCTTCACCAGTGCAGACACAAGCACCTTGTTGTCAATGTTAGCGGTCAGGCTTCTGGGCACAATCTGGTGAGCACCACAGAGTTGCCGATGTACATCACATGGAGGCAGGAACCCTCCCGGGGAGACAGCAGTCAGCGATGCTGGATCCCAGGACCCCAGCTGGGTCCCAGCCTGATGCTGAGCCTCTTTTACAGGGTGACCTGGAGCTGATGGCGACATTGCGGTGCGGCCAGGACATTCAGAGGGAGATGTCAGCGACACTCCAGCAGGTAACATAGCTGCTTGGAAGAGCCCCCAGAGGCTCCGGGCACACAGAAGATGTCACGGCAACGCGTGACACCGAGGTCAACCGCAGTGTGAGAGCCTGGTGCACGACATCGGCAGCATGAGTTGAAGGTGTCCAAGGCGTCGGGCAGTCCGTGACGGCCATGGCTGAGTGCCTCGGTCGACTGTCCGACTCAATGGGGGATGTGATCCAGTACCAGGTTGACCTTGATGAGTTGCTGCGAGACATGTACCGCTCTCCGATGGGAATGGTCAAGGCGCTGCGGAGCTTGTCCCGTCATAGGTGGGCATTGCTGAGGCACTGCAGAGCATGTCCCAGTCACTGAGGAGCATCGCCTTGGTGCAGGGAGTCCGCGAGTGCTGGCAGAGCCAGATGATGCAGGGGCAGCCGGGCTCAAACTAGCTGCCCCTCTGTCCCGAGGTGATCCCCGGGTCTTATGGGCACTGACCGAAGGAAGGTCCGCTGTATGTCACCCCGGACCAGTCCCATTGGAGTGTTGATGGTGGCCCGAGTACAGCACCCCTAGTTCCACCCCTCTGATGTGGCTGCTCGAGATCAGCACATGGACATGGTGGCACGGCTGTGGATGTCCCGGCACCATCGGGAGAGCGGGGAATTGTTGGACACCCTGACACATTAAATCCCTTGACCACAAGCAGAATGACGCCTCTGTCACTTTCTTCTGCAATGCGGGCCCGACCTCTGAATCCTTGGCCCATCTCTCCAGGGCATTCCCCCCCCCCCCCCTCCCCGTAGCACTCACTCACCCTTCAGCCATGGACATGTCCCCGGGGCTGTATCCCATCTCCTGGGTGTTCGGATGTTGGCTAATGCGTGTGTGCTGTTGCCTCTTGCAGTGTTGGGGCACAGTGTCCATGCAGGCCAGGTGTGATTGGGATGCTAGGCAATGACTCCCACATGCTCCATGGGCCCACCCACTCACGCGGATCCACTTGGTTGTGTGAAGTGCTCACTTAACCATGATTGCTAATTCTCTATTAGCATAGCCTTTAGGTGTATGCCTAGAGTCCTACGCAGTCAATAGGGGTTATGGGTGGTTGGTGGGGCATACAGGCAGGAGCTGGGGGTTGCCCCCGGAATGGGTACACAAGATTCAGGGGTTGGCATACTGGTGCCATGTGCAGTTGCCCCCCATGTCCTCTAGAGGGTGCGCCCCCCCCCACACACCACACAGCCAGAGTCCCCCTGAGAATTTGAGTTCCTTTTGCCCTCAGTCTGGTCTCAGTAAATATACCAAGTCGGATTTTAGGTAAACACTTTATTTATTTGCGCGTCTTGCAAGCTGACTCACTCTGCCAGGGTCTTGTCGAGTCCCCAGAGTGAGTGAGGCATAGAACAAAAGACTTTGTCTCATATACATTGGTATAAAAAAATGAGGTTACACACACAACCAAATAAGGTAACTTGGCAATTGTAGGGTTTCTAAAGGTTCCCTTACATTCCTTAACCTAGCCCTATAAGCTAACCTTAGCAATTACTGGTCCCAATAGGCTGCCCTCACGTTCCTTTTGCCTGAGACCCCAATGATCACCCATCCCCCTCACCATGATACTCCTGACTTAGCCTGCCTACCCATAATGCTTCAGTGCCATCCCCTTTTGTTCGCTTCAGTGCCACCCCCTTTTATTCATTTCCTCACCCCAACCCCGCAGAGCACTTGGGTAGCAAGCCCAGCGCCCCTGGTCTCTTTGGCTGTGAGCAAAGCTGGTTGCTCACCTCCTTGTTTCCCCGCAGAAGCCCTTCCGCCATGGTCACGTTTTTCAAAGGAGTACTAATCGGCACCAGCGTGATGCCTTTCTGGGGAGGTCGATGAATGACGGGAAGCCGTTGGATATGGGGTCGCTCCCGTTAATTGTATGGAAATAGGACCAAAGTGGTGATAATTGGTTTCTTGCCACGCTATGGCGAGACCCTGATTTTGACTACGAAACCTGGCCAGTTGCATCGCAAACTGTTTGGTGCCTGACACGTTTCTCATTTTGGCCTCTCCCACTATTCATACGGCCTTGTTTTGTTTGAGTGAGAGCATAATGAGGCCTGAGAATCACGACCTGAAGGTATGAAACTACACTCTTTTAAAAAAAAATTATTTTGGTGCCAGAAAGTTTCTTTGACAGCAGCTAAGACTTGTCATGGCATTAAAAATGTACTTGCAGGAGAATGAGTGAACATTAACTTTTTCAGTTCGGTTTAGTTGGTATCTACTGGATATGTGTATCTTTCATGTGAGATACTGCTACAGCAAAACTTTTGGGATAACAGGGAAACTCAAACAGCAACTTCCTGATTTCTGCGTTCAACTTTGCATGTTTTATCGATTGAAGTTGCTGTCTGATTTACCACTGAATAACAATGAGTGCTGAGAACCTCAGTTATTTTTACTGCAAAATCTGGACCAATATATTTAATTCTGTTCCAAGTAGGATTGCGAGCTTTACTTTAAAAGTTGTACGTTTTTTTTACATGGAGGGAATCAATGTGGTATTAGGATTTCAGCTTTTACCTCCTGAAACACTGTTGTGGCGCTAACAATTATACTCAAAGCCGAGAGACTAGTACAATAGAGGCTTTATTGCTGTACGATGTTGTCCCTCCATCCGCAACTGTAGACTGAGGTCTGAGCAGCTCTCATACATATTTATACACAAGCTCCCTGTGGGCGGAGCTAGCCGGCAGGGGCTGACCGGAGGAAAACTGTATTACAGGTACAGGCATACATCCCCCTACTGCAGTACACATAACTACAGTGGTTATCTCACCACATTCAACCCCTGTAAAAAATGAGTCCGGCGGGGGTGACATGTAACTCTAATACAAAGGATGCTATTTACAAGAGGGTCCACAAGGAAAATCAAGAGTCCATCCGGTTAGGCAGGTTACAGGTTGAGCCGAATCGGTGGTCGGGACGTTCCGCTGTGAGCGGCGTAGCTGTGGTGGTGACGTCGGCACAGGCGGGTGATGGCCCCGATGGTGCAGGTGCTGGCGGTGTTGGTGCTGGCTGCTGGCGGGATGACTCCGAGAGCAAGCCGAAATCTTCCATGTCCTCCAGGGTGGGCAGGAGGATGAGGGATGGACCTGATGGGACGAATAGGGGGGCGCTGGGGTTGCGCAGGAAGGGGTGTGGGCATGGGATCGGCACCTGAGGGAGCCAGGTCTCGGAGCGAGACTGTGTCCTGGCGGCCGTCGGGGAACTCCACGTAGGCCATACTGAGGGTTGGCGTGGAGAAGGCGTACTTTGTCCACCAGGGGTTCCGCCTTGTGGTGCCGGACATGCCTACGGAGAGGACTGAGCCCGGAGTCGTGAGGCTAAGTCGGGAGCGACACTCCGGATGTTTGTCTTCCAGGAAGGCAAAAACAAACGTTCATGGGGGTGTACTGTTAGTTGCGGTGCACAGTAGCGACCGAAATGGAATGGAGCGCGTCAGGGAGGACCTGCTGCCAGCGAGCGGGCTGGGAGGTTCCTGGACCGTAGGGCCAGCTGGACGGCCCTCCATACCGTCCCGTTCTCCCTCTCTACCTGCCCGTTTCCCCGGGGGTTGTAGCTTGGTCGTCCTGCTGGAGGCAATACCCCTGCTGAGCAGGAACTGACGCAGCTCATCGCTCATGAATGAGGATCCCCTGTCACTGGTGGATATAGTCGGGGAAACCGAACAGGGCGAAAATGGAATCCAGGGCCTTGATGACGGTGGCAGACGTCATATCTGGGCATGGGATGTGCAAAGGGGAACCTAGAAAATTCATCGACCACACTAAGGATGTAGGTGTTGCGGGTCGGTAGAGGGAAGGGGGCCCTTTGAAGTCCACGCTGAGGCGTTCAAAGGGGCGGGATGCTTTCACCAGGCTCGCGGCGATCTGGCCGGTAGAAGTGCGGCTTGCACTCCGCACAGATCTGGCAGTCTCTGGTGACTGTCCGTACTCCTCGACGGATTAGGGCAGATTGCGGCTTTGATCAGATGGTACAAGGCGGTGACCCCCGGATGGCAAAGGCTGTCGTGCAAGGCACGGAGCTGGTTCACTTGTGCACTGGCACATGTACCTCGGGAGAGGGCGTCTGGGGGCTCGTTGAGCTTGCCGGGGGCGATACAAGATCTCGTAGTTAAAGGTGGAGAGCGTCGATTCTCCACCGCAAGATTTTGTCATTCTTGATCTTGCCCCGCTGCGTGTTGTTGAACATGAAGGCTACCGACCGTTGGTCAGTGAGGAGAGTGAATCTCCTGCCGGCCAGGTAATGCCTCCAGTGCCGCACCGCTTCAACGATTGCCTGGGCTTCCTTTTCGACAGAGGAATGCCGAATTTCGGAGGCGTGGAGGGTGCGTGAAAAGAATGCCACGGGTCTGCCGGCCTGATTCAGTGTGGCGGCAAGGGCGACATCTGAAGCGTCGCTCTCTACTTGGAAAGGCAGAGTCTCGTCTACGGCGTGCATCCCCGCCCTGGCTATGTCATATCGAATGCAGGCGAAGGCCTGTTGTGCCTCGGCCGAGAGGGGAAAATGTGTGGACTGGATAAGTGGCCGGGCCTTGTCTGCGTATTGCGGGACCCACTGGGCGTAATAAGAGAAAAACCCAAGGCAGCGTTTGAGGGCCTTGGGGCAGTGGGAATTGGGAGCTCCATGAGGGGGCGCATGCGGTCGGGATCGGGCCCCAGTAGTCCGTTTGGACTACGTAGCCAAGGATGGCTAAGCGGTCTGTGCGGAACACGCATTTCTCCTTGTTGTACGTGAGATTAAGGAGAGATGCGGTGTGGAGGAATTTATAAAGGTTGGCATCATGGTCCTGCTGGTCATGGCCGCAGATGGTGACATTGTCGAGGTACGGGAAGGTGGCCTGCAATTCGTACCGGTCAACCATTCGGTCCATTTCTCGCTGAAAGACCGAGACCCCATTCGTGACGCCGAAGGGAACCCTCAGAAATTGGTACAGATGACCGTCCGCCTCAAAGGCAGTGTAGGGACGGTCCGATTTACGGATGGGGAGCTGGTGGTAGGCGGATTTCAGGTCAATAGTAGAGAAGACCCGGTACTGTGCAATCTGATTGACCATATCAGAAATGCGGGGGAGGGGGTAGGCTTCGAGCTGCGTGTACCGGTTGATGGTCTGGCTGTAGTCCACGACCATCCTGTGCTTCTCCCCGGTCTTAACCACTACCACCTGGGCTCTCCAAGGGCTGTTGCTGGCCTCGATGATACCCTCCCGAAGCAGCCGCTGGACTTCGGACCTGATGAAGGCCTTGTCCTGGGTGCTGTACCGTCTGCTCCTGGTGGCGACGGGCTTGCAATCCACAGTCAGATTGGCAAAGAGGGAGGGGGGCTCGACCTTGAGGGTCACGAGGCCGCAAACGGTGAGGGGAGGTAGGGGTCCACCGAATTTGAGGGTGAGGCTCTGGAGATTGCACTGGAAATCCAGGCCTAGTAGGAGTGAAGTGCAGAGGTCGGGGAGAATGTACAGACGGAAACGGTCGAATTCCACACCCTGTACAGTGAGTTTAACCAGGCAGAAAACCCCGGATCGGGACAGAGTGGGAACCGGAGGCAAGGGAGATCTGCCGGTCGGCGGGATGGATCGCAAGGGAATAGCGCCTTACCGTGTCCGGGTGGACGAAGCTCTCGGTGCTCCCGGAGTCGATGAGGCAGGAGGTCACATGGCCGTTGACCAGCACCGATATGGAAGATGGTGCCAGGTTGCGAGGACGGGACTGGTCGAGCGTAACGGAGGCGAGCAGTGGTTGGTCGGCAGTTGAGTCAGATGAGTCCGACGAGGAGCGGTAGCGACCCGTGTCCCGTGATGGCGGCCCCTGGAGACGAGATGGCGGCATCCGCAGTACCTGTGGGTAAAATGGCGGCGTCCATGGAGTGCACGTTATGGGGTCGGAACAAAATGGCGGCGCCCATGGAACGCACATGGCTGTGGTGGATGAAGATGGCGGCGCACGTGGCGGGGGCGGCAAAAGATGGCGGCGCCCACTAATTGCACGTGGGGTCGGGGGAAGCGGACGGCGGGGCCCATTGAGGGAGCGGCTGAGGCGTGGGGACCGGCGGCGCGATAGCGGCGACCGTCCGGGACTGACACACCGCTGCAAAGTGGCCTTTCTTTCCACAAGCTTTGCAGGTCGCTGTGCGGGCCGGGCAGCGTTGGCGAGGGTGCTTCTGTTGGCCGCAGAAGTAACAGTGGGGACCCCCAGGGGGTGCGGTGCGGGCGGGCAGCGCAGGCATAGTGCGCGGGGGCGGCTGCTGGGGGGGGCCGTTTGCGGGGTCCACGAGGGGTGGGGACGGATGGGCCTGGGGAGCCGTTTGCGGGGTCCACGAGGGGTAGGACGTGTGGGCCGAGTGGCTAGCGGAGTAAGTGTGCGCACTACGGGAGGCGGCCGTCATGGAGAGCGCCAGGGCCTTTGCGGCCGCGAGGTCGGGGGCGACCCCTTCCAGCAGTCGTTGCCGGATGGGGTCCGATGCAATGCCTGTAACGAAGGCATCGCGCATGAGTAAATCCGAATGTTCCGCGGCTGTGAGGGCCCGGCAGTCGCAGTCTCGTACCAGAGGTATAAGGGCCCTCCAGAAGTCCTCAATCGACTCACCCGGCTGCTGGACGCGAGTAGAAAGTTGATGCCTCGCAAACAGGGTGTTCGTCGATGGTGCATAATTCTCCTTGAGCAGTTCCATAGCTGCGGTGTAGTCGGTCGCATCTCGAATGAGCGGAAAGACGCTGGAGCTAAGTCTGGAGTACAGGAGTTGCTTTTTCTGAGCCTCCGTCGGGGGAGGGTGTGCTGAAGAGATGTAGGCCTCAAAGACTGCGAGCCAGTGATCAAAGTCTTTTCTGGCGTGAGGCGAATGTGGATCCAGCTGCAGACGGTCAGGCTTGACTCTGATGTCCATGGTGACTGGGAAATCGTACAGCAATAAATTGTGGCGCTAACAATTATACTCAAAGCCGAGAGACTAGTACAATAGAGGCTTTATTGCTGTACGATGTTGTCCCTCCATCCGCAACTGTAGACTGAGGGTCTGAGCAGCTCTCATACATATTATACACAAGCTCCCTGTGGGCGGAGCTAGCCGGCAGGGGCTGACCGGAGGAACCTATATTACAGGTACAGGCATACATCCCCCTACTGCAGTACACATAACTACAGTGGTTATCTCACCACAACTGTCAAGAGCTTGCTAAGACGCATCCTAAGGGCCATAACATTCATCAAATAAAAAGATTTAGGCAGGTCATTCTTCTCACTTCCCACCTGGCATCCGGTGTAGTTTGCCTCAAGGTTTGGATTATAGCCAACATGGTACATCATATCAAGAGATTCAGAGTACAACTTCCATTTTCCATTAACATGTGGTTAAATTCAATTCAAAGAAAAAAGTGGTTTGGAGGAGGTATAAAATCCTCCCTTTTCACAATGTAAATAGAATATTTATTTTGCAAGTACAATAAGGAGCCTTTGTATCACAGGTTAGAACAGTCTTCTCTGGTATAATGGTCTGAATTTAGCTCTGTTGTGAAGGAACAGCTTTTGCCATTCAGAATTCTTATGACTGTCTATAGACTTTATGCAGGCCTGTGGGTGGATATTTTCACGAATTCATCACCTGCAGGGGATTTGAGAACAACGAAAGAAACAGCAAGGCTCTTCAATCCTTATTGAGATACTGAATCCAAAGCTGGAAATATTAGCTGTATTAAAATTATGTACAGATAGAGAAATAAAATAGAAAATTACAGTTGCGATTAAAGGAGAGCGATAAACGGGACAGGCAGAAAAACAAAAAAAATTTTTTAAATGTCCAATATTAATTTACTTCTGAGGTAATAAGTTTCCATGCATGTAAAATTAATTTTTCAATGCCAGAGAGCTGTTCAGTATTATTAATCACTTGTTACGCCATTGAAAACACATTCCCTTTTGAATAACAGCATTTCTAACTTTTGCCCAGGATCTGCTCAGGTTCATAAGTGCCTTACTTACTGTAATTTTCCAAGATGAACCTCAATTTTGGCCAAATTTTAGGTACCAAGAAATGTCTCTGAACAAATCTGTGGACAATTCAGCCCTTTGATATCTATTCCATTATTCAGTTGATCTTGACGGATCAATGTCCTAACCCCATCTATAATTATAATCTTTATTCTCACAAGTACGCTTATATTAACACTGCAATGAAGTTACTGTGAAAAGCTCCTAGTCGCCACATTCCAGGCCTGTTTGGGTACACAGAGGGAGAATTCAGAATGTCCAAATTACTTAATAGCACGTCTTTCGAACTTGTGGGAGGAAACTGGAGCACCCGTAGGAAACCCACGCAGACACAGGAAGAACATGCAGATTCCTCACAGACAGTGACCCAAGCCGGGAATCGAACCTTGGGACCTTGGTGCTGTGAAGCAACAGAATTAACTACTGTGCTACCGTGCCACCTTGGTTTTCTACCCACCTTGGTTTTGTAACCCATAAACTGACAAAACTATTTTTTTTAAAAACGCATTTTATTACAAACTTGCATCAAAGTAGGTTACAGCAAATAAATACCCCGGGAAACATACTTCCCAACAATCAGCTATACAGTTTGTGCAGAGTTTTCCTCCTTTTTCATCCCCCCTCCCCATCACCCACCCCCTTGCGACGAACAGCTCCTCAAACACGGCCACAAACATCCCCCACCTCTTCTCAAACTCTCCTGCTGAGCCCCTTAACTCATACTTTATCTTCTCTAACCGCAGGAAGTCATACAGGTCACCCAACCATGCTGCAACCCCGGTGGCGATGCCAATGCCACGCCAGCAAAATTTGTCGCCGTGCAATCAGAGAGGCGAAGACCATGACACGGCCTTCCTCCTCTCCATGAGCTCTGGCTTCTCTGAAACCCCAAATATTGCCACCAAAGGTGTCCGTGTCCACCTCCTCCTCCTCCACTATCCTGGCAAAGACCCCAAACACTCCCGCCCAGAATCTTTACAATTTTTCACAACCCCAAAACATGTGTGCGTGATTCGCTGGCCCCGCCCATACCTCTCACACTCATCTGCTACTGCTGAAAGAACCCACTCATTCTCGCCCGAGTCATATGCACCCTGTGCACCACCTTAAACTGTATCAGGCTCATCCTTGCACAAGAGGAGGTCCCGTTTACCCTTCGCAGTGCCTCACCCTTCGGAGTACTCTCTAATTGAGCTCCATTCCCAACTCCGCTTCCCATTTTTCCTTGATCTTCACCACCTGCTCGCCTCCCCCAGCCACTTATATATCCCCAATTCTTCCCTCCCCTTCCACATCCGGAAGCAGCAGTCGCTCCAGCAGGGTGTATCCCAGCAGTGTAGGGAACCCCATCCAGACCTTTCGTGCAAAGTCCCCTAACCTGCAGATACCTGAACTCACTACTGCTTGGCAGCTTTACCCTCTCCCTGAGCTACTCCAGACTGGCGAACCCTTCCTCCAAATACAAATCCCTCACCTTGACCAACCCCACTTCCCTCCACCTCCTGTATACACTATCCAGCCCCCCGGCTCAAACCCATGATTCCCGCTCAGCAGCGTTAGCACCGACATCCCTTCCACCCTAAAATGCCTCCTCAGCTGATTCCATATCTTCACCGTGGACTGCACCGCTGGGCTCCCTGAATACCCAGTCAGAGCCATTGGCAATGCTCCCGTCACCATAGCCCTCAAACTAGACCCCTTACAAGATTCCTCCTCCATCCTAACCCACTACCCCTTCTCCTTCCCACCACCGCCGCACCTTGTGCACATTTGCCACCCAATAATAATGAAACAAGTTCAGGGATGCCAACCTATCTCCTCCCTTCTGACTTTGTAGCAGGGTCCTCCCCACACTCGCACCTTCCCCGCCCATACAAAGTCAGAGATGATTGTGTCCACTTTCTGAAAAAAGACCTTTGGTATAAAGGTCGGGAGAGCCTGAAAGATAAAAAAGAACTTCGGCAGAATATTCATTTTCACTACTTGGACCCTCCCTGCCAACGTTAAGTGCAGTGTATCCCACCCCTTAAGATCCTCCCTGGCCTCCTCCACCAGCTTCGTTAAGTTCCACTTATTGGAGCCCCGGCCATTCCCTCGCTACCTGAATCCCCAAATACCTAAACCTATCTCTCGCTACCATAAATGGCGTCAGGTCAAAATTAGCCCACTGCCCCAGCTCATTCACCCGGAATACCTCACTTTTCCCTACATTCAGTGAACCCTCCAAACCTCCCCAACAGGCCCATAATCCTTCCCATACTCTCCAACGCATCCGAAACATACAGCAAGAGGTCATCGGCATAGAGCGACACCCGATGCTCCCTCTGTCCCCCTCCATTATCTCCTGCCACTCTGCCGACCCCGAGAGCCATCGCCAATGGCTCTATGGCCAGCGCAAACAGCTGTGGCGACAGCGGGCATCCATGCCTCGTACCCCTCTGTAAGTCAAAGCTTCATGAGCTCATATCATTCGTCCTCGCCCTTGGTGCCATATACAGCAACCGCACCCCTGCCACAAATCTCGGCCCAAACCCAAACCTTCCCAAAACTTCAAACAAGTACAGCCACTCCACCCGATCAAATGCTTTCTCCGCGTCCATGGACACCAGCACCTCCGGTAACAGAGCCCCCAACGGATTCATCACCACATTCAACAGCCGTCTTATATTAACTGCGTACTGCCTGCCCTTCACGAAGCCTGTTTGATCTTCTGCCACCAGCCCCGGGACACAGTCCTCCATCCTCCCCACCAACAACTTAGCCAATACTTTCACATCCGTGTTCAATAGTGATATTGGTCTATACGACCCACATTCCACCGCGTCCTTCCCCTTTTTTAGGATTAGTGTGATTACTGCCTGCGTCATCGTCTCCGGCAACTCTCCCTTCTCCAGTGCTTCATTAAATGTCCCCAACAGATGTGGTGTCAGGTCTGCCGCAAATTCCTTATAAAATTCTGCCGGGCACCCATCCAGCCCAGGGGCCTTCCCTGACGTCATACCCCTGATACTATCCAGTACCTCCCTCAGGCCCAGGGGCTCCTCAAACGCCTGCCTCTTTGCTTCCTCCACCTGGGGAAATTCCAGCTCGTCCAGAAACCGCCCCATGTCCCCCTCCTCTCCTCCTGGGTCCGCTTCATACAGTCCCTGGTAGTACTCTCCAAATGCCTCATTTATCTTCCCTGGCTCTGACACCACATCCCCAGCCCCAGTACGGTCTTCAATATTTCCCTGGACACAGCCTGCCTCCGCAGCTCGTGCCCCAGCATGCGGCTTGCCGTCTCCCCATACTCGTATTGCAGCTCTCTTGCCCTACGCAGTTGCCCTACCGCCTTCCCCGTTGTCAGCCTGTCTAATTGCCCCTGCAACTTTCTCCTCCTCGCCAATCCCTCCATGGTGGGCATCCTCGAATATTCCCTTTCTACCTCCACTATCACGCTCACTAAACAGTCATGTTCCACCCTCCTTTCCTTATTCGCACGAATCGTAAACAAAATAATTTCTCCCCGGACCACTGCCTTCAGTGTTTACCAAAAAATGCCCCCTGACAGCTTCCCATTCTGATTCAACTCCACATAATCGCTGACTGAACTCCACGTAATCCCTAATCGCCAACCGCACCTTATCACAAAACCGTCCATCCGCCAACAACCCCGAGTCAGACCACTACCCCGGCTTCTGCGCTCGTCGCATTCTAAACTGAATCTCCAGCATGGTCCAAGATAACTATCCCCACATACTCTGCCCCCTCCACCCCAACCACAATCTCCTGACTCACTACAAAGTAGTCAATCCTCGAATACACCAGACGTGTGAAAAGAAGGAAATACTCCCTTCCCCCTGGGTTCTGAAAACACCATGGGTCCACCATACCCATCTTCTCCATAAACCCTGCCCCCTCCCCCAGATCCCTTGCCCTTCGTACCCTACCCATCGACCTGGGGCTCCATCTATCCACCCTCAGCTCCAGGACATAGTTAAAATCTCCTCCGATGATCAACTGGTACATGGCCAAATCTGGGATTGCTGCTAGCAACCCCCTCATAAAACCCACATCATCCCAATTTGGGGCATACACATTTACCAACAATACCAGTGCCCCTTCCAATACCCCACTCACAATCACATATCTCCAACCCGGATCCCTCACCTCCTTCGCACTCATGTTTCTGCTCATTAAAATCACCACACCCCTCGATTTCAAATCAAACCCTGAGTGAAAAACCTGCCCGACCCACTCCTTCCTTAACCTAACCTGGTCCTTCACACGGAGGTGCATCTCCTGCAGAAAGACAACCCCCGCTTTCAAGCCCCTGAGATGCGCGAACACCCGCGACCTTTTAACTGGCCCATTCAGTCCCCGGACGTTCCACGTTACCAACCTTACCGGAGGCTTGCGCCTCCAATGCCTTCGACAATCCGTCATCTTCCCCATTTAACTCCTGCCCCTTTAATTCCATTCTGTACCCAGCCCAACCCAGATGGCTCCTTACTTCGCCCTTGACCATGGTCATCTCTCACCCTCTGCCACGTCGCAGAAGCCTGCCCTCCGCTTTTCCCCTTCCCCTTCTTTCCCCCCACTTCCCCTTCCCCCCCCACTTCCCCCTTGCCCCCCCACTTCCCCCTTGCCCCCCCCCTTCCCCCTTGCCCCCCCCCTTCCCCCTTGCCCCCCCCCTTCCCCTTGCCCCCCCCACTTCCCCTTGCCCCCCCACTTCCCCTTGCCCCCCCACTTCCCCCTGCCCCCCCCACTTCCCCTTGCCCCCCACTTCCCCTTGCCCCCCACTTCCCCTTGCCCCCCACTTCCCCTTGCCCCCCACTTCCCCTTGCCCCCCCCACTTTCCCCTTGCCCCCCCCACTTTCCCCTTGCTTCCCCACTTCCCCTTGCCCCCCACTTTCCCCTTGCCCCCCCACTTCCCCCTTGCCACCCCATCCTCCTTGCCCCCCTTCCCCTTACCCCCCTTCCCCTTGCCCCCTTCCCCTTGCCCCCACTTCCCCTTGCCCCCACTTCCCCTTGCCCCCCACTTCCCCTTGCCCCCCACTTCCCCTTGCCCCCCACTTCCCCTTGCCCCCCACTTCCCCTTGCCCCCCACTTCCCCTTGCCCCCCACTTCCCCTTGCCCCCCACTTCCCCTTGCCCCCCACTTCCCCTTGCCCCCCACTTCCCTTGCCCCCCACTTCCCCTTGCCCCCCACTTCCCCTTGCCCCCCCACTTCCCCTTGCCCCCCACGTCCCCTTGCCCCCCACGTCCCCTTGCCCCCCACTTCCCCTTGCCCCCCCACTTCCCCTTGCCCCCCCACTTCCCCTTGCCCCCCCACTTCCCCTTGCCCCCCCACTTCCCCTTGCCCCCCCACTTCCCCTTACCCCCCACTTCCCCTTGCCCCCCACTTCCCCTTGCCCCCCCACTTCCCCTTGCCCCCCCCTCTTCCCCTTGCCCCCCCACTTCCCCTTGCCCCCCCAACTTCCCCTTGCCCCCCCACTTCCCCTTGCCCCCCCCACTTCCCCTTGCCCCCCCACTTCCCCTTGCCCCCCCCCCACTTCCCCTTGCCCCCCACTTCCCCTTGCCCCCCCACTTCCCCTTGCCCCCCCACTTCCCCTTGCCCCCCACTTCCCCTTGCCCCCCCCACTTTCCCTTGCCCCCCACTTTCCCTTGCCCCCCCACTTTCCCTTGCCCCCCCACTTTCCCTTGCCCCCCCACTTTCCCTTGCCCCCCCACTTTCCCTTGCCCCCCCACTTCCCCTTGCCCCCCACTTCCCCTTGCCCCCCACTTCCCCTTGCCCCCCCCACTTTCCCTTGCCCCCCCACTTTCCCTTGCCCCCCCACTTTCCCTTGCCCACCCCCACTTTCCCTTGCCCACCCCCACTTTCCCTTGCCCCCCCCCACTTTCCCTTGCCCCCCCCACTTTCCCTTGCCCCCCCCCCACTTTCCCTTGCCCCCCCCACTTTCCCTTGCCCCCCCCCCCACTTTCCCTTGCCCCCCCACTTTCCCTTGCCCCCCCCCCACTTTCCCTTGCCCCCCCACTTTCCCTTGCCCCCCCACTTTCCCTTGCCCCCCCACTTTCCCTTGCCCCCCCCCACTTTCCCTTGCCCCCCCCACTTTCCCTTGCCCCCCCCACTTTCCCTTGCCCCCCCCACTTTCCCTTGCCCCCCCACTTTCCCTTGCCCCCCCACTGCCCCTTGCCCCCCCACTGCCCCTTGCCCCCCCACTGCCCCTTGCCCCCCCACTGCCCCTTGCCCCCCCACTGCCCCTTGCCCCCCCACTGCCCCTTGCCCCCCCACTGCCCCTTGCCCCCCACTGCCCCTTGCGCCCCACTGCCCCTTGCCCCCCCACTGCCCTTGCCCCCCCACTGCCCCTTGCCCCCCCACTGCCCCTTGCCCCCCCACTGTCCCTTGCCCCCCCCACTGCCCCTTCCCCCCCCACTGCCCCTTTCCCCCCCACTGCCCCCCTCCCCCCCACTGCCCCCTCCCCCCCACTGCCCCTCCCCCCCACTGCCCCTCCCCCCCACTGCCCCTCCCCCCCACTGCCCCTCCCCCCCACTGCCCCTCCCCCCCCCACTGCCCCCTCCCCCCCCACTGCCCCTTCCCCCCCACTGCCCCTTCCCCCCCACTGCCCCTTCCCCCCCCACTGCCCCTTCCCCCCCCCACTGCCCCTTCCCCCCCCCACTGCCCCTTCCCCCCCCACTGCCCCTTCCCCCCCCCACTGCCCCTTCCCCCCCCCACTGCCCCTCCCCCCCCCCACTGCCCCTCCCCCCCCCACTGCCCCTCCCCCCCCCACTGCCCCTCCCTCCCCCCCCCACTGCCCCTCCCCCCCCCACTGCCCCTCCCCCCCCCACTGCCCCTCCCTCCCCCCCCCACTGCCCCTTCCCCCCCCCACTGCCCCTTCCCCCCCCCACTGCCCCTTCCCCCCCCACTGCCCCTTCCCCCCCCACTGCCCCTTCCCCCCCCACTGCCCCTTCCCCCCCCCACTGCCCCTTCCCCCCCCCACTCCCCCTTCCCCCCCCCACTGCCCCTCCCCCCCCACTGCCCCCTCCCCCCCCCACTGCCCCCTCCCCCCCCCACTGCCCCTTCCCCCCCACTGCCCCTTCCCCCCCCACTGCCCCCTTCCCCCCCCACTGCCCCTTCCCCCCCCACTGCCCCTTCCCCCCCCACTGCCCCTTCCCCCCCCCCACTGCCCCTCCCCCCCCCCCACTGCCCCTTCCCCCCCCCACTGCCCCTTCCCCCCCCACTGCCCCTTCCCCCCCCACTGCCCCTTCCCCCCCACTGCCCCTTCCCCCCCACTGCCCCTTCCCCCCCACTGCCCCTTCCCCCCCCACTGCCCCTTCCCCCCCCACTGCCCCTTCCCCCCCCACTGCCCTTCCCCCACTGCCCTTCCCCCCCCCCACTGCCCCTTCCCCCCCCCACTGCCCCTTCCCCCCCCCACTGCCCCTTCCCCCCCCCCCACTGCCCCCCCCCCCCCCCACTGCCCCTTCCCCCCCCCCCACTGCCCCTCCCCCCCCCCACTGCCCCTTCCCCCCCCCCACTGCCCCTTCCCCCCCCCCCCTGCCCCTTCCCCCCCCCCACTGCCCCTTCCCCCCCCCACTGCCCCTTCCCCCCACTGCCCCTTCCCCCCCCCACTGCCCCTTCCCCCCCCCCTGCCCCTTCCCCCCCCCACTGCCCCTTCCCCCCCCCCACTGCCCCCTTCCCCCCCCCACTGCCCCCTTTCCCCCCCCCACTGCCCCTTTCCCCCCCCCGCTGCCCCTTTCCCCCCCCGCTGCCCTTTCCCCCCCCCGCTGCCCTTTCCCCCCCCCCCCCTGCCCCTTTCCCCCCCCCCCCTTCCCCTTCCCCCCCCCCGCTGCCCTTTCCCCCCCCCGCTGCCCCTTTCCCCCCCCCGCTGCCCCTTTCCCCCCACCCACCCGCTGCCCCTTTTCCCCCCCCGCTGCCCCTTTTCCCCCCCCCGCTGCCCCTTTTCCCCCCCCCGCTGCCCCTTTTCCCCCCCGCTGCCCCTTTCCCCCCCCGCTGGCCCCTTTCCCCCCCCCGCTGGCCCCTTTCCCCCCCCCCCGCTGCCCCTTTCCCCCCCCCCCACCCCGCTGCCCCTTGCCCCCCCGCCGCTGCCCCTTTCCCCCCCCCGTGCCCCTTTCCCCCCCCCGCTGCCCCTTTCCCCCCCCCGCTGCCCCTTTTACCCCCCCCGCTGCCCCTTTTACCCCCCCCGCTGGGCCCCTTTTAACCCCCCCCCAGCTGCCCCTTTTAACCCCCCCCGCTGCCCCTTTTCCCCCCCCGCTGCCCCTTTTCCCCCCCCGCTGCCCCTTTCCCCCCCCGCTGCCCCTTTCTCCCCCCCCGCTGCCCCTTTTCCCCCCCCGCTGCCCCTTTTCCCCCCCCGCTGCCCTTTTCCCCCCCCGCTGACCCTTTTCCCCCCCCGCTGACCCCTTTCCCCCCCCGCTGACCCTTTCCCCCCCCGCTGACCCTTTTCCCCCCCGCTGCCCCTTTTCCCCCTCCCACTGCCTCCCCCCTCCCACTGCCTCCCCCCTCCCACTGCCTCCCCCTCCCACTGCCTCCCCCTCCCACTGCCCCCCCCCTCCCACTGCCCCTCCCCTCCCACTGCCTCCCCCCTCCCACTGCCCCTCCCCTCCCACTGCCTCCCCCCTCCCACTGCCCCTCCCCTCCCACTGCCCCTTTTCCCCCTCCCACTGCCCCTTTTCCCCCTCCCACTGCCCCTTTTCCCCCTCCCACTGCCCCTTTTCCCCCTCCCACTGCCCCTTTTCCCCCTCCCACTGCCCCTTTTCCCCCTCCCACTGCCCCTTTTCCCCCTCCCACTGCCCCTTTTCCCCCTCACCCCGTCCACCCCTTGTCATAATATCCGCTCATATATATAATGAGATGCAGACAGGCAGTGATTGACACATAGGATGACCAGTAAGCACACAACACAACACAGTACAGCCAATCACCAGACAGGACACTACCACTCTAAAGCCAGAGGGCACTAGGTTTCCCGCTCTCTCTGGGCCCAGCCACTGAGACAGTCAGTTAGAGTCCATGAGCTAGCCAGTGCAAACAGCATGTGGTAGCTAGTAAGTCTGGTCAGGCTACTACAAGGTCACCAGTCAGATCAGTACAATGTAGACCCACAGCTGAATATGTACAGTAGTTCTATAGTTGAATAAAACACTGTTGGATCTTCTCCAGTGATAGACGTCGGTTTCTAACTTCCCTGCATCGATTGCAGTCCACATCGAACCAACCTGCCTAACACATCACCCCTCTTGGCCTTCTCTTCCTCCACCTCACTTCTATTTACCAGCATAACCTGCTAGCGTGCTGCCCCTTCCCAAAGGCAACTGACAAATCTATTAATCTCAAGTTTAGAGTTGACCTAACCTCAATAGCTTTTTTTGGGCAGATAATTCCATATTTCTACTAACTATAATCAAAACAGAAAATGCTGGAAAGACTCCGAGAAACAGAATTAACGTTTCAAGCCTGTATAATTCTACTTCAGAGCTGAGATTTCTTCTGCCATTCCTGTAACAAAGTGTTTTCTGACAACATTCTGAGTTGTCTATCTCTCATTTTAAGGTTTTCCCCATTGTTCTAAACTCCCTGACCAGAGGAAATTGTTTCTTTATATCTACCCAATCATCTCCCTTGATCATCTTAAATACCTCAATTAGATCACTCCATATTCTCCTATCTTTAAGGAAATGTAAGCCATCATTAGCAATCTGTTCTCAATGTAACCCTTTTAGATTCAGTGTTATTCTGGTGACACTGCACTCCCTCGAAGGCCAACATATTGGCCGCGATTCTCTTCTCCCCACGCCGGGGGGGAGAATTGCGGGAGGGCCGGGCGAATCACGCCACGCTGCCCTGGCACCCCCTGCAATTCTCCCACCACCCCCCCCAAAATGGCGTGTCCCGTTTTGCAACCCGCCGCTCGGAGAATCGCCTCTCGCAGTTTTTCCCGGCGACCGGCGATTCTCCGGCCCGGATGGGCCGAGCGGCCTGACGACCCCGACCGGTTCACGCTGGCGGCAACCACACCTGGTCGCTGCCGGCGTGAACTTCGCGCGACAGGTAAGTGTGGGGCCTGTGGGGGCGGAGAGAGGATCGAGCACCACGGGTGTGCTCGTGAGGTGACTGGCCTGCGATCGGTGGCCACCGATCGTCGGGTCGGCGTCTCTAAGAGACGCACTCTTTCGCCTCCCACGCCCCGCAAGATCAAGCTGCCGTGTCTTGTGGAGCAGTGGAGGGGAAGACGGCAACCACGCATGCGCGGGTTGGAGCCGGCCAACCTGCGCATGCGTGGCTGACGTTACTTAGGCGCCGCCGGCCGCATCATTCTCGGCGCGCCGCTTTGACGCAAGCGTCAAGGCCCAGCGCCCGAGATTCGCGCAACGCCGCTGCTAGCCCTCCGGGGCGGAGGAGAATAGGGGGCGAGGAGCGGTCTCCTCAGGTTTTACTCCGGCGTCAGCACTCAGTCTCCCGTTGGGAGAATCACGCCCATTATGCGCCCATTATTCCTGAAGTGTGGTGCCCATAACTGAACAGTACTGTAAATGGGTCTAACTAGAGTTCTGTACAGCTGTAATTTAAATCCATTCGTATTCCAGCTCTCTTGAAATAAAGGCCAACATTCCATTAACAATTGTAACTATTTCTGTACCTGTGCACAAGCATTAGGTGATTTCTGTGCATAGAGGCTTCTAAATCTCTCTGCTCGTTTACATTTCTTGCTTCTTGCTATTTAGAAAATAGGCTTGTCTATTTGGGTTCAAAATGGATTACCTCACACTTTCCCAATGTGGAATTCAACCTGCATTGGTTTTACCCATTCACTGAATCTGTACACATTTCATGTTCATAATTTGGCTGCTGTGCCATCGGCAAACTGGAGTATATGGTTCATTATTCCTTTATCCAAGTCATTTGTGAAAAGACACAGCTGTTGGAGGCTGGGAAGCGGTTTGTTAATGGAGCATTTAAAAGCCTGTAGTGATTTAATGGGACAGCATTAGTTTTAGTGTGCATAAGGAAATTCAATTGAGAATTAAAAGCTGTCCACTGACAGAAGGGGGGAGACCCAGCACTGGATTTTTCTGGAGGAGGCAGGAATTGGGTGGTGGATTCATCTCCATGTCGTAAACATGCCCCTGACGTGAACTGGGAACTGATCAACATTTTCATCAGAAGTCTTAATTAATAAGGGGCGAGAATGGTGACAAATTGGAGACTGCAGGTGAGGGGCGAGAGTGGTGACAAATTGGAGACTGGAGGAGAAGTGAGACACCAGGGAAATGGGCCATAATCTGGCCCAAATCAGCAGCCGTTGCTGCATCTGCAACTTCAAATTGGCCAAGGCAGATGGAGAGCTGGATGCCAGGTATGGAAATGTTAGTGTCATTAAAGTTTAATTGCTGCACAATAGATTTTCATTAAAATGTCCAAAAACATTTCAATGCTGCAGAACCTATTCCCACCTGGCTGGAGCTGTTAACTAATTACACACCACTCCCAAGAGCCACTCGTCCCTTGAAAATCATGTGATGTTAGAAAACCATCTCCTTAACAAGCCCCTTAATTAGACAAGTAGGCTCAATTAATGATGCACTTTCCTACTCTCCACCTTGCCCTCATGAAAGAATCGGGCTCGAAGGTAGCAGTTTTTTTTGTGCCAACCAAGTTTGGCATGTGAAACCTTGCCCTCCACATTCACAACAGTTGTGAAAGTGCTGGTGGATGATATCGGACAGAGGAGGGCAGCAGGATTTTTTAAGACACCAAGGAGAGCTGCACAGGGGTAAAAGAAAGGAGTGGTCAATGTTGTGGCTACAAAGCTACTTTGCAAGAATAAATCAAAGATCTTTTCAGATCAGAGAAGGAAGGAGCCATTTCTTCTGAGAATGCATTGTATTCACAATGTCATTTATAATGCCCTCCTTTTACACCATTTTTAATGTGCCTCCGTGGATACTCATGAAATTATATAGTACCCTTTATACCACGGCCTTCATCTGGATTTATTCTTTCACTTACATTCTTACTTGAAATGATGCGCTTAAAAAAAGTCTTTCATGGACTTTAATGATTGTTACACATACCTTTGATCCAATCATTGTAGGCTATGTGCAAGGTATTATTATGTAATGGGGAAAGAAATGCCAGATTACCTTTTGTTACCAATGACGAGATGGTTTGCAGCAGCTGAAAGAGCGCTGGAGGAGGTGTTAGCTCTTTACCAAACTTAATCACTTGCCATCAGTGATGAGGAAGCATTCAATATCGGACAGAGGATATACATAAGCATTTAAGATCAGAGATTGTGCAAGCTGTAGGTTTGTGATGGCATACTAGTGACCCAGATCTTCCAGTCTCCAGATGATCGGAGACCAAATGTACAACCTGAGGTGCACCTCAAGGCCTCGCGGAACTCCTGACGTGCTGACCTCTGGTAATTTTTGGGGCAGCCTCAACTTCCAATGAGCAATTCCCCTTCCCGCCAAGGCCTTGTGTCCGATTTAGCTTTAAAGTGAAAGACCTTTGTGGGACTTTCTGTTTAGTTACCCAGGCAATATTGGACAGAAAAATCCTGATCTAACTCCTGGGTAACTCCAGGACTGACATTAGAATCATTCATATTGGCCACCATCCCCAACTCCTCCTTTGAACCCTAACTGACCCCTCAAAACTTGCCACACCCCTGAGCCAAAAACCCCTCCCGCCTATCCAATTAACCCGCTTGACTCCCCAACAAGCCTCCAGCCTCACCCAACTACACTCCCCAACCCAAGGTGATGTGTTGGGTATGCTGGGTCTGCGAGGACTGCATTTACTGCAGCAGTGAGAGAGACAGGCTTCCAACACTTGAAGAAATGCAACTCTATTTTATTGAACTCTTAACTATCATACATACTTTAACTGTGGGTTGACACTATGCTGACTTGACTGGAGACCTGAGGCTAACCTGACCAGACTAGCTTACTACCACATGGTGTATGTTCCAGTTGTTACTCCCGGGCTCTGACTGTCTCAGAGGCTGGATCCCAAGAGCGCGGGAAAACTAGTGCCCTCTGGCTTTATGGTGGTCGTGTCCTGTCTGGTGATTGGCTGCTCTGTTCTGTGTGTTCATTGGTCATCCTGTGTGTCAATCACTGCCTGTCTGTGCACCATCATATACCTGTGTGTATATTATGACATCTTCCCCCCCCCCCCTTTTTTTTTTACTTTTTGAAAAAAATGTGTGTAGGTCAATAAATAGTGTGTGTGTCTAGGAGCCTGACTATATACAAAGTATGTGAACGTATTTACATGGGAAGGCGTCTAGTGCAGATAGAGGGAAGATAACAAATTAGGAAGAAACAATATGGACAGAAGTGTAAACGGATCACAAGGTAATGCAACATTCAGTCCAAAAAATTCAGTCTATAAATCCAGTCTCTGTGGTGGGCAACGAATTCTGGTTGACCGCCTCAAGGGTAGGTCAGGGGCCGCCTGCACTGGAATGGGCAGAACTACCTCCAATGTAGAGGTCGGTAAAAGAACTGACAGATCGGTGGCCTCGTGGAAGGGTGCGTCTGAGGAACCAGCATGCGAGGCAGGACATCACGTTCAGGCGGCGGGTGTGGAAGTAGCCGCAGTGCCTGCCTATTACGCCGAAGAAAGGAGCCATCATGCATGCGAACGAGGAACGATCTCGGGGCCACTTGCTTAACCACTACAGCCGTGGCAGACCGGCCATCGTCGGGTAGCTGAACACGAACTAGGTCAGCAGAGACCAGAGCAGGGATATCTGTGGCGTGGGCGTCGTACGCCGACTTGCATTGGGCCCGAGACTGTTGCATCCTCTGCAGGACCGGAAAATTGACAAAGTCCAGGATGTGGATAGCCGGCACCGTCGTCTGGAGTGCGTGGTTCATTAGCAGCTGTGCTGGGGACAGGCCAGCGGACAAAGGAGTCGCCCTGTTGGCTAATGGCACAAGGTTAAAATCCGAACCCGAGTCAGCAGCTTTGCACAAC
The DNA here is from genome assembly GCF_902713615.1 of Scyliorhinus canicula. Taxonomy (NCBI): domain Eukaryota; kingdom Metazoa; phylum Chordata; class Chondrichthyes; order Carcharhiniformes; family Scyliorhinidae; genus Scyliorhinus; species Scyliorhinus canicula. Next base: position 115,401,853 of record NC_052155.1, read on the forward strand.
TGTCTTTTAACAATGTCGACCCCCTTTTCAGCCTTCCCATTCGACTGGGGATAGTGGGGGCTTGAAGTGACATGCCTAAAATTGTACAGCCGGGCAAAATCCGTCCACTCCTGGCTGAAGAAGCACGGGCCATTATCAGTCATAACTGTAAGTGGAATGCCATGACGGGCAAAGGTCTCTTTGCATGCCTTGATAACTGTTGCTCATGTGAGGTCAGTCAGTCTGACCACCTCGGGGTAGTTAGAAAAGTAGTCCACGAGGAGGACATAGTCTTGACCCTTTGCATGAAAGAGGTCAATACCAACTTTGGACCATGGGGAGGACACCAGTTCATGCAGCTGCAGAGTCTCTTTCGGCTGAGCCGGCTGGAACCTTTGACACGTTGGGCAATTGAGGACCGTGTTGGCGATATCCTGACTGATGCCTGGCCAATATACTGCCTCTCGGGCTCGACGGCGACACTTTTCGACCCCCAGGTGACCCTCGTGGATTTGGCCAAGGACCAGCTCTCGCATGCTCTGTGGGATTACTATCCTGTCCAGCTTCATTAGTATGCCATCCACTACCGCTAAATCGTCCTTTACATTATAAAACTGTGGGCACTGCCCCTTTTGCCAACAATCCGTGAGATGGTGCATGACCCGCTGGAGTAAAGGATCCCTGACCGTCTCCTGACAAATTTGCACGACCCTTTCATCAGTGGCCAGAAAGTTGGATGCACAACACTTCACCTGAGCGTCCATCTGACAGATAAAGTCTGACTGCTCCCACGGCGTGGTGATGGATCTAGAGAGTGCATCGACCACAATGAGCTCTTTGCCCGGGGTGTAGACCAGGTCGAAATCATAGCGACGGAGTTTGAGGAGGATACGTTGCAGCTATGGTGTCATATCATTGAGTTCTTTTTGGATGATGTGAACCAATGGCCTGTGGTCCGTCTCGACCGTGAATTTGGGGAGTCCATACACATAATCATGGAATTTGTCAATCCTGTGAGGAGGCCCAGACATTCCTTTTCAATCTGAGCGTATCGTTGCTCAGTAGGTGTTATGGCTCTGGATGCATATGCGACTGGGGCCCAGGAAGAGGATTCATCCCGCTGGAGGAGTACTGCCTCAATGCCAGCCTGGCTCGCGTTGGTGGAGATCTTCATCTCCTTGGCGGGGTCGAAAAACGCCAGTACCGGGGCCTTGGTGAGTTTCACCCTGAGCTCACGCCACTCTCGCTCATGAGCGGGGAGCCACTGAAAGTCCGTAGTTTTTTTTAAACGAAATTGCGGAGTGCTGTGGTGTGTGATGCAAGGTTGGGGATAAACTTCCCAAGGAAGTTGACCATCCCGAGGAAGCGGAGGACCGCCTTCTTTTCCTCTGGGGTCTTCATGGCGTTGACCGCCGACACCTTGTCTGCATCTGGTTGCACACCGAACTGCAAAATATGGTCACCAAGGAACTTTATTTCGGCTTGACTGAACGAGCATTTGGCTGTATTGAGTCAGAAGCCATGCTCGTGGATCCTGTGGAACACTCTCTTGAGGCGATCGATGTACTCCTGAGGAGTTGTGGACCTGATAATGATATCATCGACGTACACTCGCTCCCCCTCGATGCCCTCCATCATTTGCTCCATTATTCGGTGGAACACCTCCGAGGCGGAGATGATGCCAAAGGGCATCCGGTTGTAATAGTAGCGACCGAACGGGGTGTTAAATGTGCCCAGATTTTGACTGGACGGTTCCAGATGCATTTGCCAAAACCCCTTGGAGGCATCCAGCTTCGTGAAAAACTTGGCGTGAGCCATTTCACTGGTGAGCTCTTCTCGTTGAGGTATAGGGTAGTGTTCCCTCATGATGTTACTGTTCAAATCTTTGGGGTCGATACAAATGCGAAGTTCCCCTGACTGTTTTTTGACATAAACCATGGAGCTAACCAAGTCCGTGGGTTCCGTGACCTTAGAAATGACGCCCTGGTCCTGGAGGTCTTGCAGCTGCTGCTTGAGGCGGTCCTTATGGGGTGCCGGCACCCGACGAGGTGCATGAACCACAGGTGTGGCATTCGGCTTCAGTAGTATCTTCTATCGGTAAGGGAGTGTGCCCATACCTTCGAAGACGCTGTGGTATTATGCTACGATGTCATCGAATTGGGTTTGGAGGTTGACATCTGGCGAGGCCGTTGTCTCAGCAGACGACATGGTGTGAACCCGCTGCACAAGATTCAAGATTTTGCAGGCCTGAGCACCGAGCAAGGAAGCTGTTGGTTCCTACAATTTCAAAACGCAGGGATGCTTTTGAAAAAAGATGGGATACCACAAGCTGGCATGAGCCACTGGCAGCAATGGCATTGCCATTGTAGTCGAGGAGCTGGCAGGCCGGTGGAAGAATGCTTGGCTTGACGCGGATGGTGTCAAGGTCAGACTTTCAAATGAGGTTCGCTGAAGTGCCGGTGTCCAGCCTGAAGCGTATGCGAGCGTTGTTGACCGTAAGGGTGGCACACCACTTGTCGTCCGGATCAATGCTCATCACTGGGAGTTGTTTCACTTTCTTGGCTGAAAGCATTGTATGCTTGGTGATGATGCCCACCCGGAATGGGATGTGAGTCTGCAACGGGTTGCTGTACTGACCGGACGTTCCTGCGCTGCGGCTGGGATCGCTGTTTGTTGGGTAGTTGAGCAGATCTGCACAGGGCTGCGTAGTGGCCAAGCTTGCCACACTGGAGACAGCGTCGAGATTTCGCGGGACATTGCCGCTTTAAATGGGCGGAGCCACAGTCGTTGGACGTCATGGCTCCGTGCGCCACCGCGCATGCGCGGTGCGGTCGAACGATGTGCCTACCTGTGCAGTTCGGTCATCGGCCTTGCCGTCCCCTTGGTCGTGGCGCGCATCGCAGGAGCCCGGGAAAAGTGCGCAAAATGGCCGCCCTCATCCAGACTCAGGCCCTGGAGCTGTTTTACGGCCTGCACCCGCTCTGCATCGTGGGGGCCTTGCTGCGCCGTCTCTGCCGCCTTGATATGGGAGTACCGGTTGTTAGTGTGCTCGTGTGGGATGCAGGTCTCGATGGCGATGGTAAGGGTGAGCTGCTTAACTTTAAGGAGCTGCTGGCGAAGGGGATCGGAGTGGACCCCGAAAACGATCTGGTCGCGGATCATGGAGTCGGAAGTGGAGCCATAGTTGCAGGACTGCGCGAGGATACGGAGATGGGTTAAGAAGGACTGAAAAGGTTCATCCTTATCCTGAAGCCTCTGCTGGAACACATAGCGTTCAAAACTCTCGTTGACTTCGATGTCACAGTGGCTGTTGAACTTCAGCAGGACTGTTTTAAACTTTGGCTTGTCCTCGCCTTCAGCAAAGGTGAAGGAGTTAAAGATGTGGATAGCATTGTCTCCGGCTGTAGAGAGGAAGAGAGCGATCTTCCTGGCATCCGATGCAGCTTCGAGGTCGGTGGCTTCAAGATACAGCTGGAACTTTTACTTGAAATCTTCCAGTTTGCACTGAGGTTGCCGGCGATGCGGAGCTGCGGGGGAGGGCAGACGTTGTCCATGTTACCGGATGGCTGATCGCTGGTCAAAGGCAGAGTATCTCAAGGTAGGTCCATCAAACTCGAGCATGACTCACTGGTACCATGATGTGTTGGGTATGCTGGGTCTGTGAGGACTGCGTTTACTGCAGCAGTGAGAGAGACAGGCTTCCAACACTTGAAGAAATGCAACTCAATTTTATTGAACTCTTGACTATCATACATACTTTAACTGTAGGTTGACACTATGCTGACTTGTCTGGAGACCTGAGGCTAACCTGACCAGACTATCTTACTCCCACATGGTGTGTGTTCTAGTTGTTGGTCACGGGCTCTGACTGTCTCAGAGGCTGGATCCCAAGAGAGCGGGAGCGGGAAAACTAGTGCCCTCTGACTTTATAGTGGTCGTGTCCTGTCTGGTGATTGGCTGCTGTGTTCTGTGTGTTCATTGGTCATCCTGTGTGCCAATCACTGCCTGTCTGTGCACCATCATATACCTGTGTGTATATTATGACACAAGGCTGACCATCACCTCTCCTGACCATCTGACTACCCCTCTAAAATAACATGACTAGCCCGTGACCTGACCCAACCATCCCGATATGCCTCCCCTACCTGTCACCCAACTAACCTGTCGCCCTACCTACCTGCCACCCTACACCTCCACCCTATCATCCTGCTTGTTGTGATATAGCTTTGCGAGAGAATATAGTAATGAGTAAGTAGCCAGGTTCTAAACCTTTTTGCTAGTGTTATAACCCACAAGTGTCTTATGGGGTGTAAATAATAACTTAGCAAGAGGGGGAGGGGGGGGGTGGGTGCGGGGGACCTCTAAACAATGTATGATGTGGAGATGGCGGCGTTGGACTGGGGTGAGCGCAATAAGAAGTCTTACAACACCAGGTTAAAGTCCAACAGTTTTATTTCGGAGCACTGCTCCTTCCTCACTGCCCTTTCAAGGCGATACTTTGAATGTGAGCATTTGCAGGTAATTAAGTCTTTACAGATCCAGAGAGAGGGGTATTCCCAGATTAAAGAGGTGTGAATTGTCTCAAGCCAGGGCAGTTGGTAGGATTTTGCAAGCCCAGGCCAGTTGGTGCAATGCGACATGAATCCAAGGTCCCAGTTGAGGCCGTACTCGTGTGCGGATTCATAAAGACTTAATTACCTGCAAATGCTCGCATTCAAAGTATCATCTTGCATCTTTGACTTTGTCTACATATGTACGTATGTTTCTGGAATCTACCTCTTCATTCACCTGAGGAAGGAGCAGTGCTCCGAAAGCTAGTGATTTGAAGCAAAACTGTTGGACTTTAACCTGGTGTTGTAAAACTTCTTGCAATGTATAGTTGGATGAGATATAAAGCCGGCCAGTTAGGCACCGGCAAGGCAGATCCAGTTGGGATCTTATAGACCGTGTGGATTACAAAATTGTAAAGTATGATGATCTTGCTATGTGTAACTTCTAATTTTGACTGTATGCTTTAATATTTGGAAATTACAGAAAACTCCATTTGGGGAAAATTATGATGTGGAGATGCCACGTTGGACTGGGGTGGGCACAGTAAGAAGTCTTACAATACCAATTTAAAGTCCAACAGGTTTGTTTGGAATCATTAGCTTTCGGTGCGCAGCTCCTTCATCAGGTGAGTGAACCTTCAATCTCCTGATAAAGGAGCAGTGCTCCGAAAGCTAGTGATTCCAAACAAACCTGTTGGACTTTAACCTGGTGTTGTAAGACTTCTTACTTGGGAAATTAGTGATGGAGCTGCAGGAGACATGGAACTTGTATTTAGATAGAGAGCATGTATTTAATTATAAGCAAGTGAGACAAGAATGGAGACCCAAAGAGATTTAGGGATTCGTGTACACTGAAATGTAGTAGTCAAGTACATAAGGAATGTTAACTATTATGACTAGAGGGCGAGATTATTAGGAGAGGAAGTTGAAAAAACCAAAATGTAATATATATTTTTATATCTATGTAAACAGATATTATATAAACTTGGCTTGTATTTCCCCTGGAGAATAAATGATTTTGTAGCTGATTTAATTAAAGCTTTTCGAATTTTCAAAGGAATTAGTAACATTTATTGCCCACCCCCAAGTGGGCTTGAATGGCTTGCTGGGCCATTTCAAAGGGCATTTAAGAGTCAGCTACATTACTGTGGGTCTGGAGTCATATGTTGCCCAGACCAGGTAAGGGCAGGAGATTTCCTTCCCTAAAGGAATTGTTTTACAACAATTGACAATGATTTCATGGTCATCATTAGATTTTTAATTCCAAATTTTAATTCAATTCAAATTTCATCATCTGCCACGGTGGGATTCTACCTGATTATTGGTGAAGTGACAATACCACTGCACAACTGCCTCACCGTAAACCAATCTGCTAGTGGGAAAGTCTAAGACAAGGAGTAATGACGTTAACATGAGAGCCAGTCCACTCAGAAGAGAAGTTCGGAAACATCATGTAAAGGATGATGTAAGTGTGGAACTTTGTCCTACAAAGATTAATAGATGCTCTCTCGATTAATAATTTTCAAACCAAGAATATGGTTCAATTCCCGTACCGGCCTCCCAAAGGCACCGGAATGTGGCGACTAGGGGCTTTACACAGTACCTTCATTGAAGCCAACTTGTGACAATAAGCAATTATTATTATTATTATGGGGCTAAGGAAGGTTGGTGAAGGGTGGAATAGGCTCAAAGTGCTGAATGGCCTACTCCTGTTCCTATGTTCCTAATTAATACTAATAAATTGATTTCTGCAAAAACTTCCAGATGGTGAGAGTTTGGTTCCTTGATAAGAAGTACAAGGCTGTTAAGCATCATACAATTGTTTTATGATAATACAATGGTCCATGAAACTGAGAAAAATATTTTTTTTAATCTTCAGAAAATAGAATGTAACGTGTTACAAAAATTTCTAACATTGAACTTGAATGATTTTGGTTTAGTATCACCAAGTCCACATGCAAATCACGTTGCTTGTTTAAAGGAGCTTTGAAGGAATAATTTATTTGAATTACTACAAAAACATGAAGTGCACCTTTATTTTCATTGTACTTGATTTGAATTTCACAGCTTGTCCAGACAGAAGGAAAAGATGTCCCTGATCACTCTAGCAACTACAACGGTTCTTTAGACCACCCACACAAACAACATCTGGACTCTATAATTAATTTTCCCAATGGAGCAAAGCCAGATGAAAGTAATATAGATGATGTGGAACTCCTCCCCAAATGCAGGTAACGTTTCAGATAAATGTTGCTGATTTTAAATATGGAGAATTTTCTTTTGGTTTTAGCGGCATATTATACATATAGAAGGTATTTTGAATACCGCAAGCTGTGCAAGTGAATAAAAACACACACCAGATTTCTTGTTTGGAAAGGTATTGCACTTGACGGCAATGAGCTTTGTTGGGCCAATTGGCATTTTCTCATTTCTGACTGGCTGATCTCAATCTCACCTGAGAATGGAAAATGAAATGTCAATTGGAAATGGACTAATAAAGTTGCTGATTAATAGTTTTGGCTGGTTGGCTGATCAAATTGCATCACAAATGAAAAACATTTAACTCTAAGGCAAGAGCAACAGGAAATACATTTAGAACAATGGAAACTTGTGTATTGTTTGCAGATTTGTGATATTGCCAATAACAGCAGACAGTGGAAACACTCTTGTAGTGATCTAATTTGACACATTACGAGCAGAAATATCATTTTGTCTTTTGGTACAAAACCAGATAGGGAATTCTTTATTAATCCAAATAGGCTAACAAATAAAGGAGCTGATTCTAATTTATATAAGCAGTATTATCAAACAATATGTTCATCCATGCTGGATAACTTTAGATATTAATTCTTGTCCAATGAATTATATCCCAAGTGTTTTGGAGTATGTACCAGCATTTATTAAATTGTTTGTTCTCTGGAAATGTCCTGAGGGTCCTACTTTTTCACAATGCTACATTCTGAACACATAGCTTTTTCTGCTTTCATTAAATGTGAATCTCAGCAACCTCAAGATGTTATTAAAATGGTGCTAAATTCTTAGTCTGCTAAAATAATGTGTTTAAGAAACTGAAATCTCACATCAAAAAGGCCAAATATGTATGTTAAAAATTCCACCAAAAAGTTTTGTATTCTAAAATAATTATTTAAAATTATGATAATGTTTGGTTGAGTTGCTGACACCAGTCCCTGCTTCGACAAGCAACTCACCCATTTTATGAACTTGAATATCAGTTCGCATGCAACAGAATGGATTTAAGTCCCTGGAGATAGGTTGTAGGGACATTCTGGCGTGGACAAGTCGTGTGCTCCCTGTGTCCCACATACTTTTGGTTTCTGAAGAATTGTAATACAATTTCAGCCAAACTCTATTTTAGACTGCAGCCAGGGATATCAGAATAATAGCTCGATCCAATTTTGGTCCTGATTATGATTGCAGCTCACTTTCTTTTTAAATGTATTTTATTACAAACATCTATCAAAACAAATTACAGTGAATAAACACCCCGGGAAACATACTTCCCAACAATCAGCTATACAGTCTGTACAGATTTTTCCCCTTTTTCCACCCCCTTCCCTTGCGACGAACATCCCCTCAAACACGGTCACAAACATCCTCCACCTTTCCTCAAACCCCCCTGAAGAGCCCCTTAACTCATACTTTATCTTCTCTAATCGCAGGTAATCGTATAGGTCACCCAACCAAGTCGCTACCCCCAGTGGCGATGCCGACCGCCACTCCAGCAAAATCTGCCACCGTGCAATCAGAGAGGCAAAGGCCATGACATCGGCCTTCCTCCTCTCCATGAGCTCTGGCTTCTCTGAAACCCCAAATATTGCCACCAAAGGATCCGGGTGCACCTCCTCCTCCACTATCCTGGCTAAGACCGCAAACACTCACGCCCAGAATCTTCCCAATTTTTCACAACCCCAAAATATGTGCGCGTGATTCGCTGTACCCTGCCTAACTCACTCATTCTCGCCCGAGTCATATGCACTCTGTGCACCACCTTAAATTGTATCAGGCTCATCCTTGCACAAGAGGAGGTCCGGTTTATCCTACGCAGTGCTCACACCATACTCCCCAATTGATCTCTCCTCACAATGCAGCTTCTCATTTCTCCTTGATTTCACCACCTGCTCGCCTCCCTGCTTCCCCAGCCACTTGTATGTATCCCCAATTCTTCCCTCCCCATTCACATCTGGAAGCAGCAGTCACTCCAACAGGGTGTATCCCGGCAACCTAGGGAACTCCGTCCAGACCTTTCGAGCAAAGTCTCTAAACTGCAGATACCTGAACTCACTACCCCGCGGCAGCTCTACCCTCTCCCTTAGCTCCTCCAAACTGGCGAACCCTTCCTCCAAATACAGATCCCTCACCTTGACCAGCCCCACTTCCCTCCACCTCCTGTATACACTATCCATCCTCCCCCCGGCTCAAACCCATGATTCTCACACAGTGGTGTTAGCACCGACATCCCTTCCACCCTAAAATGCCTCCTCGACTATCTTCACTGTGGACTGCACCACTGGGCTCCCTGAATACCTACTCAGAGCCATTGGCAATGCTGCCGTCACCATCGCCCTCAAACTAGACCCCTTACAAGATTCCTCCTCCATCCAAACCCACTCTACCCCTTCTCCTTCCCACCATCGCCGCATCTGGTCCGCATTCGCGCCCAGTAATAATGAAGCAAGCGCGGCAATGCCGAAAAAATGCCTTTGGTATAAAGATTGGGAGAGCTGAAAGATGAACAAGAACCTCGGCAGAATATTCATTTTCACCGCTTGGACCCTCTCTTCCAGTGTTAAGTGCAGTGTATCCCACCTCTTAAGATCCTCCCTAGCCTCCTCCACGAGCTTCATTAAGTTCCACTTATGGAGCCCCGTCCATTCCCTCGCTACCTGAATCCCCAAATACCTAAACCTATCCCTCGCTCCCATAAATGGCATCACCCCTAAATTAGCCCGCTGTCCCAGCTCACTCACAGGGAATACCTCGCTTATCCCTACATTCAGCTTGTACCCTGAGAACCCACCAAACCTCTCTAACAGGCCCATAATCCTTCCCATACTCTCCAATGGATCCGAAACATACTGCAAGAGGTCATCGGCATAGAGCGACACCCGATGCTCCCTCCATCCCCTCATAATCCCTCGCCACTCTGCCGACCCTCTGAGAGCCATTGCAATGGCTCTATGGCCAGCACAAACCACAGTGGTGATAGCGGGCACCCCTGCCTTATACCCCTGTGTAAGTCAAAGCTTCTGAGCTCATATCATTCGTCCTCACCCTCGTCCTTGGTGCCACATACAGCAACCATACCCATGCCATAAATCTTGGCACAAACCGTCTCAAAACGTCGAACAAGTAGCGCCACTCCACCCGATCAAACGCCTTCTCCGTGTCCATGGACACCGCCATCTCTGGTACCAGAGTCCCCGACGGATTCATCACCACATTCAACAGCCGTCTTATATTATTCGCGAGCTGCTTGCTCTTCACGAAGGCTGTTTAATCTTCTGTCACCACCCTGGGGACACATTCCTCCCCACCAACAACTTAGCCAATACTTTCACATCCGTGTTCAATAGTGATATGGGCCTATACGACCCACATTCCACCGGGTCCTTCCCCTTTTTCGGGATTAGTGTGATTACTGCCTGTGTCATCGTCTCCGGCAACTCCCCCTTCTCCAGTGCTTCATTAAACACTCCAACAAATGTAGTGCCAGGTTCGTCACAATTTCCTTATAAAATTCCGGTAGGTACCCATCCGATTGCAGCTCACGTTTGTGGAAATTTTGTCCAGATATACTCCTCCATACCTTTATATAGTCCTTCAGAACTAAGCATTTTGCACATCATAACCAGTTACATGCTCTGTACCATAGATCCAGTGCATAATGTTCATGATCCTTTACAAATACATTTTTCTTAGCAAGAAAAAAAAGTATTCACTTGATCAAATTAAGTATTTGTTTTGTTTTTTTATTTATGAGTGTTGTTCTAAGTCAAGTCAGTGCAAATAGGTAGATTGGAAACTCAGCACATATCTTCATTAAGCTTATTCATTGGCAAAATTGCAATGTTACAAGCTGAATAGGGGAATAATTCAAATTTAAGTTAAACTCTGTGATTGGTTCTCGTGTGTCCTATGTAGCACTTTGAACTGAATTAGACCCAACTGGGCACATGAGGACATGGGGTTGACCCAATATAGAGCCTCTCTGCAAACCTCGCTTGTGAGTGTAGAACCCGTTTCACACTCCCATTTCGCACTCACCCTGTTCTTTAGGAGGGATCGGATGAGAGAATGTGGCCATATAGATCTGAGAGACCCCTGCCCAACCAAGCTGAGGATATAATCCTCTCCAGCATGGTGGAAGGTGGAGCCAAGGAAAGGATGGGAAAGCTCTATGGGTAAAATCACGAACACGAAAGGAGTGGAAAAGACTAGTTGCTCAGCTGAAATTTTTCCACAAAGTCACTAAAACTGTCAAACCTAACCTCCATGAACAGATTACAAAAGTGTGAGACTCCCTACAATTTGCACAAGTTAAAAGGTTGAGTCCAGCCCTGGAGCTAAATAAAGGTGGTTGTTACATATAGGGGCCAGTGAAGACAAGGACATGAATTTAAAATGTTGTCGGAACTGTCTCCAGATTTTAAGGGAAGAGACCACCATCAGATTCAAGGAAAATATTGCTGGAGAAAAAGACAAAGCCACAGTAACTATCCTAGGAGAGTGGATGTAGTGCAAGAGCAAGCCTCCATTTGGTCCCAGGTTGAACTGGAATTGCTGAGCCACAATAAGATTTTTTGGATATTGGCTGCCCAGTAATAAAGCAATAAATTTGGGAGGCTGTTCCTTTCCTCTGGAGTAGAAAGTTGTGGATTCTGGGATTCTTGCCCACTCAGATAAAGGCGGATATCAATTTGTTAACCTTGGTAAAAAGGATTTGGGCAGGAAAATGGAGAGGCATTGAACGAAAAAGAAAAATTTAGGCACTATTTCACTTTTATTATTTGAATCCTGTCAGCCAAAGATAGAGAAAGTTTGTTCCATCTCTGTCGATCCATTCTAATTTTTGATCAGGCTGAAATAATTTAATTTGTGGAGTGAGGTTCAATTGTGGGCTACCCTGACCTCCCCAAGTAACAAAAGCTTGTAATGGGATCATCGTCCAGGGGAGGTGACCGGAAAACATTCACTTTTACCTAGATTTAATTTATAGCCAGAGAAGGAGCCAAAAGTATTAAGAGTCTTCATTAAGCCATTGATGGAGGGAATTGGGTCTGCAATATATAAACGTAGGTCATCTGCATAAAGAGATACCCTGTACTCAACCCCGTCCCAATTAATACCCCTCCATTGCTTGGAAGATCTCAGGGCAGTGAAGAGAAGCTCTATGTCCGGGGTGAATAAAAATGGAGAGAGTGGGCAGCGCTGCCTTGTTCTCTATTCAAGCAAAAATAGTCATAGACATCAACATAGAATTTACAGTGCAGAAGGAGGTCATTCGGCCCATCGAGTCTGCACTAGTTCTTGGAAAGAGCACCCTACCCAAGCCCACCTCCACCCTGTCTCCATAACCCAGTAACCCCACCCAACACGAAGGGCAATTTTGGACACTAAGAGTAATTTAGCATGGCCAATCCACCTAACCTGCACATCTTTGGACTGTGGAAGGAAACCAGAGCACCCGGAAGAAACCCACGCACACACGGGGAGAACGTGCAGACTCTGCACAGGCAGTGACCCAAGCCGGGAATCAAACCTGGGACTCTGGAGCTGTGAAGCAATTGTGATAACCACTATGCTACTGTGCTGCCCCCACTATGCTACGTGCTGCCCGTCTCAATATAAAGTGTTCATGTGAACACTGTCGGTAAGAGTATTATATAGCAAATGGAACCATGAGACGAAATTTTGGCCAAATCCAAATTTCCAAAAGAATCTCAAACAAATTGTCCCAGTCAACCTTATCACATGACTTCTCTGCATCTAGAGATACTCTTACACCTTTTCTGGTCTAGAGATACTCATACCTTCTCTGCGTCTAGAGATACTCGTATGCCTGCTCTTCATCTCGAGATACTCATACCTGCTCTGCATCTACAGATACTCGCATACCTTCTCTATATCTAGAGATACCCATATACCTTCTCTGCGTCTAGAGATACTCATACCTTCTCTGCGTCTAGAGGTACTCGCATACCTTCTCTGCGTCTAGAGATATTCACATACCTTCTCTGCACCTAGAGATACTATCACCTCTGGCTCAGGTGCAGGAGAGGGAGAAAGTATCATTCAAACAGCAATATATATTAGCTGATAACAGCTGTCCTTTTCAAAACCTGTTTGGTCTTCTGAAATTATGTTGGAAGGCAAGCTTCCAACCAGAGCGCTAGAACCATAGTGAGCATCTTAACATATGCGTTTAAAAGTGAGATGGGCTGGTATTAACTGCACTCGGTCAGGTAAGGGTTGGAGGCAATGAACCGTGAAACAGGGAGTCGTTGAACATCTATATTAGCAAGGGTGTAAGTTATTCCAAAATTTCTTATAAAACTTAATCGGAAAGCCGTCCGGGCCAGAGGCCTTACCAGCCTGCATCAGCCCAATGCATTTTAAAATCTTGTCAGAGCGCAATGGGGAGTCCAACTCGTAACTCTCAACTGTTTCCACAGATGGGATGGGCAGGTTGTCCAGGAAACAAACCATGATCGACTTGGATGTGGGAGGCTTGGATTTATACAGGTCACTGTATTAGGATGTAAAAGCTGCATTGACCTGGAGAGGGTTGAATATCTGGGGGATCTCACGGGAGCCTGATTGACGTTTAAGTTGGCATGCTAAAAGACGACTGTCCTTCTCCCCAGATTCATAAAAAGTAACCGTGAAGCGCTGCAGCAGGCAATGTTAAACAAGGGGCACTGAGAAGACAAAGCAAGAAGATCAACCCAAGATGGCCACCGAGCCAAGTCAGGTGACCTGACAAAGGGAGACTAGCAGACACTCGGCAACCTCAAACTAAAATCCACTCCCCTCACCCCACCCCAACTCAAATATGCCATTGCAGTTGAGCAAAACCACACCCAAAAGCAAATGGAACGGTGGCAAACAACTTAACCTAAACCCTACAACTAACCAAACACGGCTCAACACAAACTCTAAGCTCATTTTTAAAACTGCTATGTACTGCAGAAAATCTTTTAATAGCAGGGAGACTTCCAACTGGGGAGTAAAAACTTATTTAACTGAGACTGCAATGAGGTTGACTGAAAGTGACGCCAAAAGTTAACAATCAAAAGAAAGAACATCGGCTATGGTAAGGAGCAAACAAAAGGAAGATCCTCATAAATAACAAGATAATCAAGATTGCACCCAAACAACAGATATGAAAAGCGCCACACAGCGAGCCAAGGATCAAATTAAACAGAGCCCAAACTGTGCTTCTGGACGAAAGAGACTGTGTCCCCCGATGAGTAAAAAGTCTTTTTCATAAAATGTTACATGAAGGCAGGCTGGATAAATCATTCTGCAATTGATGCCATTCTTACAGAGGGCAGATTTCACTTTGTTAAAGGTGGACCTTTTTTTGGCTAGGTCTGCACTCATATCCTGGTATAATGGGATAAAGTGGCCTTCCCAAGTAAAATCTTGGTGCTCTCTTGTCCATTGAAGCACCAACTCCTCCTTAAAGCTGTGAAACCTTTTGAATACTGCACAAGGAGGACTTCCAGAGTGAGGCCTGGGTTGAAGCGAAAGATTGATCCGATCTAATTCTGGGGGGGATGGAAGTACACTCTCCCCCACCATTTTGTGAAACAGGTCCAAGAAATACTGAGTAGGGGTGCAGACTTCGATCCCCACTGATAACCCCACAACTCGAACATTTTGCCTTTTGGATCTTTTCTCCAGGTCATTCAGCTTAAATGTTAATGTCTTGTTATCCTTGACCACTGCGATAAGGTCGGACTCCAAGGAGGTGATCCTATCGCTATGGTCAGACAATGCAGTCTTCGTGCCCTTGATTGTGGCTCTTTATGCTTTGATGGTCTGGTTAGTGATCTCGAGAATTGAACGAATGGGGACCATGACCTCCTTGATTGATCTTTTGAGATCCAGGTCAAACACACTCAATATTTCTCAAGCTCAACCTCAAAACTTTACTGAGTGATTCAGCCATTAGTGGAGCTGTTGGAAAAGAAGCTGTCACTGCTGTCTTACCTCAGGAGGCATCAGAGGCATCAGAGTTTGTTGTTGAACTTGGGCGCTAATTCTTTTACAGCTTTGCTTCCTTTGGGAATCGCAGCGACAAGGGAATTCTACTTAATTAATTTACAGATTTCTTCAGCAAGTTAAAGACCTGTGGCGCTGGGAAAAAAGGGTAGAGAGGTCAGGTTTCTAGCTGGAGCCACCTCTTGAACGTCTTCCCCTCACACCGTGCCATGAGAAGTCCCCTTCCTGTTCCTATTTCAAGAGCAAAACAACCGAATCAAGTAAAATTCCACCACCTACATGCTGGCCTGAAGCTAGGGACTTCCAGATCTCTCAGTTCTGTCCCTGTCACCTCTTGCCGATCACGCAGGACTTATTCAATAAGCTTGAATGGTATTAAGCTGAAGATAAATCAACAAAACAGGTGCAAGCAAAGTTGCCTAATCTATCCATGTCCTGTTGGATGAAATGGTCCAAAGTTAGAATTCCATCATTAACTGATTTATTGGGTTGATAGACAAGTGTAACTGATCAATATATAGACCAAGAGGATCTAAAAGAAGCTTTGACATGATGTGCTCAAAATAGTTGATAGCTATTGATGTAAGAGGAACTCGTTGGTAATCATTCAACTCAGTAGGCTTCAACTTCTTAGCAACCGGAACAGTGATGGATACTTCCCAACATTAAGGAACAATAAGTCTGCGAACGATTTCTGAAAGACAATGGAGAAGAACTGCCAACTGATTAGCACATTCCTTATTACGTTTTCCCTGATCTGAACGGCGCTGCTTGTTTTCCGTAGATTTGCTCGCTTGAATCGTTTTTCTATCTCCTATTTGTTGATAGTAACATTAGATCCATCTAATTCCCTAAGTGAAATCTGCTGCAGAATCACATGTTTCTCCAATTCATCATTTTCAAAATGGATTAAAAATATGTTCAATTCATTCACAACAGCACAAGAATTACCTGTGGACAAAAATGGGTAATTTCACTTTGAAAAATAGAAGCTTGACATTTTGTGAACACACTTTCATTTAGGATTATTTGTCGAAACAATTATGCAGCCTACCTCTACAGGCACCTTCGCATTCCGAATTTCCTTTCTCACTTTGTTTTCTAGTTCATCAGGTTTGTCTTAGTCCCATACACTAAATGCAATTTGTCTTTGCTTCATTAATATCTTTAAGTTCCAATCTATTCTTAGTTTTCCCCTTTTTCTTATTTGCATGCACCTAATTGCCTCTACTTGGGCACATCTTCTACAGGCATGGGATTAGCTTCCATATGGAATGATATCCAGGCTACCACATCTCTATTTTTCTTGATCACATGACCACCCCTCTGCTGTGAGACCGCCAGTCTGAATTTGTCCTCGATAAGTTTCTACTTCTCCAGCTGAATATTGGGAAGACCAAAGACATTACTTTTGGTCCCCAAATTAAACTCCAGTTCCTTGCCACTGATTCTATCCCTGTCTTTCATCAGTTATCATGGGTGAACCAGACCATGCAAGACATAACCAATTTATCTGAGACAAATTTTACTCACCTGTGTAAGTGGCGATGCAGGTTGGGAGAGGCATAAAATCGGGTGGCATGGCAAGGTGCCATGCCCATCACCTAGGCCCCTCTGTGGCAGGGGAGGCACCGAGTGGCCCACCAGACTTTGGAGCAATTGCCCTTCTGATCCTGGCCACCCAACACCCTGCCATCCTGACCCCAAATAAATTGTTATTACTCCAATCACCTGGGTATTCGCCTCTAGCGGTGATTGCCATTTGGGACAAATCTGCAGTCGCAGAAGTAGCCACTGCTCCCAGCGGTGCTGCTGGGACTAGAGAGCTGCTGATCATCTGATTGGCTGGATGGCAGCCTGACAGCTGTGTAATCAGCTTGAGACTTAACAGCCATGTGGAGGTGTGATCCTCACAGCTTTTCAGCCTAGGACACGGCCATCAACTCTAAAATATTGGGCAAAGTTTAACTTCAACCCTGCACCCTTTTTGTCAGTATTGTGGTGGTTTCCTGTTTACTCTCAAATCTCCTGTAAAATGCTAATATTCTTTTGACACCTTTGAAGCTCCTTTAAAATGCAATAGCTATAAATCAATTTCAACATTTAACCCCAAATGCAAATTTCAAATCAAGTCCATTTACTTGCACAGTAAAACCCTCTATCATCAGCACTGAGGATTGGTAAATCTCTTCCATTCTTTGTGATCTGCATGTGACTGAAGTTTGTCTGCATTTTCATTCAACCAAATGCCTTGCATCTCTCAGAACTTGCATTGGAGAGTCCTATGGATGTCTTGATGGACATAATGATTTGTCATTGAGATAAAGCCTTTGGAAGTGATGTTTTTCCTCTGGTAGTTTTGGATTACCTCTGTATTTTCATTGAACCAATTTTGATGTTTATGTGAGATAAGATCAAGGCCTCTAGCGCAGTGGAGTATAAGACCATAAGACCATAAGACATAGGAGTGGAAGTAAGGCCATTCGGCCCATCGAGTCCACTCCGCCATTCAATCATGGCTGATGGGCATTTCAACTCCACCTCCCAGCATTCTCCCCATAGCCCTTAATTCCTCGCGACATCAAGAATTTATCTATCTCTGCCTTGAAGCCATTTAGCGTCCCGGCCTCCACTGCACTCTGCGGCAATGAATTCCACAGGCCCACCACTCTCTGGCTGAAGAAATGTCTCCGCATTTCTGTTTTGAATTTACCCCCTCTAATTCTAAGGCTGTGCCCACGGGTCCTCGACTCCTCGCCTAACGGAAACAGTTTCTTTGCGTCCATCCTTTCTAAGCCATGTATTATCTTGTAAGTTTCTATTAGATCTCCCCTTAACCTTCTGAACTCCAATGAATACAATCCCAGGAACGCCAGCCGTTCCTCATATGCTAGACCCGCCATTCCAGGGATCATCCGTGTGAATCTCCGCTGGACACGCTCCAGTGCCAGTATGTCCTTCCTGAGATGTGGGGCCCAAAACTGGACACAGTACTCCAAATGGGGCCTAACCAGAGCCTTATAAAGGCTCAGTAGCACATCGCTGCTTTTATATTCCAACCCTCTTGAGATAAATGACAACATAGCATTCGCTTTCTTAATCACGGATTCAACCTGCATGTTTACCTTTAGGGAATCCTCGACTAGCACTCCCAGATCCCTTTGTACTTTGGCATTATGAATTTTCTCACCGTTTAGAAAGTAGTCTATGCTTGGATTCTTTTTTCCAAAGTGCAAGACCTCACATTTTCTCACGTTGAAATGCATCAGCCATTTCCTGCACCACTCTCCCAAACTGTCTAGATCCTTCTGCAGCCTCCCCACTTCCTCAGCACTACCTGCCTGACCACCTAACTTCGTATCATCAGCAAACTTCACTAGAATGCCCCCAGTCCCTTCATCCAGATCATTAATATATATGGTGAACAGCTGCGGCCCCAACACTGAACCCTGTGGGACACCGCTGGTCACCGGCTGCCATTCCGAAAAAGAACCTTTTATCCCAACTCTCTGCCTTCTGTCAGACAGCCAATCCTCAACCCATGCCAGTAGCTCACCTCGAACACCATGGGCCCTCACCTTACTCAGCAGCCTCCTGTGTGGCACCTTATCAAAGGCCTTTTGGAAATCCAGATAGACCACATCCACTGGGTTTCCCTGGTCTAACCTACTTGTCACCTCCTCAAAGAATTCTAACAGGTTCGTCAGGCACGACCTCCCCTTACTAAATCCATGTTGACTTGTTCTAATCCGACCCTGCTCTTCCAAGAAATTAGAAATCTCATCCTTAACGATCGATTCTAGAATTTTACCAACAACCGAGGTTAGGCTAATTGGCCTATAATTTTCCATCTTTTGTCTTGATCCTTTCTTGAACAAGGGGGTTACAACAGCGATCTTCCAATCGTCCGGGACTTTCCCTGACTCCAGTGATTTTTGAAAGATCTCAACCAACGCTTCCGCTATTTCTTCAGCCACCTCCCTCAGAACTCTAGGATGTAGCCCATCGGGGCCAGGAGATTTGTCAATTTTAAGACCTTTTAGCTTTTTTAGCACCATCTCTTTTGTAATGGCAACCATACTCAACTCAGCCCCCTGACCCTTTATAATTTTTGGGATATTACTAACGTCTTCCACTGTGAAGACAGACGCAAAGTACTTATTAAGTTCTCCAGCCATTTCCTCATCTCCCATCACTAGCCTTCCAGAATCAGTTTGAATTGGCCCAATGTCTACTTTGGCCTGACGTTTGTTTCTTATGTATTGAAAGAAACTTTTACTATCATTTCTTATATTACTGGCTAGCCTGCCTTCATATTTGATCCTCTCCTTCCTTATTTGTCTCTTTGTTAACCTCTGTTTGTTTTTGTAGCCTTCCCAATCTTCTGATTTCCCGGTGCTTTTGGCCACTTTATAGGATCTCTCTTTTTCTTTGATACATTTCCTGACCTCCTTTGTCAGCCATGGCTGTCTAATCCCTCCCTGGATAATCTTTCTTTTCTTGGGGATGAACCTCTGTACAGTGTCCTCAATTATGCATACAAACTCCTGCCATTTTTGCTCTACTGTCTTCCCTGCTAGGGTCTGCTTCCAGTTGATTTTCACCAGTTCCTCTCTCATGCCCTCGTAATTACCTTTATTTAACTGTAACACCATTACATCCGATTTTGCCTTCTCTCTTTCAAACTGCAGACTGAACTCAACCATATTATGATCGCTGCTTCCTAAGTGTTCCCTTACTTTAAGATCTTTAATAAAGTATACTAGATCCCTCAAGGTCACCCAGTCATCCTCAATGCAGTGTGTCCATTTTTGCTGCACAGTAGTGAGTCTTGAATTTCTCTGAGAGAGATTCCTTTCTGACTTTATGTCCTAGGCCAAACCATCTTCAGTTATTTCATCAATGACCTTTCCTCTATCATAAGCACGGTAGCATAGTGGTTAGCACAATTGCTTCACAGCTCCAGAGTCCCAGGTTCGATTCCCGGCTTGGGTCACTGTCTGTGCGGAGTCTGCACATCCTCCCCCTGTGTGCGTGGGTTTCCTCCGGGTGCTCCGGTTTCCTCTCACAGTCCAAAGATGTGCAGGTTAGGTGTATTGGCCATGATAAATTGACCTTGGTGTCCAAAATTGCCCTTAGTGTTGGGTGGGGTTACTGGGTTATGGGGATAGGGTGTGGGCTTGGGTAGGGTGATCTTTCCAAGAGCCGGTGCAGACTCGATGGGCCGAATGGCCTCCTTCTGCACTGTAAATTCTATGATATGATTCTATGATAAGGGCAGAAATGGGAATGTTTGCGGTGCTCAACACCATCCACGTCTCCTCAGATACCAAAGCAGTCTGTGTCCATATGCAGCGAGACCTGGATAATATTCAGCACTGACGCTTTCTTCAGTCAAGTGCTAGATAATGACAATCTCATTGGCATTACCATCACTGGATCCCACACTGTCAACATCTTGGGAGTTATCATTAAACAGAAATTGAACTGGATCAGCCATACAAATACTGTGGCTACAAGACAGTCGCCCACCTCCCAACCCCCCAAAGCCTATCCACCATTTACAAAGCACAATTCAGGAGTGTAATGGAATGCCCTCCACTTGCATCGATGAATACAGCCCCAACAATATTCGAGAGGCTCAACACCATCCAGGACAAAGCAACCCACTCGATTGGCATCCCATTCTCCACGTTAAGCATTCACTTCCTCCGCCACTGATGCACAGTGGCAACAGTATATACCTTCTACAAGACGCATTGCAGAAATTCAGCAAGGCTCCTTACAATCCCATGACCTCTGCCCCCTGGAAAGATAAGGACAGCAGATGCACGGGAATTCCGCAACCTGCAAGTTCCCCCTCAAAATTACACTCTCTTGCCTTGGAACTGTATCACCATTTCTTCACTGTTGCTGGGTCAAAATCCTGGAACTCCCTTCTTAACAACACTGTGAGTGTAACATGACATGGACTGCAGTGGTTCAAAAAGGTAGCATCATAATCTCTATTAGTGTCACAAGTAGGCTTATATTAACATTGCAATGAAGTTACTGTGAAAATCCCTTGGTTGCCAAACTCCGGCAACTGGTTGGGTACACTGAGGGAGAATTCAGAATGTGCAATTCACCTAACAAGCACTTCTTTTGTGACCTGTGGGAGGAAACTGGAGCACCCGGAGGAAGCCCACGCAGACACGGGGAGAACTTAGAGACAGTGACCCAAGCCGGGAATTGAACCCAGGTCCCTGGCGCTGTGAAGCAGTAGTGCGAACCACTGTGCTAGTGTGCCACCTATAACCATGCATGCCATCAACTTCTCAAGGGCCAGTGGTTAGCACTGCTGCCTCATGGTGTCGAGGTCCCAGGTTTGATCCCGGCTCTGGGTCACTGTCCGTGTGGAGTTTGCACATTCTTCCCATGGGTTTCGCCCCCACAACCAAAGATGTGCAGGCTAGGTCGATTGTTGGCAACGCTGAATTGCACTTTAATTCGAAAAAATGAATAGGGTACTCTAAATTTATTTTAAAAATCAACTTCTCAAGGGCAATTCGGGAGGCGCAAGAAATGCTAGCCTAGCTAGTGATGTCCACATCCCATAAACTAATAATTAAACAATCTGCCTATTTGGGCATTGAGATCCTTCTGGATTTCATGCCCTGGGGCATTTTCTGGGCTAGATCTTGATAAAGCTGGATTATGCTTTTTCCCCATTTTCGACTTGTGTTTTCATACTTGCTCCTCCTTAAAAAAATTGAAAGAACTTCTATTTATATAGTTCTTTTCATGAACTCAGGAAATCCCAAAGCTCTTCATAGCCAACAAAGCATTTTAGAAATTTAGTCACTTTTGTAATGTGAAAAAATGTGGCAACCTTCATGTAAAGGAGATAATTGAAAAAGAGCTGAAGGTGCTGATCCAGGGATTCTGCAGCAATGTCTTGTGGCGAAAGTGATTTGCTTTCGTCACAACCAACTTCCCCTATGTTAAGTTGAAACCAGCTTGTGAGTTTTCTTTCAGTCCCAATTGATTTGAGTTCCTTGGTGCCACAATCAGCCGAATGCCGCCTTGATGTCAAGGACTGGTACTCTCGCTTCACTTCTCCTCTGGAATTCAGTTTTTATGTTGGATTGGATTGTATTTGTTTATTGTCACGTGTACCGAGGTACAGTGAAAAGTATTTTTCTGCGAGCAGCTCAAACAGGTCATTAAGTACATGAAAAGAAAATAAAATAAAAAGAAAATACATAATAGGGCAACATAAGGTACACCAGTGTTCTTCAAACGTTTTTTCTGGGGACCCATGTTTACCAACCGGTCGGCCTTCATGACATGCGCCGGTCAACCTTCGCGACCCACGCCAGCCGACCTGCGTGATCCACCATTTTCTCTTACTTTGTTTGCTGCTGATAAAAATGGAGGAAATGGTCTGGCCTTTGTTTGGCCTTCGTACACGCTCCTCCAATGCAATCTGTTGGATGAAGGTGAAGACTTCCGGTGTCGGAAAGTATGTAGTCCCCATCTGTCCAAAGTTCTGCATTTTTTCCCGTTAAAATTTTATCAAATAAAGCCTCCCGAACTTGTAAAAAAAAATAAAATAAAATGAATAAAATAAATGAAAAAAATAAAAACTAAATGAATAAAATAAATGAATAAAATGAATAAAACACATTTGTGGCCATTTTGAACACCGGCTGCCGGCGTTTTTAACAGCCGGCTGCTGCAGCTCTTGCCCTCAGATTTGCGCGATCGGGAGCGCCGCGACAGATGGCTCCGCGACCCTCCCGACACCCGCACGCGACCCACCCGTGGATTGCGCCCCCGAGTTTGACAATGCCTCAGGTACACAATGTAAATACATAGTCTCCAGCATCGGGTGAAACATACAGGGGTGTAGTATTAATCAGGTCATTCCAAAAGAGGGTAATTTAGGAGTCTAGTAACAATGGGGAAGAAGCTGTTTTTGAATCTGTTCGTGTGTGTTCTCAGACTTTTATATCTAGTGCTCGATGGAAGAAGTTGGAAGAGTGAGTAAGCAGGGTGGGAGGGGTCTTTGATTATGCTGCCCGCTTTCCCCAGGCAGCGGGAGGTGTAGATGGAGTCAATGGACTGGGCTGTGCAGTAGCCATACCAGGCTGTGATGCAGTCAGATAGGATGCTTTCTATGGTGCATGGTAAGAGTTAATGTGGACATGCCGAATTTTCTTAGTTTCCTGAGGAAGTATAGGCGCTGTTGTGCTTTCTTGGAGGTAGCGTCAACGTGGGTAGACCAGGACATGTTTTTGTTGATGTACACCCCTAGGAATTTGAAGTTGTTAACCATCGCCACCTCGACCCCAACATGGGTGTGTACAGTATTTTGCTTCCTGAAGTCAATGACCAGCTTTTTAGTTTTGCTGGCATTGACAGATACATTGTTGTTGCTGCACCACTCCACTAGGTTCTCTATCCCCCTCCTGTATTCTGACTCGTCGTTATTCGAGATCCGGCCCACTATGGTCGTGTCGTCAGCAAACCTGTAGATGGAGTTGGAAGCAAATTTTGCCACGCAGTCGTCTGTGTACAGGGAGTATAGTAGGGGGCTACATACGCAGCCTTGTGGGGCCTCGGTATTAAGGACTATTGTGGAGGAGGTGTTGTTGTTTATTCTTACTGATTATGGTCTGTGGGTTAGAAAGGCGAGGATCCAGTTGCAGAGTGAGGAGCCAAGTCCTTGGTTTTGGAGCCTTGATATGAGCTTGGCTGGAATTATGGTGTAGAAGGCAGAGCTGTAGTAATAAATAGGAGTCTGATGCAGGAGTCCTTGTTGTCGAGATGCTCTAGGGATGAGTGCAGGGCCAGGGAGATGACGTCTTCTGTGGACCAGTTGCAGCGATATGCGAATTGCAGTGGATCAAGGCGTTCTGAGAATATGGAGTTGATATGCTTCATGACCAACCTCTCGAAGCACTTCATTACGACTGACATCAGGGCCACCAGACGGTAGTCATTGAGGCATGTTGCCTGGTTCTTCTTTGACACCGGTATGAGTGGTCTTCTTGAAACAGGTGGGGACCTCGGAGCGGAGTAGGGACCAGTTAAAGATGTCCGCGAACACCTCGGCCAGTTGGTCCGCGCAGGCTCTGAGTGCACGACCAGGGATCCCATCTGGACACGTCACCTTCCCAGGGTTCACTTTTAGGAAGGCCAATCTGACTTTGGAAGCTGTGACGGTGGGTATGGGTGTGTTGTGGGCTGCTGGGGCACTCCACAGCGGATTTCTGGTTTCCTGCTCAAACCGGGCATAGAATGCATTGAGTTCATCGGGGATGGGTGCGCTGCTGCCGGAGATACTGCTCAGCTTTGCTTTGTAACCCGTTATGTTGTTTAGGCCTTGCCACAACCACCGAGAGTCTGTAGTGCTCGTCTGTGACTCTAACTTGGTCTGATATTCTCTCTTGGCATCTCGGATGGCTTTGCAGAGATCGTACCTGGATTTCTTGTATAGGTCAGGGTCATCTGACTTGAACGCCTCAGACTTGTCCTTCAGTAGGGAGTCAATCTCAAGATTGAGCCATGGTTTCCGGTTGGGGAACGTACGTACTGCTTTCCTTGGCACGCAGTCATCCACACATTTGCTGATGAAGTCTGTGACGTTGGTGGCATACTCATTTACGTTGGTCAGTGAGTTCTTAAATATGGGCCAGTCCAATGTCTCCAAACAGTCACGTAGGAGCTCTTCTGTTTCCTCGGACCAACACTGCACAACCTTCTGAGCTGGATTCTCCCGTTTGAGTTTCTGCTTGTATGCCAGGAGAAGGAGCACCGTCTTATGGTCTGATTTTCCAAGGTGCGGTCGGGGAATGGAACGGTAGGCGTCCTTTTGAGTAGCAGTGGTCAAGAGTGTTGTCGCCCCTGGTGGGACTGAAGATGTGCTGGTGGAATTTTGATGTTTGGATTAAGGAAGCCTTGTGGTGGAGTGGATTGTATCCCTGCCTCTGAACCAGAAGCCCTAGGGCAGGACTTGATGGCTATGGAGGTTACGTTTGTAATACAGCCAAACAGGTTGTATACAATTTGCAATTCCTTCCTGATGCACAATCAATGGACACGAAACGTA
Organism: Scyliorhinus canicula; assembly: GCF_902713615.1. Lineage (NCBI taxonomy): Eukaryota > Metazoa > Chordata > Chondrichthyes > Carcharhiniformes > Scyliorhinidae > Scyliorhinus > Scyliorhinus canicula. The sequence goes on from NC_052155.1 coordinate 115,426,726, forward strand.
GGTGTAGTCCGAAACGAAAGGCTTTAATCAGCAAGAAGTGTGCCCAGCAGCAGGAGTACAGAAATGACCTGGCTGCTGGGGAACACGGGTTCTTATACCCCGCCTCATAGGCGGAGCTACCTTCCTCTCAACCAATGAGAATACAGAGGATACAATACTTGGGCCATTGGGCAGCGAGCCCTCTGCACCAATGGCAGCTCACACTCCCAGGTACCATAATACCCCTAGTCATACTACCACACTTCCAACATTCAAGTAAGAACGGGAGAGATTCCTGGTCAGTCATCTGATGGCACATGTGATATTCATGTGATGGAAAGAAAGTTGGGATTCTAGAACAATCATTCCAGACTACAGCATGCATGTTGCCACAGCAACTTTCTAGTTGACTTACTTGGCAGTTCGGCCAGTGTTGATTAGATTGGTGCCAAAAAACATGGGGTTCGATTCCCCCATTCCAACAGGGAGGTCTGAAGCCATGCTGTGCTTGCATAACTTAAATTGAGAAAATTATTGATAAGAAGATGTTGCTTGACAACATTGTTGAAAACTCTTTCAATTTGTTTGCTGATGATTAAGTGTGGGCAGATTGGGAGATAATTTGTGGGGTTGGATTTATGCTTTATGTGGAAAATCCTAAAACCTGAATATTTCTCACATGGTCGGTTATGCTAATTCATGCTGCACTGATCAGTTTAAGCTCTGCTAAGTCCATTGTAGGTTATGTAGGTTATGAGAAAGTCAGTTGCTGTTTTACACCATATTGAAGTGTGCTTACAGGGTAACAAATGATTCCAAAGACTAAACTGACAAAATGGTATTGCCATAATACCATATTGTCATAGTGCATTGTGGATTCTCATAATCCATACTGGGAAATTCATGGTTACAATGTGTAAGAATTGCATAAGTCTGTATTGATACTATGATTCATTTCTTAACTGGAAGTAAAAATATTATAAAAGTAAATTACTTTGTACAGCACTAAATATTCTGTGACCTAGAGACTGAAACGCTTGGCCAGTTATTGACCATTTCGTAACATTTTTAATAAATACTTCATTGTCAAGATATATGAATAAAGTATGCAAAGTAGGTTGTTGAGAAACAATTTTTTGATCTTTTAACCCTTATGTGTCAGAATGTCAGGATTCAATTGAAAGTACAGTGCACAGCAGTCAAAAGACAACGAGAGTATTCACTTAACTTGAGTATTTGTTCAGACATGGCCTTGTTCCCTACATGATTTAATATAAAACTGTAACTTGTTTCTCAGAACAGATTTACCCATAGTTTTTGATCCCTGTGTACTGTATTTGGGTAGAACTATGTTGCCTTTGATTTTTTGAAAGACCTTTGCTGGTGCTGCCATCTCCTGATGCATGAATCTCCTGTAACTGGCTGTAATCCATTGTCAGGACTCACTGAAGCCAGGAAGCTGGAAGTCCCATCAAAAAATTGTTGCCGGATTAACAAATCATTTTTTCTGCCCTTTGTCTGAGTCTAACAATTTACTGTAAAGTAATTTTCCAGTTTTACCTTCTTGCACCATTTACAGATACTTCTAATTGACCACTTTTTGGGTCCTTCCTATAAGGCTGAAAATTCCAAGTTTCTCCAGTCTTTCTTTATATAACTTCTGTCTGATTTCAACTCTACTGTCTTCTTTCCTCCATTGTTTGAATGCCACCCTGTTTCTTATCGACCAGAATTAAACATAGGACACTTGCACAGTGCTCTGTTTCGATCACACCACTATCTCCCGTGACTTATGTCTGACTGTTGGTTATATGGATCGGAATTATGCTAACTATGTGTTTATTACTACTTTGCATTGTTTAGATGTGTTGAACTTACTTCTTGGTCCCTTTCAACTTCACATTTTCAGCACTTTCATATATTGAACTGGATTCTCCACCACCGGTGGTGAAGTTCCCAATGCAGCATGAGAATCCAGTGTCGGACAAAAACTGGATCAAATTCCCCTACATTTGCCCAGGGTGGCGTAACATAATTTGAGGGCTCATCTTGGATCTTTGGAATGGTAGATGGCAGATTTGGGTTGTAGTGTAAATTAAGAGAGACGGCTTCCGGTGGTGGCAATGGAGTGAGTGGTCACACATTTGGCAGCTCCCGCTTGAGGCAGTTTTTTCTGTCCTTTTCCCCGTTTGCCAGGCAGATATTTTGGTGGAAAAGGGTTGGTGGTGGAAAGTTAAACTCCACTGGTGATGTTGGTGTATGGAACCACGGACCAGAAGTGGGTTGAGAAGGAATGAACTGTTGAAGCAAGAAATTTTTGGTGCGCCACAGGGGAAGATGGCGGAGGGTAAAGAGTCGGCCTTACCAGCCCAGCCCAATGGTCTACGGAGCAGCTGGTGAATTCTTAAATGAGAATTTCAACTAACAGAGGAGGAAGCCCAGGGGGATCTGGCCACGGTGGTGAAAACGCTGAAACCGGGGATCGACCGGGTGGAACAGAGGCTAGAGACCCAGGTGTGGGGTTGTGCGAAGTAAATAATGGCATTCTGGGAAAAGTGGCCAACTTTTAGTACAAAGTAAGAAAAGCCAAGCTCTCATAACCTAAGGCCCGCATTTAAAGCAGAAAAGGTCAACTTGACTCGAAAACTGGCTGGCTCTGTAAACTTGATAAAACTAACTCGTCATAACCCAAAGCAGTCTAAATATGACAAGACAGGCCAGAACTCGTCTCTTACCATACTTAAACAAGTCTGCTCCGTTTCTTAAACATGCAATCAAAAGACAAGATAATGATATGAGACCCCGAGTCCTCAAAGGTCAGCAAGGTGATGCCAGTTTTATGATATTGCTTATGTTTTACTTTTGATCAAATTCCTGACCAAGCTGTATTCATGTAATCTTGATCCATACACTGTATAAATAGTCCTATTTTTCTGTTACAGCGCAGACTTGGGAAGGAACCAGCAGTTTGTATTTGACTGCCTTCCGACTCCAAGTTTCAGCCATTTCTGCTTGCAGTTGTAGTTCGTAAATAAAGCTTTGTTTTGCTTACCTAACGAACATTGTTGAATCTTTCTATCACAGTCCAGAAGCGGGGAAAATATTAACTACAACACAGGGCCAAGCGATCGAGAAAGTGGAGAAGGCGGTGGGGGGGCACGAGGAGCTGCTTACCATATTGGCGGCCGAGATCGGAATAATGTGGGAGATTCAGAAGCGGCTAAAAGAGAAAATGGAGGATCGGGAGAACAGCTCCCGGAGACAAAATTTAAGAATTGTAGGGATGCCAGAGGGCGTTGAGGGAGCAGACGCTGGCTCATGTGAAGCTAAGATACTGGAGAAGCTGATGGAGGAGGGGGCCTTTGACCGGCCCCTTGAACTTGACCGGGTGCATAGGGCGCTGATGAGGAAGCCGCAGGTGAACGAGCCGTCGAGGGCGAGATTCCTCGACAAGGAGAAGATTTTGCAGTGAGCCAGGCAGACGAAGAGGTGCACCTGGGAAGGCAACGAGCTCCTGGTGTACTGGGACTTTGGAGCGGAACTGGCAAAGAGGAGAGCCAGGTTACATTGAGTGAAAACTGCCTCTTTATGAAGTGGGTGAAGTTGGAGATGCTGAACCCGGCCCATCTCTGGGTGACTTACAACACTCGAGCATTATTTTGGGACACCTGAGGAGTCAATGGAGTTTCTAAGAGACAAAGGACTGGCAGGAGACGGAGGACAATGAACTGTGAAAGAAATGTGAGAAGATGTTGGTTCTCTCTGCCTTTCGTTTTATTGCTTTTAGTTTGTTTGTTAAGGGAGAACCTCTCTTCGAGATGTTTTGTCTCCCCGACCATGCTGGCCACATGGAACGTGAGAGGGCTGAATGAGTCAGTAAAACGGTCGCATGTGTTTGCGTATCTTAGGGCAAGAAACCCACTTGAAGGTTGCGGACCAGACTACACTAAGGAAAGGGTGGGTCGGGCAAGTCTTTCATTCAGAAGTAGATATGAAGATGGGGGGGTGGTGGCGGTGCTAATAAACAAGCGGGTGGCATTTGAGGTGGAGAATATAGTAGCAGATTTGGGAGGTAGGTTCGTGATCTTGAGTGGGAAGCAGGAGGGGATGCCTGAGGCCTTGGTGAATGTCTATGTCCCAAATTTAGACGATGTTGAGTTCATGGGGCTGGTGCTGGGGAATATCCCAGACCTGGACTCTCATTGGTTGATTATGTGGTGGTGGGGGGGGGGGACTTTAATACAGTCATTGACCAGGTTTGGACCAGTCGAGCCCGTGGTCAGGGTGATGGTGGTGAAGGAACTGAAGGGGTTCATGGGATGGGACGAACCCGTGGAGGTTTGGGAGGCCAAGGGCGAAGGAATTTTCGTATTTCTCCCATGTGCATAGCATGTACTCCCGGATCAATTATATTGTGGTGGACAAGACACTGCTGGCGGGGGTGGTCGACTCGGGGTATTCGTTGATTGTGGTCTCTGACCATGCGCCGCACTGGGTGGACTTGCAGGTGGATGGTGGAACGGAGGGCGGCAGCCGCGGTGGATGTTGCCCGAAGTGGATGTTGCCCGCAGTGGATGTTGGATGTGGGGTGCTAGTGGATGAGGAGGTGTGTGAGCAGGTTGGTGTTCATGGGGAATGTAGTGGGGCACTTGCGGAGGGCCAGAGGAGCAATGCACGAGCATAGGGAGAAGGCGAGCAGGATGCTGGCTCAACAACTTAGGAAGCAGGAGGCAGCGAGGGAGAACGCAAAGGCGAAGGACTGAAGGGAAGAGTCGTACTTGAGTAGTACTAGACCTGGTGGGGGTGAATGGGGTTTTTGAGACGTTTTATAAGGAGCTCTACGAATCAAAACCCTCGACCGGGAGTAGGTTTCTATTTCTTACCCTTGTGTTGGTTTGTGCTTAATGTATGTGCAAATACCTTAACAAAAATATTTTTTTTCATATTAAGAGAGACACCACATTTGTAGTCATATAACAGGATGGCTCTGGAAGCTGCTAAGAGTTTTCTTGCGGTGGAAGACTTACCTCTGATTTATTTAAAAGAGCTTCCCAAAGCCAAACTAGTCGAATTGTTAGGTGCATTAGAAATAGAGGTACCGGTGAGAGAACTAAAAAGGTGGAGATAATTGAAGCAATTGCTCAGTATTTAAATTTGAAAGAGATGCTAGGAACATAGATGAGCCCATGAGGTAGTGTAGCATCAGGGACATTTTCTGGTGGGGACTTTGAGCTGGAGAGGGTTCTGTTGCATTTAGAGCATGAAAGAGAGTTAAAAAGAATAGAAATAGAGATGCAATTTAAGCAAAGATGGAGTTTAAGCAAAAAGAAAAAGAATGGAGATACAGCATAAAAATAAAACGAAATGGGGCTGAAGCAAAAAGAAAGAGCAAAAGAAATGGAGCTGAGGCATAAGGAAAATGAAAGAGAAAAAGAAATGGAGGTGATAGTGATGAGGTTGCAAAGAGAGAAGAAAAAAAAGAGGCGAGAGAAGAAAAAGGAGAGAGAGGAAAAAGAAAAGGGGAGAGAGGGGAGAAGGAAAAGGGGAGAGAGAGTGTCAGGAAGAGGAAAAAGAAAGTGTCTTCTAGCTTAAAGCACGGGAAATGAGTGTGAAGCTGCCAGAAAGTAGAGGGGAGCTTAATCCTAGAACAGAATCCAGTGGCGATATGTTTAAATTTATTCAGGCCCTCCTAAAATTCGATGAGAAGGACGGAGGAACCTTTTTTAGGGTTTTTGAGAAACTAGCAACCCAAATGGAGTGGCCAAGAGAAAAGTGGACACACAAATGATACTCTATTATTGTCACCAGTAGGCCTACATTAACGCTGCAATGAAGCCACTGTGAAAATCCCCTAGTCACCACACTACGGCGTCTGTTCGGGTATATGGAGGGAGAATTCAGAATGCCCAGTTCACCTAACAGCACATCTTTTGGAACTTGCGGGAGGAAACCCGAGCACCCGGAGGAAACATACGCAGACACGGGGAGAACATGCAGACACCACAAGACAGTGTTCCAAGCCGGGAATCGAACCTGGGACCCTGTGAAGGAACAGTGCTAAAATGGTTTAAAAAATTGAAATAGTTCCTTATTAACTAACTTACCTGATTCCAATTGTCTGAGATTTTGAGTGCTACCCTGGATGTATTGTATGGTATGGAGCAGTTTAAATATATGCTGCAACATTGTGATATTACGAGTGAGGTTCTATGAAGGGCGGTAGCCCACCCCACCCGGCTTAAAATTTGGAAGTAAGCCCACCTCCACTTGACTGCGATTCCCAACAGTGTTTTGACAGCTGTTGAGACATTAATTGGCATAAGGTGCGTCTTCTACCCCCATCTGGGGTGCGATGGGGGTGGGGGCAGTTGGTCAGTGGGTTGTGTGTTGGGTCACTGTAAAATTCCACCCAATAATGAGTCAAGGCAGCATTAGCTCGCTTGACATGTCTTTTGCCCCAATTTTTTTATTTTAGATTTCACCTATTCAGAATGCCTCACAAATAAATTAATTACTTTAGGGGGCCTCACGGTAGCATGGTGGTTAGCATCAATGCTTCACAGCTCCAGGGTCCCAGGTTCGATTCCCGGCTGGGTCACTGTCTGTGTGGAGTCTGCACGTCCTCCCCGTGTGTGCGTGGGTTTCCTCCGGGTGCTCCGGTTTCCTCCCACAGTCCAAAGATGTGCGGGTTAGGTGGATTGGCCATGCTAAATTGCCCGTAGTGTAAGGTTAATGGGGGATTGTTGGGTTACAGGTATACGGGTTACGTGGGTTTAAGTAGGGTGATCATTGCTCGGCACAACATTGAGGGCCGAAGGGCCTGTTCTGTGCTGTACTGTTCTATGTTCTATGTACTTTTAAAATGTTATTTTGTGGGCAGACTGGTAACCAGCTTACACACTGCAAGGTTGCACAAACAGCAATGAAATCTATTTTGATGGTTGATGGAACCATCAATTCACCAGACACGAGTTTCCGATATGAATCTAGGCTTTAATCGACTTACTTCAGAGCCAGCCTGTTACCCGTTGATGAACTCTTAGTGAACTCAGGCTGACTCTGGACAAGGGTATTTATACAGCTGCACTAGGGGGAGGAGTCGTGGGCGGAGCCAAGGGTGGAGCCCAGTACAAGTTCCTGAGTACTCCCAGAGCTACTCCCCCTAGTGGTAGGATAGCGCTACTGCGCTTACAAAGACAGTGTGAATTATCATATATACATATATATATTACATTCACCACATTCACCCCCTGCAAAAAAAATCAAGTCCGGCGGGGGTGGTGGCCTACAACGTCAGTCTGTCCGGTGGTCTAATTGTCCGTTGTGATCTGCGGAGCACCGGGGTTGCAGCCTCTTGCGGTGGCTGGATGGGTGTTGTGTGCTGGGGTACGATGGCGGACTCCAGGGAGGGTTGTATCCGAGCTTCATACTCTCCTGGTTCGACCGGGGACTGGGGGCTGGCCGGCGCGGAGGCGCGGAACTGGTGGAGCGAGCTCGTGGACTTGGAAGCGCCAGCATGGGGTGTAGGGTGGGAGGTCCTTCTGTGGGGGTAGAGGGGGCGCTGGATCTGGCGGGTGCCAGATCCCGGAGGGATACTGTGCCCTGACGGCCGTCAGGGAACTCGACGAATGCGTACTGGGGGTTGGAGTGGAGCAGGCGCACCTTTTCAACAAGGGGGTCGGTTTTTGTGTGCCCTGACGTGTTTCCTCAGAAGTACGGGGCCCCGGCGTCCTCAGCCATGCCGGAAGTGAGATCCCCGTGGTAGTGCCCCTGGAAAAAATGAAGAGCCTCTCGTGAGGGGTCTGGTTGGTCACCGTGCACAAAAGGGACCTAATAGCGTGGAGCGCATCTGGGAGGACTTCCTGCCACTGAGAGACTTGGAGCTTTCTAGACCGGAGGGTCAGTAGGACGGTCTTCCAGACCGTCGCGTTCTCCCTCTCCACCTGCCTGGCGCCTCCAATCGCGAGGCGTTCAAAGGGCCTGGAAGCCTTGACCAGGTGGGCCCTGTCTGGTCTATAGAAGTGCGGTTTGCACTCTGCACAGATCGGGCAGTCCCTGGTGACCGCTTTTACCTCCTCGTTGGAGAAAGGCAGGTTTCGGGCCCTGATGTAGTGGGCGAGCCGGGTGACCCCCGGGTGGCAGAGGTCATTGTGGATGACTTTTTAATCGGTCAATCTGCGCGCTGGCGCATGTCCCGCGGGATAGGGCATCCGGAGGCTCGTTGAGCTTCCCGGGTCGATATTTGATATCGCAATTGTAGGTGGAGAGTTCGATCCTCCACCTCAGAATTTTGTCGTTTTTAATTTTGCCCCTTTGCGAGTTGTCGAACATGAAGTCAATCGATCTTTGGTCGGTGATGAGGGTAAACCTCCTACCTGCGAGGTAGTGCCTCCAGTGACGGATAGCCTCCACAATGGCTTGTGCTTCTTTCTCGACTGAAGAGTGTCGGTGTTCTGAAGCGGAGAGGGTACGGGAGAAAAATGCAACTGGTCTCCCTGCCTGATTTAACGTGGCTGCAAGAGCTACCTCTGAGGCGTCGCTCTCTACCTGAAATGGGGTGGATTCATCCACAGCCCGCATGGCCGCTTTGGCGATGTCCTTGCTGCCGTCGAAGGCCTGGCGTGCCTCGGCTGACAGGGGAAATCGTGTGGTCCTAAAGAGTGGGCGGGCTTTGTCCGCATATTGAGGGACCCACTGGGCGTAGTAGGAAAAAATCCCAAGCACCGTTTGAGGGCCTTGGGACAATGAGGGAGAGGGCGTTCTACGGTCCGGGTCGGGACTTAGGACTCCGTTTTCCACGACATAGCCGAGGATGGCTAGTCTGGTTGTGCGGAAAACGCATTTCTCCTTGTTGTACGTGAGGTTCAGTTTCTGTGTCGTCTGGAGAAAACGGTGGAGGTTGGCGTCGTGGTCCTGCTTGTCATAGCCGCAGATGGTGACATTGTCCAAGTACGGAAACGTGGCCCGCAGCCCGTGCTGGTCCACCATTCGGTCCATTGCTCGTTGGAACACCGAGACCCCATTAGTGACGCCGAAAGGGACCCGGAGGAAATGGAAGAGGCGGCCATCGGCCTCGAATGCCGTGTACTGGCGGTCCTCCGGGCGGATTGGGAGCTGGTGGTATGCAGACTTCTGATCCACCGTGGAAAAGAGCCGGCACTGGGCGATCTGGTTTACCATGTCTGCAATCCTGGGGAGGGGATACGCGTCGAGGAGCGTAAATCTATTTATCGTCTGACTGTAGTCGACCACCATACGGAATTTCCCCCCGGTCTTAACGACCACCACTTGAGCTCTCCAGGGACTATTGCTGGCCTCTATAACCCCCTCACTGAGTAGCCTTCGGACCTCTGCTCTGACAAATACCTTATCCTGCAGGCTATACCACCTGCTACGAGTGGCTACAGGTTTACAGTCCTTTGTGAGATTGGCGAAGAGAGGAGGGGGGGGGAAATTCGCAGCGTAGCGAGGCTGCAGATCGTGAGTGGGGGCAGGGGCCCTCCGAAGCTGAGGGTGAGGCTCTTGAGGTTGCATTGGAAGTCTAGGCCTAATAAGAGTGGCGCGCAGAGTTCGGGCAAAACGTAGAGTTTGAATTTCGAGTAGCTAGCGCCTCGGATTGTGAGTGTCGCGGCGGTGCGCCCCTGGATCTGGACCGAATTGGAGCCTGAAGCGAGCGAGATAGTTTGCTGCACGGGGAAATGGGGAGCGAACAGCGTCTTACCAGGTCTGGATGTATGAAGCTCTCCGTGCTCCCGGAGTTGAATAGACATGGCTTTTTGTACCCGTTGATATGGACCTCTGCCATCGAGTTTCGTAGATTCTTTGGTCGTGATTGGTCCAGGGTGACCGCGCTGAGTTGCGGGTAGTCGGAGGGCTCGATCAGCTGTGCTGGAGTGGCCCCGTGATGACTGCCCTCTGAGTTCATAGTCGAATTCGAATTCTTCCGCTGAGTTGTCCGAGCGCGGAGATGCCGATCGGGCCCGTGGATCGCACGTGGTGGGCAGCGAGGAAGATGGTGTCCAAGATGGCGGCCCCCCGTGAGTCGCACGTTGCCGCCCGCGTGGTGGAGGTTTTCCAAGATGGCGGCCCCCATGGATCGCACGTGGCTGGAGGGGGCGGAGTCGGGCATAGGCCGCAGCGTTTCGAGCCCCGCGGGCCTGCGAGTGAGGGGAGCGATTACTTCGAGTCGCTGGGGAGTTGGAAGATGGGGCCCTTTTAGCGAGGCACACTCTTGCATAATGGCCTTTTCGCCCGCAACTGCTGCAGGTCGCGTTGCGGGCCGGGCAGTGCTGCTGCGGGTGCTGGTTCTGGCCGCAGAAATGGCAGGCTGGAGCAGCGTAGTGGCTGGCTGGAGCAGCATCGTGGCTGGCTGGAGCAGCATGGTGGCTGGGCGGCCGCGTAGCACCGGCCTGGGGGAGTCGCTGGTCGGGGGCCCATGATTGGGTCGCGGGGTCCGCGGGGAACGAGTTAAGGCTGCGGAAGGAGACCTCCATCATGGTAGCAGCTTCTACAGTCGTTTAAGTCCTGGGCCCCCTTTTCCAGCAGTCGTTGGCGCACATAGTTAGACCTGAGGCCCGCTACAAAAACATCGCGTACCACCAGTTCCCTGTGTTCAGCCGCGGTAACTGCTTGGTAATTGCAGTCATTGGACAAATTGAGTTCGATTAGAAATTCGGCGAGTGATTCTGTAGGCCGCTGGCGGCGAGTCATGAACACATGGCGGGCATAAACTTCATTAATAGGCCTTACATAAATTTTATCGAGAACTGCTAGCGCCGCAGTATATGAACTGGCCGAGTTTAGTTGCGTAGAGATTCTGTGGCTCACCCTCGCGTGCAGTAGACTTAGCTTCTGATCCTCTGTCATTTCGGCTGTGCTCGCATCTGCCAGGTAGGCCTTGAAGCACCGGATCCAGTGGGAGAAGATTTCTTTAGCCTCTGCATCCTGCGGGTCGAGTTCCAGGCGTCCAGGCTTGAGGGCCGATTCCATAATAGATCTTTATTGTTTTTAAGTCGATTAAATTGATGGAACCATCAATTCACCAGACACGAGTTTCCGATATGAATCTAGGCTTTAATTGATTTGCTTCAGAGCCAGCCTGTTACCCGTTGATGAACTCTTAGTGAACTCAGGCTGACTCTGGACAAGGGTATTTATACAGCTGCACTAGGAGGAGGAGTCAAGGGTGGAGCCCAGTACAAGTTCCTGAGTACTCCCAGAGCTACTCCCCCTAGTGGTATGATAGCGCTACTGCGCTAACAAAGACAGTGTGAATTATCATATATACATATATATATATTACATTCACCACAATGGTGAAGTTTCAACAATACATATTGACCAGGGCACTTGGAGAACTCTCCTCTTTGAATAGTACCATGGGAACATTTACCTCCACTGGATCAGGGGATAAGTGCCTTGGTTTAATGTCTCAACTAAAGAACAGAAAGCACAACAATGTTGGGCTGCCTTAGTCTAGTGGTGAAGTGTCAGTATAAATCAGAAGTTAATGTACTGAAGTGAGGCTTGAATCCTGACCTTCTGACTCAGAGGCAAGAATGGTCTCATTGAGCCAAGCTGATGTTTCACCGTCTTTCTTTCTATGCACTGTGAAAAATGTAACACAGCATAACAATGTGTGGAGACCGCAATTTTGGTACTGTTTTGTGTCTGCTCACAGGTAACTAGCTTTTGACATACCATGCAACAGGAGCACAAGGAAGAAGATAAGCTTAAGAGATCATTTGCAGCCCTTTGTTTCCAAGTTTTTGGAGGGCTTTGTTACAATGTGGATAACCTGAACAAGTGATGGGGAAAGAGTTTCGTTTTTTGCCAAGTAGATTTAAAACAGGATTTATCAATTCCTGGTCCATCACCTTCTATGGTTGTCCATGGGAACAATTGACTGCAGTCAGATTGAGATTCAGCAGCTCCATAATAATGATTTTTGCAGAGGATTTATAGCCAGCAATGTTAAATTAATTTACATCAATTCCGAATTGGCATCATGTTTATTTCCTGATGTTTCTGTACAGTTTTAATTATGCTTGCCACACAGTACATTGCTACGTCGGTATTGTTGGAATGGTTATATTGATACAGGAATAAGATTCTTTATGAGTATCATGATGATTGGTGACCATTTGTGGAACTTTGTTACGTTGGGGGAATATTTGTCTTTAATAATCTTTATTGTCACAAGTACGCTTACATTAACACTGCAATGAAGTTACTGTGAAAATCCCCTGGTCACCACATTCCAGCGCCTGTTCAGGTACACAGAGGGAGAATTTAGAATGGCCAATTCACCTAACAGCACTTTTTCCGGGACTTGTGGGAGGAAACTGGAGCACCCAGTGGAAACCCACGCAGACACTGGGAGAATGTGCAGACTCCGCACAAACGGTGACTCAAGCGGGAATCGAACCTGGGACCCTACCTCTGCGAAGCAACAGTGCTACCCCCTGTGCTACATTTAAGGGGCTGCTTAAGTGGACTAGTGATTTTATGCAGGGTTCCCACTGCCCTTTGTGAATCTCTGGAGGGTGCTTTGTGTTTAAATATTTATTGTTCTTTGTTGGCAGTGTTGTTACTTGGATCCTCCTGAGAAATATGATGAAAGTGAAAGCTAAAAACATTATCGATGTCGAAGAATGCAGAGAGCTAACTATGGAACTATGAGAAAAGTTCTAAGGTTAAATGGGAAACCAAACTAAAAACATAATTTATATTTTAAGACAACTTTGAAGGATATGGGAATTAAATATATTCCTATGAGAAAAAGAAAAAATAACAAGGCTGGCACCATAACTGCTGAGTAAAATGATTAAAAATAACCACTGCATAAACAAGATTATTTTTTGAAACCTGCAAGGAATCAAAAAGCCAAGGAGGATGAGAGGTTTTACAAAATTAATTGTGAATACCTGAATTGAAAAGGTACAAAGGACACAAAGACATTTGTTTTGCTGATTAGCTTGTGCACATTTTTGTTAATTTATAGGAATAACATTTTATTGTCACCTCATTTCTGGTGTGAAATCAATGATGTGGCTGCAATGTGCATCAAATTGGGCCTCAATTGATCTAATCTAAATAATCTAAAATTTGTTGATGGGGATTTGTGAGCTATTTGTGGAGGTCAGCTGGCTGCCTTGCTAGCAGTGACCATGGGTGAGTTCCAAGAACATAAGAAATAGGAGTAGGAGTGGACCATAAGGCCCCTTGAACCTGCTCCGTCATTCAGTATGGTCGTGGTTGATCTTCCATCTCAACTCTACTTTCTCACCTGCTGCCCATATCCCTTGATTCCCCGAGAGACCAAAAACATGTCTATCCCAGCCTTAAATATATTCAACGATGGAGCATCCACTAGCCTTTTCAGAGAGGCAGGGAGTTCCAAAGATTCACAACCCTTTGAGTGAAGAAATTTCTCTTGATCTCAGTCCTAAAGGATCAGCCCCTTATCCTGTGACTGTGCCCCCGTATTTTAGTTTCCCCAACCAGTCTCAATGTCTGCCCTGTCAAACACCTTCAGAATTGTGTAAAATGCAATTAGATCACTTCTCATTCTTAATTCCAGAGAGTAAAGGCCGATATATACAGCTTTTAATCATAGAACAACCATCCCACCCCAAAAATTAATTTATTAACTTTTGCTGCGCTGCCTCTAATGCAAAGTATATCCTTCCTTAGATATAGAGATGAAAACTGGACACAGTACTCCATGTCTGGTCTCACCTGACCTCTGTATAATTGTAGCAAGAGTTGATGGTGGGAACGCTCAGTGGGAGCAGGCTAACAAAAACCTATACCCTGCTCCTTATGGCTCGATAAGAATTATTCTTAAAATATTTCTAAAACTTACCTTTTACGTAACAACTGGCTCCGGCGTCACAGTAATGCTGGGCAATGAGTTGTCTCGGCTTCCTGGAATAGTGCGAGGTTCCCCTCATTTTTCATACATTCGGAGCATAGTCTTTTCTTACTTTCCTTAGTTATTTTCGCATACATTGCAGGTGTGATTTTATTGTTTATCTTTGCTAATGCTCAACTTATTAGAATGAAGATATCCATACAAACAAGAACATTCAGAGGGAACGTGATTTGCTTAAGATGGAATTGTAATTTTCCACTTCCAAATGACAGAAGGCCATCATATATATTGTCTTTATCAGTCATCTTGTAACATTAACACAGTCTTCCATATAATATTTCTAATGCCTTGTAGCTCAATGTAATTCTTCACCAAAGTGAAATGCTGGAAAATCTCAGCAGGTCTGGCAGCATCTGTAGGGAGAAAAAAGAGCTAATGTTTTGTGTCCAAATGACCCTTTGAAAAAGCCCCAATGTAATTCTTTTAATTCTAAATTTCCATTTGGCACAGACCAATCTTATGTATGATTATTTTTTGTCCTATCCTGTGCTGAAGAGAAATAGGTAGATAAGATGAGAGGTGAAATTGATTTCATCCTGGTTATTGGTTTCCCTTTAATACAGTACCCAAGCGATCATTATTTAATGTGCAAGCCTTAATAGTGATTGTAGATAGGCCGATTTACCATTGGGGCAACACAGATGATCCAGTTCTCATATGATATCAACAAACATATATTCCAAGCACTGTTTCAAGATAGTGAACAGAAGATTAAGACCTGATCATTTAGCTTCCACCACCCCAACAATGACGTATGTGCAATTCTCTACCTTTCCTTTTAGTTCAGTTTGGCATTCTTCTCACTCATTGCAAATCATACCAGCATTCCCTTCTTGCCCCTTCAAATCATGCTGGCACTCCATTTGCCTCTTTCCCTCATTGGAATTCCTTTTCCCTTCCCTGTCTTAGCTACTACAGACATATGAGTATCATAGGGTGGCTTGTTTGAATTTTGTTTAATTTGGAAAGAGTCCATTTTGGGATAGATTGTATATGTACTTGAAAGAGCAAGATTTTTGGGAAGACTTTCTGCCTTATTGTGCATGTGCACTCCAATTTGTTTTCTTCTCCCCCTATTTTTTTCATGTTTTTAATAATTATTTTAACAACACTAAGTTAATGTAAATGAAATGAAACAGTTGGGAAAATTGTAGAACTTTCAATAATCCATTACTTTAGTCTTTGTCACAAAAGTCTGTACGTTTAAGAAGCTTTTGTTAATATACTGAATGCAATATTTTATTTATTTTCCAGTATTGGCAATGTACTGGAGATCCACAATGGCTATTTTGCATGGGACAGCCATTCTGATAGATCTGTCCTTCAGGATATCTCCATACAAATTTCCAAAAGCAAAGTTACAGTTATTATAGGCAAGGTAAGATTTATATCTCTAAATACTTTTATAGGTCCATAACAATATCATTTACATTTTTATGGTGTTCATTTTATAAAATATCATATTAGACTACTTAACAGAGTAGGTTGAAGAAAGTTATTTGCTCTTTGGGTATCCAGAATATAAGGGCGCAATATCAAATTAAGAGGTGGACCATCTAATGCGATCTCGCGAGACATTGCAATGTGAATCCCGCCCATTGTGGGTGGGTGCACTTTCTGGCAAATCTGCATATTAGAGCGAGACAGCTAGTCTCAGTCCAATATGTAGTTACCCGAGGAATCTATCCCCTTCACCTTGGGCGAGTGTCGTTCAGTACTGGGCTGGGATTCTCCCCTACCCGGCGGGGGGGGGTCCCGGCGTGATGGAGTGGCGTGAACCACTCCGGCATCGGGAAGACTCCACACCTTTAGGGGCCAGGCCCTCACCTTGAGGGGCTAGGCCCGCGCAGGAGTGGTTGGCGCTCCACCAGCTGGCGTGGACTGCCTTTGGTGCCACGCCAGTCGGGGCCGAAGGCACTTCGCTGGCCGGCGTAAGTCCGCGCATGCGACAGAGCGTCAGCGGCTGCTGACGTCATCCCCGTGCATGCGCAGGGGAGGGGGTCACTTCGCCTCTGCCATGGTGAAGACCATGACGAAGTCGGAAGGAAAAGAGTGCCCCCACGGCACAGGCCCGCCCGTCGATCGGTGGGCCCTGATCGCGGGCCAAGCCACCGTGGGGGCACCCCGGGGGCAGATCCCCCCCCCCCCCCCCCCCCCCCCAGGACCCGCCTGCGACGCCTGCTCCAGCCGGTAAGGTAGATGGTTTGATTGACAGCGGCGGGACTTCAGCCCATCGCCCGGGGGGGCCCGCCGACTGGCACGGCGCGATTCCCGCCCCCGCTGAATCTCTGGTGGCGGAGAATTCGGGACACGCGGGCGTGGGATTGACGCCAGCCCCCGGCGATTTTCCGACCTGGCGGGGGTGTCAGAGAATCCCGCCCCCGGTCTCCACTAGGGACCAGACGGAACAGCAGTTGTGGGGGGTTCCAGGGAGTAGAAGGTCCCCAGGTACATAACTTCTGGGCAGGTTGCTGCTGGGTGCTACCTGGGAACCCTGTCACTGTCAGCCTGGCACCCTGGCAATGCCACCTGGGTGCCAAACTGGCACTGTCAACTGGCAGGGGCACATCCAGGATACCAGGTTGGCACTGCCATGGTGCCAAGCTGTCATTTTTTTGCATGTTGCCGATCGAGCTGGGTGTGCTCTGCGCAGGTGTTGAAGGAGTGCGGGGCTCCCAGGGACCGTCTCAGGGTGTGATGGGACTTGTGGTGGGGAGGAGTGGTTGGGGATTGTGGCAGGAGCTTAAAAGAAGTCCCGATCTCCCGCTATACCAAGGAGTTCCAGCAAGTGGAGCTCTTCAGTGCAGAAAATGGGTCCACATGTGACCTTGGCCACGCATTCCTTGCTGAGGTCCCGTACCTAATCCGAGTGATGTTTGATAGCGTTGAATTTCTCGGCGCTGCGAGTGCCGGTAACATTGTTCTAATTTAGTTAAATCACACCCTATATCTTCTGATAGAGTCCTTACAGTGCAGGAGGCCATTTGGTCAATCGAGTCTGCAGTGACCCTCTGAAAGAGCACTCCACACAAGTCCATTCCACCACCCTACCTCAATAATCCCTTCGCCTAACTTAATCTTCTGGACACGAAGGATTGCTAATCCATTTAACTTGCACATCTTTGGATTGTGGGAGGAAACTGGAACACCCCAAAGAAACCCACGCAGACATGGGAAGAACGTGCAAACTCCACGACAGTCACCCAAGGCTGGAATTGAACCCGGGTCCCTCGCTATGTGAGGCAGCGGTGCTAGGTGCTAACTACTGTGCCATCCCTACTTCTCCTTCTGAAGCAGTCTTTCAAAGTACTTTGCTTTGCCAAATGTTCAAAGGCTGTTTAACAACTGATCGATTCAATCACAGAAATATTGAAATTGGAGTAGGCCACTCAGCCCTGTTTCTGTTATTTAATCTGATCATGGCTGACTTAAACCTGGACTTTAATTGCCTGCCTTTAAGCCAGATTCCCTAATAACCTTTCATAAGAAAAATCTATTTAATTCAGTCATGAAAACTCAATTTGACCTTAATTGTGCTGCTTTTCAGGCTCAACGTGACCGTTATATTGTGCCCGTAATGACAAAGATTCTAATTTTATAGTAGAACAGGATTAATTTGTGATGGAGGCATGGATCACAGAATCACAGAATTGTTTTGGCGCAGAAGTAGGTCATTTGGCCCGTTGTGTGTGCAGCGGCTCGCCAAGCGAACATTGTGGCTTAGTGCAATTTCCCATGCTTTTCCTCATACCCCTGCACATCGTTCTGATTCAATTAATCATCTAATGCCCTCTTGAATTCCTCTACTGAATCTGTCTCGACTGGACTTCCTGACGGTACATTCCAGAACCACTCGTGTAAAATTTTTATTCTCATCTCACATTTGCTTTTGCAAATCACAGACTGCATTTTATCTTAATTGAATTCCAGGTGAAGACCTCTGCTACGTTATTTATCAGACTTGTAAATTTGCAACAAAACCAACCTGTTAGGGTACTGGTTTACAGGATTATGTGGAACTGAATGGAAAGAGTCCAATTCCAATGGTAGGTCTTGCCTGAATGGAAAGAGTCATCTCCACTGGTTGATTTTCCCTACCATGTTCCACCAATAGGCCATATTGACAGCTCAATTATATAGAGTAAGGGTCTCAACTGGGAGGTCCCTGTATCCATTGCATTGACAGTTTAAAGACAGTTTAATACCAATCCACAAAAGCTACGGCATCCAGGGCACATGAGGTATATGTTGCAAGTCATTGATCAACGCCACCAATGTATCATTATGATCTCTGGTTCCAGCCCCATACAGGATATGAAAAACTAGAAACTGCCACTTGGCCCCAGAAATTCATAGCTATCAGTCTAACATTGTGCTGTCAAAGAGAAGCCATCCAGTCTAGGTAGGCGCACGCGAGTTGGCTCATTAGTAATGAACAATAGGAGAATATTCATTTGGTAGCACAGAACTTGAGACAAATTGAAGCTTTTTGTCTTGCACTCATCAGGACACTATGCAAGAATACCAATATAAGGGGAAACAATAAATTATACTGTATAAGAAGAAAGTGCTGATTAGTTGGAAAGTAGACTCATTAGTAGAGGTATTGGCATGGAAAATGGAACAGGAGATTGACTGTTAACTGCCGAGCATTGTTTGAAATTTAAACAAAGCTGTTTGATGCTGGTCAAGGCATTGTCCTGAGGAATGAATCAGAAAATGCCTGTTACTTATTTTATTTAGCTAAAACACGCACAATGTGTGTATGTATTATATTCTTTCTGTCTGCAAAGAACAGGGCAAGTGTATTGTGATGAATGTAAGAAATGTTCATATTTTATATTTTGCACTTTTTTTTGCAGTAACGTTATTAAAACCCGAGTTAAATACATACAGTCAGTATGTCTGCTAAAGCTATGATTAAGGGGCTGTAAAAGTGCGATAATCATTGATTTTGCAGGTGGTGCTCAGCTAATAGATTTGAGAACTATTTACTTGTTTACAGCTAGCTAACTAATGCAATATTGTTTAAGTTTAAAGGACAACTGGGTGTCAATAATTTATGACAGGTATTGTGTTTGATCCTGGCTAAACAGGTCATGGGGCATCTTGTGTGAACAGACAGAAGAATGCCTTGTGCTTTGGGTACAGATAATGTAATTAAGGGGAGGAACCAGGTCTATCTGAAAAGTTAGTTCTTCCTTGGATTTTAACCTGAACAAAGATGTTTGAGTATTGGTCCTGAAAGGGTCTCTCTCTAAAGACCCTGCACAGAGAAAAGAAAGCTTAAAAAAAGCCAATGGTTGTTAAATTTATTCATGAGTGGTGTTTGAATTATATTGTTTTCCTTAATTTATAGCTTGTAATAAAGGACTTGGTTTGTACTCCAAGCGTCTTTGTCTGATCTCTCATGGTGGGGGGGGGGGGGGCTCTTCAACCTGATATGTGCATTGCCCTCTCCTCCTGTGAACCTGATTGGAGTGAAATCGTGAGGACCAAGCAGGCTCACCTGTCGTATTAAATGTAAGCGGAAATGGTGTGTCGTGATGGTCGGCCGGTGTGGGTCCCGGGAAAAATGTTTGAAAAAAACACTTGTAGAGAATAGTGGTCGAGATAATTAAAATGCTGTAGGTGAACTCAAAGCCTTGCAATGACTCTGCCAGCCAGCACGAAATGGACCCACAGTTGGATAGTACTAACCATGAATGAGACGTTTCCACCACAACGGAATTCAGTGCTTTTATTTTTTACCACCTGACCAGAATTTGCTTGGGTGAAGAAAAATGGCCTATACTCCATTCTCCCTCCTCCAGTGGCCACTCAAGATAATTAATTAACCCTACTTTCTCCGATAAATTACTTGGGGAGGGGGGGGAGGGGGAAGGGGAAATCACCTGGTAGGAATTTGCTTCGGTTAAAAAAAAAAATCACTTTTTACCAAACTGCATGAAAATCACTGTCACTGGAGGAAAAAAAAAATCAGTGAACTGTGTGAATTCCTTTGCGGGGAGGGGGGGGGGGGGGGGGGGGGGGGGAATTATTCTGAAGTGACTTTGAACACAAACTGATTGTGAAAAAATTGGGAAGAATGGTACTAGTGGTAATTTTATGGAGGTACTGTGGTTAATGTTTTGGTACGTGTATTGGGGTTAATCTATAGGAGTTAGTAGGGTTAATTTATCCGATCATGAGTGATTGAGAGTGGGAGAGGAAGAATGGAGAAAAGGAAAATTTACTTGTCCAAGCAAATTCTTAGAATGCCATTTTTTTCAGTTTGCTCTACTTTTCAAGGACAATGTTTTCCTAAATATTAAGTTCATTATGTTGCACATGCGCTGAATCATGTTCAAACTGCCTTCGTATGAGCACATTCATGAATGTCTCTGAATAGCTAAATGTTCTGACAGAATGGCCAATCTGAATGCAGGACCAATGCCTGGGTGGGGCCTCTTGCGCATCAATCAATATTTTATAAATGTTATGGGTTTGAGTCATATTTATTAAAAGTTTCCCTTTTATTCATCATCATTATTTTTGTTTTTCCACTCCAGCTCCCCCACATTCAGCTAAGGTGGAGAACTCACATGGGGAAGAGCGGGTGGTGAAGCAGGAGGGGATGAGTGGGTAGGGAAGGAGGGAACAGTTGAATGGGAGTGTGGAGGGAGGGCATGAATGAGTGGGGTGCTGAGTGAGATGGAATGGCATGAATGATGGAAGCTGAGTGAGAAGGGAGTGCAGGAGTGAGTGGGTGGGAGTAAGGTGGAGTGGGAGGGAGGGCATCAGTGAGTTGGGGGGCTTAGTGGGGAAGGAGCATGAGAGAGTGGGAGTTGGAGGGAGCATGGTGGAGATGGGTTTCGAAGAGGGGTGTGTGCCTGTGGTGGGGGCAGAGCTGATCTCTGTGTGAGAGGGGATAGATGGGCTTCACTGTATCATCTATCACAAGGGAGTCTGGAGAGTTTGGCTGAAACCTAGATGAGTATATCAAATAAAGCCATTTTTACATAGTGCTTTAAAGACAGGTATTCCTATTTGTCATGTTAATTTTTAAGAGATTTTTCATCTTGGGATATGGGCATTGCTGGTAAAGCCAGTCTTTGCTGCCCATTTATAATTCCCTTGAAAAGATGGTAAGTTTGAAATGGAGAGTCCTGTTAGAAAATACTTGGGAAGAACCGCTATAATCCTTTCCTTCACTTAACGTAATTCGGCAAGATCATGTTCTGTTTTTAGTATGGACTTCTTCCTGTATTACATGCACATTAAATGTTGAAATGTGATTTTCTACAAATGCATTGGTTTTTATGATAATGGAAGGTAAACAAAAGGAAAACTAATATTTGTACCCACTTGAAATCTAATAATTCAATCAATTTGAAATGGACAGGAAGGATTTGCATTTCATTAGATCATAAAAAGTGCTGTAAACAGATGATTCCTTGTCACAAGGAATTTTCAAACCTTTTTTTTCCTTGAGGTGGATCAAATGTCGCAGAATCTTTGATACATTGCTCAAGAAGTTATAGCTACCAAAGGGCATGCAGCTGAACATAACATCTGATCCCGTTTGGAGATCCCCATGAGTGCCATTCCATCTGGTCCCCGTTTGTGGGAACCAGTGCCAAACAGCGCTTGCCTGAGGTCTCTGAGGCAAAGGGGCTGAATCACAAAGCCTCAGATGCCTGAGGAATCTGCACATTAGAGTGAAGCTTACTGCAAATTTGTCAAAAAGTGATCACCCATTGTGGGCAGGGTTCACATCGCAACGTCTCGCAGATCACGTTGAATCTTGCGAGGCATTGCGAGCCAGATAGATCCCGGGAGCGGTGTCCCCCAGCTTTCAACGGCCACACTGCACCACGACGAGCTGCTTTTCGGGTGCAGCGATGCCATTGGTTTGCGCCCATAGAGTGCAGGTTCTTGTTTATTTTATACCAAAAATTATTGATAAAGCTGAAAATTGTCAATGCTGAATGCAGCACTTGCATATCACAGTGTTAATATCAGGTACTCCCATTTCTTGTACAAAATCTCTGAATAGCTAAGTGTTCTGACAAAATGGCCAATCTGAGTGCAGGACCAATGCCTGGGCTCTTGCTCATCAATCAATACTTTATAAATGTTATGGGTTTGAGTCATATTTATTAAAAGTTTCCCTTTTATTCATCATCATTATTTCTGGTTTTCCACTCCAGCTACCCCACAGCTACCACTAAATACAGAATAACACTACTTAAAGAATGAACTTCATCCTAAACTTCAGTTGCATCGGTTTAAATATTTCCACTTACTCCCTACCACATGTTTCATACACTTGTAATGAATTGGGAAAAAGCATCAGTCATGAAAGCCGAAGGGGAAAATATAAATGTTGAAATCACAATTTTGTTGGTGCCATTCTCGGAAGTCAGTGGCTTGCTTTTTGGAAAGTGTTGTATTTTACATTGGGAATTTAAACAATTTTTTACTTGCCAAGGATTTAAAATGAATCAAACAAATACACAGAGATATTTGTATTTAAAAAACATTTAGAATCAATTAATCAGAAATGTGTTCAGAAATTACCTTATCAGTCATTCTTCCATACTCAACTCCAACTCCCACTTCTACAAATTAATTCATAGGGGCACTCGATCTGCTCAATATCCAATTATCCAATTCATAAAGACACGGGCCTGAATTTTGGCTCTGAAGCCGTGTGCACAAAATCAGGAAACATTCTCGCTTCCCACATGCGCCTTGGAAAAAATGGCAAGATCTTCATTCTGGTTGGGTGGTGGTTGGTGTTGGGGGTGAGGGGCTGGGGTACAGGTAAGGGATGAATTGTCATTTAGGCTTCACCGCTCACATATACTTGCCAACCTTGCCCCCGTCTACGTGTCAACTTAGTGTCAACCCATGCCACTTATAGACCCAGTGCTAACTCATGTTCTCCAATTCACTCTCATGGCCTCTTAAAGTCCCCATGCCAAGTCATCCTGAATCCACCATCTGCAGACCTCAGGAGGCAAAGCTGAGATAGATTAAAGTTCTACATATTTGTAGCAGATTATACTGTATCAAAACATTCTCATTCATGAAAGCCCATTCAATGCATTTAAATCTCTTTAAAATAAAATTTATATTCATAGCCCCACATCAAAGACAGCTAATCTTTTTTTTGAAAAACATTTTTTTAAGGCATTTATCATAGAACATAGAACGATACAGCGCAGTACAGGCCCTTCGGCCCACGATGTTGCACCGACATGGGAAGTCAAAAACTAAAGGCCATCTAACCTACACTATGCCATTATCATCCATATGCTTATCCAATAAACTTTTAAATGCCCTCAATGTTGGCGAGTTCACTACTGTTGCAGGTAGGGCATTCCACGGCCTCACCACTCTTTGCGTAAAAACCTACCTCTGACGTCTGTCCTATATCTATTACCCCTCACTTTAAGGCTATGTCCCCTCGTGCTATCCACCTCCATCCACGGGAGAAGGCTCTCACTGTCCACCCTATCTAACCCTCTGATCATCTTGTATGCCTCTATTAAGTCACCTCTTAACCTTCTTCTCTCTAACGAAAACAACCTCAAGTCCATCAGCCTTTCCTCATAAGATTTTCCCTCCATACCAGGCAACATCCTGGTAAATCTCCTCTGCACCCGTTCCAAAGCTTCCACGTCCTTCCTATAATGAGGCGACCAGAACTGTACGCAATACTCCAAATGCGGCCGTACCAGAGTTTTGTACAGCTGCAACATGACCTCATGGCTCCGGAACTCAATCCCTCTACCAATAAAGGCCAACACACCATAGGCCTTCTTCACAACCCTATCAACCTGGGTGGCAACTTTCAGGGATCCATGTACATGGACACCGAGATCCCTCTGCTCATCCACACTGCTAAGAATTTTACCATTAGCCAAATATTCCGCATTCCTGTATTCTTTCCAAAGTGAATCACCTCACACTTCTCTACATTAAACTCCATTTGCCACCCTCTCAGCCCAGCTCTGCAGCTTATCTATGTCCCTCTGTAACCTGCAACATCCTTCACACTGTCTACAACTCCACCGACTTTAGTGTCGTCTGCAAATTTACTCACCCAACCTTCTGTGCCCTCCTCTAGGTCATTTATAAAAATGACAAACAGCAACGGCCCCAGAACAGATCCTTGTGGTACGCCACTCGTAACTGAACTCATTTTATAATAATAACAGTACCAATACAAATATAAACATAGTGCAAATACCACTTCCCTCCCTTTATTTTCTCCAGTCTGAGAAACCCAGCCATGTCACTAAGCCAGATCTCTGAATTCGGGGGCTATGAGTCCCTCCATGCTAACAATTTCCGTCTCCAGGCTACCAAGGAGGCAAAGGCCAAGACATCAGCCTCTCTCACCCACTGGACTCCCGGATCTTCAGACACTCCGAAAATCGGCACCTCCGGACTCGGCACCACCCTTGTTTTTAACACCGTGGACATGACATCTGTAAAACCCTGCGGAAATCCCCTAAGCTTCGGACATGCCCAAAACATATGGACATGGTTTGCTGGTCCTCCCGCACATCTCGCACACCTGTCCTCTATCCCAAAAACTTGTTCATTCGGGCCAAGGTTGTGTGTGCCCGGTGAACGACCTTAAACTGAATCAGGTTGAGCCTGGCACATGATGAGGTTGTGTTGACTCTGCTTAACGCATACGCCCGAAGACCTGCCTCTATCTCACCACCTAGCGTGTCTTCCCATTTGCGCTTTTGCTCCTCTGGCTGCATTTCCTCCGACTCCATGAGTTCTTCATAAATTTTTGGAACCTTCCCCTCTCCCACCCTCGTTCTGGAAACTACCCTGTCCTGTATCCCCTGTGGCAGTAGGAGCGGAAAGGTCGAAACCTGCCTTCGCAAAAAATCCCGCACCTGCAGATATCTGAATCCATTTCCTGCTGGCAGTTCAAATTTCTCCTCTAAATCCTTCAAACAGAGGAAGCTCCCATTTATAAATAGATCCCCCATCCTCTCGATCCCTGCTCTCTGCCATTTCCGAAACCCCCTCCATCCAGCCTTCCCGGTACAAACCGATTGTTCTTGCCGATTGGAGCCCAGACTGATGCTCTGTCCACACTCGTATGCTTCCTCCACTGCCCCCAGACTCTCAGGGCCGCCACTACCACCGGGCTTGTGGAGTACCGGGCCGGCGAGATTGGCAGAGGTGCCCTAACCAGTGCCACCAAACCTGTGTCCTTGCATGATGCTGCCTCTACTCAGTCCCATACCGACCCCTCCCCCCATTACCCACTTCCTAATCATGGCTATATTTGCCGCCCAGTAATAGTTGCTGAAGTTCAGCAGCGCCATCCCAAACAGAAACCTCGGAAGGACCGCCGTTTTCACGGTCTCTACTCTCCCTGCCAGTGGCAGAGGGAGCATGTACCACCTTCGAAGGTCCTGTGTGGTATTTTCACTTTCTCCCCGTGTCTGCGTGAGTTTCCACCGGGTGCCCGGGTTTCCACCCACAGGCCAAAGATGTGCAAGTTAGGTGGATTGGCCATGATAAATTGCCCTTAAGGTCCAAAAACAGGTTTGGTGGGTTACAAGGATAAAGGGGATAAGGTGGAGGCATGGGGCTTAAGGAGGGTGCTCTTTCAAAGGGCCGGTGGTAACTCGATGGGCTGAATGGCCTCCTTCTGCACTGTGAAATCTATGATCTTTTTGTGGCCGGGCAATGTTTGGGCGGACGGTCAGGGTCAGGCGCGTGGCCGATCGGGGGTCTAATTTTAATGTCCAGCTCCGCTGAGTCTGCCATGGAGTCCTCCAGTGGTCTGAGTCCGCCATGGAGCACGGCGTGGCCTCCGACATGGAAGTGCGGGGGCCATACCTGCATCCCCCTGCAGTGCTTGGAATATGTGGCCCTTTCACACCAGTTTTTTTCTCTTGGCACCTACTCCATTTCAACCTGTCATCCCTTGCCTTGTAACCGATCTTAAGTTGATATTTATTTCCCAGTTCATGCTGGAACTCCTGAATCTTTCCCCTCCACCCAACCTAACATTTAATGCTGAGAATCCTTCTCCATAAACACTTGGCAGTCTTAACTCTCATGTTATACTCCTGAGAGGAGAGAAATTGGTTTGCGTTTTTTCTCCTGCAGTGCCATTCAGGAGCATGATGAATGAACCTTTGGCTGAGGTACCAAATGACTACCAACAACCAAGTAATAATAACGGAGTAAGACCCAGCATCAGCAGGAGATAAAATAAGAACAAGCAAAATACTATGCTGGAAATCTGAAACAAAGTAGAAATACCTGAAGTACTCAGTGGGTCTGGCATTTAGGTCAGGAACATTCGTGCCACAGAAAAAGACAATCCAAACCATCTTCCCATGACAATCAATGGCATACCATCACTAAATCCACCTCTTATCAACATCCTAGGAGTGGGGGAGGGGGGGTGCTACATACTCCACCTCCTTTTCCCCATGTTTCATTCTGTGATTCATTTGGTTCCCTTCTCCTTTTCCCTCTGCTTCTTATTGTTGTATGTATCCTCCTTTGTTTTCCTTCCTCCCCCCCCCCCCTTCCACACTCCCTCTCTCGCTTTCTAGTTGCTATTGGCCTAGGAGATGGAGTTGTCCCTCCTAAGTGCTTAGCTACAGAGTCCCCAACCCACTTCCATTCCAAATTCGTCCTCCCATTTTTGTCTGGCTTCGGTCCAGTGGTATTCTTGCCTTATCCAGCAACCATTCGTAAATGTTCCCACGGTTTCCCAATCCTTACTGTCCGTGTTTATTAGTTCCTCTAGTAGTGTCTCTCTCGGGGAACCTGGGGATCTTGTCATTTCCTTGTGGAGAAAGTATTTGATTTGGAGGTGCCTGAATTCCTGTCTTGTCAGTAGATCTAGGTCCTCCGTCAGTTTTCCCAGGGTCTATCCCCGATGTAAAAGTCCCTGACTGCTAGCGTCCCCCCATCCTGTCTCCAATTTTTTTAAAGTGGCGTCGAGCATGCCTGGTGGGAGTTTGTGGTTGCTGTGGGTGGGGGCCATGGGGGACATCTCAGTTAAACTGAAATGCTGCCCCATTTAGGTCCAAGTCGTCAGTGTGGCTACCACCACTGGACAGGATGTGTATTTTGTCGGGGGGGGATGGGAGCGCTGCTGGGCCAAGGGCCCGGAGGGTCATTCCCTTGCAGGAGGACTCCTCCAGCCTTTCCCATTCTGCCACACACTGAACTGGATTGTCTTTTGTCATGTGAGAGTACCTTTTAAGAAATGGGTGTTTATAAATGGGTGTGTATATAAATATCTGTAGTGAGAGTACCTTTAAGAAATGGGTGCTTACTACTGATGTCAGAGAGTGGGTAGAGCTGGGCTGTCTGACAGCTTTTTACTTTCATTTTAGGCTGTTTGCTGCAGGGTGTGTTTTAGTTTCGTATTCCGAGCTGGATAGCTGCAGTCACAGCCAGAAGGTGTATGAATCTCTCTCTGTAATCTAAAGACTGTAAATCGATCCTGGTGATTTAAAACTAATAACAGTAGTGACTTTAACCTGATGTGTTTCTGCTAAAAGGTGTTTTAAGTCTTATGGATGTTATAAGGAAAGCTTAAAGGATTACTTAGTGTTGTATTCTTTGGGGGTTGTATTTGAATTAATGATTGCTAAGATGTTCACTGTATGTTTTAAAAGGGTTAACTTGAGTTCATAGAATAAACATTGTTTTGCTTTAAAAAATACTTTTCCGGGCAGCACGGTGGCCTAGTGGTTAGCACAACCGCCTCACGGCGCTGAGGTCCCAGGTTCGATCCCGGCTCTGGGTCACTGTCCGTGTGGAGTTTGCACATTCTCCCCGTGTCTGCGTGGGTTTTGCCCCCACAACCCAAAAATGTGCAGAGTAGGTGGATTGGCCATGCTAAAAAGACCCTTAATTGGAAAAAATAATTGGGTAATCTAAATTTATTTAAAAAAAAAAAAAAAAATACTTTTCCATTTCTGCTGTACCACACCTGGAGAGTGGGCCGTGTGCTCCCCATACCACAATCTATTAAAAGTTGTGGTCAGGTGAACTCCATGATACACTTTGGGGTTCTCTAAACACTGGCCCATAAAATTTTCCTCACTGCCACTGGGTCAAAAATGTGGAACTATCTTCCCATGAGAACTCTGGGCGTACTTACACGAGAGAGATTGCAGTGGTTTAAGAAGGCAATTAGAAATGAGCAACTAGAAATGAGCAACAAGTGCTGGCCTTGCTAGTGACTCCCACGATCCATGACAATAGTTCTCTTTCAAACAGAGCAGTGAAAGCTGTTTCATTGAAAAATTCAGGCTGGGTTAGATACATTTTTGATCTTCAAGGGAGTAAAGGCCATTGGGGTACAGACATTTGGCGGGGTCACCTGGTGTGTGCAAGGTAGCAGCTGTGTTTTCGCAGGCTCTGGCTCTGTTTGTCTTTTAATCCGTTTTTTGATTCTGTTGCACATTTAATATTTGTCTTTTCTTGGTTTGCATGGCTTGTACTACATCTCAAGAAGTGCTTGGTCGGTACTCTTGCAAGAAAGAGCTGAAATAAAATGTTAAATTTGGCTGTGACAGCTGGGGTGGGGCCCTGCCTTCAATTACGCAGTTGCTATTAAGCGGGCTCCCGCATTGGCGGTACTGTGTGCATCGGAAAAAGGCTGCCAACGGAGATGCTATCCTTACTGAAAGTTTTGGCTCTTGAGTGCAGGTCATTAGGGCTCAGATCCAAGAATTGCAAAGTACTTTTATGGAGGTGTTGGAGGCGCAGGAGGAGGTTCTTGTCCTTGTTCTTGAGAAAGCACTTTCTCTAGTCGAGGCCCATCTAAATGCTGTCAAGTTCCTGCATCATGGTTTAATGTCCATCCTGACAAGTTCAGGAGAAGGAGAGGGGGATCGACAGAGGCACACCACTGAGCCTGCTCCCCGGCATCAGGTAGTAGAGGAGTTCTGGAGTGAGTAAGAAGATTGGCTGCCATGTTTTGGCAATCTCGATTTGGAGACTGGAGGGCCGGATTCTCCATTTGGGAGACTATTTTCTCCCGCCGGTGAATTGCAACCGATTTACATTCCCCCTGGGAGCGCAAAGTCGGAAGCAATTCCGTATTCTTTATTATCGGGCCCAATAGCGAAGTCCCACGGCCACCAGCCCCACTCCTGTGCAGCGCAACGGA
Organism: Scyliorhinus canicula; assembly: GCF_902713615.1. Lineage (NCBI taxonomy): Eukaryota > Metazoa > Chordata > Chondrichthyes > Carcharhiniformes > Scyliorhinidae > Scyliorhinus > Scyliorhinus canicula. The sequence goes on from NC_052155.1 coordinate 115,455,813, forward strand.
ATCATCCCGCACTGCAAAGCAGCCTCCCAATGCTGGATTGCCTGGGTGCCCCCCACTGCCCGCAAGTACCGGGGTGACCCGAAACCCCCCCCCCCCCACCCAGGAACTCCCTAACTAGGGAGACTCCCTCATGGGACCTCTTAATTGGGAAACCCTCTCCAGGGACCCCCTTAATAGGGAGGCTTTCAACAGGGAGACTTTCCCCAGGCACTCCATGAATAGGGAGACCCTCCCAGGCATCCCATGACTAGGGAGACCCCCTCCAGGGATCCCATGAATAGGGAGCCCCCCTAGGGAGACTAAACTCTCCGGAGACCCCCTAACTGAAGGAACCACTTGTGAGGGGGCTCACAAACCAGCTGCAACCTTGATTAATTCATCTCCCGTCATGGATGAGTGACTCTTAAGTGGTGAAACTCCAATGTTTACAAACATTAACCACATCAAAGAGCGGCAAGTGCTTTGCAAACACATGCTTGAGTGATTGGAATGCACTTACCTCTCTTTGCATTGTGCAGGGTGGCCCTCGGATGGACTTTGGGTGGAAACTCCCTTAAGGAGTTACCCCCTTGGCCCCCTTGTTACATTTCCCATTTCCTTCCTCCCGTTAGCGCGAACCTGGATCCCGCAGTCAGCGTGGGGCTAGAGCATCGGAAAATGGCATCAATCCCATTTTTTCCCTGATGCCCAATTCTCTGTCGTATTGGGAACCCCACCACTGGTGGTGGCCGGCGGTGAATTTTGCCGCCTGTTTGTCCGTTCTCCTTATATATGTTATTGTTTTGTAATTTTGTTACATCTGTTTCTAATATATACAATTCTAATAAATATACTTTTTAAAAAAAAAGAAAAGTGAAGTTGAGGTCACAATCAAATCAATCTGGTCGTATTGAATGGTGGAGCAGGCTCTATGGACCAAGTAGCCTACTCTTGCTCCTATTTCTTGGTTCTTATGGAATAATAAAGAAAAACGATCCTTGGAGTAAGAGACAGTAATGTTTCAGGTTGGATGAAAGTTGTTAGCCAAATTCATCCAATTTTTTATTAATTTTAGGTTGGAAGTGGAAAAACAACGCTAATATCGGCCATATTAGGAGAAATTTCAACACTCTCCGGACATGTTGTGTGGGAATCAGCCAATCAGCCGTTAGCATATTCTGCACAGACTGCATGGCTGAGGAATGCTTCTTTACAGGATAACATTGTGTTTGAAGAAAGCTTTAATGAAGAGCGTTTTCAGACTGTGATCGAAGCCTGTGCTCTTCAGCCAGATATCGATGTTTTACCAGCTGGGCGGCTCACAGAAATTGGTGAAAAGGTAAGTGCACTGATGCAATAAGTGCCAGGGCTCAACACTGACATTTTGTATGTAACTTGCTCATAATTCCTGTTGGCATAACATTAGAACATTACATGGAATCTTAAAAATTGGTGCAAGACTAGACTTTTGAAATAAAATAATTTTATTTGATAAATAATTAATAGTTTTTCATTTTGAATAAAAAATGTTTAATTGCAATTTAAACCAGCTAATGATTAGTCTTCCTTTGTGAATTTAGGCTTAATAATTGTATACATGTATACAAGTGGCGCGCGACTGGGGTAAGATGCCTAGGTTGAACTTGTCCAGGCTGGTGGAGCAAATGAGGAGCGAGTTTCGGAGGTGGGATGCACTTCCGCTGTCACTAGCGGGGAGAGTACAGACCGTGAAGATGACGATCCTCCCGAGATTACTGTTTATTTTCAGTGTCTCCCTATTCTCATTCCGCGGTACTTCTTTAAAAGAATCAATAAAATCATCCTGGGATTTGTTTGGGCGGGGAAGTCCCCGCGGATAATGAGGGGGATGCTGGAACGGAACCGTAGCGGGGGGGGGGGGGGCTGTCGTTGCCGAACCTCAGCAACTACTACTGGGCGGCTAACATAGCCATGATAAGGAAATGGATGGTGGGTACAGGGTTGGTTTGGGAGCGGGTGGAGGCTGCTTCGTGCAGGGCACAAGTTTGGCAGCCCTGGTCACGGCTCCCCTGCATTTCCCGCCGGCCAGGTACTCCATCAGCCCTGTAGTGGTGGCGGCTTTGCGGATTTGGGGCCAATGGAGGAGGCATGAGGGGGAAGTGGGAGCGTCGGTCTGGTCCCCAATATGTGACAACACCGATTTTTCCTGGGGTGGAAGGATGGCGGGTTTCAAGCGTTGCGGAGGGCGGGGGGGGGGGGGGGGGGGGGGGGGGGACTTGTTCCTGGAAGGGAGCTTCGCGAACATGAGGGCGCTGGAGGAGAAGTTTGGGCTGGCGAGGGGGAATAACTTTCAGTACTTGCAGGTGCGGGATTTCGTACGTAGACGGGTCCCGTCCTTTCCATGCCTTCCACCAAGGGGGATCCAGGACAGGGTCATTTCCAGGGGTGAGGTAGGAGAGGGGAGAGTCTCAGATATTTATAATATTTATAGGATCCTCCAAGATCCTCCTGTTGGAGCCAGACTAGAGCCTCTACCATCCTTGTTCCTATATTTTCCAGATTATTCTTTTCCCCGTCCCATGTCTCCTTCTCCCCCTCCTACTACTGTCCCGCCCTCTCTACTCCCCCTCCCCCATTTACTCCCCTAGCTGTCCCCCCATTGGTGTTTTGTAACCCCCCCCCCCCCCATTACCAGGCGCTCCCTCCTCTGCAGATTTGCCGCGGGGCCCCCCCCCCTCGCAACGTACCTCCTGCGCTAGCTTTCCCACTAGTGTAGTGGCCCCCTCCTAGGGTCGGTTATGTGCCTACCCTTCACCCGCCATATGTTTTTTGCCTCTTTTCATCTTCACCCACTCCTGTGCTCCGCTGCCCTTGACTCTTCCTTCCCACGTTTTGGTTCCCGTATTCGCAGTGAGGCAGTGCAGTCCCACACAGAGTGTCTCAGGCTAATTCAGCCCCTTTGGGTGATCTTCTCACCGCTGTCTTTGCTGCTGTTTTTGCAGCCTATTTTCCTGGACAAATTTATCTGTGCCTGCCCTGGAATATGACCCATAGTTTAGCCGGGCACAGAATCCCAAACTTCACTTTGGTCTTGTACAGGGCCGCCTTCGCTCTGTTGAACTCCGCCTGGTTCTTGGCCAGGTCTGCCCAATGTCCTGATATATCCTGATCTAGTGCTCTTCTCAGTTGCAGGTCCTTGTTTGCCTGGCCCAGCGCAGGATTCTTTCCCGGTCGTGGTATTGGTGCAGTTTGGCGATTATCGTCCCCAGTTGTTGTCCGGTTTGGGTTTCGGCCGGAGCAACTGATGGGCTCTGTCAATTTCTGGCAGGTTGGGGAAGCTGTCCCTTCCCACCAGGTTGCCCAACATCTTGGCCACATAGTTTGTGGGGTCCCTGCCTTTGATCCCCTCTGGCAGGGCCACCATCCTTAAGTTCTGGCGCCGTGACCGGTTCCCATGGTCCACTATTAACCTTTCAGACTTCCTTGCGTCGTGACCAACCTCGCTATTTCCATCTCTAGCGCGGCGATCCGGTCGCTCTGATCTGCTGAGGCTGTTTCTGGTTTCTTTATGGTGTCCCTCTGGACCTCCAGTTGCCTCTCTGCCTTTTCCAGGGTCACCTGCATGGTGACCAGGGCCTCCTATTATGGGACAGCGTTTAGAGAACACCAAAGTGTATCATGGAGTTCACCTGACCCAGAACTATTTCATAGATTTTGGTTATGAGGAACACAAGGGCCCACTTTCCAGGTGTTATGCAACAGAGATCTTCAGTATTTCTAAACAAAACAATGTTTATTCTATGAATTCAGTTAACATTTTATAAACACACAGTAAACATCTTATCAACTACCAACACAAATACCCCCTTTCCAAAGATACAGTACTCTATAGGTAACCCTTAGTAACTTTCCTGACAACATCCATAAGCCAAACACCTTTTTCTACAAAACAGTAGATTTGAATTCCTTATAGAAAACAGGTATTACTTTGAAGTTATCAAGTGGTCTGGAGACATTCTTTAGCATGCAGAGAGACACCAAAAATACACCTTCTTTGTTTGAATGCAGCTCCCAACTAAAAACAAAACCAAAAGACTCAGAGCCACAAAGCAGCTTCCAGCTCAAAACGGAAGTAAAAGACAGAATCACAGCCCAGCTCCACCCACACAGTGACATCACTGCAGACATTTGATAAAACACACTTTTCTTAAAGGCACCCTCACGTGACACTCCACAACCACCATCTTGACCGTAGCTTGAATGTCGGTTCAAATCTCTTCTCTGAGCTCTCTTAGTTCCCTGAAGAGGAACTTCCTCCATCCACCTTCCAGTGAGGGGGAGCCCCATGTGCGATTTGCCGATCCCTCTCGTTCTGGTGTGGTCAGCACTGTCGCTGTCTCGATTGCTTGTTTCTCCTGGTTTCTGCCGCTTTTTGTCTCTTTATGGCCTTTTGTGCTTCTGTTGTCCAGCAACTTCTCTTGTGCTATTGTTAGATAGGGTGAGGGGATACTTTTTTCCCCTGTTTTAGCAGGCTATTCTGAGTAAAAGAGCCTAATTTTGGGTTCTTGGGAAGAGAGCCACCTGAAGTGTAACTGTTATGCACGAGCCCCCCCCCCCCCCCCTCCCCCCCCGGTGACTGGAAGTCGGGGGGAACCTTTTCAAGGCTGTGGGCCTATAGCCAAAACCTGAGATTCTCAGAAATTTTATGTGCATCGTGTGATTTCAACTGCTGTAATTTTTGTTTTTGTTTCACTTCCGATTGAGGCGGAATTACATATTACAGTATATAGCTTTTCATTTGAAATTTCCTGGAGGTTTTTGAGAGGATAACAAAATCAAATTGATCATGGAGTTACATTTCCCTATTCATTAATTTTACTGTTAGTGGTTCCATCTTCAAGATGCTGACTTGTCACTGATGAATGGCTCTTGAATTGGTCACTGGTTACCCTTTTGTCCCCTGTTCCAATCAGCCTGAACAATGGGTTTTGGCAAGCTATTTAACCACTGTGGGGGAGAGGGGAGAGATGGGGCAAAACCAAATCTTTTCCTCACCCAAAATCCTTATCCACCAGTAGGATTTGCTAGGTTACAATTAGGAGCAGAACATCGATCTAATTTTACCCTCTCTAACTTGGAAGCACTAAGGCAATAATAACATCCCCCATTCTAAGTAGCTATCACAGTAAGATCAGCTAATAAAGAGATTGAGAGTCAAATTTGATTCTAGCCTAAGCTTCACGGCTAAACTATACACTGAATAACTTTTTGGAGTGGTCAGGGCACCCCTAATAAGCTTAACGTTTATTTTTTCACTAACACTATATAGTAATATTGTGTAGTGGTTGGAAGGTGACCTCATTCTTTCACAATTTGAATCTAATGTGAAGAATTGCAATTCAGCAGCAATTTACAGTGACTTGGCAATTCATGCAATATTGCTTTCACTTCAAATTGCTGGCTGATTAGCATATTAGTAATGTTGTGCATCATTCCCAAACCGTTCTATTTCAGCAAAATCTAGCCCCCTGGATTTTAATCTGGTCTGTATTGTGTTATTGAAAACACTTGTTTTGATTTTTTTTTCCTCAGGGTATTAATCTGAGTGGTGGCCAGAAGCAGCGCGTTAGTGTCGCAAGGGCTCTGTACTCAAGGTATTGATACATTTTTCCAGTTTGTTGATTGTGATGGATTTATTCACAGAATTATCTGATATTTAATATAAGAGATGATTTCCACACTTGTGCGCTTCCATTGAGGAACAGCACCTGTTTGGAAATTGTGGGCCCACGGTGCCTGATTTCCCATCCACTCATTCCAATGAAAAGTTATTCGAATTGCAATTTCCAATGCAGCGCTCCCTCCGAATGGTGCTCCTGATTCGGGAAACCTAATTGAAATCCAAGAATGATCTATATTACTGCAGTGTTACAAGTTGTATAAAAAGCTGTATTCTACGATTGTTGTGAAAAATCATTCATATTCTTAATAGAACCCCTTGAAAGTGAGTAGCTGTTGATAATTCTAACAGTGGAAGCTATTTGGAGATGTTCACTTGGACCACATTGCTCACACAACAGTGTTATCTCTGTGCCAGTCACCATGAGAGCCATCCGTTTTGACTTCATGTGTAGCTGGAATCGCAGATTGTTTGCATTTTATAAAATATTTCTAAGTTTGAGAGATATTTCCAGGAAATACCATTTACCTAAAGCAAGCTAACCATGATCTTAAGTGTAAAATAAAATTTCAAATGTACGAAAAATGATTATTTTTCATAATTTTCACAAGGGAGCTGCTCATAAATGTAAAAATATTTTATGCATAACTTGTTTTGATTTATATAAATCTATGGAACAAGCTCATTTTTGTGAGACAGTGTAGAGTAGAAGATGCTGATTCATCAAGTGCAAATTAGATAACTTCTTTCAGATAATATTTTGTGATACAATATATGAATATTTATGGTTAGACCTATTGTGAGTGTGGCATATTTGGCAGGAATGGTTGACTTTGGACCAACTTTTCCAAAGATTTTTAACACTGGGATTTCCTCACCTCATGTTTTGACCTGTTGCAGACTAATTAATAAAGGTTGATTGCTATTATTGTTGCTTCGTGTGACTGTCAGGATGATAGAAGACAAATTGGTTTTCTCATCTAGCAATTCTTATAACCATTCAAAGTAATGATAACACTTGTATTTTATTAGTGCCTTTGAAACAAATCACCTTGTAGCACTTCATGCAAAAGTTAAAAGTTCTTCTTGGAGCAAATAAGGTTAAGGAGATTTATCAGAGGTGTTCAAAAATTTGAAGGATTTTGAACGAGTCGGATGGGAGAAACTGTTCTCACTGGAAGAAGGGTCAAGAACCAGAGAACGCAGATTTAACATAACTGACAAATGAATTAGAACATTTTGTTGCAGAGTACACTTCCTGAAATAGTGCTGGGAATAACTTCAAAAAGAAATTGATCTATATTGGAAAATTAAATATTTGCAAGGCAGTGAGTAAAGAAAAGAGGCATGGGACTAATGTATAATTTCCAATAAACTTTTACAGGCTGAGTGGGCCAAATGACCTCCTCCTATACCATATAATTATGGATATTCTATGGATTTGCATTCTAAAATGCAAAGACTAGTATGAAGGCTATTATAAAAGAATGTATTGAAATAGTAATTCTCACACATGCAGTATTATTTCACAATATTATTATTCACGTTATGTAACAATTAAATATAATGAGTCGGTCGTTGTGTTCTTCCTTTGTAGAACCCCATACCATTATAGCTTCAACATACAAACAAACTCCTTGAATACCTTCCACAATGTGCTCCATTGCCCTGTGGAAGATTTCGGATAATAATAATCTTTATTAGTGTCACAAGTAGGCTTCCATGAACACTGCAATGAAGTTATTGTGAAAAGCCCCACGTCGCCACATTTCGGCGCCTTTTCGGGTACACGGAGGGAGAATTCAGAATGTCCAAATTACCTCATCGACGTGCTGTTAGGCCATTTGGACCTTAATAGAATAACATACGGCTATAAAATAAAGAAGAATTGAACTGATTCCATACACTTCAAAAGGGAATGTTTGTATTTTCTTAGTATTCAATTCCACATGAAGTGTAATTTTCTCTGAAGCATTAATCTGGAATAAAACACAAAATGCGGGATATACACAGCCGGTCAGTAATGAAAAGAAAAAGTAGCATTTTGTAACTTCAGAATTGGAGGAGCAAGACTCTTTACAAAATTCAAGTAAAGAAAAATGTAGGGGTGCAAGAACAACATGCAAAAATGATGATTGGACATGCAAAAATGAAGATTGGTCAGCAATCTGTGATTATTTTGCAAATCTTGAAAAAAGGTAAAATACATTGTATAGAAAGATGCATTATGCTTTCCGTCATTCAATTTCCTATTCTTCTCATGGCGATTGTGTCCTTCATGGACATGATAGAAGGTTTGATGAGAGATTTTATTTTACTGGCTAATACATGGGAATACAAAACTCAATGAGTATTTTCCACCCATTATCGACCTGTGAAATATCTTGAAAAATGTTGTCCTCTGCAAGTACTATTTTAATGTTTTCCTTTGGCATCACGATAATGAAAGATATAATCATTTGCAAACAATACTTTGCCAAGATTGTTCAAAATTACCTTTTAAAACTTCAGCATACTTTCTGAGCAATTTATGTCATTCCAAGGATGAAATGGTCAAAGTTGTATTATCTTCTTTTTTATTGAAAGTTGAATTACGTTGAAAGCTTTGGAATTCTATGACTGGATGCCTGGAAGACACACTTGCTGAATTATTCTACCTTTAATCTAATTTAGGTGCTCTGTTGTAATACTGGATGATCCTTTATCAGCCCTGGATGTACATGTTGGAAGTCATGTCTTCCACCAAGGGATCATGGGGATGTTAAAGAAGGAAAACAGAACTGCCGTCTTTGTAACGCACAAACTAGAATATGCTAAAGAAGCTGACTATGTAAGTAAGATATTTTTATTCAATAATCTTTAAGACATCAGAATACTTTCTAAATGACTTCTGTGATTCCTGTGGGTAGCACATATGGTGTTTTTTGTGAGAAACCTTCAGTCAATAAATTCTACTGGTGCTGTGTGTATCAGCAGCCTGTTCTTTTATCTCCCTTTTTTTTTAAAGTACTCTAGTACCACAGGCTACTCCTTAGCTAAGATTTAGAATGAGCAACCGGTTTCCAGCCCTCTGCCCATTCTGGAGTTATCTCCTAGTGAATGTAAGGAGTATTTCTGATTAAATGACTCGCCTTCCTCTCTCCTTTACCATTTCTCCCTGTACCTAATCTCTGCTCAACATAGGAACATGAGTAGGCCATTCAGCCCCTCGAACCTGCTCCACCAACTGATCTAGCATCAATCGCTGTTTGTGGAAGAGAGTTCTAAACCTCTACCACCCTTTGTCTGTAGAAGTGCTTTCTAATATTTCTTCTGAATGGTGGCACTTTATTGAAGATCATACTTTCCTATCCTTCTGCTTCACAGCAGTTTAATATATAGGTTTGCTTCTGTGATCATAATATTAATATAATCATTAATATGAGTGTAATTCCAAAACTCATCGCACAGTAAAGGAAAGAGCAACCCTGTGGCTGGGTGAGCATTCCTAAAACAAATATCTATCCAATTTTCCTTTAACCATATTTAAAAGCTTCAGTGTTTACCTTCCAAATCCCAAGTCGATTTCATTCCTAAATTGTCCTCCATTTTCTCTTCCCTTTGCAGAAAATGACTCCTCATCTTTTCAGATATTGTTCTTTATTTCAAGAAGCCCAAACTCTCTCCCCTCTTGGCTCATTCCTCTTCCTAATTTTATATGCTACTCTTGATAAAAATCATAGAAACATAAAAAATAGGAGCAGGAATAGACCATTCAACCCTTCGAGCCTGCACCGCCATTAATTATGATCATCGCTGATCATCCAACTCAGTAACCTGTTCCCACTTCCTGCCCCACTATCCTTTGATCCCCTTCATCCCAAGAGCTATATCTAACTCCTTCTTGAAAACATAGAACACATTTGCCTCAACTGCTTTCTGTGGTAGCGAATTCCACAGGATCGCCACTCTGTGAGTGAAGAAATTTCTCCTCATCTCAGAACTAAGTGGTTTACCCCATATCCTTAGACTATGATCTCTGGTTCTGGACTCCCCTGCCATTTTGGAACTTCCTTCCTGCATATACCCTGTCTAGTCTTGTTAGGATTTTACAGGTTTCTATGAGATTCCCCCTCATTCGTCTTAACTCCAGCGAATATAATCCTAATTTACTCAATCTCTCCTCATATGTACATCCTCCATACCAAGAATCAGCCTGGTAAATCGTCGTTGCATACAATATTCCAGATGCGGTCTCTCCAAGGCTCCGTATAATTGCGGCAAGACATCTCTACTGTACTCAAATCCTCTCGCTATGAAGGCCAACATTCCATTTGCCTTCTTTGCTGCCTGCATGCTTTCAGCGACTGTGTGTATTCACTGTGAAGCATCTCTGCATTCTCCATACAGCTCACCCTCCCACCCAGCTTTGCGTCATCTGCAAATTTGAAGATATTACATTTAGTTTCCTCACCTAAATCATTAATACATATTGTGAATAGCGAGGGGATTAGTACTAATCCCTGCGGTACCCCCCTAGTTGCTGCCTGCCATTTGGGAAAAGACCCATTTATTCCTACGCTTTGTTTCCTGCCTGCCAATTAGCTTTTTATCCATCTCAATATACCACCCCCAGTCACATGCTTTTTAGTTTTTCACACTAATCTATTATGTGGGACTTTGCTATCTCTTTCAGTAACATTTCCCAATCCTTTATAGTCATGTTGCGTCTCATACCATTGTAGTTTCCTTTATTTAGATTCAAGATCCTAGTCTCAGAATCAACTATGCCACTTTCCATCTTGTTGTCATCATCTCTAGGTATCAACTTTATCAGCTTTTGCCTGCACGGTTGTGCTGTTCGGTTGCTTCCGTGCTATCTGACCACTTGATCAATATTTTTGATGAATCATAATTCCTCTATCTCAATGTTGGAATGATAAAAACCATTGGCATTGACTGGACATAAGGGGATACAAAACCTAATGAGTATTTTCCGCAATAATAATCAACTGATTATCAACCTGCGAAATAGCTTGAAAAATCCTCACTCCCTTGTTACTGATTCCATCCTCCTTCCTGGTCACTGTCTTGGTCTTAATTGGAACTGTTTGTATCTTAATATTATCACATAGGTATCTTTAATACTCCATTTTTCATCCATCACAAAAACTACTTGCATCCACCTCCATGATATTGTCCACCTTCATTCCTTCTTCAATTCCTTTACTGTTGAAAACCTTAAATTTGTCTTTATCAGTTCCAGACTTGATTGCTCAAGATCTTTCCTCACTGCCTCCCATCCAACACTTTCCATAAACTCCACTCTGTCCAAATCTCTGCCAGACATATCCTACCATGCAGTAAGTCTAACGCACCCATCACCTCATCCTCCTTATACGATGAATGGAATCCTGTTTCTCAACATGCATTTAAAATAATCAGCCATTATTTAATTATTTCTTGCCAGTCCTCGCTCTGTAATCTCCTCTCGTTGCCTCAACCAAACTGTTTAGAATTCCCTCCTTAAATCTCTTTTCGCTTTTGAAAAAGTTCTGAAAATGTATTTCTTGATCCAAAGTTTAAGTCTTCTTGGCTAATCTGTTTCTTCCTGATTTAGTGTTGTATGTATGACCATCGATACCATACCTCAGACAGGAATAGGATTAGACTTTTCAGCTCTTTGAGCCTGTTCTGCCATTCCGTTAGTTCATTGCTGAATGTACCTCAGCTCCATTTACACATCTTTGTTACATATCCCTTAATCCCCTTTTCTAACAAAATTCTTCCCAATCTCAGTCAGTTGAACCTGGATCCACAGACTTTTGGGGCAACAAGTTCCAGATTTCGAAAGGTTCTTTTGTTTGTAAACTTGTTTCCATGTTTCACTCCTGAATGTCCAAGCTCCAGTTTTGCAAATATACAAAAAAACAGAAAATACTGAAAATACTCAGCAAATCAGGCAGCATCTGTGGAGAAATAATCAAGAGTTAACATTTCAGGGCGATGATCTGTCATTAGACCTTGGGAAAGTTAGAAACATAATTAGTTTTAAGCAAGTAAAAAAGAGAAAGGTGGGAAGAACAGAAGGGATAGGAACAAAGGAGTGATTAAATTTCAGAAGAATTTCTGATGTATGGTCAAAGGGATTGGAATAGAAACCAGATCTGTCTGGAGAAGGTATGAATCATGGAAGGGTGAACAACTGCAATCCAAAATCAACAAGAAATAAATGACAGTAAAAACAAAATCTGCAAAGAAAAAGTTACAAAATTGGAGTAGAGGTTACAGATCAAAAACCCCGGAAACCTCCGGGGTAGAGGTTACAGTTCAAAATTGTTGAACTCTATCTTGAAAAATTTTATTTTTATTCTCCTTTTTCACATTTTCATCCAAATTTATACCCACCAACAAAGGGTAACAAATACAATGGCAATCCCCTGGCCAACAATCCCTTCCTCCCACCAACCCCCAAACAACCCTCAACATTTTAAATAAAAACATCAAACAAAAAGAATCTGGAATCCACCATACATAGTCACCAACAACATAAACAATCCAAAGCCCCCAGGAGTCCAGGAGGAGAAAGAGGCAAATTTTCTGACCTTTGCCTTCCTGGTAGCCCGGAGACGGGCATTATTAGCTTGGAGGGACTCAAAGCCCCTGAAGTCGGAGGCCTGGTTCACCGACATGGCGAGTTTTCTCAGCCTAGAGAAGATTAAGTTCGCTTTGAGAAGGTCATTGTTAGGGTCCGCTCGGAAGTGGCAACCATTCGTCGACTTCTTCGCGGAGACTTAATCGTCACGGGGGTGGGGGGGGCTAGGGTAGCATAGAATAGGGGGTTAAATAGGCGGGTCTTGGAGAGATGGGAGTTGGTGTTTGCACTACGTTTATTGTTCTTTGTATATTGTTTTTATACTGTTGCTGTCTGTAATGCCAAAAATACCGCATTAAAATTGTTTGTTTAAAAAAAAAGTCTGAACCAGATAATGTTCAACTATAAATAATGCTTTGCCTACGTGATTTACAATGTATAAATATTGCATGATTTCTCAGCTGGGTAAAGTCAGCTCCAAAGACCTTTCTCTAAGGTTGTGCTCTCCCAGCACGTTGGTTAATAATGATTTGTTGGGGCATGTTTAGCTCACTGGGCTAAATCGCTGGCTTTTAAAGCAGACCAAGCAGGCCAGCAGCACAGTTCGATTCCCGTACCAGCCTCCTCGGACAGGCGCCGGAATGTGGCGACTAGGGGCTTTTCACAGTAACTTCATTGAAGCCTACTCGTGACAGTAAGCGATTTTCATTTCATTTCATTTCATTCTGTAACTGTGTTCTCAGATTACTTTGTACAATAGTCTGGCGTACAACACCATCAATCCCACAGCGTTGATGGATTGCCAGATGAAGAAAGAATAGTTGCAGGCGTTTGTAAATTTTAAATTTTCACCATCTGTGTTGTCACTTTATTTTATATTGAATATGGCTTCCAGGGGACTTGGTTCAAGTCTCACATGCACCACCTTCGAAATTACCCTGAAGACCTCCCTCCAATAACCCTCCAGCTTTGGACAGGACCAAAACATATGAACGTGATTTGCGGGAGCCCCCAATAGCGTCCACAAACATCCTCCACCCCCTCAAAGAGTCGGCTCATCCTCGTCTTTGTGAGGTGTGCCCTATACACCACCTTCAGCTGTATCAGCCCCAACCTTGCGCACGAAGTTGAGGCACTTGCCCTCCAGAGCACCTCGCGCCACAACCCATCCTCCATGCCCTCCCCCAACTCTTCCTCCAAATTTATCTTAATCCCCTCCAGCGATGTCTTGTCTTCTCCCAGAATCGCCATATAAATCACCGACACTGCCCCCCTCTCCACTCCCCCTATCGTCAGCACCTCCTCCAACAGCGTGGGGGCCTGCGCCACCGGGAAGCTCTGAATCTCCTTCTTAGCAAAATCTCGGAGCTGCATATGCCTAAAAATTTCCCCCTGCCCCAAACCATGTTTTTCCCCCAGCTCCTCCAGTCCCGCAAAACGGCCCCCTAGAAACAAATCCTTTAGTATCCTGACACCCTTCTCCTCCCATCTCCGAAAATTCCCATCCCACTTCCCTGGCTAAAATTTATGATTCCCCGAATCGGCATTTACCTTGACCCTGCCCCCAGCCTAAAGTGCTGGGCCAACTGCCTCCAGATTTTCAATGTCTCGATTACCACCGGACTCCCCGAGTAAATTACTAATCAAAAGGTGAGGTGCAATTCGTCAAGCTTACATTGAGCTTCATTTGACCATTGCAAATGGGTTCAGGGCAGAGGGGTCAGTGTGAGAGCTTGGATGATGAAGAGAGAAAAAATGAAAAAGTGTTCCATCTTCTGTGCTTGCATGGAAAGGTGCCATGAGAAGGAGGGGAGGTATTTGTGGGTGATTGAAGAATGGGCCAAGTGTCACAGAGGGAACGGTTTCTTTGGAATTCTGAAAGGGGCGGGAAAGGAAAGATGTGTTTGGTGGTCGCGTCACTCATGGAGGTGGCGTCTACTTGTCACATGTAGGCTTACATTAACACTGCAATAAAGTTACTGTGAAAATCCCCTAGTCGCAACACTACTGCATCTGTTCGGGTACACTGAGGGGAAATTCTAAATGTCCAAATCACCTAACAGCACGTCTTTCGGGACTTGTGAGAGGAAACCGGAGCACACGAGGAGAATGTGCAGACTTCGCACACATAGTGACACAAGCCTGGAATCAAACCTGGGACCCAAGCTGGGAATCAAACCTGGGACCCAAGTGCTGGAAGCAACAGTGCTAGCTACTGTAATAACGTGCTGTCCAGAAATGAGGGATGATAGGCTGATGAACATGGTTGAGGTGGGGGTTGGGGAATGATAAAAGTAGCAGTGGTGTATACCAAATACAAGATGCACTGCAGCAACTTGCCAAACCTCCTTTGACAACACCTTCTGAACATCACTGGGTCAAAATGTCAGAACTTTCTTCCTAACAGCACTGTGGGTATACTGCTCAAGAAAGCAACTCACCACCACTGTCTTGATGGAAATCTGGTATGGCTACCAAGGGAAGGGAACAAATGTTAGCCTTACTGGTGATGCTCATATCCCATGAGACCAGAGCTTTCTGGTCACCTATCATTTTAATTCTCCACCTTGTCTCACACTCATCTTTTAGTCTTTGGCTGTTGCATTTTTCCAGTGAAGCTCAACATTAGCTTGAGGAAGGACGGTCTCATCTTTGGTTCAGGCACTTTATAGCCTTCCTGACTCAACATGGATGTAAAAAATGTCAAACCTAGCTTCAACTCTCATTTTGTTTTGTTTTTCCTTGAATATTTTGGCTTTACATTAATTTTTCTCTTGTTTTTACTTTCAGGTGGCAGCTGTTTATCCTTGTGCCACTCACCTCCTCCAGACAGATTTTTCTTATTTGTTGCATTGCCACCTCCTTTGGCCTTGTGTCACCATTGCTTTTGTCACTTAATATCTCTAATCTTTCAACCTATCATAGATCCTTTTTTGTGTTCTTTTTATCATCCTTTCTCCTTCTGTTTGTTTACAATCTATTACACTTCTAACTTTTCCTACTTCTGATGAAAGATCATTGACCTGAAACATTAACTCTATTTGGCTCTCTCGATAGCTGTTACTTAACTTGCTGAATATTTCTCACATTTTCTTTTTATTTCAGACTTCCAGCATCTAAAGTATTTTGCTTTTATATAGCAAATAACCGGCTTTGTTCTGGACTCCTCCACCAGAAGAGGATAAAAGTGATTGAGTTTGCTCGTGTATTGAAATGGTTATGTAGTGTTTTACATGTACGCATTGCGGAAAGAAATGGAGGATGTACTTTGTACTTAATAAGCCAAAAGGATTACTTGAGACAAATCACATAGATGCATTTACAGAGAAGCTAGGTAACCACATGAAGGAGAAAGGAATAGAAGGATATATTGATTGGGTTAGATAAATAAAGGAGAAGGTGTGGAGTGTGGACACCAGCAGGATATGTTCGAGCAAATGGCCTGCTTTTTTGTGCTGTAATATTTAATAACTTTGTAATATATTTCTTCTCCACAGCTTTCCTGTTGATTTTCTTTTTTTTTTAAATAAGTGCAGTCTAAATTTTGGTCAACAAAAATTTTATTTCAGCAAAAATATTAATCTAATTTAAAATTTATTGCAATCAGTAGATATTTAAATATGTAATCTTCTGTACACTGTGATCCATCTGTTTTTAGATCATTGTTATGCAGGATGGGAAGATTGAAATCCAGGGTACCTACAAGGACATCTCTAAACAAAATCCAAATCTGGTAAAAGCTTGGAAAAATCTGACGGCAAAAGGTTTGTATTTTAGTATAAAATGCATGAAATATTAATACTCTTCCAAAAATATTGCAAAGCGGATACTACCAGAAGTCTAAGACGTGTAGAACTGAACTAATATGAAAATTTGAACAGTACACGCTTATCTTTATAGTGTAATTTCTCTCCATTTATTTTATTTTTTTAAGATATTTTATCCCGAACACATGTAATATCAACAAAATATACAATCCATCAAATCATGGTCCACAGTTTGTACAGGTTCTCCCTTTTATATTTAACAACCCCCATGACGAACAACTCCTCAAATAGCGTCATGAATAGCCTCTACCGCATCTCAAGGCCCTTCTCTGGCCCCCTCAACTCAAACTTAATCTTTCCCAACCGGAGAAAGTCATACAGATCCCCCAGCCAAGCCCGTCAACCCCGGCGGCACATCTGACCTCCAATTTAACAGGATCCTTCACCTGCGATCATAGAGGTGAAGGCCACCACATCAGCCCCCTTCCCTCCAAGCAGTATGGGCACTTCTGAGACCCCCAAAGATTACCACCATAGGGTCCGGCCTAACCTTCATCCCCACTATCCTAGATCGCGTCCCAAATACCACCTCCCAATAACTCTCAAGCTTCTCACAGCCCCAGAACATGTGAGCATGATTCGCCAGCCGCTGCCCACACTTCTCACGCCCACCCCTGTAAGAACCCACTCATCCTCGCCCGAGTCATGTATACCCCTATGCACCACCTTGAAACTGAATAAAGCTCATCCTTACGCAGGAGGAGTTCACCCACCACTTCGCTACATACCATAGCTCCAAACCTATTTCCCTCCCAGCTCCTCCCATTTACTCTTGATCCTCACCACCTCAACCCCACGCTGCTCCCCCAACCATCTATTATCTCCAATCCTGCCCTCCCCACGTCGTCAGGAAACGGCAGTTGCTCCAGTAGTATGTACCCTGGTAGCTTGGGGAACGTGCGCTACTCCTTTTGTGAAAAGTCCCACACCTATATATACCTAAACTCACTGCTCCTCTGCAGCTCAAACCTCTCCCACAGCTCGTCCAGTCTCATAGACTTCCCTCCCGAGAACATGTCCCTAACCCACGCCAGCCCGCCTCCCTCCACTTGCCATACATCCCATCCGTCTCCCTCGGCTTAAACATCCCCCATGACGAACACAGTTCTCACACAGTGGCTTCAATACTGACATTCTTTCCAACTTAAAATGCCTCCTTAACTGGTTCCATATCCTGATCGTCGACTTCACCACTGGGCTCCCCATTTACTTTCCTGGAGCTAACGGCAACGGGGCTGTCACCAGAGCCCTCAGACTGGAACCCCTGCTGGACTCATCTTCCAACCTGATCCACTCTGCCCCTTCCCAACACCACCATCTCCATATTTGCCGCCTAGTAATAATTCAGCAGGTTCGGGAGCGCCGACCTCCCTTTCTGTCTCTGCAGCAGAGCCCTGTTCATCCTCGGCACCTTTCCCACCCATATTAACTCCGAGATCAGTGCCTCTACCCTTCGGAAGAAGGCATTTAGGGAGAAAGGGTTTGAAAATAAACAGGAAC
The DNA here is from genome assembly GCF_902713615.1 of Scyliorhinus canicula. Lineage (NCBI taxonomy): Eukaryota > Metazoa > Chordata > Chondrichthyes > Carcharhiniformes > Scyliorhinidae > Scyliorhinus > Scyliorhinus canicula. Next base: position 115,473,352 of record NC_052155.1, read on the forward strand.
CTTAGCAGCAAATTCATCTGCACCCTCCCTGCCAACGTCAAGTGCAAAGTAGCCCACCTCTTAAGATCCTCCTTAACCACTTCCACTAAAGCTGCTATATTCTACCAGTGCATCGTGGCCCGTTCAGATGTCACCCAAATACCTAAACCTCTCTCTAGCTACCTTAAACGGTAGTGTCCCCAAATTGGCCCCCCACCCCGACGCATTCACCAGTAAGACTTTGTTCTTCCCAACGTTCAGCTTATACCTGGAGAAGGCCCCAAACCTTTCCAATAGACCTATGATTGTGCCTATACTCTCCAGCAGGTCCCACACAAATAACAACAGGCCATCTACGTGCAACAATACCCGGTGCTCCCTGCCCCCCTCTCAATCTCTCGCCACCCAGCTGACCCCCGAAGGGCCATTGCCAAGGGCTCAATCGCCATCGCGAATAACAATGATGACAGTGTTCCCTGTGCAACCCAAAACATGCTGAACTTGTCTTAAGGACGCATCGAAAAGGTGCACCCTCGCCACAAACTTCGGTCCAAATCCAAACCTACCCAACATCTCGAACAAGTACCTCCACTCTACCCAATCAAAGTCCTTCTCCGCATCCATAGATACTGTAACCTCTGGTACCTGCCGGAGTCATCACTACATTCAACAGCCTCCTGATGTTGCTGAAGAGCTGCCTACCCTTCACAAACCTGTTTGATCCTCCGAGACCACCTCTGGCACATACCCCTCCATCCTACCCGCCAACACTTTTGCCAGTATTTTCATGTCCGTATTTAACAACGAGATGGGCCTATATGACCCACACACTAGTGGATCCATTCCCCTTCTTTTGGGTCAATATAAATCAATGCCTGTGACAGCATTGCTGGCAATTCCCCCCCTCTCCACTGCCTCACTGAACATCCCCCAAAAGGTGGGGGCCAACCCTGTTGCAAACAGCTTATAAAACTCCGCCGGACAGCCATCCGGCACCGGGTCTTCCTGATTGCATTCCCCTGATATTATCCATCACATCCCTCAGCACCAGCGGCTCTTCTAATGCCTGCCTCTTCCCTTCCTCCAACTCTGGGAATCCAACCTGTCCAAGAATCATCCCCTGTCCCCCGTTTCTCCACCCGGCTTGCCCTTATACAACTTCTCGTAACACCACCTGAACACCTCATTTATCATTTCTGGCTTCGACACCACCTCCTCATTCTCTGCCCACACCCTTAAAATTTCTCTAGACAGTTCCTGCCACCAAAACTAGAGGGCCAGCATTCGCACGTCTTCTCTCCATACTCTCCCTCCGCAGCTGCATATATCCCCATTTCTAACAAATGCACACTTACTCTGGAATTACTTTTTTAAATCTTTGTTGATTCTGCTTATTGCATTATTAATAAATTTTTAAAAGTAATATGGATACATAATACTTACTACATATTTCCACAAAATTGCTACCTACAAAAGTGTTCTGAGCAAATGAATGCTTAAATAATGCAAATGTTGAGAACCTTATAAAATGAATCTTTACTCTAATAATTGACCATATTAAAAACCTTGCACCTGATGTGCATCCCCAACACATATTTTTCTTAATTCTGTGTCTTAACTTTTGATGAGCATTTTGTGTTTCAACATTTATATTGAGAAATTCCTGTAGAGTTTTTCACCCAGTCTCTTTTTTGTTTTTGTTTTTTGGAACACTGAAACAAACTGGAGACTGAGTTCTTAAAGCTTTAACGTGGTCCAATCTCTCATTTAAGATATAATCATGTGTCTGTTTCTGTTTTGATACTTAGACAACATTTCCTCGACAGTTAGAAAGCAAAACAAAAATTATTCATTGAGAATTTAGTTTCATTTTCTTGAAAGTTTGAATTATTTTCTTCCTTCTAATTGGCTGCTGTCCATATCACATATGACAAGCTGCTTTTTTAATTATATTAGGTAAGCTTAATATTTTCATACAAAAAAGACGCTCTTCGGAACTATTTTGGGCTTAAAGCATAGTTTTTATGTATAAAAATGAGGGAAATTGTAAAGAATAAACCTTTGAGTATGCAGGTGTCATGAGGTGTCATGATGGTAATGTCACTGGACTACTAATCCAAAGGTCCAACATAATGCTCTGGGAATGGTGACCGTGCAATTATCATCGATTGCTGGAAAGACCCATTTGGTTCACTAATGTAGTTTAGGAAAGGAAAGCTTCTATCTTTACCTGGTCTGACCCTCATGTGACTCCAGAGGCACAGTAACTGCCCTCTGAAATGGCCTAGTAAAGCCACTCAGTTAAAGGGCAACAGGGATGGACAATAAATGTTGGCCTTGCCAGTGACAACTACAACCCATGAAACTTATTTTTCAAATGAGGTTATTTTTTGTGAATGATAATTGCATAATTTAAAGATTATATATAAGCAAATTTCCAGATGGTTCTCTAAATACTTTAATGCAGGAAAATAAAGATATAAGGCAGAAATTGGCGCCACAAGTGGTGTGGACGGTTGGCATTAGGAGGCTGGAAGGCAGGAATGTTTCATGCATGTGGCTGAAAGATGAAGTGATCAATTTGAGTCTCATTCTCCTGGATCCTCCTCCACGTACAAGACTGTCAAATGCTGTTGCTCCAATACGGCCAGATCCATTAAACTCCTCCATATCACTGGAATCTGTTTTACCCTCCTCACCCTCCCCACAGTGTTCCTAAGCCCCCGTCCACACTGCCCCCCCCCCCCCCCCCCCAGCACCACCACCACTGTGTACCCATCTTCCTCACTCCCTCTAACTACTCAAAATCATAGAGCACTTTCCAAGTCCTCTTTGCTTCAAGATGGGCATTTCTGATCAATGTTCCCAAAACATAGAACCTCTTTGCAGTGTTCTAAAAACTCACGTTTGCAGTGCTCCATGGTGCTCTTAGATCAAGGTTTTGCACAGACTGCAAGGACAAAACCCTTCCCCAGACTACAGGGGTCGAACGCTTCTCACGATGATTCCCAGTGCTGATAAATCAGCAGCATAACAACGCTTAGGAAATTTTGACTCACTGAAAATAACACCTCAGGAGATCTCCTCATACATGTTATTTTTGAGACTTGTGAAGTGCTACCCAATGTTTTTATCAAATCCAAGAGTGAAATTCATATTTCTCACATCTGTTTCTTGATGGTGCATCCGTTATAGCCAAAGGCATCATATAGAAGGTGACTTAACAGCTGAAATGATCACAGTTGGTGGTAATATTTCAATGGCAGTCTGAAAATCAGTCTACTTTGGGGTATTCAATTTTTACCTGAGCCATTTCTTAACAGCTTCTTTTGATCTGAATCATTGAGAGAGAGAAATGGTCGTTTCCAGTTTTTCTTCTCCTCAGTTGTGCATTGCCTGATTTTTAAAAGTAATGCACTGAATTTGTAAGGGGAAATATCTTGAAGAATTAAACTCTGCCCCAACTTATTACTTGGGGCACCAAGAAATTACTGAAGTGCTTTACTCATTAGATCATAGAATTTACAGTACAGTAGGAGGCGATTCGGCCCATCGAGTCTGCACTGGCCCTGAGAAAGAGCACCTTGCTTAAGCCTAGGCCTCCACCCTATCCACGTAACCAGTAACACCACCTAATCTTTTGGACACTTGAGGGGCAATTTAGCATGCATCAGATTCATCTTGAGTTTTTATCATATTAGCTAATTATAATTGGAGATCTGCCAAGAACAGGACCTTTATTTCAACATGCATTATACACTAAAAGACATATGTGGCTCTCAGAATTGTATGTGGTAAATGACAGACCCATTGATGCCGCTTTATGACCTAATTTCAATTAAATTCAAGAAAACCTTTAACATTGCATTTCAAAGTGAATATGTTCCTGTAAACTGACTTCAAGAAACACTGCAATTACTCGATTAACACAACGCAGCTCTGGAACAAAACCTTTCATTCAGTTAAATTGCAACCACAATTCTATTTTCTGGTGTTTGTTAAGCAAATACGTGAGAAATTTGTAATGTCAGGTGGTGTTACTATCCTATGCCTTTCCATCTTTGGTGCATTATAAATGATGCTTCTGGAAGGAATTACAAATGAAGGCTCCATATTGTAGCAGCCCCCCCGAGGCCAATGGTATTACATCGGGAATCCTTGATCACCTTTTCTGCTTTGAGGAAAAATACATTCTGCTTTCCTCTTTTCCTCCATCCAAAATATGCCACAAGACATCATTAGTGAAAATGAAAGCACACAAGAGTTGGAGAGAATCTTATGGTTAGGAGTTTCTCTGATTAGCAGGATGTGATGAGCATTTTTCCCCAAGGATCAGTAGTGGGGGCTACAGCTTTTCACTATACATATTCTCGTACCAGCTCAGGTTATTCATGAAGGCCCACCTTTTTTTTTATTAAGGGGCAATTTAGCATGGCCAATTCACCTACACTGCACATCTTTGGGTTGTGGGGGCATAACCCACGCAAACACGGCGTGAATGTGCAAACTCCACACGGACAGTGACCCAGAGCCGGCATCGAACCTGGGACCTCAGCGCCGTGAGGCTACAGTGCTAACCACTGCGCCACCGTGCTGCCCTCGGACCCACCCTTTTAACCTTGCCCCTCGCTTGGGGTGCAGTGATCCTCAGGTTAAATTACCACCAGTCAGCATTCCCCCTCAACGGGGAAAGCAACCTATGGTCATCTGGGACTATGGCGACTTTACTTTATATGTGTATATATATATATATATATATATATATATATATATATATAAAAACACATGACTATTCAATGCGACTTGCTTTGAATAAGGGGCCTGAATGGGTAATGCGCGCCGAGGCTGGACATAGCCCCATTTTTTACAAAGGGGAGCTCCGCTCACTGTTGTAGCGAGAGATCGGGATGCCATTTTTAAATGCCGTCCCGATCTCCGAGGCCCCAAAAAGAATCCCCGCCCCCGCCCCCGCCCCCCAGCACACCCATGGCGGACAACCCCGGCCCGATCACATGCTTGCAAAAAAATGCCAGCTTGGCACTTTGACAGTGGCAACCTTGAACCCCTGGCAGTACCACCTGGGCACCTTGGTAGTGCCAGGCTGGCACCCATGTGGCAGTGCCAGGGTACCCTGGTGGCACAAGCAGTGCCAAAGCACAGTCCTTCTGAAACGGCATGCAGCTGGGGGCCACCGATCCCCTTGGAGACCCCACACGAGTGTCGTTCTGTCTAGTACCAAACGGCACTCATCCAAAGCCTCACACGAATCCCAAAGCCTCAGGTGCCTCGGAAATCTGCACATTAGAGTAAGGCTTACTGCCTCGCTCTAATATGCAGATTTGCCAAAAAGTGATCCCGACCATTGTGGACGGGATTCACCTCTCAACGTCTCGCGGGATTGCGTTGAATCTCGCAAGGCATTGCAAGCCAGGTAGATCCCAGAAGCGGGGGGGCCGCGGCTTTCACCGGCCACGCTGCGCCACGGTGAGATGCTTTTCCGGCGCAGCGTGGCCGGAGGATCGCGCCTAGAGACTTGTATCCTCGATTTACAGATTATACTAAATTATGTGGCTTTGCAAGTTATGGGGATGAAAGCAGCAAGTTCAAAAAAGCATTGATAGACTAAGTGAGTGGGCAAAATGATGGAGTTGGCTCTGGGAAAAATAAGAGATTTCCACTTTGGATCAGAGAAAGATAAATAGGGATATTCTCTCAATGGTGTGAAACGAGAGCTAGAAATTAATCTTTTAATTTTGAACACATGGGCCATGGTTCATGCAATGCCTGTGCACATTTCAGATTAAAGCAGGTCGGACAAAAATACAGTCACCCACCTCATCTGAATGATTTAATCATAGAAATCTGTACCTCCACCGCTGATCTTCTCTTTGCAATGTTGCTGGTGTGACCTGCACATAGCAGGTGGTATTTTCACACTGAGGGCACCTTCAGTCACGTGGTGTAGCACTATCACCATGCTAAATGGGATTGATAGATTCAGAGCCAATCTAGCAATACAAAAATGGAAATTCATGAAATGCCATGGCCATCAGCAACAGCAGATGTGTATTTACTGAAACCTCATGTTCTGACAAATCCATAACTCTATAATTACCATCAAGCCAGGTACCAACAATTCTTCAATGGGGAGTGTAGAAGAGCACACTTGGAGCAGCACCAAGCGTATCTAATTGAAAGACATGGCAGGCAATGTTGTTCTTATCTTCCTCTTCATCAGTAATTGTGATGGTGATTAACCATTGCTCAAAGGCGATGCTCAATAACTGAAAAATGCCAGATATGGATCATCCTGGCTGTCCATTGATTTTTAAAGTAATTGTTTTACTATTTGCTCATCTTTCTCTGCATTTCCATTTGACTGTGCATATAAAGAGAGCTGGATGTGACATGCTTGAAGTCATACTTCTGTGCAAATTCCCTCCATTCCTAACAACTGAAACATGGACTTTGTCACTCATGACAACCCCATGATGAGCAAAGAAAGCTTTAGTATGCATTCTAACACACCTGGCTGATGAGCTGGATAACTGTGCCACTTCAGGAAAATTGGAAAAGTAACCTACAAGCAGTAAATACGCCTTCCCTTTGTGATAAAACAAGTCTATCCCTACTTTCTGCCATGGAAGTGTCGCTATGTCACTTGTCTGCATTGGTTCTTTCATTTGTCTATGTTGGAATTTTTGACATGTTGTGCATTCCTCTACTGTCCTTTGAGTATCCTTGTTGATCTCTGGCCAATATACCGTGTCTTGTGCTCTCCTTTTACACTTTTCAATTCTGAGGTGGCCCTCATGATGTTTTGTAAAATGTTGGCTCACAGAGACTGTGGTATTATTATTCTTTGTTGCCTTAGTAGGAATCCATTGGCTACACTTAGTTCTGCTCTGATGCTGTGGTACTTTGAACATGACCCTTTTGGCCATTCCTCATTGAGACTCTTGAGTACCATCTGCAGAACTTCATCCTTCTTGATTTCTGCCACTATTATTTCTATTTTTCAGCAGACACTGGCAGTGTCTCTGACACCAGATTGACATGCACTTCCACATCTTCTTCAATATGATTGTCTTCCAGCACAGCTGTCGCTCTTGATAGCGCATCTGCAATTACAATGTGCTTGCCTGGAGAGTAAATGAGATCAAAATCACCGCTGGAGCTTCATCATCATTTAGGTTTTTTTGACGATGGCTACGAATGGTCTGTGATCCGTTTTTACCAGAAACGTTGGTAGGCCAGACACATAGCTATGAAACATTTCCAAGCCATTAACTAGTCCAAGACATTCCTTCTCAATTTGAGCATATCAAAGTCGATCATGGACCTAGGCGTATAGGCAACTGGATTCCAATCTACTCCATCTTCCTGCTGTAACAAAACTGCACCTAACCCATCCTTCGATGCATCAGTCAAGACTTTTGTTTTCTTGGTCCGGTCAAAAAATACTAGCAGTGGAGCTGTTGTCAAAGCTTTCTTCAGAGTAAGCCATTCTTGCTCATGCTTATCTGTCCATTCAAAAGTATTCATTGTCATAATATCCACTCATGTATATAATGAGAAGCAGACAGGCAGTGATTGACACATAGGATGACCAGTAAGCATACAACACAGTACAGCCAATCACCAGACCGGACACTACCACTATAAAGCCAGAGGGCACTAGGTTTCCCGCTCTCTCGGGACCCAGCTACTGAGACAGTCGGAGTCCACGAGCTAGCTAGTGCAAACACCATGCGGTAGCTAGTAAGTCTGGTCAGGCTACTACAAGGTCACCAGTCAGATCACCAGTGTCGACCCACAGCTGAATATGTATAGCAGTTCTATAGTTGAATAAAACAGTGTTGGATCTTCTCCAGTGTTCGATGTCTGTTTCTAACTTCCCTGCATAGAGTGCAGTCCACATCGAACCAACCTGCCTAACACATCACTCATCTTCTTGATAACTTCTCTCAAACACATTGTCTTGGCTGACTATTTCGGAATAAATTTGCCTATAAAGTTGGTCATTCCTAATAGCCTCAGAACTCCTTTCTTGTCTGACGGTCGTGGCATATTCATTATTGCCTGTATTTTCATTCGATTGGGTTGTCCGCCTTGAGCATGTAACTTGTCCCCCAGTAATGTGATTTCTTTAACGCCAAATTGACACTTGGCTTTGTTCAACCTCAGCCCATACTTCTTAACATGCTGTACTTTGATGAGTCGGTCGTTGTGTTCTTCCTTCATAGAACCCCATACTATTATATCGTCAACATGCACACAAACTCCTTGAATACTTTCCACAATGAGCTCCATTGCCGTGTGAAAGATTTCAGATAATAATGATCTTTATTAGTGTCACAGATAAGCTCACATTAACATGTAATGAAGTTACTGTGAAAATCCCCTAGTCGCCACACTCCAGCACCTGTTCGGGCACAGTGAGGGAGAAGTCAGAATGTCCAATTCACCCAACTAGCACATCTTTCAGGACTTATGGGAGGAAACCGGAGCACCCGGAGGAAACCCACGCAGACCAGGGGAGAACGTGCAGACTCGCACAGATATTGACCCAAGCAGGGAATCAAACCCGGGTCCCTGGGGCTATGAAGCAATAGTGCTAACCACTGTGCTACTATGTTGCTGTTATTATCCCAAAAGGCATTCGAAGAAAACAAACGCCCAAATGGAGTGTTAAATGTACAATATTTTGTACTCTCTCCATCCAATATGAGTTGCCAAAAACCCTGCGATGCATCCAGTTTACTGAAGCATGTTGCACCTGACATTTCACTCGTATTTCTTCACTGTTTGGTATTGGATAGAGTTCTCGCTTGATGTTGGCAATGAGGTCTTTAGGATCCATGAATATTCTTAAACCGTTGTTGCAATTCTTAAAACACACCATTGAATTTACCCAATCTGTTGGTTCTTCGATTTTCTTAATGATCCCCAGATATTTCATTCCATCAAGTTCAGCTTTCAACTGATCTCTTAATGGTGCTGGTACTCTCCTAGGAGCATGTTTTACGGGTTGGGCATTATTCTTTGGTTGAATTCGGTAAGTGAATGGCAAGACACCGAAACCTTGAAAAATCTCTTGAAATGCTTGTACTATTGAATCCACCGATCTACTGTGTGTATTCAAAGCATAGTCAGCACTATATACTCTCTTGACTAACTGAAGTGCTTCACAACCTTCCTCGCCCAGTAGCGATTCACGATCTATGTCTACAATTACAAATTTCACTTTATGGATTCTATCTTTGACTTGAACTTCAAGCTCACACGCGCCTAAAGAATTAATCCTTTGACCATTGTAATCTTTTAAAATACTGGTCTGTTCAAAATCTTGGGCTGGATTCTCATCACTTCAATATCCATGATACTGATTAGATTCACTCTTGCTCCTGTGTCGAGTTTGACATTTATAAACATATGAATAATGGGCAGCACGGTAGCACAAGTGATTAGCACTGTAGCTTCACAGCGCCAGGGTCCCAGGTTCGATTCCCTGCTGGGTCACTGTCTGTGTGGAGTCTGCACGTTCTCCCCTTGTCTGCGTGGGTTTTCTCCGAGTGCTCCCGTTTCCTCACATAGTCCAAAGACGTGCAAGTTAGGTGGATTGGCTATACTAAATTGCCCTTCATGACCAAAAAAAAAAGTTGGGAGGGGTTATTGGGTTACGGGGATAGGATGGAAGTGAGGGCTTAAGTAGGTCGGTGCAGACTCGATGGGCCGAATGGCCTACTTCTGTACTATATGTTCTATGACAAATACGATTTGATCCCTGATAATTGATGATTTTAATGTGGCAAGTCTGAGCCTTTAATTTTAGATCCATGAGAAAACGGTTGAGCGACTCGCCGGTCTATTGCGTGCGAGTTCTGAAAATGTACCTTTCAAAAGCTTCTTTCTTCTTTGGGGTACAATGCTCATCAAACATTTTAACAATGGCATCAAAGTTCTCACAATCTGCCTCTCTCTCAAATATAAATGTGTTAAAGATTTTGATGGCCTGTGGACCTGCTTCAGTGAGCAGCAACGCTATTTTTTGCTCCTCAGGCTGTGCCTGTAAACCTAGAGCTGCTATGTACAAGGTAAATGGCTGCTTAATAACGCATCAATTTGCATACATGTCACCAGTTACATGATGTCATTGTGATGTTTTCAAGTTATCCATCTTTTCTTCGGTGACAAGTTAAGCGTTGAAATGTGTTCTGTTGATGCTCTTCGTTGGTTCGTAGATTATATTTTTTAGTAGTACCATTTCCTAAGTTCTTTACTTCAGATCTTTAATTCATAGGTCACAACTTCTGGTACCATGTTACGTTCTAGTGCTTTGCAATGATTGAGTCAGTGCACCAAAGAAGTCTAGTTTGTGACTTGGTAAGATTTATTAAATTACAATAACATGGGTAGAAAATAATACTAATAATACTAACGAACTGTAAATTGTTAACAACTAGAATTCGCGAGCTAACAAACACGACGATCCACGATGACTCCTCACCCAGATTCCTCGAGGTTGCAGTGTCACGTGCTGTAGTTCTACTGCCACCTGCTGGTTGGGGGTCTAACATATTAACATATTGTGGCGCTAACAATTGTACTCAAAGACGAGAGACATGTACAATCGAGGCTTTATTGCTGTGTGATGCTATTCCTCCGGCTGCAACTGTAGACTAGGGTCTGAGTGACTCACACGCATATTTATACACAAGCTCCCTGTGGGCGGAGCTAGCTGGCAGGGGCTTACCGGAGGAACCTTTATTACAGATACAGCCATACATCCCCCTACTGCAAGTATGCATATCTACAGTGGTTATCACCACATTCACCCCCTGTAAAAAATGAGTCCGGCGGGGGTGACGTGGAGCGAGACTGTGTCCTGGCGGCCGTCGGGGAACTCCACGTAGGCATACTGAGGGTTGACGTGGAGAAGGCGTACTTTGTCCACCAGGTGTTCCGCCTTGTGGTGCCGGACATGCCTACGGAGAAGGACTGGGCCTGAAGCCGTGAGCCAAGTCGGAAGCGACACCCTGGATGTAGACTTCCTAGGGAAGGCAAAAACACGTTCATGGGGTGTAGTGTTAGTTGCGGTGCACAGTAGTGACCGAATGGAATGGAGCGCGTCAGGGAGGACCAGCTGCCAGCGAGCGGCTGGGAGGTCCCTGGACCGTAGGGCCAGCTGGACGACCCTCCATACCGTCCCGTTCTCCCTCTCTACCTGCCCGTTTCCCCGGGGGTTGTAGCTGGTCATCCTGCTGGAGGCGATACCCCTGCTGAGCAGGAAATGACGCAGCTCATCACTCATGAACGAGGATCCCCTATCACTGTGGATGTAGTCGGGGAAACCGAACTGGGCGAAAATGGAATCCAGGGCCTTGATGACGGTGGCAGACGTCATATCCGGGCATGGGGTGGCGAAAGGGAACCTAGAAAATTAATCGACCACACTAAGGATGTAGGTGTTGCAGTCGGTGGAGGGGAGGGGCCCTTTGAAGTCCACGCTGAGGCGTTCAAAGGGGCGGGACGCGTTCACCAGGCACGCGCGATCTGGCCGGTAGAAGTGCGGCTTACACTCGGCACAGACCTGGCAGTCTTTGGTGACTGTCCGTACTTCCTCGACGGAGTAGGGCAGATTGTGGGCTTTGATTAGATGGTACAAGCGAGTGACCCCCGGATGGCAAAGGCACGCAGCTGGTTCACTTGTGCGCTGGCACATGTACCTCGGGAGAGGGCGTCTGGGGGCTCGTTGAGCTTGCCGGGCGATACAAGATCTCGTAGTTAAAGGTGGAGAGCTTGATTCTCCACCGCAAGATTTTGTCATTCTTGATCTTGCCCCGCTGCGTGTCGTTGAACATGAAGGCTACCGACCGTTGGTCAGTGAGGAGAGTGAATCTCCTGCCGGCCAGGTAATGCCTCCAGTGCCGCACCGCTTCAACGATTGCCTGGACCTCCTTTTCAACAGAGGAATGTCAAATTCTGGAGGTGTGGAGGGTGCGTGAAAAGAATGCCACGGGTCTGCCTGCCTGATTCAGCGTGGCGGCAAGGGCTACATCTGAAGCGTCGCTTTCTACTTGAAAAGGCAGTGTCTCATCTACTGCGTGCATCCAGGCCTTGGCTATGTCAGATCGAATGCGGGCGAAGGCCTGTTGTGCCTCGGCCGTGAGGAGAAAATGTGTGGACTGGATAAGTGGGCGGGCCTTGCCGCGTATTGTGGGACCCACTGGGCGTAATAAGAAAAGAACTCCAGGCAGCGTATGAGGGCCTTGGGGCAGTGGGGGAGTGGAAGCTCCATGAGGGGGCGCATGCAGTCAGTGTCGGGGCCCCAGTAGTCTGTTTTGGACTACGTAGCCGAGGATGGCTAAGCGGTCTGTGCGGAACACCCACTTCTCCTTGTTGTACGTGAGATTAAGGAGAGATGCGGTGTGGAGGAATTTAGAAAGGTTTGCGTCATGGTCCTGCTGGTCATGGCCACAGATGGTGACATTGTTGAGGTACGGGAAGGTGGCCTGCAGTCCGTACTGGTCAACCATTCGGTCCATTTCTCGTTGAAATACCGAGACTTCATTCATGACGCCGAAGGGAACTCTACGAAATTGGTACAGACGACCGTCTGCCTCGAAGGCAGTGTAGGGACGGTCCGAATTAGGGATGGGGAGCTGGTGGTAGGCGGATTTCAGGTCAATAGTAGAGGACCCAGTACTGTGCAATCTGATTGACCATATCTGAAATGCGGGGGAGGGGGATGCGTCGAGCTGCGTGTACCGGTTGATGGTCTGGTTGTAGTCCACGACCATCCTGTGCTTCTCCCCGGTCTTAACCACTACCACCTGGGCTCTCCAAGGTCTGTTGCTGGCCTCGATGATACCCTCCCGAAGCAGCCGCTGGACTTCGGACCTGATGAAAGCCTTGTCCTGGGTGCTGCACCGTCTGCTCCTGGTGGCGACGGGCTTGCAATCTGCGGTCAGATTGGTAAAGAGTGAGGGAGGCTCGACCTTGAGGGTTGTGAGGCCGCAAACGGTGAGGGGAGGTAGGGGTCCACCGAATTTGAGGGTGAGGAGATTGCACTGGAAATGCAGGCCTTGTAAGAGTGACGCACAGAGGTTAGGGAAGAATGTACAGACGGAAACGGTCGAATTCCACACCCTGTACAGTATGTTTAACCAGGCAGAAACCCCGGATCGGGACCGAGTGGGAACCGGAGGCGAGAGAGATCTGCCGGTTGGCGGGATGGACCGCAAGGGAATAGCGCCTTACCGTGTCTGGGTGGGCAAAGCTCTCGGTGCTCCCGGAGTCGATGAGGCAGGACGTCACGTGGCCGTTGACCAGCGCCGTTGTGGAAGAGGGTGCCAGGTTGCGAGGACGCGACTGGTCAAGCGTAACGGAGGCGAGTAGTGGGCGATCGGCAGTCGAGTCAGATGAGTCCGACGAGGAGCAGTAGCGACCCATGGCCCCGTCCCGGGGGAGGACAAAATGGCGGCGTCTGGAGTACCTGTGGATAAAATGGCGGCGCCCATGGAGCGCACGTTGTGGGGTCAGGACAAAATGGTGGCACCCATTGAACGCACATGGCGGTGGTGGATGAAGATGGCGGCGCCCATGGAGCGCACGTGGCGGGGGCGGCGAAAGATGGCGGCGCCCACTGATCGCACGTGGGGTCGGGGGAAACGGACAGCGGGGCCCATTGAGCGAGCGGCTGAGGCGAGGGGACCGGGGGCGCGATAGCAACAACCGTCCAGGACTGACACACCGCTGCAAAGTGGCCTTGCCACAAGCTTTGCAGGTTGCGGTGCGGGCCGGGCAACGCTGGCGGGGGTGCTTCTGCTGACCGCAGAAGTAACAGTGCGGACCCCCAGGGAGCGCGATGCGGCGAGCAGCGCAAGCGTAGTGCGCGGGGGCGGGTGCTGGGGGGGCCGTTTGAGGGGTCCACGAGGGGTAGGACGGGTGGGCCTGGGGGGCCGTTTGCGGGGTCCACGAGGGGTAGGACGGGTGGGCCGAGTGGCTAGCGGAGTAAGATCGCGCACTACGGGAGGCGGCCATCATGGAAAGCACCAGAGCCTTTGCGACCGCGAGGTCGGGGGTGGCCCCTTCCAGCAGTATTGCCGGATGGGGTCCGATGCAATGCCTGTAACAAAGGCATTGCGCATGAGTAAGTCAGAGTGTTCCATGGCTGTGAGGGCCCGGCAGTCGCAGTCTCGTACCAGAGGTATAAGGGCCCTCCAGAAGTCCTCGATCGACTCACCCAGCTGCTGGATGCGAGTAGAGAGTTGATGCCTCGCAAACAGGGTGTTCGCCGACTGTGCATAGTTCTCCTTGAGCAGTTCCATAGCTGTGGTGTAGTCAGTTGCATCTTGAATTAGCGAAAAGACACTGGAGCTAAGTCTGGAGTGCAAGAGTTGCTTTTTCTGAGCTTCCGTCGGGGGAGGGTCCACTGAAGAGATGTAGGCCTCGAAGACTGCAAGCCAGTGAACAAAGTCTCTCCTGGCGTAAGGCGACTGCGGATCCAGCTGCAGACGGTCATGCTTGATCCTGATGTCCATGGTGTACGGAAAATCACACAGCAATAAATTGTGGCGCTAACAATTGCACTCAAAGACGAGAGACATGTACAATCGAGGCTTTATTGCTGTGTGATGCTATTCCTCCGGCTGCAACTGTAGACTAGGGTCTGAGTGACTCACACGCATATTTATACATAAGCTCCCTGTGGGCGGAGCTAGCCGGCACGGGCTTACCGGAGAAACCTGTATTACAGGTACAGCCGTACATCCCCCTACTGCAAGTATGCATATCTACAGTGGTTATCACCACACATATACAATTGCTTATGCATATCATTACACATACTTATTGAGGACTAGGAAATTGGAGCAGCAGAGGCTGGTGGAATCCATTTTAGAGGTGGATCATCAGTACTCGCTTGATCCTACTATTGACAAGCAGAAAAAAGTTTCAGACACAGTTTGAACTACTGTCCATTAACAAGGCTGTACTTTTTATGAGTACGGGGAGAAGGCCAGTTGTCTCTTGCCTCACCAACTCAAACGTCAATTGGCCTCCCGTGAGATTCCCTGGATACCTAAAGGAGGCAACCTCGTTTCCACCCCTCTCCAGTCAATGTGGCTTTTAAATCCTATTACTGAGACCTGTATAAATTGGAGTCTCCCTTGGACAAGTCGGTTGTGTCTGATTTCTGGGCAGTCTGCCCATCCCAGCTTTCAAAGCGGATAAGAGCTGTGAGTTGGACTCCGCATTATGCCCCAAGGAGATTTTAAAATGTATTGGGCTGATGCAGGTTGGCAAAGCCCTTGGCCCTGGTGGCTTTCCAATCGGATTGTATTAAACTTCTCAGAACAGCTCGTATCTTTGTTATTAGATATGTTTAATGATTTCCTATCCAGGGGTTCATTGCCTCCAACACTCACTTAAGCCTCTATTTCCTTGCTCCTTAAGAGGGACAAGGACCCGATCGAGTGCAGTTCATACCAACTCATCTTGTTTTTAATACGGATATTAAACTTCTCGCTAAGGTTCTGGTGCTCCAGTTGTTGCCTTGCCTTCCCAATATAATTTAAGAGGATCAAACAGGCTTTGTAAACGACCATCACTTATCAGCCATTATCCATCGCCTTCTAAATATTATTCTTTCCCCCACCCCTACACCCAAGCCAGAGGTGATAGTATCTCTCATTGCTTTAGACTGGAAGTCCTCGGAAGCTTCACCCCCTTTCAGCATAATCTCTGAGGCCTTCCAGGAAAACCAGATCCCTGACTCCGAAAGCTTTGATTGGGCCCAGGATATGACACTTACCTGGCACAAGAGATGCAGTGTACAGGTCTCAAGTCAACTGTGACAATACTGCTGCCTGTCGCCTGACTATTATACCCTCAATTACTACAGCATCCTCACATTTTGCTGGACTGCCCACCTTGCTTTTCTTAATGGTGGCAGTCTAAAGACTGCACTCCTTCTCAGTATTAACACCTTTTCTGAAATTCAATGCTGAATATTGATTTGAGAGTCACACTCCAAAGGATTCTTGCACTGTCTGCTTCTTCCCACCCTTCAGGGTGGCCATGCATTTGCTGTTCTGAACTCTTTCTGACTGTGGGGTGATCACCACCTGGAATATATGATTGAAGAATTTTAGTCTTGTATCTAGTATTTTATAGATCTCTAGATTTGGACATTCTTCTCCACTGTAGCTATGTTCTGAATTCTGAACACCTGGCATTAACATGTGATATCTTCTCTTTGGCAGCAAAATTGTTTACTTGGAAGTGAGGCAAATGAAAAATCTGGCACCACTTCACAATGTCACTTTTATGCCCAAGTGACAAGTGAAACAAAATGTGTGAAGAGATAAGAAGCCACTGAAAGTCAACTCGGGTGATTGATAAGCCAGGATATTGTGGAGGATGTGGTGGAGTTTTGGTTGAGTTAGAGTTTACGTAGTATAACTAGGGTATTAGAAAAGTCAAATTTGGTAGTGAGAATGGGTGAAATCTTACCAGAACTTGGCAAAGTGTCAGGCTCAAACTGAAAACCAGTATGTAAATCTCCAGTTGCACAGACCAGTTTCTCTCCAAATATTGAGCCTCTTAAGAAAATTAAATGAGTGAGTGCTGTCACTCTGTCAGGGTGTGGCCTAATAGAGCCGGCAACTGGCTCCATAGTGATCGGGGCAACACTTAAAAGGCACCCCAATCATTGCTGCAACTGAATGGCCCCATCACGAAGGTATCAGGGGCAACCCCCCCCCCCCCCCATCATAAATGCACCTTATCCCCATGGGGCTTCCACTATAATATGCCATTGGCAATGCCCTCTGGCACAGGTTGACACTGCCAACCTGACAGTGCTAACATTTACCAGGGGGCACTACCTGGGCATATCCCCCTTTCCGGCCTGGGAACTATACTTAACTGATTTTTATTTGGCCAAACCTGTTGTAAACCTTACCGCTGTGACGTGATGTTGAGGTATGAATATTTAGTGACGGGAGGGATTATGTGGCGGCAGAGTCATTAATAATGTTTAAATAATTGGAAATCTATAGGGCGTGAACCTCGTGACGTCACTGGCGAGGGGCTGGGAAAATCGAGAAATACGATCTCTCCAGAGAAAATTAATTTCCTGATTCTCGTGGGATTTTCCGCCCATGTCGCCCATCCTAGTGCAGGCTCAAAATCGCCCCCAATGTTTATTACAATAGAAAGCAATGTATGGAGACCAGGGCCGGGATTCTCCCCTACCCGGCGGGGCAGGGGGTCCCGGCGTAGCGGAATGGCGCCAACCATTCCGGCGTCGGACCTCCCCAAAGGTGCAGAAGGTGCTGACGTCACCACCGGCGCATGTGCGGTAGGGGAGATCTCTTCCGCCTCCGCCATGGTGGAGGCCGTGGCGGCGGCAGAAGAAAAAGAGTGCCCCCACAACACTGGCCCGCTCACCGATTGGTGGGCCCCCATTGCGGGCCAGGCCACCGTGGGGGCATCCCCCGGGGTCTGATCGCCCCGCGCCTGGCCCAGGACCCCGGGGGCCCGCTCGCGCCGCCAATCCCGCCGGCACCAGATTGGCCTGCCGCTGGCGGGATTGGCCTGTCAGCGGCGGGACTTCGGCCCATTGCGGGCCGGAGAATCGCCGCGGGGGGCACGCCGATCGGCGGGGCACGCCGATCGGCGGGGCGTGATTCCCGCTCCTGCCGATTCCCGGGTGGCGGAGAATTCCGGCCACGGCGGGGGCGGGATTTCGGCCGGCCCCGGGCGTTTCCCCGACCCTGCGGGGGGGGTCGGAGAATTCCGCCCCAGGTATTTCATCCATGGCAAACCATAAACATCAACTCCAACCATTTCATGGCCAGTTGCATCTATATAGCGACATGGTGGCACAGTTGTTAGCACTGCTGCCTCACAACACCAGGGACTCGGGTTGAATTCGGCCTTGTGTGACTGTCTGTGTGGATGATGTGGAGATGCCAGCGTTGGACTGGGGTAAGCACAGTAAGAAGTCTTACTACACCAGGTTAAAGTCCAACAGGTTTGTTTCAAATCACTAGCTTTTGGAGCACTGCTCCAAAAACTAGTGATTTGAAACAAACCTGTTGGACTTTAACCTGGTGTTGTAAGACTTCTTACTGTGTCTGTGCGGAGTTTGCGCATTCTCTCCATGTCTACATGGGTTTCCTCCGGGTGCTTGCATTCCTCCCGCAGTTCAAAGATATGCGGGTTAGGTGGATTGACCATACTAAATTGCCCCTTAGTATCTGGAGATGTGCAGGTTAAGTTACGAGGCTAGAGCGGGGTGGATGGGGGAGTGAACCTGGGCAGAGTGCTCTTTCAAAGGATTGGTGTAGATTTGATGGGTCGAATGGACTCCTGCATCGTAGGGATTCTATTTAGCAATACAAAGTATGTCTATAAAGTAAATATCTGCAAATTGTATGCAGTTTTTTTTTTAGAAGTTAACAATGTTTGAAATTGCATTTTAATAGGTGACCATAAAGAAGAAAAGAAAACTGAAAGTGAAATGGTAGATGAAGTTTCAAAAATTGAGAAAAAACCTGATGATAATTTGAGTGGAAAACTGATTCAAGAAGAGGAAAAAGAAGAAGGAAGCGTATCCCTAAAAATCTATTGGCTTTATGCCTGCGCCATTGGACTTAGCTTTTCGTTTTTTATAATTCTCGCAGTGGTAACAAAGCAAAGCTTTCTGGTAGCTGTTGATTTCTGGCTAGCTGAGTGGTCATCTGCAGGGAACCATTCGGAGACAACTGCAACTCAGGTCTATTGTCAAAAGCTTTTTGTCTTTTTTCCAAAAGTTATTTTGTAACCATTGCTCTATCACTAAATTTAGACCAGATTGTTGCTAAATAAAGTCATACCCTTTCACTAAACTACCTTTTGTTCTTTTGTGATTCTTGCATATCCTTAGTATGAAAAAGATGTGCATAGTGGCGTTTTGAATCATTACCTCTATGGATACATTGGGCTAGCTTGTGGTGGAATCGTATGTGCTTTGTTCAGTTCCCTTGCACATGTCATTTCAGGTTTGTACACTCTTGAACTGACAGTTGTACTTGGCACTATTAATTTAACTAAACAAGCATGCATGTATAATCCTTTTGCCATTCTTTAGAATTGCTCTGATTTTAATGTAATTTATGTGCATTCAAGGTTCATAATGGTTTTCTTATTCCCTCCTACATGAAGGTATCCGTGCTTCAAAATATCTCTTCACAAATTTGCTGCAAAACATTACAACTCTTCCATTAAGGTTCTTTGAAACCACACCTGTTGGGAGAATTCTAAACAGGTATGAATCTTGAAAAGTTAGATTAATTATATGGGTCACTCCAGACAATCATCTTTTCCTAAATTATTATTGTATGTGCGACAGACAGACATTAGGAAGTTGTAATTATAGAGGAAAGTGAGACTGAAATAGTGTATGAATAGCTCAGCAGAAGTGTAGGCTATGTCAGAATTTAATATATATATAGCCTTGGGCAACTCAGGGTAATTGCTATTCCCAAGGAGGAACGCAATGTGATTGTTCACTTAAAATTCAATACATATTTTTGGTGGGTTTTGAACTTGCTAATATATTTTTTATGTTAAAGATATACATTATAATCTTAATAGACTGTGTCAAAGCTTAGAGTTGCTCTTAGTATACTTCTTGTACTTGGAACATGTGTTTTATCATAATTCATGCAAACATAATTCCCTAATTTCCAGTGTAGTTGTTAAAGTAGCTTCTTTTGCAGAAACAACTTGTTGATTGACTGCCATGAGGACCAAAATGGAAATAACAACAATCATGCTGATGGTACGGTCACCCTGGTGAAGTGATCAAAATCGTGAATGCTTAAGGGGCCAGAAATGATGGAGATCTGGGTCATGGCTGATCTGCAATTGTAGCAGCATTTTGGATTACTCCAAAATGCAAAACAAGTACAGTTATGGGACTTGATTGATGATGGTTTAATAAACAGCAGTGTACAAATTCATTGAATCCTTGTTTATTTCCAGATTTTCATCTGATTTCAAGACCATTGATGATCAAATTCCCACAAACCTGGAGCACCTTATGTGGCACATTATGATGTGTTTAAGTGCCATTGTGATCAATATTATCGTGACTCCATTTTTTCTTCTTCCAGTTATTCCCTTACTTGTTCTCTACTATTTTCTACAAATGTATTTCAGAGCATCCTCCAGGTAATGTCCTTGCATGTATTGTACACCTTGCATGGTTGGGAATATTTCTGTTTGACATTTTTCAATTTTTCAATTTGTGGAAATGGCAGAAATCATTTCTGCAACTTCTGAAAAGCCTATAGTCAATTGTCTTGTATATTTTCATTAAGTATATTCAGGTTCAACTAGTGTTATACTGTCACTGCTTTCTAATATATCATAGAGAGTTCTAATATATCATAGTGAGTTAACAATGCTAAGCACCAAGATCATGCACACAACTCTTTGAATAGTTCCCTTGCTAGTAAACAACAGAAGTAATGCCAATTAAAGTTAGTCCAGATTGTTTAATCATTGGAAAACTAACATGGCATTTATAAGGTTAATAAATCATATTTAACAAATGCTCTTTTGGTCCTATTGCCCATGCCTGTTAAATTAAAATGCAGGTCAGTTCATTTTTCACTTTGGAATTTCAGGAATTTCCCCCAAGCAACGGCTGGGCACATTGGTCTGATTTTTCATAGTTGTCCTGTTTAATTTTAATCCTACTTGGGCTGTAAACAACCAAGAATGTTAAATAGTTTATAATATATTTTTAAAAAGTAAAAACCCCTGAATAGTGCAAAGCTTTTCAATTGTGGTTAGACAGACATTCAAAAGAAACTTCAGATGAGATAGTGAGAAAAGTCTGAAAAACAGTAACTTACATTTATTTGGTTGTCTGCACTTGTTAGAATCTGTTTTGTCAAATTTGATGTCACATTCTGTGAGTTACTGGCACAATAATTAAGTACACAGATGAATCCAGTAGTGTGCAAAGCAAAATCTCCAAATAGCAATGGTGTGCGGGCCTCTTGATGATGAAACAGTTGTCATTGTGGATCGAAGATGCAGCTCAGCCATGTTAACAGAATCACAGAATTGTTACAGCACACAAGAGGCTATTCGGCCTGTCATGTCTGCACTGGAATTCCGACTGAGCAATACACCCAGTGCCATTCCCCTGCCTTCTCCCCATAACCTTGCATATGTTTCCTATTCAGGTAATAATTCAATTTTCTCGAGTGCCATGATTGAACCTGCCTCCATCACTTGCTCCGGCAGCGCATTCCCGATCTTTGCCACTTGCTGCATGAAAACATTTCTCCTCATGTCTCCATTGCTTATTTTGGTGATTGCTTAAATTTGTGCTCTTTCATTCTCAATTCCTTCAGTAGTGGAAACAGTTTTTCCCATCTAATCTGTCCAGATCCGTTCACATTTTGAATATCTCTATCAATTCTCCAAGGAAAACAGTCCCGCAATCTATCTACATAACTGGAGTTTCTCCTCCCTGGAATTATTTTCGAGCATTTTATCTACATCCTCCCTAATGCTTTCACATCTTTCCTAAACTATAGCACCCAGAACTGGGCTCATTATTCCAGTTAAGGCAGAATCATTGTTTTATACAAGTTTAACATAAATACTAAAATAAAAGCAAAATACTGCAGATGTAAAATAAAAACAGAAAGTGATGGCTGGCCTGGCAGCATCTGTTGAGAGAGAAACAGAGTTGACGCTCTAAGTCCATATGATTCTTCTTCGGAACCGTTTGTAACTATGTTCTTGGAGAGCTTAAAGCCAAATCCTGAAATAGCAATTATTCCAAATAATAATGAGCATCATCTTGATAAATACAAAAAGCTATTTTAAAAAATGGTTGCATTTCTGTAATTAAAATATTGCCTTGACTTCTCTGGCCTTTGGAATTCTCTTCTCCCACTGGCAGCGCAATCCGATCCATGAGTTTCCCAGAAGCGTGGTGAGGCTTCAATGTAAAATCCCATTGACAAGCAGTGGGAGGAGAGATTCCCACCACCAGTGAACGCTGCGCGCTGAGAAACACACGGCCTGGAGAACCAGAGAATCCCCCCCATTATCAAGTTCTTTGCTCTTGATTCTGAACTATTGATTTTCTTTCTATAATTTTTGATAGCTTGTAAATTGTCTGCAGGAATTTATTCATCGAGTTTGGCAGCGAAAAGGAGGGTATTTGGAACAAAATTAAAATTTTATATTTAAAAATGAAATCTTCCTGTCAATATCAACAACATTTGGAGAGATGTTAGTTGTGTGCATCATTGAATTTGTCATAACCAACGTAAAGCAATTGTTGTAGACTGATTCAACCATTAGAAATGTAATATATAAAAGCAGTAGTATTTATTAAAATTGTATTTTAATTTTGTCCTTGATCATTCCAGGGAACTTCAGCGTTTGGACAGTATCACCAAATCACCTGTGTTTTCACATTTTTCTGAGACCCTCGGAGGTCTGACAACTATCAGGGCGTATAAACATGAAGACAAATTTTTTCAACAAATCCTTAACAAGATTGACTATAACAATGTTGCTTATTTATATCTGAACACAGTGAACAGGTGGTTGGGAGTACGACTGGTTAGTTTTAAAATTTAGTATACATTTTAATGATTTTTGAGACATTTTTTAAATTTTGTGTAGCTGCGGATAAGTCTATTTGGAGCTTGTAAAACAGTGATGAGCAACCTCGGCTAGTGAGTGGACTGTATGAGTGCCCCTCCTTAATCTCAGTGGGCCACAAGATTGAAATCAGGCTTGTTCACTAACCATGAATAAGAGTAAATACATTTAAGACAAGCAAAATATTTTGTGATGAGTTATAGAAAATGCTTAATCATTTATATTTTAATAGAACTGTCATTAACTTAAAATGGTAAAAACAAAATAAGTATTTATACTCGAGATACAGAGGGAGCTTACGGCTCTCACAGTCAATGTGTGCAGTCAGCATTCACCTTGCTTTACATGCATGTCACTTCAGTCATATCGATAAGAAACAAATTACGCAGTCGGAAATCAGCGCAATGTGATAACTCTGTGGACCCCGGGCCACAGATTGCTCACCACTGTTGTAGAAAGAATACTTGAAAGCATTACATTATAAGACAAAGTTGAAATTTTGAACTTTGGTTC
Organism: Scyliorhinus canicula; assembly: GCF_902713615.1. Lineage (NCBI taxonomy): Eukaryota > Metazoa > Chordata > Chondrichthyes > Carcharhiniformes > Scyliorhinidae > Scyliorhinus > Scyliorhinus canicula. The sequence continues at coordinate 115,496,536 of NC_052155.1, forward strand.
CCAAAAGATCTAATTGTTAATATCATTAAGCTTTTTGATACCTGAATTTGGATGAATAAATATGTAATTCTAATGTTAATTCCATTTTTCAGGATTTAATTGGAGCAAGTATTGTGTTTGCTTCAGCACTCTGCTCATTATTGACAGCAACGCTGGGGTACCTGCCAGCTGGACTCGTAGGACTTGCCATTTTATATGCCTTAAAGGTACCGAAGTGAAAGCAAATGATAATTTTGGATGTTAATATGTTCACAAGGTTGATGGGCAATATTATACAAAACCTGGTATATGCTTTGTAGTTACATTTTGACAGCCATTCGATGAAGCCATTTGACATTTCTCGCAATGCCTTGCTACTAAAAACAAAATTCCACATAATGCAAATGCAAAATATGCAGATGCTGAAAATCAGAAATTAAAAATTGAAAAATATTAGCTCTTCAGATCCAGGAGAGAAATAGAGTTAACATTTCAGTTTGATTATCTCTGATAAATGGTCATTGATCTGAAACTTTAACACTTTTTTTCTCCACAGCTGCTACCTCGGTGTTAACAGTATTTTCCGTTTTCATTATTAACATCACAAATAATTCAGATTGAAGTAATATGACTCTCCAAAATCTAATTCTGTTTTTATCTTTGCTGTATGGAATTAGTTTCAGACGTATGAATGTTATAATATTGATATGATTCATAAGGACCGATAACAAAAATCAGTCAGATGGAATAATCAATCTCAATGGTGGAATTGTTTCTAAGCATTCTGCAATCTGACTGAAGGTCAATTCAAAAGGAGCATTTTAACAAGTTCTTCTCTACCTATTATGACCTTTCATTTTGCTGCACAAATGCAACAAAGTTCTGCAGTAGTAAGGCCATTTTTAAAACTTTGAGAGACTTAAAAAAATTCTTCTCCCCTGCTAGAAATGCTCATTTTTTTCATTGAGTTTCTGTATTTGATTTTACTTCTTCACATAATAGATCAGTTCAAATGTTTATTCATCTTTGAATTTAAAAAAATGCAAGATTTATTTTAAATTGACATTTCACTAATTAAAATTTCAATCATGACTGTTTAACCTAAGCTGCCCAATCTTTCCTCGTCGCTCGGTGCTGAGTAGGAAGATCTGTGGTAATAGGGCTGCTATAATAATCCTCCAAATTATCACTATAATATTGAATGTGAAAGGAACTTTTTTCACAAGCTTAATGAAATGCTTTCCTACAAACATAATTTTAAAATAATTAGATAATTATTTGAAAAGAATGATTAGAAAAGGTTGGAGAGGAAAATGGATTTAAGAGTAGACAGCACCTTCAGAAGTGTTAGCACAGACATAATAGGTCCAATTACCTCTAACTCTATTTTGCCAATGCACTCTGCAAGAGAGGTGTAAAAAATATAGGGCAAGATTCTCTGACCTCCCCATGACATGTTTCTTTGCAGCGGGAGGCAGCCCGCCGTTGACTGGCATCTGACAGGATCTGCTGCTGTCAGTGAGATTTCCCATTTAATCTACTCCACGTCACTGGGGAAACCTGTGGCGGGGGTGTGCTGTCAGCAGGACCAGAAGATCACACCAGCGTGAACAACCGGAAGATATCGCCCATGGTTTGTGCTTTTAATTAGTTACGTATTTCAGTTATCTTTATTTATAATATGCTTCTTTGATTCCAGATGTCTACTTATTTGAATTGGTGTGTCCGGGAATTTGCAGATATGGAAATGCAGATGAATGCAGTTGAGCGGGTGAATCACTACTCTACCCTTCCATCTGAACAGAAGCTTAAAGAATCACAAATTGACACAGGTTTAAACATTCATGCTGTTTTTTAAATCCAGTTAATTCCAATCTACTCTTGATTAATTTTCTGGTGACGAGATCTGAATTATTTTAAATAGAAAGTTGCAAAGCCACATTTGAATACGTTAGTCACAGCACATTATGTCATTTGTTTAGAGGTACAAGCACAAACTTAACCTATGGCTTTTATTTGTCATAATGTTCTCCACAATATGTAACAATTTATGGAAATTGATTGAGCTTTCAATTAGTAGTTTTTTTTCTCCACAGAGTAATGTAAAAAATTTTCATTTTGATGTTTTGAATTTAAAAAAACATTAAAAAATGGAAATAATCAATAGATCAGGCAGCACTCTTCATCGAACCTGAAACTTTAACTCTGTTTCTCTCCACACGTGCTGGATGACCTGCTGAGTATTTCCAGCATTTTCTGTTTTTTTCAGAATTCTAGCATCTGAAGTATTTTGCTTTAGTCTTCCATTTAAAACTCTTTTTAAAAATAAATTTAGAGCACCCAATTATTTTTTTTATCAATTAAGGGACAATTTAGCATGGCCAATCCACCTACCCTACACATCTTTGGGTTGTGGGGGCGAAATCCACTCAAACACAGGGAGAATGTGCAAACTCCACACAAGACAGTGACCGAGGGCCGGGATCAAACCTGGGACCTCAGCGCCGTAAGGCTGACCACTGCACCACCGTGCTGCCCCTTGCATTTAATACTCTGACCACAGATCAAACTTTCTTGTTCATTTTCTCACCAATTATCTCCTCCTTTAAAGAGGTAATCTTTCTGTAGTGAACAGTTTCATGAATGTTGATAACTCAGGGAGTTTTGTCAATAACTTTGCATGAACATTTCGACTAGAGGGCATTACAACCAAGTGCAATTCTATAGTCATTTGACCTTCACAAACTACCAACAATGGTTTCAGAATAGTGAACAAGAGTGGCAGCATCCTGTTCGTGGAATATACTACTCATTCATACTGCATATTAGCAGTGTGAAATGGCTGGCTTCACCTGTTCGTCAAATCCTTTGAGGTAACTTTCCCTTCCAGGTTAATTTGTGGGATAATGGCTACCCTGATCAGATATTTGTATCACTCATACTCACAAATGGGCCTAAGGTTATCACTTTTGGACCTGGAAAGTGTTAAGTCTACCTCAAATTATTCTGGAAGGGCAAGGTATCTCAAATATTGAGCAAGAGGTGAAGCTAGCCATTTCACAATGGTGCCATGCAGTAGCAACATGAGTGTTATATTCCTGTAACAGAATGCTGTCATCAAGCCCAGAAGACATAATCAGAGTAATGAACAATGTGGCATATGAATTTCAGTGCTGATTTTATGCCAGGTACATAGGTCATCCATCCTAATGACAGGCGGATCATATTAATTAGCATGTCCCTTTGGCTGTTCAAATTCGCTAGAGTACAAACCCAGCCCGTGTATGCAAGACTCAGAATATAACGTCGAACGTTGGAAGGGATTCTGCGATTAGACAGCACTTGCTGAATAAGTGACACCATCAGTTAAGCTCACAATGTGGCTTGCTTACACTTGCTGGAAGCTACATACGTTCATAACAAGGGACCTGTCCTCTGTAGACAAAAGTAACATGTGCAGGCATTGTGCCTTTCTTTTAATTAAACAAATGTATGAGGAACAATAGTTTTTTGGTGTATTCTCCATGGCAATGCATCGACCAATCAGAGTCGACTTCTTAACGAATCAGCATTCTTTTTGGATGCAATCCTATTGCTTCACAGTGTCAGGGACCTGGGTTCGATTCCCGGCTTGGGTAACTGTCTGCGGAGTCTGCACGTTCTCCCCGTGTCTGCATGAGTTTCCTCTGGGTGCTCTGGTTTCCTCCCACAAGTCCCGAAAGACGTGCTTGTTAGTTGAATTGGACATTCTGAATTCTCCCTCAGTCTAGTCGAACAGGTACCGGAGTATGGCGACTGGGATTTTCACAGTAACTTCGTTGCAGTGTTAATGTAAGCCTACTTGTCACAATAATAAAGATTATTATTATAATAAATTGTTGCTCCCTTTGACATTTGGCATTCTTGTATCTGTTCTGATGAGTGCAAGACAAAATGATTTGATGGCATGTCTTTTTTCAGCAATACTCGATTAATGACTTGGATAAAGATCTGAATCCTACCTTATTCCAAGAGAAGTCAATAATTGAATCAAAGTAATTACGTTATTGAAATCATGAAGCTATAGCATATCTTCTACCTGGTTAAAAACCTTTTTCATTGGTTAAATGTATGAAGTAACATTGCCGTCAGCTCAAGAAATTCTGAAGTGCTGTATGATAGCGCAAATTGCATTGGTGTACTAATGCAAAATGTACCAAGTGATTTCTTCGTTGAACTATTAGAAAAGGTGCCACATGCAATCCTTGGCTTTAGAGAGGGAAAACCAGCAGCACCTTCAAACTTGTATCTAAATACATTTTGAGAAGCTGGGGAGAAGATTATATCCAATTGCAGGAAATCATTTCTCTTCACCTCATCCCACTCTCTGCTGGTCCTAAATTCTACATCACAATCTGTTAAATAGGTGCCCCTGGAAATGTTTTGGAACTGCCTAAGTACAATCATTGAAGCTTGGTCAGTGGTAATCATGATAGTAACATTGGATTTGGTCAACAAGTTCTTGGTCCTGGTGAACAAAACATATTTGTGATAGACTTGTATTTCCTTAGTCTGGTAAGTGGCTGATGGCTGATATGGGGGTGGGGGTTGGGTAGAATAGGTCGGAGGCGATAGGGTGGCTTGTGGGGGGGGGGTGTAGGATGGTTCAATGGAGAGTTGGCTGATTGGGGGGTGGGGGGGGGAGGAGGGGTGTCTTTTGGGATGCAAGGGTAGTCCAGGGTTCGGGAGGGTAGTTCAGTAGGGTGGAGGCGTTGTCCAGGGTCAGAAGGGTAGTCTGGTGGGTTGAAGGGTAACTGGAGAGGTGGACGTAGAGAGGGTAATTGAGGGATGGGGGATGTTCATTTGGGGCTGGGAGGTTGTCGGGAGGGTAGTCAGGTATGGGAGGGTTGTCAGGTCATTGGGAGGGTAGGCGGATGTGGAAGCATATTGGCGGTATGGGACGGGTAGTCAGATGGTCGTAAAGTAGTGACGGTTGTGAGGATGTAGTCAGGTGTTTGGGGGGTTCAGTAAGGTAGTCAAGGGGGGGTTGAAAGGTTAGTCAGGAGAAGGGGAGTTGTTGGGCAATCAGGAGAGTGATAGGGGTTGGGGGGTGGGTTTGTCAGGCAGGTAGACAGGGAAGGGTGGTAGTCAGGGGATCAAATGGGGAGTCAGGAGTTGAATTTCATAGTTACCCAGCATTTAAAAGTGGTTTTAATTCTTCAAACCTTTCCTGGGTAACTAGGAGTCTGGTTGGTTGGCTGGATGGCTAGTATGGATTAGTGCCGTGATATTCAAAACCCGTTCTGGCTGGGGTGGATTCTAGACCTTTCTTCTTGCCCTACCCAGGGGGAGGTCTCACAGCAATTTGAGTCAGACCTACCTTCCATGCGCAAACAATTGTGCATACAATTTGATTTGCATTTTTATTGGAAAAACTGATTTTCCATATCATATAAATATGTACAATAGCAATTCCATTCTGTAACTAAGTACGTGATCACTCGTCAGATTATTTTTTTGTAAACGTTTCTCCAGGTTCTGATCTTACCAACTGGCCACACTCTGGAGAAATAGAGTTTAATGATGTCAGTGTACGTTATGATGAGAAGCTTGAACCTGTCCTCTACAAGCTGACACTAAAAATTAACCCTGGAACAAAAGTTGGAATCTGTGGGCGAACAGGAAGTGGGAAGTCAAGCCTGACGTTGGCCCTTCTGAGAATTATTGACAACTTTGAAGGTTTGTGTTTCTTCAGTAGAAGTGTTTTGATTGTAAGCTTGGTGTAGGATGTTTTAAACATAGAACTGTACAGCATAGAACAGGCCCTTCGGCCCACGATTTTGGGCCAACCATTTATCTCAATCTAAGATCAACCTAACTTACAACCCTTCAATTTACTGCTGTCAATGTGCCTGTCCAAGAGTCGCTTAAATGCCCCTAATGAATTTGACTCCACCACCTCCGCTGGCAGTGCACTCCACGCACCCACCACTCGCTGTGTCCTACCTTTGACATTTCCCCTATACCTTCCTCCAATCACCTTAAAATTATGTCCCCTCATGTCAGCCATTTCCGCCCTGGGGAAAAGCCTCTGGCTATCCACTCTATCCATGCCTCTCATCACCTTGTACACCTCTATCAAGTCACCTCTCTGCCTTCTTCGCTCCAGTGAGAAAACCCCAGCTCCCTCAATCTTTCTTCACAAGCCATGCCCTCCAGTCCAGGCAGCATCCTGGTAAATCTCCTCTGTACCCTCTCCAAAACATCCACATCCTTCCTATAATGAGGTGACCAGAACGGGACACAATATTCCAAGAGTGGTCTAACCAGAGTTTTATAAAGCTGCAGCAAATCCTCGCTCTTAAACTTAATCCCCCTGTTAATGAAAGCCAACACCCATACGCCTTCTTAACAATCCTATCAACCTGGGTGGCAACTTTGAGGGATCTATGTACATGGACCCCAAGATCTCTCTGTTCCTCCACACTTCCAAGAATCCTGCCTTTAACCCTGTATTCAGCATACAAATTCCAAAATGAATCACTTCTCATTTATCCAGGTTGAACTCCATCTCCCACTTCTCAACCCAGGTCTGCATCCTGTCAATGTCCTGTTGTAACCTGCAACACTACAACTCCACCAACCTTCATGTCATCGGCAAACTTACTAACCCACCCTTCCACTTCCTCATCCAAGTCATTTATAAAAACCACAAAGAGCAGAAGTCCCAGAACAGATCCCTGCGGGACACCACTGGTCACCGACCTCCAGGCAGAATACTTTCCATCCACTACCACTTGCTGTCGTCTTTTGGCCAGCCAATTCTGTATCCAGACAACCAAATTGCCCTGTATCCCATGCCCCCTGACTTTCTGAATGAGCCTACTATGGGGAACCTTATCAAATGCTTTACTGAAATCCATATACACCACATCCACTGACCAACCTTCATCAATGTGTCTCATCACATCCTCAAAGAATTTAATGAGGCTTGTGAGGCATGATCTGCCCCTCACAAAGGCATGCTGACTATCTTTAATCAAACTGTTTTTCTAAATAATCATAAATCCTATCTCTCTAAATCCTTTCCAGTATTTTGGTCTGTAATTCCCAGGTATTTGCCTATTCCCTTTCTTAAATAGGGGAACAACATTCGCCTCCCTCCAATCATCCAGCACTACTCCAGTGGAGAGAAAGGAAGCAAAGATCATCGCCAACGGCGCAGCAATCTCCTCCCTCGCTTCTCATAGTAACCTTGGGTATATCTCGTCTGGCCCAGGGGACTTATCTATCTATGCTTTTCAAAATTTCCAGCACATCCTCTTTCTTAATACCAACCTGTTTGAGTCTATTAACCTGGTTCACGCTGTTTTCACGAGCAACAAGGTCCCTCTCTCTAGTGAATACTGAAGCAAAATATTCATTTAGGGCAGTGGTTCCCAACCTTTTTTAACCCATGGACCCCTTTTCCTCTTAATTTTTTTGTGTGGACCCCCATAGCCATTCCACAGAAAAAAAAGCTTCTTATATTTTTCACTAACAAAAAAGTAAAGGAATCAAAAATCAAATATTAAAGAAATAGATTATGCTTTATTTTGAAGGAAAACTAATTTATTGCAAATAAACATATTTAACAATTAAATTCTATAGAGCATTATGTACACTAGTAAATAATTCATAATAAACCATTTTAAGGTAGGCCTAAGTGAGTAATTAAGAAAAAAATGCAGATTTATTCAATGAGATCCCTGTGGTTGATGCTGCTCAGCGAGTTTTTTTATATTCGGCTCCATCGAGGTCAATGATAGTCGAAGATCACCCTTTTTCACAATGTCGAGTCTATTACGAGCTTTTGATAAGTGAAAAACACGACTAAATCCTGATTCAACAAGGTAAGATGATGGAAAAGCTATAAAGTAGAGCTGTGCTTTCTCGAAGAGAATTTGATTTAATATGATTAACCACTTTTATCACAACACTAAGAGTATCATGCAGACGTCCGCCCAATTGCTTTGCAACTAAGTGTTGATGGTGTATCACACAGTGTATGCAAAATACTTCGGGGACAGCCTTTTTCAAGAGTGTAATAAAACCTTTGTATTTGCCAGTCATGGATGGTGCACCATCAGTAGCACATGCAATTATATTTTTGAGTGGAATATTGCTTTCCTTGAAATAAGTAACAACTTCATTAAAAACTGTTTCACCTTTTGTGTCTGTCCTAAGACTTCTGGCAAAGAGCATTTCCTCTCTGGGTCCTTGATAATCTATAAATCTCACATATGCTAATAGAATGACTTCATTATCTCTTAAGGTAGATTCATCATGTTGAAGGGCAAACTGTTTTGCTTGCAAGTTAGCTATTAATTGTTTTTCTACATCCTCCGCCATTTCATCAATGTGTCGTGACACAGATGGATTTTAGGGTTACAGGGTTTCATGCTATCATTTGAAAGTATATCCATACATATGAGGCACATTGGACCCTGGTTGAGAACCCATGATTTAGGGCATCCCCTACCTCCTCAGACTCTAGGGACAGGTTCCCTCCACTATCTCTGATCTGCCCTACTCGATCTCTAATCATCCTCTTATTTCTCACAGAAGTGGAGAACGCCTTGAGGTTTTCCCTAATCCATCCCGCCAGGGCTTTTACATGCCCCCTTATAGCTCTCCTAAGTCCATTTTTGAGTTCCTTTTTGGCTGCCTTGTAACCCTCTCGAGCCATGCCAGATCCCTGCTTCCTCAACCTTACGTAAGCTTCCTTCTTCCTCTTGCCTAGAGGCTTCACTTCTCTTGTCCTCCAAGGCTCCTTCACCTTACCATTCCTTCCTTGTCTCAGTGGGATAAAACTATCCAGCACTTGCAGCAAGTGCTCTTCAAACAACCCCCACATTACTGTTGTGCATTTCCCTGAGAACATCAGTTCCCAATTTATGCTCCTCAGCTCCTGTCTATTAGCAGTATAATTTCCCCTCCCCCAATTAAATACCTTCCCATACTCTCTGTTCCTATCCCTCGCCATGACTATGGACACACCTGACAAAATCTGCCCCATCCAAACCATTTGCACTATTAGGGAAGTTGAAGTCACACATGACAACAACTTTGTTACTTCTGCACCTTTCCAAGATCTGCCGCCCAATCTGTTCCTCCATCTTTCTGCTGCTATTGGGGGGTCTATCAAAAAATCCCAATAAAGTGACTGCTCCTTTCTTGTTTCTGACTTACACCCATACTGTCTCAGTAGACAAACCCTCCTCAACTACCTCCTTTTCTGCAGCTGTGATGTACTCCCTAATTAACAGTACCACTCCCCCTCCTCTTTTACCTCCCTCCCTATTCTTCTGAAAACATCTAAACCCCAGAACATCTAACAACCATTCCTGCCCCTGTGAAATTCATGTCTCCGTAATGGCAACAACATCGTAGTTCCAAGTACTGATCCAAGCTCTAAGTTCATCTCCCTTATTCCTGACACTCCTTGCATTGAAACAGACACACTTTAACCCATCCCACTGAGTGTAACTTTGCCCTATCAACTGTCTATCCTTCCTCACAGACTCCCTGAATACTATTTCTGCCCGTTCAACAGCTACCCTATCCTCTGATCCTATATGCTAATTTTATAAACACGTATGTTTACTATATGCTAATTTGTGTTCATAAAATTGGAATGTGAAAATATGACAAATGTAAATATTTAAATATTTTAAATTCCATTGCATTCCAATTTGCTGCATAAAAAGGAAAAACCTTCTTTGTCCAACGGCGCCACAGTCGGCCGGGAGCCATGTTGCTCGCCAGGGGGGCATTCGCGAGGGCAGGTGGGGGGATGGAAAGGGGAGCAGTTTTTGGCAGGTCGGGTCTGCGCACGGCCGGCGCCATGTTTTACGGTGCGACCGAACAAGGTCGTCATCGTGCACATGCGCAGCCACGGACCCGACCATTCTCCAGCCGTTTATATCGTGGGAGCTGGGAGTTTTACCTGGCGGGCTGCTAGCCCCTCACCAGTCACAGGATCGGTGAGGATTCGGCTCCAATTTTGGCATCGTAAAACGCCACTGTTCTCACGCTGTCGTCGGCACTTAGCCTCAAAAACAGAGAATCCAGCCCCTCATCTTTTCTCTGGTTCTTTTAATCTTAGATTTTCTTCAACCTCCACCCTCTGGTTACCAACCCTGTTGAACATGGTAACAGTTCCTTCCTATACACTCCATTAAAAAAACCTCATACTTTAAACTTCTATTTTGAAGCTCCCATCAACCCTTTCTTTTCAAAGGTGAACAATGCCACCTTCTGCAGTCCCTCCATATAACTGAAATCCCTTATTAAATATCATTCTGGATGCTTGGGCAAAATCCTGGAACTCCTTCCCCAAACTGCACTATGGGTGTACCTACACCACATGGACTGCAGGGGTTCAAGAATACAGCTCACCACCACCTTTTTCTCAAGGGAAATTAGGGATGGGCAATAAATGTTGGTCCAAGCAACAAAGACCACATCCCTTGAATTAATAATTTTTTTAAAACCTTCTCTGCACCCTCTCCAAATGTTGAGAACCTTAGCTATTGGTAAACTATGGGTGCGTTCTTCCGGCTGCGTTGCACTCGAGCGAGAGCACAGCATGGCCAGTAGATGCTGGGAGAGGCCTCCCATGGACTTCCCAGTAGCCTTTACGCTATTCGAGATCTACCCAGATCTCGCGAGGCGTTGGAATCAGAAGCCCGCCCAAAATGGGCGTGACCAAATGGCACACACCTTAGTAGGGTTCAAACCTACTTAGGCGAGCTCACCCAGTGTCTACTGGCCTCCCGGGATCTACTGGCCTCCCCAGGGAGGCCGCAACCGGGCGCCGTTCAGTACTGGTCCACACACAAGTGGACCAGGCAGAACCGCACCCGGGGGTCTCCCAGGCCATTGGAGGCCCCTGGCTGGCCAGGGATTGTGCAGGGTGGCCCCTTGGCCCTCCACCTGGAACTATTAGATAGCAGTCGAGAACTCTCAGCAAAACCCGCCACAAATGACACTTAGAAACTTTTCCGTTAGATTGCACTCTACATTTCAACTGTTTCTGGATTACTCCCAGTGCCATACAGTATAGCCGACAGGGAGGTCTGAAGGAATGGGTGGATGGGGAATGGAACTGCTGGTGCATTAAGATGACCTCATGTTAAGGGTAGAATTTGGGAGGCCAACAGGAAGGGCGTCAGAATAGTTGAGGCTAGATGGCTCCAAGGCATGATAGCTGGAAAATGCAATGTTCTGTTAAATGAAGAGGGTTACCTCGTTTGGCATTACAGGAATCTTTCTGCAGAAATCATGATACCTGTTAGGAGATAACAACCACTCCCATGTACTGAGGTAGGGGCAGAGAAGATATAACCTGTAACACAACTGATTTATTAACCGGACCCCTGGTTTTATAAGAGTTTTAGTGGGCTGATGCTGATTCTGTTTCATAGAAGACACCATGATTAGGTGTTCAGAGTAAAATACATGAATCAAATTCTTAATAAATTCTGGATTAATTCCAATAAGACCTCTGCCACCTATTTGGACCATCTATAATTTCACAAATTACAGTATTAAAATGATAACTAAGAAGCAACATTCCTAGGGGTATGAGAATATGAACTATCCCTGATAAATTTTCAAGGATTGCATTTTATATGATTCCCTGTACTTCCCTAATTTGAGGATTCTGTCATGTTACCAATAGTTAGAATAGTTTGTATATTTTGGGATTATTGTAAGTAGTGTTTTCACTCATACGATATGAAGCATTGATTTTCTTTTACCCAATATTTATATTTATATAAATATTTATATTCGAAGGTTTAGAATTACATGCAGTTTCAAGACTTCTTGTTCACACATGCAATAAATTAACAACTTCTATTTTGTTTTGTGCAGTTCTCTGCTGTGGTGATATTGCTTTTAGTGGGTCAATTCTTTTGATACCCTTGTAATGATATGTATATAGTCAGGCTAGTGAAGGGTTAATAATTACAGCTGTGTAAATTAAACACTAGAGGGCACCACCACTTCTCTGTATTTAAATCAGACTTTGAGGGAATTCTGGCAGTAGCATAAGGAGAAGCTGGAAGGAAAGCATGGTGAAAGCATAAGAAGAAGATTAGAGTAGATAGAGTTAACACGGGGTTAGATCATAGTCTAGTTGGTGACTATTTAGATTATTGAGTATTGCTAGACCAGATTCAATATTACTTAATTATTAACTGTAGCTCAATCGAGTGTACAAACTTCAATTAATTAATAGTTTTATAATAAATTAGTTGTGTTTCAATCTTTTGATTGGTATATTCTTTGTCAACACCATATTGGATCATTCTGGAAGAAAGGACAAAGAATACAACATATTACCAAGAATGGTAATATAACATGCTACCAGGAGCAGAAACATAACAGGGTACAAGGAGTGGACAGTTTCAAATTTTAATGTACCACGATATAATATGGTACCAGAGTTACTGCTGAAGCTAGTTAGATAGTTTAGTTAGGATTTAGTCAGAAAAACTAACACGCAACTCGAATTTTGAAGAACAGACCTATTACTGCGAGACACTGACGAATCCAGGACTCATGGAGAAAGCTCATGCTCCACGACGACTCCGAATCAATGGTAAACTAAATGTTAACTGGCGGGTGTTTAAACAAGAGTTTCAGCTGTATCTCCCATCCTCCAACCTAGAAACTGCCAGAGATGAGTGAAAAACTGCTTTATTGTTACTAATGGCTGGACAGCAGGCCTTAGAAGTATATGTCACATTCCATTTTGAGAGTGATGTTGAAAAATATAACTTTGAATTGGTAGTTAAAAAATTTTATCATTATTGTGAAAGTAATGAAAATCTCAGCAAAAGACTGCAAAAGAAACAAAAAATGCTGTCTCAAGATTCGATTAAAATGTGCAACGTGAGAAAACAATCTAAAATTAGAAGTGCCGAAACGTTAAATCGTCAAAGTAAAAACGTTTTTCCCTCCGTTGAAGCTGTGGAGCAGCTGGAAATTAATCGCACTCAAAAAGACGACTGTGCGCAAGCGCACCTGAAGAAAACATGGGATTCCAATTCTTTTTTTTAACAAACAATTGTATTCAGGTATTTTAGGCATATAGAAAAAGTGACATTGTACAGTACAAAAAAAAGTCAAGACACAAATTAAACATAGTGCAAACCACGGATCTGTTCACGCACGGACCTGCCTCAATATCCTCCTACTCTACTCTGCCCTAGCCCCCCCCCCCCCCCCCCCCCCCACCGCTGACGCTTACTCCTCTGCGAAGAAGTCAATAAATGGCTGCCACCTTTGGACGAACCCTAATAGCGGCCTCTCAAGGCAAACTTGACTTTCTCCAGGCCAAGAAAGCTCGCCATGTCCGATAGCCATACCTCAGCCCTCGGGGGCTTTGAGACCCTCCATGCTAACAATATTGGTCACCGGGCTACCAGGGAAGCAAAGGCCAGAACGTCAGCCTCTCTCTCTTCCTGGACTCCCGGGTCCTCCAAGACCCCAAAGATTGCCACCCCGGGGCTCATTACCACCCCAGTTTTCAATACCCAGGACATGACATCTGCGAATCCCTGCCAATACCCCCTGAGTTTAGGGCATGACCAGAACATGTGTACATGGTTAGCCGGCCCTCCAGCGCATCTAGCACACTTGTCCTCCAGCCCGAAGAATCTGCTCATCTGGGCCACCACCATGTGGGGCCCGGTGCACGACCTTAAACTGGATCAGGCTGAGCTTGGCGCATGTTGCGGTCGTGTTCACTCGGCTTAGGGCTTCTGCCCAGATACCATCCTCTATCTCCCCGCCGAGCTTCTTTTCCCACTTAAGCTTCAGGTCCTCGGTCTGCGTATCCTCAGCTCCCAATAGTTCCTTGTAGACGTTTGAGACTCTACCCTCTCCCACCTCTCCCCTAGAAACTACCCTGTCCTGCCTCCCCTTCGGCGGGAGACGTGGGAAGACGGCACCAGTCTGAGTACAAAATCCCGCACCTGTAAGTATCTAAAGTCATTCCCTCTCGCCAGCCCAAACTTCCCCTCAGCGCCCTCATGCTCGGAAAGCGCCCTTCTAGGAACAGATCCCCCATCCTCACAATCCCCTCCCTCCTCCACTGTCGATACCCCCCCGTCCATGTTCCCCGGGGCAAATCGGTGGTTGCCGCAGATTGGGATCCACACCAATGCTCTTACCTCCCCTACATGCCTTCTCCACTGGCCCCAGATCCGAAGAGCCGCCACCACTATCGGGCTGGTGGAGTACCCTGCCAGCGGAAGCGTCCGAGGCGCCGTGACTAGGGCTGCTAAGCTAGTGCCCCTGCACGAAGCAGCCTCCATCCGCTCCCAAACTTGAAAAGCACCCACCATTCATTTCCTTATCATCGCTATGTTGGCCGCCCAGTAATAGTTGCTGAAGTTCAGCAACGCCAGCCCTCCTCCTTCTCTGTTCCTTCAATCTTCACCCACGGGGACTTCCCTGCCCATACAAATCCCAGAATAATTTTATTCAGCCTGTTAAAGAAGGACCGCGGGATGAAGATGGGAGACGGTGGAAAAACAAACTAGAACCGTGGGAGAATCGTCAGCTTAACAGTCTGCACCCTCCCAGTCAATGACAGCGGGAGCGCATCCCACCTCCGGACCTCCTCCCTCACTCGTTCCACCAGTCGGGACAGAACATAGAACAGTACAGCGCAGAACAGGCCCTTCGGCCCTCGATTTTGTGCCGAGCAAATGATCACCCTACTCAAACCCACGTATCCACCCTATACCCGTAACCCAACAACCCCCCCCCCCCTTAACCTTACTTTTTAGGACACTACGGGCAATTTAGCATGGCCAATCCACCTAACCCGCACATCTTTGGACTGTGGGAGGAAACCGGAGCACCCGGAGGAAACCCACGCACACACGGGGAGGACGTGCAGACTCTGCACAGACAGTGACCCAGCCGGGAACCGAACCTGATTGAGCTTATGCAACTTGCGCCTGTCCCGTGCCACCTGAACCCCAAATATCAGAAACTCTCCCCCACTAGCCTGAACGGCAACCCCTTCAGCCTACTCTCCTGCCCACTCGCATGAATTATGAACATTTCGCTCTTAGCCATGTTCAATTTATATCCTGAGAACCAGCCAAATTCCGTCAGGATTTCCATAATACTGTCCATCCCCATCATTGGGTCCGATATATATAACAGCAGATCGTCTGCATATAACGAGACTCTATGTTTCATTTCGATCCTGACCAGGGCCCCAGTCCGTCCACCAACCCCCTCCCCACTCTTGGGAAGGTCAAAATATCCAGGAATCGCCTCATCCCCCCCCAGTCCCCCGGGGGTTTCCGAAGTGTACAGCTTCCTATAAAAGTCCCTAAAGACCTTGTTCAGCCCTGTCGGGTCACCCACTAGATTACCTTCCCCATCCACTACCCTCCCTATTTCCCTAGCCGCTTTCCTCTTCCTTAGTTGTTGCGCAAGCATTATACTGGCCTTCTCCCCATGCTCATAAATCGCGCCTTTTACCTTTCTAAGCTGCTCTACAGCCTTACCTGTAGTCAGCACCCCAAATTCGGCCTGCAGCCTCTGTCGTTTCCTGAGTAACTCTGACCTCGGGGATTCCGCGTAACTCCTGTCCGTCCGTAGAATTTCCTTAATCAGTCGGTCCGTCTCCTCCCTATTTGTCCTGTCCCTGTACGCCCTGATTGAAATCAGCTCTCCTCTCACCACTACCTTCAGCGCTTCCCAGAGCACCGCTGCTGAGACTTCTCCAGTATCGTTCACCTGCAGGTAATTCTGCATGAATTTCCTCAGCCTCTCACACACCGCCTCGTCCGCGAGTAGTCCAAATTCCAGCTTCCATGGTGGGTGCTGATAGCTGTCCTTACAAAAATGCAGGTCTACCCAGTGCGGAGCGTGACCCGATATGGCAATTGCCGAGTATTCTGCCCCCACCATTCCGGCCAGCAGGTCCCTACTCACAACAAAGTAATCAATTCGGGAATATACCTTGTGGACGTGGGAGTAGTACGAGAACTCCCTCGCTGTCGGCCGGCTAAATCTCCATGGATCTTCCCCCATTTTCTCCATGAACCCTCTCAGTTCCTTTGCCATCGCTGGCAACCTGCCCGTTCTTGAACATGATCGGTCCAGGCTCGGGTCCAGAACTGTATTAAAGTCCCCGCCCATGATCAGCTTACGCAGGTCCAAGTCGGGGATCTTCCCTAGCATCCTCCTAATAAAATCTACATCGTCCCAATTAGGGGCATACACACTGACCAGGACTACTCTCACCCTTTCAAGCTTACCCCTCACCATAAAGAACCTGCCACCCCCATCCACGACTGTGCCCTCCGCCTCAAATTGTACCCTTTTATTAATCAAAATCGCAACCACCCTCGTCTTGGAATCAAGCCCCGAATGAAAGACCTGACTGACCCAGCCCTTAACCTAACCTGGTCTGCCACTTCCAGGTGCGTCTCCTGTAGCTTTACTATGTCCGCCTTCAGAACCCGCAGATGCGCAAACACACGCGCCCTCTTCACTGGCCCGTTTAACCCTCTAACATTCCAGATGATCAGCCTGGTTGGGGGGCACTTCGCTCCCCCCCCCCCTCAGCCATCCCCTTTCCTTGTCCAGCCCCCCAGCCATGTGTCATGCTTCATCTTGCCCTCCTCCTGACCGGCTCCACCCATGAACTCCTCACTGTTGCCATGTCCAGTTTCCATCCCCGTCAGCAGAATGACTGCCCCCCCCCCCCCCCCCCTAGCAACATCATCCTATCACCTAATCCCTGCTCTAATCTAACTATATGCACACCCCCCACCTCGGCTTTCGTTGACTAGCCCCACTCAGCTAGCCTGGGGCTCCCAGCCTCGGCGTCAGCGCGTCTCCCACCCATTGTTCCCAGTCACCCCTCCCCCGACTCATCCAAACCAGTTCCCCAGATCAGCCCTACTTAAGCAAACACTCTATACGAGTCATAAACAACCCCCACAATAGCACAATTCAAGTTAAACAAAACAAAAAAAAAAGAAAGAGATGAGAAGTAACAGGCACTCTCAGTCCTTCCCATACAGACACAGAAAAGATTGCACAAAGTTCCCCTGAAGCATCCCTCTTAACCCAACCCTTTTAACTCTTTTCTTTATTATTTTCCCTCCAGCCAAGCTCCAACTAATCAAAGAGCCCAAAAAGGAAACATTCAGGTAAAGCACGCAAAGAACCGACAAAAAAGGACCCAAACATACAGGCAATTTTCAAAACGGGAGAGACACCTCATATACTTAAAAGTTCTAACATGAGCCCAAACGCCCTCAGCTCAGGGCCAGCCCTTGCTTCTTAACAAAGTCCATCGCCTCTTCGGGTTCCTCGAAATAATGGTGCTGACCCTCATATGTAACTCACAGTCGCGCCGGAAAAAGCAGCCTGAATTTCACCTTGTGTTTATACAGTATCTCCTTCACCTGCCTGTAGCCTCCCCTCCTACTGGCCACCTCTGCGCTCAAATCTTGGTAAACACGCAGGGTGGTATTGTCCCAAGTGCAACTTTGTGTGCTCTTTGCTCATTGCAGCACCCGTTCCTTGTCCAGGTACCTGTGAAAGCATACCACAATCGCTCGTGGGGGACCCCCTCGTCGCGGCTGCCTCACCTGCACTCTGTGTGCCCTGTCCACCACCGGCGGGCGCGGGACCTCATTCCCCAGTAACTTCTGAAACATACCCTCCACAAACGCAGCATCGTCCGGCCCCTCTGCCCCCTCCGGGAGGCCCACGATTCTCACATTCTGCCAACAAGATCTGTTATCCAGGTCCTCCAGCCTTTCCAGAAGTACTTTTTGCTGGTCCCTCAGCCTCCGAATCTCCACATCCGCCACCGTTTGAAAGTCAGCCTGCTCCTCCAGTGACTTCCCCAACTGCTGGAGCTTCTTAGCCTGATCATCTAGCCTTTTTTCCATCCGCTCAATCGACTTCTGTAGCGGCTCCAAGTTGTCATGCTTCAGATACAAAAAGCCCTCCTGCATAGTCTGCAGCAGCTGCTCCATTGTGGATTGGGCTGTCGGCACCTTGCTCTGAAAACCAGCCATACTGGACCCTTTCACAGCCTCCACTGTGCCCTTATTCGACCACTTCTTCTGCTGTTTACAGTCCATACAATTCTGTATGGGTCCTGTGCCTGAGTACTATTGCTTTCCAGTTCCGCGCTGAAAAGCGCAAAAAAAGTCAGGGGAAAAGGTCCAAAAGTCCGACCGAGACGGGAGCCACCAAAATGTGCGACATACTCCCTCATAGCCACCACCGGAAGTATGCGATTCCAATTCTGAACATTCTGCACATGTGCAGGGCCAGTTTGCTCATGCGCACTTGCAAAAAAGACGCGAACCGGAAAAATACCGTTCTGCACATGCACGAGAAGCTGCGCATGCGCTCATGAAAAAAGAACGCAATCCGGAAGACAATTGATTTGTGCATGCACAATCGAAGTTTGCACATGGCGTCAAGAACGTCATGACGTCAGAACATTTTGGACACGTCCATTTAAAGGGAAACTGCCCGAAAATCAAAAAAAAACTTTTCAAGGCGCAAAACACAAGTTTTTACCTTGCAAGGCAGAATATTGCCTGAATTTAAACAAAGAGCTGAAGAAAACGTTTGCAGCACCATGGAACAAAATGTTTGCAAATGAAGAAACTGTCAACAGATCTATAATGAAAGAAAATCAATTGCACATTGAAGAATATTACTCAGACATGGCAGAGAAACTCGGATTTGATGATTATTGTGTTGGCAACATGGTTGAAAAGCTAAATACAGTACCACTCTACCAAGGTAGATGAATCCAATACATTGATGGCATTGCATTAAGTTGCTACAATGGACATCAGTAGCTGGTCATACGTACAAGAAGAAAAAGACTCCACAGAGAGAGCACTGAAAAACTCCATAGAGAGAGCACTGAAAGACAGCACAGAAAGAACACTGTAAGACTCCACAGAGAGAGCGATGAAAGATTCCACAGGAAGGGCACTGACAGACTTAAGAATGGAAACAATTAAGACTCCAGAGAGAGAACAATGTAAGAAGGAGACTACAAAGATTTCCAAGCTTATTTTATCAACAAGAAGATGAAGGTCTATCTGGCTTATTTGATCAACAACAAGAAGACTATGAATGTCTACCCACTGTATTTGTGAATAATGACAAAGTGATCACAATTAGCATACAGGCCCACAGCGAGACTGACAGATCTCATCTGGACTGTGCAAAAGAACATGACAATCAAAGTACAACAATGAATGACTCAATTGAGCACACATTTGTGCACAACCTACAAGACAATGACATCTTGGAGACATTGACTCCAGAAGAGGACCACCAAGAGATCAAAGATAAATCAAATCATCCAGAATGAACTGATGTAACAAAGCTCAGCGATGCATCAGATCATTCAAATGAACCTGAAATCATAAAGTGCAGCGAAACATCAAATCATAGAAAGGACACTGATACTAAAAAGTTTGAAAATGACTCAAACAATCCAAATGGAACAGTTATTGAGCACAAAAACAGAAAACTGCAGAACAACACACTGTACACAATGGTACGACTGTGAAACGGAAGGACAATTGAACAGCACAGTCCAAAACAGGAAGAATAGGACATTGTTCAGACAAAACAGAAGTCATGCCAACGAATTTCATGAATTCTTATTTGCTCCAAGACAAAAAAGCAAACCAGTTTTTAATGCAAATGACATACAAAATCGATACCACAAGAACGGACAAAAGATCAGAAGAAAAAAGACCAGGTCAGGCAACAAAAGTGGTTCAATCTGTCGAACACCTGATGATGACTTGTTGGTACTTCAACACACCACGAGTGAAGACTAAGAACAGACTCAATTTGTGAATCATCACAGATGGACTGTTTAATTATTGATTTTTTTCACTACATGTTAAATTCATATACATATCATGTATTGTGTACCGATATTTTACTTTTTTCCTTTGTTAACGTAAAAGAAATATAAAAACATGGGGATGTAATGATATGTATATAGTCAGGCTAGTGAAGGGTTAATAATTACATCTGTGTAAATCAAACATTAGAGGGCGCCACTACTTCTCTATATTTAAGTCAGACTCTGAGGAAATTCTGGGAGTAGCGTAAGGAGAAGCTGGAAGGAAAGCATAAGAATAAGATTAGAGTAGATAGAGTTGACACGAAGTTAGATCATAGCCTAATTGGTGACTATTTAGATTATTGAGTACTGCTGGACCAGAGTCAATATTACTTAATTATTAACTGTAACTCAGTAGAGTGTGTGAACTTCATTTAATTAATAGTTTTATAATAAATTAGTTTTGTTTCAATCTTTTGATTGGTATATTCTTTGTCAACACCATATTGGATCATTCTGGAGGAAAGGACAAAGAATACAACATATTACCAAGAATGGTAATATAACATGCTACCAGGAGCAGAAATATAACAACCCTGACGCAAAATGTTTACAGATTCTGTTTGTTAATTACGTTGTTAATTCTGACACTCGTTACCATTTCAGGCTGTATAAAAGTTGATGGATTAGACATTTCCTCAGTCACGTTGGACCATTTGAGGAAATCAATCTCAATAATTCCCCAGGATCCTATTTTGTTCAGTGGCACTATCAGGTAAACGATACATTGCAGTTGCAAGGCACACCGTTATAACATTACAATTTATTCTTGAATTTTGTTCAGTTTGCTGAAATGCATCTGTATACTGATTTGCATCTAGATTTAATCTGGACCCAGACTTGGTGCACAGCGATGAGGAATTGTGGAAAACCTTAGAAGTTGCACAGTTGAAGTCTGTGGTAAGTGATTGGCTTGTCTGGTGCTGTAAATTCTCTCTGCTGATTCCATCTAATCTCTGCATGAATATTTTATTCAAAAGTGTGTTAATTATCTTGAAAACTTGAGATTAATTAGAACTTGTTCATTTTATGAATTGCTGCAAAGAAACTGCTGTTGTTTGTATAATATTTTTTAAATTCCTACTTAAATTTGGACCTGAGTTTTTCTAGTAAAATAACTGCAAGGATGAACATAGTTATCATAAAATGTTTCATGTGACGATTCAACAGTCTTGCCCATTAAATATTCCTGAGAATGTAGAATCATACAATTATTGAAATTTAAATCACAGAATAATGCTGTTCAGCCCACTTGTGACTGTGCCAGCCCTATGAAAAAGCTGTTTACGTGGTTCCATTCCCCTGCTTTATCCCATACTCTTTTAAATCTTGTTAATTATCCACTGTCTTTAAAAGCTGCCACCACTTTTTCTGTCAGGAGTGTATCAGCTTGAGTTAAAAAGAAAAGTCTCCTAATTTCTCCTTTCATTTGTTTAGTAATGCTCTTAAATTATATCTACTAGTTACTGACTCTTAGGCCAATAACATATTTATTCCCTTATCTATCACGTCTTCATGGGCCTATTTTTCTTAATTCAATTCAAAGGATATAGGCAACACCAACCAGTCCAGCGTTTATTACCAGCAGTGCTAAGCCGCCTTGTTGAATCACTGCAGTCCATGTGGTGAAGGTGTTTGTATCATACATTAGGTGACGAATTTCAAGATTTTGACACAGTGACAGTGAATTTCCAAGTCAATATAGTGCCTTGAAGTATTTTTATGCCTGATATTCCTGCTGCCCTTGTCCTTTATAGGTAGTGGCAGTTGCAAGTTTGGGAGATGCTGCTGAAGAACCCGTGGCAAGTTGCTGTAAAGAATCCTGTGTAGACAGTACTGTTTTTACTCATTGGATGTGGGCATTGCTGGCTAGGGTAGCATTAATTACCCATCTGTAATTGCCCTTGAGTGACTTGCTAAGGGCATTTAAAAGTCATGTAGGATGGCAGATTTCATTTGTGAACCAGGTGGGCATTACAACAATCGACAATGGTTACATTATTTCAATGGTAATCCTGGGATATTGATATTGGGTGATTTGGCAATGTTAATTCTATTGAACGTCAAGAGGAGATGGATAGACTCTCTCTTTTTGGAGGTGATCATTGCCTCGCACTTGGGTGATGTGAATGTTGCTTACCACTTATCAGTGATAGCCTGCATGTTGTCCAGGTATTGCTGCAGTAGCTGGACAGTTGAAGATAGTTGGATCTAGTACACTGTCCTGAAGAACTCTTCTAATAATTGATGATGGTCCTTCATTAAACCAAACCATCTTCCTTTGTGCTACTCCAGCCACTTGTGACTTATTTCTGTGGTCCCTATCAATTTCAGATTTCCTAGGCCTTTTTGATGCCACACTAGACAAATATTGCCTTGATGCCAAGAACAGTCATTCTCATTTCACCTCGAGCATTTTTTGTCCCTGTTTGGGTAAAGGCTAGAATAAATCCTGCAACAGGGTTATCCTGGTGGATAGTGTTATTAGTGAGTAAGTGCTACTTGATAGCACTATTGATAGCATCCATTACTTTGATGATTTTTGAGAGTAGGCTAGGAGGATAATAATTGGCCAGGTTGTATTTGTCTTAGTTTTTTTGAACAGAACTTACCTGGCAAATTTCTGTATTGTCAGAAAGATGGCAATGTTATTACTGTACTGATCAGTGTGGCTAGTTCTGAAGCACAGGTCTTAAGCATTGTAAACTGTTTTCTGGATCCATTACTTGTGAAGTGAACTCATTGTGAATTACAGAGCCGCAGTTTCTCTTCACAGCCAAAGCTCTAAATTTTGATGATATCTTAGTGAATCTCTTTTGTACCCTCACCTTTGTCTTGATATCCTTCCTCAAGTCTGTGGCCATAATTGAAGACAATATTCTAACTGTTGGCAAACAAATGAATTATAGAATAGTAACAGCACAGGCTTCCAGGTTTATGCCAGCTCTCTGCAAGAGCAACCCCACTACTAGAATAGAATAGAATCACTACAGTGCTGGAGGAGGCCATTCAGCCCACAACCCTCTGAAAGAGGACCCTACCGAGGCCCACACATCCACCCCATCCCCGTAACCCAACAACCCCACCTAACCCTTTGGACACTAAGGGTCCATTCAACATGGCCAATCCACCTAACCTGCACATCTTTAGACTGTGGGTAGAAACTGGAGCACCCGGGAAAACCCACGCAGACACGGGGAGAACGTGAAAACTCCACACAGACAGTGACCCAAGGCTGGAATTGAACCCGGGTCCCTGGGGCACTGTGAGGCAGCAGTGCTAACCACTGTGCCACCATGCCGCCTTCCTCCCTCATCCTTTCACCACATTTTTTACCCTCAGGTGCTTGTTCGATTCCCTTTTCAAAGCCACAATTGAATCGACCTCCAGCACAGTCTTAGGCAATGCATTCCAGATCCTAACCACTCACTGTGTAAAAAGCATAGTTGTCCTCTGGTTCTCGACTGATCAACCAATTGGAAGTTTCTCTCCAACAGCTGTCAAGAACCATCATGATTTTGAACATTTCTATTAAATATCCTCTCAACATTCTCTTTTCTAAGGAAGGCAACCCCAGCTTCTCCAATTTACCACGTGCCTGCAGCCCCTCATTCCTTGAGCAATTCCAATAAGTGTTTTCTACAAATTTTCTAATGCATGGCTTTAGTGCCCATAACAGAACACACTTCATTTGAAGCTGAACCAATGTTCAATAAAGATTCTTCATAACTATCTTGCTTTTACACTCTTTGGATGGAATTTTCCAGTCTCCCTGAGGTGGGAACTGAAAAATTGATTTCCCGCCAATGTAAAATGACAGTGGAATCTTGTAATCATGCCCACCATGGCGAGGCTTGCAAGATGCCAATGTCAGACCGATTTGCATATCTCTAGTGGGATGCAGGTGAATTCCCAACTGCAATGCCCCCCCCCCCCCCCCAGCTGATTGCCTGCGCTGTCAGCAGGACGTTACGCCTGTCCAGAATACATCTGGACCAACATAGCATGTAAAAGTCGGCACTTAGCTGACGAAGGCATGGGGAAGCTCACTGAGATCCAAAGGGCTGGGAGCTTCCAGTGGCCAGACCCTGGAACATCACATGCAGCAGTAGGTGGGGGGAGCAGCAACCATATTGATCTTCTCTGTGCAGCAGCATCCAGGAGGTTATTATTCCCAGTGCAGCAACTTCTTCCAGGTTTTGGATATTCAAGCTGCAGGTGAAAAACTGCAGGTGGTACCAGTGGGCGGTGAGGGGAATTAGATAGGCAGGAGAGAAATGAAGAGGTGGGACAGGTGTACAAATTAAGAGAAGGGGTGGGGAAGATTGGATTTGGTAAGGGAAAAGAGAGATTCCGCAGGGGATATGGAATGAGTGAGCTGGTATGGAGTGGATGGGCAAGAAAGGCCATGCTGAAGTGCGGGCAGGGAGGTGGAGCAGGGGGTTTGTGCAGGTGTAAAGGGGCAGTGTGTCTGCAGGTGCAATGGGGGATGGGGGGGGGGGGGGGTGTTCAAGTGATAATGGGCATGAGGGATACATAGAATATACAGTGCAGAAGGAGGCCATTCGGCCCATCGAGTCTGCACTGACCCACTTAAGCCCTCACTTCCACCCTATCCCCATAACCCAATAACCCCTCCCAACCTTTTTGGACACTTAAGGGCAATTTATCATGGCCAATCCACCTAACCTGCAGGTCTTTGGACTGTGGGAGGAAACCGGAGCACCCGGAGGAAACCCACGCAGACACAGGGAGAACGTGCAGACTCCGCACAGACAGTGACTCAGCGGGGAATCGAACCTGGAACCCTAGCGCTGTGAAGCCACAGTGCTAGCCACGTGTGCTACCGTGTTGAGGTTTGGATAGTTATGAGGGAAGAAGGGACGGGGGTTCAGAAGGAGGGGCATGTGGAGTAAATGGAGCAGTCATGGGAGCATACTGAGGGTATCAGTGATAGGACGGGATGGTGCCAGTTAACGGGGACAGTAGGAGCCAGTAGGGTGGGAACGTGAGAGTGCATTGATGTTGAGTGAAGGTTGTTGGAAGGGATGCAGAAGGTGCTGCAGACTCTGGGGATTGGCAGGATAGCATGTCTGTTGTAATGGGGGAGGGCTGTTCTGGAAGGTAGGGAACTTCAACACTGGCCTGCATGGTATAAAAGGTGATGGGGAGGATTGATGGGTGACCATGGGGTGGTCGTAGAGTAGGTAGCACTGTTGCTTCACAGCTCCAGGGTCCCTGGTTTGATTCCTGGCTTGGGTCACTGTCTGTGCGCAGTCCACACGTTCTCCCCGTGTCTGCGTGGGTTTCACCAGGTGCGCCGGTTTCCCACAAGTCCCGAAAGATGTGCTGTTAGGTAATTTGGACATTCTGAATTCTCTCTGTGTACCCGAACAGGCGCTGGAATGTGACGACTCGGGACTTTTCACAGTAAATTCATTGCAGTGTTAATGTAAGCCTATTTGTGACAGTAAAGATTATTATAAAAAACGGAGACGGGGAGGGACTGAGCCGGTGATTATTAGAGGGGGGGGGGGGGGGGGGGGGGGGGGGGTTGTGGCAGGAGGAGGGATAATGGTATTAAACTACCATGTATGTGACAACAACCTGGCTGTAAGCAACTATGCAGTGCCTCGGACTTCCGGTTGTGGTGATGCGGAGCTAAGCCGCACGTTCGGTAGATCCCGCTATTTTCGGTCTTTTGGGCGGGGGGTGGGGGGGGAAGGGAAGGGGGGGGGGGGGGGGGGGAAGGGGAGGGGGTGGGGGGGGGAAGGGAAGGGGAGGGGGTGGGGGGGGGGGAAGGGAAGGGGAGGGGGGGGGAAGGGAAGGGGAGGGGGGGGGAAGGGAAGGGGAGGGGGGTGGGGGGGGAAGGGAAGGGGAGGGGTGGGGGGGAAGGGAAGGGGAGGGGGTGGGGGGGGAAGGGGAGGGGGTGGGGGGGGAAGGGGGGGGGGGGAAGGGGAGGGGGGGAGGAGGATGGAAGGGAAGGGGAGGGGGGGGAAGTAGGATGGAAGGGAAGGGGAGGGGGGGAAGGAGGATGGAAGGGAATGGTAGGGGAGGGGGAAGGGGAAGGGAAGGAGGGGAGGGGAGGGAAGGAAAGGAGGGGGGGAGGGAGGCGGACTATCGGTCTGTTAAGGGAGTCTGTTTTTGTAACCATGTGTTTTACTTTTTTTTGTAGATAATTTATTGCTTTGTATGGGGGAGGGGCTTTTGCTTCGGTTTTTTCTATGCCTTGTTTATTTCATTGTTGGGAGAAGATTTGTAAAATTTGAATGAAAATCGTTTTTTAAAAAAATATGCAGTGCCTCATGGTGGCGATGCTGAGATACTGCATGGGAGTTGGATCATCAACATTGGGTGGAGATGAAGGTCAGCTCAACTGGAGGCCTAATGGGGACACCCCAGCACGCTGTACTTACAGTGCTGGGACCTTGGGGCAGATAAGCAAATCAAGGGCAAAGGCTCAGCGTGCGTAGGAGGCGTCTTGCACAAGGCATAAACTTGGTGCCAAGAGGCAGCAGTGTTAACCACTGTACCACTGTGCTGCCCCGTGTTGGGCAAAGATAATCAGAACCAGAAAGCTTGGCTGACATTTTTACAGTTTGTGAAATTTGATACCTGAAATTATAGGAATCATAACAAAGATCCATTTAGCATCTCAAAAATATTGTTTTTGGTATTTCTACATTTTGCATGTACTCATGTTGAGTATTTTTGAATTAATTCAAGATTCGTGATGATGCAGGGCTTTGAAATCCTTAATGTTGATGGCTCGATTACAGCTGTCTGATTTTATTTGAAGTTAACATCTGTACTGGACTTCCGGTGGCAGCCTGTAGAGGGGAAGTCGCATGTTGGGTAGCTCCTGCTTGAGACGTGTTTTTAGGAGTTTTAAAGTCCGGTCCTAGGGACAATTTGTGAGTGATTGGATGTAGGAAGATTTAAGGAAGGCAAAGAATGTCAAAAGGTTTAAGGAAAACAGCCATGAAGAAGAGAGGGAGTGAGTGTTCACTGTCGACTGAGCAGGTCAGCCCGGGAACGAGCAAGATGGCGGAGGCTGGGCTGCTGGGTGGGGCCGCACTGCTTACAGCAGAGAAGATGACTGAGGTGATGTCCTTGGAGCTGAAGAAGCAGTTTGCGAAGCATATGGAGGTGTTGAGGAAGGAGATGGCGGTGGCTTTGAAGGCATTGGTGGAGAAGGCAATTGCCCCGGTGAGAGAGGCTGTGGCGAAGACATTGGCCGAGGTGAGGGAGCAGGGCGAGAAGATGAAGGGAGCGGAGGAGGCCATGTTGCAGCGCAGTGATCAGCTCACCTCGATGGGGAATGAGTTGAGGAGGGTGGTTGAGGCCAATAAGGGGCTTTGTGCAAAGCTGGAGGGCTTGGAGAACCGCTTGAGGTGGCAAAATTTGAGGATTGTGGGCCTGCCCGAGGGAGTGGAGGGCTCAAGGCTGACGGAGTACTTTTCCAAGATGTTGGCGGAACTGATGGGGGAGAGAGAGGAGCTCTCTCAGTATGAACTGGACCGAGCCCATCGGTCGCTGAGGCCTAAGCCAAAGTTGAATGAGCCGCCAAGGGCAGTGATCATCTGCTTCCACAGGTACCATATGAAGGAGAAGGTTTTGAACTGGGCAAAGCAGAAGCAGGAGATGCAGTGGGCTGGTGCTGGTGTTCGTATCTACCAGGACCTGATGGTGGAGTTGGCAAAGAGGCGAGCGGCTTTTGGTCGAGTGAAGACAGCATTGTACAACGATGCGATTTGGTGTTGTGTATCCAGAAAAGCCCTGGGTGTCCTACAACTCCAGAGACTTCTATTTTGAGATGGTGAAGGCGGTGGAGGCGTTTGTGAAGGCAGAAGGCTTGGGACAGAAGTGAAGAATGGAACTAAAGATGGGTTGTGGACTGTGTAAGGGGAGTTGGGAGAGTACATAAATGTAGTTTTTGACCTATATTGTTATTTTATACTGCACGGTGTTATAGAGGTTAATAGTTTTTTGATTGTTATTCTTTGTTGCGACAGTTTTATTTTGTTGAGATTGTTTTCCTGGGACTGGGCGGGAGGGGAAGGGAGGGAAAGCCTTGGGTGGGGGCCCCCACGATAGCTAACTTAAGTCGGCTAGTGAACAAAGGTGAGTTGGGGAGAGGGACTGCAGACATTGGAGCCTGGCAAGCCGGTTTCGATGGGCCGGGAGAGGATCGATACTGGATGAGGGTTTTAGAGGGGATATGCAGGGGGGATTCTGGGAGGTGGGGAAGGAGTTTGATGTTAACAATGGATAGGGGCGGGTCAGACTCGTGGGGCAGGGCCTGGAGTTATGATGATGGTGGACAGGAAGGGGAGGTGGGTCAAAGAACCCCGGTTAGGATAGTTACGTGGGACGTGAGGGGGTTGGGAGGCCCAGTCCAAGAGATCAAGAGTGCTGGCGCATCTGAAAGGTTAGAGGGCCGATGTGGCGATACTGCAGGAAACTCATTTGAGGATGAAGGATCAGGTGAGGTTTAGAAAGGGCTGGGCTAGCTAGGTGTTTCATTCGGGATTTAACGGCAGTGCTCGAAGGGTAGCGGTCTTGGTTAGCAAAAGAGTACGGTTCCAGATGGAGAAAGTGGCTGCGGACCAGGGAGGCAGGAATGTGGCAGTGACAGGGGCATTGGAGGGGACGCTGGTAAGCGAGTATTGTCCCAACTGGGATGATGTAGGGTTTGTAAAGGTGTGTGGGGGGCCATCCCCGACTTGGGCTCACATGAATTGATAGTGGGTGGAGACTGGAACTTGGTGCAGGAGCCAAGATTGGACAAGTCACAGCCGCACTCGCTTGTTCCGTTAGGGAGTGAAGGCGTTGACTGGACTAATGGTGGAAATGGGAGGGGTGGACCTTTGGAGATTTCTGCATTGGGGGAGCGGGGATATTCTTTTTTCGCTTTGGTTCATAAGGTCTATTCGTGGATTGACTTTTTTGTGGTGAGGAAGACGCTGTTAGCTTGGGTCAAGGGGTCGGAATATTTGGCAATTGCGATATCTGCTCATGCGCTGCATTGGATGGAAATGATATTGGAGAAGGAAGCAGTGCAGAGGCAGGGGTGGAGATTAGATGTGGGGTTGTTGGGGGGTTGAGGGTTCTATGATAAGATTGGGCAAGTAATTGAGGAGTACGTGGGGTTTAATTGTATGGGGGAGGTTTGGCAGAAGGTGGTTTGGGAAGCTCTAAAGGCAGTGGTGAGGGGAAGGTGATCTCGTTTAAGACAAAGGTGGATAAGGAGGAGCGGGTGGCGCGACAAAGGGAGTAGATGAGATGTTGGAGGTAGTCAGTAGGCATGCAGAAGAAGACAGGGATCCAGTGAAGTTGGAAATGAGGAAGGAGTTGCAGGCGAGCTTTGAGCTGTCCACAAGGAAGGCGGTGCGTCAACTGAGGCGGGCAAGGGGGGCAGTTTACGAATGTGGAGAGAAGGCAGGGCACATGTTGGCAGGCCAGCTTCGGAGGGAGGCAGTGGCGAGGAAAATTGTCCAGGTGCGGGATAGGGTAGGGAAGTTGGTGGTGGCTCCGGATTAGATTAATAGGGTATTTAAGGAGTTCTACTAAAGATTGTATCGGTCGGGTACACCGGGGGAGGATTGGGAGTTGCAGGAATTCCTTGGAAGGATTGGGAGATGCAGGAATTCCTGGATGGTTTGGAATACCAGAGGTTGGGGGAAGAGGAGGAGGATAGGGCCATATTGGAGAGAGCGATAGTGGAGCAGGAGATAAAAGAAGCGATTGGGAGGATGCAATCGGGGAAGGTAGCAGGGTCAGATGGGTTTCTGGTGGAGTACTACAAGAAATTCAAAGATACGTTGGCGCCGCTGATGGTGTGGATGTTTGAGGAGCTGATGGGGAAGGGGATGTTGCCACAGACTTTAGGGCAGGCATCAATCTCCCTGTTGCTCAAGAAGGATAAGGATTCGACAGAATGCCGGTCGTATAGGCCCATATCACTTTTAAATGTGGATGCAAAGGTGTTGGCGAAGTTACTGGCAGGTAGGCTGGAGGCGTGCCTCCCGAAGGTGATAGGGGAAGATCAGACGGGGTTTGTGAAGGGCAGGCAGCTCTTTTCGAACATTAGGAGGGTATTGAACGTGGTTGTGGCACCAGAAGAGGGGAGGGAGACAGAGGTGGTAGTGGCGTTAGATGGCGAGAAGGCGTTTGACCGAGTAGAGT
The DNA here is from genome assembly GCF_902713615.1 of Scyliorhinus canicula. Lineage (NCBI taxonomy): Eukaryota > Metazoa > Chordata > Chondrichthyes > Carcharhiniformes > Scyliorhinidae > Scyliorhinus > Scyliorhinus canicula. The sequence continues at coordinate 115,526,672 of NC_052155.1, forward strand.
GGGTGTATTTGATGGAGGTACCGGAGCGTTTTGTGATTTGGCCACGATTTGTAGATTGGGTAAGACTGAGGTATAGGGAGCCGAGGGCAAATGTCCGCATGAATAATATGAATTTGGGATACTTGGCTCTGCACTGCGGGACCAGACACATGTCCCCCTATTGTTCGCGCTTGCGATTAAGCCTTTAGCCATCGCGTTGAGGAGTTTGGAGGTGTGGAGAAGGATAGTGCGTGGGGCAGGATGGGGGGTAGAGGTAGAGCATAGGGTCTTTTTGTATGCGGACGACTTGCTGTTGTATGGATCGGAACGGAGTGCGGCGATGGGTGGTATATTGGAGCTGCTTCGGGTTTTTGGTCTTTATCAGGGTATAAGCTAAATTTAGATAAAAGTGAATATTTTGTAGCGTCTCGGCCAGGGGTGGGGGGGGGGGGAGCTACCATTCCGTAAGGCGGTGACTCACTTTAGATATATGGGGTGCAGGTGGCACATGATTGCGAGGAGGCTGCATAGGTCTAATATTGCTAGTTTGATGGGGAGGGGCGAAAGCGGATCTGGCAAGGTTGGATGGTCTCCCTCTGTCGCTGGCAGGTCGGGTACAGGCAATAAAAATTAACGTATTGCCGCGATTCTTGTTTATTTTTCAGTGCCTGCTGATCTTCCTGCCAAAGGCATTTTTCAAGGAGATTGAAAAAATGATTACCTCGTTTATATGGTGGGGGGAAGATGGCCAAGATTAGGAATGTGCTGTTGCAGAGAGGACGGCAGTCGGTGGGGGTTGGGTCCTCCGAATTTACTATATTAAATACTGGCCGGCGAATGCGGAGAAGGTGAGGAGCTGGGTGAGAGCGGATGGCTCCAAGTACATTAGAATGGATGAGAGTCTGTGCAGGGGGTTGGGGCTGAGGGTGTTGGCAACAGCACCGCTCCTGATGGCCCCGGGGAAATACTTGGGGAGTCCGGTGGTAGTAGTGAAGTTGAAAATCCGGAGGCAGTTGCAGCAGCATTTTAGGATAGGGGCGGGGTCAAGGGAAATGCCGATTCGGGGGAATCACAGATTTGAGCCAGAGAAATGGGATGGGAGTTTTCGGAGATGGGAGGAGAAGGGAGTTAGGACACTAAAGGATTTGTTTTTGGGGGGCCGGTTTGCTGTACTGGAGGAGCTGGGGCCAAAATATGGGTCGGGGCAGGGGGAGATGTTTAGGTACATGCAGGTCCAAGGTTTCGCTAAGAAGGAGATACAGAGCTTTCCGGTGGCACCAGCCCCCACACAGAGCAGGGGGAATGGAGAGGGGTGTGGTGTCGACGATTCTGGGAGAAGAGAAGGCATCGCTAGAGGGGATTAATACAAAGTGGAAGGAAGAGTTGGGGGAGGGCATGGAGAAGGGGCTGTGATGTGCTCCAGAGGGTGAATGCTTCAACTTTGTGTGCGCAGTTGGGGCCGATACAGCTGAAGGTCGTGTCTAGGGCGCACCTCACAAAGACGAGGATGAGCCGACTCTTTGAGGGGGTAGGGGATGTTTGTGAACACTGGAGGTGTCCTATCCAAAGCTGGAGGGGTATTGGAGGGAGGTCTTCGGGGTAATCTCGAAAGTTGTGCATATGAAACTTGAATCGGGTCCCCCTAGAAGCCATATTCGGGGTGTCGGATCGGCCGGGGTTGGAGGCGGGTGCGGAGGCAGATGTCTTAGCCTTTGCCTTGTTAATCGCCCGAAGGCGGGTCCTGTTAGGATGGAGGTCAGCTTCTCCACCTGTGCACTGGCGTGGCGGGGTGATCTGTTGGAGTTCTTAATACTTGAGAAAGTGAAGTTTGAGTTGAGGGGAAGGATGGAGGGGTCCTACAATTCATGGGCTTTGTTTATTGTGCACTTTCAAAAATTGGATGCCATCGAACATTAGGGGGGATGGGGTTTGGACTGTGCATGTTGTTGGTGACTATGTTTGGGGTGGATTCTTGATTCTCTTTCTTTGATGTTTTTATTTAAAATGTTACGGGTTGTTTGGGGGTTGGTGGGAGGAAGGGATTGTTGGCCAGGGGATTACCATTGTATTTGTTCCCGTTGATTGTGTATTGGTTGGTATAAATTTGGATGAAAATGTGAATAAGGAGGAGAATAAAAGTATTTTTTTAAAAAATTTAACATCTGTAAGGATCAACCATTTTTAGGCTGTATTCAAACTTGAGTCTCTAATGGGGACAAAAATACATAAATCATCCATAGCCTCTTGATAATGCTCTTTAACATGGAATCCAAAATATTTCTTTAAACTACCAAACTATTTTTATAACTAGGAAGATAAAGTTCCTTCTTGACGAGCCCCGGAGGAAGTTCCACTCAAATTGATAACAGTAGACTTTGCATTTACAATGCACACAAATGTATAAAGAATGTCGTTTTTACTTTCAACACATCTGGTGTAGAGTGAGGGTTACATGTACAGACCAAGCAAGACCCTAGAGCACTTTTCTAATGAGTTGTTGAAATGAAAAATTGTGATTTATGTATATGCAAGTTACATTTCAGTATAGATTTCACACTGCTTCTAGCTAACTGTTAAGATTTGTAACCAGAAAAATGTAAGTACAAGAAGCCAATCTGTCAGTGAATCTTTTAGCACTCAATCACCTGCAGGATTGAAAAAGTAAGGGCGTGATTCACCGGAAAGATGTCTACTTGTGGTAGCAAGCGGGAATTACCGTGAACTTCCCGGAGCTCAGCCCAGCAGGGACGGCAACACAATTCAATGTTAATTGGTCCACTTAATGAGGCCTCATGGACTTCTCGCCGCAAATGAAGGCTCACCAGCTGATTCGCCGGCATTGCGTTCGCCAGGGGCCACGACAGTCGTGGGGGTTATGGGTGGTCGGTGGGGCAGAAGAGTTGCTCCCGGAATGGGTACACACAATTCAGGGATTGACATGGTGGTGCCATGAGCGGTCCCCCCCCCCGCCCCCCGTTTTCAGCCTCTCCCGCTATTCACCGGCCTCGTTTCACTCGAGTGAGAGCACAACGAGGCTGGAGAATCACACCCTAAATCTTACAAAAAGAAAGACTTGGAATGACAATGCTTTGTTCACAACCACAGGGCACCTCAAAGCCCTTTTCAACCACTTTAAAGTGTTGCCATTCTTGTAATGTGCGGAAAGCCAATTTATGTACAGCAATATGATAATGACCAGATAATGCGTTTTGTTATGTGGATTGAGAGACAAATTATTGACCAGGACACAGGAATAACTCCCTTGCTGCTCTTTGAAGTAGTACAGTGGGATCTTTTAACTCTATCTGAGAGGGCAGATGTGACCTCGGTTCAACATCTCATCTGAAAGAAGGCACTCCCAATAGTGCAACATTCCCTCAGTACTGCACTGGAGTGCCAGCCTTGATTTGGAATGACTCAAACACACACCATCTGGCTAGGGGGAGAGCATGCTACCAATTAGTCACGGATGACACTTTAAATTTACTTATAAGAATAAGAGGTAGCAAATGTAAAACCGAGTTGAGGAGAAACTACTTCTCCCAAAGGGTTGTGAATCTGTGGAATTTGCTACCTCAAAGTGGGGTGGATGCAGGGACAGAGAGTAAATTTAAGGCAGCGTTAGACAGATTTTTAATTGATAATGGTTTCAAGGGTTATGGAGAACGGGCACAGCAGTGGCGTTGAGGCCATGGTGAGATCAGCCATGATCACATTTAGGCTCAGGAAGCTAAATTGCCTACTCCTGCTCCTCGGTCATGTGTTCCAGAGAGGAGATGCTCTGGTTGATTTTGCAATCCAGCTCTTGGTCTGTAGCATTGTAGGTAACAGATAAGGAACATATCAGTCATGATAGAATGGCGGAGCAGACTCGATGGACCGAATGGCCTAATTCTGCTCCTATATCTTATGAACTTACGATCTTATGAACTTATAATGTATAAAATTGATTTGCATTTAGTATAAGAGCATAAGGAAAAGGAACAGGTGTCAGACATGTCCCCTCAAGCCTGCTCCAGCGTTCAGTAAGATCATGGCTGACCTTCTACCTCAACTTCACGTGCCTGCTCTGTCTGCACATCCCTCGATTCCCTTAGTGTCGAAAAATCCAGCGATCTGGACCTTGAATATAGCCGACAAATGATCATCAGTGGTCCACTGTGGAATGTAAAAATTCACAACTCTGAGTTCGAATTGCTTGCTGTACCTGCCTATTGATTTTCTATGTTGCATGTACAAGGACACCCAAATCCCTCTGAATACCAATTGATAAATAAGTTAGGAAAAATAGAGCAATACTACATGTTCGTTGCAAATTTAAAGTTTCACCTGCAGCTTCTGTTACCATGATATTTCTGAGTATGCTGTATTTTAATAACAAAATGTTTCCTCTGACCTCTCTCCTGCTTCTCAATGCATCCACAGATATGATGTTTGATATTTACGCCAGTAATTGGCAAACATTTGTGTTTTTCATGTTTGTAATCGCCAAATTGTTAAGTGCAATATATTTCTAGAGGGACTTGCACAGGCCGATTATCTTGCAGTATTCCTAGTTTGAGATATTTGAGATAATTCCCCAGATATTTGGCTTTTACTTTTGACATGTCACTCCCTGTGGTTGTCAACGCACAAAATTTGTGGAACACTCTGCACAAGGAACCTCTCTGCAATATTAAAGTGTAATATTAGTGTTAATCTTTATAAAGTTTGCAAATCATTTAGAATAAAAGCATATGTCCTTATACCAGATCACTTAGGAGGTAGCTCTACATATATTGAACAGCTAGTGCTGAAAAGGGAACTGAAGCTACAACCATGAGTACTGAGCAGAAAACCAATGTGACCAAGCGAACAGGTACTACATCATTTAAAAAAAGTAGGTGGGCAAGATTGGAAAAGGACGATGCAAAGTCATGAGAATTGTTAGAGCTCAGCAAAAAGCTGGTGAGATAGAACTATGAGTGGTGGTAGAGGTGAGCAGGACGCTTGAGAAATGTTTAGTGTCGTCATGAGAGCTGGTAAATGTATAAAATTAAACAGAGAATTATGGCTAAGTTCGAATAAAGTTGAGAAGGAAGTTAAGAGGAGATTAACCTCTCCCTTGTAGGTATTCTCAACCTATGGTGTTCGAAAAGCTTCTTATACAGATAGATGCCAAGCAGATCAGGCTGCATGCTCTCACTGTCATCTGCAGACAGCTTTGCTTTGGTAACTTTACATGGGCAGACAGTTTGTGCATTTAGATGTTTCTTTTCCCAAAGACATTTAACACAATATTCTGGCTTGAACTGGCAGTGTAATGTTTCCTCATGCTGTCTGAAACTCACCCTTACCAGAATCAACCAGGTGAAATCACAGCAGAAATGATAAATTAACGGGACAATCTGGGACGCCTTAAAAACTAAAACAGGACAGCAATATCCTTGACTAGGTGAAAGGTTTTGCTCACAGGACTTATCTGAGAGAGTGCTTTCACTGTTTTAGAGGTGATTGCAAACATTTTGGACTTCCCCAATGTCTGCCTTCACTGCAGAATCGGAGCAGTTTATGCAGCTCTACCTTGACTTCTGATGAGGAACAAGAGAAAACAGCAGGATCAACACGAGCAACAGCTTTCTCTTCAGCCACTTGCTGCTCCACAGAGCATTCAGATGGATACCGAGCTCCAGTACTGTACTCTAAACACAGGATCTGCTTTCTTAACATGACTGAGCAACAGTGCCTCAGGAGCAGGAGCTAGTTAAAGGGATAGGCCAGATGCAGGCGGGGAAGGCGCCGGGGCCGGATGGGTTCCCGGTGGAATTTTATAAGAAGTATGTGGACTTGGTGGGTCCAGTGCTGGTGCGAGCCTTCAATGAGGCGCGAGAGGGGGGGGTTCTGCCCCCGACAATGTCACAGGCCCTGATCTCCTTGATCCTGAAGCGGGACAAAGACCCTGTACAGTGCGGGTCCTACAGGCCCATCTCCCTCTTGAATGTAGATGCCAAACTGTTGGCAAAGGTCCTGGCAACCAGAATAGAGGATTGTGTGCCAGGGGTAATCCATGAGGACCAGACGGGGTTCGTAAAGGGACGACAACTTAACACAAATGTCCGGAGACTGTTGAATGTGATTATGATGCCAGCAGTGGAGGGGGAGGCTGAGATAGTGGTAGCACTGGATGCGGAGAAGGCATTCGATAGGGTGGAGTGGGAATACCTGTGGGAGACGCTGGAACGGTTTGGGTTTGGGGAGGGATTTATCAAGTGGGTGAAGCTGTTGTATTCGGCCCCGATGGCGAGTGTGGTTACAAACGGGAGGAGGTCAGAGTATTTTGGGCTCCATCGAGGTACCAGGCAGGGATGCCCCCTATCCCCCTTACTATTTGCATTAGCGATCGAACCGTTGGCGATGGCACTGAGGGGTTCAGGGGGGTGGAGAGGACTGACAAGGGGAGGGGAGGAACATCGGGTATCACTCTATGCGGATGATTTGTTGTTATATGTGGCGGACCCGGAAGGGGGAATGCCGGAGGTAATGGAAATACTAGCGGAGTTTGGGGACTTTTCGGGATATAAATTAAATGTGGGTAAAAGTGAGGTCTTTGTGATACACCCAGGAGATCAGGGGGAGGGAATTGGGCGGCTCCCCTTTAAGAGAGCAGTAAAGAGCTTCAGGTACTTGGGGGTGCAGGTGGCAAGGAACTGGGGGACCCTCCACAAGCTGAACTTTTCAAGGCTGGTGGAGCAGATGGAGGAGGAGTTCAAGAGGTGGGACATGGTACCGCTGTCGCTAGCAGGGAGGGTGCAGTCAGTCAAAATGACGGTCCTCCCGAGGTTCTTGTTTCTGTTCCAGTGCTTGCCCATCTTTCTCCCCAGGGCCTTCTTCAAGAAGGTAACTAGCAGCATTATGGGCTATGTGTGGGCACATGGCACCCCTAGAGTGAGAAGGATTTTCTTGGAACGGAGTAGGGACAGTGGAGGATTAGCGCTACCCAATCTTTCCGGATACTACTGGGCGGCGAACGCATCGATGGTGCGCAAGTGGGTGATGGAGGGGGAGGGGGCAGCTTGGAAACGTATGGAGAGGGCGTCCTGCGGCAATACAAGCCTGGGGGCTCTAGTAACGGCACCATGGCCGCTCCCCCCCACAAGGTATACCACGAGTCCGGTAGTGGCGGCCACCCTTAAAATCTGGGGGCAGTGGAGGCGACACAGGGGGGAAGTGGGGGGTCTGATGGCGGCGCCACTGAGAGGGAACCACAGATTTGTCCCGGGGAACACTGGCGGGGGATTCCAGAGCTGGCACAGGGCGGGCATCAGGCAACTGAGGGACATGTTCATAGAGGGGAGGTTTGCGAGCCTGGGGGAGCTGGAGGAGAAATTTGAGCTCCCCCCGGGGAACACGTTTAGATACCTGCAGGTGAAGGCATTTGCCAGACGACAGGTGGAAGGATTTCCCTTGCTTCCCGATAGAGGGGTGAGTGATAGGGTGCTGTCAGGGGTCTGGGTCGGAGAAGGGAAGGTCTCGGACATCTACAAAATAATGCAGGAGGTGGAGGAGGTATCGATAGAGGAGCTGAAAGACAAGTGGGAAGCGGAGCTGGGAGAGCAGATAGAAGATGGGACATGGGCGGATGCCTTAGAGAGGGTCAATTCGTCGTCGTCGTGCGCAAGGTTGGGCCTCATCCAATTTAAGGTGCTGCACAGAGCCCATATGACGGGGACTAGGATGAGTCGGTTCTTCGGGGGTGAGGACAGGTGTGTTAGGTGTTCGGGAAGCCCTGCGAACCATGTACATATGTTCTGGATGTGCCCGGCACTGGAAGAGTTCTGGGAGGGGGTGGCGGGGACGGTATCGAGAGTGGTGGGAACCAGGGTCAAACCAGGGTGGGGGCTAGCGATTTTTGGGGTTGGGGTGGAGCCAGGAGTACAGGAGGCAGGGGAGGCCGGAATATTGGCCTTTGCGTCCTTGGTAGCTCGGAGAAGGATCTTGATTCAGTGGAGGGACACAAGGCCACCAAGTGTTAACACCTGGTTAAACGACATGGCAAGCTTCATCCAATTGGAAAGAATCAAATTCGCCCTGAGAGGGTCGGTACAGGGGTTCTTCCGGCGGTGGCAGCCCTTCCTTGACTTTCTGGATCAGAGATAGGAACTGGAGGCCGAAACAGCAGCAACCCGGGGAGAAAGGGGGGGGGGGAAGGGAGGGGGGGGGGATAGCAACGAAGGGAGCACGTCAGCGGGGGGTCGCGGGCAATGACTGCCCGAGGCCATCGGCAGAAAGGGAAAAACGGTTTGGTTGCTAGACTGGTAGCGCGGGGGGGGGGGGGGGGGGGGGGGGGGGAGGGGAGAGGGTGGGGGGGTGCGCGCGGGGGAGGGCGTGGGGAGGATTTTCCAGGGGGGATTTGTTGTGTTATAATTTAAAATGTAGTAGGGGTAAATGTTTGTATCGAAAAATTTCAATAAAAATTATTTTAAAAAAAAACAGTGCCTCAGGAGGCTCAGATTTCCACGGCAGGTCATTGCTGACATCTGCACCCTCCAGGAACAAAACCTCCTTCCATGTGAACCAGACAGACACATGTTATCAATGGCTGCCAAGGTAGCCACGGCCTAAATTTCTTTGTACCCAGCAGCGTCTAGGGATATGCTGGTGAGAACTGCAAAGTTTCATCATCTCCTTCTTCCTGGTATCTGATGCTATGTTTGCCATATCCTTCAATCATGTCCACCTTGTTACTGATGAGGTCAGCCACATGAGAGGGCTCTTGGATTTATTATAGTGGCTGGATTCCCACAGGTACAGGAATTCATAGACTGCATACATGCATACAAGGCACCCACAGATCAACCAGCGGCCTTTGTCAATTAAAATGGAATCCACTCCGTCAATGGAACAACAAAATGGAAATCAGAAATAAAATCAGAAAATACTGAAACATTCAGCCAGTACGTCTCTGGAGAGAGGAACAGAAATAATGTTTCAGATCTGTGACCTTTAATCAGATGTTCATCAATGTTCAGCTGGTACGTGAGCACCAGAAGGATTTCATGCATTTCTGTACAAGATACCCTGGTAACTGCCATGATATGTTATTCTGCAGCAGTCACAATTCCCACAGATCTCTGTCTTCAGAGTTAGCAGGTGGCTTCTTGAAGATGAAGGGTATCCTCTGAGGATGTAGCTGCTGATATCGGCAAGGAGCTTTACCACTGACACAGAGAAAAGATATATCCAGAGCCACATGAGCACAAGAGTGGACATAGTGCAAGCCATTGGGTTGTGGGAGATGTAATTTTAGTGCCCAGTTAGATCTGGGGCACCCTTCAGTATATACCAGCAAGTGTGTCCAGAATGATGACAGTCTACCGTGCTTTCCGGAGCACAGCACTTCAGAAAGGACTGGAGCTGTAGGGGGAGGTAAGTGCTAACTATTTTATCCCTGGAGGAGGATGATGGGAAACCTGATGTGTCCAGGATTCCTGAAACCACTCACATATCTGACAGAGAAGCCTGCATCAGACTTATTTGATTTGATTTATTGTCACGTGTACCGAGGTACCGTGAAAAGTATTGTCCTGCATACAGCCCAGACAGATCGTTCAATACATGAAAAAACATGGGACATGCATAAATACACAATGTAAGTACATAGACAAGAGGCATCGGGTGAAGCATATGGTGTAGCACTATCAATTTTTTTTAATGTTTTTTATTCAGTTTTCATGTTTTATATTGAACAAATTACAAATTGTTAGAGAGAGAAAAAAAAAACATGCAAAAATTAACATATATATTTACAGGTGAGCATCTTCGTAGTAATAACTGTGGCCTCCCCCTCTTTGCCGGCATACATATTTTACATTCCCCAACATGTTTATTGGCATTTATTTAGTTTGGTTTTGGGCCTTAGCTAGCCATCAAACCCCCGTATGTGTAGCACTATCAATAGAGGAGATGTGCGAACAGATCAGCTCAATGCATAAGAGGGTCCATATAGGCACAGTTCAGATAACCTGCACCCCCTTTACATCTCCCCAACTAACACAAATCATTCCCAAATTCAGTAAACCTCTCTCACACCCTTTGCTCATGTTGTACTGTGGCCATTCTTCTCAAGGCTGATAGCTATTTGACAGATAAGCGACAATAGAGAGTGACAATAGAAACACCCAAGTGAATACCCTATAATAAAAAGATTGCTTAATGAGAAAAGGTAGCATAGCAACAATTTTATCTACGTGAACAGTATGTTCATGATATTAGTGCAAAATTATTAATTACAAAGGATGCATTTAGCTTCTATTATGTCCACCACATGGCAAGTAACTGGTAAAACAATGAAATCAGTGGAATTTCTGATTGTCCATTGGGTGTTTGTGACATACATACTGCCTCACTTGCATCATTCACTCAGTCATATCTTGAATAAAAAGACATAATAGACTGTTGTGCTCTGATACCTAAATGTTTAAGTAATGCTTTAAGATTGATTGATATTTATTGTCACATGTACTGAGGTACAATGAAAAGTATTTTTCTGCGGCCAGGGGAACGTACACAGTATGTACATAGTAGACAAGAGAATAATCAACAGAGTACGTTGACAGTGGTGCATCAACAATTAGTGATTGGTTATAGTATGGAACAAGGTCAAACGAGCAGCATAGGGCGTTGTGAATAGTGTTCTTACAGGGAACAGATCAGTCCAAAGGAGAATTGTTGAGGAGTCTAGTAACTGTGGCTAAGAAGCTGCTCCTATGTCTGGATGTGCGGGTCTTCAGACTTCTGTTTCTTCTGCCTGTTGGAAGGGTCTGGAAGAGGGCAAAGCCTGGGTGTGAGGGGTCTCTGACAATGCTGTCTGCCTTTCTGAGGCAGCGGGAAGTGTAGACAGAATCAATGCGAGGATGGCAAGCTTGTGTGATGCGTTGGGCTGAGTTCACCTCACTCTGCAGTTTCTTGCGATCTTGGACCGAGCAGTGGCCATACCAAGCTGTGATGCAGCTGGATAGGATGCTCTCGATTGCATCTTTAAAAAAATCTTTAAGATTTTTGAACACTCTAAAAATAGTAAATTAAATTTCTACCCACAACAAACTTATCAGCAACTAAATATTGTTACGGCAATAGTCATTTTAAAGTGACTCACAGTTGTCTGGATTTCAAAACACTTCTTGAGTTTTCAGCTTCCAATTTCATGAAATGCTTTATTTTATTAGGTCAGTGAGCTCCCAGAGGGTCTGAACACCCTTATGACAGAAGGGAGTGAAAACTTCAGCCTGGGCCAGAAACAGCTTTTCTGCATCGCTAGAGCCCTTATCAAGAAATCAAAAATTACTATTATGGATGAGGCCACAGCATCTGTTGATATGGAAACTGATGCTGCTTTCCAAACTGTAAGACATTTTTTTTGCTGAATTCACATAATCTAGTTTGAACTTTTACTGGGTAAATTTATAAAGCTAAGTTATGTACATCTGCATTTTAATTGTGAGCATATTTTATTGCAAAGTTGTGATAGACTTCCAGTTCATAGTGTGTGGGTTTTTGTTGACAATTGCTGCACATATATAGTTTAATGCAAATGAAGTATTGCAGTAGTTTTTATGTCCCCGACATATATTGTTTGCTTTTGTTTCTGTTCATCGTTTACCCAATAGTGCAGGATTTGTGCAGGAATGAATTTCATAATGCATTGTAACTTTGTAGTTGGTGCAGAGGACCTGTGCAGAAAATGTGATGAGTCTCAGTAACCATTAGTTTCTTTTTGGATCAAAAGCCTGTATTACAAGTAAAGAGTCTGACCGATGCTGAAGTTAAGCACCTATTTGGAATGGTACTTCAGGAAAGGGCTGGCAAACATTACAGGATTTTATTCAGTAACATCTTTTCCCACTAATAGCAGAGCCCATTGTTCATGTGTGATGTCTTTACCTAGTCTTTAAGGCCAATTTGTCAAAGATCTCTGTTTTCACAAAAAGGTTGCTGGGACCATTAACTTACTGCCGCTCAATTTTCAGACCCTAGTTTTGCGCCCATGATATTGTTTTTTAAAATAAATTTAGAGTACCCAATTATTTTTTCCAATTAAGGGGCAATTTAGCGTGGCCAATCCCATCTTGCACATCTTTTGGGTTGTGGGGGTGAAACCCACGCAGACACTGGGAGAACGTGCAAACTCCACACCGACAGTGACCCATGGCTGGGATTCGCACCCGCGTCCTCAGCGCTGTAGGCAGCAATGCTAACCACTGTGCCACCGTGCTACCCGCCCATGGCATTGTTCACTAAGTACCAGGAATGCTTTTCAAATATTCAAGTTTACTGACTTTGCATTCTGTAAGGTCAGCTCCTTTGAATACAAGCATGTGGTCCCAGTGGCACTGCAGAGTTGCCATTATACACCATTGTATTAATAAAGCCTAACGTTTTACCACAATAATTGCTGTCACAGTAAATTATCGTGCATTGTTTAACAATCACAAGTTTCAGAGTTCTTTTATTATTGTCAAAGCAAATTATTACATTGCTTATGTTACATTGCTATCAATAGGAAAACTTGGCACTTGAAACAGAACTAACCTTTTATACAATTATGGTTTCTTTAGGTTATCCACACAGCATTCACAAACAGTACAGTGCTTATTATTGCTCATCGTATAAGTACTATTATGGATTGTGAGAGAGTTCTAGTTATGGAAAAAGGGCAGGTTGTAGAAGATGGAGATCCACAAATCCTGCAACAAAGTGATGGTTTATTTGCTAAACTTGTCAAGGCAGCCAAATGATGGATAGGTATCAAAAACAATTGCTGATATGTTGCATGCATCTTTTTAAATGCTATACATGGGAAATACCAGCAAGAGGAATCCTTGTCAAAAGAAACATTTTCATGAAATTGAAAACAATACATTAAGATGGTTAAGACTCGTTATTATTCATTGAATCCAAAGTAATTTGAGAGAATTTGATTTTGATACTTTTTGTGAAAGTGATATATTACATTTTCCTCTATATGGTATGGTCCATCCATTAACGGTTTTCTGGGATATTTTTTATTTTAAAACATTGTAAATTGTCTTTATAAAAAGACAGAACTGTCTGTAGATATGATGTAGATATGTGACTGAATTTATTTACACATTTATTTTTCTTGGCTATTCCTAAAATCAACATTGTAATAGTTAGCCGTCGTCTAACCCATATTCTGTATGTCACTCAACAGTTGGTAAAAGTTTAATTTAATAAAAACGGAGTGAATGGATAATGTTTCTTTTAATATTATGGGTGAGTAACAGAAACATTTTGGAGCTAGATTTATTTTTTCTACCCAGGATAATAAGAATGGTTTTATAAAAAAACATGCACTAATTAGAAAAAAAACACAATTTAAGTAACAAAGTGGCTACTAGTGGATTCCAATTGTTTTCATAAACTACCAATTGTCTGCATTGATGGGCATCAACACAAAATTTGACAGAAGATCAAGAACATATATTAAAAATCCTGTCATTTCACTAGCTCTGTTGAACTCTGAATGATCCAAGTTTTCCAGTAGTAATGATGATGAAACTCAACATTCACCATAATCGCTCAGTTTCAAAGGAGCGATTATGGTGAATGTTGACAGTTTCATCATCATTACCACTGGAATACCTGGATTTGAAACTGATAGAAACCTTCAAAGTTTGAATGGAATGGGTGCAATTCCAGAAGTTGCTGTCAGTGCTTTTACATTTCCCATAAAGTGCACTGTTGAAATCCCCATAGACTTCAGGTCAAGTAGAAATTACTGAACTGGAAGAGGCTTAATGAGATTAGAATATTTTTACAGCAGAACTAAAAATATTTTTTTATTGTTGAATGAGGTGTAAGTGGGTTTTTAAGTTCATAATTACTTATGAACAACCTCATTGGCCCTGAAAAACTAATTTTATACTTGCGGAATGTCCGATTTCTCCTGTCACTTTTTAAGGCCTTCAAAAGTTTGTTTCTAATCCTTTCGCTCTATCTTAATCCCATATGCAAGTCCCAATCACCCAATCCAATTCTTATAGAATTGAATTAACATTGAACAATTCAATGTATTTTACTTCAAGGTTTATTGTCTGTCAGAATACTTCAATCTGATTGCTGCGTACCTGGTTTCATTTCATTACTGTTACTGGATGTCTGGCAATTTCCTTGACTTGGCACCAGAATCAAACTGTCATCAGGAACGGTGAAATTCTCATCACAGCGATCAACAGATCATAGATCACAGAATTTATAGTGCAGAAGGAGGCCACTCGGCCCATCGAGTCTGCACTGGCTCTTGGCCCCATTTAAACCCACACTTCTAACCCCGTAGCCCAGTAACTCCACCCAACCTTTGTGAACACTAAGGGCAATTTAGCATGGCCAATCCACCTAACCTGTACATGTTTAAACAGTGGGAGGAAACCAGAGCACCCAGAGCAAACCCGCGCAGACACGGGAGAACGTGCAGACTCTGCATAGATTGTGATGCAAGCCGGGAAACAAACCTGGGACCCTGCAGCTGTGAAGCAACTGTGTTAACCACATGGTGGTCACTTTCTTCACATTCAGCGATTAATGCCATTGCTTTGTCACTGAATGCAAAAATCCAGGCTACGTACATATATTTTGCAAACAAATGCTTCATTATTGGCCTCTGAAGTTTTTTTAATATTCAACTATGGCAATGTTGACCATGTAACCAAGTATCAGATAGTTACCATGTTTCATTCAAGCATTATGAAGAAAAATAATTATAAAGATAAACAAAACTCAAGCTTATAAGAGGTAGTAAAAATATTTAAGAAACTGTTGATAACGAAAAATAAATCCTTTACTAACCTCGGATTCAACTCACTATGTACAAATATCCCAAATCTGCAAGGATATCTCACATGATAAATACATTTCACAGAGCGAAATAGAACCATAAAAATTAATGACACAACATTCAGCTCTGTAGTGCCTATTTTTGGCAGTACAGCATGCATACACATCTGACTCCAGCTGCATTTTGGTTTGGGCATAAGAACTCACACAGGGAGCAGTGGCTGAAAGCATGCAGAGAAGGCCGATTGTTTCAGCAATCAGCAGGTCATCCTGACTTTAAAAAAAAATATCTTATTGAAGATATTTTCAAATACATACAGAACAGAAATGAGCAAACAACAATAGTTAACCATGCACAATTGCCGCAATTCCCCTTACTGCCACCTCAACCCCTCTTTTTACACCCAACTCCCCCAAAACCCAAAGAGATCACAAAGAACTACTGTTAATGTCCCTTAAAGAAGTCAATGAACAGCCTCCACCTTATGGAGAACCCTTCCTCTGCCACTCTTCTGCCGAACTAGATTTTTTCCTAGGGGAGGAACTCTGCCAAGTCACTCATCCATGCCCTCGCTTTCGGCGGCTCGGAGTCCTGCCAGCACTGCAATATCCGCCTCCAGGCTATCGGGGAGGCAAAAGCTACCATGTCAGCCTCTCTCCCCACCTGCACTCCCGGATCCTCCAACACCCCAAATATTGCCATCCACAGGCTCGGTGCCACCTCCACTCCCAAGATTTCCGACATTACATTGGCAAACTCTTTCCAGAACCTCTCCAAATTTCGACGTGCCAAAATGTATGGCCATTGTACACTGGACTCACTGCAACCGACCACACTATTTTCCACCCCTGGAAAAAAAGGACTCCTCCCGGACCCCATCACGTGAGCCCTATGCACAACTTTAAACTGTATGAGACTCAGTCTTGCACACGACGAGGACGCGTTTATCCTCTGCAGTCTCACTCCACATCCCAGCTTGCATCGCACCTCCCAACTCCTCCTCCCACTTGCGCTGGACCTCCTCCACCGGGGCGCTCTTCATCCTCAACAGCTCCCCATATATATCTGACACTTGTCCTCGCCTACCTCATCCTCAGACAGCAACTTGTCCTGAGCCGCTGGAGGTGGCACCTGCGGGAACAAACCCACCTCCTTCCTCAAGAAGTCCCTCCGCTGCAGGTACCTGAACCCATTCCCCTGCAGCAGCAAGTACGCCTCCTCAAGCTCCTCCAATTCGATAAAAGTGCTCCCACAAACAGGTCAAAGAACAATACAGCACTGGAACAGGCCCTTGAGCCCTCCACGCCTGTACTGGTCATGATACCAACCTTTGCCAAAACCCTCAGCACTTCCTTGTGCTGTATCCCATATCCATCCTATCCACGTGTTTGTCAAGATGCCTTTTGAACACCGTTAATGTATCTGCTTCCACAAACTCCCCTGGCAACGCGTTCCAGGCACTCACCACCGTCTGTGTAAAAAACCAGCCTCGCACTGTTATGGGCCAGGGTTTAGAGAACCCCAAAGTGTATCATGGAGTTCACCTGACCCACAACTTTTCATAGATTGTGGTATGGAGAGCACACGACCCACTCTAAAGGTGTGGTACAGCAGAAATGGAAAAGTATTTTTTAAAGCAAAACAATGTTTATTCTATGAACTCAAGTTAACCTTTTTAAAACATACAGTGAACATCTTAGCAACCATCAATTCAAATATAACCCCCAAAGAATACAACACTAAGTAATCCTTAAGCTGTCCTTTTATCATCCATAAGACTTTTTAAAAAAAAACCTTTAAACAGAAGCACATCAGGTTAAAGTCACTATTGAGAACAGTTATTAGTTTTAAATCACCAAAGGATCGATTTACAATCTTAAGATTACAGAGAGAGACTCATACACCTTCTCGCTGTGACTGCAGCTATCCAGCTCTGAAAACGAAACTAAAACACACCCTGCAGCAAACAGCCTAAAACAAAAGTAAAAAGCTGTCAGACAGCCCAGCTCCACCCACACTCTGACATCACTGATAAACACGCATTTCTTAAAGGTACTCTCACATGACAGCACATATCCTCTAAACTTTGCCCCACTGACCTTAAACCTATGCCCCCTGGTGACTAACCCCTCCACCCTGGGAAAGAGTGCCTGCCCATCCACTCCATCCATGCTTCTCATAATCTTTTAGATCTCTTATCAGGTCATCACATAACCTCTGTTTTTCTAATGAAAAGAGTCCAAGTCTGTTCAGCCTCTCCAAATAGCTAACACCCTTCAGACCAGGCAACATCCTGGTAAACCTCCTCTGCACCCTCTCCAAAGCCTCCACATCCTTCTAGTAGTGTGGCGACCAGAATGCGCAATATTCCAAGTACGGCCTTACCAAAGTTCTATACAACTGTAGCATGACTTGCCAATTTTTATACTCGATGCCCAATGAAGGCAAGCATTCCATATGCTTTCTTGACTACTTTGTCCACTTGTGTTGCCACCTTCAAAGATCTGTGAATCTGTACGCACAGATCTCTCTGACTTTCTACATTCCAAAGAATTTTGCCATTTACAGTATATTTCCCCTCTATGTTAGACCTACCAAAATGCATTACCTCACGTTTGTCCGAATTAAACTCCATTTCCCATTTTGCTGCTCAGGTCTCCAACCTATCTATGTCCTGCTGTATCCTCTGACAATCCTCAACACTATCTGCTACTCCAACAACCTTGTTGTCATCCGCAAACTTACTAATCAGACCGGCTACATTTCCTCCAAATCGTTTCTGTACACTACAAACAACAGAGGCTCCAGCACAGATCCCTGTGGAACACCACTAGTTACAACCTTCTATTCAGAAAAACACCCTTCTACTGCTACCCTTTGCCTTCTGTGATCGAGCCAGTTCTGTATCCATCTTACCACCTCACCTCTGATCCTGTGTGACTTCACCAAAAATATCCTAAAAATATTCTCTCCCCAACTGTCCCCATCCCTGAAACCTCGCATCCAGCCCTGCTGAACAAACCTGTAGTTGCCACAAAAATGCCTTCCATTCTACAATGCTGCCAACATTGATCCCACATGCTCAATACAGATAACACCACCGGGCTCGTGGAGTACCCTACCCAACGAGAATGGAAGAGATGCCAACAATAGCCCCCTCAGACTGGTCCCTTAACACGAAGCCTCCTCCATCCGTCCCCACGATGACCTCTCCTCCAATGCCCACATCCGTACCATAACTATGTTCGCCGCCCAATAATAATTCTGTGGACTCGGCAGTGCCATCCCTTTCCAGAAATGCCCTCCTGGTCTGGGTACCTTACCCGCCCACTTGAACCCCAGTATCATCTTATTCACCCGACTAAAATAACCCTTGGGCACGAACATCAGGAGATTCTGAAACACAAACAAAAAATTTGGCAGCACCGTCATCTTAACCTTCTGGACCCTTTTAGTCAATGACAAAGGCAACATATCCCACCTCCTAAAGTCTTCCTTCATTCCCTCCACCAGCTTTTCCAGATTCAACTTGTGCAGCCAGTTCCAGCTCTGTGCCATGTGTGTCCCTAGGTAACGAAAGCTCACCCCGAACAACCAAAACAGCAACCTTCTTAAAGTCCTCCCCCTGTCCTGGGCATTGATTGGGACTACCTTACCTTTTCCCAAATTGAGCTTAAACCCTGAAAAAAGACTGAACTCCCCAAGATCCCCATAATCCTGTTGAAACTTTCAACCGGATTTGTAATAAATAACAAGAGGTCATAAGCATATAAAAAGATTCAGTGCTCCACCTCTTCCCCCCTCCCTCCCCCCCCCCCCCCCCCCCCCCCCCCCAGCCCTGCCACCCCCTTGAAGCCCTAAGTGCCATTGCGAGTGGTTCAATCGCTTGAGCAAAGGGGAACCAGGGGCTGTTTAGCACACTGGGCTAAATCACTGGCTTTGAAAGCAGACCAAGCAGGCCAGCAGCATGGTTCGATTCCCGTAACAGCCTCCCCGGACAGGCGCCGGAATGTGGCGACTAGGGGCTTTTCACAGTAACTTCATTGAAGTCTACTCGTGACAATAAGCGATTTTCATTTTAGGGGCTGGTTTAGCACACTGGGCTAAATCGCTGGCTTTTAAAGCAGATCAAGGCAGGCCAGCAGCACGGTTCCATTCCCGTACCAGCCTCCCCGAACAGGCGCCGGAATGTGGCGACTAGGGGCTTTTCACAGTAACTTCATTGAAGCCTACTCGTGACAATAAGTGATTTTCATATTTCATTTCATATTTCAGAGCGGGCACTCGCCCCGTCCCCCGGTGCAACCAAAAATGCTCTGAATTGACACTATTGGCCTGCATACTCGCCTTAGGAGTCCTATACCACAATCTCACACAGTCAACAAACCCCTGTCCAAACCTGAACCATCCCAGCACCTCGAATAAGTACGGCCCCTACACATGGTCAAACATCTTCTCCGCGTCCATAGACACAACCACCTCCACCTCCCGATCCGTTGAGGGCATCATTATCACATTCAATAGCCTCCAAACAATGGCCAATAGCTGCCACCCCTTCACGAACCCCACCTGGTCCTCCCCTATCACCCGCGGCACACAATTCTCTATCCGCACCGCCAGCACCTTCGCCAATAGCTTCGCATATCGGGCGATACAACCCACTGCTCCGGGTCTTTGTCTTTCTTTAAAATGAGCAAAATAGACGCCTGACACAGCGTGGGGGGAAGCTCGCCCCTACCCACCAACTCAATGTACATTTCCACTAACAGGGCCCCAACTCCAACCCAAACCGCTTATAAAATTCTGCTGGGAACCTGTACAGGCCTCAGGCCTTCCCCGACAGCATCGGCCCCAAAATCTATCACTTCCCCGTCTAATTGGGGCCCCAAGTCCCTGCATCCTTATCTCATTCACCCGTGGGAACTCCAGTCCATCCAGAAACCACCTCATGCCCTCATCCCCCGCTGGGGGCTCCGAACTGTCTCAAACACCCCATTTATCTCCCACTGCTCCGTAACCAGCCTGCACCCCCCCCCACCTCATCCACCCAATTTTCCTCGCCACCGCCTGCTTCTTCAGCTGTTGCGCAAGCATCCTACTCGCCTTCTCCCCTTATTCGTACACTGCCCCTCTGACCCTTCGCAGCTGTCCCACAGCATCCACCGTTGACACTCCATTTGGAGCTTCTACCTTTCCTTCAGCAGGCCCTCCTCAGGTGCCGCCGAGTATCTCCGGTCCACTCAGCCTCTCTGCACTCTCCGCTCTTACCTGATGCGTCCTAATGGAAATAAACTCCCCTCTGACCACTGCCTTCAACACCTCCAACAAGGTAGCCTTAGAGACCTCCCCCATCTTATTACCCTCCACATAGCTCCAGAGAGCGACCTCATTCTTTCTATACGCCTATAGGCTTTCTGTAGTATTAAGTCTTTTATTACTGCCATAGCTTTTGTTTTCTGCTTTATCTTGGACTGTGTGCATCTGGATTACCAGGGAACTCTAGATTTGGCAGTACTATCCTTTTTCTTTGTGGGAACATGTATACATTGTACCTCTATAATTTCACCTTTGAATGCCTCCCACTGCTTTGACAGTTTCCCTTCTAATAGCTGAGTCCAATCCACTCTTGTCAGCTCATCTCTCAGCTTTGTCTTCCCTAATTTAGAACTTTTACTCCTGTTCTATCTTTGTCCTTTTTCATGATGATAAGAAATCTGCTTATATTATGAACACTACTCCAAAATATTCCCCCCCCCCCCCATTGCTACTTCATTCACTGCCCAGTTCCATTTCCTTAGGTTAAAGCTAGAATGGCACCCATCTCGTTGGGCTTGTTACATCAGGATGTCCCTGAGTACATGCTTTATAGGTATGCATGTCAAATTTTAAGCCGTACCAGAACTGAACGAGATTCCACACACTCAAGTCCAGTTGATGTGCCACTATACACAGCATGTTAGCAGGAGTGAATCCAAAAGAATCACGCCACACGTGGGTCTGCTTCAAATGTCAAACAGTTTATTGCATAACAATGGCAGGAAGCAAGCTACTGGGCAATCCAGATAACTCTCCACTGTACAAAGGAAAGTCAGCATCATTTATACAATTACAAATAGTTAATTGGCCCACCTCAGCTGGACATAATCTAATCATAATGATTATAGATTACATACATTGATTTTTTGAACCAATAAAATTGGTTACTAGGCAGGAGGGAACTGCGTGATCATCTAATGGACAACAAAGGGATTACTCCTGATCTCGCAACGCCTTTCAGACCCCCTTATCGACCATCCTTGGGTATTATGTATACACAGCTCCTTGTTTCAGGCTGGTACCATTGTCAGCATTTCACAAGAGCGTCTGCCCAGGGACTGCTGATCAGGAACATTCTGCTGAATTTCTGTGTGTGAGACAGCCCTTACAAGCAGTGCGGCCATGTTAGTTAGTCAGGTGCCATGGTGCCTCCCTAACATTTCATTGCTAGCTGCGATTATATATTGGTCTTTTAAAAATACATGTTGTTTATATAATGTTTATTGCAGGTGCCTCTACCCTGGGAGAAACACTTCAACACATTATATTATGTAGGTAATGTCTGATGGTATCTTGTTACAGCCATGATGCTTTAATTCTGCAATAATATATATGCCATCTGTATTTGAGCCATGTGACAACCAGAGGATGACTGCTGGGCAACAGGGACTGTCCTTTGATAACATGACTGATGATTCCAGTGTGGAATCCACAGAAATGGATAGCATACACACATGAAAAGTCATGCTACCACATTCAGTGTGTGTTGAGTTGTTTAAACTCCATGTATAGGCATGAAGCTATGGCCCAACGAAACTGAGTGAGAAAAGAGAACTCAAAAATTGCAGCAAACTCTCTAACTCTAGCAGCAGCCTTGGGCCATTGATAGGATATTCTGCGCAGGCCCCAGCGTGTTAGAACATAAAACATTACAACGCAGTACAGCCCTTCGGCTGTACGCCGTTGCGCCGTCCTGTGAAACCCCTCTAAAGTCCCTCTACACTATTCCCTTATCGTCCATATGCCTATACAATGACCATTTGAATGTGTTTAGTGTTGGCGAGTCCACTACTGTTGCAGGCAGGGCATTCCATGCCCTTACTACTCTCTAAGAACCTACCTCTGACGTCTGTCCTATATCTATCTCCCCTCAATTTAAAGCTATGTCCCCTCGTGCTGGACATCACCATCCGAGGAAAAAGGCTCTCAATGTCCACCCGATCTAATCCTCTGATCATCTTGTATTCCTCAATTAAGTCACCTCTTAATCTTCTTCTCTCTAACGAAAACAGCCTCAAGTCCTTCAGCCTTTCCTCATAAGATCTTCCCTCCATACTAGGCAACATCCTGGTAAATCTCCTCTGTACCCGTTCCTTTTTTTAAACTTTGTTTTTACTTTTAAAAAAAATTAGCAATGTTGTCAGTGGTTATCGCCCTGCCTTCGCATCTCCGATGGCACCCCAGACGTCGAAGACAAACTCATCAGGAAACGCAAAGTCGCCGAGCTCCTCATCGAGCGCCTGTGCAAACTCATCTGGATTCTTCTTTCTGCCAAGGTCGACCATGGTAGCAGCCAGTTCAGTGTCTCTGATCCCCATGTAACTTTCCAGCAAGTCATCCACCTTCTCAATGGCCTTCTCTTCGAAGGCCGATGGCTCTTCCTCCACAGTGGCGGTTCCTTTTGCCCGTAGTCACAGGGTCCCTTTCCCAGTGCCCAGCTGCCCGCCGGATGCAGATTTGCCCCCTTTGGTGCGTTGACCTATCATATCTAAAGCCTTCAGAGGCTCCACCAGGCGCAGTGTGAACAGCTGTCCCTTCACCAACCTTTTCAGCAGCTTGGCGACTTCGAAGTGGCGTAGCCCGATGACAGTCTGCCCATTGATGAATTCAATCAAATCGCCCACTTTGATCATCTGTACCTAGTCAATTAGGCTGCCTTCTTTGATTCTCTTGATAAATGCGTAGCCTGCACCATTGTCGGTGATGGTTAATCCCAAAGCATCCTCCAACTTATGGACCTCCACTTCGTTCTTCTGTCCTTTGACGTGAGCGAAGATGAAATCTTCGAGGCCAATCTGCCCACCCAGCAGTTTATCCATGTCCACTTTGTGGGTGTTCAGGGTACAGAACATGATCTCCGCGCTGTCCATGCCGAAGGCCTGGCCCAGTTTGGTGTAGAGCTCCCTCACGTTGGTGAAGCCCTCCACCCTCCCGGTGGGGCTGCCGTGCGCCAGCTGTTTGAATGGAATCACGTCCCTTTGTGATGGGGACTAAGGGAAAGACAACAAGTAACAGGTTTCACAGTTGTTTTAAAGCTATGTTCGAGTTTATTTTACAATTTTTTTGTTATTTATTTTAAACAGACAATGCTATTGATATTGGGTCTCTTAAAGTAATTTTCTTTTTTATGATTGAAGATGATCATTTAATATTTATAAGTGAACATAGATTTTGTTATTTGTTTTAAATCTGTGAAACTATGCACTATATGATTATATAACTTTGTGTGGCGTGCTTAAAAGTGTTCGTATGTTTTAATTTAGAATGCGGCAACTGACATTTAGTAGAAAGAAAAGTCAGAACTTCTTGGACTGCTAACAATGGAGATTCTTGAAGCAGGACAAAATGTAAATCATCAAATCACTACAATGCAGAAGGAGGCCAATCGGCCCATTGAGTCTGCACTATCCATGGCCATTCCCTTGCCCTGTCCCCATAACCCCACCTAACCTTTGGACACTAAGGGGCAATTTATCATGGCCTATCCACCTGGCCTGCACATCCTTGGACTGTGGGAAGAAACTTAAGTACCCAAAGGAAACCCACGCAGACACAGGAAAGTGCAAATTTCACACACTCTACAAGGCCGGAATTGAACCCGGATCTCTGGTACTGTGAGGCATTAAAGAGATTACAGTGCACTAAATGCATTCCAATCACTCAAGCATGTGATTTCACTGCACTTTCATATTTTAAGGCAGAGCTAGATTTTTGAAAAACAAGTGGGTGAAAGGTTGTCGACCATGGGCAGGAATGTGGGGTTGAGGTTACAATCAGATCAGCCTTGATCTTATAGAATGGCAGAGCAGGCTCGAGGGGCCGAATGACCTACTCCTGCTCGTAACTTCTTATGTCTGTATGAGCATTAGCATGTCTGTACGAATTCCCGTGGCCAGTGTCAAGGAGCAAAGAGAAATATGCTCAGCACTTTGTGTCGAGCTTGTTGCTCATCCTTTCCAACAATGGAAGTGGTGGCCACTTGCAGAACCCATCATGATGGCCAATGTTTCAACTTCTTTGTGTCACAGGCAGAAACCATGCAACATTTGGTGTGATGGAAGCTCAGACTTTTGTAATGGAAGTTTAATTTCCTGTCTTAAAAGCTCACATGAAAGCTGCCATTGTGCCTGTACATAGCTGTGCATTCCTGTGCTCCGAGGAACTTGCAAGGTATCACAGTAGCCCAACAAATTGTATCCAACTGTCATGGGAGTGTCCCTTTAAGAAATGTTTTTGTCTTATCACATGGCTTCAGTGATGTCATTGTGTGGGTGGTGCTGGGCTGTGGCTCTGAGAGTTGGTTTTACTTTGCTTTCGAGTTTGAACGGGTTTTGCTCTGCACAGGTTGAAAGAAGGTTTTTTTCTCTATCTGCATTTTAAAAGCCGTTTCCAGACCACTTGATAACTTGAAAAGAAATAAATGTTTCTTTTATAGAACAGTACAGCACAGAACAGGCCCTTCGGCCCTCAATGTTGTGCCGAGCCATGATCACCCTACTCAAACCCACGTATCCACCCTATACCCGTAACCCAACAACCCCCCCTTAACCTTACTTTTATTAGGACACTACGGGCAATTTAGCATGGCCAATCCACCTAACCCGCACATCTTTGGACTGTGGGAAGAAACCGGAGCACCCGGAGGAAACCCACGCACACAGGGGGAGGACGTGCAGACTCCACACAGACAGTGACCCAGCCGGGAATCGAACCTGGGACCCTGGAGCTGTGAAGCATTTATGCTAACCACCATGCTACCCTGCTGCTGTTTCCTGGAAGGAATTCAAACCTGCTGTTTTGGAAAGGAAACAGGAGCATCTACACCAGGTCTTGAGTGCTGTTGTGCTGGGCCACACCTTTGAAAAGGGTTTTCTGGTTTATGGGATCTTGTTATTAAATTGGAACAGCTGAACGGGGGAATTTATTAAGGGTTATACATAGAGTACTGTAGCTGTGTGGGATATTTAAGTTGGTAGTTGATAAAAATGATCACTGTATGTGTTTATAAAAATGTTAACCAAATTCGTAGAATACACTTTGATTTTGATTAAAACTGCCTAAGGCCTCTGTTGAATAACACCTAAAAGGCAGGCCCTTGTGTTCATCATAACCAAAATCAATAAGCAGTTGTAGGTCAGGTGAACTCCATGATAAACTTTGGAGTTTTCTAAATCCTGGCCCATAACACAACCAACTATTAAGATTGCTGAGGTGCCACTCTGGATAAGTGGCAGTGATTCCATGGGGTAAGAACCTGCTGTTCTCTCTCAGTATGACAGCATCCCATTCACTCTGCCAGTGCCCTTGAGCATGTCAGCCAGCCTGGCAGCCCACACTGATATTTCCCAGTTTGAAACTGAGCCTTTTAGGCCCAGAGTTGCTTGAGGTTATCCTCCAAGGCTATCTGTGGTCTCCCTGTGCCTGAAAGTCAGCAGCCTTCCAACATACAATCTAGAAGCACTAAGACAGCCAGAGGCACAAAGGGATTGCACAATGGTGATTTTTACAATAAAAGTCCAGATAAAAGTTGACTTTTATTTGCACTACTGCATGTTTGGATTGATGAATTTGATGTGGAATATTTATTGTGTCTTGGCTCTTGTTTTAAGTTTGCAGACAAGTAGCTGCTGTGATGATCAACTCCAGAGGGAAGCCAAGCTCAGGGATTGTGGGTAATTGACAATGTGTTTCATGCAGACACAGGACATCCAGGCTAGAAAGCAGCTGTCAAGGTGCCTTTTCCCTTGTGCTATTCTCTGGTTCTCTTAAAGCTAATGACAATGGCTGTCCCCTCGTATGATGGCAAGGTTGTGCAGTATGCAACAGGCCACCATGCATCATGAAATGCATTCTGCCAATACTGCAGTACTCCTCCAGAGTGATCCAGGCAGGGGAGGCATTGTTTCTGCACCACAATGGTCTGTTTTATCTGTTTTATCAAATATCTTGTGACAACATGGCTTGTATATGTACACTGTTCTCATGTGCATGACTTGTGCACTGGAATGATGAGCCACCTCATCAAAGAAAAACCCTTGTCACTTATTAGTCCCTGGTTTATTGTGAAGGTTCCAATGCAGATGGCACATGGATCGCTGCAATATAAAGACATAAGAAGGTTAAAAATGGGAGTAGGCTATTCTACCCCTTGAGTATGATCTCCCATTCAATGAGATCATGGCTAATCTGACTGTGGCCTCATCTCCACGTTCCTACCTGTCCCACCAAATTCTTGACTCCCTTATCAATCAAAAGTCTTCTCCCACGAGGGGAATCTCTCAGCCTTTACCCTGTCAAGCCCTCTCAGAATCTCTTATGTTTCACTAAGGTCATCATCTCATTCTTCTAAACTCAAATGAGTATAAGCCCAACCTGCTCAACCTTTCTCATAAAACAAACCTTACACTCAGGTATCAGCCTAGTGAACCTTCTATGAACTGCTTCCAATTCAAATATGTCCCTCCTTAAGTAATGTCAACAAAACTTTGCACAGTACTCTAGGTGAGGTCTTATCAGTACAGTGAATACAAATACACTGGGCAGAATCTTACCATGTTTTTTCAAAGTGTTAGGCTCACATCGAAAACCGACATGTGGCTCTCCAGATGCACAGATCAGTTTTCACTCTACACCTTGGGCCTCTCTGAAGAACAAAAAAGTAGTGGGTGGGGTTTTTACCGTCAGTCTGGTGAGTGGGCCTGATAGAGCCGACATGTCCGGCTCCACAGAGATCAAGGCGCCCTTTAAAGATGGCACCCTGATCAGAACTCGCCCGCCCCTCACATGGGGGTATTTCCTGTGTTCCCCCACCATCCACACAAACATCGGTGATACCTTTCCCCCACCCCCAACAAAGAACATTACAGTACAGGAACAGGCCCTTTGGCCCACAAGCCTGCCCCGATCCAGAATCCTTATTTAGACCGACCACTTGTTGCCCAAGCGATCTGTATCCCTCCATCTCCACCCGTTTGTGTGTCTATCAAGGTACATCTTAAACATTGCTATCCTGCCTGCCTCCACCACCTCCACTGACAACACGTTCCAGGCACCCACCACCCTCTGCATGAAAAACCTTCCCACACATTTCACCCGACCAGGAGAGGCCCGACCAGCAACCCAACCTTTCTGGAGATGGAGGAAATAAAAATCCACGTGGAGGCCCGACTGGGCCTACTCCAAGACCCGACCCAGGAGCACCCAAGGAGGGATCAGAACACGGGATCCAACCCAACCTGCCTCAGGAAGTCCCTGCCCATGACCCAGGACCCCCTAAATGGCGGAGACCCCGTGCGAGGACCCGAATGCGCCGCAAGGTATTCCCGTGCTCGCAGAATGCCAGGACCCGACCAGACACAAACATGCCCCCCCCCCCCCAAGCAACCCCTCTACCTCAACCAGGACCCTGCCAGTCTCAACCCCGGAAACGTAAGCAGTGCCCTGGACCCCACTAGCGCCCTGGCCCCTGTCAGATGCAATCACCTATCTTCCACAAGGGCAGACCTCTCTTATCAGATCCCAGGACTATCCAGCCGCAGCCGCCGACCGAGGAAGTGAGGCAAACGTGGCGGTCTGCAGGTGAGACTGAAGCAACACGATTTCAAGACTCCTCTCCCCAGCACATTCCTGGCAAATGTACAAGCGATCAAAAACAAGCTGGATGAACTTAACACTAGATTTGCCTCTCAGAGGGAAGTAAGAGACTGCTGTGTGCTCTGTTTCACAAAGACATGACTCACCCCCGCCTCACCAGACTGCGCCATACAACCTGAAGGCTTCTCAATTCATCGGGTGGACCGCACGGCATCTTCAGGCAAAGCAAAGGGTGGAGGGGTTTGCCTCCTCATCAACTCCTCCTGGTACTTGGATGTGGCGACTCGACGACCTACTGCTCCCCAGACCTGGAATACCTGACTGTGAAGTGCCGCCCATACAATCTTCCACATGAGTTCACTTCAGCCATTATCACAGCGGTCTACATCCCACCCCAGGCAGAAGTGAAGAAGGCGCTGGATGAACTGGACAGAAGTTATAAACAACTTCTGTTTTTGTTCTTTTAGGATGGGAATAGAGGGTCACGGATCCCGGAAGTGTAAAAGATTTTAGCTTAGACGGGCAGCATGGTTAGCGCAGGCTTGGAGGACCAAATGGCCTGTTCCTGTGCTGTACTTTTCTTTGTTCCTTGTAACTACTAAAATTGTTCATTGTGGCCGGAGACTTCAACGAGGCCAACCTCAAGAGTGTACTGCCAAAATTCCACCAGCACATCTCCTGTCCCACCAGGGGCAACAACATTCTTGACCACTGCTACTCAAACATCAAGGGCGCCTACCGTTCCATCCCCTGACCGCACTTTGGAAAATCAGACCATAAGACGGTGCTCCTTCTCCCGGCATACAAGCAGAAACTCAAGCGGGAGAATCCAGCTCAGAAGATTGTGCAGTGTTGGTCCGAGGAAACACAAGAGTGCCTACGTGACTGGAGACATTGGACTGGTCCATATTTAAGAACTCCGTGACCAACTTAAATGAATATGCCACCACCGTCACGGACCTCATCACCAAATGTCTGGATGACTGCGTGCCAAAGAAAGCAGAACGTATGTCCCCAACCGGAAACCATGGCTCAATCGCGAGATTGGCTCCCTCCTGAAGGACAGGTCTGAGGCGTTCAAGTCAGGCGACCCTGTCCTATACAAGAAATCCAGATACGACCTCCGCAAAGCCATCCGAGATGCCAAGAGAGAATATCAAACTAAGCTAGAGTCACAGACTAGCGTTACAGACTCTCGGTAGTTGTGGCAAGGCCTAAACAACATACTGGGCTATGAAACGAAGTCGAGCAGTATTCCCAGCAGCAGCGCACCCCTTCCAATGAACTTAATGCATTCTATGCTTGGTTCGAGCAGGAAACCAACGATCCACTGTCGAGTGCCCCAGCAGCCCACAACACACTCATACACAACATCACAGCTTCCGAAGTCAGATCGGCCTTCCTGAAAGTGAACCCTCGGAAGGCGATGGGTCCGGATGGGATCCCTCGTCGTGCACTCAGAGCCTGCGCAAACCAGCTGGCAGAGGTGTTCGCGAACATCTTTAACCTGTCCCTACTCCGCTCCGAGGTCCCCATCTGCTTCAAGAAGATAACCATCATACCGGTGCCAAAGAACCAGGCAAAGTGTCTCAATGACTACCGCCAGTGGCCCTGACTTCAGTCGTAATGAAGTGCTTCGAGAGGTTGGTCATGAAGCGCATCACCTCTATGCTCCCAGAATGCCTTGATCTACTGCAATTCGCATACGCCGCAACCGGTCCGCAGCAGAAACCATCTCCCTGGCCCTACACTCATCCCAAGAGCATCTCGATAGCAAGGACTCCTACATTAGACTCCTATTTATTGACTACAGCTCCGCCTTCAACGCCAAAATCCCAGCCAAGCTCATATCAAAGCTCCAAAACCTAGGACTTGGCTCCTCACTCTGCAACTGGATTCTCGACTTTCTAACCCACTGACCACAATCAGTAAGAATAAACACCAACACCTCCACAATAGTCCTCAATACCGGGGCCCCGGAAGGCTGCGTACTTAGCCCCCTACTCTACTCTACTCTACTCCCTGTACACACACGACTGTGTGGCAAAATTTGGTTCCAACTCCATCTACAGGTTTGCTGATGATACGACCATAGTGGGCCGGATCTCGAATAACGACGAGTCAGAATATAGGAGGGAGATAGGTGCAGCGACAACAATCTATACCTCAATGCAAAACTAAAGAGCTGGTCATTGACTTATGGAAGCAAAGTACTGTACACACCCCTGTCAGCATCAATGGAGCTGAGGTGGAGATGGTTAGCAGCTTCAAATTCCTAGGGGTACACATCTCCAAAAATCTGTCTTGGTCCACCCACGTTGACACAACCACCAAGAAATCACAACAGTGCCTATACTTGCTCAAGAAACTAAGGAAATTCGGCATGTCCACATTAACTCTTACCAACGTTTACAGATGCACCGTAGAAAGCATTCTATCTGGCTGCATCACAGCCTGCTTGGCCCAAGACTGCAAGAAACTTCAGAGAGTCGTGAACACAGCCCATTCCATCACACAAACCTGCCTCCCATCCATTGACTCCATCTACACCTCCCACTGCCTAGGGAAAGCAAGCAGCATAATCAAAGACCCCTCCCATCCGGCTTACTCACTCTTCCAACTTCTTCCATCGGGCAGGAGAACATGCACAAATATACTCAAAACAGCTTTATCCCCGCTGTTACCAGACTCCTAAACGACCCTCTTTTGGACTGACCTGATTAACAATACACCCCTGTATCACTGATGCCGGTGTTTATGTAGTTACATTGTGTACCTTTAGTTGCCCTTTTATGTATTTTCTTTTCTTTTATTTTACTTTCATATACTTAATGATCTGTTGAGCTGCTCGCAGAAAAATACTTTTCACTGTACCTTGGTAAACGTGACAATAAACAAAAATCCAAATCCCTAAACTTTCTCCCTCTCATCTTGAACCAGTGTCCCCTTGTAATTGAGTCTTCCATCCTGAGAAAAGGCTTCTGACTATACCCCTCCAGATCATTTATATATATTACAAACAACTGTGCTCCGAGCACTGATCCCTGTGGAACACCATTAGTTACAGAACTCCACTCTGGAAAAACTCCCTTTAACTGCCTCTCTCCGTCTCCTGTTGCCAAGCCAGTTCTTTATCCATTTAGCTATCCCACCCTGAATCCCATGCAACTTTACTTTTTGTACCAGTCTGCCATGAGGGACCTTGTCAATCGCCCTGTCTATACTTCACTCTGCCTCCGTCTTTCCAACAAAAACAATGAGTTTATTCAACCCCTCCTCATAGCTAAGACTCTCCAGACCAGGCAACATCCTGGTAAACTTTCTTTACACTCGTTCCAAAGCATCCACGTCCTTCTGGTAGTTTGGCGACCAGAACTGCACGCAATATTCCAAACGTGGCCTAATTAAAGTTTTATACAACTGTAACATGACCTGTCAACTCTTGCATTCAATGCCCCAGCTGTTGAAGGCAAGCATCCTGTATGCCTTTTTGACCATCTTATCCATCTGTATTGCCCAGATCCCGTTGAATGCTCCTAAGGGTTCTGCCATTTACTGTATAATTCACACCTGAATTTGATCTTCTAAACTGCATCACCTCGCATTTGTCCGGATTGAACTCCATCTGCCATTTCTCTGCCCAACTCTCCAATTTATCTATATTCTGCTATATTCTCTGACAGTTCCCTTCACTGTCTGCAACTCCACCTAACTTAAGTATCATCTGCAAACTTGCTAATCAGACCATCTACATTTTCCTCCAGATCATTTATATATACGGTATATTACAAACAACTGTGGTCCGAGCACTGATCCCTGTGGAACACATCTAGTTACAGTTCTCCACTCTTTTGTACCAGTCTGCCATGAGGGACCTTGTCAAACACCTTACTAAAGTCCATGTAGACAACATCCAGAGACTTTCCCTCATCAATTAATTTTGCCACCTCTCCAAAAAAACTCTATCAAGTTGGTAAGACCTGACCTCGGAAGACACAGCCGCGAAAGTATCGGCGGCAATCCTACCCCTCACGGCTTTCTACCCCTCATGCCTGCAGGTTCCCTCCTCACTGCCCGCTCTCCCCCACATACCTGAAAGCTCCCACCTCAATGGCCCCGGCTCTCCCCCCCCCCCCCCCCCCCGACCCTCCACCACACATAATGGGAAAGCCCCCCCACCCAATGTGGCTCCCCAGATGTTCTGCCCTGTTACTACTCTCTGCCATGGCCCCTTTGTACAGGTTGACACTGCCAGGCTTGAATATTGGGAGGGGGAGGGGAGGGGAGGGGAGGGGGGGGAATCGTGTGGTGAGAGCTGGGTAATTACATTGAAATGTATTCAAAAACATTAAAAGTGAGGGTCACATGATGCAAGCACGGGAATAGCAACGTTTCCGTGAGCTCTGGTGCTACTCCTCCTTTAATCCTCTCATTTATCACACTTACACAGTCCAGGCTTGACTAATCCTGGAGTGAGAACTCCATATTATGTACCTGGAGGATTTCTGACTAAGCATTGGCGACAAAATGCAAAAGAATCTGAAGAAAATCGTAGACAAAAGAGAGCAGTCAGAAGCAACTGGATTGCAGCAAACTCCTCAACATGGCGACTTGATCCTCGAACGGGCTTTGGGTCCGGCTCTATCGAAGGTATTACAGCTGATGACGGCTAATATTATTAAAATCATTGACGATACACTTGGCTTGTTGGTGCAGAATACTGCTGCTCATGAGGTTGAACTGCAATAATAGTAAAAAGCTCGATGAAACAGAGGAGAGTATCCTTAATGTCGAGAATGAATTTGGAGACTTCCAGTAGCGGCAATGGTCACACATTTGATAGCTCCCCCTGTGACCGACCTTTGGACCTTTTTCCCCTGTTTTTTCCCAAATTTTATGGGATAAATCGGTGAAGAGTGAGACAGTGAGGAGAAATCCCCCTCCGGTGTATGGAGAATTGGACCAGAAGTGGCCGTGTGAGAAGACAAAGTCCTATAAGGATGACGCGAGCAGAGCCGGTAATGAGGGAAAGCATGGCGGAGGGCAAGGACCGCAGGGAGATGGCACAGTGGTCGACGGAGCAGCTGGTGAAGTTTTTTGAAGAATACTTTGCCAAGCTGAAGAAGGACACACTGGACCCAATTAAGGCTTAGATTGATCAAGTTGTGCAGAATCAAGAGGCCCACGGAAGAGCGATCCAGGAGGTGGAGAAAAAGGTGTCTGAGCACGAGGAGTACATAACCGTGCTGGACACCAAGGTGGAGATGATGAATGACCGCCAGAAAAGAATGCAGGAGAAGCTGGAGGACCTGGAGAACAGGTCCAGGAGGCAGAATCTTCGAATTGTCGGCCTCCCAGGCAGTGAGGGATCGGATGCGAGGGCTTATGTGACATGTTGAGAAGTTGATGGGGGCTGAGGCGATCCCTCGGCCCCTGGAAGTGGATAGAGCGCACAGATGCCTCGCGAAGAAGCCCTGAGCAAACGAGCCGCTGAGGGTGATGGTGGTACGCTTTCACCAATTCCTGGACAAGGAACATGTTCTGTGGTGGGCCAAGAAGGAACAGAGCAGCAAGTGGGAGAATTGTGAGCTACCCATTTATCAGGACCTGGGTGCGGATTTGGCCAAGAGGCGAGCTGGGTTTGATCGGGCAAAAACGGCCCTCTTTAAGAAGGGGGTGAAGTTCGGGATGGTGTACCCAGCCTGTCTGTGGGGTCACACATGAGGAACGGGACTTCTACTTCAAAACACCAGACAAAATATGGACTTTTATTAAAGAAAAGAGGCTGGAGGCGAACGAAAAGACACTGAAGCCTTGGAGAGTACTGTGATGGTAATTTGTTGTGCTGGGCTGTACATGTATAAGTAGTGTTATGTGTAATAAGGGGCTGTTTGGATGGCTAAAGGTAACTTTGTCTTGCAGCGAGCTGGTTAGGGGGGTGGTCTTTGGAGCTGGTTTTGTTTTTGGGTGTTTTTCTGTCTAAAGTGGCTGTTTCTTCACTGTTTTTTCTGATGTTTGTTTACTGGAGAATGTGATGCTTTTAATATGTTTGTCCAAGTAGGGGGAGAGGGGAGAGAACAATGGGGAGACAGACTGCTTGGTGCCAGGGGCGGGCGCTATCAAGTCAGCTGACTCACAGAAGCACAGTGGCGGGGGAGGGGGGGGGAGCAGTTATTAAGCTGGAGTTTGACTTGGGAGGTTGGGTTTCTAGTGTTGCTACGGGGGGAGGGAGGGGGGAGCTGCTTTGCTGACAGGGGAGGAACTGTTAATAGGGGACAAATGGGAGGTCGGGAATGGCGAATGCCCGGGGGTGGGTTTGAGGAAGCAGAGGGCGCAAGCTAGAGGCTGGCCTAAAATGAGTGATGGTGAGTCGACAGGGGGGGGCGGTGAGTGGGAAGCCCCCCGACCAGGCTGATCACATGGAACGTCAGGGTGTTGAATGGGCCGGTCAAGCAGGTTCGCGTGTTTGCGCATTTGAGGGGGCTGAAGGCGGACATGGCAATGCTACAAGCGACACACCTAAAGGTTACATACCAGATGACATTGAGAAAGAGGTGGGTTATTCCGCTCAGAGCTGGACTCAAAGACCAGGGGTGCAACGATCTTGATTAATAAACGAGTGGCATTCGAGGCAAGGAGAATCGTGTCAGACAAGGGGGGTAGGTGCATAATTGTGAGTGGGAAGCTGGAGGGGGTGTGGGTAGTGCTCATGAACATATATGCTCCAAAGTGGGACAATGTGGAATTTATGAGGCGGGTGTTAGGTAAGATCCCAGACTTAGAGTCACATAACCTGATTATGGGAGGAGATTTTAACAGTCATTGATCGGGAATTGGACCGGTCAAAATCCAGGACAGGGAGGAAGCCGGCTGCGGCAAAGGAATTGAAGGGGTTTATGAAACAGATGGGGGGAGTAGATCCATGGAGGTTTGCAAGACCAAGGGTGAAGGAGTTTTCTTTTTTCTCGCATGTCCACAAGGTATACTCTCGCATCAACTTTTTTGTTCTGAGCAGGGCGCTAATACCGGGGATGGTGGATACTGAGTACTCGGCAATTGCAGTGTCGGATCATGCACCACATTGGGTGGATCTATGGGTTAGTGTGGGCCCGCTGTGAAGACTGGATCTCTCTGGGTTGCTACTGGACGAAGCGATCTATGGACGGGTTAACAAGTCCATCCAGAACTACCTGGAAACAAATGATACGGGGGAGGTCTCTGCAGCGACGGTTTGGGAAGCTTGGAAGGCAGTGGTCAGAGGGGAATTAATCTCTATATGGGCCCACAGAAAAAAGGCGGAGAGGGATAGGTTAGTGAAGGAGGTACTCCAAATGGACAGGCGCTACGCGGAGGCCCCAGACGCAGGGCTATTGAGGGAGTGGTAAAGGATACAGGCAGAGTTTGGTCTGTTGACCACAGGGAAAGCGGTGGAACAGGCAAGGGAGGCGATTTATGAGTACGGGGAAAAGGTATGCAGAATGTTGGCGCACCAGCTCAGGAAAAGGGAGGCGGCCAGGGAGATAGGTAAAGAAAAGAGTAGAGGCGGGAATACTGTCCTGGACCCAGTGGGGTTGAATGAGGTGTTTGAGGACTTTTATAGTAAATTATATGAGTCGGAACTCCCGGCTGGGGAAGAGGGGGTAAGGCATTTCTGGATCAGTTGAGGTTTCCGAAGGTAGATGAGGATCTGTTGGAAGGGCTATGAGCCCCAATTGAGATTGAGGAAATAATTGAGGGGCTGGAGGGCATGCAGTCGGGCAAGGCCCCAGGGCCTGACGGCTATCCGGTGGAATTCTTTAAGAAGTTTTCAGAGATATTGAGCCCACCGCTGGTGAAGACATTTAAAGAAGCAAGAGAGAAGGGAGTCCTCTCCTCAACAATGTCGCACGCCTTGATTCATTGATCCTGAAACGGGAGAAGGATCCGGAGCAATGCGGGTCATACAGGCCAATTTCTCTACTGAATGTGGACGCCAAACTGCTGGCTAAGATACTGGCCACAAGGATAGAGGACTGCGTCCCGGGGGTGATAGGGGGAGACCAGACAGGATTTGTTAAAGGCAGGCAACTCGAGGCCAATGTTCGAAGGCTTTTGAATGTTATTATGATGCCCTCAGAAGGAGAGGAGATGGAGGTGGTGGTAGCGATGGATGCGGAGATGGCTTTTGATCGGGTGGAGTGGAATTACCTGTGGGAGGCGCTGGGAAGGTTTGGGTTTGGTGAGGGCTTTGTTGACTGGGTGTGGTTGCTCTATCAGGCACCAGTAGCGAGTGTGCGTACGAACCGGCTGAGGGCGGCATATTTTAAACTGCACCGAGGGACAAGGCAAGGGTGCCCCCTCTCCCTGTTACTGTTTGCTCTGGACAACATAGAGCCACCTGCTATGGTGTTAAGAGCCTCTAGGAACTGGAAAGGGCTGGTTCCCGGGTGGGGTGGTGCACCGGATCTCGCTTTACGTTCTTTGGGGAAGTAATGCGAATCCTGGGGGAATTTGGCAATTTTCCGGGGTATAAATTGAACATGGGCAAAAACTAGATGTTCGCGATCCAGGCAAGAGGGCAGGAGAAGAGACTGGGAGAGCTGTCGTTTAGAATGGTAGGAAAGAGCTTTCGGTATCTGGGAATTCAGGTGGCCCGGGAATGGGAGGCAGTGCACAAGTTAAACCTATCCCGGCTGGTAGAACAAATAGTAGGGGACTTTAAGAGATGGGATATGTCCCGCTATCATTGGCGGGGAGGGTACAGACTGTGAAAATGACAGTCCTCTCCAGATTTCTGTTTGCCTTTCAGTGCCTCCCCATCTTCATCCCTAAGGCCTTTATCAAGCG
Source organism: Scyliorhinus canicula (assembly GCF_902713615.1). Taxonomy (NCBI): domain Eukaryota; kingdom Metazoa; phylum Chordata; class Chondrichthyes; order Carcharhiniformes; family Scyliorhinidae; genus Scyliorhinus; species Scyliorhinus canicula. The sequence continues at coordinate 115,563,219 of NC_052155.1, forward strand.
GATGAATAAGGTTATTTTGGGCTTTGTGTTGCTGGAGCGCAGTCGGGGGGAGGGTGGGTTGGCGCTGCCAAACCTCTGCAATTACTACTGGGCGGCTAATATAGCCATGATTAGGAAGTGGATAGTGGAGGAGGGGTCAGTGCGGGAACGGATGGAGGTGGCGTCATGCAAAGACACAAGTTTGGGAGCACTGATACCGCCGGCCTATACTCCACAAGTCCGGTGGTGGTGGCGGCTCTGAGAATCTGGGGGCAATGGAGGAGATATAAGAGAGTGGAGGGAGCATTGGTTTGAACCCTGATTTATAATAATCATCGGATTGTACCGGGTAGGCTGGATGGTGGGTTCTGGAGATGGCAAAGGGCAGGAATTAGAAGGATGGGGAATCTATTTATAGATGGGAGCTTTCCCACCTTGAAAGCCTTGGAGGATAAATTTGAATTGCCAGCAGGGAATGGGTTTAGGTATTTGCAGGTGCGAGACTTCCTGAGAAAACAGGTTCCGGCCTTTCCGCTGCTGCCGCCACGGGATAGAGTAGTCTCCAGTACCTGGGTGGGAGAGGGGTGTGGTAGTCACCACTGATGGATAACCAATGAACACACACGACATGGAACAACCAATCAACAGGGCATTAAGGCTCTCCCTCTCTCACAGAACATAGCCAGAGAGATAGTCGCAGTGCACAGGCCAATGAACATCATCACCATGTGATAGAGAGCTAGTCTGGTCAAGCCAGTAGGAGGTTATCAGTTAGGTTGATAGAGTGTCACCCCACAGCAGATTATGTACAGCAATCAACAGGTTCAATAAAACAGTGTTGGACCATCTCCTGTGTCGGAAGCCTGTTTCTCGTTTTACTGCATCCAGTTGCAGTCGATGTTAGACCAACACAGATAACACATCATGGTACCAGAGAGCTATTAACTCTAACAAACCTACCTCGGGTGAATCTGCAACGACCAGCACGCAGCCATCCAGCAGCATGGAAAAGATCCAACCTCCTCCACAACTCCGGCAACCTCAGCGCCAACTGGAAGTCTTCAAACAGAAGTTCCTCCTGTATATCGAGGCCTTCGACCTCGAGGCAGCATTGGATGCCCGAAAGGTGCGCTGTTCCTGTCGACTGCGGGGGACCACGCCATCCACATCTATAACTCACTCACGTTTTCCGATGGCGAAGACAAGACGAAGTTCAAGACGGTTCTGCTGAAATTCGACAACCACCGCGACATTGAGGTGAATGAGAGCTTTGAATGGTACATCTTCCAACAGAGGCTTCAGGGTAAGGATGAACCTTTTCAATCCTTTTTGACTCATCTCCACATCCTAGCGCAGTCATGTAATTATGACTCGACGGCTGATTCCGAGGATCAGATCATTTTTGGTGTCCAGTCCGACTCCCTGCGGGAGAAGCTCCTCAAAATCAAACAGTTGACCCTCTCCGTCGCCATCGAAACGTGCGTTGTCCATGAGCATGCCAGGAATCGTTACTCCTGCATCAGGGCGGCATAAAATGCAAAACTAGTCTCCCACAAGGCAGGAAGGGTGCAGGCCATCACACAAATGCAAGGCCTGAGCATCGAGAGAGTGGCCGTTTCGCGGGCTTTTCCAGGGTCCCTACGCATGTACGCCATGACCGGGTGGACGGCGAGGCCGAAGACCCCGATGCGCATATGCGAAAGTTGGCCGACCGCACTGCGCATGTGCGATCGAGCACGGAACGCGCTGACATCAGCGTCATGACGTGTCCAAATTATAGCTCCGCCCATTTAAAGCGGCAATGTCCAGCCAAAGGAAGACGATGTCTACAGTGTGGAAAGCCTGGGCATTATGCGGCCTTATGCAGGTCCGCTCCACCGACCAACAGCCAGTGATCCCAGCTGCTGCGCAGATGTGTCCACTGCGTACAACAAGGCATGCAGGATTCAGATCCCGACAACCCAACAGACCCCGATGCTGACTACCTCGAGTCTCCATACCGGGTGGGCATAATCACCACGCGCGAGCTGGCCTCCACCGTGCCTGCAAAAACCGCCTTTCAATCCTCACTGTGGATCCTGACGACGAGTGGTGTGCTGTCATCACAGTTAACTAGTCTCGCATCCGATTTAAATTGGACACTGGCGCATCTGCAAACCTCATATCACAGTCGGACCTCGACAGCATCCGAGACCAACCTAGCATTCTTCCACCAGCCTGCCAGCTCCTTGACTACAATGGCAATGCCATAGCTGCCAGTGGATCGTGTCAGCTCCTCCCACTAACCGGAAGTATAAAGCTTTGCAGTCGTGAGCCTGCCTGCCAGTTCATCACGTCGCAGGCAGGCTCTGTTGTAAGACTATTAAAACCACTGTTCACTTCCAACCATGTATTCTTGTGAATTGATGGTCACATCAATTTAATAGTCTTAGGAAACTAGAAGAAAACGACTAAGGAAACGACTATGAATCAGCCCTCAAACCTGACCGACTATAACTCGACCCGCAGGCTGCAGAGGCAAGAGAAATCTTTCAACACTGGCTCAGATGTTTTAAGTCCTACCTAGCTGAACCAAATACTCCAGAAACTACAGAGGAGTAGAAACTCAGTCAACTGCACGCAAGGGTGAGCCATCGTATATCTACTCAACTCAATAGTACTAACTCGTATACAGGGGCCCCAGCCATGCTAGATCAAATGTACGGGAGGCCCATCACCGAGGTCTACGTGCGCCATATTTTTACGACCCGCTGCCAGCATCCCGCTGAGTCGTTGGAAGAATTCCTGCGGGACTTAAAGACTTTAGCTCGGGACTGTAATTACCAGGCTGTTTCAGCCGAACAGCACATGGAGCTCACTGTCGGGGATGTGTACGTGGCAGGCCTCAGATCAAACTATGTACGCCAGCGGTTGCTCGAAAAAGGGGCTCAGAATCTAGAGGACACGGTAGAATTGGCTACCACCATGGAGGTCTCAATCCGCAGCCTCACCCCGTTCCCTGAGGACCAAGCGACCCAATCCTGGGCCCCCGACCAGCGACTTCCCCAGGCCTGTGCCGCGCGGCCACCCAGCCACCACGCAGCTCCAGGGTGCCATTTGTGCGGGCACCCCCAGCACCCATGGCAGTATTGCCCGGCCCGTAACGCGACCTGCAGCAGCTGCGGTCACAAGGGACACCATGCCCGGGTCTGCCTGGCAAAGCAGGCCCCATCTCCGAACTCTCCCTCCCAGAGCACTCGTTGTCAAACTCCACAGGCCTGCAGGCCCCGAAATGCTGCGGCCTGTACTCCGACTCCGCCCCCAAACGACACATGCGACTCATGGGGGCCGCCATCTTGACAACCCCCCTCCACGCGGCCGGCCACGTGCGACTCATGGGGGCCGCCATCTTGGGCACCATCTTCCTCGCTGCCCGCCACGTGCGATCCACGGGGGTGGCCATCTTGGGATCCTTCCTCTCCTCATTCAGAAAATCGCCTCGAAGGCTACGAATTCAGAGGGTAGTCATCACGGGGCCACTCCAGCACAGCTGATCCAGCCGCTGACTACCCGCAACTCAGCGCGGTGACGTTGGACCAGTCGCGTCCAAAACATCTCCGCAACTCCATGATGACCATTGAAATCAATGGGTACAGGACACTGTGCCTCTTCGACTCCGGGAGCACCGAGAGCTTCGTACACCCAGATCTGGTAAGACGCTGTTTGCTCTCTATCTTCCCTGCACGGCAAACTATCTCCCTCGCTTTGGGCTCTCACTCTGTTCACCTCCAAGGGCGCACGGTCGCGGCCCTAACGATCCAGGGCACTAGCTACTCGAACGTCCAGCTGTACGTGCTCCCTGAACTCTGCACCCCACTCCTACTGGGACTTGACTTCCAGTGTAACCTGAAAAGCCTCACACTCAGCTTCGGCGGGCCCTTGCCCCCGCTCACTATTTGCAGCCTCGCTACGCTAAAAATCGACCCCCCTCCACTCTTTGCCAATCTCACGCCGGACTGCAAACCCGTAGCCACTCGCAGCAGGTGATAGAGCCTGCTGGACAGAGTGTTTATCAGAACCGAGGTCCATAGGCACCTACATGAGGGGATCGAGGCCAGTAATAGCCCCTGGAGAGCTCAGGTGATGGTCGTCAAGACCGGGGAAAAGTTCCGAATGGTAGTGGATTATAGCCAAACCATTAATCGGTTCACGCTCCTCGATGCGTACCCCCTCCCCAGGATTGCAGACATGGTGAATCAAATCGCCCAATATCGCGTCTTCTCCACGGTGGATCAGAAGTCTGCATACCACCAGCTCCCAATCCGCCCAGAGGACCGCCACTTCACGGCGTTTGAGGCCGACGGCCGCCTATTCCATTTCCTCCGGGTTCCCTTTGGCGTCGAGGATGAGACTGGGGAGTTAATAATGGGGAACACACAAATGACAGGGGCGGATGTCGGGAGGGTCACGGAGCTGTCCTCCGTGGCGCTCCCGATCGTGCAAATCCCCGCGCAGCAGCCAGCTTTTAATGATCGGGCGCTCATGCACAGTGCGGCCGCTATTTTTTTTTGTTGTGAGGTTCTGTCCCTCCCTCCCCGGAAGGATGCTGTTGGCGGGGTTTTTTTCAAGCGGTGACGCTGTGTGAGGCGGGGTTTGAAGCGGGTAAGCTGCCTGCAGTTTGTGGTGAGCGAAGCCTCGGTGCTGAATTATTTAGGGTTTGTCCCAGGCCCGGGGGCGCCTAATCCCAGGGGCTGCGCTGCCGAGCAACAGGCGGCCCCAAAACTCCCCTACCCCCGCCCCAAACACACCGGCCTCTCGGCAGGGCTGCTCCCCCTCTCTGCCCGGATCAGCTGCCCGGCCCGAATGGAATGAAGGACCCCCCCCAGCCCGTGTCTCCCCCCACCGCCAGTGTGCCTTCCCCCACCCCGTGTGCCCTCTCTCCCCACACCCAGTGTGCCCCCTCTCGCCCCCCCATCCTGCCCTCTCCCCATCCCGTGTCCCCTCCCCCACACCCCGTATGCCCCCTCTCGCCCCCCTCATCCTGCCCTCTCCCTCCCACCCCATCCTGCCCTCTCCCCACCCCCATCCTGCCCTCTCCCCCACTCCCAGTGTGCCTCCTCTCGCCCCCCCATCCTGCCCTCTCCCCCCACCCATCCCTCTCCCCACCCCATCCCCAGTGTGCCCCCTCCCCCAGTGTGCCGTCCCCCCCACTCCCATCGTGCTCTCTCCCCCCCATCCCCATCCTGTCCTCTTCCCCCCCCCCATTCCCAGTGTGCCCTCTCTCCCACCCAGTGTGTGCCCTCCCCCCGGGGTGCCCATTCTGGTGCCCAATTCCCTCCCCCTCTCTGACTCCGGCCCCTCCCGCGCCGCTATTTTTTTAAACTGTTGCAGCTTTTTGTTTTACAAGTTTGGGGGGTTTTTATTCATTCATTTTATTAATTTATTTAATTTTAATTTTTTTCATTTGTTTTATTCATTTTATTTTTATTTTTGTTTTACAAGTTCAGGGTGGGGTGTTTATTTGATAAAATTTTACAGGAAAAAAATGCAGAACTTTGGACAGATGGAGACTCCAGACTTTCTGACATTGGAAGGCTTCATCCAACAGGTTCCATTGGAGGAGCGTGTACGAGGGCCAAAGGGACCCAAACCATTTCCTCCATTTTTATCAGCAGCAAACAAGGTAAGAGAAAATAGTGGGTCGCGCAGGTCGGCCGGCGTGGGTCGCTCAGGTCGGCCGGCGTGGGTCGCTCAGGTCGGCCGGCATGTATCGCTCAGGTGGGCCGGCGTGGGTCGCTCAGGTCGGCCGGCTTCGGTCGCCCAGGTGGGCCGGCATGGGTCGCTCAGGTCGGCCGGCTTTGGTCGCCCAGGTCGGCCGGCGTGGGTCGCCCAGGTCGGCCGGCGTGGGTCGCGAAGGTCGGCCGGGTTGGGTCTCGAAGGTTGGCCAGTTGGTAAAAATGGGTCCCCGGAAAAAAAGTTTGAAGAACACTGATGTAACGGACCTGCTCAAATGGGAGAAAGGCAGAAAGTAGGAAACTAGAGATCAATTCGTTTGACTTCAATTATTGGGTAATTGTTGGAATCCATTATTAAGGAAGTAGTAAAGGGTCATTTGGAAAATCAAAACGCAATCTATCAGAGACAACATAATTTTAAATGTAAATCGTGTTTCACTATCTTAGAAGAAGCAAAGTGGATAATGGGGCTCCTGTAGATGAAGTTTATCTGGACATCCAGAAGGCATTTAATAAGGTGCCACACAAAAGGTACACAAGGTAAGATTCTATGGTGTTGGAGGTAATAAATTAACTTGGATGGAGGATCAGTCCTCAACTATTTACAATCGATGTTAATGACTTGGATGCAGGGATGGAGTGCTCTACAGCCACATTTTGCAGATGACGCTAAAATAGGTGGAAAAGCAAGTTGCAACGAGGAAGTAAGAAATTTACAAATTAATATGGATAGGTTAGGTGAGTGAGCCAAAATCTTGCAGATGTAATTTAATGTGGATATGTGTGAGGTTATCCATTTTGGTTGGAGGAATAAAGACAACGTATTATCTAAAGAGGGAGAAACTTCAAAATTCTTTGGTGCAGAGGGATCTGGATGTCCTACTGCATGAATCGCAGAAGGTTCGTATACAAGTGCAGCAGGTAATAAGGAAGGTAAATGAAATTTTGGCATTCATTGCTAATAGAATAGAGTATAAAAGTAGAGAAGTGTTGTTGCAAATGTATAGGGCATTTGGAGTATTGTGCACAGTTTGGGTCCTCTTACTTGAGAAAGGGCGCAATTCCATTAGAGGCAGTTCAGAGAAGGTTCACTGGATTGATTCCAGGGATGAAGGACTTGTCTTATGAAGAAAGATTGAGCAGTTTAGGCCTACACTCACTGGAGTTTGAAGAATGAGACGAGATCGAATTGAAACATATAGGATGCTAGTAGGGAGTAACAGGGTAGACATGGAGTAGATGTTTCCCCTTGTTAGACATCTTACGATAGTTTTAGGCTAAGAAATGAGGAGGAATTGTTTCACTCAAAGGATCATGAATCTGAAATTCTCTACCCCAGAGTGCACTGGATTCCAGAACACTAAACAAATTTGAGGATATTAATAGGTTTTTAATTAGTAGGATGAGTGTTATGGGGAGTGGGTTAGGTGGAGATGAGGCAAGATGAGATCAGCCATGATTGTACTAAATGGTGGAGCAGGCTCAAGGGGATGAGTTGCCTACTTCCAGTTCTTATATTTGTAAAACATAATTCAGTGATTATCTGTTATATCAAATGGTTTAACTAAACTATAATTTTATGCAATATGTATATCACCCCAGTTCCAGTTTAAACTACTATCTATGTTTGTAGACAGAGAAAAAGTCTTACCAACCACCTACCACTCACCTACCTGCTCATCTAATGAATGCTTCTGGGTTTCTACAGTCACCTCCTCGCACAGAAACACACCATTTTGGAGGCAGAGGGCACCAAAACATCAGGCGCCAAGGAGCCAAAGTTTGCAGCTGGGAAGTCTTGCTGTAATTTTATAGGGCTTTGGTGAGACCATACATGGAACACTCTGTGAAGTTTTGTTCTCCTTATACTTTTTTTAAATAAACATTTTATTGAAGTATTTTTTGGTATTATAACAACACAAACAATGTACATGAAACTATAAACATAGTGCAAAAGCCGTCTCCCTCCCTTACAGGTCCCACCTTTATTAAACCCCTACTCTAAGCTAAACTAACCACCCCCCCCCCCCCCCCGCCCTTCAGCTGATGATTAATGTTCCGCAAAGAAATCGACTTACGGCTGCCACCTCCGGGCGAACCCTAACAGTGACCCTCTCAAGGCGAACTTGATTTTCTCCAAACAGAGAAAGCTAGCCATGTCCGAAAGCCAGGTCTCTGACTTTGGGGGCTTTGAGTCCCTCCAAGCTAATAGTATCCGTCTCCAGGCTACCAGGGAAGCAAAGGCCAGAACGTCTGCCTTTTTCTCCTCCTGGATTCCCAGGTCTTCCGGCACCCCGAAAATTGCCACATCTGGACTCAGCGCCACCCTTGGTTTTAACACCATGGACATGACATCTGCAAACCCTGCCAAAATCCCCAAAGCTTCGGACGTGCCCAGAACATGTGGACATGGTTCGCTGGTCCTCCCGCACATTTTGCGCACCTGTCGTCTACCCCAAAGAATCTGCTCATCCGGGCCACTGTCATGTGAGCCCGGTGAACGACCTTAAATTGTATCAGGCTGAGCCTGGCACATGATGCGGACGCGTTGACTCTACTCAATGCGTCTGCCCATAGACCATCCTCTATCTCTCCTCCCAGCTTCTCCTCCCACTTAGAACATAGAACATAGAACAGTACAGCACAGAACAGGCCCTTCGGCCCTCAATGCTGTGCCGAGCCATGATCACCCCACTCAAACCCACGTTTCCACCCTATACCCGTAACCCAACAACCTCCCCCTTAACCCTACTTTTATTAGGACACTATGGGCAATTTAGCATGGCCAATCCACCTAACCCGCACATCTTTGGACTGTGGGAGGAAACCGGAGCACCCGGAGGAAACCCACGCACACAGGGGGAGGACGTGCAGACTCCACACAGACAGTGACCCAGCCGGGAATCGAACCTGGGACCCTGGAGCTGTGAAGCATTTATGCTAACCACCATGCTACCCTGCTGCCACTTGCGCTTCAGCTCCTCGGTTTGCATCTCCTCTGACCTCATAAGTTCCTTGTAAATGTCCGAACACTCCCTCCTCCGACCCACCCTCTGGAAACTACCCTGTCTTGAAACCCCCTTAGCGGTAGGAGCGGGAAGGTTGACACCTGTTTACGTAGGAAATCCCGCACCTGCAGATACCTGAATTTGTTTCCCCTCGCCAACCCAAACTTCACCTCCAGCACCCTCTAGTCTTTGAATCCAGTCTCGAGTGAAAGACCTGACTGACCCAGCCTTTCCTCAATCTAATCTGGTCAGTTACTCTAAGGTGCATCTCCTGCAACATTACCACGTCCGCCTTCAGTCCCCTAAGATGTGTGAATACACGTGCCCTCTTGACCGGCCCATTTAACCCTCGAACATTCCAGGTGATCAGCCTAGTTGGGGGGCTCATTGCCCCCCCCCCACTTCGCCGATCAGCCATCCCCTTTTTTGGGCCCGTCTCCAGCCCATGCTCCGTGCCTCCACCGGTCCGCCCCCAGGCAGCCTCTGCCCCCCAACTTCCTCTCTGTCCCTTGGCCAAGTCCTTCCCTCATCAGCAGAACATTTCCCCTCCTCCCCCTCGTAACAACACTCTGTAACCTAAACCCTTTGATAAACTGAACATATGCACACACCCCACCGTGCTTCCGTGAGCTAGCCCGCCCAGATAGCTTGGTGGCCCCCATCCCTGGTGCCGGATAGTCTCCCACCTATTGTTCCCTCCCCATCCTCTCCCCCGCTCATACAAACATACTCCAACATCGAACAATCCCCACACAATTGCCCAACAGAAAAACACCAAAATCTAAACAAGCACACCTCCATCCCCCAACAGTGCAGATGAAAACCTTAACTTACTGAGCTCTGCCACAGGTCCCAAATCAATATAGAACGCATTACAAACAGCTTCCTCAAAATGAAAAACGAGAAACTTTTTTTTTTTAAAGAACAGAGAAACAAAAAAAACATGAACGTTACAGCAAAGTTCAAAAGTTCTCAGTCCACCACCAGTCCTTTCCTTTTCATGAAGTCCAGCGCGTCCTTGGGCGACTCAAAATAAAAGTGCTGTTCCTCGTACGTGACCCAGAGACGGACAGGATACAACAGTCCGAACTTCACCTTTTTCTTACAAAGGATCGACCTAATTTGGTTGAAGCCTGCACTTCTCCTGGCCACCTCCAGACTCCGGTTTTGGTAGACCCGCAGGATACTAGTGTCCCACTTACAGTTCCGTGTCCGCTTGGCCCACTAGAATGCACTCCTTATCCAAGTACCTATGGAATCTCACCACCATTGCCCTCGGAGGGTCTCCCATTTGTGGCTTCCTCGCGAGTGCTCTGTGAGCCCTGTCCACCTCCAAGGGTCGGGAGAATGCCCCAACCCCCAGCAGCTTCTCAAACATATCTGCCCCAGCGTCCGCTCCTTCGGACCTCTTGGGGAGCCCAACGATTCTCAAGTTCTGCCGGCGAGACCTATTCTCTAGGTCCTCCATCTTCTCCGGGAGCTTCTTCTGCTGATCTCTCAGCATCCCTACCTCCAACTCCACCGCAGTTTGATGTTCCTCCTGCTCAGCCATCGCCTTCTCCACCTTCTGGATCGCCCGATCTTGGGCTTCCAATCTAAGCTCCAGCTGCTGAATCGACTCTTTTATCGGGTCCAAGCAGTCCCATTTCTGTTTAGCAAAGCCTTCCTGAATAACTTGCATTAGCTTCTCCATTTACCGCTGGGTCGACAAACCAGAGGTCTGGTCCTCCGTCATGCTGTCTCCCGCTGCAGCTTCAGCCCAAGCCTTCTCTGTCTTTCTGTTTCCGCCTTTATGAGCACTTCTAGTCCTTCTCTCAATGCATCGATGTGGGAATTCAGTACACAACTGTCCAAAAGTCCGACCCGAGCGGGAGCCACCAAATGTGTGACTTACTCCTTCATAGCTGCCACTGGAAGTCTTGTTCTCCTTATCTAAGGATGGATATACTTGTATTACTGCAATAAAAGTTCATTAAATTGATTCCTAGGATGAGTGGCTTTCTCATGAGGCGAGAGTCAGTAGAAGTGGCCTGTATTCTCTGCATTTGGAAGCATGAGAGGCATCTCATTGAAACATACAACACTTTTAGACAGCTTGACAGAGTGAAGCCACAGCAGGCAGTAAAGAAGGCACGTGATATGTTGGCTTTCATAATGAGAAAATTTCAGTATAGGAATAGGAATGTTTTACAACAATTGTATAGGGCATTGATGAGGCCACACCTGGAGTATTGTGTGCAGCTTTAGTGTCCTTATATGAGGAAGGATGTGCTTGTTATGGAGGGAGTGCAGCAAACCAGGCTGATTCCTGGGATGGAAGGACAGTAATATAAGGAGAGATTTAGTCGGTTAGGATTCTATTCATTAGAGTTTAGAAGATTGAGAAGCGATCTCATGGAAGCCTACAAAATTCTAACAGGATTAGACAGGAAGATTCAGAGAGAATGTTCCTAATGGTGGTGGAGTCCAGAAGTAGGGGGTCATAGTTTGAGGATAACTTCTTTTAAGACTGAGGTGAAGAGAAATTTCTTTACCCAGAGAGGGGTGAATCTGCGGAATTCACTACCACACAAAGTAGCTGAGACGAAAACATTGTGTGTTTTAAAGAAGGAATCACATATAGCTCTTGGGGCTAAAAGAATGAAAGGATTATGGGGGGGAAGATGTGATCAGGGTAGTGATTTGATGATCAGCATGATCATGGTGAATAGCGCAGCATGCGAGGGGCCGAATGGCCTACTCCTGATTCTATTTTCTATGTATGTTTCTCTGTAAATACTGAGAAGCTATATCCCCCCTGCTGAAGAATCTAGAACTACAGATCACAAACCCAGAATTAGGGGTCAATCATTTAAGTTTAAGATGAGGAGAAATTTCTTCACTCAGAGGGTTGTGAATCTTTGGAATTCTCTACCTTCAGAAAACTGTGGATGTTCAGTCAATTATTATATTTGATCTGGGAATAGGATGGCAAAGTGAAATTGATGTAGGTGTTTAGCCAAGAGTCTACTGATTAGAGAAAGAAGCTCGATCAACCAAATAGTCAACTTCTGCTCCATATGTTATAACACAACAGAATCCTAAATCCAGTATTACTTGCCAAGGCCTCGCCTATCTTTCTTAGCATATTGTCTATTGATAGATAAAAAAAAGAATTTGATTCCCACTGCTACTATCAACAATTTGCATATTATCCACTTAAAATATATTCCAGATACTCCTGGATTAAAATTCTTAATTTTTAAACAGAGCTGGAACATATAACTTGGAAGTTGACACAGAGATGTGGACACAGAACTGAATTTCTATTCTGAGCTGTGCCATAATGAAGACTTTATTACATCAGTATGTAAATCAATATATATTTATTATCTTTTCTAAGGTGCAGGTAAATATAAAATCCTGACCAGATAGCTCAGTTTGGCAAACATAGTTGTTTCTATTGGGTTATATCAGTTCCATTAGTCACATCTTATTCAATATTGTTTTGTTTTAGCACTGAAACATTAAGCTGACAGTATAACAATTTAAATATCTTCAGCAGTCTGATCTCTTCTTCAGCTTGCGTATTTTTTCTTGTCGAATAGTATCGCATTCTAAACTAGCTATTTCGGTCAGTCGATGAATGAACGAGGCTGATGCACCCTGAAGAGGGTTGTGGTAGCTGTGTACTGAATCAACAAAAATAAATGTAAATAAATTAAGATCACTGTGCAGATTTCTTGAAAAACATTATAATTTGTTGTTTCTCGATATTACATACACAAATTTCAAGTGCTATTTTTATAAGGAAAGAACCACAATCCTATCATTGAAACAAGGTAATCCTGAATAACTCTGTAAGAAAACAGTTTGGTATTTTTCAGAGGCAGCATAGGTTCACCACCAAAGCGTCAGCCAATTAAGGGCAGCCATCCCCCAAGAGTTGCCCGCCCAGTCATAGGGTCTCAGCAGTGCTACTATGAGCAGTGGCTATTGCCGGAATTGCACCTAGAACTCATGGGCACATTGATGGACATGTGCCCTCAAAGTAAGATAAGTGGGTTGGCAATAGTCTGGGCCAGTCAGGTAAAAACCAGAAAGGAGGAGCTTGGTGAGGAAAGCCAGCAATGATGTCTGCCACATGGCTGGTCATTGCTGAATGAGACTCCCCAAAGGACAAAAATATTTCAGAAAATGAGGGTCGCCACTGTACACTCCCCTCCATCCACCCCACAAAGCTACTGAAATGCCAATGTGGTGCACCTGTCAGTTTTGTCACATGGAGATGGACCCATCCGGCACTGGTAAAATGCTAGGAAGGATGTCTGCTACCTTCCCCACCTCGGGCAAGATGGCATACTGACAATAGGGTGACAGACTGTCCAGGCCCTCGCCATTTTGCAGACTTCTCTCAGCCCAACCTAGAGACTAGGTTAAACAGAGTCCTATGATTGAAAAAATAAGAACCTGTTTTATTGTTATTGAATTAATTTGTAACTGAAATAGATTTAAAGGAATGGATAAACATGCTGATAGCATTATGGCAAAACCCATAATAGCATGGGTAATGAGACTCTAGATTCATTTTTGTGGCCGCTGCTGAATTCAGTTGAGGAGCTAGAGAAGTTGTAATTGGCCTCAGTTTCTCCAGATACAATGGGGAAGAACATCAGCCAGGGTTTCCAAGACCGATAACTGTGCAGTAACTCCTGCTGGAAAGTACGTGTCTGGTTAGACTGTATCAACCATAGGTGTTTCAGCCTCCTATGGGTGAATTAATTGCTAGTTGTCTGGGTTCATGCATAAAGAACTGCCATCTTGATAAAGGCTGTTAGGGTTCAAGGAACCAGCATAAGTGATTACGTTCAGAAGGAGAGGGAAGGGAAAAAATATATTTCTATTAAAATTACATATTAAAATCTACTATGGGATACAAATAACAATACACTGATGTGCTATCAGTATAGGAGCTTGATATTTCAAAATTTGTTCCACCTAGTTAAATAAGATTGTTTAAAGAAAGAAAGATTGTTGATAGGAAACCATTCATGGTTTGTGTTCCACTTGTCTCACTTTCCCCAGGACAAGGAGCAGAAGGTAAGAAAACTCCAAAGCATAAAAGATACTCAAAAAGCAACTGTAACAATTCTTTATGGAAAGGAACAATCACTATTGATGATTTTCAACAAGCCTTGGCTGTAAGATTTACTGTCAAAAATATATTTTTCTTTAAATTTTATGTTATGTTTGACCAATTCGTACTGCATGAAGTCTTATGAAGGACTGCCCTGCAGTTCAGACTAACATTTCAGCAGTAAATGGGCTCAGCTAATTATCAACTATGAATATCTTCAATAAGCACATTTTCCAAGCACAATAAAGATTGATGTACTTCTGAATTCTAGAAATAATGATTGCTAATGTTTCTAATTACCATAGGCTCTGTTTTAGTGTGAAGGATAACATTTGTGATGGGAATGCAAGTCAGGCAAGCTGGTCCATTGTATTTTGTGATCAATGTTCTGAATTTGGTATGATATAATTTGAATAGCTAATATAAACTTCCAGCAAATCTTTAGCCTGGCAGTGAGGCAAATGAAGGTTTACACAATCCACTTGGCAGAAGTTCAAATTTAAGAGGACAGTGACATTTAAATATAACCACACATGCATAGACAAATACTTGGTCAGCCTTGTAAAATTTCAAAATATATTATAAAAATACACTTGAAAAGGAAAGATTCACAAAGCTATAGCGGAAGAGTAGATGAATGAGACTAATTAGACTGCTCTTGGTTTAGTTTAGTCCCATTCCTCTGCCCTTTTGCGGCATTATTTTTTAAATTTATGGCAGAGCTGACCAGTTCTTCAACCTCAACTCCAATTACCCACATGATCCACATATCCCTGATTCCTTAGAGTCCAAAGCAAAGCATAGAAGCATAGGAGGGAACTGAAGAAAGGGATTAGGAGAGCTAAGAGAGGGCATGAAAAATCTTTGGCGGGTAGGATCGAGGAAAACCCCAAGGCCTTTTACACATATGTGAGAAATATGAGAATGACTAGAGAGAGGGTAGGTCCGATTAAGGACAGTAGCGGGAGATTGTGTATTGAGTCTGAAGAGATAGGAGAGGTCTTGAACAAGTATTTTTCTTCAGTATTTACAAACGAGAGGGGCCATATTGTTGGAGAGGACAGCGTGAGGCAGACTGATAAGCTTGAGGAGATACTTGTCAGGAAGGAAGATGTGTTGCGCGTTTTGAAAAACTTGAGGATAGATAAGTCCCCCGGGCCTGATGGGATATATCCAAGGATTCTATGGGAAGCAAGAAATGAAATTGCAGAGCCGTTGGCAATGATCTTTTCGTCCTCGCTGTCAACAGGGGTGGTACCAGAGGATTGGAGAGGGGCGAATGTCGTGCCCCTGTTCAAAAAAGGGAATAGGGATAACCCTGGGAATTACAGGCCAGTTAGTCTTACTTCGGTGGTAGGCAAAGTAATGGAAAGGGTACTGAGGGATAGGATTTCTGAGCATCTGGAAAGGCATTGCTTGATTAGGGATAGTCAGCACGGATTTGTGAGGGGTAGGTCTTGCCTTACAAGTCTTATTGAATTCTTTGAGGAGGTGACCAAGCATGTGGATGAAGGTAAAGCAGTGGATGTAGTGTACATGGATTTTAGTAAGGCATTTGATAAGGTTCCCCATGGTAGGCTTATGCAGAAAGTAAGGAGGCATGGGATAGTGGGAAATTTGGCCAGTTGGATAACAAACTGGCTAACCGATAGAAGACAGAGAGTGGTGGTGGATGGCAAATATTCAGCCTGGAGCCCAGTTATCAGTGGCGTACCGCAGGGATCAGTTCTGGGTCCTCTGCTGTTTGTGATTTTCATTAACGACTTGGATGAGGGAGTTGAAGGGTGGGTCAGTAAATTTGCAGATGATACGAAGATTGGTGGAGTTGTGGATAGTGAGGAGGGCTGTTGTCGGCTTCAAAGAGACATAGATAGAATGCAGAGCTGGGCTGAGAAGTGGCAGATGGAGTTTAACCCTGACAAGTGTGAGGTTGTCCATTTTGGAAGGACAAATCTGAATGCGGAATACAGGGTTAATGGTAGGGTTCTTGGCAATGTGGAGGAGCAGAGAGATCTTGGGGTCTATGTTCATAGTTCTTTGAAAGTTGCCACTCAAGTGGATAGAGCTGTGAAGAAGGCCTATGGTGTGCTAGCGTTCATTAGCAGAGGGATTGAATTTAAGAGCCGTGAGGTGATGATGCAGCTGTACAAAACCTTGGTCAGGCCACATTTGGAGTACTGTGTGCAGTTCTGGTCACCTCATTTTAGGAAGGATGTGGAAGCTTTGGAAAAGGTGCAAAGGAGATTTACCAGGATGTTGCCTGGAATGGAGAGTAGGTCATACGAGGAAAGGTTGAGGGTGCTAGGCCTTTTCTCATTAGAACGGAGAAGGATGAGGGGCGACTTGATAGAGGTTTATAAGATGATCAGGGGAATAGATAGAGTAGACAGTCAGAGACTTTTTCCCCGGGTGGAACACACCATTACAAGGGGACATAAATTTAAGATAAATGGTGGAAGATATAGAGGGGATGCCAGAGGTAGGTTCTTTACCCAGAGAGTAGTGGGGGCATGGAATGCACTGCGTGTGGTAGTAGTTGAGTCGGAAAAGTTAGGGACCTTCAAGCGGCTATTGGATAGGTACTTGGATTAGGGTAGAATAATGGAGTGTAGGTTAACTTCTTAAGGGCAGCACGGTAGCATTGTGGATAGCACAATTGCTTCAGAGCTCCAGGGTCCCAAGTTCGATTTCGACTTGGGTCACTAACTGTGTGGAGTCTGCACATCCTCCCCGTGACTGCGTGGGTTTCCTCCGGGTACTCCGGTTTCCTCCCACAGTCCAAAGATGTGCAGGTTGGGTGGATTGGCCATGAAAAATTGTCCAAAATTCTATGATTAACCTAGGACAAAAGTTCGGCGCAACATCGTGGGCCGAAGGGCCTGTTCTGTGCTGTATTTCTCTATCTATCTATCAAAGCAGTTTTACATAACTGTGCGGCTAGATAGCCATTTCAGAGGGCATAATCCATTATGATTTTAAAAAGCAAGTACATAAATATTGAATAATAAAAAAATGTGCGGGAAGGCCAGAAAATGGGATTATTTGGACTTGTTCAAAAATCTGCCAGACACAGGGCATCCAGCCATGACCGTACTGGTGTGACCACCATACAGTTCTTTTGGAGATGAAGCCCCATCTTCACACTGAGGACACCCTTCTGATGGAACCATCAATTCACCAGACACGTGTTTCCGATGTGAATCTAGGCTTTAATCGACTTACTTCAGAGCCAGCCTGTTACCTGTCGATGAACTCGTAGTGACCCAGGCTGACTCTGGACACGGATACTTATACAGCTGCACTAGGGGGAGGAGTCGTGGGCGGAACCAAGGGTGGAGCCCAGTACAAGTTCCTAAGTGCTCCCAGCGCTACTCCCCCTAGTGGTAGGATGGTGCTACTGCGCGTACAATAACAGTGTGAATTAGTATATATACATTCATATATTACATTCACCACATTCACCCCTGCAAAAAAAATCAAGTCCGGCGGTGGTGGTGGTCTAGTCTGTCCGGCGGTCGGATTGTCCGCTGAGACCTGTGGAGCACCGGGGTTGCAGCCTCTTGCGGTGGCTATACGGGTGTAGTGTGTTGGGGTACGATGACGGACTCCAGGGAGGGTTGTATTCGAGCTTCATACTCTCTTGGTTCGACCGGGGGCGCTGGGTGCTGGCCGGCGCGGGTGCGCGGGACTGGTGGAGCGAGCTCGTGGGCCCGGGAGCGCAAGGGGGCGGCAGCATGGGGTGTAGGGTGCGAGATCCTTCTGTGGGGGCAGAGGGGGCACTGGATCCGGCGGGTGCCAGATCCCGGAGGGATACAGTGTCCTGACGGCCGTCAGGGAATTCGACGAATGCGTACTGGGGGTTGGAGTTGAGCAGGCGCACCTTCTCAACAAGCGGATCGGTTTTGTGCCCCCTGAAGTGTTTCCTCAGGAGTACGGGGCCCAGCGTCCTCAGCCATGCCGGAAGTGAGACCCCCGTGGTAGTGCCCCTGGAAAAAATGAAGAGCCTCTCGTGAGGGGTCTGGTTGGTCGCCGTACACAAGAGGGACCTAATAGCGTGGAGCGCGTCTGGGAGGACTTCCTGCCACTGGGAGACTTGGAGCTTTCTAGACCGGAGGGTCAGTAGGACGGTCTTCCAGACCATCGCGTTCTCCCTTTCCACCTGCCCGTTCCCCCTGGGGTTGTAGCTGGTAGTCCTGCTCGAGGCAATGCCCTTTTCGAGCAGGTACTGACACAGCTCGTCGCTCATGAAGGACGAACCCTGGTCGCTGTGTACGTAGCTGCGGAAACCAAACAGGGTGAAGATGCTATGCAGGGCCCTAATGACTGTGTGGGAGGTCATGTCGGGGTACGGGATAGCGAATGGAAAGCGGCAGAACTCGTCTATGACGTTTAAGAAGTAAATGTTCTTGTTAGTTGAGGGGAGTGGCCCTTTGGAATCAATCGCGAGGTGTTCAAAGGGCCTAGAAGCCTTGACCAGATGGGCCCTGTCTGGTCTATAGAAGTGCGGTTTGCACTCCGCACACATCGGGCAGTCCCTGGTGACCGCTTTTACCTCCTCGTTGGAGAAAGGCAGGTTTTGGGCCCTGATGTAGTGGGCGAGCCGGGTGACCCCCGGGTGGCAGAGGTCATTGTGGATACTTTTTAATCGGTCGATCTGCGTGCTGGCGCATGTCCCGCGGGATAGGGCATCCGGAGGCTCGTTGAGCTTCCCGGGTCGATATTTGATATCGTAATTGTAGGTGGAGAGTTCGATCCTCCACCTCAGAATTCTGTCGTTTTAAATTTTGCCCCTTTGCGAGTTGTCGAACATGAAGGCAACCGATCTTTGGTCAGTGATGAGGGTAAACCTCCTACCTGCGAGGTAGTGCCTCCAGTGACGGATAGCCTCCACAATGGCTTGTGCTTCTTTCTCGACTGAAGAGTGTCAGTGTTCTGAAGCGGAGAGGGTACGGGAGAAAAACGCAACTGGTCTCCCTGCCTGATTTAACGTGGCTGCAAGAGCTACCTCTGAGGCGTAGCTCTCTACCTGAAATGGGGTGGATTCATCCACAGCCCGCATGGCCGCTTTGGCGATGTCCTTGCTGCTGTCGAAGGCCTGGCGTGCCTCGGCTGACAGGGGAAATCGTGTGGTCCTAAAGAGTGGGCGGGCTTTGTCCGCATATTGAGGGACCCACTGGGCGTAGTAGGAAAAAAATCCCAAGCACCGTTTGAGGGCCTTGGGACAATGAGGGAGAGGGAGTTCTAAGAGGGGGCGCATACGGTCCGGGTCGGGGCCCAGGACTCCGTTTTCCACGACATAGCCGAGGATGGCTAGTCTGGTTGTGCGGAAAACGCATTTCTCCTTGTTGTACGTGAGGTTCAGTTTCTGTGCTGCCGCGGGTGCTGGTTCTGGCTGCAGAAATGGCAGGCTGGAGCAGCATAGTGGCTGGCTGGGGCAGCATAGTGGCTGGCTGGGGCAGCATGGTGGCTGGGCGGCCGCGTAGCACAGGCCTGGGGAGTCGTTGGTCGGGGGCCCATGATGGGGTCGCAGGGTCCGCGGGGAACGAGTTAAGGCTGCGGAAGGAGACCTCCATTGTGGTCGCAGCTTCCATAGTCGTTTCTAAGTCCTGAGCCCCCTTTTCCAGCAGTCGTTGGCGCACATAGTTAGACCTGAGGCCCACTACAAAAACATTGCGTACCGCCAATTACCTGTGTTCAGCCGCGGTAACCGCTTGGTAATTACAGTCATTGGACAAATTGTTAAGTTCTCTTAGGAATTTGGCGAGTGATTCCGTAGGCCGCTGACGGCGAGTCGTAAACACATGGCGAGGGTAAACTTCATTAATTGGCCTTACATACATTTTTTCGAGAACTGCTAGTGCCGCAGTATATGAACTGGCCGAGTTTAGTTGCTTTGAGATTCTATGGCTCACCCTCGCGTGCAGTAGACTCAGCTTCTGATCCTCTGTAGTTTCGGCTGTGCTTGCTTCGGCCAGGTAGGCCTTGAAGCACCGGATCCAGTGGGAGAAGATTTCTTTAGCCTCTGCATCCTGCGGGTTGAGTTCCAGGCATCCAGGCTTGAGGGCCGATTCCATAATCGATCTTACTGTTCTTAAGTCGATTAAATTGATGGAACCATCAATTCACAAGACACGTGTTTCCGATGAGAATTTAGGCTTTAATCGACTTACTTCAGAGCCAGCCTGTTACCTGTCGATGAACTCGTAGTGACCCAGGCTGACTCTGGACACGGATACTTATACAGCTGCACTAGGGGGAGGAGTCGTGGGCGGAACCAAGGGTGGAGCCCAGTACAAGTTCCTAAGTGCTCCCAGCGCTACTCCCCCTAGTGGTAGGATGGCACTACTGCGCTTACAATAACAGTGTGAATTAGTATATATACATTCATATATTATATTCACCACACCTCCATTGTTTGGCACTCTTTATTGACGTATGTTGGTCCTGTGTTCTCCCTGTTTTCTTCTTGGGGTGTCGCCACTGTTCTGTCACAGATTTACTCAGAGTGTCTGCTCACGATCCAGTATGGCCAGGTTGTGTCTGATCATGTTGGAGTCGGCCTTTCCCCAGTTTAGAGCTTTGATTTTGGGCCCATCCCTGTCCTTTTCCATGGCAATCTTGAATCTAACGGAGTTGTGATCGCAGTCTGCGGGGTGCTCCCCCACTGTTACTTTGGCCACCAGCCTAGCCTCGTTACCTAAAATTAGGTCCCTAGCCGTCCCCTCTCTTGTGGGACCTTCTGCGTGCTGACTTTGGGCACTCTCCTGGAGACACTTTTGAGAATTCCGCTCGCTTTGAGCCTTGCAGACTGTGACTACTCTAGTTAATTTTGGGGAAGTTAATCAGACTGATAGCCCACTTTTGGCCTGAAATATTTTACTGCCTCTTAAAAGGTGAAATCCGTTTTCTTTTGACAGGTTGTTGTTACCTTTTCACTTTAATGGTATTTCTTACCTGAGAATGCATGGCGGTGGCAGCAGACTGAAGCTAAAAGCAGGGGCATGCCCCATCAGTGAAATTCAAACCCCCACCAATCCATTGCAGACTGCCAAAAGACCCAGCTAATCACAGTCCTCCTGGCTGTTCTTTTCCAGTTTAAGATTTGAATTTAATTGAGTGGCGTAGAATCGGATCCAGCTGTCATTTAGAAGTACAAATGATGTGACTGAATTTCTTAAAACAACACTTAAAAATATGATATGCTTTGTTTTGTCACTGGGAGGTTGATGCTGATTGCAGCAGATTCCTGGCCATTCCACGAAGGTTCACAGTCCTAGCTGGGAGGCTGGTGGGTCAGTAAAATGCCTTGGTGCCATATTGGGATGGCTTCCTGATGCAGTCACATCACTGGGAAAATTTCCCAATGGTGGAAATGGCAGCTTCATGGCTCCCCACTGATTGAGGGTGGGCGGCAAATTGCATAAGTAGGAAGTCAATTAAGGGCCATTTTCCCAGGTTGCTACATGGCGACGCTGCCAGTTTCATGGCAGAGTTGGAGGTTCCATGGCCAAGGAAGTGTCTGTCAGCGACAAAGGTTGGCCCGAATGCTGCCACTGGAGGGTACGTGTGGGAACCTGCCTAATACACCCCAATTAAATTTTTAAAAATTCTGCCATCCCCTTGAGGGTGCGTCAAAATGGAGACATCCTTGTGTTCTCCTTACTGCCCCATATTTTTCAGTGGGGCTGTTGAGGCTGCAAAACCGCCAGCCATCTGATTGGGCCAGTAGTGTAGAAGGTTTACCTGCCTTCCTTAATCAGCCACGATGCTAGCCTGCCATTCATTAATTGGGAGGCCCATTTCTTTCTCACTTACCAGCGCCTCCGCCCCCTCTTCCCCACCCCCCACACCTCCGGCTATCCTGCAATGTGTTCACGCCATCCAATATCTTGATAATGAGACTTTGGGTGCGATTCAGCCACCACTGTGCACGGTGAATCCTGTGAGAGCCCCAAATTGGGTTCCGTGCAGGGCCGATCATTTAAAAACCTGGGTGCCGCTTTCACACAGCTCCAGGAACCAATGGCTGCACCTGCGGGACCTCAACATAGTGCCATTTAGCACTGGTTTCCACAAATGGGACCAAGCAATATGGTACCTTGGGGGTTCAGGCAGGCCATTAGACAGCCCCCCAGGTGGTTGGGGGTCAGGACAGGATAGAACCCTGGCACCCAGGTACCTTGGTACTGCCAGTGCCAGAGTAACAGGTTAGCAGCCCATTTAGAAGAAAGGGCTCAAGCCTGGTTGGCCTTGCCCATTGGAGGCAGTGTGAGGGGGTATTCCAGCGGCCATGAGAACGTTGTTGGGTTGGGGTGGGGAGGGAAGTGAAAGGGGGGGGGGGGGGGGGGGGGGGCGCTGGACAAATCAGGGCTGCTGGTCAAAATGGTGCCCTAATCTCCGAGGAGCCGTTCCTGCCAGTGCGGGAAATCTACTAATGTGAGGCCCTGACAGGGAAAAATTCTCCAAGGCCCAAAAAAACTGGCAAAGTAATGAATCTCGGTGGAGCAGCTGCCGAGAAACACCCTGTCAAACGCGCCTGAAAGCGGGTTTTGATTTATGCCTGCTAAATAACGCCCTTTGTTTTTGTTGTCAAAATCCTATATTTAGTATGTTTTTATTTTGAAATATAAATTGATGAAGGGCATGAAATGAAGAAAAAAATATAATTGAGGAAGTAATCATAAGGTAAAAGGATATAATTTATTTATAACAGACAAAATAATTCTCTAGTGGCATAGTTATTAGTGGCATCAACCAGTATAATATGAATGATACAGAGGAGAAGTTCTGATTCAATCCTCAGAATGTTAACTGATTGCTACCTAGTGATCCTATGAAGTTCTGATTCAATCCTCAGAATGTTATATGATTGCTACCTAGTGATCCTCGAGAGGCTGAGTTAACCACGCCTCCTTGCCGAGGTATAAATAGTCAAACGCCCGGCGGTCGTCCATTTAGCAGGGCTAAGTTCTAGTTTATTAAAGCCTAACTTTTGTAAAGCAACTCTTCTCTCGTGCAATTGATGGCTCATCACTTGGGTTAGAAGAAGATCATACTATATTGCTAAGTTGTTTGCTGAGCTAGCTGTACAGACTCACTCATGAAAAATGGCCACGAATAAAAATAGAACATTTAAACATTACAATACATAAAGAAGTCATTTGGCTCATTATGGCTGTGCCAACCAAGCAAACTGCTGTCCAACTTCATCCCAATTTTCAGTGCTTGATCCGTAACCCTGTAGGTTATGACATTTGAAGCCTATATCAAAGTATTTCTAAAATGTGGTGCCTGGGATCAAATTCCACCACAGCAGATGGTAGAATTTGAATTCAATCAATAGGCATCTGGAATTAAAAGTCTAATGATGACCATGATAACTTTGTCGATTGCTGTAAAAAATCATCTGGTTCACTTATATGTCCCTTTAGGAAGGAGATCTGCCGCCCTTATTGGTCCGGCATACATGTGACTCCAGGCCCACAGCAATGTGGATAACTGGCCTTGTAAATGGCTACTCAGTTGTGTCAAGTTGCTTGAAAATCAATAAGGAATGAAACCAGATGGACCACCAAGCATCAATTATGGCACTAGAAATGACAATGGCAAACTGAGCCCTTAAAATCTGAGGGCTTGTGCCAGAATTGGGAGAGCTGTACCGCAGACTAGTCAAGCAACAGACTGACATTGTTGCGGTGATATGCCTGTGCACAGTTTTGTAGATAGTTAATGAAGTGACCTCCAACCAGTTGATGGCGTCAGACATCCTTCACGTGGCTTGAGATACCCGTCAGTTGGTAGCTGGTTAGACCAGAGGATAGTCACACTTCGAGTAAGTCCGGTAAAATTCACTGAATTCATAGGGTAGTTATTGCCTGTATAGTTATCTGTTAGTTATCATTCCACGTGTTTGTCAATAAATCATCTTTCTAGTTAAACAACTAGATATTCTGTGTATCTCATTACAACGGCCGTATCACAGAACACAACAGGATGCCAGGAGTGCAGAACATTTAAAGATAACAACAGAGAAGATGGAGCGAAATAGGCCGAAGAAAGGAAAGAGAAGATTCTCCAGCCGGCCTGGTGGACTACAGCTATCTGCAACTCAGTGCAACAAACGACGATGAAGTTTGAGATGGAAGGTTTAAAGGCACCCCACCGGCTTCAAGTCTCGGGTAATGTTGATGAAAATTGGTGCGTTTTCAAGCAACAATTTAGACTCTATGTTTCAGCCCTTGGCATGCAGGCACAGCCTGATGAGAGGTGGATTGCGTTGCTGCTCACGGTAGCAGATCCTCAAGCAATAGACATATACAATACATTCACTTTTGATAGCGAAGAGAAAAGCAAGAGTTATGATGAGGTGATAAAGTGCTTCGATCGGCATTGCTCTCCGAAGAAAAACAAAACATTTGAACGCTACATATTTCGTACATGTACCCAAAAACCAGGTGAATCTTTTGTAACTGACTTGAGTAACCTAAAGTAATCGATGATCAGAAGGTGATGGGAGATCAGAGCGGTAGGTACTTGATGGTAACGGGTGCGCTGGAGAGGAGGTTGGTGGCATTGGTTAGCGTATATGTCCCCAATTGGGATGATGCGGGTTCATGAAAAAAAAGCTGGCTGCCATTCTGAATCTGGATACCCATGAGTTGATTTTGGGGGGGAATTGGAACACAGGGCTAGAACGGAGGGTGGACAGGTCCCAGCCGTGCTCGCTGACCCCGTCGGGGGGGGGGGGGGGGGGGGGGGGGGGGGGGGGGGGGGGGGCGATTGTGTTGATGTTGGATGGGCTTATGAGGAGATTGGGGGGGGTTGACTGTGGAGGTTTGTACTCCTGAGGGATTGGGAGTATTTGTTCTTTCCCCGGTGAACAAGGTGTTCTCGAGGATTAACATTTTGTGGTGGGGAAGGCCCTGTTAGCTAGGGTTAACAGATCAGAGTATTGGACGGACGTGGTCCTGGAGAAGGGGTTTGCTCAGAAGCCGGGGTGGAGACTGAATGTGGGGTTATTGGCAGACCAGAATTTCTGTGATAGGGTGGGGAAGGGGATTGAGAGGTAGGATGGGGAAGGTGATTGAGGGGTATGTGGGGTTTAACTGTAATGAGGGGGTCTGGCAGTCAGCGGTTTGGGAGGCTCTGAAGGCAGTGGTGAGGGGGTGGTCATTCCATTTAAGGCTAAGGTGGCGGGGAAGGAACGCCAGCGCTTGATAGAAGAGACCTTGGAACTGGACGGGAGGTATGTGGCGGAGCCACATACTTGGAACTCCTGGTGACGAGGAAGGAGTTGCAGACAAGGATTTATCTGCTGTCCACGAGAAAAGCGATGCGTCGGCTGAGAAGGGTGAAGGAGGCTGTCTATGAGTATGGGGAGAAGGCGGGTCATATGTTGGCAAGTCAGTTCCACAGGCAACCTGCAGCAAGGGAGATAATTTGGGTTCGGTATAGGGCGGGCAAACCCCAGAGTAGATTAATAAGGTTTTTGAGGAGTTTTATAGGGACTTGTATAAGTCAGAATCACCAGAGGATGAGTGGGAGATGAGGGAATGTTTGGGGAGGTTAGAGTGCCCGAAGGAGGGTGAAATGGAGAAGTCTGTGGGGGTAGAAGAGGTGAAGGTGGCAATTGAGAATATGCAGATGGCGAAGGTGGAGGGCTGGAGAGGTTCCTGATGGGATTTGACAAGAAATTTAAGGATAAGCTGGCGCCGTTACTGGTGGAAATGTTCGAGGTCGCAATGGTTGGGCGGGGAGGGGTGTGTTTCTGAACACAATGGGACAGACCTTCATCTCATTGCTGCTAAAAAAAAAATGATAAGGTCTCGGCGGAGTGTGGGTCGTACAGGCCCATATCTCTACTGAATGTAGACACCAAGATATTGGCAAAGGTGTTGCCATTAAGGTTGGAGGTATGCCTTCCGAGGATGATTGGGGAGGATCAGTTGGAGGTAGTGGTTGGATAGGATGCGAAGAAGGTGTTTGATCGGGTGGACTGGAATTATCTGGTTGTGGTGTTAGAGAAGTTTGGGATCGGGCCTAGGTTTGTGGCATGGGTGACGTTGCTGAATAAGGAGCTGATGGTAAACATACACACAATCAATATGAATTCAGTCTTTTTCGTTGGAACAAGGCCTTGGCCATTGCGCTGAAGAGCTTGGAGTTGTGGAAAGGGATAGTGGGAGGAGGGGTGGAGCATAGGGCATCCTTGTACATGGATGATTTGTTGCTATAGATTTTGGAGCCGAGCTCCTCGGTGGGGAACATAATGAGTATGCTTCAAAGATTTGGGGCGTTTTCGGTGTACAGGCTGAACTTGGGGAAAAGTGAGTATTTTGTGGTTTCTGCTCCAGGGATGGGGGTCGGGGTAGGGGATTTGCCATTCCATGTTGCAACGTCTCATTTTAGGTATCTGGGGTTGCAGGTGGCTCGGGACTGGGCAGGTCTTTGGAAGTTAAATTTTTCAAGTTTAGTGGGGAGGGTGGAGGCAATTTGTTGAGGTGGGATAATCTTCCGCTGTCACTGGCGGCCCGGGTGCAGGCAGTGAAGATGAACATTTTACCGCGATTTTTGTTTTTATTTCTGTGCTAGCCGGCCTTTTTGACTAAGGCGTTTTTCAAGGGGGTGGACAGGTTGATTTCTTCGTTGTTCTGGGCGGGGAAAGTGGTCAGGATAAGGAAGGTGGTACTACGGCAGTCGGGGGAGCGAAACAAAAAAGATGCGGGGTTGGAAGAGGGAGGTGGAGGCCTGGGTAATGATGGAGCGGGTTCATGTAGGGGGTCAGGGTTGCGGCCGCTGGCAACCGTGCTGCTCCCATTGGCTCCAGGGAAGTATTCAGGAAGTCCAGTGGTGGTGATGGCCATGCTGAAGATTTGGAGGCAGTTCCGGCAGCACTTTGTTGGGAGCGGGTTTGAGGGTGATGCTGTTCAGGGGGAATCACAGATTTGAGCCGGGGATGATGGATGCGAGATTTCGAGGATGGGCGGAAAGGGGTATTAGGGAGATTAAGGAACTGTTTGTGGGAGGGTGGTTTGCGAGCTGGGAGGAGTTGAAAAATATTACACCATCTACATATCACATACATCAAGCTTAGGACACAGATTTGACCCTTCTATACCCTTGCTGTGCTAAAAATGCAAGAGCAAGGAAGACTAAATACATTGTGTGTGGTCCAGTGTCAAAATTAAATCTGACTGGTATGGTGAACTTAAGAGCTTGAGATAAGATATTCGTTACAGCCTTAGAATTTGATCCTATATTCCTAATTATCTTGAAAGGCATCTCAATGGAGTTCCTAATTGCATACTTTGTTCTAAATCGGATGTATTCTGAAAAGTATGGGATCCTTATCCTGACTTGTTCCTGCAAGATTTTTGATTAGTTTTTTGGCACCGCTTTGAACTCGCTACACGTTGTGTGCACCATGTGGGGCTGGTTTAGCTCACAGGGCTAATCGCTGGCTTACCAAGCAGGCCAGCAGCACGGTTCGATTCCCGTACCAGCCTCCCCGGACAGGCGCTGGAATGTGGCGACTAGGGGCTTTTCACAGTAACTTCATTGAAGCCTACTCGTGACAATAAGCGATTTTCATTTTCATGTTACATGTTTTAATGGCTTTATCCGCTTCTTCCCATTTTCTTGCTTATTCATTCATTAGTTTTTCTTGTATAAACAGAAGCACCGAGTTTAACGACTAAACTCAATCAATTGTGTTTGTGTTTGCCTGTCTTTTTCTGTATTCATGTATGGAGGAGGATTTATGCTGTACTGTAGCAATTTTGAGTGTCTGTTACATTATTTGTAAAAATGGAAAAACTCTAATAAAAATACATATATAAAAGAAATATTCAGGGTGGGCTCCTCGTCGTATTTGGACTGAAAAGTGGGAATTTGCTATTTGAGGGTTAAGTAGGAAATCGTGAGCTGTACGATTTAAAGGGCCGGGCATTTTCATGATAATTTGTATTGCAGAGTAAGGAAAGCTTTCTGTCAGTAGCATAAAGGGTGGTTCTGCATAGAGGGCCGCAAAGGTTTAATGACACCCTCAGATCGTGTTGCAGAAACAAGCATTCTTTGTCACACCATGAGATTCAGTAGGACTCAATTGTGAATGTACATCCCATAATGGATGTGATCAAAGGTATGCATTAAGCATACAATTGAAAATTAAGGAACACACTGAATTGAAGGCTGAGGTTGTAAAGAGCACTGCAAAACTTTCTTGGCATTGTTGGCAACAATTCCAATTTTTATACCTCAAATTATGCCACTGTATTGTAAAAACATTCTGATAATTGTGCATAATGATTATGAAATATTGTACATCTATTGACTCTTCCAATTAAAAACTTCTCAAACAGCAGCAACACACTAAATGTTGAAACATCTATTTTTGTTAAGTTTGGAAAGTCTGTTGATAAATTACAGAAAAATTGAATGGTACCAAATCATTCTGTTCCTTACATAAATTGCTTTATAACACGATAATAGAATACTTACATTTTTGACTAGATGGAATTGATAATGAAGAACAGAGTCCATTATGTGTCTTCAAGCTGAGTGAAATAAAATTAGTATTTAATTTCGAGATTTTGTTTAATCAACTCATGCAGGTAGAATATCATTGAACATCAAGGTTACCTTAGCAAGCAAAGTAAACAAACTTTTCAATGGGCAGCAGTGTTTAGAAAAGTTCTACGATTTCTTGCTTATAAATAGTTGAATAATTACAAGGTGATTTTTATAATCCAATAATAACAGGCTTGTTTCTAATAGATCTATATGGGATTTTAAAATTAATTTGAACTCGACGTAAAAAGATTAAATAGATAGTATGGAGTGGATCGATAATGAACTTGTCATATGCTTGCTGAATGATATTTGCGCCTCACTATTTCTTCACATTAGCTTGTCATTTCACCCGTGGCAAAGGCTGCCGATTAGATGAGGTGCTTCTTAAGGCCATATAAAAGCTTCTGAAATTTTGGCAGAAGATCAACTTCCTCAACCAGACTTTTCCAAACCAGGATGAGGAAGAAAGAATGATAAGTTTATGGGGGGGGGGGGGGGGGGGGCATATTAACTGGAGTGATGATAGCCATGTATAACAAATATGTGCTGGCTTTGTGCCCACACCACAGATGTCTGAAATCAGACAGCTTCTGGCCCCATACTTTAGCGAAGGTAAACCTTTTGAAGGTTCTACTTCAGGCTGTATGGGAAAGGAGGGATGTCCTCTTTATCAGACCTAGGGGGCCAAATGGAGGTAGCAGCGCAGGTCAGCAGCCACAGGGCCCACAGCAGAACCTGATCTTGTGCCCCAGAGGATGCATGATATGCTGCATTGAGTGTCACGTCAACTCATTGCAGTCATATTCATAGGTGCATGAAGTACTGCAAGTTTGCGACTGCAGGTGCATCATGTGGGCTAAATGAGTAAGTTAGTTATTCTTTGAATGTTCCACAACATTGTTAGCGAGTAGTACACCTGTGTTTAAAATACATCCAGCATCAGAAAGAGCACCCTACCGAGGCCCAATTCCCCACTCTATCCCCGGTACCCTTCTAACGTTTGGACACTTAAGGGGCAATTTTATCATGGCCAAACCGCCTAAGGTGTACAGCTTTGGAATGTGGAAGGGAACCAGAGCACCCAGAGGAAACCCACTCAAACACGGGGAGAACATACAAACTCCACACAGTCACCCAAGGTCGGAATTAAACCTGGGTCCCTTGCACTGTGAGGCATCAGTGCTGACCACTGTGCCACCGTACTGTTGGAAACCTAGTAGGTTAGGCATCATCCGTGGAGAGAAACAGATTTAATGTTTCAATTGCATCAGAACTAAGCAAAATTTGAAATGTAATAGGTTTTGAGCAAAGGGCAGGGTAGACAAGGATAAAAGCAAAACTTTAATCATAAGAACTAGGAGAAGGAGTAGACCATCTGGCCCTTCGAGCCTGCTCTGCCATTCAATGAGATCATGGCTGATCTTTTGTGGACTCAGCTCCACTTTCCGGCCCAAACACCATAACACTTAATCCCTTTATTCTTCAAAAAACTATAATTTATCTTAAAAACATTTAATGAAGGAGCCTCAACTGCTTCACTGGGCAAGGAATTCCATAGATTCACAACCCTTTGGGTGAAATGTTCCTCCTCAACTCAGTCCTAAATCTACTTCCCCTTATTTTGAGGCTATGCCCCCTAGTTCTGCTTTCACCCGGCAGTGGAAACAAACTGCCCGCATCTATCCTATCTATTTTCTTCATAATTTTATATGTTTCTATAAGATCCCTCTGCATCCTTCTAAATTCCGAGTACAGTACCAGTCTACTCAACCTTTCCTCGTAATCGAACCCCTTCAGCTCTGGGATTAACCTAGTGAATCTCCTCTGCACACCCTCCAGCGCCAGTACGTCCTTTCTCAGGTAAGGAGATCAAAATTGAACACAGTACTCCAGGTGTGGCCTCGCTAACACCTTGTACAATTGCAGCATAACCTCCCTAGTCTTAAACTCCATCCCTCTTGCAATGAAGGACAGGGTAGAGAAATTCCAATTAACCAGATGATCCAGTAAAAAGGCAGGGCTGCTAGGAGCCTGTATCATCTAGGCCTCTGTGTATCTGCGAATGAATTGCAGTGATCCATTTAGCCAGCATATTCCTTGTAAATTAGCCTCCATCTCTAGCCCCAAAGCAAGTGTTAAGCCCTGTGCTTGAATTCTGTCTAGAGTTGGCATCTTAACCCCACTGCTTCAAGGTGAAGGACATCTTGGAGCAGTGTTTTACAAACTTTTTTTTCCCAGGACCTGTTTTTGCCAGCCGGCCGACCTTCAGGATCCATGCCATGTTTGCGAACCTTTATTGCAAATGGGGAGCTTCCTTGGTTCTCACGATCTTACTTCAATCAGGTTGACATGAGGAGAGGGCAATGCACATGTCAGGGTGCAAACTTCAGTTCCTTTGTGCCATCTTTATCTTCGTGTGAATGGAAAATCCAACCTCACACATGTAGTTTGTTGTGAAAGGCAATTGCAACAAAATGCTTGTTTTATTCAGCACTGGATTCTTGGGAGATGCTACTCCAGAATGTTGATGGCTTCATGCACTTTTGGCATGTCTTTACGTGCTGCCACAGGTCAGGTATAGCAACTTTTCATTTGGAGTCAGCTGTAAATTAATAACGGTTTTGAGGTCTCAACGTCAAAAGGAAATTTTCACCCACCACTTCTCTTTCAAAATTTGCAACTTGTCTTCAAATTTTCAAGTACTTCCCTGCATATAACACTCACAGGCATTGTATCCTTATTTGCATTGGCACAAATGACAAAACCATACCTCAAGAAAGCATCTTTAAACTGCTTTGTTCCCAAGTTAAGTTTCTTCTTTGCACGCTGTTCACTAGAGGCCCTGGAGCACTGTACAAAACTAACACTAGCACGGCTCTGCCCTGCCATGGAATCTCCTGTGCAGCACTCTCGAGCAGATTCAAATGTGAGATCCTGGCTAGCAGGTACACTGCCGACTTGTGCCGCTGCCCATATCTTCCTTGTAGCAAAATGATCCATCTTCACTGTCCTTTTGCCTTGTTTGCGAGCAGATAGAAAATGGAAGAAGCTCTCCTCTGGGTTATTACACTCTCCTCCATGGTTTAACAAGAACAAAGAACAAAGAAAAGTACAGCACAGGAACAGGCCCTTCAGCCCTCCAAGCCCATGCCGACCATACTGCCTGACTAAACTAAAATCTTCTACACTTCCTGGGTCCGTATCCCTCTATTCCCATCCTATTCATGTATTTATCATGGATTTGGCGGCAAAAGCAGTTACATACAGGGCACTAAACGTCCACTGTACATGCAAGGCACGTGACCTGCTCGCTGCTGCCACTTATGGTTGTAAGACTGCCCACAACCTCATTTATTCTCATTGAAAAGCCGGTAGTGGCTGCCATTCTAAATTTAAATGTGCTAGCGGCTGTTGAGGACTTCTTCCGTGATTGGGACAACCGCGGGAAAGTCACAACTGTTCTCTCCGTGACCCTCCTGACACCTGACCGTGACCGACCCGTACTTTGAAAAACCCTGTCCTGGAGGACCACAGATGAGTGTTCCTCCCATTCCTGATGGAGTAGTGCATGAAGACATTGCACATTAACTGGAATGAGATGATAGCCATGTATGAGAATCGTCCCTCAGACACTGTTCAGCTTGCCTACATACAGTCTTCATACAAAGATGGTTTGGCGTCATAGAAAGGCTTACCACATATGCCCTTGTCAGCCATGACCATTCACCTTCTTGGATGGAGGTTTGGAATAGCGACTTTGCTCCTGTCCACCACCTGTGCTTCTTGGAGCATCCACCTCCCTCTGGTATGCATTGGCTTCATCCAGAAACAGATGCCAATCGGCAAACCATGTATGCCAGCTTCAGACCTTGATGAGTTCTTTTTGGTTTATCGGGCTTAAAACCTCAAGAGTAGAACTCAGCCGAGTCTGGTCTTCACAAAGTTGTCTAGTAAATAATAGAGTGCCCTGTTGCTCAGCCCAAAAACGAGGCACTAACTCAATTCAACCGAAAAATGATCCCTCCCATATCAAATGCTTAAAAGGTGTTACAAACTGCACAGCAACATTAAGAACTTCAGCAGGTTGTATGAGGTTTGCCAACAAATCAAGCACCTTTGGCCCTCCCCGTTACCCACCATGTTCTTCCCATCCTCCTACACTTGTCATTCCTCTCCATCCTGTAATCCTTCAACATCCTGCTCATTACCCTGGATGCTATTATAATTTATGTGGACATTCCTGCACTCCCCATTGTTTCCAGGTGGCAGGGGACCCTCAGGGGATGCCTCTGCTCACACCCCGTCCCATGGAGAAGCCCTGGGGCCATCGGGCATACGAGGGAGGAGGAGGTGGTGACAGGGCCCGTGCCGGTGTCTCCTGCTGGGGAGGTGCCGGAACACCGCAGCACCTTGGACTTGCCCCCCATCCCGTCCCGTCCTCCCTGTCCCTGGCCCATCTAGTGGGCAGAACAAGGTGGTACCATGCCGCCTGCCGCCTGGGTCACTCGAGGAGCAGCCGGGCCTCACCGCAGGAAGGGAGTCACAGTAGACCCCCTACACTCCTGTTGTGCCATCTGGAGAACCATATAGACGTAGCATTAGAGCACGTGGGCCATAAAGGTAGACATCAGTTAAGTTGGCATGGGTGCAGGGCACAGTTTAATCATAGGGGCTCGGGCACAGATCTGAAAATGAAAAAATGAAAATAGCTTATTGTCACAAGTAGGCTTCAAATGAAGTTACTGTGAAAAGCCCCTAGTCGCCACATTCCGGCGTCTGTTTGGGGAGGCTGGTACGGGAATATTTGTTCACAATAAACACCTGTTACCACTGTTATAGCCTGCCTCAGTGCTTTGTCTGATGGGTCTGAGATATAGTCTGGTCTGAGCTGGCCTGTGAGGTGGGGAGGAAATGTGCAGACCATGTGGGTGGACCGTGCTCCCCACTCTTCTCCCCTCCAGCCCTGGCGCCCGTCCATGATGCTGGTACTGTTGGCAGACACTACCCTCACTGGGGGCTGCTGTGTCTGTTGCCCTGGGTGGTCCGCTGGTGGGTGGCAGCTGGTTGGGTGAGGAGTTTGGCTGTGGTGGGGTGGGGGCTCCCATTCTACCGGTGTCACTGTGGTGAACCAGGGTCCACTGTGGATCGTCGGTGGGTGTGCAGCAAGATGCCTGGGCGCCGCCCCAGTCATGTGGGGGTGGTCAGGGAAGCAGCCCGCGGTCACTCCTCTCCGCGTCTTACCTCCTGTCTCTCTCAACAGCCACCACGCAAGGTTCATGATTTTTAAAAAAAAATAATTTTATTGAAATTTTTACAAAATATAAACATCTCAACTCTATTAACAAAACAACCGCGGTAACACCCCAAGAACAATACCCACCCAACTTCAAAAGCTACTACAAACAAAAGAAGAAACAAAACGAAAGAACACCCGAACAACAAAAGGGAAAGAGATAACACCCGCCACATCCCACAAACCCATGTACACAGTTCTCCCTCCCACCGATCCAAACTCCAAACCCCCCCTCCCTCCCCCCCCCCCCCACCCCTCCCCCCCCCCCCCCCCCCCCCCCCCCCGGATTGCTGCTGCTGCCGGCCTATTTCCCTACCGTTCCGCCAGGAAGTCCAGGAAAGGCTGCCACCCGCCTAAAGAACCCTTGTACTGATCCCCTCAGGGCAAATTTCACCTTCTCCAATTTAATGAACCCCACCAGATCATTGATCCTGGCCTCCACGCTTGGGGCCTCGCATCCTTCCATTGGAGCAAGATCCTCCGCCGGGCTACTAGGGACGCAAAGGCCAGAACACCGGCCTCTTTCACCTCCTGCACTCCCGGCTCCACTGCAACCCCAACAATTGCGAGTCCCCAGCCTGGCTTGACCCTGGATCCCACCACCCTCGACACCGTCCTTGCTACCCCCTTCCAAAACTCCCCCAGCGCTGGGCACGCCCAAAAGATATGGGCGTGGTTCTCTGGGCTCCCTGAGCACCTAGCACACCTGTGCTCGCCCCCGAAAAACCTACTCATCCTCGTCCCAGTCATGTGGGCCCTATGCAGTACCTTGAACTGTGTGAGGCTAAGCCTCGCACAGGAAGAGGAGGAATTCACTCTCTCCAGGACATCCGCCCACGTCCCCTTCTCAATCTCCTCACCCAGCTCCTCTTCCCATTTACCCTTCAGTTCCTCCACCGAGGCCTCGTCTACTCCCTGCATTACCTGGTATATGTCCGAAATCCTCCCTCCTCCAACCCACACCCCCGAGAGCAACCAATCCCGCACCCCTCGTGGGGGCAGCAAGGGGAACCCCTCCACCTGCTGCCTGGCAAACACCCTCAACTGCATGTACCTAAACATGTTCCCCGGGGGGAGCCCAAACTTCCCCTCTAACTCCCCCAAGCTCACGAACCTCCCCTCCACAAACAGGTCCCTCAACCTCCTAACCCCTGCCCTGTGCCAGCCCAGAAATCCACCATCAATGCTCCCTGGGACAAACCGATGGTGCCCCCGTATCGGGGCCTCCATCGAGCCCC
Source organism: Scyliorhinus canicula (assembly GCF_902713615.1). Lineage (NCBI taxonomy): Eukaryota > Metazoa > Chordata > Chondrichthyes > Carcharhiniformes > Scyliorhinidae > Scyliorhinus > Scyliorhinus canicula. The sequence continues at coordinate 115,598,138 of NC_052155.1, forward strand.
CACTTCTCCCCTATGTCGTCTCCATTGCCCCCAGATTTTGAGGGTAGCCGCCACCACCGGGCTCGTGGTATACCTCGTTGGAGGGAGCGGCAGTGGCGCCGTTACCAGCGCCTCCAGGCTCGTGCCCACACAGGGCGCCACCTCCATCCTCTTCCATGCTGCCCCTTCCCCGTCCATTACCCACATACGCACCATCGCTGCGTTGGCAGCCCAATAGTACCCACAGAGGTTGGGCAACGGCAGCCCCCCCCCCCCTATCCCTGCCCTGTTCCAGGAACACCCTTCTCACCCTCGGAGTCCCATGCGCCCACACAAATCCCGTAATACTCCTGTTGACCCTCCTAAAAAAAGGCCTTCGGGATAAGGATGGGGAGGCACTGGAACAGGAACAAAAACCTCGGAGCACCGTCATCTTAACGGACTGCACCCTCCCCGCCAGTGACAGCGGTAACATATCCCACCTCTTAAACTCCTCCTCCATCTGCTCCACCAACCTTGTGAGGTTGAGCTTGTGCAGGGCCCCCAACTCCCAGCCAACTGGACCCCTAGGTACCTGAAGCTCTTCCCTGCCTGCTTCAGTGGGAGCCTACCAATCCCCTCCTCTTGATCCCCCGGATGCACCACAAACAACTCACTCTTGCCCAGGTTCAACTTATACCCAGAGAAACCCCCGAATTCACTAAGAATCCTCATCACCTCCGGCATCCCCCCCACCGGGTCCGCCACATACAGCAACAGGTCGTCCACATACAGCGACACTCGATGCTCCTCCCCACCCCGCACCAGGCCCCTCCAGTTCCCTGACTCCCTCAATGCCATGGCCAGGGGCTCAATCGCCAACCGCGAAGAGCAAGGGGGACAGGGGGCACCCCTGTCTCGTCCCCCGGTATAGCCGAAAGTACTCCGACCTCCTCCTATTTGTGGCTACACACGCCATCGGGGCCTCGTAGAGCAGCCTCACCCACCGGATAACCCCTCCCCAAACCCAAACCTCTCCAGCACCTCCCACAAATACTCCCACTCAACCCTATCAAAGGCCTTCTCCGCATCCAATGCCACCACTATCTCCGCCTCCCCTTCCATGGCCGGCATCATAATGACATTGAGGAGCCTTCGCACATTCGCATTCAACTGCCTTCCCTTTACAAACCCCGTCTGGTCCTCATGAATGACCTCGGGCACGCAATCCTCTATTCTAGGGGCCAGGATCTTTGCTAGCAGCTTAGCGTCGGCGTTTTAGCAGCGAAATTGGCATATATGACCCGCACTGCAGAGGGTCCTTGTCCCGCTTCAGGATCAAGGAAATCAGCGCCCGTGACATAGTTGGGGGCAAAGCCCCCCCCCTCCCTACCTCATTAAAGGTCCCGGACCAATAGGGGGCCCCAACAGGTCCAAATACCTTTTATAAAATTCCGCCGGAAACCCGTCCGGCCCACGGCGCCTTTCCCGACTGCATGCTCCCTATCCCTTTGACCACCTCCTCCAGTTCGATCGGCGCCCCCAGTCCCTCAACCTGCTCCTCCTCCACCCTCGGGAATCGCAGCTTGTCCAAGAAGCGCCCCATTCCACCCCCCTCCACCGGGGGTTCCGACCGGTACAGTTCCCCATAGAAGTCTCTAAAGACCCCATTAACATCTACCCCCCTCCGCACCACCTTCCCAGCTCTATCCGTCACTCCCCCAATCTCCCTGACCGCGTCCCGCTTTCGGAGCTGGTGTGCCAGCATCCTGCTTGCCTTCTCCCCATACTCATGCACCGCCCCATGAGCTTCCGCCTTTCTGGTAGTCAATAGGTCGAATCTGGCCTGAAGGCTACGCCTCTCCCCCAGCAATCCCTCCTCTGGAGCCTCCGCATATCTCCTATCCACCCGCACCATCTCCCCTATCTCTCCCTCTCCCTCTGCTCCCCCCCTCCCTGTGGGTTCGGATGGAGATCAATTCCCCCCTCATCGCCGCCTTCAATGTCTCCCAGACCGTCCCTACTCAGACCTCCCCGTTGTCATTGGCCTCAAGGTACCTCTCGATACACCCCCGAACCCTCTCGGCCACCTCCTCATCTGCCAGCAGCCCCACCTCCAAGCACCAGAGCGGACGTTGGTCCCTCTCTTCCCCCAGCCCGAGGTCCACCCAGTGCGGGGCATGATCTGAAATGGCAATGGTGGATTATTCCACATCCTCCACCCTCGAAACCAACCCCCTGCTCAGGACAAAAAAATCAATCCTCGAGTAGGCCTTATGTACGTGGGAGAGAAAAACGAGTACTCCCTGGCCTTTGGCCTCACAAACCTCCAGGGATCCACCATCTGGTCCATAAATCCCCTCAACACCTTAGCCGTCGCAGGCCTACTACCCGTCCGGGACTTGGATCGATCCAATGGGGGATCCAGTACCGAGTTGAAGTCCCCCCCCCATGATCAGGCCCCCCACCTCCAGGTCCGGAATGCGGCCCAACATAGCCGCATAAACCCCGCATCGTCCCCAATTTGGGGTGTAAAACATTCACCAACACCACCCGCTCCCCCTGCAGCTTACCACTCACCATTACATATCTCCCGCCACTGTCAGCCACCACATTTAACGCCTCAAACAAACACCTTCTTCTCCACCAGGATCGCCACCCCCCTACTCTTCTCATCCAGCCCTGAGTGAAATACTTGGCCCAACCCATCCCTTCCTCAGCCGAACCTGGTCCACCACTCTCAGGTGTGTCTCCTGGAGCATGGCCACATCCGCCTTCAGCCCCTTCAGGTGCGCAAATACCCGGGCGTTTGACCCGGCCCATTCAGCCCCCTCACATTCCAGGTTATCAGCCGGATCAAAGGGCTCCCTGCCTCCCTCTCCTGCCGATTAGCCATACCCAATCCCTTGCCCACTACCAGCCAGCGTCCCCCGCTCTGCCAGTTTCCCACGGCGGCAACTCCCCCCCTCCAGCACCCCCCTGCATCCTCCAGCTCCTTCCTGACCGTTTCAGCAGCAACCCGGTACCCCCCCCCCCCCCAAGCCAAGGCTAGGACCCTCCTAGCTGCGCCCCTCCCTCCATAGCACTCCCGTGAGCCAGCTAGGTTCATGATTTTTGAGAGCACACGTGGACTGTGCCGTCGGGAACTCGGCCCATCGGGGGGTTGTAGAATCACAGGTGGAACCACTAATGGATGCGAACAGTGTTTGAACTCCATGCGCCACATTTACGCCATTTTCGGGGTGATGGAGAATTGTGATTGGTGTCAAACTGGCACCTGCCACGATTTTGGCGTCGGACGCCATTCTCCGTCCAATCGTCTTTCCTGATTTTGGTATCGGTTGACGGAGAATTCTGCCCCGTATCTTTTATTTTTTTTTAGAAATTGTGCATGAACAGAGTCACAGGACTGCCAATTAGCTTTTAAAAACAAAAAAAAATCTAAACATGTAAAGTTTGACAAAAGCACTCCTTCATTCCCACTTATCTTCACAAATATACACCGATGTTAAGGATAACAAAGGTTGCAAATATGCTATAATGTTTTTAATATCACAGTCCCATAATCAAATGGGCTGACTGTGGTCAGACAACACCCCACTCTGAACCAAGTGGCAGATGAACAACAACCTTATGATTGCTTCAGATATCTGGCTTTTCTCTAGCCATGTTTGCACTTTCAGCTCTGTCTTAGCTTCAGTGAACAGTACCCTGCTCAAGTTCCAGTTCCTGTTTTCCTTTTGACTTCAATCTTCATGGAAACCTCTCTTTTCAGTACCCTAGTTTCTAGAAATAGCTGTTCTTTAGCATCTGGAACTTGTTTTCTTGCTCATTACTCCATCTTATTGTTTTCCTGCTTCTCGCAGAGCTGTGAGAGCTCTTCCTCTCACTGCTGAGCTCCTTACACACAACCCGAAAGGTCTTTTTTTTTCCATGAAGTGGACCTTGGTGGCTAAGCAACAGCTGATTCTTTCCCAAGCTCTTGTTGACCTTTCACGTGTGCTGTGACCATCAATTCACAAGACACGAGATTGGAAGTGAACAGTGGTTTTAATATGTCTTACAACAGATCCTGCCTGCCTGGCAGCAGGCTCACAACTGCTGATCTTTATACTTCCGGTTAGTGGGAGGAGCCATAGGCGGAGCCAAGGGTGGAGCCCAGTACAAACTCCTCATCTCCCCCTATGGGCAGAGCCTTGCAACTGCACGTATACAGAGCTCACAAAGACACAATACATATAATACAAACACAGTGTACAGAGCTCACAAAGACACAATACATATAATACAACACAGTGTGAATTACTAGGATTAGAATCCACCACAACGTGATAAACTCTCTCAAAATAATGCAGACACAGTTTGAACGGAAACCAAAAACCCCATTCATGCAAAACACTTTTGTTTAACATGAATCTAACTAGAATTTTACCCTTTCCTACACAGAAACACTAAATTTAAACTCACCTAAATCTGACTTTATCTCAAAGATCCAACAATACAAACATAATCACTTAAAACCACCCCTGCTTTCTGACATTGTAACCCGTTGCCTCCCAGTACCCTCAAGACCAAATTCTTGAGCTCACCGGCCATGCCCTTTTTGACCGATCTCTCTACGATGCTCACTGCCCAGAGATGCTATCCAGAACCTACAAAGCATACATGATATGCTTACCCTCTAAACAATCACTGGACAGTCAGGTTTTCCTGCCTGGAGATTATCCTAAATCCCTGGTAGATTCTGGCTATCTCCCTTGGACAGCCTCCCATCCTGCCCCAGTTAGCTTGCTTCCCCGTCTCCACCCTTGATCTTTATGAACAGTCCACAGAAGGCCAAAGAAGCAGCTACTTACTTTAAAATCCACCAGGAAGTCTCCCCCATGAAGTGCAAACCACTTAAATGCAGTCACAAATGTGAATATTCAGCAATCGCGCTCAGGGCAGCAAAAAATTGGAGGGGGATCCGAAGGGGAGGCAGAGAGCACAGAGGTCTCACTCTCTGCAGATAATCTGCTCCTCTAATCTCGGACCCACAAAGCAGCATGGACGGAATCATCGCGCTCCTGAAAGAGTTTGGAGCCTTCTCGGGCTACAAACTCACATGAGCAAAAGCGAGATCTTCCCAGTACACCAGCAAGGGGGGGGGGGGGGGGGAGGAGGAGGAGAAGGGGGGGATTGAGGAGGAGGAGAAGGGGGGGGGGAGGAGGAGAAGGGGGGGGATGAAGGGGAGGGGAGGAGGCGAAGGGGGGGGGGAGAAGGGGAGGGGAGGAGGAGAAGGGGAGGGGGGGGGAGAAGGGGAGGGGGGGAGAAGGGGAGGGGGGGAGAGGGGAGGGGGGGGAGAAGGGGAGGGGGGGAGAAGGGGCGGGGGGGAGAAGGGGAGGGGGGGGAGAAGGGGAGGGGGGGGAGAAGGGGGGGGGGGAGAAGGGGAGGGGGGGAGAAGGGGAGAAGGGGAGGGAGGGGGGGAGAAGGGAGAGAAGGGGAGGGAGGGTGGGAGAAGGGGAGGGAGGGGGGGGAGAAGGGGCGGGGGGGAGAAGGGGGGGGGGGGAAAAGGGGAGAAGGGGAGGGGGGGGAGGGGGGGGGGGGGGGAGGGGAGAAGGGGGAGGGGGGGGGAGAAGGGGAGGGGGGAGAAGGGGAGGGGGGGAGAAGGGAGGGGGGGAGAAGGGGAGGGGGGGGGAGGGGAGGGGGAGAAGGGGAAGGGGGGGGGGGGGGGGGGGGGGGGAGAAGGGGAGGGGGGGGGGGGGAGAAGGGGAGAGGGGGGGGGGAGAAGGGGAGGGGGAAGGGGAGGGGGGGGAGAAGGGGGGGGGGGGGGGGGGGGGGGAGAGGGGGGGGGGGGGGGGGGAAGGGAAGGGGGGGGGGGAGAGGGGAGGGGGGGGGGGGAAGGGAGGGGGGGAGAGGGGGGGGGGGGGAGAAGGGGGGGGGGGGGGAAGAAGGGGGGGGGGGGAGAAGGGAGGGGGGGGGAAGGGGGGGGGAGAGGGGGGGGGGGGAGAAGGGAGGGGGGGAGAAGGGGGAGGGGGGGAGAAGGGGAGGGGGGGGAGACGAAGAGGGGAGGGGGTGGGATGAAGTAGAGGGCAGGGGGGGAGAACGGGGAGGGGGGGAGGGGGGAGAGACGGGGATGGGGGGAGAACGGTGAAGGGAGGGGGGGGAAGCACGGGGAGGGGGGGGGAGGACAGGGGAGGGGGGAGAAGGGGCGGGGGGGGAGCAGGGGAGGGGAGAAGGGGAGGGGGTGAGAAGGGGATGGGGGGGGCGAAGGGGAGGGGGGGAAGAATGGTGCAGAGGGGGAGAAGGGGGGGGAGAAGGGGAGGGGGGGAGAGAAGGGGAGGGGGGGAGAAGGGGAGCTGGGGGGAGAGGGGGCGAGGGAGGCGGAGAAGGGGTAGGGGGGTGAGAAGGGGAGGGGGCCGAGGGAAGAAGGGGAGGGGGGGGAGAAGAGAAGGGGGGGGGGAGACGGGGAGTGGGGGGGAGAAGGGGAGGGGGGGAGAAGGGGTAGGGGGGAACGAAGGGGAGGGGGGGAGAAGGGGGGGGGGGGAAGGGGGAGGGGGGAGAAGGGGGGGGAGAAGGGGAGGGGGGGGAGAAGGGGGGGGAGAAGGGGGGGGGGAGGGGAGAAGGGGAGGGGGGGAGGGAGGGGGGGGAGAAGGGGGGGGAGACGTGGAGGGGGGGGAGAAGGGGAGGGGAGGGGGGGGGGGGAGAAGGGGAGGGAGAGAGGGGAGAAGGGGAGGGGGGGGAGAGAGAGGGGAGAAGGGGAGGGGGGGGAAGTAAGGGGAGGGGGGAGAAGGGGAGGGGGGGAGAAGGGGAGAAGGGGAGGGGGGAGAAGGGGGGGGGGGGAGATAGGGGGGGGAGAAGGGGAGGGGGGGGGAGAAGGGGGGGGGAGAAGGGAGGGGCGGGGGGGAGAAGGGGAGGGGGGGGAGAAGGGTGAGGGGGGGAGAGAAGGGGAGGGGGGGGAGAATGGGGAGAAGGGGAGGGGAGGGGAGAAGGGGGAGGGGGGGGAGAAGGGGATGGGGGGGAGAAGGGGAGAAGGGGGAGGGGGGGGAGAAGGGGAGGGGGGGGAGAAGGGGAGAAGGGGAGGGGGGGAGAAGGGGAGGGAGGGAGGGGGGAGGGGGAGGGGGGAGAAGGGGGAGGGGGGGAGAAGGGGAGGGGGGGGAGAAGGGGAGGGGGGAGAAGGGGGGGGAGAAGGGGAGGGGGGAGTCGAGGGGAGGGGGGGGAGAAGGGAGGGGGGGGAGACGGGGAGGGGGAGAAGGGGAGGGAGGGGCGGGGGGGAGAAGGGGAAGGGGAGGGGGGAGAGAGAAGGGGGGGGGGAGAGAGAAAGGGTGGGGGGAGAGAGAATGGGGGGGGAGAGAGAAAGGGGGAGAGAGAGAGGGGGGGAGAGAGAGAATGGGGGGGAGAGAGAGAAGGGGGGGAGAGAGAGAAGGGGGGGGGAGAGAGAGAAGGGGGGGAGAGAGAGAGGAAGGGGGGGGAGAGAGAGAAGGGGGGGGAGAGAGAGAAGGGGGGGAGAGAGAGAAGGGGGGGAGAGAGAGAAGGGGGGGGAGAGAGAGAGAAGGGGGGGAGGGGGAGAGGAGAAAGGGGGGGGGGGGAGAGAGAGAAGGGGGGGGAGAGAGAGAAAGGGGGGGGGGAGAGAGAGAAAGGGGGGGGGGGAGAGAGAAAGGGGGGGGGGGCACTAAAGGGGCTGCCGTTTCAACAAGCCCGAAATAAATTCTGCTACCTGGGGATCCAAATAGCCCATGACTGGAAAGGGATCCACAAATGGAACCTCACCAGCCTGGCGGAGGAAGTAAAAAAGGACCTGCAAAGATGGAACACACTCCCACTCTCCCTCGCGGGGAGAGTCCAGATGATCAAAATGAACGTATTGCCCAGGTTCCTCTTCCTGTTTAGATCCATTCTGATCTACATCCCCAAGGCCTTCTTCAAAGCGCTGGGACAAACTTATCATGGCGTTTGTATGGGGGGGTAAAAATGCTAGGATCCACAAGAAGGCCCTACAAAAAACAAAATCCAACGAAAAAATAGCCCTCCCGAATCTACAATTCTACCACTAGGCGGCACCAGCCGAGTGAGTAAGGGATGGATCCAGGAGCCAGAAGCCGAGTGGGTGCGTGCGGAGGAGGCCTCCTGCATGGGGACCTCCCTCCGGGCCCTCGCCACGGCAGCACTCCCATCCCCACCCAAAAACACTCCAGCAGCTCAGTGGTGACAGCCACCCTCAATCCTGGAACCAGCTGCGGCAGCAATTTGGCCTCAACAAAATGTCGGACAAGGCTCCCATCTGCAACAACCATAGGTTCAAACCAGCACTGACTGACGCCACCTTCAAAGGTGGAGGCAGGACGGGGGGACACTGACAGTCAGGGACCTATACACGGACGACAGGATCGCAACACTGGATGAACTGACAGAGAAATTTCGGCTAGCTGGCGGGAAGAGCTACGGTACCTGCAGCTCAAAACTTCCTACGAAAGGAGACAAGGACTACCCACAACCGCCACGACAGACACTACTGGAAGACCTACTGGACGCAAGTATCCTAGAGAAGGGAACTGTAGCGACATGTATGACGACTGGTAGGAAAGGGACGACACCGTACTGGACGCAACAAGAAGGAAATGTAGGACGACCTGGGGATGGAGATAGGGTGGGGACTCTGGAGCGAAGCACTGCATAGGGTCAACTCCACCTCCACGTGCGCAAGGCTCAGCATGACGCAACTAAAAGTGGTACATAGAGCCCACTTAACGAGAAACCGTATGAGTAGGTTCTTCCGGAGGTGGAGGACAGATGTGAACGGTGCCAAAGAGGCCCGGCAACCACGCCCACATGTTCTGGTCTTGCCCCAGACTTGTGGAGTACTGGACAGCCTTCTTCGAGGCTATGTCCAAAGTGGTGGGGGTGAAGGTGGAGCCATGCCCGATAGTGGTGGTCTTCGGGGTTTCAGACCAGCCAGATCTATTCCTGGGGAGGAGGGCGGACGCCCTTGCCTTTGCCTCCCTGATCGCCCGCCGTAGAATCCTGTTGGCTAGCGGTCAGCAGCACCGCCCAGAGCTGCAGACTGGCTGGCCGACCTCTCGGAATCTCTCCAAATGGAGAAAATCAAATTCGCCATCCGAGGGTCGGACGACGGCTTCCACAGAATGTGGGAGCCATTCATGCAACTGTTCCGGGACCTGTTTGTGGCCAACGTACAAGAGGAAGAATAGTCGGGTGGCCAAGAATCAGGGGAAAACTGGACGGGAATCGGGGGAAGGTAGCCGGGGGGGGGCTACGGGTTCGTTACGGGGGTTTGATGGCTAGCTAAGGCCCAAACCAAACTAAATAAATGCCAATAAACATGTGCCTCGGCCATATTGGGGAATGTAAAATATGTATGCCGGCTAAAGGGGGGAGGCCACAGTTATATTCGAAGATGCTTACCTGTAAATATATATGTTAATTTTGCGTGTTCTTTTTTTTTCCTCTCTCCCTAACAATTTGTAATTTGTTCAATATAAAACATGAAAACTGAATATAAAAACATTTATAAAAAAACAAATGTGAATAATCTAATTTCTTGTGGTGGAGAGATTAATTTGGAGGGGGCACTTAATTTTTGTGACCATGCCTTTTAACGAGCTTGCATAATATGCAAAAGGACTTCACAACGCTTGTTGACCGGTCTTTAAATTTACGAACATGTTATTGCAAAAGTTCGTCTCGTGGTCGGGAAGTTAAGTTTGGCCTTCTGCCAAATTAATTCTTCGCCCGCCAAGCTTCCCTCTGTAGATGTGCGAGAAGATTCTGGCCAGTGAGACAATGTCTCAAATCATGATCCGAACCCCATTGAAGAAGAGGCCGTGAAACTGGCAGGGTAGTGGGTGAAGATGCCGGTGCCGAAGTGGAGACTCAAATTCTCCAAACATCAAGAATGTCTCCTGTCTGTTTCTCCCAACTGGACACAATAGACCTATTCAATCCTTGTGTTAGCCTCATGACAATCAACACTAATAATCATTATGTTCTCCAGGCATAAAAGGAGAATAACCCTGTCTCTCCGCTCCAGATCCACCTCTGAGGACCTCTCTTCATCAGAAGATGTACTGCCAAGGTGCAACTCTGCGCACTCCTCCAGTGAATCATTTACCGTGATTGGTAATCTATCTACAGTAGGCTTGGGGTCATAATCTGGCAAAAATTTACTGACACAGGTCCACAGCTGGCTGAAGGCAGAGACAGCTAGGCCTCTGACACTTGGGAGGACTGCTGGAGATCAAGCCCCTGCTGAGCTCCATGTAGAAGATGAGCCTCAAGACTTGGCCATAAGAGACCTGTTGGAGATGCAGAACAAGCAGGTGAAGATTAGGCAGAGGTGCCAAAAATCGTGCGCAGAGTGGACCGAAGGCTGGAGGAGTCTGTTATATTCTGTATGCTTTGTGCATCAGCCATTTGACCACTTGGCTGCTACCATGGCGGCTGCCCTTAGAAACCTAAATCCAGCAGAAACATGCAGCGGCGACAATATGCACTCAGAACTGGAATCCATTGCTCTAGCCATGGGTGTAGGTGCAGCAGTAGCTAAGTGAGAGAAGAGGACAAGGCACCTTGATCTCCATCCAGGTGTCCCTTCTCCTCAAGGAGTCCATTGGAGGTGATACCATGGAGGTACCATTGTGCACTAACAGCAAAGAGGAGTGCCAGCCAGGCACCCCCTAGAGCTTCATCCCAGGACATTCCAAGAGTGTCTGGAGCTCAAGTTCCCATCTGCCAGTGATTCTATTGCCTCCAGTCCAGGCCGAGGAGGGCACACCGGTGCAGGACACCCATAACAGGCTGAAACCCTCTAGGCCTTGGCTTACCAGAGGACATTCACCAAAGCCATCGCAGTCAGCAAGCTGCCTCCACCTCAGCTGTGAATGTCAGGGCTGCATCTAGAGGTAGCAATAGAAAAAAGAGAGATTTGAAGGAACAATGGTGGCACAGGTGTCCAACACTGTATATATGATTGACAATTTTAAATATATATTTAATTGCACTGTGTAGAGGTTTTCTGTATGCTCAAGACAGCTAAATATTGCAATTGTTGTGGAGATTTAAGGGCATTCCACTTCATTCTCAATCAGATTCCGAAGATGTGGCTCTACTGATGCACCATTTATTGTATCATATGATCAGTAGTATCATCACTGAGTATTCTGACATGAGTATGTTTCAGCCTTGGCCATCATTTGTGAATGTGTGGCCTAGACACCAGCAGACAAGCCAGCAGATATTGCTCACCCAGTTTTGAGCCCTTTGAAAATATTGTTTGTGCAGTGTTTGCAGCCAAGTCTTGCATGCCCTACTAGTGTCCTGATGCGAGTTGTGAGGAGGATACAAAGAGACCTCAAGGAGAGTTACATTGATTAAATGAGTGGCAAATAACATGGCAAATGGAGTAAGAGGGTGAAATGCATCAGGTTCTCCACTGTGGTCTCAGAAATGCAAATAAGAGTCTTTCCAGATGGGAACATAGAACCTAGGAAACAGAAACTAGGTGCAGGAGTAGGCTATTCAGCCTTTCGAGCCTGCTCCACCATTCAATATGGTCATGGCTGATCCTCTATCTCAATGTCATATTCTCGCTTTCTCCCCATACCCGTAGATGTCATTAAGGTCTAAAAAATAATCTATCTTGAATAATTCAGTACCTATGCCCGCAGCTTTCTGTGGTAGAGAAATCCATCTGTTCACTACCCTTGAGTGAAGACATATTTCCTCATCTCTGTCCTAATGAAATGAAAATCGTTTATTGTCACAAGTAGGCTTCAAATGAAGTTACTGTGAAAAGCCCCTAGTCGCCACATTCCGGCGCCTGTTCGGGGAGGCTGGTACGAGAAATGGTCTACCCTGTATTCTGAGACTATATCCTCTGGTTCTAGATTCTCCAACCAGAGAATAAATCCTCCCTGCTTCTAGTCTGTCCAGCCCGGTTGAATTTTATATGTTTTAATCAGATCTCCTCACATCTTTCTAAACTCTAGTGAATACAGGCCCAGTTGAACCAATCTCTCCACATAGGATAGTCATGACAACCCTGGGATCAGCCTAGTGAACCTCCGCTGCACTCCGTCTATGGCAAGTATATTTTTTCCTCGGGGAGGGAGACCAAACTGTATGTGATACTCCAAGTGTGATCTCACTAAGGCCCTGTATAACTGCAGTAAGACATCCCTACTTTTGAACTCAAATCCTCTTGCATTGAAGGCCAACATACCATTTGTTTTCCTAATTGCTTGCTGCAACTGCTTCTCCACTTTCTTTCTTTGAAATATTTTCATTCAAGGCATTTTCAAATTATTTACAGAACACAAGTAACCATCATGCACAAACCGTAGTCCTAACACAAAACTGCCCCATGTCCCAACCTGATTCACTTTTCCTTCCCGGCTGATGTTTACCATTCCTTAAAGAAGGCAATAGGGCAGCACGGTGGCGCAGTGGGTTAGCCCTGCAGCATCACGGCGCCGTGGTCCCAGGTTCAATCCAGGCTCTGGGTCACTGTCCATGTGGAGTTTGCACATTCTCCCCGTGTTTGCGTGGGTTTCACCCCCACAACCCAAAGATGTGCAGGTTAGGTGTATTGGTCACGCTAAATTGCCCCTTAATTGGAAAAAAATTAATTGGGTACTCTAAATTTATTTAAAAAAGAAGGCAATGAACAACCTCCACCTCGAAATGAACCCCTCCTCTGACCCTTAATGGCAAATGTTATCTTTTCCAGATGTAGGGATTCTGCCAAGTCACTCACCCACCTCGCATAACAAGTTCTGCCTCCGGACTATCAGGGAGGCAAAGGCCAACAGTCTCTCCCTACCTGCACTCACGGATCTTCCGTCACCCCAAATATCACCACCCATGGGCTCGGAGCCACCCTCACCCCCAAAATCTCCAACATATTCCACGCAAAGAACTTCCAGAACTCCTCCACCTTCGGGCAGGCCCAGAACATATGAGTGTAATTAGCCAGTTCCCTCGAGCACCGCCTGCAATTATCCTCGACCACCAGAAAAAACCAACTCATCGCAACACTCTCATGTGTACTCTGTGCACCATTTTAAATTGAATGAGGCTTTGTCTCAGACACAAGGACGGTCGAATTTACCTTTTGCAGGGCCCTCACTCCATAACCCCGCCTCAAATACCACTCTCAGCTCCTCCTCCCACTTCATCTCCTCTCCATTTCCATTAATTCCCCGTATATGCCCAAGATCCTACCCTTCCCTATCTCGCCCTCCGACTGGAGACACCCGCCAGTTCATAGTTGGATGTGAGAGGATAGTCGCACTTAAGAGTAGTTCCAGTAAAATTCACTGAATTAATTTAGTAGTTATTGTGTGTATAGTTGTGTTAGTTATCTTTCCATGTGTTTGTTAATAAATCATCTTTCTAGTTTAAACAGCTAAATGTTCTGTGTATCTCATTACAACGGCCATATCACAGAACATAACATGGTATAAATGCAGAACATTTAAAGATAATGACAGAGAATCATAGAATCAAAGAATTTACAGTGCAGAAGGAGGCCATTCGGCCTATCGAGTCTGTACCGACCCTTGGGAAAGAGCACCCTACCCAAGCCCACACCTCTACCCTATCCTTGTAACCCAGTAACCCACCCAACCTTTTTGGACACGAAGGGCAATTTAGCTTGCCAATCAACCCAACCTGCACATCTCTGGACTGTGGGAGGAAACCGGAGCACCCGGAGGAAACGGAGGAACGGGAGAGAACATGCAGACTCCGCACAGGTAGTGATCCAAGCCGGGAATCGAACCTGGGACCCTGGAGCTGTGTATCAACTGTGCTAACCACTGTGTTACCATGCTGCCGAAGATGAGTCGAAAGAGGCCGAAGAACGAAAAGAGAAGATTTGCCCGGTGACTGGTGAACTATGGCTGCCTGCAACTCAGTGCAACAAATGACAGTGAAGTTTGAGATGGAAGGTTTAAAGGCACCCCACCAGCTTCAAGTCTTGGGTAACGTAGATGAAAACTGGCGTGTTTTCAAGCAACAATTTAGACTCTAATTTCAGCCCTTGGCGTGCAGGGCAAAAGGTGTATTGCATTGCTGCTCACGGTAGCATGGTCCTCAAGCAATAGAAATACACAATACCTTTCCTTTTGATAGTGAAGAGGAAAGCAAGAACTATGATGATGTGATAAGTACTTCAATCGGCATTGCTCTCCGAAGAAAAACAAAACATTTTAATGTTGCATATTTCGTATCTGTACCCAAAAACCAGGCGAATCTTGTGATAACTTTGTAACCGACTTGAGGCTAAAGGCCCAGACCTGCAATTTCAGTAATCTAAAGTCATCAATGATCCACAATCAAAACAGTGCTGGGATATCGAATGATAAACTCCGTGAGAGAATGTTACGGGAAGACGACATGAAATTAGAAAATGGTTATTAAGATCTGCCATGTGAGTGAGCTGGCTGCACAGCAGAAACATTTTGGCGCCAATATAGGAGATACCAGCACCATCTGCACTGTGATGCAGTCAAAAAAGAAATGTGGTCTCTGTGCGGGTCGGCCATTTTAAGCGCACTGTGACACAGTCAGAAAGGATGTGTGGTCTCAGTGCGGGTGGTCCTTTTGAACGACCCACCGGATCTACCACTTTATGTCAGCAATGCAGCAATAGACATTGCCATAACAAAGTCCTGCACTTGGAAAAATCTGCCAGAAGTTAGGCAGAAAGAGTAAGTCACTAGGCAATGCACCTTGCGTCCAATAGTTGACCAAATAGAATCACTTAATGTGCATAACGAGATATGCACCGGCAACCTGGTTGCTGTGAACATGATCTCGACAGGGGACCAGAATATTTTGACCAGTCAAAGCTGCAAATGTTGTCTCGTTATGTGCTGCCCTAGTGATGCGGGCGTGAAGACCATAAGAGGATAGATGGAAACTTCGGTGATGATAATGGCATTGCGAACAACATGCAAGCTCGAAAACACTGAAAATCAAGCCACAAATGGTCCCAAGAGCAGTACTCCTGAAGGACTATAACGGTCAGCAGAACAAATGTTAGGTGCATGTGAGCTTGTAGTCACTGGCAAGGACAGAATGTGCATGATACATTCTCCATAGTGGGGACAGAGCGCAAATCGCTTATTGGAGTGGAAGTGTGTGAAGAACGTGGGCTCGTTAAGCAGATGTACGTTGCAGAAAGCATGGCACCCCGCCAACATGTATCAGTTGAAACTATCATGAAGGACTATACAGAGGTGTTTCAAGACTTTGGAACTCTGGCTTTTACATAGTGCATCCAGCTGAAGGAGAATGCAAAGCCAGTCGTGCACGCATCGAGACGAGTGCCTGCTCCATTGAAGGAAAAACTGAAGGCCGAGCTTCACAGAATGACCGCTCTAGGAGTCATCAGGTGCATAGAGGAACCCATCGACTGGGTTAACACCATAGTGCGTGTTAAAAAGAAGAATGGGATCTGAGGATATGCATGGACCCCAAGGAAGAGGGAAGAAATAGCGTGCGAGATGGCTGAAGCTATGTGCTTCACCAAGTTGGACGTATTGCAAAGCTTCTGGCAACTCAAGCTGGACAAAACCAGCACCAGACTGTGCACATTTAACACACCCTTCAGGCACTACTGCTTCCTGAGGCATAATTTCCGCATTTGAAATCTTCCATTATGCCATAGAGCACGTAGTGGAGGGGTTACCAGGCGTCCGCTTTTGATGATATAATCTGGGGCTGCACACATGGCAAAAGGCTTTTAGAGTCCTATAATGGGTAAAATAAAATGGCCTCAAGCTCAACAAACAAAATGCCAAATCGGGGTTGATACCATCACTTTTTTAGGGGACAGGCTCTCGGCACAAGGTGTGCAGCCGGAGAATGAAAAGATTAAGGCCATTTTTACGATGCCACAGCCCACAGACAAAAAATTGTGTCTTGCGCATATGAGGGATAATCAACTTCGTGGGCAAGTTTATTCCCAACCTCACCTCCAAAACTTACCAACTAAGACACTCGCTAAAAAAGGATGCAGTGTTTCAATGGTCTCCCAGACACGAGCAGGTGTGGCTAGCACTGTAAATCTCGCTGATGACAGCGCTGGTCCTTGCATCTTTTGATCCAGGGAGGACAAAACGGCTGATGCGTCCCAGGATGGCCTAGGAGTGGAATTGCTGCAGCAGGGCACAGATGACTGCTGACTGCCGGTGGTATCGTGTCCAGGACGATGTCCGAAAAAGAGTGCAGGTATGCGCAGATTGAAAAAGAATTCCGTGGGTTAATCATGGGTCTTGACTAATTCCATGCTATGCGTATGGGCTGCCAATGTTTCTGGTGGAGACTGACCACCGGCCACTTTGTGTGCCATATGTTCCCGAGAATACAGCGTCTAATGATGAAGCTCCAGCGCTATGATTTCGATCTCATCTATACACCAGGCAAGTACCTTGCCATCACTGATACACTTTCTCGAGCCACAGCCATCAAGGAAGTACACCTGGTTGATGAGGATGTGCAACTACATGTCAATCTCATTGCTGCGCGCTTCCCGTCTCCAATGAGAACTCGCATCTAATAGGCAAAAACAGCCAAGGACATAGTCCTACAAACGGTAATCAAATCTCTCTGAGAGGGATGGCCTAAGTGTTCCTGCTCGGGGTACCACAATGTGCGCTCAAATTGGGTGAGGCAAATGGCCTTCTTCTGCAACAGCACAGGATTGTCATTCCGAATTCCTTGAGGCTGCGTCATGTTCAAGAAGTTCCATGAAGGGCATCTGGGCTTTGAGAAGTGCTAGCGCAGGGTCAGGCATCACCCAAGAAATTGCAGGCATGGGCGATCACTGTGGCACGTGTCAGAATTCTGCTGCAAGCAAAGCAAAGAGCGATGCATGTAGGTGAAATTATTGCCAAGTCGTTGGCAGAAAGTGGGCATGGACCTGTTCCACTTCAATGGGAGAGACTACCTTGTAGTTACTGACTACTTCACTATCTGGAGGTTGCACAGTTGCCAAACACGGACTGCTCGGTGTGTCAAACAACATGCTAAAACGATCTTTGCCCGGACTGATCTACCAAGCACTGTTATGTCGGACAATGGCCTTGTTTCAAAACTCATGAATGGGCTGAATCGCTCATCACTATGACGTCAGGCACATAAACTTCTAGTCATTTATATCCCCAGTCAATGGGAAGGCAGGAAAGGGTGTGCAAATTGTAAAACAGCTGCTAAAAAAGGCTATTGATCGGCAGGACGACAATCTATTTGGCGCTTCTAAGCCATCGTTCAGCGCCACTCGTCAATGGACTGTCGCCACACAGCTGCTCATAAATAGACAGCTACTGACGACCCTGCCTTCCATGGCAACTTCTCCTGTAAATCGATGATTGGAGCAGTAATTGCTTTTTTCAAGAGGAGGCAGAAAGAGGTCGATGATAGATCCACAAGAAATCTCTAGCCAATGGATGGTCAAGACTGGCAAAGGTTTTGCAAACAGGCAGGTCCACATTTGTTTCTGGATCTTATTGCGGATAGTACAGGCTTGCGAAGGAACCGATGAACGGTCTTGAAAGTACTGAGTCTTTTGTGCTGAGTCCTGCAGAAGAGCTGGTGTGTAATCCTAAACTTGAAGAGGACACAGACCACCCAACAGAGCCAGCGATCAGAGAAACGGATGCAGGAACACCAGTGACAAATAAGGGTGGTACATGATCGCCGATTCAGCCATCACTCAGGAGATCAATCAGACTATGTCGCAAGCCTGAAAGACTGAACTTGTAATAAATTATGTACAGTGTGTGTTCAAAGTTATCATGCATATCAGGTTGTTTAAGGAACAGTCGCATTTGTAAATATTAATGCCTCCAAGGGAAGGGCGATGTTGTGATATGCATGTACACTTAAATGTATATTGTTGCATATTTGTGCGCAGTGTTGGTACGACGTCCAACCAGCAGATGGAATCAGACATCCATCAAGTGACAAGAGACACCCACCAGTTGGTGGTAAGACGTACGAGAGGATAATCACACTTAAGAATAGTTTCCAGTAGAATTAATTTAATAGTTATTGTCTGTATAGTTATCGTTAGTTATCTTTCCATGTGTGTTAATAAATCATCTTTTCAGTTAAACGACTAGATTATCTGTGCCTCTCATTACAACAGACATATCACAGAACACAACATCCATTACCTCTCCGCAATTGGAACTCCTCCTCCAACTCTCCAACTTCGCAAACCTAACCCCCACGAACAGGTCCCTAAAACACTATCCTCACCCGCTCCCACACACACGACATAGATTTATTACACCAGGGTTAGATTCTCTGTTTGCCACAGATTGGCACCCAAATGACACAACCTCCATCTTAAAATGTTGCCTGCACTGATTCCACACGCTGAGTGATGAAACCACTGCCCGGCCCGTGGAGTACCTAGCCAGCCGAGGATGGAAGAGGCACCAGTAATAGTGCCCTCAAGCTCGTCCCTCTACACGAGGCCTCCTCCATCCACCCCCATGCGACCTCCTTCATACCCCACTTCCTGACCTTTTCAACATTCGCTGCTCAGTACTAATTCAGCAAGCTCAGCAGTGCCAATCCCACTCTCCGCCTATCCCTCTCCAAAAACATCCTCCTAGTCGGGGTTCCTTACACACCCATATAAACTCCAAAATCATCCTATTCATCCTTTGAAAGAAAGACATGGGCACAAAAAAAAAATCGGGAGATTCTGAAAATAAACAAAACTTTGTCAAAACTGTCATCTTTACTGTCTGGACCCTCCCACCCAGTGAAAGCAGAAGAACATCCCACCTCTTAAAATCGCTCCTCCACCAAGTTCGCCAATTCAACTTATGCAATTGGGCCCAACTATGGGCCATCTGTAATCCCAAATATCGAAAACGTGACTTGACCAATCGAAACGGTAACTTCTCCAAGCCTGTAGCTGAGCACTGACTGGAAACCTCACTCTTTCCTACATTGAGTTTATACCCTAAAAATGACCCAAACTCTGTCAATATCCCCCAAATCCTACCCATACTCTCCACCAGATCCATGATGTACAACAATAGGTCGTCTGCATACATAGAATTTACAGTGCAGAAGGAGGCCATTCGGCCATCGAGTCTGCACCGGCCCTTGGAAAGAGGACCCCACCTAAGCCATGCCTCCACCCTATACCAACACCTCCACCCTATCCCCGTAACCCCATCTAACCTTTTTTGGAAACTAAGGGCAATTGTTGTTAAATAACATTTTATTGACGGTATTTTCTGTATAGTAACAGTAACAAAATAAACATATACGGAAACTGTAAACATAATGCAAAAGCCATTTACCTCTCATAAGGTCCCACCATTATGACCCCTACTCTAATCTAAACTACCTCCCTCTCACCCCCCTCTGCTGATGATTAATTCCCGCAAAGAAGTCGACGAACGGTTGCCACCTCCGGGTGAACCCTAACAGTGACCTCAATGTAAACTTGATTTCCTCCAACAGAGAAAAGCTAGCCATGTCCGAAAGCAGGTCTCTGACTTTGGGGGCTTTGCGTCCCTCCAAGCTAATAATATCCGTCTCCAGGCTACCAGGGAAGCAAAGGCCAGAACGTCCTGCCTTTTTCTCCTCCTGGATTCCCAGTCTTCCGGCACCCCGAAAATTGCCACATCTGGACTCAGCGCCACCCTTGGTTTTAACACCATGGACATGACATCTGCCAAAACCCTGCCAAAATCCCCAAAGCTTCGGACGTGCCCAGAACATGTGGACATGGTTCGCTGGTCCTCCCGCACCATTTTGCGCACCTGTCGTCTACCCCAAAGAATCTGCTCATCCGGGCCACTGTCATGTGAGCCCGGTGAACAACCTTAAATTGTATCAGGCTGAGCTTGGCACATATTGCGGACGTGTTAACTCGGACTCAATGTGACCAGCACCTTCTCCCACTTGCGCTCCGATCCCATAAGCTCATCATAAAACGCTCCCTTCTCCTACCCACCCTCTGGAAACTAACCTGTCCTGAATCCCCCTTAGTGGTAGGAGCGTGAAGGTTGACACCTGTTTACGAAGGAAGTCCCGTGTCTGCAGATACCTGAATTTGTTTCCCCTCGCCAACCCAAACTTTTCCTCCAACGCCCTCATACTCGGAAAGTTCCCTCTATGAACAATATCCCCCATCCTCTCAATCCCTGCTCTCCGCCATAACCGGAACCCCCCCCGTCCATACTCCCCGGGGGCAAACCGATGATTATCACAGATTGGGATCCAGGCCGATGCTCAGACTGCTCCCCACATGCCGCCTCCACTCGGCCCCAGACTCTCCGGGCCGCCGCCACCACTGGACTGGTGGAGTACCCTGCTGGCGGGAACGGCAGAGGCAGTTACCAAACACCCCCAAAACTGGTGCCCTTACATGAAGCCACCTCCATTCGCACCCATCCCGAACCCTCCCTACCACCCACTCCTGATCATGGCTATATTAGCCGTCCAGTAATAGTTGCTAACATTTGGCAGCGCCAGCCCACCCTCTCCCCGACTCTGCTCAAGCATTACCTTCCTTACTCGCGGGGGTCTTGCCCGCCCAGACGAAGCCTGTGATCACTTTGATGACCTGCTTAGAAAAGGACCGCGGAATAAAAATGGGAGGACACTGAATATAAATAGGAATCTCGGGAGGACCGTATCTTCACCGTTTTGCACCCTCCCAGCCAGAGACAACCGGAAGCGCGTCCCATCTCCGAAAATGGTCCTTCATTTGGTCCACCAACCGGGCCAGATTCAATTTATGCAGCAGGTCCCATTCCCACGCCACTTGGATGCCTAGGTACCTAAAGCTTCCCTTTACTAACCTAACGGCAGCTCTCCCAGTCGCCTCTCCTGGACCACAAAACATCTCACTCTTTCCCCATATTAAGCTTATACCCGAAATCGGCCAAATTCCCCTAGAGCCCTCATGATTTCTTCCATCCCCCTCTATTGGGTCCGAAATGTACAGAAGCAGGTTATCCCGCGTAGAGTGAAACCCTGTGCTCCAACCCCCCCGGACCAGTCCTCCCCAGCCCCTCGAGGCTCTCAGAGCAATTGCCAACGGCTCTATAGCCAGTGCAAACAACAGTGAGGAGAAGGGGTATCCCTGTCTCGTCCCCCCGGTGTAGTCTAAAATAGTCCGATGTTATCCTATTCGTCTGTACACTTGCCACAGGAGCCTGATACAGGAACCTGACCCAGTTGATAAAGCCCTGCCCGAATCCGAATCGTCCCAGTATCTCCCACAGATAGTCCCATTCTACCCGATCAAAAGCCTTTTCTGAAACCAAAAGAGAAAATGCTGGAAAATCTCAGCAGGTCTGGCAGCATCTGCCAGACCTGCTGAGATTTTCCAGCATTTTCTCTTTTGGTTTCAGATTCCAGCATCCGCAGTAATTTGCCAAAAGCCTTTTCTGCATCCATTGTGATCACTACCTCCACCTCCCCACCTTCCGGGGGCATCATGATCACATTTAAGAGCCTTCTTACATTGGCTACCAACTGCCTACCCTTAACAAACCCCGCCCAATAACGTCCGGAACACAATCCTCAATCCTGGAGGACAAGATTTTGGCCAGCAACCTGGCATCCACATTTAACAGGGAGATCGGCCTGTGAGACCCACACAGCATCGGGTTCTTGTCCCGCTTAAGAATCAGCGAAATCATTGCCTGTGACATCGTCGGGGGCAACACCCTCTTTCCCTTACCTCATTGAACATCCTCATCAACACCGGCCTCAATATCCCAGAACTTTTTATACAACTCCATTGGGTACCCGTCCAGACCCAGGGTCCTTACCCGACTGCATGGCCTTCAGACCCTCCACTATCTCTTCCAACCCGATCGGGGGCCCCAGCCTTTCTACCCACTCTACATCCACCTTTGGGAAATTCAGCCCCTCCAAGAAGTGCCTCATCCCCTCCGGCCCCATAGGGGGTTCTGATCTGTACAGCCTGCCGTAGAAATCCCTAAACGCCTTATTCACCCCTACTGAATCACCACCCAGGTTCCCATCTCCGTCCTTTACTTTCCCTATCTCCCTAGCTGCCTCCCTCTTCCTAAGCTGCTATGCAAGCAGTCTGCTGGCCTTCTCTCCATGTTCATAGATCGCCCCCCTCGCCTTTCTGAGCTGCTCCACCTGTGGTCAGCAAGTTTTTGTTTTTTTTAAATAATTTTTATTGGAATTTTTTACAGAAAATATAAAAATATAACAGCAAGTATAGCAACTAGCAGTAATATGCAACTAACAGCCCCATTACACCCACAATTCCCCCCATACCATAACATCACATGTATCACACTCCCCCCACCCCCCCCAACAAGAGAACTTAACCATAAATTAAAATTAAATAAATCAAATTTAAATAAAATAAGCAAACATAATCATTGACCTGCAGGTAGCTCTGAATACATTTCCTCAGCCGCTTGCACGCCCCTTAATCTGCCAAAAGTCCCACATCCAACCTCCAGTGTGGGCACTGATTACTGTCTTTACTAACCTGCGATCAACCCAGTGCGGAGCATGGTTTGAGATTGTCATTGCCAAGTACCCCATGTCCACCACCCCAGCCAGCAAGGCCCTGCTCAAAATAAAGAAATCAATCCGGGAGTACACTTATGCACATGTGAGTACAAGGAGAACTCCTTCACCCTCGGCTGCCCAAACCTCCATGGATCCACCCCCCCCCCCCCCCCCTCCCAATCAGCTCCATGAACTCTTAGTTCCTTTGCCATTGCTGGCACCCTGCCCGTTTTCGACCTTGACCGGTCCAAGTAAGGGTCCATAACCGTGTTGAAGTCCCCTCCCATGACCAACCTGTGCGAGCCCAGGTTCGGTATCTTCTCCCAGCATCCTCTTTATAAACTCCACATCATCCGAATTTGGGGCATACACATTTACTAATACCACCATAATGTACCGACTTCCCACGTCCGAGACTATTCTACCCGCCTCAATCACCACCCGCTTATTGATCAGGATCACGACCCCTCTAGTCTTTGAATCTAATCCCGAGTGAAAGACCTGACTGACCCAGCCTTTCCTCACTCTAACCTGGTCTGTTACTCTAAGGTGCTTCTCCTGCAACATTACCATGTATGCCTTCAATCCCCTAAGATGTGTGAACACATGTGCCCTTTTGACCGGCCCATTTGACCCTGGAACATTCCAGGTGATCAGCCTAGTTGGGTGGGGGCTCATTTCCCCCCCCCTCCGCCAATCAGCCATCCCCTTTTAGGCCCGCCTCCAGCCTGATGCCCGCGCCTCCACCGGTCGATCCCAGGCAGCCCTCGCCCCCAACCTCCTCCTGTCCCTCAGCTCAAAGTCCCTCCCTCGCAGCAGAACATTCGGTCCCCCCCCCCCCCCCCCCCCCCCCCCCCCCCCCCCCCCCCCCCCCCCCCCCCCCCCCCCCCCCCCCCCCCACCCCCCAAGTACAAACACTAAGGGCAATTTAGCATAGTCAATCCACCTAACCTGAACATTTTTGGACTGTGGGAGGACACCGGAACACCCGGAGGAAACCCACGCAAACACGGCGAGACGTGCAGGCTCCGCACAGACAGTGACCCAAGCCGGGAATCGAACCCTGGGACCCTGGAGCAACCGTGCGAACCACTATGCTACCGTGCTGCCCTACAGGGAGACAGTGCTCCATTCCGCCCTCTTAATACCCCTCCAGCCCCCACAGAATCCCTAAGTGCCATCGGCAAAGGCTCGATCGCCAATGCAAAAGGCCCGATCCCTGGTGCAAATGGAAATAATGGAAATATCCTGAGCTAATATTATTCATGTAAACACTTGCCATGGATCCCTGTACAACAACCAAATCCAATCCACAAATCCCTTCCCAAATACAAAACCGTCCCAATACCTCGAACAAATAATCTCACTCAACCCGGTCAAATGTCTTCTGATCACCGCCTGACAACCCCCCCTCTTCCGGGGCATCATAATCACAATTAACAGCCTCCTAATGTTGGCCTACAACTGCTGTCCCTTCACAAACCCCATTTGATCCTCATCTATCACCGCTGGCACACAATGCTCCATGTGCGCCGCCAGCATCTTAGCCAACAGCTTTGCATCCACATTCAACAATGATATTGGACAATACCATCCGCACTCCTTCAAAATAAGTGAAAATGATGTCTGTGTCAATGTGGACTGAGCTCCCCCTTGCCAGTTGACTCGTTAAACATCTCCACTAAATTTTGTATCAAATTCTTTATAGAATTCCGCTGGGAACCTGTCTGGACCCGGGGCCTTCCCAGACTGCATCAAATCCATGCACCGCATCACATCCCCAGCCCAATCGGGGCACCCAACTCCTTCAACTTCCCCTCCTCCACCACAGAAAATCCAGGCCATCCAAGAACCGGTTCATGTCCAAGTGTCCCCTTGCCATCTGGGAGCCCAGACTTATACAGCCCCTGGTAGAAGGCCTCAACTACCCCATTCACCTTCCCTGACTCTGACCACCCTACCACCCAAATCCTTCATCCACCCAATCTCCCTCACTGCCATCTGTCACCTCAATTGGTGCGCCAGCAAGTTGCCCACCTTCTCCTATGTTCGTACAGCGCACCCCTCCAGCCCAATGCAACTGCCCCACTGCTTTCCCCATCGACATAAGCTCAAACTCTATCTTGAGCTTCTTCCTCTCCTTCAACAACCCTTCCTCAGGGGCCAGTGAATACATTTGATCCACCGCCAGAATTACCTCCACCAATCTCTGCCTTACCAACCATTCCACCTTATCCTTATGTGCCCAGAGTGAAATAAACTCTCCCCTAATTACTGCCTTCAGCACCTCCCACAACATGGAGGCAGAGACCTCCTCATTTCATTGAGTTCCACATAAGTGCGTATAGCCACACCTATCTTTTCACAAATCTCTTTATCGCCAACAACCTCACAGCTAGCCTCCACTACGGCTGCTGGAAACCCCCCTCCTCCACACGCAGCTCCACAAGATGCGGTGCATGATCCGACATCATGATCGCCAAGTTCTCTGTCCCAAACACCACCGCCAACAACATTTGGTCAATCCAGGAATATTCCCGATGTACATGAGAAAAAAACAAATTCCTTCATTCGCGGCCTACCAAACTGCCATAGATCCACATCCATTCCATAAACCCCAATAATTCCCTCGCCACTGCCGACAGCTTTGAGGACTTGGGACACGCCCGATCCAGCCTGGGATCAAGAACAGTATTTTAATCCGCCCCCATAATCAACCAGTAGCGTGTCAAGGTCCGGAACATTTGCCAGCATCCTCTTCATAAAATCTACATAATCACAGATGGGGGCATAGATGTTCACCAACACCACGGGCTCCCTCCAGCCTCCCGCTCACTATCACATACCTGCCCCCGGATAACCCACAATGCTGCAAGCTGAAAAGGCCACCCTCTTACTAATCAGCACCGTAAACCCTAGTCTTCATATCTAACCCTGAATGAAACACATGTCCAACCCAGGCTTTCCTCAATCTCATCTGATCTGCAACCCTCAGATGCGTCTCCTGCATAAACACATCTGCTTTCAAACTATAAGTGGGTGGCGAAAACACGGGACCTCTTGATCAGCCCACTTAGTCACTTAAAATTCCAAGAGACCAGTCTCGTCAGAGGACTCCACAACACCCCTTCCCCTCCCTGATCAGCCATATCCACGTTTCAATGGACTCCTCCAAGCCCATGTCCTGCCACCTCCCGGGTCCTCTCAAGGTGGTTGCTGCCATCCCTTCCTAGCCAACTGCTCCACAAGAACAACTTCAACGTCAACAACTCACCCTCACCCCCCCCCAACACCTCACCCATACCAAGCAAAAAAAGTCCCTCCTCTCCAGGCCCACCATCCCTATCTGATCTCCTTCTGTCCACGGCTCTTCTCCCTCAACTTTGCTTCCATTAACGAGCCTACCTGCTAGCAGGATGACCCCCATCAGAGGTAAAAGACCAACTTCCTCTGTACCAAAGCACCCTGCCACACTTCTTGCCCCATCCAATCCCTGCGCCACAAAATCCCCCCACCCCCTCATTACCCAACAAGCCCCACAAATGTTTATATCGCAAACATCACTACCCCCAGCGGGAGGCAAAAAAGATACAAAACTCTACTTTTACACAATGAACTATACAGAGAGGATAGTATAAACAAACCAAACATAACAACCTATGCAAAAACATACAGTTTCCAACCTTACAGATTATAACACCTCCCGTCCGTGATGCAGTGAACCCAACCAATATCCAATATTCTCAAACCTCCCCAAATCCATGGTCCCTTAAGAAGTTGCTTGCCTCCTCGTGTGTCGAAGTAATGCTCCTGTCCCTCATATGTGACCCACAGACGAGAGGGTACAACATCCCAAACCGCACCTTGTTCCTGAATAGGACCGATTTGATCCTATTAAACATGTCCCGCCACTTGGCTAGTTTCGTTCCCAACTCTTAGTAGATACGGACCATGTGGCCTTCCCAAATGCACTCACGTGTCTCCTTCAACCACTTCAAAATCCTCCCCTTGTCTAGATGCAGCTTCACGACAATCGCCCTCAGCAGCTCTCCTGCTTTCAGCTTCCTCCTCAATGTTCTGTGTGCTCGATACACTTCAGGAAGTCGGTCAAGACTCCCTCCCCCACCAAGATCTCAAACATCTTGGCCACATACTTCGTGGCCTGCATTCCCTCGATCCCTTCAGGGAGCTCCACAATTCTCAGGTTCAGCCCCTCGAATGGTTCTCGACATTCTCCCCCAACTTTTTCTGACCATCCACAATTATCAATGAGGCAATGCGATCCTCATGGTCAGACACAGTCTCCTTCACCTTCTTGATCGGCACATTCGGCACCTCCAGCTTCTGCTCCACTCTCTTCAAGGCAGTCCAAATCCTCTGAAGCCCTCGGCCAGCAGGAATTCCACCAACTGTTCCGTTGACCACTGTGTGGGCAATGGTGCCACAGGTCCCTCTGCCATATTTTCCCCTGCTGCGCCACGCAAGTCCTCCTGGTCCTAACGGTGCCCCTTATTCGTTGCACTCCTCGTTTGGTAACATTATCCACTGAATAAGAATAACTTAGTCTTTGATATTCCCATGTTTTCCACCTGCAAGAGCTCCGCAATACGGGCATAAAGAGCCAAAGATTCCGACCTGTGGCAGGAGCCAACTTACGTGAGACCACCACTCCATGGCCGCCACCGGAAGACCCTGCCTCTCCATTTTTGTTGATTGGTGTACAAGGACATCAAGATGCCTTTGAACATCCATACTTTCCAATGAATCACCATTCAAATAATACTTGTCTTTTCTGTTTTCCACACCAAATTGTATAATGTTACATTTAGCTGCATTGTACTGCATTGCCATATGTTTTCCCACTCACTCAACTTGTCAAAATCATCTTGAAGGCTCCTTGCATCTGCCTTACAACTCACAATTCTGCCCAGCTTTGTGTTGTCAGCAAACTTGAAAATGTTACATTTGGTTCCCTCATCCAGGTCATTTAATATATCGTGAATAGATGGGGCCCAAGCACTGATCCCTGTGGTATCCCACTTGTCACTGCCTGCCGCTCGGAAAAAGACCCATTTATTCATACTCTGAGTGTAAAGAAGTTTGAAAGGGAATGGGTGAAAAGAAAACTAGGCGGATAGTGCAGGAGTCCCCTGTGGTCCCGTTCACAAATTGGTTTCCCATTTTGGATACCAGTTGGTTCCTCGGAGTGCAAATTAGAGCCAAGTTTGTGGCACCACAGGCAGATCTGCTGTATAGGAGGGATAAAGTAGGGGAGAAGAACAGTAGTTAGGGGAACAGACAGGCATTTCCGTGACCATAGATGTGACTCCAGGATGGTATGTGGCCTCCCTGGTGTCAGGGTCAAGGATGTCATTGAGTGGCTGCAGGGTATTCTTCTGGGGGAGGGTGATCAGTGAGAGGCTGGATCCACGTTGGTAGGTAGAAAGGGGATGAAGTCATGAAATCTAGGAAGGCGATTGAAAAAGAGGACCTTCAAAGCAGTATCTCAGGATTAATCCCAATCCCAGTGTCATAGCCAGCAAGTACTTACGGGGTGGGAACAATTAACCTCCAAGAGAACCTTGCAGAATACAAGCCTCTCTGGTAAGGGGGGGGGTCTCTAAACAATCTATAGTTGGATGATATATAAAGCCGGCCAGTAGGCACCTGCAAGGCAGATCCAGATGGAATCTACCGTGTGATGTATACAAGTAACTGTAAATAAACTACGTTTTTTTTTAACTACTCAGTGTGGGCTTCTTCATAGCCTTATAAAACCCACAAACAAGTGAATATAGAAATAGAAGAATGAGCGATTAAACTTGCAGCTGTAAAGCTGGCATAGGAGGGAGGACACCAGATTTCTGAGACACGGGACAGGTTCTGGGTATAGTGGGACCTGCACAAGCCAGCAATCTACACCTGAACAGAACTGGGATGAAAATCCTCACAGGGAGATTTGTTAATGCTCTTGAGGAGGGGGCCTGGGGTGCCTAAAATTAGATTGGCACAGGGATGGGAACCCAAGGGCAAATTCAGAGCAAGGAAAGAGATGGAGAATTAGTGAGTGACTCTGAAAGATAGAAGCAGCAAAGTTTAATAAACGTACAGCACAGGTATTTGGCAGTGTAACAAGCTATATATGCAAATACAAGGAGCATAATGAATAAAGCCGTTGAGCTGTGGGCACTGTTAGACACATGGTAGCATTGTATCATCGCTATAATGGAAACTTGGCTTGAGGGGTAAAAATAACATGCCTGGATATAGAATTTTCAGGCAGTATAGAGAAGGAGTGAATAAAAATGGGGATGTCGCATTATTGGTCAAAGAATCAAATACAGCTGTGAGGAGAGATGATACACTGAATGAAACAATAAATGAGGTCATATGGGTTGAGCTCAGAATTTAAAAATGGAGCAGGCATAATGCTTGGACTGTACAATAAACCCCCAAATTGTGGAAGGGAGTTAGAAGACCAAATATGTAGAAATAGGTAACAGATTTCAGACTGCTCAAACAATAGGGCAGCAATCTTTGGGGACTTCAACAGCCCTAATATCAATTGGAATGCGAATAGTGTGAAGGGCACAGAGGGCGCAAAATTCTTGAACTGCAAATCCTGCAAATTCAGATTGCTGC
Organism: Scyliorhinus canicula; assembly: GCF_902713615.1. Lineage (NCBI taxonomy): Eukaryota > Metazoa > Chordata > Chondrichthyes > Carcharhiniformes > Scyliorhinidae > Scyliorhinus > Scyliorhinus canicula. The sequence continues at coordinate 115,627,277 of NC_052155.1, forward strand.
CTTCGTGGCTGTGGATTACAGAGTGCAAATAGTTGTACGATGTCAAAGTTGTGCAGCAATCGGTCCTCTAACAAAGGGGTGTCAAGAAATGGCAGTGGCACCATGGAATGAAAATCTGCTGTGCTCTCTCTGGAAGGCAGCATTTGTCCTCCCACCTTGACACTCCAGTGGTGTATTTGTCACTGCCTATCAGTTACCCAAACTGCTGCCACCCAGGCTGAGATGCTGCAATCTGCAGTGAGGCACAGAGCTGTTTGATGTCATCCTCCAAGGTAATTCGCAGTTACTGAAAGTCATCATCCTATATGGTTAACAGTCAGGTGGAGTATCTTTAGTTACAGGAAAATATAGATGGGATGGTCAAAATGGGCAGAAAAGTGGCTGATGGAATTTAACTTGGAAAAGTGTGAGGTGATGCACTTTGGAAGGAGTAATGGGGCAAGGAAGTATTCGATGACTGGCATAACACTGGGAAGTTCAGAGGAACAAAGGGACCTTTTTCGGCGGGAATTCAGCTGTTGGAGTGGGCGGAGCTTACAAAGTCAAGCGGTGAGTATTTAAACTAGCTGCTTCGCAGATTCGATATTTTCGGCGGGAATTCAGCTGTTGGAGTGGGCGGAGCTACAGAGTTGAGCGGTGAGTATTTAAACCAGCTGCTTAAACAGGGCCTTTGGGGATAAATTGAAGAGTGACATCACAGCAAAGCAGTGACCTGATTGGCTGGTAAGGAAAGTGCTTTAATTAGCAGTAGCTGGGAGAAATTTAACTCTTCGTGTGTTGGTATGTATTGTGAGTGGTAAGTAAAGTCTTTATTCCTGTCACTTATTCATTATTTGATATAATATTTGTAATCAGTTAAGGTAAAGTGTAAAAATGGCAGGAGATCCCAGACCCGTGTTATGCTCCTCGTGCTCAATGTGGGAGTTCAGGGACGCGGCCAATGCCCCTGACTCCTTCATGTGCAGGAAGTGTGTCCAGCTGCAGCTCCTTTTAGACCGCATGACAGCTCTGGAGCTGCTGATGAATACTGTTTTGGATACTGTTGGGAGAGGTGACTCACCAGGGGAAGGCAGTAGTAGTCAGGTTCATGGCACCGTGGCTGGCTCTGCTGCACAGAAGGGTGGGTAAAGACTGGCAGGACTATAGTCATAGGGGATTCAATCGTAAGGGGAGTAGACAGGCGTTTCTGTGGCCATAAATGAGACTCCCAAATGATATGTGCCTCCCGGGTGCACGGGTCAGGGATGTCTCAGATCGGCTGCAGGACATACTGAAGGGGGAGGGTGAACAGCCAGTTGTAGTGGTGCATATAGGCACCAACGATATAGGTAAAAAACGGGAAGAGATCCTACAATCAGAATTTAGGAAGCTAGTAGATAAGTTAAAAAGTAGGACCTCAAAAGGTAGTAATCTCAGGATTGCTACCAGTGCCACGAGACAGGCAGAGTAGCAATTCAAGAATAGTCAGAATGAATACGTGGCTTGAGAGATGGTTGCAGGAGGAAGGGGTTCTGAATTTTGGGACATTGGAACCGGTTCTGGGGGGTGGTGGGACCATTACAAATCGGATGGTCTACGCCTGGGCAGGACTGGAACCAATGTCCTAGGGGGTGCTTTTGCTAACACTGTTGGGGAGATTTTAAACTAATGTGGCAGGGTTAGGAAGTTAGAGGTCAGTAAAGAAGCAGCAACTAAAGCCAGTAAGGTACTAGATAATAAACTAATTGTGACTAAGGGGAAGAGTAGACAGGGAAGAGATGATGAATGCAAAGGGACAGGTGGTCTGAGGTGCATTTGTTTTAATGCGAGAAGTGTATCAGGTAAGGCAGATGAATTTAGGGCTTGGATTAGTACCTGAGAATATGATGTTTTAAAAAAATTTTTGATTACCCAATTATTTTTTCCAATTAAGGGGCAATTTTACCATGGCCAATCCACCTACTATGCACATTTTTGGGTTGTGGGGGCGAAACCCACGCAGACACGGGGAGAATGTGCAAACTCCACACGGACAGTGACCCAGAGCCGGGATCGAACCTGGGATCTCAGCGCCATGAAGCGGTTGTGCTAACCACTAGGCCCCCGTGCTGCCCGGGAATATGATATTATTGGTATTACTGAGACTTGGTTGAGGGAAGGGCAAGATTGGCAACTAAATATCCCAGGTACAGATGCTTCAGGAGAGGGAGGTAAAAGTGGTGGAGGAGTTGCATTACTGGTCAGAGATGATATCACAGCTGTGATTAAGGAGGGCACTATGGAGGATTTGAGCACTGAGGCAATATGTGTAGAGCTAAGAAATAGGAAGGGTGCAGTAACATTGTTGGGACTTTACTACAGGCTTCCCAAAAGCGAGCGTGAAGTAGAGGTGCAAATATACAGACAGATTATAGAAAAATTTCGGAGCAATAGGGTGGTCGTGATGGGAGATTTAACTTCCCCAACATTGAATGGGACTCGTGTAGTGTTGGAGGCATAGATGGAGCAGAATTTGTAAAGAGCATCCAGGAGAGTTTTTTAGAGCAGTATGTAAATAGTCCAACTCGGGGGGACTTCCATTGGCGGCTATGTAAGTCGCACATTTGGTGGTCTGAATTTAAGACCTTTTTCCCTTACTTTTTTGAACTTTTGAGCGCTCTAGATCTGAATCCATACAGAGTTGTATGGACTTAAGGAGCAGAAGGGAGCGAAAACAGGCGAAGAAGGGGCTGAACAAAGGTGATGTGGAAGCTCAAGTGGGAGGAATGATGGCCGATGAACGGACCACGAAAAGGACGGTCCAGACAGCACTGGACAACATGCTGCAGGTCATGAAAGAGAGCCGCAGCACTGAAGCGGGATAATTTGGAACCGCTCCAGAAAGCGGTTGCAGCGACTTGACCAGAGGCTGGATGCTCAGGATAAGAAGGACCAGGCACTGGAGAAGACAGTGGAAGAGCAGGCTGATTTCCAAACAGTAGCGGACGTGGAAATTAGTAAGTTGAAGGAGCAGCAATCAAGGCTGCTGGACAAGCTGGAGGACCAGGAAAACAGGTCTCGCCGGCAGAATCTGAGAATCATTGGGCTCCCGGAGGGGGCCGAGGGAGTGGATGCCACGGCATATGTGGCAGACATGCTGCAGAAGCTGGTGGGGGATGAATGCTTCCCGCGTCCGTTGGAGCTGGGCAGGGCACACAGAGTGCAGGCGAGGCAGCCACGAAGTGGGGGTGGGGGGAGGGGGGGGTGGTGGTGGGGGGCTGGGGCGATAGTGGTCAGGTTCCATAGGTTCGTGAACAAGGAGCGGGTTCTACAGTGGGCCAAGAGCACGAGGAGCTGCTCATGGAACAACAGTGTCCTGCGCATCTACCAGGATCTGAGCCAGGAGGTGGCCAGGAGGGCAGCCTACAGACAAATTAAAGAGATTCTGTTTAAAAAGGTCAAGTTCGGGCTACTTTTCCCGGCGCGGCTTTGGGTCACATACCGGGAACAGCAACATTATTTTGACGACCCGGAAGAAGCGATGGACTTCGCTAAGGGGCATGGACTGGTGCCGAACTGAGGACCCATGGATGCAAGATAGAGTGTACTAAGGGATGTCTGCAGTTGTTCACAGATTGCCCTTCGCGTTAGCGATGTCGTTCGGCATGCTCTTTTACTTAAAACTGGGGGTGTTCTTGTGTTTGTGTTTGCCTGTTTGAAAGTTTTAAAGTTAAAGCCAAAGTGATAGTTTAAAGTTTAAGTTGTTGGGTGCTGGGGGGCTGTTCGGGTTCCTTTGCTTTTTGTTCTTCTGGGAATGTTGCTTTGTTCTTTGTTTGTTTTCTCTCTGTCTCGGTCCCAGAGCGATTGTTCCAACAGGGCTGTTCTGGGGAGGTGGTGTTGATGGGCGGGGGGAGGGGAGCGGGGAGACAATAGGTGTGAGACATGGTGGCGCCGGAGTTGAGAGCCACCAGGCTAGCTGCTTTGAGCTAGTCAACGGGAGCGAGGTGGGGGGTGTGTATGCAGCCAGTATATGGCAGGGGTTAGGTTACAAGGGGTTGTTGCTGGGGGGGGGGTTATCTGCTGACGAGGGAGGGAACTGAACCAGGTAACAGGGAAGGGGTCGGGGGTGGGAGCTGCGAAGAGGTGGACCAAGGGAGGCGCGGCACATGGGCAGGGGGTGGGCCCAAGAAGGGGGATGCCTGATCGGCGTGGGGGGGGGGGAGCAGGGTGCCCTTCAACTAGGCTGATCACCTGGAACGTTAGAGGATTAAACGGGCCGGTCAAGAGGACATGTATGTTCACGTACTTACGCGCTCTGAAGGCGGATCTAATGTTGCTGCAGGAGACGCATTTGAAAGTGGCGGACCAGATTAGATTACGGAAGGGTTGGGTTAGCCAGATCTTCCATTCTGGGCTTGACGCTAAGATTAGAGGGGTCGCGATCATAATTAACAAATGGTGTAATTTTGAGGCGGACACCACAGTTGCAGATGGGGGTGGTAGATTTCTCATGGTCCGGGGCAAGCTTGAGGGGGGGGGGTGAAGGTGGCCCTAGTGAATGTTTACGCTCCGAACTGGGATGATGTAGATTTCATCAAAAGGTGCTGGGGAAATTCCCCGACTTGGATTCGCACAAGTTGATTTTGGGTGGGGACATTAATACAGTCCTCGACCCCGACCTGGACCGGTCGTGCTCCAGAACGGGCAGGGTCCCGGCAATGGCAAGAGAACTGAGAGGGTTCATGGAACAAATGGGGGGGGGGGGGGGGGGGGGACCCCTGGAGAATCCGCCGGCTGGTGGGGAAGGAGTTCTCGTTCTATTCACATGTTCACAAGGTTTATTCTCGTATTGACTTCTTTATTATGAGTAGGGACTTTTTGGAGGGGGTGAGGGATACAGAATACTCGGCGACCGCTATTTCGGACCATGCTCCACATTGGGTTGACCTGCTGGTCTGCAAAGTAAGTCACCAGTGCCCACAATGGAGGTTAGAGGTGGGATTGTTGGCAGAGGAGAGGGTGTGTGAGAGAGTGGGGAAATGCATGCAGGACTACCTGCAGGTCAGCGATACAGGGGAAGTCTCAGCAGCGGTGCTCTGGGAGGCGCTGAAGGCGGTGGTGAGAGGGGAACTGATCTCAATCCGAGCCCATAGGGACAGAACGGATAGGGCAGAGATGGACAGACTGGTGCAGGAGATGACACGGACGGATAGGGAGTATGCGGACTCCCCGAGGGCAGAGCTACTTAGGGATCGACGGAGACTGCAGGCGGAGCTGGGAGCGCTATCCACTGGGAAGGCCATAGAGCAACTCAGAAAGGCCAGGGACGCGGTGTACGAGTATGGGGAGAAAGCCAGCAGAATGCTTGCACAGCAACTTAGGAAGAGGGAGGCGGCCAGAGAGATAGGGACGGTAGTGGACGGGGCAGGGAACCGGGTGGGAGACCCGGCAGGACTGAACAGGGTATTCAGGGACTTTTACAGTAAGCTGTATACCTCGGGGAGAGTACAGACGGTGAAGATGACAATCCTCCTGAGATTCCTGTTTATTTTTCAGTGTCTCCCTATTTTCATTCCGCGGTCCTTCTTTAAAAGAATCAATAAAATCATCCTGGGATTTGTTTGGACGGGGAAGTCGGTCTGGTCCCCAATATGTGGCAACCACCGATTTGTCCCGGCAAGTAAAGAGGGGGATGCTGGAACGGAACCGTAGTGAGGGGGGGCTGGTGTTGCCGAACCTCAGCAACTACTACTGGGCGGCTAACATAGCATGATAAGGAATTGGATGGTGGGTATGGGGTCGGTTTGGGAGTGGGTGAGGCTGCTTCGTAAAGGGGCACCAGCTTGGCAGCCCTGGTCACGGCTCCCCTGCCGCTCCCGCAGGTACTCCACCAGCCTTATAGTGGTGGCGGCTTTGCGGATTTGGGGCCAATGGAGGAAGCATGCGGGGGAAATGGGAGCGTCGGTCTGGTCCCCAATATGTGGCAAACACCGATTTGTCCCGGGAAAGATGGATGGGGGGTTTGAGCGTGGTGGAGGGCGTGGGTGGGAAGGATGGGCGACTTGTTCTTGGAAGGGAGCTTCGCGAACATGAGGGCACTGGAGGAGAAATTCGGGCTGACGAGGGGGAATGACTTTCGGTATTTGCAGGTGTGGGATTTCGTACGTAGGCAGGTCACGTCCTTTCCACGCCTTCCACCAAGGGGGATCCAGGACAGGGTAATTTCCAGGGGTGAGGTAGGAGAGGGGAGTCTCAGATATTATAAGGAGCTTATGGGAGCGGAGGACACAGGGACCGACGAACTGAAACTTAAGTGGGAGGAGGAGCTTGGTGGGGAGTTGGAGGGAGGCGTATGGGCAGACGCTCTGAGGAGGGTAAATGCAACTGTAGCAGGTGCCAGGCTCGGCCTTATTCAGTTCAAGGTGGTTCACCGTGCCCACATGACGGTGGCCCGAATGAGCAAATTCTTTGGGCTGGAGGACAAGTGTGCTAGATGTAGGGGAGGACCAGCGAACCATGTCCACATGTTCTGGGTGTGTCCAAAACTCAGGGGATACAGGCAGGGATTTGCAGACATCATATCCCGGGTACTGAAAACAAGGGTGGCAATGAGTCCAGAGGTGGCGATTTTTGGGGTGTCGGAAGACCCGTGAGTACAGGAGGGGATAGAGGCCGACGTTGTGGCCTTTGCTTCCCTGATAGCCCGGCGACAAATACTGTTGGCCTGGAGGGACTCAAAGCCCCCAAGGACCGAAGTATGGCTGTCTGACATGGCAAGCTTTCTCGGCTTGGAAAAAATCAAGTTCGCCTTACAAGGATCACTATCGGGGTTCACCCGGAGGTGGCAACCATTCATCGACTTCTTCGCGGGGAACAAATCGTCAGCGGCGGTGGGGGGGGGTAGAATAGTGTAGAGTAGGGGGGAAGAATAGGCGGGTCTATCTGCGAGAGTGGTATTGTTATTTGCAGTAATTGTTTTTTGTAATTGGTATCTGCACACTAATGTATATTGTTACTGTTTACAATGCCAAAAATACCTCAATAAAATTGTCTGTTTAAAAAAAAAATAGTCCAACTCGAGGAGGGGCCATACTGGACCTGGTATTGGGGAATGATCCCGGCCAGGTGGTTGAAGTTTCAGTCGGTGATTACTTTGGAAATAGCGATCACAATTCCGTAAATTTTAGAATACTCATGGACAAAGATGAGAGTGGTCCGAAAGGAAGAGTGCTAAATTGGGGAAGGCCAAGTATAACAAATTTGGCAGGAGCTAGAGAATATGGATTGGGAGCAGCTGTTTAAGGGTAAACCCACATTTGAAATGTGGGAGTCTTTTAAGGAAAGGTTGATTAGAGTGCAGGACAGACTTGTCCCTGTGAAAATGAAGGATAGAAATCGCAAGATTAGGGAACCATGGATGACAGGTGGAATTGTGAGACTAGCTAAAATGAAAAAGGAAGCATACATAAGATCTTGGTGATTTAAAACAGATGAAGCTTTGGAGGAATATCGGGAAAGTAGGACAAATCTCAAATGCGCAATAAAGAGGGCTAAAAGGGGGGTCATGAAATATCTTTGGATAACAGGGTAAGGAAAATCCCAAAGCCTTTTATTCGTATATAGGAGCAAGAGGGTAACTAGAGAAAAAATTGGCCCACTCAAAGACAAAAGAGGGAATTTATGCGTGGAGTCAAAGGAAATGGGTGAGATTCTTAATGAGTACTTTGCATCGGCATTCACCGAGGAGAGGGACATGACTGATGTTGAGGTTAGCGATGCATGTTTAAATACTCTAGGTCAAGTCGGCATAAGGAAGGGGGAAGTTTTGGGTATTCTAAAAGGCATTAAGGTGGACAAGTCCCCAGGTCCGGATTAGATCTATCCCAGGTTACTGGAGGGAAGCGAGGGACGAAATAGCTGGGGCCTTAACAGATACCTTTGTAGCATCCTTGAGCACGGGTGAGGTCCCGGAGGACTGGAGAATTGCTAATGTTGTCCCCTTGTTTAAGAAGGGTAGCAGGGATAATCCAGGGGATTATAGACCTGTGAGCTTGACGTCAGTGGTAGGCAAACTGTTGGGAGAAGATACTGAGGGATCGGATCTATTCACATTTGGAAGAAATGTGCAGGGAAGGTCATATCTTACAAGCCTAATAGAATTCTTTGAGGAAGTGACAAAGTTAATTGATGAGGGAAGGGATGTAGATGTCATATACATGGACTTCAGTAAGGCGTTTGATACAGTTTCCCATGGGAGGTTGATGGAAAAAGTGAAGTTGCATGGGGTTCAGGGTGTACTAGCTAGATGGATAAAGAACTGGCTGGGCAACAGGAGACAGAGACAGTGGTGGAAGGGAGTGTCTCAAAATGGAGGAAGGTGACTAGTGGTGTTCCACAGAGATCCGTGCTTGGACCACTATTATTTATGATATACATAAATGATCTGGACGAAGGTATAGGTGGTCTGATTAGCAAGTTTGCAGATGATACTAAGATTGGGGGAGTTGCAGATAGCGAGGGGGACTGTCAGAGAATACAACAAAATATAGATACAGGGCCGGCTCAAGGAACCGGCAACTCGGGCTGTCGCCTGGGGCGCCACGTGCTCGGGGGCGCCAGAGACTCGGGTCCCGTGCATGCGCAGTTGGGCCGGTGCCAACCAGCGCATGCGCGGTGGCCGCCCGCCCCCAGGGCGGCCCCCCGGCTCGGTCCGCCCCCCCCCGCTCGGTGCCCCGCCCTCGGGTCCGCCCCCTCGCCCCGCCCTCGGGTCCGCCCCCCCGCCCCGCCCTCGGGTCCGCCCCCCCGCCCCGCCCTCGGGTCCGCCCCTCCTCGGCCCCGCCCCCCCCTCGGGTCCGCCCGCCCCCCGCGTCCGCCCGCCCCCCGCGTCCGCCCCGCCCCCCGCGTGTGTCCGCCCCCCTGCCCCGCCCTCGGGTCCGCCCCCCCGCCCCGCCCTCGGGTCCACCCCCCCGCCCTCGGGTCCGCCCCCCCGCCCCGCCCTCGGGTCCGCCCCCCCGCCCCGCCCTCGGGTCCGCCCCCCCCGCCCCGCCCTCGGGTCCGCCCCTCCTCGGCCCCGCCCCCCCCTCGGGTCCACCCGCCCCCCCGCGTCCGCCCCCCACGTCCGCCCGCCCCCCGCGTGTGTCCGCCCCCCCCGCCCCCCCCTCGGGTCCCCCCCCGCCCCCCCCTCGGGTCCCCCCCCGCCCCCCCCTCGGGTCCGCCCCCCCGCCCCCCCTCGGGTCTGCCCCCCCCGCGCCCCGCCCCCCCCGGCCCCGCCCCCCCCCCAAGGGCGCCGAAATTCAGCTTGCCCGGGGCGCCAGCAACCCTAGAGCCGGCGCTGTATAGATAGATTGGAGAGTTAGGCAGAGAAATGGCAGATGGAGTTCAATCCAGGCAAATGCAAGGTGATGCATTTTGGAAGATCCAATTCAAGAGCAGACTATACAGTCAATGGAAGAGTCCTGGGGAAAATTGATGTACAGAGAGATCTGGGAGTACAGGTCCATTGTACCCTGAAGGTGGCAACGTAGGTCGATAGAGTGGTCAAGAAGGCATACAGCATGCTTGCCTTCATCGGACGGGGTATTGAGTACAAGAGTCAGCAGGTCATGTTACAGTTGTATAGGACTTTGGTTAGGCCACATTTGGAATACTGCGTGCAGTTCTGGTCGCCACATTACCAGAAGGATGTGGGTGCTTTAGAGAGGGTGCAGAGGAGGTTCACCAGGATGTTGCCTGGTATGGAGGGTGCTAGCTATGAAGAAAGGTTAAGTAGATTAGGATTGTTTTTGTTGGAAAGATGGAGCTTGAGAGGGCACCTGATTGAGGTCTACAAAATTATGAGAGGTATGGACAGGGTGGATAGCAACAAGCTTCTTCCAAGAGTGGGGGTGTCAATTACAAGGGGTCACAATTTCAAGGTGAGAGGGGGAAAGTTTAAGGGAGATGTGTGTGGAAAGTTTTTTACTCAGAGGGTGGTGGGTGCCTGGAATGCTTTGCCAGCGGAGGTGGTAGAGATGGACACAATAGCGTAATTTAAGATGCATCTAGACAGATGTATGAATGGACGGGGAACAGAGGGAAGTAGATCCTTGGAAAATAGGTGACAGCTTTAGATAAAGGATATGGATCGGCGCAGGCTGGGAGGGCCAAAGGGCCTGTTCCTGTGCTGTAATTTTCTTTGTTCTTTGGTGTGTTTATCCATAGATCTCTGAAAGCAGAAGGGCAGGTTAATAGAGTGGTGAAAAAGGCTTAAGGGACACTTGCCTTTATCAATCGAGGCATAGATTACAAAAGTAGGGAGGTCATGTTGGAGCTGTATAGAACTTTGGTGAGACCCCACCTGGAGTATTGTTTGCAATTCTGGTGGCCACATTATAGGAAGGATGTGATTTCACTGGAGGGGGTGCAAAGGCGATTCACCAGGATGTTGCCTGGGATGGAACAGTATGAAGAGAGGTTGGGTAAACTTGAGTTGTTTTCGCTGGAGCAGCGAAGAGTGAGGGATGACCTGATTGAGGTGTACAAGATTATGAGGGACACGGACAGGGTGAATAGGGAGCAGCTGTCCCCTTAGTTGAAGGGTCAGTTACAACAGGACAGAAGTTCAAGGCTGGAGGTTTAGGGGGAATTTGAGGGAATATTTACCGAGAGAGTGGTAATGGTCTGGAATGCACTGCCTGGGAGGGTGGTAGAGGCAGGTTGCCTCACATCCTTTAAAAAGTATCTGGATGAGCACTTGGCACATCATAATATTCAAGGCTGTGGGCCAAGGGCTGGCAAATGAGATTAGGCAGGCAGGTCAGGTGTTTTTCATGTGTCGGTGCAGACTCGATGGGCCAAAGGGCGTCTTCTGTGCTGTATTATTCTGTGATTCTGTGATACCACTGCCATGTGCAGCACTGCATAGATTGGTCGGACAGATAAAGGCACACAGAAGTCAGGTATGAAGGGGATGCAAGTGGGTGATTAGCTGACTTTGCAATATGGAATGACTTGGCTTAGCAATTTGCTTTGGAATGTTTTTCTTGTGTTAGCTTTTATTTTTGCATTGTGACTCAGTGAATGTTGTAATGATTATTGACAGAGGGAATGTATTGGATAGTTCTTCATAGACATCATGGTGAAAATAGATTGTCTAGGCTGCTACAGGCAGAAAACGATGGTGAGTTTCAAAACTGGCTCTGCTAAGTATTTCAGGACTCCTCCAGAGATGTTTCACAATGTAAACATTGAGCTGAATTTTGCAGTTGGCATATCAATACCAACATCAGGGTAAATTCTGTTTTAGTAACTCAAAAGAGTGACAAAGCATCAAACATAACATTCCAAAGGCAGCCAATTGAGAAGATGCCTCCTGTAGCCCCATCTAATTAAAGGTACAGGGCTGGATTCCAACATTAGGAGGTCCAATCAATACGGCTTGTGGAGATGGCAGTTATCCGTTTCAGTGTGGATGATGTCTGTCCATCTGTGGGAGTGCAATGGCACACTAGAGGCATCTTCAGTATAAGGAAAGCAATTGACATTGAAGCATTAGTGGATACCCCTTTGTAATTACTACCAGAAAATAAACGTGAACGCTCAAATGAGTTGCAGCTTAGATCTTCTACATGAAGCCAAATTCGTCCTGTTGCTGGGCTCCTGACACAGTTTCGGAGCTTGTGCACATTGCACACTAACTGATTTCATATTCTGCCTGCAATTGGCAATTATTACAAGCCACAATTGGCTTCCCACAGCTGTTGAGTGGGTTGCTATCAAATCCATTAGTCAGCCTCCAGAAAGAGCTCAGAGGTGGAAACCTGATAGGAACCCGATTTGGCAAGCAACTTTACAAATGTCCTTGTGTTCCTGGACTCCAAAGTGCGTCTGCAGGCCTGGGAAAATTCCAGCCACTGTTTTAGGACTGCTCCAACTAACTTTTTGCAGTTGACAATCCCTTTAAATAGCAGTGAGAGTCCTATCTACTGCTGAACATGTATTCACTCAAGGTTAAAAGAGGGTGTTAGCTGGAACGTGGAGCTCAAAATAGCAGTACTGACATCATATCAGCGTTCGATGCTGACTTCCGTCATGATCTGTCTGCTCCTTATACTTCCAGCACTGTTCATTATGCATGTCAATGCCCTCACCAATATGGCATCTGCTGGGACTCATCCCGAAAGTGCGTGCATGCACACTTGATGACCAAATGGCATTCATTGCACCCAAACAATGGGCACTACCAATGCACCAAAAATTTAAATGCCAAACATGCGTGTTTGCAGATTTTCTAACCATATATTTTGTTGAAACAAATTTATTGCAGTTACCGTATATACTCGCGTAACATGCGACTTTTGAGCACCTAATTTGAAGCCTAAATTTCGGGGGTTGCATGATACACGAGATACAAAAATTGCGGGTGTGAAGTGCTGGCCAAGATAAGTCAAATAGCATCCAGTAGTCAATGAAACTGTTATACAGGTATTTATTTTTGAACATAATGAAATCTAAAACAGGAATACATAGGTTAATTAACATTTATTAAAATTAAAACATCATTAAAACAAGCTAATGCAGGTAAACTAAAATCCTTCGAATTCGCTTTCATTGTCATCGTCATCGTCAAATAAAGCTTGGAATTCTTCTTCATCGAGGCAGTCGTTATACTGATCATCTTCCAGGTCTTCAATATTTTCATCCTCTTCTCCTACATCTTTGAATAAAGCATCATCTTCACTTCCATCCAAAGCATTTGCTATTCCACATTTTCTAAATGCTTTAACGATCAAATCGCCATCTATCCCAGCCCATGCCTCTTTTACCCGCAAACACAATAGAGCCAAATCCAGAGCCTTCATATTCCCTCCCTTCGTAAATGATTTCTCTCCTTCCATCATCCAGTCATTCCATTTCTTCCTTAGATTGTCTTTAAATGGGGCTGGTTTAGCTCGCCAGGCTAAACCGCTGGCTTTTAAAGCAGACCAAGCAGGCCAGCAGCACGGTTCGATTCCCGTACCAGCCTCCCCGGACAGGCGCCGGAATGTGGCGACTAGGGGCTTTTCACAGTAACTTCATTGAAGTCTACTCGTGACAATAAGCGATTTTCATTTCAATGGCTTATTGATGGATACGTCAAGTGGCTGAACGACGCTAGTCAAGCCAGCTGGAACGATCGCTATATCGGTGTTCGCTTCGCGAACAGCTTTCACAACGGCATCCACTCGATGTGACCTAAACATATCCCAAACAAGTAAACTTTTTTGGCGTAGTAAACCACCTGCTCTTGATTCCCAAACTCTCTTCAGCCAAATAATGCAGCCATTATCGTTCATCCAACCTTTTTCATGGACATGGACAATGATACCACTTGGAAATTTTAGCTTGGGCATTAATTTCCGTTTGAAGATGACCATTGGAGGAAGTTTCGTCCCATCTGCCATACACGTTAGTACAACCGTAAAATGTGTCTTTTCATGCCCTGTAGTTTTGATAAAGATACTTTTTTCGCCGACTTTATTAACGGTTGAGTTTGATGGCATACCAAAATTCACGGGTGTCTCATCCATGTTTCCAATGCACGATAAATTATAGCTGTTAGCTTTGCGATGTTTGATAACAAGTCTATGAAAACTTATCACTTTTTCTTCTAATTCTTTTGGGAGTCTCTGTGCAATTTTTGTTTTTCTTCTTAACACAAAGTCATGTCTTTTCATGAACCGCGTACACCATCCGGGACTTGCAGTAAACTCACGAATGCCCATGTTTCTAGTTTCTCGTAAAGCATAAAGTCTTATTTTAGATCGTGTTATTATGTAACCATTTTCCCGATTTTCGGACACCCACTTTGAGACTTCATCTTCTAACTGCGGCCAATGACATTTCGACCCGCGATTTGCGCATTTATAGGAAGGACTTCCCATCAATTGTTCTTTTTGCTTTCTCCAGTTTCGGACACAGCTTTCTCCGACACCAAACAGGTTTCCAGCTTTAACATTGTTGCTTTGTTCCGCTTCGGCAACAACTTGCAGTTTCCATTTGGCTGTATATTTCTTCGCTGATCTTTTCTCCATTTTTGCTAAGGGTCGATTGTGTCACCTGTTAGTTACCGTGACTGTTTATTATCGGGTTTAGTTCCGTGATTAGAAACAGCAAAACAGCGGTTTCTCATTCGGCAGTTTTAGGCAGAAAGCTTACCTGAGTGTTAGCTGTCATGTCAAAAAAGTAACTCGCATGATACATGAGGTATACCATAAAAGCATGTTTTTGGGCCGAAAATGTAGGAGTCGCATGATACGCGAGTTCGAAGGTTACGTGAGTATATACGGTATTTTCAAATATATACAGAACAGAAACGAGCAAACAACAGCAACATGTAAACCATACACAATCAACACTATTCCCCCATACCTCCCCCTCTTTTTACACTCAGCCCCCCCCAAAACCCACAAAACCCAAATAAAACACACAAAACACCTGCTGATGTGTTAATGTCCCTTAAGGAACATCTGCCATCTGGTGGAGAACCCTTCCTCCTCCCCTCTGATGGCAAACTGATTTTTTTCAAGGTGGAGGAACTCTGCCAGGTCACTCACCCATGCCCCCACTTTTGACAGTTCCAGTCCTGCCAGCACAGCAAGATCCGCCTCCAGGCTATCAGGGAGGCAAAGGCTATCACGTCAGCCTCTCTCCAGCCTGCGCAACCGGATCCTCCGACACCCCAAATATCGGCATTCATGGGCTCAGTGCCACCTCCACTCCCAAAATCTTTGAATTAGTTTGCAAGCTCTTTCCAAAACCCCTACAACCTCGGAGATCCCACAAACATATGGACATAGTTTGCCGGACTCCATGCACACTGCCCACACCTATCTTCCACCACTGGAAAACAACGGCTCATCCTGGACCCCCATCATGTGAGTCCTATGCACAACTTTAAACTGTATGAGACTCAGTCTTGCACACGACTCTGCAGTGTCTTATTCCACACCCCAGCTTGCATCGCACCTCCCAACTCCTCCTCCCACTTGCGCTGGACCTTATCCACCAGTGCGCCCTCCCTCTTCATCAGCTCCCCATATATTTGACACCTTGCTCTCGCCTATCTCATCTTCAGACAGCAGCTTGTCCTGTAGCGCAGGAGGTGGCAGCTGCAGAAACAAACCAAACGCCTTCCTAAAGAAGTCCCTTACCTGCAGGTACCTGAACCCATTTCTCTTTGGCAGCAAGTACCTCAAGCTCCTCCAATTCTGCAAACTTATCTCCATAAACCGGTCCCAAAAATACTCTATTCCCAGGGCAAAGAGCAAAGCGGGCACCCCTGCCTCATCCCCTGGTGCAACACAAAATACTCTGAATTGACACTATTGATCTGCACACTTTCCTTAGGTGACCTATACAGCAAATACGACAAACCCCTGCCCAAACTTGAATCGCCCCAACACCTCGAATAAGTAAGGCCACTCCAACACTGTCAAATGCCTTCTCCATAGTCACAACCGCCTCCACCTCCTGACCCGTCAAGGCATCATCATCGTATTCAATAGCCTCCGAACATTGGCCAATGGCTGTCACCCCTTCACGAACCCTGTCTGGTCCTCCCCTATTACTCCCGGCACACAATTCTCTATCCGCATCGCCAGCACCTTCGCCAATGGCTTTGCATCCACATTTAACAATAACATCAAGCGGTGTGACTCACACTGCCCCAGGTCTCTGTCTTTCTTTAAAATGAGCGAGATGGATGCCTGATACTGCATGGGGGAAGCTTGCCCCTCCCCACCGACTCATTGAACATCTCCACTAACAGGAGCCCCAGTTCCGAGCCAAATCTTTTATAAAACTCCACTGGAAACACATCTGGGCCTGGGTTCTTCCCTGACTACATTGCCCCCACACAATCCCTCAGTCCAATTGGGGCCCCCAGTTCCTGCACCCTCGCCTGAACCACCATCGGGAACTCCAGCCCATCCAGAAGGCGCCACATGCTCTCATCCCCCGCCTGGGGCTCCGAACTGTACAATTTCCAATAAAATGGTTCAAACACCCAATTTACCTCCCCTGGCTCCATTACCAGTCTGCCCCCTCATTCCTCATCCACCCAATCTCCCTTGCCGCCGGTCCTCATGGTCCACCACCGACTCTTCTACTTTTTGGAGTGATGCACTATGTGTCTCCAACCTCTGTACCTCTCTCTCAATGGCTGCCCAAATTAGGTCTGCCACCTTAGCGAGGTCTTCTGATGCCTCCTGCCTTTGCTGCAAAACTTGGCTGTCAAAAGCTCCACCAACCGTTCTGTGGACCACCAGCGGACAACAATGACATCTGCTATCTTTCCTTCTGTCACACTTCGCGAAAGCTCTTGGTCTGACTGTTGCCTGTTTACAGTTGCACTCCTTGTTTGATAGAGCTGAGACATGCCGACCCAAAGGAGAATCCTTAGCTCTGTCTGTTCATGTACTTCTTACCAGCAAACACCCGAGTGAACAGATAACAAGGACCAAACAATTCCGCCTCCAGCAGGAGCCACCAAATGTGAAACCACTCACTCCATCACCGCCACAGGAAGTATATATGATTTTTTACACAGTCCACAATAATATGAAGTATTTTGGAGAAAAACTATGGAAACTCAATTTAATAATTAGGGCAATGTCTCATCTTGAAAAAAAGATTACTTGTTTTCTTTTAAGTTCATATAAATGCCCAAAGCGTTACAAATAATCGTACCAAATAACCAGCAACTAAGTTCTGAATAGACAATAAAGGAAGAGAAGGAATAAAAGACTCTTTACCTGAAGGTTCATAGAATTCATAACACGATGGATGAATTGATAGTACAAATAGAAATAAAGGAGTATATATGGTAGCCATTACAGAGATGTGATTGCAAGTAACTGAATATTCAAGAGTATTCGACATTTCGGAAGGACAGGGAGAAAGGAAAAGGAGGTAGAGTACCTCTTGTTAATAAAGGATGAGATCAATACAACAGTGAGAAATTATCTTGGTTCATAACATCAAGATGTAGAAACTGCTTGTGTCTTAAATTTAAATAAAGGCAATTACAAGGTTTGAAGAAAGAGTTGGCTAAAACGGACTAGATAAATCGGTGAGACAAGAAGTGGCTCTCAACAAAAATATATTCCATTAAGGAAGAAAGTCTACCAGAAGTGCACAGTCCATGTTTAACTTGGGAAGTTAAGATTGCCATCCAAATGAAAGAAATGGGGATGGACTCTCTGCTGCCAGTAGCGGAGTTCCCGATCTGGAGGAGTATCGAGCCCAGGCTAAAAACAGGATTGCTGCCGGGTGCCGATCCTGTTCTGATGCTCCGGTCCCCCACTGACAGCGGCAGCGAGCTGCATGTCCCGCGCCGGCAGAAGGATGCAAATGAGTCAATTGCGCCAATTGGTATCCAATTAACGGGCTGAAAGACTAATTCTGTAGGCCCCCCGTGATGCTCCCCGCCTCTCAGCCAGAATTCATATGGGCATGGATTTGTGCAGGTATTTTCAAGCATTGCCCTGATGGTGGTGGGTCTTGCAGTGAGTCAAGGGGCTTTGAGCACAACATAGGTGCCCCACAAAGTCCTTTGGATGGCCTCCATAACAAAAATCCTGAACCCCAAGCCCTCTCCATCAGACCCCCAACAGAGACATCCCATCAGATCCCCCCCCCCCCCCCCCCCCCCCCACCCCATCAGAGCCTGAAAGCTTAAGAGCAGTCCAGGCAGTAGGGTGAAAAATTACCACCATCACACATCAAAACTAGCCAAGTGTTTTGTGGCCCTCTTTTTCACAGCAGGAAGCACTTAACGTTTTGATGTGGTGAGGGGCCGTCAATCATAGCAAGAGTATTTCTAAACATTATGGTTAGCATCAAAGCAGGGTAATGGAGATGGACTCAAGCATGAATGGAAAATCTAGCCCATGGTGTGCAGTGCTGTAAAGATTAGTATTAAGCCAGAGGTTTGGAAAGTTTTAGTAAACAGCGACGAATGACCAAAAAAAGGAGGGGCAAAATTGGAGTATGAGAGAAAATTAGCAAGAAATATTAAACAGACAGAAAATTGTCAGCAAATACATTAAAAGGAAAAGAGAAGCTAAAGTGTTCATTGTCTCCACAGACGGGGAGACTGAGGAATTAATAATGGGAAATGGGGAAAAGAAACATGTACTTTCTATCTGTCTTCATAGTAGGAGTCAGAAAAAGCACCAAAGAATAGTAGAAAGTCAAGGGGCAAAAGGGAGGAAGGAACTTAAAACAATGACTATCACGAGTGAAGAATTAATAGGAAAGCTAATGGGATTTAAAGCTGGCAAGAACCCTGGCGTTGATAGCATGCATCCTAGGCATTTAAATAAAGTGACTGCAGAGTTGGTGGATGCATTGGTTGTAATCTTCCAAAATTCTCTAGATTCTGTAATAGTCCTTGACCACTGACGCACAGTGGCAGCAATGTGTACCACCTACAAGAACTCGCCAGCAACTCACCACTCTCCTTCGACAGCACCTTCCATACCCACAACCTCTCCCACCTAGAAAGATGTGGGCACACCACCACCTGCAAGTTTCCCCTCCAAGCTATGCACCATCCTAACTTGCAAATATATCACTGTCCCTTCACTGTTGGAACAAAGTTCTGGCACTCCCTTGCTAACAACACTGTGGGTGTGCCTCCATCAGAACAGAAGTTCAAGAAAGTGGCTTACCATCACCTTTGCAAGGGCAAATAGGCAATAAATGGTCACTTAGAACAAGACCATCCAATCAGCTGCCCTCTGTTCACTGCACACCGGTCCAGACTTCCTCAAAAGATATCCCCTGCCTCAGTTCTGAGCTCACATAGACCCCCCTTATTCTTAAAAACTGTGTCCCCTAGTTCTAGTCTCTCCCAAAGAGGAAATATCCTCTCAGCATCCATCCTGTCAATTCTTATTTGGATCTTTGGGCGTGATCCAATGGCCATGTTGTGCCCGAAAGTCAGCTCGCCGCGGCAGTGTGGCTGATGAAAGCCGGGAGACCCCGCTCCCAGGATCTATCCAGCTCGCTAAGCCTCACAAAATCCACCACGATCATTTTTTGTGAAATCTGCATATCAGACCGAGACAGTTGGTCTCACTCTAATGTACAGGTTCCCGAGGTATATGAGGATTTGGGATTCATCCCCTTCACCTCGGACACCTCGGGCGAGCGCCGTTCAGCAGTGGTCCCCACAAACGGGGCACTCATGGGGATCTCCCAGGAGATTGGAGGTTCCCAGCTGCATGTCCTTAGGGTAGGGTGGGTCCCTGGCATTGCTGGTGCCACCTGAACACCCTGGTAGTGCTATCCTGGCGCCGTGAGAATGCAACCTGGGTGCCAACCTGGCAATGTAAAGGTGCCCATGTGGCATTACTAGCTGACATGGGCAACACCAAGGTGTCAGGCTGGCACTGTCAAGGAAGGGCAGACCGGGGCTCAGCCGCACGTTCCCCACTGAGGCCCCCTATACAACTCGAGACGTGTTGTATAGCCATGTGTTTCTCGGCATTGTGAGCGCAGGGAAACACGTGGCTAAACGCGCTCGCCTTGGAACGTTTTTCCCATTTAGTTGAATCGGGCCCTGTATGTTTCAATAAGATCATCTCTACTCCAAAACTCCAATGGTTGCAGACCCAACATGTCCAACCTCTCCTCATAAGACAACCTCTTTATCCCAGGACTCAGTCGAGTGAACTTCCTCTAAAACTGCATCTAATGCAACAATATCCTTTCTTAAATAAGGAAACTAAAAATATACACTGTACTCCTGATGTGGTTTTATCAGTGCCCTGTACAACTGTAGCAAAACTCCATAATTTTATGTTCAATTTCTTGCAATAAATAATGTAGCATTTGCCTTCCTAATCACTTGCTGTATCTGCATACTAACTTCTTGCAAATCATGTCCCAGGACACCCAAATCCTTCTGTACCTCAGAGTTCTGTAATCTCTCTCCATTTAAATAAGATGCTGCTTTTCTATTCTTCCTGCCAAAGTGGACAAGTTCACATTTTCCCACATATACTCCATTTGCCAATTTTTTGCCTATTCACTTAACCTATCTCTATCCCGTTGCACAGTCCTTATGTCCCCTTCACAAATTACTCTCCGATCTAACTTTGTGCAATCAACAAATTTAGTAATGATTAAGTACTGTTGCCTCACAACATCAGGGACGTGGGTTCAATTCCGGCAATGGGTGACTATCTATGTGGAATTTGCACATTCTCCTCGTGTCTGCGTGGGTTTCCTCCGGGTGCTCCAGTTTCCTCCCACTATCCACAGATGTGCAGGTTAGGCGGACTGGCCATGCTAAATTGCCCCTTTGTGTCCAAAAGGTTAGGTGGGGTTACTGGGATGGGGTGGAGGCATGGGCTTAAGTAGGGTACTCTTTTCAAGGGCCGATGCAGACTCAATGGGCCAAATGGCCTCATTCTGCACTGTAAATTCTATACTTCTTTGTGCAGGTAGTATGGGGTTACGGGATAGAGCGGGGGAGTGGGCCTAGGTGGGGTGCTCTTTCAGAAGGTCGTTGCAGACTTGATGGACCCAATGGCGTCTTTCTGCACTGTAATGGTTCTTTGGTTCATACAACTGGTCTTTCATGCAAACCATCTATAAAGGTTGTAAATAGTTGAGGCCCCAGCACTGATCCCTGTGGCACCCCACTGGCCACATCTTGCCAACCTGAAAATCTGGGTGCACAATAGCAGTGGTTAGCACTGTTGCTTCACAGCTCTAGGGTCCCAAGTTCGATTCCCGGCTTGGGTCACTGTCTGTGCGGAGTCTGCACGTAATTCCCGTGTCTGCGTGGGTTTCCTCCGGCTGCTCCGGTTTCCTCTCACAAGTCCTGAAAAATGTGCTGATAGGTCATTTGGACATTCTGAATTCTCCCTCTTGTGTACCCGAACAGGCACCGGAATGTGGCGACTAGGGGCTTTTCAGAGTAACTTCATTGCAGTGTTAATGTAAGTTTACTTGTGACAAACAACGATTATTATTATTATAACAAATGCTCTCTCAGAGATTACCTTGCCCTTTGAATCCACCTCTTGTTCCCTTAGCTCTGATCACTAAATTCCCTTCCTGGTGCCCTTTTTACCTAATATTGTTATGTTTCTACTTCTTTAGATGTTGTCTTTCTCTCTTTTAAATCTGCCAACACTGGAGCCCTCCTCAAAAAGAACCCAGACTCCACCATCCTTGCAAACTCATCTCCAACTTACTTTTCCTCTCCAAAGTCTTTGATATTGTTCCCTCCCAAATCTGTTACCATCCTGCCTGGAACTCCATGTTTCAATCACGCTCATCTGGTCTCCACCACGCAATAGTGAAAAACAGTTCGGAACAAATTCATAAAAGATATCTATGTGATTCTGGCAAAGGAATTCCCTCTCAAACCTCTCTGACGCACTACCTCTCTTTTTTTTTCCCTTCAAGATGTTTCTAAAAACCTACCTCTTTGGACAAGCTTTTGGCAATCTGCCCCAATATTGTATTATGCAAGTGGAGGAATTGAGGATGCTGGCATCAGCATTAGTTTCCACATATGTGATATGTTTTGAGTGATATAGCTAAGGGGGGAAGCATGTACATGGGAAATAGTAGGGGGCTAAGGAAATATCCAAGAGAAACACCAGAGGTAATAGCAGGATGAGAAAGCATTGCAGATGTTTTATTGGCAACACAGGTTAATAAAGTAATTTTTTTTAAAACTATCACTCGGGTTTATTTCTAGAAGAACAGAATGAAAAGTAGAGATGTTATTCTAAGCTTGTACAGAACCCAGGTGATAGCACATTTGGAGTTCTATGTATTGTTCTGCTTACGATATAGGACACAGAAGGTGTAAAAAAGACTTACAAGAATTATACCAGAACTGAGAGATTAAAACTATCGGGAAAGGATTAACAGGCTGGATTCCTTTTAACTTTGTAAGAGAAGGGAAAATAGAAGTCTTCAACTTTTGAAAGCTTTTGATTTAGTCAAAGAGAATGCTCCCATTTGCAGTGAAGAGCAAAAACAGAGGCAATCAACATTAGATAATCCAATAGGGAATTCAGGAGAAACTTCTATACTCAGATTGGTGAGAATGTAGAACCTGCTACCACAGGGAGTGATTGAGTTGAACAGTATAGGTGAAATTAGAGGTAAACTAGATAAGCATATGAGGTAAAAGGGAATAGAGGGTTAAGCTACAATAATGAGGAATATTGGGAGATGGTGCAAACGGAGCATAAATGTAAATATAGACTGATTGTGCTGAATGGTCTGCTTCTCTGCTATATTATGTAATTCTATGTGGAGTGAAAGTGGGAAAATAACAAAGCAGCCTGAGGAAAGAATTTTTAAAAAATGTATTTACATCTGTTCTTACCTGAAAGTATGTGTTTCAGGTGCACCATCTGTGAATTCCTTAGTAATTGTTGAACATTTTTGGTCTTACATCCCTGAATTCCATTTGCTTGAGCCACTGTTGGTATTCTAACATTTTTGTCATTTCTTCTCAACTCAGAGGAAAAAACTGCAAATGAAAGGAAACAGGTCTTTGTGGCTAAGAATCCAGACACAGCATTCATGATACAGAGGAGTATGGATATTGATAATCTCCTTCACTTTGATGATGAAATACTTTAAAATCACAGAATTGTTACAGCGCAGAGGTAGGCCAGTCAGTCCATTGTACCTGCAACGGCTCTCCAAATGGGCAATTTCCTTGGTGTCATTCTCCTGTCTTTTCCTCATAATCTTGCACATTCCTCCTTTTCAGAAAACAGTCTAATTCCCTTTTGAATGCTTCAATTGAGCCTGCCTCCACCACACTAAAAGGCAGCGAATTCCAAGCTTATCAACCTGCTGTGTGAATACGTTTCTTCTCAAATCGCTTTGCTTCTTTTGCCAAATTTTACCCTCTCGCTCCTGATCCTTTCACAAGTGGGAACAGTTTTTCCTCATCTACTCTGTCCAGACCCCTCCTGATTTTGAATAGCTCTATCAAATTTCCTCTCAGCATTCTTCCCCCCACCCCCCCACCCCCCACCACCAAGGAAAACAACCCTAGCTTCTCAAATCTATCTTCATAACTAAATTGCCTCGTACCTCGAATCATTGTCGTGCATTTACACCAATTCCTTCACACTAAAATATAGACAAAGGAGAGCAATCTACAATTCTGCTCAGGTGATAGCTGTAGGTATCACAGTGCATAAAGGAGAAGAATGCTACAAACATTTGAGTATAATCCTTACAACCTAAGGCGGGGGAGGCGAAATACCCATTTGAATCTTAAGACATTTTCTGCTGTTGGGAATAAGATACTTTTTCAAAACAATCTCTACAAATGGCAATCAAAACTAGAAAGAGAAGAAACAGGAAATCTCATACCAAATAAATAACCAACACCCCCGCGCCCCATCCTCCCTGCGGTTACCCCCACCCACTCAGCCTCCTTTTTAACCCCAAAGTCCCCCCCCCCCCCCCCCCCCCCCGCTGACTTAACTATCCTGTAAGAAAACAAAGCTCGTGCTTCTGGAAAGTCACCCACAGTTGGGCTGGGTACATTACCCCAAATTTCACACCCTTTTCAAAGAGGGCAGCCTTAATCCGATTAAACGCTGCCTTCTCTTCACTAGCTCTGCACCCAGGCCTGGTATACCCGCAGCATGCTCTCTTCACAGGTATATTTCTTGGTCTGTCTCGTCCAACAAAGGATCTTTTCCTTGTCTAGAAAGAGGTGCAACCGCACCACCCTCGCCGGCTCGCCTGCCTGCGGCCTCCTCCACAGCACCCTGTGCGCTCGGTCCACCTCCAGAGGCGAATCGAAGGTCCCCTCCCCCATCAGTTTTTCCAGCATCCTTTCCACATACATAGCGGCTTCCGCACCTTCAATGCCTTCAGGCACCCGGCAATCCTTAGGTTGTGCCTCCTGGAGCGATTCTCCAGATCCTCCACCTTCTCCCTCAACCTCTTCTGGCTCCGCATCACTCCCATCTCTGCCACTAACGAGGCCAACTGCTCCTCATGCTCCCCCACCACCTCCCCCACTTTCTGGATCGCTAGACCCTGGGACTCCAGCCTCTGCTCAACCCGCTCAATCCCAGCAGTTCCACCACCTTGGCTAGGTCTCCCATGCCTCTTTCCTTTGTTGCCAAATATTATTCAGGAGCTCTACCAACTGTCATAATATACACTTATGTTCATAATGAGATACAGACAGGCAGAGATGGACACACACAGGAACCAATCACCACAGAGAATACAGAACAACCAATCACCAGGCAGGACATTACAGGGTACATTACCAGTACAAAACACACAAGTCAGGAAGACTCGGCCTCTTCGTACTCTTGATAGCTGTAGCAATAGTCAGGGTGCAATGTACAGTCAGCAATGTACAGAGCAAGCCTGGGCAAGCCAGACCAAGGTTAGCAAACCTAGATTAATAGATTGTCGATCCACAGCGAACTCTGGATGTGGAACAGTGTTGGAAGCCTGTTTTCAAGTGATACTGCATCGAGTTGCAGTTCGTGTTAATCCAACATATATACTTCACCAACCGCTCCTTCGACCACTGGGCACGCAGCACGGCCTCCCTTGTCCTCCGCCATCTTTTCCTGTGGCTCACCATGAAGACTCACCTGCTCCCGCTGCTCTTTCTTTCTTGCACCATTCTTTGTTCGCGGATCCATCCACCAACCGCCCCAGAGGAGTAATAACGTCCCCAGGCACTCCTGTACCTTTTGCCCTCAAATACTATGCCCTTCGGGCAGGAAAAAGAACAAAAAAAATCCACCTTGAGCAGGAGCCACCAAATGTGTGACCATTCACTCCATGGCCGTCACCGGAAGTCAGGAAACAAGATTTTACAGAAATGTTTGAATTTTTTTATTTCTGATAAAACATAATTCCTCCTGACTGAATTTGGCAGACCAACAGCACCACCACATTAGCCTTTGCTCAGGAGTATTAGGTTTCAATAACAAAGGTATCCTTTGTCTGGATACCTTTATCCAATTTTGTATGAAAGTTCTTTCTCCATATAAAAAGAACTGCAGTCCGCAGCAGATCCACAACAGTCCCAACGGAATGTGGGTCATACAGACCCATATCTCTGCTGAATGCAGACGCCAAAATACTGGCCAAAATCCTAGCCAAAAGGCTAGAAGACTGTGTACCTGAGGTGGTCACAGAGGACCAGACGGGCTTTGTCAAAGGTAGACAGCTGACCGCGAACATCAGGCGCCTGCTGAACGTGATAATGACCCCCTCCGGGGAGAGAACACAAGAGGTGATCGTCTCCCTGGACGCAGAAAAGGCCTTCGACAGAGTCGAATGGATATACCTCATAGAGGTACTGGAGCGGTTCGGGCTTGGAACAGGGTTCACCGCTTGGGTAAAGCTCCTGTACAACGCTCCCATGGCGAGTGTACAGACCAACAATACCAACTCCCAATACTTCCAGCTGCACAGGGGCACCAGACAAGGATGCCCACTGTCCCCGCTGCTGTTCGCACTAGCAATCGAACCGCTAGCAATCGCGCTGAGGGCAGCAAAAAATTGGAGGGGGATCCGAAGGGGAGGTAGAGAGCACAGAGTCTCACTCTATGCGGATGATCTGCTCCTCTATATCTCGGACCCCACAAAGCAGCATGGACGGAATCATCGCGCTCCTGAAAGAGTTTGGAGCCTTCTCGGGCTACAAACTCAACATGAGCAAAAGTGAGATCTTCCCATTACACCCGCAAGGGGGGGGGGGGGGGGGGGGGGGGGGGCAGCACTAAAGGGGCTGCCGTTCAAACAAGCCCGACATAAATTCCGCTACCTGGGGATCCAAATAGCCCATGACTGGAAAGGGATCCACAAATGGAACCTCACCAGCCTGACGGAGGAAGTTAAAAAGGACCTGCAAAGATGGAACACACTCCCGCTCCTCCCTCGCGGGGAGAGTTCAGACGATCAAATGAACGTACTGCCCAGGTTCCTCTTCCTGTTTAGATCCATTCCGATCTACATCCCCAAGGCCTTTTTCAAAGCGCTGGACAAACTCATCATGGCGTTCGTATGGGGGGGTAAAAATGCTAGGATCCCAAAGAAGGTCTTACAAAAAACAAAAACCAGGGGAGGGTTAGCCCTCCCGAATCTACAATTCTACCACTGGGCAGCAACAGCCGAGCGAGTAAGGGGATGGATCCAGGAGCCAGAAGCTGAGTGGGTGCGGGCGGAGGAGGCCTCCTGCATGGGAACCTCCCTCCGGGCCCTCGCCACGGCAGCACTCCCATCCCCACCCAAAAAACACTCCAGCAGCCCAGTGGTGACAGCCACCCTCCAATCCTGGAACCAACTGCGGCAGCAACTTGGCCTGACCAAAATGTCGAACAGGGCTCCCATCTGCAACAACCATAGGTTCAAACCAGCACTGACCGACGCCACCTTCAAAGGTGGAGGCAGGACGGGGGGACACTGACAGTCAGGGACCTATACACGGACGACAGGATCGCAACACTGGACGAACTGACAGAGAAATTTCGGCTAGCTGGGTGGAACGAGCCTGCGGTGCCTGCAGCTCAGAAACTTCCTACGAAAGGAGACAAGGACGTACCCACAACCGCCACGACAGACACTACTGGAAGACCTACTGGACGCAAGTATCCTAGAGAAAGGGAACTGTAGTGACATGTATGACCGACTGGTAGATAGGGACGACACCGTACTGGACGCAACAAGGAGGAAATGGGAGGACGACCTGGGGATGGAGATCGGGTGGGGACTCTGGAGCGAAGCACTGCATAGGGTCAACTCCACTCCACGTGCGCAAGGCTCAGCCTGACGCAACTAAAAGTGGTACATAGAGCCCACTTAACAAGAACCCGTATGAGTAGGTTCTTCCCGGAGGTGGAAGACAGATGTGAACGGTGCCAAAGAGGCCGGCCAACCACGCCCACATGTTCTGGTCTTGCCCCAGACTCGTGGAGTACTGGACAGCCTTCTTCGAGGTAATGTCCAAAGTGTGGGAGTGAGGGTGGAGCCATGCCCGATAGTGGCGGTCTTCGGGGTTTCAGAACAGCCAGATCTATTCCTGGGGAGGAGGGCGGATGCCCTTGCTTTTGCCTCCCTGATCGCCCGCCGTAGAATCCTGTTTGGCTGGCGGTCAGCAGCACCCGCCCAGAGCTGCGGACTGGCTGTCCGACCTCTCGGAATCTCTCCAAATGGAGAAAATCAAATTTGCCATCCGAGGGTCGGACGACGGCTTCCACAGAACGTGGGAGCCATTCATGCAACTGTTCCGGGACCTATTTGTGGCCAATGTACAAGAGGAAGAATAGTCGGGGGAAGGTAGCGGGGGGGGGGGGGGGGGGGGGGGGGCTACAGGTTCGTTGCGGGGGTTCGATGGCTAGCTAAGGCCCAAAACCAAGCTAAATAAACATGTTGAGGGGGGGGGGGGGGGGCGCAGTTACTACTACGAAGATGCTTACCTGTAAATATGTATGTTAATTTTTGCGTGTTTGTTTTGTTTGTTTTTTTTTTTTGTTTCTCTCTCCTAACAATTTTGTAATTTGTTCAATATAAAATACGAAAACTGAATAAAAACATTTATAAAAAAAAAAAGATCCACAACAGTAAATCTATTCTTTGTGCTATTTCCAATGCTGCATTTACATAAGAGTTATCACACTGAAAGCAATTATATGCAAGTACAATTCCAGAACCTTTTCATCCAAGACTGATTGTAGATTGGATTTGCAGGAAATGCTTTTGTAAGTATAATGTATCCAATAACTGATAACAAGTCGATCAATTCTTTTTTTTTTAAAAGGAGATGGCTAAATATCTGTTTAAAATGGACCATGGGGTATAGGGATAGGCACTAACAGAGATTTATAGAACAAGTGTATCTAAAATAGATAGTTATTTATGTTGATTTTTCAAAGTTATACTTGGTATTGCAAGAAAAAGTACATAATAGGTTATCATCCAAAACATTTATAAACAAAAACACAATCAGCAGGACACAATGCTTTCTAGTAGCCAGCATAAAAAGAAACAGTTCTCTTACAATCCCTGGCTGCCACTTTAATTTACTCAGGATAATTGGGGAAGAAATGATGCACTCTGGATGCACTGGGCTTAATATCGCTGGCTTTTAAAAGCAGACCAAGCAGGCCAGCAGCACGGTTCGATTCCCGTACCAGCCTCCCCAGACAGGCGCCGGAATATGGCAACTAGGGGCTTTTCACAGTAACTTCATTGAAGCCTGCTTGTGACAATAAGCGATTTTCAATTCATTTTCATAGAGGAGGTGTAGCCTGCTTGCGGGATGAATCACAGATTATCTAGCATTAAAACAAAATTTGAAAACGCTGGGTCCCACAATTTTTTTAGAATTAGAACAGTACAGCACAGAACAGGCCCTTCGGCCCTCAATGTTGTGCCGAGCAATGATCACCCTACTCAAGCCCACGTATCCACCCTATACCAGTAACCCAACAACCCCCATTAACCTTATTTTTTTAGGACACTAAGGGGCAATTTAGCCTGGCCATCCACCTAACCCGCACATCTTTGGACTGTGGGAGGAAACCGGAGCACCCGGAGGAAATCCACGCACACACGGGGAGGACGTGCAGACTCCGCACAGACAGTGACCCAGCCGGGAATCGAACCTGGGACCCTGGAGCTGTGAAGCATTTATGCTAACCACCATGCTACCGTGCTGCCCCAAATTGAGCATGGATGTGTTATTTGTATGATATAACTGGTCAGAATTTAATAGTGTATGCACAAAGGTTAGATTGAATTATCAAATTCTTCTCAATTATATCTAAGGCAAGAGAAAATCCGAATTATCTTTCTGTATAGACACTTTATTTCACATCAAAACTTGCTTTCAGCTCATGGTTTGACTTCAAGCCTTTGCACCCAGTCTTACTGGAGAAATAAAATCACCCCTCACAGTGGCCTTATGGAGACGGTTAGTTAGATCTTCTTGGAGAACATTCATTAGAACCCTCCATCCAAGCTGCAGAACCAAAAGTGAAGTAAAAACTCTGAAACATTCCAGTGGGATCAGATCCAATCACCACTGGTCACTAGGCAGAGTACAATCTTTCGGGCCAATTCATTGGTCCCAGCCAAATCAATCAAACTGAGTCAGTACTGATATCAGCCAATCTGCAATCTCCAGCCTAAAACAGCACAGCCTCTGGATCCTTCTGTTTGAATTAAAGGCACTGGCTGCTTACAGGCTGTTTTCCTTAAAGTCACAGATCCATTTAAACATCCATGGAACAGCAAAAATAAAAATAAGTGAAAATAAACAGGAACAAACAGAAGGATCATAATAGTATACAGAAGACAAGGTGTATAGAGCAGATTAAATTGTTATTTCTTGTCAGATGAGGACAACTCTATTATTACCAGTTGATTAGCTAAAGTTAAGTAAGAGGAACTCGCAGCCTGGCTAACCAATCAACAACAGTAGAATGGAGTAATGTTGATCTGTCTGATTCAGCTATCTGCATAAGGTTTACCAAAAAAGTTGACTGTTCCAATCTTAAAGCACTAGGTAAATTTTTTTCCTATAAATTACAATCTCAATTCCTTGTTACTCAATTAAGAGGCGATTTAGCCAATTCACCTACCTGCACATCTTTGGGTTGTGGGGGTGAGACCCGCACAGACACGGGGACAATGTGCAATCCCACATGGACGTGACCCAGGGCTGAGATCTAACCCGGGTCCTCGGTGCCGTGAGGCAGCAGTGCTAACCAGTGCGCCATCGTGCCACCCTAATCACTCGGTAAAATTAGTCTCTCCTTAAGGACAATTGTAACCAGTTCTGTCTTGCGCTGACATGGTTTGAACCTTCACTTGGCAAGACAGTAGCTAGACAAAACTTCATTGCAGATACAGAGAAGCATGAACACATGGTTATATTGTTCAGTATATTGCAAACATCCTCCTGACAGCATGGACATATCGCTCACCAGTTAGATCTGCCCTCAAAATGAGTTTCACTTTAAAGGTATCCTCAAAATAGAGTTAACAGAAAACTGAATTCTAGGAGATGAAGGAGACAAAGTCTTGCATCTGAACAAAGCATTCCTTAGCAGTGATAGGAGATCACCATTAAAACATTGCGCGCACATTTCATCACAATAGTGTTAGATTTACCCCCACAGAGGTGCTACTACACATCAACTGCTTCCGGCATAGCATGCTCTCTTTAGGAAGGGTACCTTCGCTGGTGTCCCCAGCATGCACCAGAAGCTTCAAAAGGAATGCTATTCTGATATCACACAGCCCTACTGACTGATGCCAGAATGCCTAATTTGCATAATGCAGGTCCTGACAATATATTTGCAGGTCACTCTATAACGAGCAAGGGTTCGAGCTGCAAGATGAGTTCTGCACCAGCATAATTCAAAGGATAAGGCACCAAAGTTGAAGAATTGTTATTTTTTTTTTTAAATAATTTTTATTGAAATTTTTCGATACAAACATTTACCCCTATTACATTTTAAATTAAACACTACAAGTCCCCCCTGGAAAACCTCCCCACCCCTCCCCCGCGCGCACCCCCCACCCTCCCTCCCTCCCCCCCCCCCCCCCCCCCGCGCTATCAGTCTAGCAACCAAACCGTTTTTCCCTTTCTGCCGATGGCCCTGGCAGGTCATTGCCCGCGACCCCCCCTGGCGTGCTCCCTGCGTTGCCATCCCCCCCCCCCCCCCCTCCCTTCCCCCCCCCCCCTTTTCTCCCCGGGTTGCTGCTGCTTTCGGCCTCCAGTCCTATCTCTGATCCAGAAAGTCAAGGAAGGCTGCCACCGCCGGAAGAACCCCTGTACCGACCCTCTCAGGGCGAATTTGATTCTTTCCAATTGGATGAAGCTTGCCATGTCGTTTAACCAGGTGTTAACACTTGGTGGCCTTGTGTCCCTCCACTGAATCAAGATCCTTCTCCGAGCTACCAAGGACGCAAAGGCCAATATTCCGCCTCCCTTGCCTCCTGTACTCCTGGCTCCACCCCAACCCCAAAATCGCTAGCCCCCCACCCTGGTTTGACCCTGGTTCCCACCACTCTCGATACCGTCCCCGCCACCCCCCTCCCAGAACTCTTCCAGTGCCGGACACGTCCAGAACATATGTACATGGTTCGCAGGGCTTCCCGAACACTAACACACCTGTCCTCCCCCCCAAAGAACCGACTCATCCTAGTCCCCGTCATGTGGGCTCTGTGCAGCACCTTAAATTGGATGAGGCCCAACCTTGCGCACGACGACGACGAATTGACCCTCTCTAGGGCATCCGCCCATGTCCCATCTTCTATCTGCTCTCCCAGCTCCGCTTCCACTTGTCTTTCAGCTCCTCTATCGGTACCTCCTCCACCTCCTGCATTATTTTGTAAATGTCCGAGACCTTCCCTTCTCCGACCCAGGCCCCGACCGCAACCATATCACTCGCCCCTCCATCGGGAAGCAAGGGGAATCCTTCCACCTGTCGTCTGGCAAATGCCTTCACCTGCAGGTATCTAAACGTGTTCCCCGGGGGGAGCTCAAATTCTCCTCCAGCTCTCCCAGGCTCGCAAACCTCCCCTCTATGAACATGTCCCTCAGTTGCCTGATGCCGCCCTGTGCCAGCTCTGGAATCCCCCGCCAGTGTTCCCCGGGACAAATCTGTGGTTCCCTCTCAGTGGCGCCGCCATCAGACCCCCCACTTCCCCCTGTGTCGCCTCCACTGCCCCCAGATTTTAAGGGTGGCCGCCACTACCGGACTCGTGGTATACCTTGTGGGGAGGAGCGGCCATGGTGCCGTTACTAGCGCCCCCAGGCTTGTATTGCCGCAGGACGCCCTCTCCATACGTTTCCAAGCTGCCCCCTCCCCCTCCATCACCCACTTGCGCACCATCGATGCGTTCGCCGCCCAGTAGTATCCGGAAAGATTGGGTAGCGCTAATCCTCCACTGTCCCTACTCCGTTCCAAGAAAATCCTTCTCACTCTAGGGGTGCCATGCGCCCACACATAGCCCATAATGCTGCTAGTTACCTTCTTGAAGAAGGCCCTGGTGAGGAAGATGGGCAAGCACTGGAAACAGAAACAAGAACCTCGGGAGGACCTGTCATTTTACTGACTGCACCCTCCCTGCTAGCGACAGCGGTACCATGTCCCACCTCTTGAACTCCTCCTCCATCTGCTCCACCAGCCTTGAAAAGTTCAGCTTGTGGAGGGTCCCCCAGTTCCTTGCCACCTGCACCCCCAAGTACCTGAAGCTCTTTACTGCTCTCCTAAAGGGGAGCCGCCCAATTCCCTCCCCCTGATCTCCCGGGTGTATCACAAGACCTCACTTTACCCACATTTAATTTATATCCCGAAAAGTCCCCAAACTCCGCTAGTATTTCCATTACCTCCGGCATTCCCCCTTCCGGATCCGCCACATACAACAACAAATCATCCGCATAGAGTGATACCCGATGCTCCTCCCCTCCCCTTGTCAGTCCTCTCCAACCCCCTGAACCCCTCAGTGCCATCGCCAACGGTTCGATCGCTAATGCAAATAGTAAGGGGGATAGGGGGCATCCCTGCCTGGTACCTCGATGGAGCCCAAAATACTCCGACCTCCTCCCGTTTGTAACCACACTCGCCATCGGGGCCGAATACAGCAGCTTCACCCACTTGATAAATCCCTCCCCAAACCCAAACCGTTCCAGCGTCTCCCACAGGTATTCCCACTCCACCCTATCGAATGCCTTCTCCGCATCCAGTGCTACCACTATCTCAGCCTCCCCTCCACTGCTGGCATCATAATTACATTCACAGCCTCCGGACATTTGTATTAAGTTGTCGTCCCTTTACGAAACCCGTCTGGTCCTCGTGGATTACCCCTGGCACACAATCCTCTATTCTGGTTGCCAGGACCTTTGCCAAACAGTTTGGCATCTACATTCAAGAGGGAGATAGGCCTGTAGGACCCGCACTGTACAGGGTCTTTGTCCCGCTTCAGGATCAAGGAGATCAGGGCCTGTGACATTGTCGGGGGCAGAGCCCCCCCCTCTCGCGCCTCATTGAAGGCTCGCACCAGCACTGGACCCACCAAGTCCACATACTTCTTATAAAATTCCACCGGGAAACCCATCCGGCCCCGGCGCCTTCCCCGCCTGCATCTGGCCTATCCCTTTAACTAGTTCCTGAAGCTCTATCGGCGCCCCCAGCCCCTCCACCCGTTCCTCCTGGACCTTTGGGAACCTCAATCTATCGAGGAAGTTCTCCATTCCCCCCCTCCTCCTGGGCGGCTCAGACCGGTACAATTCCCTGTAGAAATCCCTGAAGACCCCGTTCACCTCTTGCCCCTTCTGCACTACGTTCCCTCCCTTCTCTCTCACTCCCCCAATCTCTCTGGCTGCATCTCGCTTGCGCAGCTGGTGTGCTAGCATCCTGCTCGCCTTTCCCCGTACTCATAGACCGCACCCTGTGCCCTTCTCCATTGCGTCTCCGCCTTCCTAGTGGTCAGTAGGTCAAACTGGGCCTGTAACTGCGCCGCTCCCTCAACAGCCCCTCCTCTGGTGTCTCCGCATATCTCCTGTCCACTTCTATAAGTTCCCCCACCAGTCTCTCCCTCTCCTGCCTCTCCTTCCTTTCTCTGTGTGCCCTTATGGAGATCAGCTCTCCTCTGATCACTGCTTTCAGGGCCTCCCAGACTACCCCCACCTTCACCTCGCCCGTGTGGTTCGTGCCCAGATATCGCTCAATGCCCTTCCGGACCCTTCCGCACACCTCATCGTCCGCCAGCAGCCCCACATCCAGGCGCCACAGCGGGCGCTGGTCCCGTGCTTCCCCCAGTTCTACCTCTACCCAGTGTGGTGCATGGTCCGAAATCGCAATGGCCGAGTACTCCGTGTCCTGCACTCTCGAAATCAGCCCCCTGCTCAGTACAAAAAAGTCTATTCTGGAGTACACCCTGTGGACGTGGGAGAAAAAAGAATACTCCCTCGGAAGAATTGTTATTTTTAAGAGCTCTACGATCACAACCATCTTCCTTTTTGCTAGGTATGATCCCAACCAGTGGAGATGGTTCCCATTGATTCCCAGTTACTTAAAATTTACTAAAGCTCTTTCAAGCCTCACTGGGTCAAATGCTGCCTTGGTGTCAAGGGTAGTCACTCTCACTTCACCTCTTGAATTCAGTTATTTTGTTCATGCTTGGAACAAGGCTACAAAGGGGCCTGGAGCTGTAGTGGAGTCCAAACTGAGTATCAGTGGGCAGATTAATGCAGTGTAAGTATCACTTGATAACATAATCAATTACACCTTCTATCAGTTTTCTAATGGTTTAGAGTAGAGTGTTAGGGCAGTAATTGGTTAGACTAGATTTGTCTTGCTTGTCGGCTACTGAACATGCCTGGGCAATTTTCTGTATGACATGCCAGTTTTGTACTGTACTGGAATAACTTAGCTAAGGGCATGGTTAATTTGAGCACAAGCCTTCAGTACTATACGTGGAATGTTGTCAGGGCCCCAAGAGCCTTTGCTATACCCTGTGTGTTCAGCGATTCCTTGAAACTTCTTGGAATAAATTGAATTGTGTGGAGGACTGGCGGTTATAAAAGTGGGGTAATCAGGCAGAGGCATCCATTGGCTCTTCTTGACTGAGGGTAGTTACGAATGCTTCACTCTTGTATTTTACAGTGATGTTCTGGGCACCGCCATCACCGAGGATGGGGATGTTTTTGGAACTTCGTTCGGTTCGTTGTTTAGTTGTCCACCACCATTCTTTTTATTTATTTATTTATTTTTAAATGTTCTTATTCTCCATTTTCACATTTTCCTCCAAAATTCCCACCCCACCCCCAAACAGTAAACGGTAACAATACAAAGTCAATCCCCTTAACAGTAACAACAATCCCATCCTCCTACCACCCCAAACACCGGCCCACCTGTCAATATATGCATCCAATAAACAAACCCTCCCACGGTGGAAACAAAAAAAACAAAGGAGAAAAAAGAAAGGAGTCCGGGACCGCCCATGGTCACCCTAGAGTCCACTCCCCCCCACCCTGGTCACCCTAGAATCCACTCCCCCTCCCCCCCCACTCAATGCCGTCCGACCTCTGACAGAGTACCATATGTGACACCCAAGAGTTGTAAACCCACCCCCCTCCACTCCAACTTTTCCCGCCCACTGCCTCTTGTAAAACCCCTTCCCCCAACCTCGGTTCCTTCCCCCCAACTTTCCACTCCGGCTAGACCACTTGGACCCTGTTCTGCCAGGTTCTGATGGCCACAGCCCCACCCCCCACCTCACTCCCATTCACTGGCCGGTTTAAACCGGCCAGCGTGGAGGCCCCCGCTCGGGTCCCTTTCCCCCTTGCCCGGCGCTAGGAAAGCCCAGAAATCCCCTTTTAGCGCACACACACCCTGCATATCCACCTACACCCCAAAGAGCCCTCACTTCGAGTGCAAGTCCCATCACTTCCCTTGTCCAAATATATACACCATTGGCTCCCTTAGCCCATACACCCGGACGCAGTGAAACAAAAAAAGAAGAGACAAAAAGAAGAAAATACAGTCCTGAGGTTACATCGGCACATGGCCATTTCTCAATTTCTCAGTTCTGCCACAGTCCTTCTGCCTTCACAAACTCCTCCACTGCTTCCGCCGTTCCAAATAAAAGTCCTTGAGCTTATAAGTCACCCTCAGCTTCGCTGGATATACAATGCCACACTGCACCTTGCTGATGTACAATGCCCTCTTCACCCGGTTGAAAGCACCCCACCTCCTCGCCAGCTCCATCGTAAAGTCCTGGTATACACGTATACCAGCTCCAGCCTACTGCACCACCCGCTTCTGCTTGGCCCAGCACAGGACCTTCTCTTTCATACAGTACCTACGGAAGCTCAAAGTCACTACTCTTAGTGGCTCACCCGCCTTTGGTACAATCCTCCCTGACCGATGAGCCGATCCAGTTCATATCGGGAGGGATCTTCCCCCTCCCCCAATAGTTTCGCCAGCATAGCGGCAAAATACTCCGTCGACCTCGACCCTTCAAACTCCTTTGGGCAGCCCCACAATCCTCAAATTCTGTCGCCTGGACCTGTTTTCCAGGTCTTCCAATTTTCCTCGCAGATCCTCGTTCACCTCCATCGCCTTCCGCATCTCCTTCCCCATCGAGGTAGGTTGATCACCGTGCTGCGCCACCATTTCCTCCACTACCTTCAGCGCCTTCCCTTGCGCCCGCGCCTCCACCATTGCACTCGCCACCGCCATCGTCACCGGGGAAATCGCCTCCTCCACCAGCACACTCAAAACCTCCCTCATCGCCTCCAGGTGTTTTGTAAACTGCCTTTCGAATTCTGCAGCCATTACCTTAGTTATTTCTTCAGCCTTCAGCAATGCGGCCTCCCAGGGTGCTCCAGCCTCCTTTTTCCCTGGTGACCCCGTGGTGACCTCTCCACTCCCTGACGGGCCCTCAGCTGTTCTTTTACCGGCCGTTTTCTTGCAAAACCTGGACATCTTCTTCTACTGTGCCTCCTCCGTGCCTTCTCCCTGCCTTTGACGCCTCCGTGGACCCTGGGACCGGGCTTAAAGCCCCGAAAATGCCGTTCCCGATCAGGAGCCCTCCGTTGTGCGGCTGCCTCCCGCCCGCCGTCACCGGAAATCTCCACCACCATTCTTAACTGGATTTGGCAGGACTACAGAATTTTGATCTGATCCATTGACTGTTCGATCACTTAACTCTGTCTATTTGCAAGCTGCTACCACTTGTATCTTGGTGGACATTCCCTCTGTCCAGTGGAAGGGCATGTGGCTGCAAAGAAGACTGATGATGTTGGTATTGTTCTTGGTGCAACTTTAGTATGTTGAAATGGCAAGCCCTCTGTCCTAGACCATCAGTATAAGGAGAGGACCTAACTGCAAACACTGCTCCATGTTACTCTGAAAGTTGGTAGCAGGGAAGTGCAAATGAGGGTGGATGAAGTGCTTAGTCAGGTGAAGTGCCTTCTAGGTATTTGGCAAAACCTATCAATGATGACAATAATCAAAAAGCAGAATACTGCAGATGCTGGAAACCTGAAATAAAAACATAAAATGCTGGAAACACTCAGCAGGTCAGGCTGCATCTGTAGAAATGGAAGCAAAGTTAATATTTCAGGTCAAAGGCATTTTATGGGAATGATAGCACTCTCAGAGGTAAGGACTGCTTTGAAGCAGCTTCCCAATCTAGCCATGTCTGTAGATTATCAATGTAACTGATCAAAGCCTTTACAGATTTTCAGTTTCACTGGGGAAATCCCTTGTGTTGTGCTCTCACCTTCTCCAACATATTGATTTGGAGACACAGTGTGTTACTGCGCTGGAAAGAGAGATTCCACTTGGAAAATTCCTTTCAATTGCCTCCATAAGTTTAATAAGACTACTTGCCTTCCTGCCTCAGCTGTGGAGGTTTTCAATTTCTCCAGCAACCTGTCTCAAGAAAGATGGTTGGGACGCATCAACATACTGGTCCAATGGCACTTTTTCCAATTCCCTAGTTTCCACGCACCTCAAGAAACACCTGGGGAAATGTCTTCTATGCCTTTGCATCTGCAGGGCAACTGAGAGATGGAGCAGAGGCAGCAGAGAGGGCAGGTTCTGTGCAATGCCCGTGCCAACTTAGAGCTGGCCTTCTCCATGCACCTTGGTAGGCCAGGCAATGCACCAGCATCTCAATGTGCATGCCTATCAGTGTCCTCCTGTGTGCTGGCCCATTAAGGTTCTCATCTGAGTACCTGCAGCAAAGCATGTCTGCAACCTTGCCCTCTGATGAGCTGGCCATCAAACTATCCTTTAAGTCTGAGGTAACTCTGAGGGTGAAATATATCTGAATATTAGGCATGAGTCCTGGTAGTCAGAGAGTGCAAATGGGTGAATGATGGGTGTGTGGTGCCTTGAGCAGCATCAAACACTATTACCACGGAGGGTAGGTAATGTCATTTTTTAAAAATCATTCATGGCATGCCAGTGTTGCTGGCAAGGTCAGCATTTTAGATAAGTCAGAATTGCCCTTGAGAAGGTGCTGGTGAGCTACTTTATAAAGTGTGCAGTCCATTTGGTGTAGGTAAACCCACACTGTTAGGAAAGAAGTTTCAGAATTTTGACCCAGTGACAATGAAGGAATGGTACTACAGTTCCAAGTTGGAGTAGTGTATGTCTTGGAGGGGAACTTGTAGGTGATGGTGTTTCCATGCAACTGATACCCTTGTCCTGAGTGGTAGCGGTCGGAGATTTGTACACTGCTGTTGCAGAAACATTGGTGAGCTGCTGTAGTGTATCTCGCATACGGTACACACTGTGATAAAGGGAGTGAATGTTTAATGTGGTGGTTCAGGTGCCAATCAAGCGGGCTGCTTTTTCCTGGATGGTATTGAATTTCTTGAGTTTGTTGGGGTTGAGCTCATACGGGCAAGTGGAGCGTATTTCATCACATTCCTGACTTGTGGCTTGTAGGTTTTGTTATAACCCCAATGATGGTCCCAGGATCAGGACCATATGGTTTTCCATGACCTCCCCGGAATATGAACTTCCCCTTTAAGGGGGCGGGAATTCCCCTTTACAGGGGCTGGATTCCCCTTACCAAGGAGAGCAAAACTGCATAAATATCCTGGCCTGGTTGCAGGTTGGGGAAGCAGGCTCTTATGGGGAGTGGAGGAGTATTTGGAATTGTATTGTAATATACCTTGTTTGGTAATTTCTACTATCGTCTATGTGTCCTGCTTACCGCGGATTCAGCACAGATTTTGGGGAATCAGGATGTGAGATACTTGCCACAGAATTCCAAGCCTCTTGATGCACTTTTGGCCACAGTATTTATGTGGCTAGTTCAGTTATGTTTCTGGTTGATGGCAAACCTCAATGCGGATGTTGCTGGTGGAAGATTATTGATGTTTATGATGTTGAATGACAAAGCGAGATGATTAGATTCACTCTTGTTGGAGATGGTCATTGGCTGACACTTGTCTGGTGCAAATGTTACTTGCCACTCATCAGTCCAAGCCTACATGTTGCCCAGGTTTGCTGCATATTGACAAGGACTGCTTTAGTACCTAAGGAATCGTGAATGGTACTGAACACTGCAATCATCAGCTAAATCCCCACTTCTGAACTTATAATAGAGGAAAGGTTATCGATAAAGTTGCTGAAGATGGTTGGGCTAGAACATTTTTCTGGCACTGAATCATTGACCTCAAACAACCACAATCTTCTCCCGTTGTTCCTTGATTCCCACTGACTTCAATTGTACTAGGGGCTCATGGAAACCACATTTGGTCAAGTGCTGCCTTGATGTCAAAGGTAGTCACTCTCACTTCACCTCTTCAGTTCTCCTCTTTTGTCAAACTTTGAACCAAAGCTGTTCAAAGTCAGCAGCCGAGTGGCCAGGCAGAACACAAATGGAGCATCAGTGGGCAGGTTACTGTTGTGTAAGTGCCATTAATAGCACTTTGCTAATGATGGAGAGTAGACTGACTGCATGGTAAGTAGTCAGATTAGTCCTTTTTGTGGACAGGACTACCTGGGTACTTTTCTACATTGTCAGGTAGATGGCAGTGTTGTAGCTGTACTGGAACACTTTGGGCAGGGGCACAGGTAGATCTGCATCTCAATCTCCAGACCTGCTGTCAGGATGTTGTCAGGGCCCATTGTCTTTACTGTATTCAGTGCTTTCAACAGTTTTGTAATATCATGTATGTAGTATAAAGAGTTAACTGATGGGTTACGCTAATGTTTGACGTAGATGATGTACCACAGCAGTTCGCCATGTATAGACTCGAGGAAGGTTGGAACACGGTGCATAGGCAAACATGCCTACTTTGTAAACTGTTTAGAAGTAGTAATAAACAAGTCAATAAACAAGGCTGGTTTAGCTCAGTGGGTTAGACAGCTGGTTGTGATGCAGAACAAGGCCAGCAGTGCGGGTTCAATTTCTGTACCAGCTTACCGAACTGGCAGCGGAATGTGGTGACGAGGGGTTTTTCACAGTAACTTCATACTGTGGACATAAAATATTATTATTATCATAAACAGATGCCAGAGTACGTCTACAGTCTGTCTACTAACCAAGTACCACACATCTAGAGTTCCACTGATAGCAGCGCCATTTCAGAACTACATGGAGTGAATTGAATTGGTATCTGTGATGCTGGGAACCTCGGAAGAGGCTGAGATGGATCATCCACTCTGGCTGAAGATGGTTGTAAATGCTTCAGACTTGTCTTTTGCAGTGATGTGCTGGGCTCCTCCATCATTGAAGAAAGGATATTTGTGGAATCTCCTTCTCTGCTTAGTTGTTTAATTATCCACCATTATTCATGACTGGGTGTATCAGGACTGCAGAATTGTTGGTCATGAGATTGCTTAGCTCTGCCTGTGTATGCTGCTTCTGATATTTGGCATGCATGCAATCCTGAGTTGTACTTGTACTTTTAAGTATGCCTGGTGATGCTCCTGGCATGCTCGCCTGTGCTCCTCATGAATCAGAATTGATCCCCTGGCTTGATGGTAATAGCAGAGTTCGAAAAATGGCGAGCCATGAGATTACAAATTGTGCAACCTCATGTAATCTCGCTTCATCATCAGTGATGTGCTGTCCTGTATCCAAGATGCCTAGCTCCACTGCCTCCTCTTCCATTAGAGTCAGTGCAGCGAGAAAGTCCATTGTCTTTCTCAGACATTGTGAGCTAACCTGTCCTGAAAACACAAAATAAACATCAACACTTATCCATCATAGGCACGTTGCATGCCTATGTTTGGTAGCAGCATTAATGTCTATTGTTATTGTGGAAGGGATGCTAATGTGAGGATTAGTGGCCTGCTCAGAGAATACATTAATTACCATCAAAGAAAAAGCATGTTAAACCATGAGGGATTGCTTGACTATATTTTAATAATAATAATGGAAACTTAGAAGGTTGGATAATGTAAACAAAATACTGCTTAATATTTTGTATTCGGCCTTATTATGATAACATGTTGTTCTCCCGAAGGACAACAAAATGTGTACGAGAGTTGTTTTTAGCCAAGGGAAAGAACATACGTATTTCATTTTGCGTATGTTCCCAAGGTTTGTTTAAAATAGACATGGCCAGTCGGGTGCTGTTTTCTTTAGAGCTGTTTATTTCACACGATCAAGATAATTATTTTATTCTGTATAGAGTACTGTGAATGGCTATTTAGCCTACTGCAGCCCTCTCCACGATATTGTGTCAAATAAACATTCCTGAAACAAAGCTCGAAGCCTTTGTCTTTATTATTATTTACACGACCAATTTGGCGTAGTCTTGCAGGATCTCTAATTTAACGGATCCAAATCGAAGGACTCTCTAAAAGGACTCTCTCAGCTGTAAGGGAGAGAGCCACCGGCGTATCCCAGCCTGAAAGGGGGATGGCACCCGGCAGCCTTCATTACCGGTGGTGAGTCATGCTAGAATGAGTTATATTAATTAATAAATTAACAATAATTGCATGAGAAGAAAAAGATGCCATAGAGACAGCACAGTGAAAATGCTAAAATTAAAAGACAGACTTCGAGGTTCGTGAAAGGAAAAACACCGGTGAATACTGCTTGTAATATTTGTGAATAATTTCCGCGATTGTTAAGTATATGTTCTAAGTATCTTTGCAGGAAAACAAGAGCGATGCGCAATAAACTTGGACGCTCCCTCACAAGTCATTCCAAAGCCTCGGTAGAAACATCCGGAGCGAGAAAGAAAGTGAACTTTAGAAAGAAGACAGATGAGGGAGTCAAAATGAGGGCAGCATGGTAGCATAGTGGTTAGCACAATTGCCTCACAGCACCAGGGTCCAGGTTTGATTCCTGTCTTGGGTCACTGTCTGTGCGGAGTCTGCATGTTCTCCCCGTGTGTGCGTGGGTTTCCTCCGGGTGCTCTGGTTTCCTCCCACAGTCCAAAGATGTGCAGGTTAGGTGGATTAGCCATTCTAAATTGCCCTCAGTGTTCAAAATTGCCCTTGGAGTTGGGTGGGGTTACTGGATTATGGGGAAATGGTGGAGGTGTGGACTTGGGTAGGGTGCTCTTTTCAAAAAAAGAGCAGGTGCAGACTCGATGGGCTGAATGGCCTCCTTCTGCACTGTAAATTCTATGAAACGAGTAAAAACGGGGGAAAAAAATAGTAAAGCAAAGGAATAAAGTAGTAAATCCTATCGAACCCCCATAGGAACCCAAAGAGAAGAATAGTGAAGTAAGTGAAAGGGCTGGAAAGCTCAATAAGCTTTTTTCTGAATTATCTGGGAATGACAGATCCTCCAAGCTGCGTGCTGGACATTGCAGCTGACCCCCTCTCAAAACAGTATTTTAATCAAGCGATTGTGAAATTGCTGTCTCTGTAGCCTGAGAAAAGACTAACGGTTAACTGTGATATTTGCTGAGGACATTTACCCAATTAATTTTGGTTTTAAAGCACTGAAATGCTAGTTTCCTTGAATTGTGAGTGTGGTGATATTGTGTGTTGTCTGATATTGTGATTTTGAGATCATAGTTTAAGTGGTTTGTGTCAACATTTGAGTTAGAAAAATACTTTTTTTTAAAACATCGGAAATTAAATCAGTTTTAAAGGAAAGCAATTCAAGCAGAATAAAGTAATTGCACAATATACGTTTTTAGATTGTGAAGGGGCACAAATGGCATTCCAAGTTCTCCGTCCCTTTAAGTTCTATAGGAAAAATTAACCATTTCAGCAGGCAGTTTATCTGTACTAATTGTCAAAGAAAATATACGTCTCTAAGATAGCTAATGCCTATTAAAATCAATCATTGCATATTGACTTAAATGGAATACTCTTATAGTGCATCTTGGCCAGCTTTGAAGGATGGGATTGCAGTCCCACCGGCATAAATGGGGACTGGGCTCCCAATAATAATCATTGAATGAAGGAAATGAGTCCCTTAGCTGTTCAGACATTGCTAATTGTAAGCTGCCAGAGCAGGAGCAAAGTTACAAATTGATTAATCTCACTTGGTTAACACAGCCGTGGACATAAGTACTGTAGTTACCTCTTGGTAAATATGGACTGAGAGGACTGTTCATGTCCCCCAAAGATCAAAAGTCTAAAGTCACAGGGTTGTTCTACCAATGAAAGAGAGGACAGGATCGTGGTCAAACAGACAAGCAGAGGGAGAGGCAGAGGTCAATGGCAGGGA
Organism: Scyliorhinus canicula; assembly: GCF_902713615.1. Taxonomy (NCBI): domain Eukaryota; kingdom Metazoa; phylum Chordata; class Chondrichthyes; order Carcharhiniformes; family Scyliorhinidae; genus Scyliorhinus; species Scyliorhinus canicula. Next base: position 115,670,417 of record NC_052155.1, read on the forward strand.
GAGATAGATCACAGGATCAATGTAGAAGATGTGGGGTAAAAGGACATTGGGCTCGCGATTGTCACTTTAACCCCCGGTGAATCCTCTATGTCACTGTGGGAGTAGCCGATATTCCCATGACAGAGCTATTATCATGCCCAACAAACATGGAAATTGACAATGTCCCGCTGGTAGATACTGTGATTCTTTCAGAAACAGCGCCCCTTCCCATATTAGGCAGACAGATACTGCAAATTAGGAGTGATAATTCATTGCACTAATGAGGGAATGTTTATGACACTACCTCAAATATGAACTCATCAGTTGCTATATTTAATATCTTTGGAGACTGCGCCTGACCAGTCTGTGCCTGTGTTGTATTGCTGGCAGCTGAACGTTAACCCTTATAGTAAAACTGTTAAGAAATTGCAGGAAATCCTACAAAAGGTTAATGACCCTTGGGCACAGCTGTTAAATACCTGATAGAGTCCAGCCAAGCGAATATAGTGACTTGTTGCACGGCTTGGTATGCTCGTGAGGATGAGCAAGCATACAAGGAACAAGTGCAATATCACTTGGAAAAGCAGACTTCATTGCAAATCACTCCCTATTTATTTTTCAGTGTTATGGATTAGGAATGTTAGTACTTCAGAACCCCATTTAACATTGCCGTAAGACATCACGCTAAGGCAAAGCAAATAGGAGAACTGATCAAAGAAGCCGCAGACAAAAAGTAGCCCATGAGATTTATATTGAAATAGACGGAAAAGATTGCATGATAGAATTTTATAGTAAACAGCAAGGCCGAGTGACCTGGAAAGAGGAGAAATGGCCCGCTATATTTGAAAGACAACAGCCGCCCCAAAAGAACCACCGTTTGCTCCCTTCTGTCCTAGCCCAGGTACCGGCACATCTATGGGCCCAACATAAAAATCATGTTAGAAAAGTACATTCTGCACCAGCACATAGGATGCAACTAAAGAGGAACGTTGCCCAGCCCTGCTTAAAACAATACAGGTTGGCGCTGGAAGCAGAAAAAGGGATAGAGGCAGTGATCAATGCATTGTTACAGCAAGGGGTATTGAAGAAAACACAAAGCCACTGTAATACCCCTATACTCTTCATTCAAAAGTAGGAAGACCCAACAAGTGGCGGTTTGTGCAAGATCTCAGAGCCATTCTTAAAATAGTCATCCCTATTGCTCCATTGGTGCCTGACACAAATATCATTTTGTCATCTATATCACCAACAGCGATACTTTCCTCTTCATAGACTTATGCTCAGCCTTTTTCTCCATACCATTGCACCCAGACAGTCAATATCTATTTGCTTTTACATATCGAATCAACCTGCCACAGGCTATATATATAGAAAGCCCAGCAGTCTGTGTTGTGGCAGTTAAAACAGATTTGGACGAGTGGCAGTTGTCTGCAGGCTGAACACTCCTTTAAAATGCTGACGATTTATTGATAGCCTCAGAAGGAGGGCTAGTTTCTCAGCAGGATACCCTTCTGTTATTATCACATCTGGCAGAGAGAGGGCATAGAGTCTCAAGGGAAAACTTCAAACCACCTATACCTACAAGCGAGCACCAGCTGTCAACCCTGTTACTCTCTTGCCCGTGGCCTCAGAAGCAGAAGATCTGTTTGATCATGACTGTTTACAATTGGTTGAAGCCACCACAACCCCTAAACCTGATTTATTGAATCACCCACTAGAAAATCAGAACATTATCTTTTTCACCGATGGATTATCACATTGACCAAATGATATGTCCCTCCTGCTGGCTATGCAATAGTAACTCCATTCGAGGCAGTGGAATCTTTTGCTCTTGTAGCCATCGAAGTTGGACACTTCCCGACCTCAAAATGGCGATTTACAAAGCACGCAGGGAAAATTGGACACTTTAAGAAAGACAAGCAGGCTGCAGAATCTTCCTGTGTATTCTGCCTGCAAAGAAAGCAGACAGCACCGAAACCAGCAGTTTGCATATTAATGAAGCGATCCCCGGGAACAATGGATACAACGATTAGCTACATTTGGGACATTCTATAGCAGGTCAGACTTCCCGGCGCCAACGGGAGTCTGAAACAAAGGAGACAATCAAGCCAGGAAGAACCGCCCCGCAATCAAGGGACAGACTCAGTATTGGGGGGATTCATACCAATCGATTGGTATGAGATCTAATCGATTGACTGTAAGCTCGGGGACCACCCAAAGGGCGTGAAGCCCCTGGGACCTATAAAAGTCAGGTCCCAAGTCCAGTTCGCTCTCTTAGCCGGCCCTCCCAGCATAACACCTTTGCAGCAGCTCTCTAAGAACTTGACCGTGAGAAGGAGAGGCCTGGCCAACAGCTACACCGACAAGTAAGTGTCCAACCAACGCACGCTACGAGAATAGACACTCCTGACCCCTTAGCCCGTACCAACTGGGAAGCCAGCAGTCTCAGGACAGAACAAGAGGCCATTGTTCCCTGATCCAGTGGGTTCCCTTATCATAGAACATAGAACATAGAACAGTACAGCACAAAACAGGCCCTTCGGCCCTCAATGTTGTGCCGAGCCATGATCACCCTACTCAAACCCACGATCCACCCTATACCCATAACCCAACAACCTCCCCCTTAACCTTACTTTTTTTTTATTAGGACACTACGGGCAATTTAGCATGGCCAATCCACCTAACCCGCACATCTTTGGACTGTGGGAGGAAACCGGAGCACCCGGAGGAAACCCACGCACACAGGGGAGGACGTGCAGACTCCACACAGACAGTGACCCAGCCGGGAATCGAACCTGGGACCCTGGAGCTGTGAAGCATTTATGCTAACCACCATGCTACCCTGCTGCCCTTATCGAAGATAAGTATTGGCTCATAGTGGTAGGAATAGTTTAGTCAGCTAGTATTAGTTGCGGGTTTCTATCAAAACAAACATCAAATCTGGATTCACCAAGATACCTGAGTAATATGCCCCAGAAGTCTGTTCTTGCCACTGTGTCGCCTTGCCCATGGGCAGGCTCGCGTGGGCAAAGGAGGGATGACACATGCCATTTTCAACAATGGTGTGCACCAGGTATTAACAATCGAAAAAGTAGCCCGCACATGTATGATTTGTCAGAAGAATAATCGGGGTAAAACACCCGCTGTCTTTGATCATCTCCCACACCCAAAATACCTTTTGAAAATTTGCAGATGGATTTTGTACACATGCTGATGACTAAAGGATTCAAATACATACTGGTGATAGTGGGCATGCTTTCACGATGAGTAGAGGCATTTCCAACCAAAAGAGATGATGCTAGAACAGTGGTAAATATTCTGTTAAAAGAAATAATACCTATGTTTTGAATACCAATGGGTATTAACATTGACAGAGGAACTCATTTCACCAGCAAATTGACCAAAGTCCTAACAGAAGCCATGGGGCTTGATTGGAAATTACATATACCATATCAGCCACAATCCTCAGGAATGGTGTAAAGGGCGAATGGAATAATTAAAACTGCAGTAACAAAAGTGTGTCAACAAATGGGCTGCTATGGCCACTACCATACTCATAGTGATGTATGCCCTGGGAAATCAGAAAAATCGCAACACGGGCTTAATCCTGTATGAGATATTAATGGGACGTCCCATGACAACTAGAACAAAACCCCCAATGATATCAGCGGCAGTAGCCTTAATATGGACAGATGAGGCATCAAATATGCCCAAGCCATGTGTGAAACCCCAGGAAAATACATAAAGAGTACGACAATCTCAGATGCAACCAAAAGAGGGAAATAAACCCTTTGTACCTGGAGATCAAGTATATGTGAAAGCACTAAACAAAGATTATTTTTCTCCTAGGTGGAAAGGATCCTACCAAGTGCTGCTAACAACCCAAACAGTCATTAAAGTAAAAGAAAAGCCAGATTAGATCCATGCAACTTGATGTAAATCACATCATACGGACCTTTGAGAGTACTAGCGAAACGCTGACCTGAAGGGAATGAAGGTGCCACTGTTCTTATGTATTATCATATTAATCAAACATCATGTAGGAAGTGAACTGCATACTAACACCTTACTATACATGTCTCATTCATACACAGAGAGGATCAATAAATCCAGTTGTTGGGTTTGTACACAAATTCCCAGATGCTCAGGGGAGGGTATCCCTGTGCGACCTGTCGATTTACCAGTAACGAGATAGCAGAATGGGCTCTATGAAGAAATAGAACAGGACGGGGTGAAGATACACAGAATATGTTAGATTGGAGATCAGCTGGATACGATATGAATAGGTTTGAGGGATGGTGGTGGCCGAGGTTTAATGTAACATGTCAACCTCCCTGTTTGATCCTTCCCAATTATACTGGAGTCCCAAAAGGAAGTATATGCTTCAGGAAACATGAAACATATGGGACCCACCCAGTAGGCACCAGTCAGTGTGATCAGACCTTGAATTGTCAACCCCCCATGTTCCACACTTCAGCTAAGGGACTATTCATCTTTGATGGTCAGGACTAGAGAACTGATCATGGCACCATGGTGCAAGGATGCAAGGTGCCATTCATGTCGAAGGCACAAAAGGTAGGGGAATAAACACACTTCATTGCAGGCACGAGCATGAGTCCTAAAGGCTGTGATGCCTGCCCAGTACCAGGGTTCAGAATATGTTCTTGGGACTGGAGATGAACCTGCAGTGTGAGGGGAAGGAGCCATTTGTCGTGATCCACAAGGATATCAAGAACAGAGGAAGGAATTTAAAAAAACTTCTACTAAGTGACTATGAGCAGCTAGGGCTGAATTAAAAAGCAGAACCGCAAAGGTAATCATCAGGATCAATATCTGAGCCATGAGCAAATTGGAATATGGTAAACAAGATTAGAAAGCTGAATGCATGGCTCAAAGATTGGTGTGGGAGAAATGGGTGGCGAGTTACTCACAGAAAATTTCCAGACTCTGCCCTGCTCTTGTAGCCACAGCAGAAGTGAGGCAGAAGTGCTAACCACTGTGCCACCCTGTCAGTCCTGCCACATCAAGTCATGAATGTTGGTGGACAATTAAATAGCTCACTGGAGGAAGGGGCCCCATAAATAACCCCATTATCAATAATGAAGGAGCCTAGCACATCTGTGCAAAAGACAAGGTTGAGGCATTCACAATAATCTTCAGCCAGAAGTGCCGAGTGGATGATCCATCTCGGTCTCCTCCTGAGGTCCCCAGCATCACAGATGCCAGTCTTCGGTCAATTCGATTTGCCCACCTGATATCAAGAAATGGCTGAAGGCACTGTATACTGCAAAGGCCATGGGCCCTGCTAATATTCCGGCAATAGTACTGAAGACTTGTGCTCCATAACTGGCCGTGCCCCTAGCCAAGCTGTTCCATTACAGCTACAACACTTATCCAGGTATGTCCTGTACACAAAAAGCAGGACAAATCCAACCCAGCCAATTACCGCCCAATGAGTCCACTGTCAATCATCAGTAAAATGATGGAAGGGGTCATCAACAGTCCTATCAAGTGGCATGTACTTAGCAATAACCTGCACACTGACACTCAGTTTAGGCTCTGAGAAGGTCACTCAATTCCTGACTTCATTACAGCCTTGGTTCAAACATGGGCAAAAGAGCTAAACTCCAGAGGTGAGGGAAGAGTGACTGCCCTTGATATCAAGTCAGCATTTGATTTCATGGCATAAAGGAGCCCTAGCAAAACTGGAGTCAATGGGAATCAGGAAGATAATTCTCCACTGGTTGGAGTCTTACCTAGCACAAAGGAAGATGATTGTGCTGGTTGGAGGACAGTCATCTCAATCCTGGAACATCACTGCAGGAGTTCCTCAGGATAGTGTCCTAGGCCCAAACATCTTCAGCTGCTTCATCAATTACATTCCTTCTAACATAAGGTCAGATGTGTGAATGTTCGCTGATGACTGCACAATGTTCAGCACCATTCACGACTTCTCAGACACTGAAGCAGTCCATATGCAAATGCAGCAAGACATGGACAACATCCAGGTTTGGGCTGACAAGTGGCAAATAACATTTGTGCCACATGAAGTGCCAGACAATGACCATCTCCAATAAGAGAGAATCAAACAATTACATCTTAACATTCAATGCCATCACCATTACTGAATCTCCATTATCAACATCCTAGAGGTGACCACTGACCACAAACTTAACTGGACTAGCCATATAAATACTGTAGCTACAAGAGCAGGTCATAAGCTAGGAATCCTGCAACAAGTAACTCACCTCCTCATTCCGCAAATCCTCTCCACCATCTACAAGTCACTAGGGAGGAGTGTGATGGAATGCCCACCACTTGTCTGGATGAGTGCAGCTCCAAGAACATCAAGAAGCTCAACACCATCCAGGACAAAGCAGCCCTCTTGATTGGCACCCCTTCAACAAGCATTCACTCCCTCCACCACCGATGCACAGTAGCAGCAGCGAGTACCACCTCCAAGAAACACTGCAGGAACTCACCAAGATTCCTTAGGCAGCACTTTCCAACCATTACCATCTAGAAGGACAAGGGCAGCAGATACATGGGAACACCACTACTTGAAGGTTCCTCTCCAAGTCACTCGCCATCCTGAGTTGGATTTATATCACCATTCTTTCATTGTCGCTGTGTTAAAATGCTGGAATTCCCCCCTTAATAGCACAGCAGATGTACCAACACCACATGGACTGCAGCAGTTCAAGGCAGCAACTCATCACCACCTTCTTAAGGGCAATTTAAGGATGGCAACAAATGCTGGCCGAGCCAGTGAAGCCCACATCCAGTAAAAACTTTAATTAAAAACAAACCAATCCCTTTGATGTTCAACACTACCCAGCCTCTCACCATTTAAAGAATAAAGAATGTGCATCTGTTTTTTCCGATTAAACGTATAGCCTCACATTGTATTCCATGTGTCAAATCTTTGCTTACTTCCTTAGCCTCTCCAAATCCTCTTGAAGCGCCATTGCATCCTGCTCAGAAGTCACACTTCCACCTAGTTTTGTCTGCAAGCTTGGAAATTTTACCTTTAATCCCCACATCCAAATAATTGGGCCATCTGAGACTAGTCCCGTGGTGGGAGCAGGAGCGGGGACGGGGTATGTTTTTTGCAGAGGTCGACGGGAAACCATGTCATATCTTCCCGGCCTGACCTCATTAATTATGCATGCAGGTGTTTCGCGCCATCTTTCATGGTGGCATGGGCTTAATGGCGCATGTCCCACAGTCATCTCTGGGCACCATACTTAAAGGACACCTGATATCAGTAACCTATCATTGAAGAAAAAAGATGGACCTCCTGAAGAAAGAAGAAGGATGCAACTGGTTTCATGTCTGTCTCCTGCGGGATTCCTGATCTGCCATCGTGGGATACAATGTGGGAAATTCACACGTAAAACTGTTTTTTCAGCTTCCCGCTGAATCAACTCCCTGCCGTCATTGAACCCGCCAGTAGGGGCATGGGAGAACTTTGTCCATTGATACAGATTGTGAAAAGCTGGGGTTCAAGCACTGATCCTGTGGTGCCTGTCTAGTCACAGCCTCCCAACCTGAAAATTATCAATTTATTTCTGCTCCCTATCGAAAGCAATCAAAGGACAGGTTAAATACAAACTTCAGGAGTGCATATTGTTCAAGTAGCAGACACATGACAAATGCAATTTAAAGATATTTGATCTGACACAATTTGGAAGAAAGAATGAGGAGAGATAATATGAACTAAATAGTACAATTTTAAAGGGAGTGCAGGAACAGAGACCTGTGTGATATGTATACAAACCTTTGAAGATAGCTGGACAAGTTGAAAAGTCTGTTAAAAACATATGGAATCCTTTGCTTTATTAGTGGTAGAATAAAAGTACAAATACAAGGAGATTCAGTCTTTATAAAACATTGGTTAGGCCTCAGTTGGTGCACTGTGTTCAATTTCATTTAAGAAAGATGAAAAATGCTACAGATGAAACAGAACTCCAAAAGAAACAAAACAGAAGAGGGGTGTGTGTGTGTTGGTGGATGGGTGGAGTACATCGAAAAAATGAAACAGAATTATCTGTACAGCTTAAGTGGAAAATAGGAAAGGGTAAACTTGCAGAAGTAGTATTAGCATGGGACTTGAGATTACATAGTGAGAAAGATAAATATATTGGATACATCCAAGAAACAAAGAGAAAATAAGATTAGCTGAGATAGCTTGCCACTTCAATCACCTACACCTTCTCATTCCCCTATCTACGTTTTCCACCTTCTATACTGTTCTAATGAAACTCGATGTAAGCTTAAGGAACAGAAATATATTTTTCTATTCGCCAATCTGCAGCCCTCTTGCCTTAAAATTGACTTCAATAAATTAAGACCAAGGTAAAGCTCCTAATTTTCTCTGAAGTAGGAAGCGCTAACCATAGTGGATTGATATAATGTGACTTCCCAGGGTTTGGGAGAAAGAGAAACCAGATTGGTGTTTTATTTCGATCATGATTCTGTCAAGTTGTTTTTCACCCTTGACATTGATCTGGCTTTTTTATTTCCCAAGTTTTGGTCGCTGGAGCCTGCCAGTTTTTTTTATGCTTCAATCAATTAAAAGCAATGACACTAAATAAAGAGTGGGAAATATTTGAAGAAATAATTCAAAATATTCAACAAAAATATATTCCATTGGAAAACAAAGACTCCACAGGAAAGATCCATCTGTGGCTTACTAAGGGGTTAAGGATAGCATTAGATTAAAAGTGAAGGCTTATAATGTTGCAAAAAATAATGCTAAGTCTGAGAATTGGGAATATTTTAGAAACCAGCAAAGGGTTGATAAGAAGGGGAAAACAGAGAACGAAAGTAAACTCGCCAGGAATATATAAACAGATTCAAACTTGTACAAGTATATAAAAAGGAAGAGAGTAGCTAAAGAAGTGACGGTCTCTTAGAAGCAGATACAGGAAAAATTGCCATGGGGAATGAGAAAACGACCGAAGATAACCTAGGGGCTAATACGAGTGAGGAAATTAAGGTAATTAATATCAGCAGAGAAAATGTACTGGAGAAACTTAAGGGACTAAAATCTGACAAATACCCAGGAACAGATGGTTTACATTCTATGGTTCTTAAAGAGATGGCTGCAGAGTTAGTGGATGCACTTGCTATGATTTTCCAAAATTCCATAGATTCTTGAACAGACCCAGGAGATTGGAAGTAACACCATTATTCAAGAAAGGAGGAAGAAAAAAAACAGGGGATAATAGGCTAGTTCAGGGTGGGCAAACTTTTCTGTGCAAGGGCCACATTCAGAAATTCACAATTTTAAAGGGCCGCATAGTATGTTAAGTAAAATAATTAATATTTAAAATAGCCAAAATAAAAGGTTTTTAAAGAAAAAAAAAGCAATTAATTTTTATTAATTAACATTTTAAAGTAGAAACTTTACATGAAACACATTTATTTGAAAAACAAAGTAACTCAGTTTAAAGAAAAAAAGCAATTAATTTTTATTAATTAATATTTAAAGTAGAAACTTCACATGAAACACATGTTGTGCCGAGCAATGATCACCCTACTCAAGTCAACGTATCCACCCTATACCAGTAACCCAACAGCCCTCCCCCCCCCATTAACCTTAATTTTAAAAAAAATTTTTTTTTAAATTTTTTGACTTGATCTTGGTGGGCCGCATAAAGACCTTTTTGCAGCCGTAGTTTGCCCACCCCTGGGCTAGTTTTTTTTTTTAAATAATTTTTATTGAAGAAATTTTTCAAAATACAAACATTTTAACCCCCCCTACATTTACATTTAAATTATAACAAAACAAAGTCAAACCCCCCTACTTAACAAAAAAGTCCCCCCCACCCCCTACTCGCGCGTCCCCCCCACCCACCCCCCCCCCCCCCCGCCGGCGAACCGGCAGTCAGACCAACTTATCATTTCTGGCAGTGTCCTCGGGCAGGCCTTGCCCGTGCCACCACCGCTACCGTACTTCCTTCGTCGTTGTCCCCCCTCCCCCCCCTCCCCCCCTCCCGCCCTCCCCTCCCCTCCCGGGTTGCTGCTGTCACGGCCTCAGTTTCTATCTCTGATCTAAGAGGTCTAGGAAGGGTTGCCATCGCCTGAAAAACCCCTGCACCGACCCTCTCAGGGCGAATTTGATCCTTTCCAATTGGATGAAGTTTGCCATGTCGTTTAACCAGGTGTTAACACTCGGAGGCCTTCGTCCCTCCACTGAATCAAGATCCTCCTCCGAGCCACCAAGGACGCAAAGGCTAGTATTCCAGCCTCCCTCGCCTCCTGTACCCCCGGTTCCACCCCAACCCCGAAGATCGCAAGTCCCCATCCTGGCTTGACCCTGGACCCCACCACTCTCGACACCGTCCCTGCCACCCCCTTCCAGAACTCCTCCAGTGCCGGACATGCCCAAAACATATGTGCATGATTCGCAGGGCTTCCCGAACATCTAATACACCTGGCTTCACCCCCGAAAAACCGACTCATCCTTGTCCCCGTCATGTGGGCTCTATGCAGTACCTTAAATTGAATGAGACTTAGTCTCGCACATGACGACGACGAGTTGACCCTCTCCAGGGCGTCTGCCCATGTCCCGTCCTCTATCTGTTCCCCCAGCTCTAACTCCCACTTATCTTTCAGCTCCACTACTGGTACCTCCTCCACCTCCTGCATAATCTTATAGATGTCCGAGATCTTCCCCTCCCCGACCCAGACCCCTGATAGCACCCTATCACTCACCCCCCTGTCACCCCTGGGCTAGTTAGTCACTCATTGGGAATCTGCGGGAATTTATTATTCAAAATGTCTTATCAATGCACTTAGAAAATAATGGTGTGATTAAAGCAAGTTAACATGGTTTTATGAAAATAATAGCTTCAGTGAGACTATCAACCTTTGGGTTAGGGGCAGGGTCAAGGGAAATGCCGATTCGGGGGAACCACAGATTTGAGCCAGGGAAATGGGACGGAAATTTTGGGAAATGGGAGGAGAAGGGGATTAAGACACTAAGACTGTTTCTTGGGGATTCAGTTTGCAGGATTGCTGGGAGCGAAGTATGGGCTGGAGCATGGGGGAATGTTTAGATACATGCAGGTTCGAGATTTTGCCAGGAAGAAGATACAGAGCTTCCCAGTGGAGCCGGCCTCCACATTGCTGGAGTAGGTGCTGACGGCAGGATGATGGAGAAGGGGGTAGTGTCGGCGGTTTACAGGGCTATTTTGAAAGAGGAGAAGGCACCACTGGAAGAGATCAAAGCAAAGTGGGAGGAAAAGTTAGGAGAGGGTATGGAGGAGGGGTTCTGGTGTGAGGTGCTCCAGAGAGTGAAAGCCTCCATCTCATGCGCGAGGCTGGGGCTGATACAGCAGAAGGTAGTGTGTAGAGCACACCTCACAAGGGCGAGGTGAGCCGGCTCTTTGAGGGGGTAGAAGATGTGTGTGAACGTTGCGGGGGGGCCCCCGCAAATCACGTTCATATGTTTTGGTCCTGTCCAAAACTGGAGGATTACTGGAAGGAGGTTTTTAGGGTAATCTTTAAAGTGGTGCATGTGAAACTGGACCAGGGCCCTCGGGAGGCCATATTTGGGGTGTTGGACCAGCCGGGGTTAGAAACGGGTGCAGAGGCAGATATTGTAGCCTTCGCCTCGTTGACCACCCGAAGGCGGATCCTGTTGGGATGGAGAGCAACCTTTCTACCCTGTGCCCTGACGTGGCGGGGGGACCTGATGGAATTCTTGACTCTTGAGAAGGTTAAGTTTGAACTGAGGGGAAGGATGGAGGGGTTCTACAATTCATGAGCATTATTCATTGTGCACTTTCAAGAATTGGATAACATCAAACATTAGTGGGGGGGGGGGGGTGGCTTGGGGGGAGGGGGGGACTGTATGTGTTAATCGTGACTATGGGTGATTCCTTTTTCTTATTTGTTTATGTTAACAGTTGGCTAATGTTTGGGCGTTGGTGGGAGGATGGGATTGTTGTTGATATGGGGGCTGACATTATATTCGTTACTGCTTATTGTTTATTGTTGGTGGGTGCAAATTTGGGAGAAAATATGAAAAAGGAGAATAAAAATATATATTTTTTAAAACATGGTTTAATAAAAGGGAAATACTGCTTGACAAATTAGAGGTTTTGAGGGTGTAATTTGAAGAATGAATAAAGGGAAACCAGTAGATATAGCATACTTGAATTTCCAAAACACATTTGATCAAACGCCACAAAAAATTAATACACAAGATAGGGGCTCATGGAGTTGGGGATGATAAGCATGGCTAGAGGATTAACAGAAACCAGACAGTCGGAATAATTTGGACATTGTAAGTTGGCAGACTGTGATTAGTGGAGTGCTGCAAGGATCAATGTTAAGACAATATTAATGACTTAGATGAAGATACAGATAGTAATGTACCCTAAGTTTCCTGATGATACAAAGCTAGGTTAGAATGCAAGTCGCAAGGAAGACACAAAGAGATATGGGGTGGGATTTACTGAGCAACCTACCACGTATTTTGCAGCGGCAGGTAGCAGCTTGCCTGTAACATCCCGCACAGGACCTCCAGAGTGGGAATGCTTGCCTTCCCCAAGCTCCTTGAGGAATGGGAGCTCCCCAGCTAGGGACTGGGTCCCAATTACCCAGTGTTTGTAAGGCTGGCCAGTAAGGCACTAACCAGAAAGTAACCCAGTAGAGGTCTACAGGCGACTCTGGTACATATGTCGTCTGTAAATCAAACTTCATTCTTATTCTTACTCAGTGTGGACTCCCCGTGTCTTTTTTAAATGCCGATGAGGAGTAAACTGGTTTGTTGTCGACACTGCAACCTACTCAGCTGAGCCACCTCCCTGATTCTCTGGACCATGTTTGGGTTTCTTTGATTCGCGATGCCTCTATTTGGGCAGTTAGATGCTAGTGTTGAAGACTGGAATCAATACGCTGAATGAATGCGTTATTGCTTCTGGACCAACAATATCATGTATAACGAGTGGCAGACAGTCATACTGTTGATGGTCTGTGGACCGTGTATGTTCAGGGTGATCTGGAGTCTCACATACCTGGCAGCGCCGAATATGCAGTCATTCGACCAGCTCGTTGCACTTGTGGTGCAACACTTTAACCCAACCCCCTTGACAATCATTCAAAGATATCAGTTTAATATAGTGGAGAGGTCCACCGGTGAGTCCGTCACCGAGTTTGTGTCTCAGCTACGGAAGATAGCCAAGTTTTGTGAGTATGGAACTGTTTTGTCCGATATGCTCCATGACTGTTTGGTCTGCAGTATTAATAACATGGAACTCAGAAAAAGCTTTTGGGTGCAGTCTCCCTAACCTTTCAGCAGGTGCTGCAGGACTCTCTATCCCAAGAAGCAAGGAACGCGGCAACAAAGAGATACAAGGGATGGAGGTCAACATTTTGGGCTATTCCCACGCAGCCCGGACCAAACGCCACGGCGACTCTGGCTTAGAGTCATTGAGGCATAAAGGTTTGTAGCATGAAAACAGGCCCTTCGGCCCAACTTGTCCATGCCGCCCAGTTTTTACCACTAAGCTAGTCCCAATTGCCCGCATTTGGCCATATTCCTCTATTCCCATCTTTTGCACATAACTGTCTAAATGCTTTTTAAAAGACAAAATTGTACCCACCTCTATTACTGCCTCTGGCAGCTTGTTCCAGTCACTTGCCATCCTCAAGTGAAAAAATTGCCCTTCTAGTCTCTTTTATATCTTTACCCCTCACCTTAACCTATGCCCTATAGTTTTACACTCCCCTACCTTTGGGGAAAGATGTTGACTTCTCTATGACACTCATTATTTTATGGACCTCTATAAGATCACCAGTAAGCCTCCTACTCTCTAGGGAAATAAGTCCTTGACTATCCAGCCTCTCCTTATAACTCGTAGAATTTACAGTGAAGAAGAAGGCCATTTAGCCCATCGAGTCCGCCTCCACCCTATCCCCGTAACCCAGTAACCCCACCTAACCTTTGGACACTAAGGGGCAATTTAGCATGGCCAATCCACCTATCCTGCACATCTTTGGACTGTGGGAGGAAACCGGAGCACCCAGAGGAAACTAACGCAGATGCAGGGAGAAAGCGCAAACTCCACACAGACAGTTATTCGAGGGCGGAATTGAACCTGCGTCCCTGGAGCAGTGAGGCAGCAGTGCTAACCACTGTGCCACTATGCTGCCCCAAACTCAAATAATCAAGTCTTAGTAGCACCCTAGTTAATTTCTTCTGCATTCTTTCTAGTTTAATAATATCCTTTCTATAAAAGGGTGACCAGAAGTGTACACAGTATTCCAAGTATGGCCTTTCTAATGTCTTGCACAACTTCAACAAGGCGTCCCAACTCCTGTATTCAATGTTCTGACCAATGAAACCAAGCATGCAAGATGCCTTCTTCACCAACCTGTCCACCTGCGACTCCACTTTCAAGGAGCTATGAGCATATACCCCTCACTCTCTTTGTTCTGTAACTCTCCCCAACTCCCTACCGTTAACTGAGTAGGTCCTGCCCTGATTTGATCTACCAAAATGCATCACCTCACATTTATCCAAATTAAACTCCATCTGCCATTCTTCGCCCTGCTGGCCCAATTGGTCAAGATCCTGTTGCAATCTGATATAACCTTCTTCACTATCCACTATTCCACCAATCGTGGTATCATCTGCAAACTTACTAACCATTCCTCCTAAATTCTCATCCAACTCATTAATGTAAGTAACAAATAACAGTGGACCCAGCACTAATCCCGAAGGCACGCCGCTGGTCATAGGCCTCCTGTTTGAAAAACAACCCTCTACAACCACCATTTGTCTTCTGTCATCAAGCCAATTTTGTATCCAATTGACTACCTCACCCATCAGATTTAATCTCATGCAACAACCTACCATGAGGTACCTTGTCAAAGGCCTTGCTCAAGTCCATATAGACAATGACGACTGCACTGACCACATTTACCTTCTTGTGTACCCGTTCAAAAAACTCAACCAAATTATTGAGACATGATTTTCCACTCACATAGCCATGCTGACTGTCCCTAATCAGTCCTTGCCTCTCTAAATGCCTGTAGATCCTGGCCGGGATTCTCCCTTCTGGGGACTAAGTCCCCACGCCGGCAGGAGGACCGGCACCAACCACTCTGGCATCAACAGCTAGGTGGATGGAAGAGGGGTTGGTGCTGCTCCAGCTGATGCCGAAGGGATGGGCATGCGGCGAAGTCCGGTATGATCTCGCGTATGCGCAGAACCGCAGCATGGTTCCGTGCATGCGCTGACTGGCCGCCGTATTTTGGCACATGTGCGGTGGGTTCGCTTCTCTCCGCCGGCCATGGCGGAGCCCTGCAGGTCCGGCACAGAAGGAAGAAGTGTCCCCACAGAACAGGCCCGCCCGCAGATTGGTGGGCCCCGAATGTGGCCAGGCCACTGTGGCCCCCCCCCCCCCCCCCCCCGGGTCGGATCCCCCCGCACCCCTCCTCCCCCCACCGACTTACCTGCCTGGTCCCGCCGGTGTCAGAGGCGAGTGATTCACGCCGGCGGGAATGGCCAAAAACGGACAGTCGCTCGGCCTATCGGGGCCTGGAGAATTGCCGGGGGGGGGCGCTGGCAACGGCCCCAAACAGCATGGCGTGAATCCCGCCCCCGCCTGAAAACATGCGCCGGTGAATACGGCAGCTGGTGTCGGGGCGGGATTCGCGCCACCCCCCCCACTGGGGATTCTCTGGAGAATCCCGCCTCTATCTCTCAGAATACCTGCGAACAACTTACACACCACAGACATTAGGCTCACCAGTCTGTAGTTCCCAGGCTTTTGCCTTCGGCCCTTCTTAAACAAAGGCACAACAATTGCTACCCTCCAATCTTTAGGCACCTCACCTGTGATTGTCGACGATTCAAATATCTCTGCTAGAGGATCCACAATTTCCTCCCTAGCCTCCCGCATCTTGGGATACATTTCATCAGGTTCCGGGGATTTATCTAACTTGACGCACTTTAAGACTTCCAGCACCTCCTTATGTGTAACATTTACACTCCTCAAGACATCACTATTTATTTCCCCAAGTTCCCTAACATCCATGCCTTTCTCAACAGTAAATACCGATGAGAAATATGATTTTAGGATCTCACCCATCTCTTGTGGATCCGCACGTATATGACCTTGTAGATCCTGAAGAGGCCTTAATCTCTCTCTTGTAAAAGCTCTTTGGATTCTCATTTGCCTTATCTGCCAAAGCAATCTCATGGCTCCTGGGTGAACAGATGGCCGCCAGGACGTGCACTGTCCCCGGACTCAGCTGAAGGTGATTCTGGCTTGTGCGCTACATGTAGACGCTCTTTCCTTGGATTAGTGACTTATTATTGGCACTTCATTCCAAATTTGGCTACTATCCACACCCCCCCGCTCCACTTGCTTTTGAAAAAAAGCCAGCCATGGGCTAGGGGCACAACCCACGTCGTGGTGAAGAGGTGGTTGTCGTCTTCAGCGTGTTGACACATTTTGACTCCTCACAATAGTGGTACGTCACATGCGATGCTTCACCATGTGGCATTAGGCAGTTTTGTCCCATCAAACGGATGACGGCCATGACTGTCCGATGGCTTTGGCTGCCGGATGTTGGCTGTGGCCAAGTGAAAATACGCCCAAATTGAAAAAGAAGGTCTGGCAGTCGTATTCAATGTAATACTATTCTGTCAATACGTCTATGGCCGCCATTTCTTTATCGTTACCTATCACAAGCCATTGCTCAGCCTCTTCAGTGAAGACAAGGCGATCCCACCAATAGTGTCTGCAATAATTCAGTGCTGCGCTCAGTTATTGGCTGCTTACGAATACACTTTCAAACGCCGCTCAGAGACCAAGATTGTGCATGCTGATGCGTTAAGCCATCTTCCCCTGCAGATCGAGTCCACATATCCTCCAATGCTGGACAAAGTCACTGCTGTCCAGAACTTCATGGACTCCTTGCCCATCACTGCCTCGTGTGTTCGTGACTGAATGCAAACCGAACCTGTACTTGCAAAGGTGAGTCATCTGGTGCTATAGGCTGGGCTGCATCGGCAATTATCACCGGAGTCGAAAACTTTCTCCTCTAAATTGTCAGAGTTGACCGTGGAGCCTGACATACTCGTGTGGGGCACCCGGGGTTGTTATCCCAGCGAAGGGACAGGCTGCTGTGCTGAAGGACTGTTACAATGGACATTCTGGAGTGTCCAAAATGAATATGCCGGTGAGAGACTACGTCTGGTGGCTAGGGTTGGACATGGATAGAGAGACATTGGCCCAGCAGTGCTCCATAAGTCAGGAGCGCCAGAAGCTCCCCACAAAGGGATCCCCATACCTCTGTGAGTGGCCAGGGTGCCCTTAGGCCCATGTGCACACCGATTTCGCCGGTCCCTTTTTGGGTTCGATATTTCTCGCCCTGGTGGACGCCCACTTAAAGTGGCTGCAGGTCCACAAGGTGGCAACGATCACCTCACGGGTGACTATTGAGTGGCTGTGCATTTCATTTTCTACCTACGGAATACCAGAGGTACTCCTGAGCAATAACGGAATTCTTTCACGAGTGAAGAGTTGCCGCTTTTGTGACGAACAATGGGATTTGCCACGTCCCCACTGCCCCTTACCATTGGGCATCGAATGGTTTGGCAGAGAAGGCCATGTGAATGACTAAACAGGGGACCATGAAACAGACATCAGCTCAATGGACATATGACTACGAAGATGACGTAGTTTCTCCGCTCCGGGGAAGTACCTCCTCAGAGCAGAGAAACTACAACATCTTCTTTGCAGTCTTCAACGCATCAACAATGAAGATGAATATCTTGCTAAGGCCATCCCCAGACCCCACTACTTGCCTGCAAACACCCGCGCAATGTCAAACAGACCATTGTTTGCAGCAAATTGCCCAGCCTTCAGGAGAATAGTGACCATGACATCACACAACCCTGCCATGGCAACCTCTGCAAGACGTGCAAGATCATCGACATGGTCACCACCATTAAAATAAAGTAAAAGTAATCTTTATTGTCACAAGTAGGCTTACAGGGCAATCGAAACTGGCGCTGTGAAGCAACAGTACTATCCACTGTGCTACCGTGCTTACATGCGAGAACACCACCCACCAGGTATGCGGTACATACTCATGCGACTCGGCCAATGTTGTCTACCTCATACGCTGCAGGAAAGGATGTCCCGCGGCATGGTACATTGGTGAGACCATGCAGATGCTGCGACAACAGATGAACGAACATCGCGCGACAATCACCGGGCAGGAATGTTTCCTTCCAGTCTGGGAACACTTCAGCAGGAAAGGGAATTCAGCCTTTGATCTTTGGGTAAGCGTTTTCCAAGGCAGCCTTCAGGACGCACGATAACGCAGAATCGCCAAGCAGAAACTGATTGCCAAGTTCCGCCCACATGAATAGGGCCTCAACCGGGACCTTGGATTCATGTCACATTACATTCGCCCCCTACCATCTGGCCTAAGCTTGCAAAATCCTACCAACTGTCCTGGCCTGAGAAAATTCACACCTCTTTAACCTGTGATAATTTAACTTCTCTCCAGTTGCACCGCGTGGACCTGTTAAGACCTAATTACTTGCAAAGGCTTGCATTCAAAGTATCATCGTTGACTTTGTCTATATCCGAGTTTTTGGAACCCACCTCTTCACTCACCTGATGGAGTTGCGCTCCGAAAGCTAGTGGGCTGGTTTCTCTGCAAGCAGGATGCTCCGTTTTGCTGGCAGACCGGGGGTTTTCCAACGGCATGGGGCTGCCCCCCAATGGGAAACCCCATTGACCAGCTGGCGTAACGGAGTATCCCGCCGGCAGGGTGAAACAGAAATGTGGCACGGCAGGGCGGAGTATCCAGCACCGTGACTCCAGACAAACTTGTTGGACTTTAACCTGGTGTTGTAAGACTTCTTACTGTGCCCACCCCAGTCCAACGCCAGCATCTCCACATCATGGCAACCATTTTAGGGTGTAAGCAGAGTGAATTACAGATCAATTGGTTTGGTAACAAGCTCCATTAACCATTTATTATTTATTTAAATATGGAGGGCGGTTGGGCTGTCAATTTCAGCACCCACCGTATTATAGGGGCAAGGTTGGGGAGTGCGCAAGGAGACATACCACCCTTCAAGTTTTACATTTCCAGTCCCTGGAATAGTGTGTGCAATTTTGGCCTCCATATTTACTTGCCTTGGAGGCAATACAGTGAAGGTTCACAAGATGGATCCCTTGGAATCATAGAATCCCGACAGTGAAGCGGAAAACCATTCGGTCCATTGAGTCAGCACCGACCCATGTCCACTCCCCCACCACCCTGCCCTATCCCCATAACCCATAATCTAACTTGCACATCTTTGGACACTGAGGGGAAATTTATCAAGGCCAATCCACCTAACTCTCACACCTTTAGGCTGTGGAAGAGAAGCAAAGCACCTGGAGGAGACCCATGCAGACATGGGGAGAACGTACAAACTGAACACAAACAGTGTCCCAGGCTGGAATTGAACCAGGTCCGTGGCGCTGTGAGGCAGCAGTTCTAACCACTGTGCCACAGTGCTGCCCTCAGAAGAGACATAGGTTGCCCTATGATGAGTGGCTGAGTAAACTGAATCACAAATTCACAGAATTGTTACAGCAAAGGAGCACCAGCTCTGCAAACTGAGCCTATGTTCCCTGGAGTTCAGAAGAAGGAGGTGACCTCCTTGAAACATGGAAGAATATGAAGGGACTTTACAGATTGGATACTGAGACATTTCCTCAGATGGGGGAAAGTAGATTAAGGGGCACAGTTTGATGATGAGGAGAAATTTCTTCGCTCAGATGAATGTGAATCATAGGAATTCTCAACCTCAGAGGATTGAGTTGTACCATCATTAACATAACCACACATATATAGGCTGTGATCGTGTGGTCAATGAATGTGTGCGTGTATGGGGTGTGTGGGTGGGGTGCGTGTGGATGGGATGCGTGTGGGTGGGGTATGTGTGTGTGGGTATGTGTGTGTGGAGTGTGTGTGTTTGAGGTTGTATGTGTGCAGGGGGTGTGTGCACGGGGTGTGCGTGGGGGTGGGCTGTGTGTGTGTGGGGGGAGTGTCTGTGTGTGTAGTGTGTGTATGTATTTGTGCATGTGTGTGGGTTGGTGGGTGTGTGTGTGTGGGTGGATAGGTATGTGCAGGTAGGGTGTGAAAGGGGCATCTGGGGTGTGTGTGTGTGCGCATGTAGTAGGAAGTTGTGAACACTCTTCTCCTGGGTTTTTAATGTGAAATAAAATGACTTCAGTTCACCAAAACTTGAATTTGCTGCAAGTGATTTGTAAATTGGATCACACAAACCAACAGTGTGGGAAAACACCTTCTGCTTACAGAGAGGAAAATAATAGTTTGCCTGTCTCTCCTCTGACCATTTAGCAGGTTTTTAATTTCTCAGGGAATCAAAGGCTATGCAAAGCATGCACAAAAGTGGAGTTGAAACCCAAGATCAATCATTTAAAAAAAATAATTTTAGAGTACCCAATTCATTTTTCCAATTAAGGGGAAATTTAGCGTGGCCAACCCACCTACCCTGCACATCTTTGGGTTGTGGGGCCAAACCCACGCAAACATGGGGAGAATGTGCAAACTCCACACGGACAGTGGCCCAGAGCTGGGATTGAACCTGGGACCTCGGCACTGTGAGGCGCAGTGCTAACCACTGAGCCACCGTGGTGCCCCACCCAAGAACAATCACGATCATACTGAATGGCGAAGCAGCTTGTCGGCAGTATGGTCTTGTTTTTCCTCCATTTCTTATGTTCTTCTTGCTTGCTTTCTCACTCCTTCTCTATACACACTCCGGCTATCTCATGTTAATATCACTCTTCTATTTAATCACCACCACTTTTTCATTTAAACACTTTACAAGCCATTCCATTCCTTTCATTGCATCTATATGTGACTTTGTCTCTCATTTGCTTCTTTATCTTCCTTTTTAATAGCCTCCAGTTTTGAGAAAGGGTTCAACCCGAAACGTTAACTACTCTGTTCTCTCCATAGGTGCTATTTAATATCAGTTCCTAGTTTAGGCCATTAAATTTCAAATAGCTGACTGATTAATGGATACTTCAGCTAAGCTTATGGATCATTTCCCATGGGTCTCAGCCCCACAACCCAAAGATGTGCTGGGTTGGTGGATTCGCCAAGCTAGATTGCCCCTTAATTGGAAAAAAATAATTGGGTACACTAAATTTATAAAAACAAAATGGATCCTTTTTACATGTTCTTGTCAACCAGTTGGACGCTATAGAACAGCTAATCTGTGGCATTAAGGATATTGTGCTGTAATTTTTGATCAGTTGCTGTAGGCTTTGGTTTACTATGCTTTGTTGGTAAATACTGCCATCTACTGTTTTGAGATAACTGTAATGGCATCTCAAAGGGGAGACTAGAATAGAACATGCATTTAGACGGACTGTGCGGGATTCTCCCTTCTGCCGCCTGCCGGAAAACGGGCTAGGACCACTCCGGACTTTTTCCTCGAAGGTCCGGGGGGATTCTCCGTTTTCCAGGGGGCTAGCAGAGCCCCAGCATGCGTCCTGCAGCTCTGGCTGGTGGCGGGGCCTTGCTAGCCAGAACACGCGGCTGCGCATGCGCACAGCAGCCGCAAACGGGTCCACGCATGTGCGCGGTGGCCCACCTCTGCGCGGGTGCCGCCGACATGGCGGAGCCACACAGCAGGCCCACGCGGAGGAAGGTAAGTTCCGTCCCAGATCGCGATGGCCCGCCGATCGGTCGCCCCAATCGCCACCGCTGAGGCCCCTCCCCGGAGTCAGATACCCCCCACCACCCACCAGGACCGCCACTGTGGCTTCGGGTCCCAGCTCCCATCGGATGGTATCACATGCAAACCACGCCGGTCGATCGCGGAGAATCGCTGCGGAGGCCTGTTCCAACCGCCCCCGACCAGCGTCGCGTCGACCTCGTGCACGTGGGACTGGCAGGTCCGCGGAAGCATCGCCGTGCTGGATTTCCGGTGTAAACAGCTATTCTCCGCCCCCACACCAGGCACAATTCCGGCGTGGAGGGTTGGAGAATCCCGCACACTATTATATATACTATAGATTCCAGACTCCAGGCCCACCCACGCTCCAGACTCTAAATATGCCAGGATGGAATGGCACTAAATTTAGAGGTGCTTCATCAACAGAAAAACAAGGTATGGCACTGGCTCGCTATACTTCTCACAAGGGAAAAGGAATGCCCCTTATTTTCTCTATTGTTTTATACAGGTCGTGAATCCACCAGTCTTCAATCTTCTTCACTGTTATTCATTCTTACAGCATTAAATCCTTACTAGTAAAAGCTCTCAAGATTTAATGTTTCCGTGTCAACAGGAAGCACAGGCTAGATTCTCCATTTCTGAGACTAACGGTGCAGGATTTGTGGACTTCCACAACAGCAAAACTGATGCTGCACCTGGAGCGATTCAGCAAATGTTGAGGGGCTAGCACCTGGTGTGGGATTCATCGGTTTTGCGATTGACATCCAGGAGGCTGACAAGCTGCAGCGGCATATACACACTTCACTCCCCACACACACCATCCCAGCCAACAATATGGCAGCAAGACGCGTGGCACCATGCTTCAACAATGCCGAGCTGGAGACCCACTTGGACACGGCGGAGGAGAGGTGGGAAAATGGGAATGAGGCTGCCAGCTACTGCCATTCATCGTACCTGACGCAGGTCGGTGGTCAGCTCCACCAGCAACACTGTCCAGACCAGCAGCAGTGCTGGAAAGAACTGCACAACCTCCTCAGGGTGGACAGCAGCAGTGCTGGAAAGAACTGCACAACCTCCTCAGGGTGGACAGGATGAATAAGCAGCACTGTGCCACTGGCATTAGCCCCATTCCACACCCCCGTAACCCTACGCCCCCCCCCCCCCCCGCACAACCGGAGGGCGGCCGAACCCCCACCCTGCACCAGATGCCGGTACCCACACTGGCCGCTATTCACTGAGGTCACCAGCTACCCAGCCTCTCAGGCTGCATGTATACGACTATCCGTTTGCCATCCCTCCCCCCCAACCCAGGAGAAGGCCGTCCATAACCACAGGGAACGGGAGAAAACTGGAGGGGGACCGCCAGACCTGTGGCCCCTGACCATGGCAGAGCAGAGGAGCCTGGACGTGGTCGGTGGCCCAGAGAAAAGGGAGGTCATCGCCGGGGTGGAGTTCGGGCGTGAGCCTGAGACCCTGCTGAGTTGCGGTTCCCCGTGACACCCGCCAACACCACCCTCACCATCAACCTCAGTCCCACACCATCCCCACACTCCATCCCAGTCTGCGGTCTAATCATGCATCTTGTCTTGTGTCTTGCAGGACCTGCTTGAGATTGGGTAGGTCCGTCTAGTATTCCCCGCTCATAGCCAGTGCCATAGCCTGAGCACCCCTGTAAGCCAAGTACTGATGACGAGAGCAACTCGGATGGCAGCCCTCGACCCGAGGCGCAGGACACCCTCGACCTCAAGTCTGAGGATGACACCAATTTCCCGTCACAGCTATCTCCAACACCCTCCACCATAGCAGAGACACGCACTACGGTTGGGCACTTCAGTGAAGAGGCTCCTGGTACACTATCTGGTGGGTACCACACAGCTGCTCCGGTACAGCAGGTGGAGGTAACAGCTGAAGGCGTGGACAGTTGGAGGGCAGGCCGACCGCAGGAAATCGCTGCCGTCCAGACGGGTTTTGGGCTTCTGGAACGGGCAGTCCCATCGATCGTGGATATTGAGTCACAGAGCCATGGACTACATGAGGGGGTGTCTGTAACCCGGAGGGGAGAAGTGGGGGTCGGGGGGGGGGGGGGGGGGGAGAGGGAGGGAGAGGAGGGGAGGGGGGGGGGGGGGGGGTTTGTTTCAGGGGAAGGGAGAAATGTGTATATATGTTTATTGAATATAGAACATAGAACATAGAACATTACAGCACAGTATGGGCCCTTCGGCCCTCGATGTTGCGCCGATCTGTGAAACCATCTGAAGCCTATCTGACCTACACTATTCCATTTTAATCCATATGTCTATCCAGTGACCACTTAAATGCCCTTGAAGTTGGCGAGTCTACTACTGTTGCAGGCAGGGCGTTCCACACCCCTACTACTCTCTGAGTAAAGAAACTGCCTCTGACATCTGTCCTATATCTACCACCCCTCAATTTAAAGCTATGTCCCCTCGTGTTGGTCATCACCATCCGAGGAAAGAGACTCTCACTGTCCACCCTATCTAACCCTCTGACTATCTTATATGTCTCTATTAAGTCACCTCTCAGCCTTCTCCTCTCTAACGAAAACAACCTCAAGTCCCTGAGCCTTTCCTCGTAAGACCTTCCCTCCATACCAGGCAACATCCTAGTAAATCTCCTCTGAACCCTTTCCAGAGCTTCCACATCCTTCCTATAATGTGGTGACCAGAACTGCACGCAGTACTCCAGGAGCGGCCACACCAGAGTTCTGTACAGCTGCAGCATGACCTTGTGGCTCCAAAACTCAATCCCCCTACTGATAAAGGCTAGCACACCATATGCCTTCTTAACAGCCCTATTAACTTGGGTGGCAACTTTCAGGGATTTATGTACCTGGATGCCGAGATCTCTCTGTTCATCTACACTACCAAGAATCTTGCCATTAGCCCAGTACTCTGCATTCCTGTTACTCCTTCCAAAGTGAACCACCTCACACTTTTCCACATTAAACTCCATCTGCCACCTCTCAGCCCAGCTCTGCAGCTTATCTATGTCCCTCTGTATCCTATAACATCCTTCAGCACTATCCACAACTCCACCAACCTTCGTGTCATCTGCAATTTACTAACCCATCCCTCTACACCCTCTTCCAGGTCATTTATAAAAATGACAAACAGCAGTGGCCCCAAAACAGATCCTTGCGGTACACCACTAGTAACTGAACTCCAGGATGAACATTTGCCATCAACTACCACCTTCTGTCTTCTTTTAGCTAGCCAATTACTGATCCAAATCACCTTCAATCCCATACTTCCTTATTTTCTGCAATAGACTACCGTGTGGAACCTTATCAAACGCCTTACTGAAATCCATATACACCACATCAACCGCTTTACCCTCATCCACCTGTTTGGTCACCTTCTCAAAAAACTCAATAAGATTTGTGAGGCATGACCTACCCTTCACAAAACCGTGTTGACTATCGCTAATCAACTTGTTCTTTTCAAGATGATTATAAACCTTATCTCTTATAACCTTTTCCAACATTTTACCCACAACCGAAGTAAGGCTCACAGGTCTATAATTACCAGGGTTGTCTCTACTCCCCTTCTTGAACAAGTGGACAACATTTGCTATCCTCCAGTGTTCCGGCACTATTCCTGTCGACCAAGACGACATAAAGATCAAGGACAAAGGCTCTGCAATCTTCTCCCTGGCTTCCCAGAGAATCGTAGGATAAATCCCATCTGGCCCAGGGGACTTATCTATTTTTACACTTTCCAAAATTGCTAAGACCTCCCTCCTTGTGAACCTCAATTCCATCTAGCCTGGTCGACTGAACCTGAGTATTCTCCTCGACAACATTGTCTTTCTCCAGTGTAAACACTGACGAAAAATATCCATTTAACGCTTCCCCTATCTCCTCTGATTCCACACACAACTTTCCACTACTATCCTTGATTGGCCCTAATCTTACTCTAGTCATTCTTTTGTTCCTGATATACCTCTAGAAAGCCTTAGGGTTTTCCTTGATCCTATCCACTAACGACTTTTTGTGTCCTCTCCTCGCTCTTCTTAACTCTCCCTTTAGGTCCTTCCTGGCTAACTTGTAACCCTCAAGTGCCCTAACTGAGCCTTCATGTTTCATCCTAACATAAGCCTTCTTCTTCCTCTTGACAAGTGCTTCAACTTCCTTAATAAACCACGGTTCCCTTGCTCGACAACTTCCTCCCTGCCTGACAGGTACATACTTATCAAGGACACGCAGTAGCTGTTCCTTGAAAAAGCTCCACATTTCGATTGTACCCATCCCCTGCAGTTTCCTTCCCCATCCTATACATCCTAAATCTTGCCGAATAGCATCATAATTGCCTTTCCCCCAGCTATAATTCTTGCCTTGCGGTATATACCTATCCCTGCCCATTGCTAAAGTAAACATACCGAATTGTGATCACTATCACCAAAGTGCTCACCTTCATCTAAATCTAACACCTGGCCGGGTTCATTACCCAGTACCAAATCCAATGTGGCCTCGCCCCTTGTTGGCCTGTCTACATACTGTGTCAGAAAACCCTCCTGCACACACTGCACAAAAACTGACCCATCTATAGTACTCGAACTATAGTATTTCCAGTCAATATTTGGAAAGTTAAAGTCCCCCATAACAACTACCCTGTTACTCTCGCTCCTGTCGAGAATCATCTTTGCAATCCTTTCCTCTACATCTCTGGAACTATTCGGAGGTCTATAGACAACTCCCAACAGGGTGACCTCTCCTCTCCTGTTCCTAACCTCGGCCCATACTACCTCAGTAGACGAGTCCTCAAACGTCCTTTCTACCGTCGTAATACTTTCCTTGATTAACAATGCCACACACCCCCCCTCTTTTACCATCTTCTCTGTTCTTTCAGAAACATCTAAATCCTGGAACCTGCAACAACCATTCCTGTCCCTGCTCTACCCATGTCTCCGAAATCGCCACAACATCGAGATCCCAGGTACCAACCCACGCTGCAAGCTCACCCACCTTATTCCGGATGCTCCTGGCGTTGAAGTAGACACACTTCAAACCATCGTCTTGCTTGCCAGTTCCCTCTTTCGAACTTTTAACCCTATCCCTGACCTCACTACTCTCAACACCCTGTACACTGGGACTACAATTTAGGTTCCCATCCCCCTGCTGAATTAGTTTAAACCCCCCCGAAGAGCACTAGCAAATCTCCCCCCCAGGATATTGGTACCCCTCTGGTTCAGGTGAAGACCATCCTGTTTGTAGAGGTCCCACCTACCCCAGAATGAGCCCCAATTATCCAGGAAACCAAAACCCTCCCTCCTGCACCATCCCTGTAGCCAACTCCTCTCTCTCCTTATTTCTCACTTCGCTAGCACGTGGCACGGGTAATAACCCAGAGATAACAACTCTGTTTGTTCTAGCTCTCAGCTTCCACCTTAGCTCCCTGAATTTCTGTCTCAGATCCCCATCTCTCTTCCTACCTATGTCATTGGTACCTATGTGGACCACGACTTGGGGCTGCTCCCCCTCCCCCTTAAGGATCCCAAAAACACGATCAGAGACATCATGAACCCTGGCACCTGGGAGGCAACACACCAACCGTGAGTCTCTTTCGTTCCCACAGAACCTCCTGTCTGTTCCTCTAACTATGGAGTCCCCAATGACAAGTGCTCTGTTCCTCTTCCCCCTTCCCTTCTGAGCAACAGGGACAGACTCTGTGCCAGAGACCTGTGCCCCATTGCTTACCCCTGGTAAGTCGTCCCCCGCAACAGTATCCAAAACAGTATACTTGTTATAGAGGGGAATGACCATAGGGGATCCCTGCACTGCCTGCCGGTTCCCTCTCCCTCCCCTGACGGTAACCCATCTACCTTCTTCTTTTACCTGAGGTTTGACTACCTCCCTATAACTCCTCTCAATAACCCCCTCCGCCTCCCGAATGATCCGAAGTTCATCCAGCTCCAGCTCCAGGTCCCTAACACGGTTCTCGAGGAGCTGGAGTTGGGTGCACTTCCCACAGATGTAGTCGGCAGGGACACTCGAGGTGACCCTTTCCTCCCACATTCTGCAGGAGGAACATTCAACTGCCCTAGCCTCCATTCCCACTGAACTAACTTCCCAACTACTGAAAACTAAAATCTAAAAAAAAACTTAGTTAGTTTAGCAATCCGACGGACAGAACTTTTTTTTTGGGTTAGAGGAGGAGAATGGGTCGGAGACACTACATAAGTAGTGTTTCGGGTAAAGCTGTCACTCGAGAACAGCCCCTTCACAAACCACCTTCAACTTATGCTGACCATACTGCACGTATGCAAATCTCCATGGAACAGCGAATCAGAAGCTCTGCTTTGCTGCCCTCTGCTGAATGCTTGCCTTCACTCGAACTCCTCGGG
Source organism: Scyliorhinus canicula (assembly GCF_902713615.1). NCBI lineage: Eukaryota > Metazoa > Chordata > Chondrichthyes > Carcharhiniformes > Scyliorhinidae > Scyliorhinus > Scyliorhinus canicula. Next base: position 115,698,507 of record NC_052155.1, read on the forward strand.
TCACTTGCCCAGGTACACCTTCAACTTACGCTGACCGTACTGCACGTATGCAAATCTCCCCGGAACAGCCAATCAGAAGCTCTGCTCTGCTGCCCTCTGCTGGATGATGGGTCTGGGTGTTTATCTATTTCCTCTTTTTGTAGTTACTGGGGGGGGGGGGGGGGGTTGGTTTTGGGGGTTAGTGTGTATTTCTTTTTGTTGGTGTTAATACTGTTTTCTTGTTGTTATTTTCTGTTTGTGATATGTTTTTGAAAATCTCAATAAAAATTATTTTTTAAAAATGCGAGCATCCAGTACCTGTATTTGGAGGAGTCCAACCGCATGCAGAAACAGGAGGTGTTGTCGACCACGTGTGCCACCCAGGCCAACAACCCATGGGTGGCGTCTGCAGTGGAGGCATTGGGGGCTAAAGTTTTGGCTATGGGTCAACATGTCCAAGGCCTGAAGCATTCTGTGCAGGTGTTGGCAGCCGAGGCCCAGGACAGGGTTGCTGCCTCACAGGCAACCATGGCGAGGGCCACCTGCAAATTGCAGTGGTGCTCTTGAGCGTGGCTCAGTCACAGCGGGCCATGGCTGGGAACGGCAGCAGCATTGCCCGAGCGCTGGCCGACATAGCACAGACACAGAGGGAGATCACTGGCTGATGTGACACAGACCCAGAAGATGGAGGCACAGTCAATGACTGATGTGGCGCAGTCCCAGACGGAGATGGTCCACTCCCTATGCTCCATGGCTGCGAGCATACAGACGCTGGTTGAGACCAGAGCGGGCCTCCAGGCTAGGTAGCGTCAGGTGGTGAGGAGCCTTAGGGGATAACTCCACTCACATCCCCGTCCCAAAAAGCACCCCGAGGGAGGAGCAGGTGATGGGGTGCTTGCCGGTGACACCTGCAGGGAGGTACCGGAACACCGCAGCACCTCGGACTCTCCCCATCATGTCCCTGGTACATCTGGTGGGCAGCAGTCAGGCCCGGTCACACCAGAAGATGGCCGCCAACTGGGACCCAGGTTGCAGGGTGGGAATCACAGCAGACCACCTCCACTCCTGCTGTACCATTTAGAGATCCACCAAGACATAGCATTCGGGCCCTAAGGTCATAAAGTTAGATACCAGTTAAGTTGGCACAGGTGCAGGGCACAATTAGTGATAGGGGCTAGGGCACAAATCTGTATATACGTTGTCACATTCAACACCTATTCACACTGTTACAAACTGCCTCGGTGCTCTGTCCGATGGGTGTGAGGGCAGGCTGGGAGCTGGCCAGAGATGGGATGCGTTGGGGTAGGGCAGGGAGGAGGGAGATAATGAGCAGACTTTATGGGTGCCCTCCCTCCCTCCGACCCTCCCCACCTCCACCACCCCAAGTATTGAATGGAACCATACAATGGAATGGCCAGCTCGCATGCAGGAATCACTGGAAAGTGCTACTATGGGTAGGAGTCAGGCATTGTCAAATGATGCAGAACACCAGAGCTCATTGCAGAGGGGTTGTCATCATCCTCCATGCAATGGACCAGGCCTGGTGTTACTGCCAACCCAGTGCCTCCACCCCATATTGCGGCAGGTATGTATCACACAGGGGGTTGCAGGCATGGGTGTTGTTGGGAAGGGAGGGGGTATGGTGTGGGATGCAGTGTCCGTGCCCCTGGCCAGTGATTCCCCCCCCCCCCTAGTTGGTGAACCTCGAGGCGATCAGAGCGTCCCATGCGCGCTGGCCCTGGCGCACATGTCATGCAATCTCCTGTGCCTGTCTGGGCCCCATGTCCTGCCCACCCTCGCCCACCCACATCCACCTCATCGGTCAAGGCCTGGTGTTCATTCTCCTCCTTCAGCACGTCGCCCCTCTGCTGTGCAATTTTATGGAGGACGCAGCAGGCCACCGCGATGCAGGTGAGCCTCTCAGCATCATACTGGAGGGCACCTCCAGAGCGGTCCAGGCAGCTGAACTGCATCTTCAGGAGGCCAAATCACTGCTCGATGCCAGGATGAAGACATCATGCACAGTGCCTGGGTATCGGGCGCAGATGTGCAGTTCATGGTCACATATCAGCTGCACGTTATTCTAGTGGAACCCCTTTCAGTTTGTGCAGAGACCTGCATCCCATCGATCGCCCCTGGACCTTGGCATCATAGAATTTACAGTGTCGAAGGAGGCTATTGGGCCCCTCGAGTCTCCACGGTTCTTGGAAAGCGCAACCTACTTCAGCCCACGCCTCCACTCTGTCCCTGTAACCCAGTAACCCCACCTAACCTTTTTGGACACTAAGAGCAATTTATCATGACCGATCCACCTAACCTTTGGAATGTGGGAGAAAACCGGAGAGCACCCAGAGGAAACCCACGCAGACACGGGGAGAACGTGCAGACTCCGCACAGACAGTGACCCAAGCCGGGAATCGAACCTGAGCCACTGAGCTGTGAAGCAACTCTGCTAACAACTGCGGTACCGTGCTGCCCCTGTCAGCAATAGCGGCAAACTCCGCTGGGCGGGTATCCTGGTGGTCTCGGTCCACATTGACATGGATGCTGCCTGGTCATATAGGACCTCCGTGACGGCGCGGAAGCACCTGTGCAGCGAGGTCTATGAGATCCCAGACAGGGTCCCCACCCGGCGCCTGGAACGACTCCATGGCGTAGAGTACAGTTGCAACCGTCACCTCGATGGCCACCGGGGGGGGGGGGGGGGGGGGGGGGGGAAGAGGGGGGGGATTGGGGGATTTCCCCCCCCCCCCCCCCCATACCCCCACTGGTTCAGCACAACAGGTTAAACAGCTGGCTTGTAGTGCAGAACAAGGCCAGCAGCGCGGGTTCAATTCCCGTACCGGCCTCCCTGAACATGAGCCGGAATGTGGCAACTAGGAGCTTTTCACAGTAACTTCATTGAAGCCTACTTGTGACAATAAGCAATTATTATGTATTATTAAATATTCGTTTGGCCACAGCTAGACTATTTTGTGCAGTTCTGGAATCCACATTGTAGGAGGAATGTGATTAGCATTGGAAAGGGTGCAGAGGAGATTTACCAGGATGTTGCCTGGGATGGAGAGTTTTAGCTATGAAGAGAGATTGGATAGACTGGGACTGTTTTCCTTGGAGCAGAGGAGACTGAGTGGGGATATGATTAAAATATATGCAATAATGAAGGACATTGAAAGAGCAGACAAGAAGAAACATTTCCCTTTGGTGGAGGAATCAATGACCGGGGACATAGATTTCAGGTAAGGGGCAGGAAGTTTAGAGGGGATGTGAGGAAAAAACATTTTCAGGCAGAGGGTGGTGGGAGTCTGGAACTCACTGACTGAAAGGGTAATGGAGACAGAGACCTTCGTAACATTTAAGAACCATTTAGATGTGCACTTGCAATGCAATGTCAAACAAGGCTATGGGCCAAGTGCTGGAAAATGGGATTAGAATACTTGGGTGGTTGTTTTTGACCAGCGTAGATGAGATGGGCCAATGAGCCTTTTCTGTGCTGTAGACCTCGATGACTCTATGACATACCTTTTGGCATTGTCCCAGAAAATGCGAATAAGTCTTCAAGATTTTGTAATAAGAGAGAACTCTTAGGGAAAGTAAAAATAACTGAATTTATAGTATAAGTCTTTATAAGTTAAAGTATTAAATTAATAGTGCCTATTTTGTTTAATTCTTTATTTTATATGATAAAGTTTGTTTTTATTGAAAAATCCAAAAGCTTGTAGAGGAGTTGTTGGTTAATTATGGGTGTTCGGTTATTTTCTTTAAATGTTAACGGTCCCTGACTTCCAGTGGCGGCTATGAGCGAGTAGGTCGCACATTTGGTGCCTTCCGTGTCGGTCGGACTTTTGGACCTTTTCCCCCGACCTTTTTGCGCTTTTGAGTGTGGAACTGGAAAGCAATAGTACTCAGGCACTGAACTCATACAGAGTTGTATGAAGCTTGAGAACTTAAGGACTTAAGAAGCCAGAGGGACCGTAAACAGCAGAAGTGGTCAAACAAGGGCACGGTGGTGGCTGTGAGAGAGACCAATATGGCCGGTGTCCAGAGCAAGGCACCGACAGCCCAACCTACAATGGAGCAGCTGCTACAGGCCATGCAGGAGGGCTTTTTAGCTCTGAAGTGCGATAATTTGGAGCCGCTCCAGAAGTCTATGGACCGATTGGAAAAAAGGCTGGATGATCAGGCTGAGAAACTGCAGAAGCTGGAGAACAGGTGGAGGAGCAGGCAAACTTTCAAACGGTGGCGGATGTAGAGATTCGGAGGCTGAGGGATCAACAAAAAATGCTCCTGGAAAGGCTGGAGGAGCTGGACAACAGATCTCGCCGGCAGAATGTAAGAATTGTTGGCCTCCCAGAGGGACTGAGGGGCTGGATGCTGCCGCCTACGTGGCAGATATGTTCCAGAAGCTGCCGGTGGTGGACAGGGCTTACAGAGTGTAGGTGAGGCAGCCGCGACGAGGGGGGTCCCGCACGAGCGATGGTGGTCCGGTTCCACAGGTACCTGATAAGGAGCGGGTTCTGCAATGGGCCAAGAGCACACAAAGCTGTACCTGGGACAATAGCACCCTGTGTGTTTACCAAGACCTGAACATTGAGGTGGCCAGGAGGAGGGGAGGCTACAGGCAGGTGAAGGAGATTTTGTATAAGAACAAGGTGAAGTTTGGGCTGCTTTTTCCGGCGCGACTGTGGGTTACGTATGAGAGCCAGCACCACTATTTCGAGGAACCCGAGGAGGTGATGGACTTTGTTAAGAAGCAAGGGCCGGTCCTGAACTGAGGACTCTTGGGCTCATGGTAGAACTTTTAAGTCGATTTGTTTCTCTCTCGCTTTGAGAGATGCCTGCATGCTTGCATCTGTTCTTTTCGTTTTTTTGACATTTTTAGGTTGATGTATTATGGTTGCGATGTCTTGTTCTCTTTCGTGGTTTCCCTGAATGTTTCCAGTTTGGGGTCTCTTGTTTGGTTGGAGGTTTGGTAGGGGGGAAATAAAAAAGAAAATAGCTAAAAAGGTGTGGTTATGATGGGGGTTTCGGGGGAATTTTTTGCAATCTTTTTCTGTCTGTGGAGGGGAAGGGCTGAGAGTGCCTGGTACTTCATATCTCTATTTGTTTGATCTAAATTGCACTATTGTAGGGGATGTCTTTGACTTGTATAGAGCGTGTGTTCAAGCAGGGTTGGTTTGGGGCAGTGGTATGGATGGAAACATGGAAGGAGACAATAGGTGAGAGATGCGCTGGCGCCGAAGCGGGGAGCCACCAGGCTAGCTGGGTGGGCTAGTCAACAGAAGCCAGGTGGAGGGATTCATACAGTTAGACTAGAGCAGGGGTTAGGTGGTAGGATGGTGTTACTGGGGGGGGGGGGGGGGGGGGGGGGGAGTTGTTTCTACTGACGAGGATGGAAACTGGACATGGCAACAGTGAGGAGGTCATGGGTGAGCCGGCCAGAGGAAGCGCGACACATTGCTGGGGGCTGGCCAAGGAAGGGGGATGCTGATCGGCAAAGGGGGGGGGGGGAGGGGGGGGGGGGGAGTGCCCCCACCAGGCTGATCACCTGGAACCTTAGCAGGATAAATGGGCCAGTGATGAGGGCGTGTGGTGTGTGGGAATGAGAATTCACACGGTATTATAATCAGTATATATGCATCAATATTGTAAGTGCAGTTGCACTACCTGACCACCACGGGAGTAGCTCTGGGAGTACTCGAGAGTTTGTATGGGCTCCTCCCTTTGCTCCGCTCAGGACTCCTCTCCCTGGAGCTGCTGTATAAGATCCGTGCCACAGGGTCAGCCAGCCAGTTTCACCGAAAGTTCAACGGCTAACAGGCTGGCTCTGTTGTAAGTATATTAAAACCGCTATTCTAATCTACAAGCACATGTCCGTTAGAATTGTTGGTTCCAACAGTGTGTTCGTGTATTTGCGGGTTCTGAAAGCGGACGTATAGTCATGCTGCAGGAGACGCACCTGAAAGTGGTAGACCAGGTTAGGTTGAAGGGGCTGGGTTAGTCAGGTCTTTCATCGGGGCTCGACACTAAGACTAGGGGGGTTGCAATTCTGATTAATAAAAGGGTTCAATTTGAGGCGAAGGGTACAGTTGCGGACAGGGGCGGCAGATTTTTTTATGGTTAGGGGCAAGCTCAAAGGGGTGAGAGTAGTCTGGTCAGTGTGTATGCCCCTAATTGGGACGATGTAGATTTTATCAGGAGGTGCTCGGGAAGATACCCGACTTGGACTCACGCAAACTGATCATGAATGGGACTTTAACACAGTCCTGGACCTGAGCCTGGACTGTCGTCTTCAAAAACAGGGCAGGTTGCCAGCGATGGCAAAGGAACTGAGGGGGTTCATGGAGCAATGGGGGGAGCTGATCCATGGAGATTTAGCGGCCATCGGCGAGGGAGTTTTCGTACTACTCCCACGTCCATGAGGTGTATTCACAAATTGATTTCTTTGTCATGAGTAGGGACTTGCTGGCCGGGATGGTGGGGGCAGAATATTCGGCAATTACCATATTGGACTATGCTCCACACTGGGTAGACCTACGGATTTGTAAGGATAACATCCAGCGTCCACAATGGAGGTTGGAAGTTGGATTGCTTGCGGACGAGGCGGTGTGTGAGAGACTCAGGAAATGCATGCAGAATTACCAGCAGGTAAATGATACCGGAGAAGTCTCAGCAGCGGTGCTCTGGGAGGTACTGAAGGCAGTGGTGAGAGGGGAGCTGATCTCAATCCGGGCCCATAGGGACAGGACAGACAGGGCATAAACAGACCGACTGGTTCAGGAAATTTTACGGACGGACAGAAGCTAAGCGGAGTCCCCGAGGCCAGAGTTAGGAAACGACAGAGGCTGCAGGCCAAGTTCGGGTGCTGACTACAGGCAAGGCCGTAGAGCAGCTCAGAAAGGCAAAAGGCGCGATATATGAGCATGGAGAAAAGGCCAGCAGAATGCCCGCGCAATAACTAAGGAAGAGAGAAGCGGCTAGGGAGATAGGAAGGATAGCGGATGGGGAGGGAAATCTGGTGGGAGACCCGGCAGGGCTGAACAAGGCGTTTAGGGACTTTTATAGTAAGCTATACACTTTGGAACCCCCCAGGGGACCGGAGGGAATGAAACGATTCCTGGACAGACTGACCTTCCCAAGAGTGGGTAGGGGGTTGGTAGACGGATTGGGGCCCCTGGTTGGGAATGAAGAGGTACTGGGGGTCTGAAGGTCATGCAGTCGGGTAAAGCCCCAGGGCCGGATGGGATGGGTATCCGGTGGAGTTTTACAAAAGTTTGCCGAGATAGTGGGGCCGGTGCTGGTCAGGGGTTTTAACGAGGCAAGAGACAGAGGGGTCCTATCCCCAACGATGTCGCAGGCCACTATTTCGCTTATTCTGAAACAGGATAAAGACCCGGAGGCCTGTGGGTCTTATAGGCCGATCTCTTTGATCAACGCAGACGCTAAGTTACTGGCCAAGATCTTGGCGACTAGAATTGAGGACTGTGTGCCGGACGTAATTGAGGAGGACCAAACTGGGTTTGTAAAGGGTAGGCAACTGGCGGCCAATCTAAGAAGGCTACTTAATGTGATCATGATGCCCCCGGAGAGCAGGGAGGCAGAGATAGTGATAGCTATGGATGCGGAAAAGGCTTTCGACCGGGTCGAGTGGGACTATCTGTGAGAGGTGCTGGGAAGGTTTGGGTTCGGGAAGGGGTTCATTGAGTGGGTTAGGCTGTTATACCAGGTCCCAGAGGCTAGTGTAAGGGCGAACAGGGTGACATCATATTACTTCAGACTACACAACGGGACAGGACAGGGTTGCCCTCTCTCCCCCCTGCTGTTCGCGCTGGCCATGGAGCCACTGGCAATTTCTCTGAGAACTTCAAAGGACTGGAAAGGGCTGGTCCAGGGGGAGAAGTGAATCATAAAGTCTCGTTATACGTGGATGACCTGTTGTTATCGTAGCGGACCAGAGCGAGTTATTCGTAATTCAGGCGGGGGGGGGGGGGGGGGGGGGGGGGGGGGGTTGCCGGAGAGTAGGCTGAAGGGGTTGCTGTTCAGGCTGGTAGGAGAAAGCTTTAGATACTTGGGGATACAGGTGGCATGGGACTGGGGCAGGTTGCATAAGCTCAACCTGTCCCGATTGGTGGAACGAGTGAGGGAGGAGGTTCGGAGTTGGGATGCGCACCCGCTGTCACTAGCGGGGAGGGTGCAGACTGTCAAGATGACGATTCGCCCGAGATTCTTGTTCATATTTCAGTGTCTCCCCATCCCGAGGTCCTTCTTTAAGAGGCTGAATAAAATTATCCTGGGATTTATCTGGGGCGGGGAAGTCCCCATGGGTGAGGAAGGTGATGCTCGAAAGGAGCAGAGGGCAGGAGGGGCTGGCTTTGCTGAACTTTAGCAACTACTACTAGGCGGCCAACATAGCGATGATAAGGAAATGCATGGTGGGCACAGGGTCAGTCTGGGAGCGGTTGGAGGCTGCATCGTACGGGGGCACCAGTTTGGCGGCCCTGGTTACGGCGCCTCTGCCACTCCCAAGCCCTAAAGTGGTGGCGGCTTTGCGGATCTGGGGCCAGTAGAGGAGGCATATAGGGGAATTGACAGCATCGGTGTGTGCCTCAATCTGCGGCAATCACCGATTTTCCCCGGGGAAAATGGACGTTGGTATCGACTGTGGTGGAGGGCGAGGATTGTGAGGGTGGGTGATCTGTTCCTGGAAGGGAGCTTTCCGAGAATGAGTGCGTTGGAGGAGAAGTTCGGGATGGCGGGAGGGAATTACTTTAGATACTTACAGGTGTGGGATTTTGTGCGCAGACTGGTGCCGTCCTGCCCACGCCTCCCGCCAAAGGGGAGACAGGACAGGGTAGTTTCTAGGGGAGAAGTAGGTGAGGGTAGAGTCTCAGATATTTACAAAGAACTAATGGGAACAAAGGATACACAGACTGATGACCTGAAGCTTAAGCGGGAAGAGGAGCTCGGTGGGGAGATGGAGGACGGTATTTGGGCAGAAGCTCTGGGCAGAGTAAACACGACCGCAACGTGTGCCAGGCTCAGTCTTATCCAGTTTAAGGTCGTGCACCGGGCCCACATGACGATGGCTCGGATGAGTAAGTTTTTCGGGCTGGAGGACAAGTGTGCCAGACAAGTTAACTAATGCTCCTGTGTTGGCCACCCCAAATTACACAAAAATTACACACAAGCAGCACGGTAGCACACATGGCTAGCACTATGGCTTCACAGCCCCAGGATCCCAGGTTAATTTCCCGCTGGGTCACTGTCTGTGCGGAGTCTGCATGTTCTCACCGTGCCTGCGTGGGTTTTCTCCGGGTGCTCCGGTTTCCTCCCACAGCCCAAAGACGTGCAGGTTAGGTGGATTGGCCATGCTAAATTGCCCATAGTGTCCAAAAAGGTTAAGACGGGTTAGTGGGTTATGGGGATAGGGTGGAAGAGAGGGCTTAAGGGGGTTGGTGCAGACTTGATGGGTTGAATGGTCTCCTTCTGCACTGTATGTTCTATGTATCTATGTGAAACCATTCAAGGTGGCAGTCGATGCGAGTGATGTGGGCGTATATGCTGTGCTCTTGCAAGGAGACGACAAAGGAATAGAGTGGCCTATTGGGTATTTTTCCAAAAAATTAAATGATCACCAGAGGAAGTATTTAACAATTGAAAAGGAGACTTTGAGATTGGCACAGGCTTTGTAACATGTTAACATTTAGGTTACTAGCAATTCGTCTGAAACAATTATATATACTGATCATAATCCATTGACGTTTTTGAAGAAAATAAAAAATAAAAATGCCAGACTGTTTCGATGGAGTTTATTATTACAGCCATTTAATTTAAAACTTATACATGTGGCAGGACGAGAAAATGTGACAACCAATGCTTTGTCACGAATGTGATGAAGAGAAGCAGGTTCGATGGTGGAAGACAAAGAACTAAAATCAACTGTATTATTGTAAATATTTGCCTGTTTTGATGTTTCAAAATGTATGTATGTTTATTGTCAAGTGTTAAAAATCGTCAAGTGAAAAGGTGAAAAATAAAACCATCTTTGAAGTTGATGGTTTATTTTGTTTTCTTGGGGGGGATGTGTCATGTGAGTGTTTCTTTTAGAAAGGTTTTTGTCTTATCACATGGCTTCTGTGATGTAATTTTGAGGGTGGAGCTGGCCTGTGGCTGTGAGGTGTTTTAGGTTTCAGTTTCAGATTGGACTCAGAAAGAGAAAAGAAGTGTTTTGCCTGTTTCTCTCTAGTTTCATTTTTAAGTATCTGTTCCAGTAAAAAAACATTGGTGCTGGATACCTGCTTCGGTAACTTAAAAGTTATAGTTTGCTTTCCGGAAGGAGTTTGAATCTGCTGGTTGAGACTGGATCAAAATCTTAGAGAAAGGACCAGTCTCATTCAAGTGAGAATGCAGTGTGCTGGGTTTGGTTTATTGGATTTTATTATTGAATTGGAACAGTTAAGAGGCAATTCATTAAGTGTTATACATAGATTACTGTAGCTGTGTGGTGCCTTTATGTTTGTAATTGATAAAAATTCTTGCTATGCGTTTCTATATATATTTGTTAACTATATTCTTGGAATAAACCTTGTTTGATTAAAGTGTCTAGGGAGTCTGATGAATCACACCTGAGGCAAAGGTTTTTATGTTCATAGAACATAGAACAGTACAGCACAGTACAGGCCCTTCAGCCCACGATGATGTGCTGACTATTTATCCTAATCAAAGATCAACCTAACCTACACCCCTTCAATTTACCTCTGTCCATTGGCCTGTCGAAGAGTCGCTGAAATGTCCCTAATGACTCTGACTCCACCACCTCGGGAGGCAGTGCATTCCACACACCCACCATTCTCTGTGTAAAGAACCTACCTCTGGCATCTCCCCTATACCTTCCTCTAATCGCCTTAAAATTATGTCCCCTCGTGACAGCCGTTTTGACCCTGGGGAAACGTCTCTGGCTATCCACTCTATCCATACCACTCATCACCTTGTACACTTCTATCAAGTCACCTCTCTGCCTTCTTCACTCCAGTGAGAAAAGCCCAGCTCCCTCAACCTTTCTTCCCAAGACATGCCCTCCAGTCCAGGCAGCATCCTGGTAAATCTCTGTATCCTTTCCAAAACATCCACATCCTTCCTATAATGAGGCGACCAGAACTGGACACAATATTCCAAGTGTGGTCTAACTAGGGTTTTATAAAGTTGCAGCAAAACCTGGCGGCTCTTAAACTCTATCCCCTCGTTAATGAAAGCCAACATACCATACGCCTTTTTTCTAAAAATTTAAATGATCCAATTATTTTTTCCAATTAAGGGGCAATTTAGCGTGGCCAATCCACCTACTCTGCACATTTTTGGGTTGTGGGGCGAAACCCACCCAGACACGGGAAGAATGTGCAAACTCCACACAGGCAGTGACCCAGAGCCGGGATCGAACCTGGGACCTCGGTGCCGTGAGGCAGCTGTGCTAACCACCAGGCCACAGTTCTGCCCACCATATGCCTTCTTAACAACCCTATCAACTTGGGTGGCAACTTTCAGGGATCTATGTACATGGATCACAAGATCCCTCTGTTCCTCCACACTTCCAAGAATCCTGCCTTTAACCCTGTATTCAGCATTCAAATTCGACCTCCCAAAATTAGTCACTTCACATTTATCAAGGTTGAACTCCACCTGCCGCTTCTCAGCCCAGCTCTGAATCCTATCAATGTCCTGTTGTAACCTGCAATAACCCTCAACACTATCTACAACTCCCCCAACCTTCGTGTCATCGACAAACATACTAACCCACCTTTCCACTTCCTCATCCAGGTCATTTATATAAATCACAAAGAGCAGAGGTCCCAGAACAGATCCTTGTGGGACATCACTGGTCACCGGCCCCCAGGCGGAATACTTTCCATCCACTACCACTCGCTGTCTTTTTTTGCTGAGCCAAATCTGTATCCAGACAGCCAAATTTCCCTGTACTCCATGTCCCCTAACTTTCTGAATGAGCCTACCATGGGGAACCTTATCAAATGCTTTACTGAAATCCATATACACCACACCCACTGCCCGACCTTCAATGTGTCTCGTCACATCCTCAAAGAATTCAATGAAGCTTGTGAGGCATGACCTGCCCCTCACAAAGCCATGCTGACTATCTTTAATCAAACTATGTTTTTCTAAATAATCATAAATCCTATCTCTCAGAATCCTTTCCAATATTTTGCTCACCATAGACGTAAGGCTGATGGGTCTGTAATTCCCAGGGATTTCCAAATTCCCTTTCTTGAACAGGGGAACAACATTTGCCTCCCTCCAAGTATCCTTCTTCCTCCTGACTAGAAGCTCCACTTCTCTTGTCATCCAAGGCTCCTTCACCTTACCCATTCCTTCCTCATCTCGATGGAACACAACTATCCAGCACTTGCAGCAAGTGCTCCTTAAACAACCCCCACATTACTTCTCAATTGTTCCCACTTTATGCTCCTCAGCTCCTGTCTAAATCTATAATAGCAGTATAATTTCCCTCCCCCAATTAAATACCTTCCCATACTGTCTGTTCCTATCCCTTTCCATGACTACGGTAAAGGTCAAGGAGTTGTGGTCACTGTCACCGAAATGCTCTCCCACCGAGACATCTGACACCTGGCCTGGTTCGTTGCCGAGAACCCAGTCCAATATGGCCTTCCCCCTAGTCGGTCTATCTACATATTGAGTCAGGAATCCTTCCTGTACACACCTGACAAAATCTGCTATATCCAAACCATTCACACTAAGGAGGTTCCAGTCAATATTAGGGAAGTTGAAGTCACCCATGCCAACAACTCTGTTACTTCTGCACTTTTCCAAGATCTGCCGCCCAATCTATTCCTCTATCTCTCTGCTGCTATTGGGGGCCTGCTATTGAAAACTCCCAATCAAGTGACTGCTCCTTTCTGGTTTCTGATTTCCGCCCATATTGACTCAGTAGACAAACCCTCCTCAACTACCTCCTTTTCTGCAGCTGTGGTGCACTCCCTAATTAACAGTGCCACTCCCCCTCCTCTTTTACCTCCCTCCCTATTCTTCTGAAAACATCTAAACCCCGGATCATCTAACAACCATTCCTGCCCCTGTGTAATCCATGTCTCCGTAATGGCCACAACATTGGGGTTCCAAGTACTAATCTATGCTCTAAGTTGATCTCCTTTATTTCTGACACTCCTTGCGTTGAAACAGACACACTTTAACCCATTCCACTGAGTGCAACTTTGCCCTATCAACTGTCTATCCTTCCTCATAGACTTGCTGCATACTATTTCTGCCTGTTCAACAGCTACCCTATCCTCTGATCCATAGCTCTGGTTCCCATCCCCCTGCCAATCTAGTTTAAACACTCCCGAAGAGCTCAGCAAACCTCCCACCCAGGATATTGGTGCCCCTCCAGTTTAGGTGCAATCCGTCCTTCATGTACAGGTCCCACCTTCCCCAGAAGAATCCCAATGATCCACATATCTGAAGTCTTCACTTCTGCAACAGCCCTGTAGCCACGTGTTCAACTGCACTCGCTCTCTGTTCCTTGCCTCACTTGCACGTGGCACCAGTAGCAATCCTGAGATCACTACTCTGCTTGTCCTGCTCTTTAGCTTCCAACCTAACTCCCTAAAATCACTTTTTCGATCCTCATCCCTTTTCTTAGCTATGTCGTTGGTGCCTTTGTGCACCACGACTTCTGGTTGCTCCCCCTTAAGAATCCTGTAGAGATGATCCGAGACATCCCTGGCCCTGGCACCCGGGAGGCAACATACCTTCCGGGAGTCTCGTTCGCGAAAACAGAATCTCCTATCCATTCTCCTAACCATTGAGTCTCCTATCACTATTGCTTTTCTTTTCTCCCCCCTTCTCTTCTGTGCCACAGAGCCAAGCTCACTGCCAGAGACCTGGCCGCTAGGGCCTTCCCCCGGTAGGTCATCCCCCCCAACAGTATCCAAAACGGTATACTTGTTTTGAAGGGGAATGGCCACAAAGGATTCATGCACTGTCTGCCCGTTCGTTTCCCTTCCCCTGACTGTAACCCAGCTACTCTTGCCCTGTACCTTGGGTATGGCTACCTCCCTGTAACTCTTCTCTGTAACCCCTTCTGCCTCCCGGAAGATCCGAAGCTCATCCAGCTCCAGCTCCAGTTCCCTAACGCGGTCTCTGAGGAGCTGGAGTTGGGTGCACTTCCCGCAGGTGTAGTCAGCGGGGACACCGGTGGTACTCCTCACCACCCACATCCTACAGGAGGGGCATGCAACTGCCCTATCCTCCATCCCCTCTGATCTGAATTCACAAAGAGATTTAAAGGAGGAAAAAAAAAGATTAAACACCCGTTAGGCCTTTTTAAATACTATTGCTCCTCTCCCAAGTGAACCCTCTAAAATTGGTGATTCTGTGAAATGATACAATGATAGCTTTCTGCCGCCAAAAAACAAAACAAACAGAAAAAATTAAAAAATTTTAAATTAAAAATTAAAAACCCAAAAACAAACAACTCTTACCTTACAGACTGTAGCTGCCATGTGAACCAGCTGGAGCTCAGCCCTCCGACTCTGCTCTCAGTCAGCTGCACTCTCTGCAAACTCCCGTTCATGCTCTTTGAGGAAGTGTTGAAACAAAAGGAAAGGAGCACCTTACTCACTCCTCATCTAACTCCCTCAGTCACCAAACTCTCACTATAGCACTCAAAAGCACCCAAATTCAGCACTCAGTGCAAACATCTTAGCCAAATTCAACATGAAAGGTCAGGTGAACTTCATAATACACTTTGGAGTTTCTGAGCCCTGGCCCATAACAATACGTATCAATGATTTGGATGAGGGAACCAAATGTAATATTTCCAAGTTTGCCGATGACACAAAACCTGGTGGGAATTTGAGTGATGAGGAGGATGTTACGAGGCTTCAAGGTGATTTAGACAAGTTGAGTGAGTTGTAAATACATGGCAGATGCAATGCAGCGTGGATAAATGTTATCTACTTTGGATGGAGAAACAGAATGGCACAGTATTATTTAAGTAGTGATAGGTTGGGAAATGCTGAAGTGCAAAGAGACCTGGGTATCCTTATGCACCAGTCATTGAAAGAAAACGGGCAGGTGCAGAAAGCAGTTAGGAAGGCAAGAGGACTGGAGTACAGGAAAATGGATGTCTTACTGCAGCTGTATAGGGTCTTGGTGAGACCACACCTCGAGTATTGTCTGCAGTTTTGGTCTCCTTATCGAAGAAAGGTCATTGAGGGACTGCAGCGAAGGTTCACGAGACTGATTCCTGGAATGGCAGGATAATCGTATGAGGAGAGATTGGATCGATTGAACCTGTTTCATTGGAATTTAGAAGAATGAGGGAGGAACTAATTCTGACAGGGTGGCACAGACTGGATGTAAGAACGTCTTTACCTCTGGCTGGAGCATCAAGAATGTGGGGTCACAGTCTCAGGATGCGGGGAACGATGGCCGTTTAGGATGGAGATGAGAAGAAACCTCTTCACTCAGAGGGTGGTGAACCTGTGAAATTGTCTACGACATAAGGCTGTGGAGGCCAAGTCACTGACTATATTTAAGAGGGAAATATATAAATTTCTAGACTCTAAAGACATCAAGGGGTGTGGGGGGAGTGCAGGAATGTGGCATTGAGTTGGAGGATCAACCATGATCATATTGAATGGTGGGGCAGGCTTGAAAGGCTGAATGGCCTTCTCCTGCTCCTATTTTCTATGTTTCTAAAGCTAGTCCTATGATGACATATACCAGTCTCAAGATGACTAACACATCACTACATGTACCTCATCCACTCACAAGCTTAAGAACATCAAGAACATACGGTTAGATAAAAAAGAGTAGCACATGTAGTGACTCACAAGTAAGGTGGTTAGGAACAAATGAAGAAAGCAAGGATATCCCTCTTGAGGGTGGGATCATCTGCCTCCTTTTCTGTTGCGGTCACAATCTCTTTGGCCTAAATATTAAGAGCAGGATGAATTCTGGGCAGAACAAAATGTGAGGGTCATTCAAAGCACCAAGTAAAACCTTGCTGAAGGTCTCCCACCCCTTGCCTAGCCCTGAACTCGTTTGCTTTAATCTTCCCTCATGCCTTCTCAAAGCACACCTTGTTTATTATACCCACTTGGCACTTTCCCATTGAACTGCTGACCACCCTGTCAGGAAACAGAAGTAGTTTTAAATATGTTATATATGCATTTGGGGGTATTAGGAATAAGGTAAACTGTAAGTAAGTTTAATTTTGTGTTTCTGTATTTGAAAGCGATAATAACTTCATTTTGGTTCAGATGCCTTCTAATAATGAGGGTTTATGATTTGAAAGCAAACAGAGTTTAAAGAAAAACTAGGCTGTTGCTACGCAACCAGGGGTCAACCTGGGACAGAATTAACTGAGAACAGGAGAACAAGAGAAAATCTCAGAAACCAGGAAGTGGGGAGAAAAATGTTACAGAAAGACAATTAAGTCAAAGGAACAAAAGAAGGAAAACTGAATAAGGTCCTGGTCACGGGAATTCAAGTGAAAAGCTCAGAAAGGGTCCTGAATTAAAGAGACAGCTGTCGGAACCAGTTTTAAATTTAGCGAGGTGAAGAAATCAAAATGTTGGTGACCCCTTAAACAGCCTGTGAATCAGTGTTGTTCTGTATGCATGTCTGGGTACCTAAGACATTGCGTGGAATCTTGAATGTGCATTGCATTCCAGGCTGGAGGTGTACGAAAAGGTGAGGTTGAAATCCTGGAGATGGATTCTTGGTGAAACTATCTGAAAGAAATTGTGTGGGAGAAGATTCCAAAGAGTGTTCCTCAAGGGCAGAGTTTTGAAACCCTTGTATGAAAGTCAGAGTTCCAGTGAGACCAGTTGGCTCCCAGTGTGACAAGCATCTGGGGGGTTTTGATGAGAAATCCACAGAGGTAGTATTAGGTAGCATATGTCACTTGATTTCAGAGCGTGGTGGCTATCAGTTTTCATGGATTGTGTACTTACTAAGAATATTAGAGTAAGTTGGATTTTGTAACTTCATTATCCTTACAATTCTGCATATATCTGTAAAGATATAGATAGGGTGAAGAAGTTGTGAATTATAGTTAATCTTATTTTGTTTAATAAATGTTTTGTTCTTTTGTTAAAAATTAATCGGCAGTTCTATGACTCTGTTCATCCACATCTCTAAACAAAAAAAAGATAGGACCTATCAAGCCAGGTTTCATCCTGGGATGGACTTGTCCAATAGTAACATCAACTGGGGTCGTAACAATTGGGTCATAACACCTAACTACTTCCTGGCTTTCACCCGAACTGAAATTGTCTTTATGTGCCCTGAAGAAATACTGGCTGTCGTACCGAAGACTTGTACTCCAGAACTAGCTGCACTTCAAACTGTTCCAGTACAGCTACAACATTGGTGTCCAGAAACAATGTGGAAAAATGTCAAGGTATTCCTGTCCACAAAAAGCAAAACAAATAGAATCTGGCCAATTACCATCAATCAGTCTATCCTTAATCTTCAGAAAATTGATGCAAAGTGCCAATGACAATGCTTTCAAGCAGCACTTAATCACTAATATCTATCTGTTTACTGCTTCTGTTGGGTTCTGCCAGGGCCACTTGGCTCCAGACTTCAAGACAGTCTTAGCCCAAAAGTGGCAAAAGAGCTGAATTGCTGGAGGTAAGGTGAAAGTGACTGTCTTTGCCCAAGTATGGCATCAAGGGCCCCAGTTAAACTGAAGTCAATGAGAAGCAAAGGGAAAACTCTCCACTGTTGTATTAATACATGGCATAAGGGAAGATGGTTGTTGGTGATCAAAGGACATCACTGCAAGAGTTCCTCAGGCTGGTGTTCTGGGTCCAACCATCTTCAGCTGCTTCATCAATGACTTTGATTAAAAATTAACAAGACGCACCCCTTATCCAATGGCCTCCCGTGATTCATCGGCCTCCCCAGAAAGTGGTCAAGTTGGCGCCGATTAGTACTCCTTTTGAAAAACGTGAATCTGGTGGAAGGGCTTCTGTGAGGAGCCGAGGAGGCGAGTAGCCAACTCTGCTCACAGCAAAGAGCCCGGGGGCCGTGGGCTTTCTGCCCCAGTGCTCGGTGTGGGGTGGGGGACTCTCAGCTGGCGTTAGGTGACCTCCCGCAGGGGTGGGTCAGCATGGGATTGGGGGGACATAGAGGGGGCTACTACGCGCGGTTCCACCATGCCAACCCCTGGATCATGTGTACCCATTCCGGGGGCAGCCCTTGACCCGCCCATCTGCCTCACTGACTACCATAACCTCTACAAACTGCCAAGGCTTCTGGTTATTGCTAATAGGGAAACGTGGTTAACCGAGCACTCAACACAACCTAAGTGGATTCCCGTGGATGGGCGGACCATGTAGCATGAGGGAGTAACTGCCTAGCATCCCAATCACACCTTGATGCATGGTCACTGTGCTTGAACACTGCAGCAGGCAACATCCGAAACCCAGGGCGCAATTCTCCGGAAAAATTTCTAAGTGTGGTAGTGAACGGGAATTGCTGCGGGCTCCCCAACACATTCGGTGGTCCACTTAACGAGGCCTCGCCGGCTTGTCACCACAAATGAAGGCTCGTCAGCTGATTCGCCGGCACCGCAATTGCCAGCCCCCCGCTAACAAGGCCGAGCAACACTTGCTCAACAAACCCCAACCAGTTAGCAATAATGGTGTTGAGGGGACCGGCCCCAAGATTCGGGGAGCTGACCTGGGGAAGCTGTTAGACTCCGTGGAGGCCAGGAGGGGTGTCCTATTTCCCCGAGGGTCCCAGAGTGTCAGCCACAAGGCAGCCAGTGCTGTCTGGGATGAGGTGGCGGCAGCTGTCAGCTCGGGAAGTGTGACCAGGAGGACTGGCCTCCAGTGCAGGAAGGTCAACGACCTACACCAGCAGCACCAGTGAGTAGACACTAATGTACCCCCCCTCCCCCCCCCAAAGGAAGCATCCAGTTTCCAACCCCATGCAACCACCACCCCTTCCTCCACCCCCTCCCCCTTGAACCCCCTCCAACCCTCCATTCACCCCCCCCCCCCACTGTGAATCATGCATGTGGCTAATGCCCCCTCTGTGTCTGCTCAGAAAAAGCTCTCCCACAATCAGCAGCAGAGGAACCAGACTAGTGGAGGGGTACCAGACTTAAGAATCCTCACCTCCTTCGAGTAGCGTGCCCTGGAGGTGACTGAGATTACCGAGAACATATCAGTCATTCACATGGAGGCTGGCGGACGCCGCAGTGGTTTGGAACCACCAGGCTCCACCCGGAAGACCTGTCAAACGTGAGCTGTTATTGCCTTACTGTCTGACCCATTCCTCTCACTGACCATTTGACCATCCTCCTGCAGGTTCTCCAGTCGACGGCACTGGCCCATCCCGGGCAGCATCCTCTCCTGACTCTGAAGAGAACACCTCGGAAGAGAACTCCAAAGATGCAACCGTTATAATTGCAAGACAGCTGTCACCGCCACCCTCCATCAGCATAGATACACGTGCCTTGGTAGGACATGTTAGTGGACATGCTTCAGGGTGACAATCTGGTGAGCACCATGGATGTAACCCAGTACCAGGCCGACCTTGGATGAGGTTCTGCTGGACATATCACGCTCTCAGATGGGATTGGCCAAGGGTTATGGGTGGTTAGTGGGGCAGACGGGGAGGGATAAAGGTTGCCCCCGGAACAGGTACACATGATCCAGGGTTTGGCATTGTGGTGCCACAAGCGGTTGCCCCCCCCCCCCCAGCGTTTCCCCGCCACCCTCCCATGGCGGCCAACCCCTGCGGAGGGTCCCCACCCCCAGCCGAGGGACCCTCATCACCACTGAGCACTGGGGTCGCCTGCCCAGCGCCCCCGGGCTCTTTGCCTGTGATCAAAGATGGCTACTCACCTCCTCACGTTTTTCAAAAGGAGTACTAATCAGCGTTAGCATGGGCACTTGCTGGGGAGGCCGTTGAATGACGTTCACGTTTTTCTTTTATTTTAGAAAATATTTTATTGAAGCATTTGTAATTTTCACAGTTTAACACATTAATATCTATATAAACAACTGCGAGGGCCGACACACGTAAAGAAAGAAAAAACAACCGACAGAACACCCCCTACTCCCCCGGCTCTATTCCGTAGCTGCCTGTAAACTATATTCTCTATCCCGTTGTAACATTGCCATGCCTCCTGTTTCCCCCCCCCCTCCCCCTTACTGCTGACGTTCAATTTTCAGTAACAAAGAAATCTATCCTGGAGCAGTGTTTTTCAAACTTTTCTTCCGGGGACCCATTTTTACCAACCGGCCAACCTTCGTGACCCACGCCGGCTAACCTTCGCGACCCATTTCTCTTATCTTGTTTGTTGCTGTCAAAAATGGAGGAAATGGTTTTCGATCCCTTTGGCCCCAATGGTCCCCTTTGGCCCCCCGAACTTGAAAAAAAAGGCTGCGACCATATAAAAAAAACATGTGGCCCTACTGCGCATGCATGCCCAATTATCGGTGCGCATACGCATTTACGCATGTGCACCGATGATCGGGCACGCATGTGCAGTGCGGCCGATTTTTTAAAAATCTGTTCCTGGCCATTTTGAAGGCCGCTCGCAGCCAGCATTATTAAAAGCCGCTGCTGTGGCTGTCGCACGTAGATTTGTGCGATCGGGAATGCTGCGACGGACGGCTCAGCGACCCTCCCGCGACCCACCTAAAGGTCACGCCCCCGAGTTTGACAATGCTAGTCCTTGAGTATACTTTGTGCCCATGTGAGTAAAATTAATATTCCTTGCTCCTTGGTCTCCCAAAGCTCCACGGATCCACCCCTTCGATGCGCTCCATGAACCCCCACAGTTCTTTCGCCATTGCTGAAACTTTCCCTGACCTAGAACTCGACCGGTCCAGTCTCGGATCCAGGACAGTGTTGAAGTCACCCCCCAAACCAGCCGATGCGAGTCTTGGTCAGGGATTTTTCCCAGCACCTTCCTAACAAACATGACATCATCCCAGTTTGGGGTGTATATTTTTACCAGCACCACTGCCATTCTTTTCAGCTTCCCACTGACCATTATAAATCTACCCCCAGGTCTGCCTCTATCCTCCCCACCTCAAATGCCACCCTCTTTTTAATCAGGATGGCCACGCCCCTTGTTTTAAAGTCCAGTCCCGAATGAAATACCTGTTCGACCCATCCCTTCTTCAATCTGAATTGGTTTCCCAGCTTCAAGTGTGTCTCCTGTAGCATGGCCACATTCGCTTTTAACAGTCTCAGGTGTGCGAACACACTGGGCCCTTTTGACTAGCCCATTCAGTCCACAAACATTCCATGTAACCAGTCTGGTGAGGGGGGCTCTCGCCCCCCCCTCCCTTGTCGATCAGCTATGACCTTTCCTAGGCCAGCCCTTAGCCCATGCCCTGCACCTCCCTTGGTCCGCCCCTCAGCAGCTACCGCCCTCTGCTCTCCATCTCTAATCCCTCGAAAGTCCCTTACTCGTCAGCAATCCCCTCTCCCCCTACTCCATTTCTCCTCAGCGCTCCCCTCACTTTGCTCCCGTTAACTAGCCATCCAGCTAGCAGCTCTCGCCCCGGCGCCTAGCATTCTACCACCTGCCGGTTCTCTCTCTCTCCCCCCCCCCCCCCCCCCCCCCCCCCCCCCACCACCCCCACCCCCCACCCCCCCGAACATAAGTTCTCAACACAATAACATCAAACACAGAAAGCAAACAAACAATCCCCCCAAGGCCCAAACACAGAGGCCCCCCTTCCCTTAACAGAATCTTATCTATCCCAGCACCTTCAAACAGAACCAAAACAATAGAAGAGAAATCAAACAGGGTAGGAAAAAATTATGCATGCAGAAACTCCATCATCTTTTTTCCAACAGAAGGGAAAAAACATCGAAACTCAAAACCTTTTTCACTGCAATTCGGAACATACAACAACAAATCTAAATCAAATAAAACAGAAAAAACCCTTCTCCTCCCAAAACTTAAAATACAATATTGAAAGGTTGAGGTTTTTCCAGACAAAGATAGAACCACACAAAAAGTCTTTCCCCCCACTTTCTTATAAAAAAACTCTTAGAAAACTTCACCACTGTTTAGGTTTTAAAGTCCTTATGCATCCACCAAGTTTCTGTCCTTCATAAAGACCTCCACCTCTTCCAAAGTATAGCTCCCGGTTCTCGTAAGTCACCAAGAGTAGATCGGTCCAAACTTTATGTCTTTCGCATACAAAGTCCTTGACTTTATTCAAACTCGCCCTCCTCTTTGCAAGCTCTGCTCCCTAATCCTGATACACCCGGATCTCTGACTCTTCCCAGGTGCACCGTTTTGTCTGCCTAGTCCACTTCAGAATACGTTCATCATCCAGGAACCGATGCAGCCATATCACAATTGCCCTCGAGGGCTTACGACCCTGCGGCTTACGCATAAGAGCCCTATGGGCCCGGTCCACCTCCAACGGCTTGGGGAACGAACCTTCCCCCATTAGCTTCTCCAGCATCTTCCCCACATACGCACCGGCATCTGATCCCTCCTTTCCCTCTGGCAGACCGACGATCCTATTATTCTGCCTCCGAGAACGATTCTCCAGGTCTTCCACCTTCTCCAACAGCCGCTTCTGCCTCTCCTGTAGGATACCAATTTCCATTGCCATCGCTGTGGACTCTTCCTCTCGTTCTGTCGCCTGCTCCTGCAGCTTTTGAATCTCCTGCCTGAGTCTTAATTTTCTCCTCCACCCGGTCGACCACCCCCTTAATCGAGGCCACCGCCTGGATCAGGTCCTCAGCACACTGCTTGCGATGCTAGGTGAACTTCCCATTCAAGTATTCGACCAACTGGTCCATCGTTCATTAGGCAGACGCGGTTACCATTGAACACGCTGCTTTCTGAGTTTTGTTTCCATCCATCTTTTGATTTCTTCTTTTCTGACTATTGTTTGGGCGCGGTTCCATAAATTGGGGGTCACCTCATTCTCCTCTCACTTTTATCAGTTTATGTTGAGAAATTCCCACGAAAATCCAGCTTAAAAGCCGTTAAAAGACTACTAGAGGCGAGAGCTGCTAAATGTGCGGCCGTTCACTCTATGGCCACCACCAAAAACCAAAGTTCACATTTTGCAAAAGGAGTACTAAACGGCGTTAACGTTGTCACTTGCTGGGGAGGCCGCTGAATGACATGATGGGGTGACTCCCGTTAATTGTATGGAAATTAGGCTTAAGTGGTGATAATTGGTTTCTTGCCATGCTACAGCAAGATCCCGAATTTCACCTATGGGAGCGGGCGGTTTCATCACAAACTGTTTGGTGCCTGGCGCGGTTCTCGTTTTTGGCCTCTCCTGTTATTCACCAGCCTCATTTCACTTGAGCGAGAGCATAATGAGGCAAGAGAATTGCGCCCCCATGGGATGGGACACAGCTCTGGGGACATGTCCACATCCGGAGGGTGGGGAGTGCGATGGGGAGGTGAGGGGAAATGCCTGGAAAAATGGGCCGAGGGTTCGGAGGTTGGCGTGCATTGCGAAAGAAAATGACAGAGGCATCATACTATTTGTGCACAAAGGTGTTTATTGTGTTTTACGATTCCCCACCCTCCGATGGTGCTGCTCCTCCCCCAACCCCTCACCCCTACCTACACCCACCCCCTCCCCCCCTCCCCCGGTGTCCTCAGTGATTCTCGATGTGCTTTGCCTTCCTAACTCTACCGCTACATCTAGGTATGTCTCCGCGATACACATCTGAGGCGGAGGCAACCAGCTGCTTACCACATCCCCGTGGACCCCGGCTCACTTGCCGGTGGCACATGCACATCCATCTCGCCCTGTCCTGTGTGCTGGCTGCGAGATGCAATCTCATCAGAGAGGTGGAACTCGGGGGAGCTGGTGGCCACCATCGCCACTCCATGGGACGGGTCCGGGTTGCTGCCCGGTGACCCCTCCTCTCGCTCATGGGGCCTTGGGGTTCACCCTGAGACAGAGAGGCATCTCGTTCAAGCCCTGGTTACCCCTGCATCATCTGGCTCTGCCGGCCCTGGCGGTTTCCCATGGTCTGCACCATCGTGTCAACGCCCTTGGCAATGCTGCTCAGTGGTAGGGACAAGCTCCGCAGCGCTTCGGCAATGCCCATCTGAGAGGGGGACATATCCGGCAGAACCTCTGGTACTTGGTCACATCCCCCAGTGAATCAGACATTCTGCTGAGGCCCTCAGCCATGGCCGCCAACATCTATGTGACACTTTGGACACCTTCACTAATAGTGCCGATGTCGTTCACAAGGCTCTCCATTGCGGGCGCTACCCTTGCAGTGTTGGCCTCGGTGCCACTCATTGCCGGTGCCATCTCCTGCATCTGTCAACTCTGGAACTCCACCAAGCGGCTATGGATCTGCTGGAGTGATGCTGGCATCTCCCTCTGAATGTCACGGTCGCACCCCAAAGTCTCCATGACCTCTTCCACAGGCTCAGCATCAGACTGGGACCCAAGTGGGTCCTGAGATCCAGCAGACTACCGACTGCTGTCTCGCCTGGGTGCTCCTTCCTCCACCTCATGTACATCAGCAGCAGTGTGGTGCTCACCAGATTGTGCCCCAGGAGCCTGACCACTAACATATCCTACCGAGGTGCGTATGTCTGCGCTGGTGGAGGGTGGGTATGTCAGCCTATTATGGTGGCATCCTTGGAGGTCCCGCACCACACCCTGAGGACCATTGTCTCTGGCCAAATGCCGAATGCTATTGCTTATAGGGAATTGAGAATCGTGGTTAATTGACCACTTCACAGAACAAGTAGATTCCCGTGGGTGGGTGGGCCATCTAGCATGGAGTCATTGCCTAGCATCCCAATCAGACCGTGATACCTGAACACTGTGCCTGAACACTGCGGGAGGCAGCACCACACACGTAGCCATGTGAGCAAAGAGTAAGATTGAGGATGAGGAATATGTGGCCACCGAGGAGGAGGAGGACGGGGATACCATGGAGGCACCGGAACAGCAGGGGCTGGAGAACGATCCCAGGGAGGAACTGGAAGATCAGCCAGAGGCTGCAGGACAGACGGCAGCGGCAAGAGTCTGGAAAGCCTGGAGGGCCAAGGAGGCCCTCATGCTCACCTGCTTCACAGAGGACGTTGCTGGTCCGTAATTGATACCTTACTTACCCCCCAACCCCATTTCCCACCCTCCCAGGTTATGTGTCACTTCACTCCAGGGTTCTGACACCATCAGCGGGTCACTGTCGAGGACAGGAGGTGAAGAAAAGCTGCAGCGAGCTGAGTGCCGGTGCTACTCAATCTATGCCATAATCGGACCCCTGCTCTGATAGGAATGGCTGAGGCGCTGTGGAGCTTGTTCCAGTCGCAGGAGCATCGCCAACATCGGGGAGCTGGCAGGTTCATATGATGCAAGGGCAGCTGGGGCTCGATCCAGCTGCTCCTGTGTCCCAAGGTGACCCCTGCCACATCCATCACCTGCACGCGGTGTGCATGGGTAGTTGGGGCGTGGAGAGATGATCCAGCAATTCGGAGATTGGTCCGCGAAGAAAATGACACAAGCATCATACTGGTTGTGCTCAGGAGTTTTTAATGTGTCACAGGTGTCATACAATTCTCCACTCTCCCAATGGTGCCGCTCCTCTCTCCCGACCACCCCCTCAAACCGTTATCCACCCCTTCTTCCCCCTCCCCTGGTGCCCTCAGTGATCCTCAATCTGCTTAGCCTTCCTTAGCCATGGAACGGGACCAGACTGTCACCCAGCGCACCTCCGGTCGGTGCCCATAGGGCTCTATGGTTCTTCTTGGGACACAGGAGCAGCTGGATCGAGCCCCAGCTGCCCCTGCATCATGTGGCCCTGCCAGCTCCCTGATGTTGGCGATGCTCCTGCGGCTGGAACAAGCTCCACAGCGCCTCAGCCATTCCTATCAGAGCGGGACAGGTCCTGCGGCACCTCATCAAGGTCAGCCTGGTACTGGGTAACATCCCCCAGCGATTCGGATATTCTGCTAAGACCCTCAACCATGGCCGTCACTGACTGTTGGATACCTTCACTCATGGTGCCGACATTGTGCATCAGGCTCTCCACTGGCACGGTCAGGTAGCATTGCCAAGCTGGCAGGAGCACTGTCCAAGTGCCAGGGGGGCAGTGCAAGGATGCCCGGGTGGTACTGCCAAGGCTCAGAGGCAGAGGGGGGTGCATGCCCATGAAAGGAGGGTGGAGGGAGTATGAAGGGGGGGGAAATAGTGTTGCATGACAGATGAGTAGGGGCCTCCGAGAGGTTGGAGGAGGTGATGGGTGGTGGTCGTGGAAGGAGGGATGTGTAAGGGGGTGTGGAGGGCCTGAAGAGGAGGGACCCCCAAAGGCCCCATAGCGGGGTGTCCTCATTTGGGGGGGTATGGGATAATGCCCATGTGTGTGGGGGGTGATACTGCCCATGGGTGGGGGTTGTGGGAGACCCACAAGCTCACTTAGAGATCGGGGCACCCTTTCAAAATGGCAGCCCGATCTCTGAGTTCATCTCGCCAGCCCCACCGCTAACAAACTTAATCAGCACTTAACCATTTTCTGCACAGCCAACCCCAGTCAACTTGCAACCATAGCACCAAGAGGACCAGCCCCAAGAATCAGCAATGCGGACCTAGCAAGCCTCCTAGACGCAGTGGAGACCAGGAGGGATGTACTGTTCCCCCGAGGGTCTGGAGGGTGAGCCACAGGGCAGCTAGTGCTGCCTGGAATGAGTTGGTGGTGGCTGTAAGCTCTGGGAACATGACCAAGAGAATTGGCCTCCCGTGCCATAAGACGGTAAATGGCCTACATCAGGCTGCATGGGTGAGTAGAAACCAACATCCCACGCACCCCCGGCCCCACCCCGAGACCTTCCGCCCCCCCCGCGAGCATCCACTCCCCCCAACTCTCATTCGGCCCACAACCCTCCCTTCATACCCCTCTCCCTTCAACACCCCCTCCCCCTTTCCCTTCCTGGATCCCAGGTTCCAGCTGAGTCCCAGCCTGATGCTGAGCCTCTGGTACAGTTACCCGGAGTTGATGGAGACGATAGGGAGCAGTCGGGAGTGGTCAGGACATAAGATGTCAGTGACACTCCAGCAGATCCATAGCCGATTGGACGAGTCCCAGAGGCTACAGGTGCAGGAGATGTCTGAGGCAATGTATGGCACCGAGGTAACACTGCTAGGGTGGCGACCTGCAGTGGGAAGCCTGGTGCACGATGTTGGCACCTTAGTGAAGGTGTCCAAGGCGTCACGCAGTAGTTGACAACCATGGATGAGGGTCTCGGTAGAATGTCCGACTCGCTGGAGGATGTTACCCAGCAGTCGGCTGACCTTGATGAGCTGCTGCGGGGCATGTCCCGCTCCCAAATGGGAGTGGCCGAGGTAATGCGGAGCTTGTCCCAGTTGCAGGTGGGCATTGCTGAGGCGCTGCACAGCATGGCCCAATCACAGAG
Organism: Scyliorhinus canicula; assembly: GCF_902713615.1. Taxonomy (NCBI): domain Eukaryota; kingdom Metazoa; phylum Chordata; class Chondrichthyes; order Carcharhiniformes; family Scyliorhinidae; genus Scyliorhinus; species Scyliorhinus canicula. Next base: position 115,725,922 of record NC_052155.1, read on the forward strand.
GAGCATCGCCGAGGGCATTGACACGATGGTGCTGACATAGGGGGGCCACCAGGGCTGGCAGAGCCAGATGATGAGGGGCAGTCGGAGCTTGAACCAGCTGCCCTTCCGTCCCAAGGTGAACCCCAGGGTCCTATGGGCACCGAAAGGCTGGGTGCCAATCCGGATCCATCTCATGGAGTGGGGATGGTGGCCACTAGCTCCCCCGAGTTCCAGTCCTCTGATGGTGCTGCATCTCACAGGGTGGGACGGCTGTGCACGTGCTGCCAACAAATGCACCAGGGCCCTCCGGCACCAGAGCCCCGAGAGGATTGCTGCCTGGGGCATCAATGCCTCCACCTTAGATCTGCATCCCAGGGACCCACCTAGAGGTAACGGTAGAGCTAGGAAGGCAAAGCACATCGCGGATCACTGACGGCACCGGGGGAAGGGGGGTAGATCAAGCGGGGGGAGGGGGGGGGCAGCACCATCGGGAGAGTGGAGAATTGTAAAACACAATAAATACCCTTGACACAACCAGTATGAAGCCTCTATGACTTTCTTCCGAATTGCAGCCAACCTCTGAACTCTTGGCTCATCTCTCCAGGCATCTTCCCCTCTCCTTGGCACTCACCCACCCCTCCGGCCGTGAACATGTCTCCGGAGTGGTGTCCCATACCCTGGGCTTCCAAGCGTCCATGCATCAAGGTGTGATTGGGATTCTAGGCAATGACTACCACATGCTACATCATAGAATTCCTACAGTGCAGAAGGAGGTCATTCGACCCATCGAGTCTGCACCGGCCCTTGGAAAGAGCACCCTAATAAAGCTCTCACCTCCACCCTATCGCCGTAACCCAGTAACCCTACCTAATCTTTTTGACACTAAGGGGCAATTTATCATAGCCAATCCACCTAAACTTGTACATCTTTGGACTGTGTGAGGATACCGGAGCACCCGGAGGAAACCCACGTAGACATGGGGAGAACGTGCAAACTCCACACAGTCAGCCAAGGCTGGAATTGAACCCGGGACTCTGGAGCTGTGAGGCAGCAGTGTTAACCACTGTGCCACCAGGCCCACCCACCCACGGGTTGTGTGAAGTGCTCACATTACCACGACTGCCAATTTCCTATTAGCCTTCATAATAATAATAATCGCTTATTATCTCAAGTAGGCTTCAATGAAGTTACTGTGAAAAGCCCCTAGTCGCCACATTCCTGTTTGGGGAGGCCGGTACGGAAATCGAACTCGTGCTGCTGTCATTGTTCTGCATTACAAGCCAGCTGTTTAGCCCCAAATCAGCCCCAAATCGCTGCACAGCCAGAGGCCTCTGCAGTCGGTGGGGGTTTTGGGTGGTCAGTGGGGCAGACGGGCAGGAGCTAGGGTTGCCCCCGGAGTGGGTACACACAATCCAGGGGTTGGCTTGCTGGTGCCACGAGTGGTTGCCCCACTGTGCCTCCCCCCCTCCCCATGGTGGTCCACCACTCTGGAGGGTACCCAACCCCCTGCCAAGCACTGGGGTGGTGTAATGACTTAGACCAGGCCTTTGAGATTGGCCAATTGGAATAAGACTTCACTGATTAGTGGGCCAATCAGGGAACTGCTTTTTTGTATATAACAGGGAGTGTCAGATCCTCTGCACTCCCAGTGTAGATAGCAAGCCAAACGCACATGGTCGTACTGCTGTTGGTTTTGTTAATAAAAGGGATTCTGGTGAAAGGGCTTCTGGCTCCATGGACGTATTACAGGTGGCTTGCCTGTGAGCAAAGGTGGCAATTCACCTCCTCGGCTCCCCACAGAAGTCCTTCCGCCAGGTTCACATTTTTCAAAAGGAGCACTAACTGGCGCCAGTGTGACCACTTGCTGGAGAAACCGATGAATGATGGGAGGCCGTTGGATATGGGGTGGCCATCATTGATTGTATGGAAATAAGGCTCAAGTGGTAATAACTGGTTTTTCGCCATGCTATGGCAAGATCCCGATTTCCACCTATGGGAGTGGGCCGGTTGTAGTGCAAACTGTTTGGCGCCTGGCGGGGTTCTCGTTTTCGGCTTCTCTCGCTATTCACCGACCTTGTTTCGTTCGAACCATTTTTTTGGCAGAATTTTCATCCTTACTATGAATCTTCTTCGGAACATTATCTTTGGTCCCTGCCATGAACTCCATCCTCCTTCTTGGCTCCTGCTGAGCTTGAATCAAAGCATTCACAGCATTGGAATCCCATTTGGGATCAGTTTCTGATCACATATTCACTTTATCATCATGATCACCTACTTCCACTTTCAAAACATAGCCTGACTCCAGCCACGCCTCAACACATCTGCTGCTGAAACCTATATCCATGTCTACATTTCATGTAGACTTTACTTTCCATTGCTCTCCTAGCTGGCCTCCCATTTTCCACCCTCCAAAAACTAGAACAATTCCACCTGTGTGCTGCCCCCATCCTAACTAACATCAAGTCCCATTCATCCATCACCCCTTACTTGCTGGTCTACACTAGCTCCAGTCCAGCAACATCTGAATTTTAAAATTCTCATCCGTGCTTTCAAGTTCCACCATATCCACACCCCATTCACCATCTTTATAACCTTCTCCAGCCCCACGATACTCCCCCAATTCTGGTTTCTTGAGCATCCCTGATTTTTGTAACTCCATCTTTGGTGGAGTACTTTCAGCTGCTTAGATCCGAAGCTCTAGAATTTCCTCCTTACTTTTCTCTGTCTCTCCACTCTTCTCAATGTCCTATAACTCCTATGTAGCTAGGGATCAAATGCTGTTTGCTATCATCCTGTGAATTGTCCTGGGATGTTGCTGCTTTCGACATCATCAATTTCTGCCCAGAAACCTCCAACAAATGACAGCAAGAATGGTGAAACTAAACAAGGGTTAGCTTATAGAATCTGTAGGCATCCTTGAAGAGTGACACTTCTAGAACCACCTGCAGGACAGCCAATTTTGCTGGCACTGAAAATTAACTATTACAAGTGTTGAGTCTGAATCCCTCAGGTTTTAATTGTTTGAACTTTATGGGGATTGAGGGGAAACTGGATTTTGGGGAACTGCGTCAGAAGGGTGGGGCGTGGCAGTGTGAAAGCGCGGGCTTTCCTCTGGTTTCCCGCGCTGCGGGGCAGGGGGGTGGAGCTTGCGGTGGGGGCGGGGCCTCTACGGGTCTTCTTTCACGCGCTGCAGCAATGCCAAGGAGGTGTGGCAAGAGGGGGATGACCCCATGCCGGGAGGGGATAGGTTTTGGCGGGAGCTGCCGGGGTCAGCAGAAGTCAGCTGACTCACGGAAGTACCATGGAGGGTGTGTCGCGGCTAGTAGGGGTCCTAGCCTGGGGGGGGGGGGATACCGAGTTGCTGCTGGAACGACTAGGAAGGAGCCGATGGGGGCCGGTGGGGGGGAGAGGAGAGGCGCTATCGCCATGGGGAACAGGTCGAGCGAGGTGTGCTGGCCTGGGGCGAGCATCTGCCAAGCTATGGCTAGTCGGCGGGGGAGGGGGGCGGGTTGCCCTCTGATCCGGCTGATTACCTGGAACGTGAGGGGGCTGAACGGGCCGGTTAAAAGAACCAGGGTGTTCTCCCATCTAAGGGGGTTGAAGGCGGACGTGGCTATGCTCCAGGAGACCCACCTGAAGGTGGCGGACCAGGTCCGTCTGAGGAAGGGGTGGGTGGGGCAGGTTTATCATTCAGGATTGGACGCGAAGAACCGGGGTGTGGCGATTCTAGTGGGGAAGAGGGTGGCGTTTGAGGCGGCTGAGGTGGTGTCGGACAAGGAGGGCAGATATATCATGGTGAGGGGTAGGCTGCAGGGAGAGAAGGTGGTGCTGGTGAACGTATATGCCCCGAATTGGGATGATGCTGGCTTCATGAGGCGATTGTTGGGCCGCATCCTGGACCTGGAGGCAGGGGGCCTGATCATGGGGGGAGATTTTAACACAGTGCTGGATCCCACACTGGACCGGTCTAGTTCAAGGACGGGTAGGAGACCGGCGGCGGCCAAAGTGCTGAGGGGATACATGGACCAGATGGGAGGGGTGGATCCCTGGAGGTTTGGGAGACCGAGAGCGCGGGAGTATTCCTTTTTCTCTCACGTCCATACGGTTTATTCCCGGATAGACTTTTTTGTCCTGAGCAGGGGATTGATTCCGAGGGTGCAGGATGCCGAGTACTCGGCCATAGCGATTTCGGACCATGCCCCGCACTGGGTTGATCTGGAGATGGGAGAGGCGCGGGACCAGCGCCCGCTTTGGCGCCTGGATGTGGGATGCTGGCGGAGGAGGAGGTGTGTAAGAGGTTCGGAGAAGCATTGAGGGGTATCTGGATACCAATGATACGGGGGAGATCCAGGTGGGGATGGTCTGGGAGGCTCTGAAAGCAGTGATCCGGGGGGGGAGCTGATCTCCATCCGGGCCCACAGGGAAAGGAGGGAGAGGAAGCAGAGGGAGAGACTGGTGGGAGAGCTTCTGGAGGTGGACAGGAGATATGCGGAGGCACCGGAGGAAGGGTTGCTGGGAGAACGGCGCAGGTTGCAGGCCAATTTTGACTTGTTGACCACCAGAAAGGCGGAGACACAGTGGAGGAGGGCGCAGGGCGCGGTATACGAGTATGGAGAGAAGGCGAGCAGGATGTTGGCGCATCAGCTCCGTAGGCGAGATGCGGCTAGGGAAATTGGGGGAGTGGAGGATGGGGGTGGAAATGTAGTGCAGAAGGGGACAGAAGTAAACGGGGTCTTTAGGGACTTTTACAAGGGATTGTACCGGTTGGAACCTCCGAGGGGGAGAGAGGGGATGGAGAGCTTCATGAACAGGCTATGTTTCCCAAGGGTTCAAGAGAGGCTGGTAGAGGGGCTGGGGGCGCCGATAGAGTTGGAGGAGCTAGTCAGGGGGATCGGGCAAATGCAGTCAGGTAAGGCCCCTGGGCCGGACGGGTTCCCGGCAGAATTTTACAAAAAATATGCGGACCTGGTGGGTCCCCTGCTGGTGCGAACTTTCAATGAGGCGTGGGAGGGGGGGGCTTTGCCCCCGACGATGACGCGGGAACTGATCTCTTTGATCCTAAAACGGGATAAGGACCCCTTGCAGTGCGGATCATATAGGCCTATCTCGCTCCTTAACGTAGACGCTAAGTTGCTGGTGAAGATCCTGGCTACCAGGATAGAGGATTGTGTGCCAGAGGTAATTCATGAAGATCAGACAGGATTTGTCAAGGGGCGGCAGCTCAATACGAATGTTATCATGATGCCGGCAGTGGAGGGGGAGGTGGAGGTAGTGGTGGCGCTGGACGCAGAGAAAGCGTTTGATAGAGTTGAGTGGGGGTACTGTGGGAGGTGCTGGAGAGGTTTGGATTTGGGATGGGATTCATTCAAATGGGTGAGGCTGCTTACGCGGCGCCGATGGCGAGTGTAGTCACAATGTAAGGAGATCGGAGTATTTTAGGCTCTATCGTGGGACCAGGCAGGGATGTCCCCTGTCCCCCCTGCTCTTTGCACTGGCGATTGAACCGCTGGCCATGGCGTTGAGGGAGTCAAGGAAATGGAGGGGTCTGGTGCGGGGTGGGGAGGAGCACCTGGGTATCGCTGTATGCGGACGACCTGCCTGTATATGTGGCGGACCCAGAGGGGGGAATGCCGGGGGTGATGGAGCTGTTAGCGGAATTTGGGGCTTCTCGGGCTATAAGCTAAACTTAGGAAAGAGCGAGGTATTTGTAGTGCACCCGGGAGATCAGGAGGAGGGAATTGGGAGGCTCCCCTTCAGGAGGGCAGTGAAGAGTTTCAGGTACCTGGGGGTGCAGGTGGCCAGGAGTTGGGGGCTCTTCATAAGCTTAACTTCACCAGACTAGTGGAAAAGATGGAGGAGGAATTTAAAAGGTGGGACATGGTGCCGCTATCGCTGGCGGGCAGAGTGCAATCCGTCAAAATGACGGTTCTCCCGAGGTTCTTGTTCCTCTTCCAGTGCTTACCCATCTTTATCCCTAGGGCCTTTTTTAAAAGGGTGACCAGCAGCATCATGGGATTTGTTTGGGCGCATGGCACCCCGAGGGTGAAGAGGGTCTTCTTGGAGCGGAGTAGAGATGGGGGGGGGGCTGGCGTTGCCCAACCTCTCGGGGTACTACTGGGCGGCCAACGTGTCGATGGTGCGTAAGTGGGTGATGGAGGGGGAGGGGGCAGCATGGAAACGGATGGAGAGAGCGTCCTGTGGGGATACAAGCCTGGGGGCCCTTGTAACGGCGCCGTGGCCGCTCCCTCCCACGAGGTATACCACGAGTCCGGTGGTGGCGGCTACCCTCAAGATTTGGGGGCAGTGGAGGCGACATAGGGGAGAAGTGGGGGGCTCGATGGAGGCTCCGTTAAGGGGGAACCATAGGTTCGTCCCGGGGAACATGGATGGGGGATTTCAGGGATGGTATAGAGCGGGCATTAGACAGCTGAGGGACCTGTTTATCGACGGAAGGTTTGCGAGCCTGGGGGGAGTTGGAGAAGAAATTTGGGCTCCCGCCGGGAAACATGTTTAGATATCTGCAGGTAAAGGCATTTGCTAGACGGCAGGTGGAGGGATTCCCTGCGCTCCCCGCGAGGGGGGTGAGTGACAGGGTGCTCTCGGGGGTCTGAGTCGGGGAGGGGAAGATATCCGATATCTACAAGCTTATGCAGGAGGTGGAAGAGGCGTCAGTAGAGGAGCTGAAAACGAAGTGGGAGGGGGAACTGGGGGAACAGATCGAAGACGGGACATGGGCTGATGCCCTGGAGAGGGTAAATTCTTCCTCCTCGTGTGCGCGGCTTAGCCTCATTCAATTCAAGGTTCTGCATAGGGCCCACATGACTGGGACGAGGATGAGTAGGTTCTTTGGGGGTGAAGATAGGTGTGTCAGGTGCTCGGGGAGTCCAGCGAACCATGCCCATATGTTCTGGGCATGCCCAGCATTGGAGGAGTTCTGGAAGGGGGGTGGCGAGGACGGTGTCAAGGGTGGTGGGATCCAGGGTCAAGCCAGGATGGGGACTCGCGGTTTTTGGGGTTGGGGGTAGAGCCGGGAAGTGCAGGAGGCGAAAGAGGCCGGTGTGCTGGCCTTTGCGTCCCTAGTAGCCCGGCGAAGGATTTTGCTACAATGGAAGGACGCGAGGCCCCAAGCGTGGAGACCTGGATCAATGACATGGCGGGCTTCATTAAGCTTGAGAAGGTCAAATTCGCCCTGAGAGGATCGGTGCAAGGGTTCTTTAAACGGTGGCAACCTTTCCCCGACTTTCTGGCTCAACGATAGGGTACTGGGACAGTAGCAGCAGCAACCCCGGGGGGGGGGGGGGGGGGGGGGACACACACGTTGATTATGTTTGCTTATTTTATTTAAATTTGATTGATTTAATTTTAATTTATGGTTAAGTTCTCTTGTTGGGGGCGGGGGGGAGTGTGATACATGTGATGTTACGGTTTGGGGGGAATTGTGGGTGTTATGGGGCTGTTAGTTGCATATTACTGCTTGTTGTTATACTTGTTGTTATATTTTCTGTAAAAAATTCCAATAAAAATTATTTTTAAAAAAAATAAAGCTACTTTTTAAAAATTATTTGGGCTGAATTCGCCACCGTCGGGATTCTCCGTTTTTCAAGCAGCCCGGGGGATTCCCGACGGCGTGGGGCTGCCGCACAATGGGAAACCCCATTGACCAGCCGGCGAAGCGGAGAAACCTGCCCATTGTTTTTTTCTCTGCATTCTTTTGCTTTTTCTTTGTACCGTAAATCAGCCTTTTATTTCGCCATTCTAAATGACATTTCCATCTCAGTCTTTGAGCTGTTAATTTCAAAATTCTTCATTCTGGTTAGTTAAGAAAATACAAAGTTACTTGCACTGACACTCATATCCCAGATGACCCAATATAGTTTGCCATGCTATTTCCATCTGGCACTTTCCACAAATGCAGGGCAAATTATTGCTCACGTTAATGAATAGCAGGCACCGTTTGTTGGCCAGGAATTCTTGGCCCTTTTAGGGAAATATGAATGGACACATCTACATACAATGAAATATAAATTTAAAGCTCTAGAACAAAATTGTATTTTCCTACCTCTGTAATTTCCTTCATCCTCACAGCCCTCCTTGATATCTGTTCTCCTCTAATTTTGAACTATTCATGTTTTCCATTTTTACAAACAATACAACACACCCGCAAAACTTGTACAGTACAACAGGATCAATGTCAGCAGGAAACCAACACAGTTGGTTCAGTAAACCTGGCGCTTCCACATATACAAAAAGTAGAGAGGAAGAGTAATAGGGTGGGGGGGGGAAAGGATAAAACCATGGAAACATGGTAAAGTGGTGCACACCCTCACGTCCAGTATATTAGAGGCAGAATTCTATAACCTATGGAAAATCTTGTAGGAGTAAGTCAGATACTACGTAGCCTGAGTATTTAGGATAGGGGGTCACATACTTTTTGGAATGCATCCGATTTGTATTGGAGTATACATGTTAGAAATTTAATTGGGATGCAATCCAAAATAATTTAATGCCAACTTTGGGCAGAAAGAGGCTTATTGCTAATCCAGGAACAAAGGGCGCGATTCTCCGCTGCCCACGATGGGTCGGAGAACAGCGGGAGGGCCTTCCCGACAATTTTCACGGCCTCCCGCTGTTCTCCCCCCCCCCCTCCGGCCGCCCCCCGACACGAATCGCTGCTCGCCATTTTTTACGGCGAACAGCGATTCTCCGCAGGCCGATGGGCCGAATACCGCGGAGTTTACGGCCGTTTTCACGGCCGCGATCACACCTGCTTTCAGCATTCGTGAAAACGGCCGCAAAGTGCCCGTCCCGGAAACCATGGCACCGATTTGGCACGGGCCGCACCACGGCCGTGCCAAGGGTGGCATGGGCCTGCGATCGGTGGGCACCTATCGAGGGCAGCGGGTCCGATACCCGCGCACTATTTGTTCTTCCGCCACCCCGCAGGATCAGGGCGGCTGAGGGGCATGACGGCCTGCGCATGCACGGGTTTGACGCGTCTGTGTGATGACGTCATCCGCGCATGCGCGGCTGTCATCGTGCGCGTCAGCCGCCGTGACTCTTGCCGGGCGGAGTTAGCGACGTTCGCTAACTCCGCGTCGCCGTGATTCCCCCGGCCCCGATACTAGCCCCGCCCGGGGGGGGAGAATCGGGTCCCGGGACGGAGCTCCAGTTTCACGCCAGCCTTCACGGCACGCCGGATTTGCGGAGAATCGGGCCCAAAGGATATTCTTCCATGCTGAAAATGTTAGGATATTGTACAGTCTTTTCTCATTGACGTCAATTATCTTTTTGTCTGGGAGACCTAGAACCAAGATCAAAGGATCAAATTCTAAAGCTGTATCAAATATCTTCGCAAGCCCTTTAAGTATGCCCAACCAAGAGGGTTAAATCTTGACACAGGACCAGTGCTTGCATTTTTGGCACCTTGAGGATATAGCAGGGGGTATCCTGTGTCTTAAGCTTGGTGTAACATGCAGATAGTGCAATGTTTAAGTTGGGTCACCTTCGTTCTATTACTGAGATTCTATTGGTATTTTCCCAGATAGTGCCCAGGTTTCCTTGTCAATATTGTGATGCAGAACAAGGCCAGCAGCGCGGGTTCAATTCCCGTACCAGCTTACCCGAACAGGCGGTGGAATGTGGCGACTAGGGGCTTTTCACAGTAAATTCATACTTGTGACAATAAAATATTAGTATTCACAGTGAGATATTTTTCCCAAAACCGCAGAGTCTCTAGCATATTGGTACATGATTTAGAATATAATGTGTCATAAAATTTGCTAATGAATTGCATTAGTTCCATAGATAACAAGGGGAAACACTAGCATCATTTTGCAGAGATGTTTCATTAAGAATTAAAATCTCTAAATTGTAGATATATGAAAAAGAAGGATCTGAGGTTATCATATTGTTCACACAGTTACTCGAAAGCTAACAAGGAAGCGCCCCTAAACATGTCCCCATGCCTAATAAATCCCCTTTTCCGTCCAAATATCAAAATCACTGTCTATAAGACCTGGTGGGAAATCTGGGTTAACCTGAATGGGAGAGAGAGCGGAAGTCAAATTAAATCTACCTTCCAACTCATGGATCATCCTCCGTGCTCTCAGAGTGTTGATGAATATTGGATTCTCACACTTGTTCGGCACAGTCCTAAAATCCCTAAGAAACAACAGAGCTTGTAAGGAGTATTCAGATTGGCCAGCTTCAATATCAAGCTAAATGGAGGTGTGGTCCCCTCTTACCCATTCTCGTATAAATCTAAGATGCACGGCTAATAGATACATCTTAATATTCAACACCCCAGACCTCCCTTTGAATGAGGAAGCTGCAATTTGGCCAATTTTAAGTGAGATCTCTTTTTATTCCAGACAAAGGTGCGAAACACCCCATTTTAATTTCCTTTACAACCTCAGCAGAAGCCAAAATTGGTAACATCTGTAAAGGATATAACACCAAGGCAACACAATCATCTTTACTAGTGCTGTTTGATTGTGTGGAGTGGAATTATTTGCTGTGTTGGAGAGGATTGGGCCTAATTTTGTAGCATGGGTTAAATTGCTGTTCAGGGAACCGAAGGTGATTTTGGGGTATTTTCCGTTACATAGGGGAATGAGACGGGGTGTCACATGACCCCCTCCTGTTTACGTTGACAATAGAGCCCTTGGCCATAGCATTGAGGTGCTCGGATAAATGGAAGGGGATTGTGAGGGGGAGACGGGTGGAGCATAATGTGTCTCTGTATGCTGATGATCTGTTGTTGTATATCTCCAATACAGGTTCTTTGGTGGGGGATATAATGGGACTGCTTAGGGGATTTGGGGCCTTTCAGGTTATAAGCTGAATCTGGAAATGAGTGAGTGTTTTGTGGTGTCATCTTCGGTGGCGGGAGCTGGTTTGGGGGGGTTGCCATTTCCGGAGGCAACTACCCACTTTAAGTACTTGGGCGTGCAGGTGGCTTAGGACTGGGCCCAGCTCTGTAAGTTGAATTTCACGAGTCTGGTGGCTAGGGTCAAGGCGGACCTATTGAGATGGGACTGCCTTCCCCTATCATTGGCAAGCTGGGTGCAGGTGATCAAGATGAATTTCTTGCTGCAATTTTTATTTTTATTTCAATGACTGCTGGTCTTTTTGCCAAAAATGTTTTTTATGGGGGTGGAACGGTTGATCTTATCATTTGTGTGGACAGGTAAAGTAGTGAAGATTAGGAGGACGGTGCTTCAGAGGGGGCGGCAGTTAGGGGACCTGGCCCTTCTAAACCTGTTGTACTATTATTGGGCGGCGAACGCAGAGAAGGTGCAGGGCTGGAGCAGGGAGTCGGAGGCTTTGTGGATAAAAATGGAAGCAGACTCTTATAAGGGGTTGAGGTTGCGGAAGCTGGCAAGTGTGCCACTCCCATTTGCCCCAGGGAAATATTCAGGGAGTCTGATGGTGGTGGCCACGTTGAAAATTTGGAGGCAATTTCAGCTGCATTTTAGGCTAGGAGCGGGGTTGGCGTGGATGCCGAATCCGAGATAATCATGGGTGTGAGCCAGCGAGGTTGGATGCCAGGTTTCGGGGATGGGAGGAGCGAAGGGTGATGGAAATGAAGGATTTATTTCTTGATGGGCAGTTTGCGAGTTTGCAGGAACTGGGGAAGAAGTTTGGGATCCCGCGGCAGGGAGGTTTTGAGGTGAATGCATAGAACATAGAACATTACAGCGCAGTACGGGCCCTTCGGCCCTCGATGTTGCGCCGACCTGTGAAACCATCTGAAGCCTATCTGACCTACACTATTCCATTTTTAACCATATGTCTATCCAGTGACCACTTAAATGCCCTTAAATTTATCGAGTTTACTACTGTTGCAGGCAGGGCGTTCCACACCCCTACTACTCTCTGAGTAAAGAAACTGTCTCTGACATCTGTCCTATATCTACCACCCCTCAATTTAAAGCTATATCCCCTCGTGTTGGTCATCACCATCCGAGGAAAGAGACTCTCACTGTCCACCCTATCTAACCCTCTGACTATCTTATATGTCTCTATTAAGTCACCTCTCAGCCTTCTCCTCTCTAACAAAAACAACCTCAAGTCCCTGAGCCTTTCCTCGTAAGACCTTCCCTCCATACCAGGCAACATCCTAGTAAATCTCCTCTGAACCCTTTCCAAAGCTTCCACATCCTTCCTATAATGTGGTGACCAGAACTGCACGCAGTACTCCAGGAGCGGCCGCACCAGAGTTCTGTACAGCTGCAGCATGACCTTGTGGCTCCAAAACTCAATCCCCTACTGATAAAGGTTAGCACACCATATGCCTTCTTAACAGCCCTATTAAACTGGGTGGCAACTTTCAGGGATTTATGTACCTGGATGCCGAGATCTCTCTGTTCATCTACACTACCAAGAATCTTGCCATTAGCCCAGTACTCTGCATTCCTGTTACTCCTTCCAAAGTGAACCACCTCACACTTTTCCACATTAAACTCCATCTGCCACCTCTCAGCCCAGCTCTGCAGCTTATCTATGTCCCTCTGTATCCTATAACATCCTTCAGCACTATCCACAACTTCACCGACCTTCGTGTCATCTGCAAATTTACCATCCTTCTACACCCTCTTCCAGGTCATTTATAAAAATGACAAACAGCAGTGGCCCCAAAACAAATCCTTGCGGTACACCACTAGTAACTGAACTTCAGGATGAACATTTGCCATCAACCACCACCCTCTGTCTTCTTTCAGCTAGCCAATTACTGATCCAAACCGCTAAATCACCTTCAATCCCATACTTCCTTATTTTCTGCAATAGCCTACCGTGGGGAACCTTATCAAACGCCTTACTGAAATCCATATACACCACAGCAACCGCTTTACCCTCATCCACCTGTTTGGTCACCTTCTCAAAAAACTCAATAAGGTTTGTGAGGCATGACCTACCCTTCACAAAACCGTGTTGACTATCGCTAATCAACTTGTTCTTTTCAAGATGATTATAAACTCTTATAACCTTTTCCAACATTTTACCCACAACCGAAGTAAGGCTCACAGGTCTATAATTACCAAGGTTGTCTCTACTCCCCTTCTTGAACAAGGGGACAACATTTGCTATCCTCCAGTCTTCCGGCACTATTCCTGTCGACAAAGACGGCATAAAGATCAAGGACAAAGGCTCTGCAATCTCCTCCCTGGCTTCCTAGAGAATCCTAGGATAAATCCCATCTGGCCCAGGGGACTTATCTATTTTTACATTTTCCAAAATTGCTAACACCTCCTCCTTGTGAACCTCAATTCCATCTAGCCTGGTCGACTGAACCCGAGTATTCTCCTCGACAACATTGTCTTTCTCCAGTGTAAACACTGACGAAAAACATCCATTTAACGCTTCCCCTATCTCCTCTGATTCCACACACAACTTTCCACTACTATCCTTGATTGGCCCTAATCTTACTCTAGTCATTCGTTTGTTCCTGATATACCTATAGAAAGCCTTAGGGTTTTCCTTGATCAATGCAGGTGTGGGATTTTGCAAAGAAGGTTTCCCCAACTTTTCCGGTGGCACCGCCCTCCTCGCTTTTGGATGAGGTGTTGTCAGTGATGGGGCGGTGGGGGGGTTCATCTTGGCGATCTATGGGAGGATTTTGGAGGAGGATATGCCAAGTGGGAGGTGGAGCTGGGGATAGTGCTGGAGGAAGGGTTGTGGCGGGAGCTGCTGTGGAAGGTGAATGCCTCAAACGCATGTGCGAGGTTGGGGTTGATACAGCTAAAGGTGGTTCATAAAGTGCACCTAATGTAGGCGAAAATGAGCCGGTTGTTTGAGGGTATGGAGGATATTTGTGAATAGTTCGGGAGGGGCCCCACCAAACGCGTGCACATGTTCTGGTCCTGCCCGAAGTTGTTCTTCAGCACCATGTCAGCAATCTTGCACGTGAATTTGGAGCCCAATCCCCTGAAGGTCATATTTGAGCTGTAGGCAGGGTCGGGCACAGATGTTTTAGTCTTCGCCTCGCTGATTGCTCGGAGACAGATCTGTTGGAGTGGAGATCAGTTTCTCTACTCTGTGCCCCGGTATGGCTAGGGGATCTATTGGAGTTCTTGGGCTGGATTCTACAATTCTAGGGCTTTGTCCCAATGCCAGGGTGGGAACGGTGGCGGTTTACGCCAGACAAACTGGTGCAAAATGGCCATCGATTCCCCGTGTTGCTGGGGGCTAGCAGGAAGGCAGCGTAGAGCACCCCGCTCTAGCAGCGTCTAGCAGGCCGGGTCCGTGTGTGGAGGCCACACACGGACCCGGCCTGCAAAATAGTCCCCCACTTCGGCCGGCCCGTACACCCCGGACTGCCCCACCACAGTGCCCCCACCCCCGAATTATGTCCCCCTCTGTCCGTGGATCGGCCCCCGTACCCCGTTGGCTTCCGGCACCGTCGGTGACCCCGGTTCTGGCACCCGTCCCTGCTGCCAGGGGTACCGTTGGCTGGCACTGGCCTCACTAGGGGCTACCATGGATGTGGTCCTGTGTGGTCCCATAGTGGGTGGCAGCCGGTTGGGCAGGGTTTTTGGGGGTGGGGGCACGCTGTGGCGGTGGGTGGGGTGCGGGGGTGAGCGCAAGGTAGGTGGTCAGTGGGTGCGCAGTAAGATGGTCACCGTAATGGTGGTCAGTGCCTGGGCAACCCCCAGTCCTGTGGGGGGGGACATCCCGGTTGCTCAGCCGCATGTTCCCCCTCATCCACCCCCCCCTCCCCCCCACCGCAACCCACAGTTACTTCACTCCATTTATTACCTCCTCGCTCTCTTGCTCAGCAGCCACGACGCCAGGTTCACGATTTTTGAAACCACAAGTGAACTACGCAGTCGGGATCTCGGCCTGTCAGAGGCGGTGAATCTCAGAGTCACCGGAGAATAGGGTGTCAGGCCCGCTAACGATACGCCCACTGTACTTGAACGGCACCAGCGAGCGACGCATTTACGCCATTTTTGGAATGCCGGAGCATCCCGATTTGTCGTCAAACCGGTGCCTCCTGCAATCTTGGTGTCGGAGTCGATTCTCCGCCCAATCGCATTTTGTGATTTGGGCATCGGCAAGTGGAGAATCCCGCCATGAGCAAGGACACCGGGACTGAATCGGTGTTGTTCTACGACAGCAAAATTGGCGCCATTCCCAGACTAATTCATTGACCATTAATGGGTTAGCACCGGCGCCACATGGAACACAACCAATTCCAATAAAAAACTGTCTGATTCGCTGGAATCGGGATTGACATTCGAGAAGCTGACAATCGGCAGCTGCATATAAGTATTCCACTCCCCTCACATACCATCCCAGTCAACAAGGTGGCAGCAAGGAGAGCTGCACCGCAGTTCACCGACGCGGAACACGAGACGCTGCTAGGCCCCTGGAGGAGACACGGGCCACCCTGTAACCTGGGGTCACCTGCTGCTGTGTAACGGGCCTGGACGCAGGTAGGAGAGATCATGAGTGCCGTGGGAAACACCGCCAGGAACGGCCAGCAGTGCAGGAAGGAACTGCACAACCTCCTCAAGCCAGCGTGGGTGAGTGGACAGCACTGTGCCCCTGGCACTAGCTCCTGACCCACACACCAGTAACCGCCCTCTCCTCCTTACCCAAGGGCGACCAAACCCTCACCTTGCACAACCTGCCAGCACCTATAACCGGCCGCTGGGTGCCCGGGCCACAAAGGCCACTAGCCACCCACCCTATGCGCTGCATGCGTTTGATTGTCCAACAATATGTGTTTTCTGTCTTCCCCCTCCACTCCCCCCCAGCCCAGGAGAAGGCGGCGCACAACTGCCATGAGAGAGAGAAAACCGGAGTGGGACCGTTGGACCTGTGGCCCCTCACCGCAGCTGAGCAGTGGGCACTGGACCTGATCGGTGGGCTGGGGAGAGGGCGGACACTGAGCCAGAGTTCGGCATCGAGGGAGCAAGTCAGACCCTGCTGATTGGGGTTCCCCCCTCACACCCACCACCAGCCCTCCCCCCAGACCTCGCACACAGTGCCTGCTCCACCATCCCCACCCCACACTGCCCACTCCACCACCACCCCCCACATACACACCCCCAACACTGCCCCCTCCACCATCACACGCCACCCTAACCCCGGTCCAATCATGCATCTTGTCTTGTGTCTTGCAGGATCACGGGGCGATGAGGTGATCCCTTCTGGTGCCAACTGCCCCTGACCACCACCACTACCCCAACCCCAGGAGGACAGCAGAGAGAAGGAGACAGGCACGGACACAATGGTAACCCTCAACCCGCAGCCCGAGGCACCCCGGTGCACCTGTCCAGGCATGACACTGACTTCCCGTCACAGCTGTCTCCAACACCCTCCACCATCCCAGAGACACTCACTTCAGTTGGGCAATTTAGTGAAGAGGCTCCAGGGGCACTATTTGGTGCACATCACATACGTGTCATGGTACAGCAGGTGGAGGAAGGAACCCTCAAAGGGGCGGATGGTCAGAGGATGGCCCGACCCCAGGGACTAGCAGCCGTCCAGACGAGTTTCAGGCTTCTGGAAAGGGCAGTCCCATTGATAATGGAGATGCAGTCACAGAGCCAGGGACTGCATGATGGGATGTTGGCAACCATCCAGCACCTGCAGGTGCAGTTGGCGGAGTTGAATCGCCTGTAGGAGCAGGGGATGGTGCCCACCATGTGTGCCACCCAGGCCAACACTACATGGGTGGCGTCTGCGGTGGATGCCTTGGCGAAGGTTCGACCATGGGTCAGGATTCCAAGGCCTGGGGCACTCTGTGCAGGCGGTGGCCGAGGCACATGAGAGGACCGCCCTGTCACAGACAGCCATGTATTAGGGCCACCTGGATATTGCAGCGGCGCTCCAGAGCGTGGCCCAATCACAGTGGGTCACAGCTGAGGGCGTCAGGGGCATTCCCCGGGTGCTGTCTGATGTGGCAAAGACCCAGATGGAGGCGGCGCAGTCACTGGCTGATGTGGCCCATTGGGGATAGCTGTAAAGGAAAATCACTGTCATCCTCCGACCCAAACTCCGGGGTCCCCTGAGTCTGGGGCACAGGGCTGGTGTATACATGCTGCTTTCAGCTTTGGTGCCTGGCTCACTGGGGGGACAGGGGACATCAGATGGACCCGCCCCATGCCCAGCAAGTCCTGTAAGACACAAGGCAGGCGGCATAGTAGCATAGTGGTTAGCTAGCACTGTTGTTTCACAGCGCCAGGGACCCCGGTTCGATTCCTGGCTTGGGTCACTGTCTGTGCAGAATCTACATGTTCTCCCCATGTTTGCGTGGGTTCACTACGGGCGCTCTGGTTTCCTCCAACAAGTCCCGAAAGACGTGCCTGTTAAGTAAATTGAACATTCTGAAAACAACAGTGTCAGACAATCCGGCTCATGCAGCCCAGGGGAGGGCAGCTGTTGGCCTCAGTGGCCAGGGCACCTCGGAATGGGTGCCGGCCTGTGAGCCAGGGTGGGGGTTCGACCGCCCTCCGGGCTTGGGGGCATAGGGTTACAGGTGTGTAGGACGGGTTTGTGCCAGGGGCACAGTGCTGCCTACTCACCCAGCCTGCCCTGAGGATGTTGTGCAGTTTCGTCCGGCACTGCTGGACGGTGTTATTCGTGGCACCTGCGCCCAAGCTTGATTAACGGTGGCAGCCTCCTTCCCCGGCTGGTGTACAGAATCACCTTCCTATCCTTGACAGCGCCCAGGTGGGTCTCCAGCTCAGCATCGGTGAAACGGGGTGCCACTCTCCTTGCTGCCATCTTGTTGGCTGGGATGGTGTTTGTGGGGAGTGAAGTGTGTATATGCGGCTGTCGCTTGTCAGCCTCCTGAGTGTCAATTGCTGAACCGGCAAATCCGGCACCGTTTCTCATTAGAAACGATTGTGTTCCATGTGGCGCTGGTGCTAACCCCTCAACAGGAGCGGAATCGGTCCAGGTGCGCCAGTTTTGCTGTCGTGAATGTCCATAAATTTTGTATTGGTGTCAGTACCTAGGTCAGGATTCTCCATTTCTGAGACTAAAGTGTTGACGCCAGCGGAGAACCCGTGGAGTTTTATGACAGAAAGACCAGGCGCTGCACCTGAACCGATTCTGCTACCATTGAGGGGCAAGCACCGGTGCTGTGTGGAACACAATCGATTGCAATGAAAAACAGTGCTGGATTCACCGTGATCGACACTCGGGAGGCTGACAAAGTGCAGCCGCACATACACATTACACTCCCCACACACACTCATCCCAGCCAACAAGGTGGCACTGGTTGCGCTGGAGCGCGCCCATACAGCTGATAACTCACGGTATTTAAAAGCACAAGTGAACCACACCGTCGGGAACAAAGCCCATTGGAGACGGAGAGTCATGGTGGCCCCTGAAAATACTGATTCGGGCCCGTTAATGATATGCAAATGGTGTTTACTGTACGTGCGTTCCGGAACGCATTGACACCGCTGTCGAGGTGCTGGAACATTAAAATTTGTCGTCAAATCAGGGCTTGCCACGATTTCGGCGTCGGAACCGATTCCCCAATCGCCTTTCCTGCCGTCGGCTAACAAAGAATCCCAGCCTTAGTCTCAGGAACGCAGAATCCCACCTATAGTCTCCAAAATGGAGAATCCCGTCCTTTGGGCGGGATTCTCCGGTCTCAGATGCCAAAATCGCATTCGCCGATTTGCTAGAATCCCCGTTTCCGACGTAATCAGGGGCGGCGCCACTTTCGTGAGGCTCCGCCCCCTCCAAAGCGAGTACGTCGCGCGCCGTAACAACGGCCTCGGGATGTTGCCTGAGGCCCACCCCCCGAAGCTCTGCCCCCGACCCGCCGAGTTCCTGATGGCGTGGGTCTCTCATGGTCTTACCTGTCGGTAACTCAGTGTGGCAGCTGCAGTCTCAGTCCAGCGCCGCCTCAGTCGGGGGGAGAGCCGATCCGCGGGCAAGGGGGACTTTGTCAGAGGCTGGGGGCACTGTTGGGGGATGGTCCGGGGCTCACGAGCCGGCCAAAGAGGGGGCAACATTTTGCAGGCCAGGTCCGTGCGCGGCCGGCGCCATGTTGCACGGCACAGCCACGGCAATTCTCCGAGCAGCATTGGCAGCTAGAGCCGGGTACTGTAGCCACCTAAGATGGACACTGGGCTACAAAATGGAGAACTGCTAACGCTGCAGGGAGAAAACAGTCTTAACAAGGACAAGCAGTTTGCAGAAGGATAATTAGCATTCTGCACGTACAGAAACCAGTTTGTGGCCAGGTGCAGAATCTCAGCTAAAGGTGTAAATGGCAACAACGATTTACAAAGTAATGAGGTGATCCAGATCCAGGCCCACAAAATAGAAACATTTAGGTATGAATGGATACTTTTGAGTAGACGGCCAGATGGAACGGCACCATAGTATCCATCACAAAGAACCATAGAGACCGCCCCACCCATCGAGAAGCGACCCTCAGATTGGGGGGTTTGGAAAATATCGATTGGGAGAAGGCCCAATCGATACATGGCAGATAGAGAACCGCCCCGAAGAGGCACGGACTTTGGGGGACCTATAAAAGTAGACCCCGCTCATGGTCCGGTCTGTTGTTGTTTTGGCTCCGGCTCGCTGTTGTTTGGCTCCGGCTCGCTGTTGTTTTTGGCTCCGGCTCTCTGCTGTATCAGCAAAGCGATGAAAACATCGCATCCTGACTCCAGTTCCATCACCAGCCGTTGAGCCACCAGCCATCGAACTGTAAGTGTCACCACAACGATCGCTACGTGAGCCAGACTTTGCTAGACCCTGACGATTTTAAGACCCTGAGAGTTGCAGACCAAGAACGGGACGAAGGCCTCGCTCCCTGACCTTGCCTGTTCCTGTCTAGATAAGTATTTTAGTCGTTTAGTTTAGAAGTAACTTAGTCTCTTTAGCGTATGCATGTGTATTTATTATATTTGTTTTTAATAAATATCAATCGTTTGAACTTACTAATCGGTGTACAGATTTATTACTTTGAACCTGACCTTGATGTACTTGTGAGGTGTCTAAATACGGCACCTTGCGACTCCTGAGCAGAATTACATACACAGAGCCGTAGTAGTGTTAAGCACACGGCCTTTAAACGGAGGCGTGCTAATACACTCCAATAAAACGCGTAATACACTCAAGTAAAACGTGCAACAGTACTCTACACTGCTCGGCTGCTAGCCTCCAGCCAAACGGAAGATCGGTGGCCATTATGTGCCGAATATCCGTTCGTAAAATGCCACCATTCCCACGCCGGCATCAGGACCTAGCCTCACAGTCAGAGAATCCAGCACTTTTTCTTTGGATTGCAACGTTTTGTCCAACTCTCTCTTAGCAGCTATCCCTATCTCCCCATTTTCTATCCCGCCCTTGATGTACCATCAATTGGACGCGAGACACGATGAAGGTCCAAACTTAGGCTTTAATCAGCTAGATGTTAGCCCGGTGGTCGACTACAGTGAACGGCCGACTGCCGGGAACTCTGGGTACTTATACCCCGCCTCGGAGGCGGGGTCTATTTGCCTCTCGACCAATTGGTGAGCAGTCACATGACTAGTCCCAGCCAATCAGACGAGAGGCACATGACCAGCCAGAGCCAATGGGAAACCAGTGCTCTGCACCAATGGCAGTGCTCCTATTCATACCACCACAGCCCTTCACTCCATCCTTTCCTTTCGCCTTCCCCACCTCCCCCCCCAACCCCGACTGTCTGCTGGTTACAAACAGGCCCATTAATAAGTTTGTGAATTTGCTCCACGTGCTGTGGAACCTCTGTTCAGACCCTCGTATTTTGAATTTGACTTTCCAGCCTCAGGAATTTGGTCAGGTCTGCAAGCCATTCCGAGGCCTGGAGCAGTGCTGTCAACTTCCATCCTAGCAAAAGTCTCCACCTGCCGATCAATGAGGCGAAGGCTAGGGTGTCGCCTCTTTTCCTGTCCAGAACTCTGAGTGCTATGATACCCCGAAGATGGGCACGGCTCCATCTCGACCCCCACCACATTGGACATAGCCTCGAAGAAGGACGTCCAGAATTCCCTGAGTCTGGGCATGACCAGAACATGCAGGAGTGGCTGGACGGACCCCCTTCACCCCCAGCACCTTTCGCACTTGTCCTCCATGTCCGGGAATAACTCACTCATGCGTGTCTTGGTGAGGTGTACCCTGTGCACCACATTGAGCTGCATCAGGCTTAGGCCGGAGCAGAAGGAGGTGGAGTTGACTCTGTGCAGTGCCTCGAACCAGAGTCCTCCCTCTATCTCCGCGCCCAATTCCTCTTCCCCACTTTTGTCTGGTCTCGTCCAGTGGAGTCGTAACCTTTTCCATAAGCGGAGTTTGCACATTTTCCCTGTGTCTTTGTGGGTTTCCTCTGGGTGCTCTGGTTTCCTTCTACAAGTCCCAAAAGACAGAGTCATGGGAATGGTGATGTTTTACAACTGAACAAACGGCACAAAACGGCAACCGGTCCGCCGTCTTTTGGGGGGCTAGCAAGAATGCAAAGTAGAGCACCCAGCTCCCAGAATTGCCGGGGCCGGGCCTGTGGCCCGGCATGGGCACGGCGGCAGCCTGTAGCGGCTGCGCCGTGCAACATGGCGCCGGCCGCACGCAGACCCGGCCTGCCAAATAGTGACCCCCTTTGACCAAGCTCGCCACCCCCGGACCACACCCCAGCAGTGTCCCCGACCCCCGCCAAAGACCCCTGCCCGCGGATCGGCCCCTCCCCGACTGTGGCGGCACTGGACTTAGTACGCAGCCGCCACGCCAAGTTCCTGAAAATAAATACCACACGCAACGGACGCCGTTGGAAACTCGGCCCATCAGGGGCAGAGCATCGGTGGGGAGGGCCTCAGGTAACGTCCTGAGGCCATCCCAATGGCGTGCGCCTAACTCCTAGAGTACCTCAGTTTTGGAGAAGGCGGAACATCGCGAAAGCAGCGCCACCCCCGATGTCGGCCCCAATGTATACTCTCCGGCCGATCGCTGAATGAGATTTCGGCTTTGCAGACCAGAGAATCCTGCCCGTGCTGTTCAGTGAATTGGAGATTCTGAATTCTTCTCCTATGTACCCAAACTGGTGCCGGAATTTGGCGACTAGGGGCTTTTCACAGTAACTTCATTGCAGTGTTGATATAAGCCGACTTGTGACAATTATTATTATTATATATGATCGCACTTGTCCCCTAACCAGTCTAGCCCTATCATCGTTTCCAGGAGTGTGTGCATGGGTCTTTGGTGGAACTATTTTGTTTCCTTGCAAAGAATGTTACGTAGCTGAAGATATCTGAGCTTGTTCCCTTTCAGGAGTTGGAGCTTCTCTGTGAGTTGCCCCAGGATCACTAGTTTGTCGTCCACGTACATGTCCTCTACCATCAGCGTTCCTCCGTCCCTTCCCCACGTCGCAAAGGTAGTGTCCACCCTGCCGGTGCAAACTTGTGTTTACTGCAGATGGGGACCCCCGTGGACTTATCGCTCAGTTGAAAATGGTGTCTAAACTGATTCCATGTCTTGAGGGTGGCCACTACCACCGGGCTCCTGGAGTGTGCATGTTATGTGTGTGTGTGGAGGGGCCGTGAGTGGTGCGGCGAGTGAGTGAGGTCCCCATGCAGGGGGCCTCCTCCATTCGGACCCAATCCGCGTCTGGCTCCCTTAGCCACCCCCTCACCCTCTCTGCGTTGGTTGCCCAGTGGTAGAACATAGGATTTGGTAGCCCCAGGCCCCTCACATGCCGCCTTGATGGTAAAATGGACTTTTGTATTCGAGGTTCTCTTCCCTCCCAAGATAAAGACCATGATTAGTTTGTCAACCTTGATAAAGAAGGATTTGAGGATGAAGATCGAGAACAATCTAATATGAAGAGGAACCTAGGCAGTACCTTCATTTTGATCATCTGTACTCTTCCAGTTAGTGAAAGAGGGAGTGAGTCCCATCTTTGCCGATCCCTCGTCACCTCCTCCACCAGACTGGAGAGGTTCCATTTGTGGAGCCTCTTCCAGGTGTGGGCCACTTGGATGCCCAGGTACCTGAACTTGGTTTGGGTTACGTTAAGTGGTAGTTGCTCTAGCTCCGCTCGTCCCTCTTGTGGGTTTACCAGGAAGATTTTGCTCTTACCCAGGTTGAGTTTTTAACTTGAGAAGGTGCCGAACTCCCTAAGGTGTCCGTTTATTTTTCTCATGCTGACTAGGGGGTTCAACACGTAGAGCAGCAGATCATCTGTGTAGAGTGAAACTCTATGCTCTCTGCCCCATCTTCGGATTCCAGTCCCCCAATCTGCCAACCTAAAGGCGATTGCCAGTGGCTCAATTGCTAGTGCGAACAGGAGTGGGGATAGTGGGCACACCTGCCTCGTTCCCCCGTGCAGCCGAAAGGATTCGGAGCTGGTAGTGTTTGTCCATACGCTCGCCATAAGAGCGCTGTACAGGAGCTTGGCCCACATGGTGAGTCCCGCTCCAAACACAAACCATTCAAGCACCTCCATGGGGTACCTCCATTCTACTCGGCCAAAGGCTTTCTCAGCGTCCAGGGATTTGATTACTACATTCAGCAGGCGTCTGATGTTCGCTGTTAGTTGTCTTCCTTTCACAAGTGTGGTAAACCACGGTATTGCATTGTAGGGCATTGTATTGTATTGTGCATGCATGGGCTTGTCCAGGTTGGCTCCGCCTGTGGCTCCTCCCCTCAGGCTTATGTATAAAGGTGGCAAGTCTCCGCCTCCGGAGCCAGTTCAGGACCAGAGGCAGTTTAGTGAATTAAAGCCTGAGTTACATTCATCACTCGTCGTGCATTACTGATGGTGTATCAATTTAATACACTAAACTCCTAAAGATGAACTCATCGCTCAAGCCTGATCGCTTGGAGCTGGACCCACAGGCAGCAGACGCTACAGAAACGTTTGAACACTGGCTAAGCTGCTTCGAAGCGTACCTCACATCCTTCACCAAAAACTTCACAGACCTCCAGAAGAAGCAGATCCTCCACGCACGGGTGAGCCCAAGAGTCTTTTTCCTCATCAGGGACGCCCCCTCGTACGCGGAAGCAATAACGCTGCTAAAAGGACAATACGTGAAATCCATTAACGAGGTGTATGCTAGGCACCTCGTCGCCACGAGACGGCAACGCCCTGAGGAATCACTTGCAGAATTCCTGCCTGCCTTGCGCATACTCTGCCGGAAATGTGACTACCGGGCATTATCGACTACCCAGCATGCGGTGCTGATCAAGGACGCTTATGCTGGGGGCATGAACTCTAACTATATCCGCCAGCGTTTACTAGAAGGGGGGACACTCGGCCTCCCAGAGACAGTACAACTCTCCAACTCGCTGGAGGTGGCCTCCAAGAACATGGGGGCCTACACCACCGACCGCGCGGCACCCTCGTGGGCCTCATGGGGGCAGCCATCAACTGACCCGGGTACGACGGAAGCCTGCGCCGCGCAGTGGCCCGCCAATGCCAGAGGCCCAAAGTGCTACTTCTGCGACCAGAGTAATCACCCCAGACAACACTGCCTGGCACGGAACACAACTTGTAATGGCTGTGGGAAGAAGGGCCACTTTGAAAAAGCCTGCCAGGCCTGATTTCCCCCCTAAACCTTCTAGGCCCAGCAGCGCTGCCTGCTGCCTGTCGGAGCTGCCCCCAGCTGCCACACCACCCGCCATGTGCGACCCGTGGGCGCCGCCATCTTCGCCGCCATCTTCAATTTCGGCTGCCACGTGAGACCACGGTGCCCGTCATCTTGGACGCCACGCCGCTGCCACACGCCACGCGCAACCCATGGGGGCTGCCATTGCCGATGCCACACGCCAAGCACGGCTCATAGGGGCCGCCATCTTGGGACCACTCAGCAGCCTCCCGGAAGCCCAGCTCGCCCGACCGTACGCTGGCTGCCGCTACCTCCAACCGGCCTACCGACCGCCTTCCGAAGCTCGCCTCCATCGCGCTCGACCAGTCCCGACCGCACAACCTCGCGAAGTCCACGATGACCGTCCGGATCAACGGGCACGAGATGGCCTGCCTTTTCGACTCCTGGGGCACAGACAGCTTCATACGCCCAGATATGGTAAGGCTCTGCTCCCTCCCAATATTACCCGCGGCCCAGAAAATCTCCCTGGCTTCCGGATCCCACGCAGTCCGGGGGTACTGTGCTGCAACCCTTACTATATAAGGCGTAGAGTACACTAACTTTAAGCTCTACGTCCTCCCCCATATCTGCGCTGCCCTATTACTGGGGCTCGACTTCCAGTGCCATCTCCAGAGCCTTACCTTAAAGTTCGGTGGACCCCTGCCCCCCCTCACCGCCTGTAGCCTCGCGACCCTTAAGGTCGCCCCACCCTCTCTCTTCGCAAACCTCACCCCGGACTGTAAGTCCGTTGCTACCAGAAGCAGACGCTACAGTGCCCAGGACAGGGCCTTTATCAGGTCGGAGGTCCAGCGACCTCTGCGAGAGGGATCATTGAGGCTAGTAACAGCCCCTGGAGAGCCCAAGTGGTGGTCGTCAAGACTGGGGAGAAGCACCGGATGGTCATCGATTACAGCTAGACCATTAACCGGTACACGCAGCTCGATGCGTACCCCCTCCCTCACATATGTGACATGGTCAACCAGATTGCGCAGTAGCGAGTCTTCTCCACAGTCGACTTGAAGTCCGCGTACCACCAGCTCCCTATTCGCCCGGTGGATCGCCAATACACTGCCTTCGAGGCAGATGGCCGCCTCTACCACTTCCTCAGGGTCGCCTTCGGCGTCACCAACTGGGTCTTCCAAAGAGATAATGGACCGAATGGTTGACCAGTACGGGCTGCAGGTCACGTTGTTGTACTTGGACAATGTCGCCATCTGCGGCTATGACCAGCAGGACCATGACGAGAACCTCCGGCACTTCCTCCACACCACTAAACTCCTAAACCTAACCTATAATAGAGAAAAATGTGTCTTCCGCACAACCCGCCTAGCCATCCTCGGCTACGTCGTGGAACACGGAGTCCTAGGGCACGACCCCGACCGCATGCGCCCCCTCCTGGAACTCCTCCTCCCCCACTGCCCCAAGGCCCTGAAGAGATGCCCAGTGGGTCCCCAACTATGCGGACAGGGCCCGTCCACTGATCAAATCCACCATTATTCCCCTGGCGGCTGAGGCCCGACTGGCCTTCAATCGCATCAAGGCAGATATTGCCAAAGCCGCAATGTACGCTGTGGACGAGTCCATCCCATTCCAAGTGGAGAGCGAAGCATCGGACTTTGCTCTGGCCGCTACACTGAACCAGGTGGGCAGGCCCGTGGCTTTCTTCTCCCGTACCCTCCATGCCTCTGAAATTGATACAGCTCCTTCGAAAAGGAACCCCAAGCCATCGTAGAAGCTGTGAGACATTGGAGGCATTACCTGGCCGGCAGGCGATTTACTCTCCTCACTGACCAACGGTCGGTTGCCTTCATTTTCAATTACACACAGCGGGACAAGATTAAGAATGACAAGATTCTGAGGTGGAGGATCGAGCTCTCCACCTACAGCTATGATATCTTGTATCGACCGGGAAGCTAAATGAGCCCCCAGATGCCCTCTCCCGCGGTACATGTGCCAGCGCACAGGTAGACTGACTCCGGGCCCACCACAATGACCTCTGTCCCGGGGGTCACCCGTTTATTTTCACTTCATCAAGACTTGCAACCTGCCTTACTCCATCGAGGAGGTCAGGTCCGTGACCAGGGACTGCCAGGTCTGCGCAGAGTGCACCCACACTTCTATCGGCCAGACAGAGCACACCTGGTAAAGGCCTCCCGCTTCTTTGAGCGCCTCAGCATCGACTTCAAAGGGCCCCTCCCCTCCACTGATCGTAACGTGTACTTCCTCAACATCGTTGACGAGTACTCAAGATTCCCCGTCGCCATCCCCTGCTCTGACATGACCTCTGCCACCGACATCAAGCCCCTGCACAGTCTTTTCACCCTGTTCGGGTTCCCTGCCTACATCCACAGTGATCAGGGCTCCTCCTTTATGAGCAAGAGTTGCATCAGTTCCTGCTCCGCAAATGCATCGCCTCCAACAGAACGACCAGCTATAACCCCCGGGGAAACGGACAGGTGGAGAGGGACAACGCGATGGTCTGGAAGGCCGTCCTTCTGGCCCTACGGTCTAGAAGTCTCCCAGTCTCCCGCTGGCAGGAGGTCCTCTCCGACATGCTCCACTCCATCCGGTCACTCCTGTGTACAGCCACCAATGAGACTCCTCATGAACTTATGTTTCCCTTCCCCAGGAAATTCACCTTCGGGGTCTCGCTTCCGTCCTGGCTGACAGTCCCAGGGCCCATCTTTCTCCGGCAGCATGCGAGGAGCCATAAAACCGACCCCTCGTCGAGAAGGTCCTGCTCCTCCATGGAAACCCACAATATGCCTACGTGATACACCAGGACGGGTGGAAGGACACAATCTCCCTTCGGGATTTGGCACCTGCAGGTTCCCCAGCGACCATCACCACCACCGCCCACCCTACACTGTCTTCCCCCACCCCTGCCCACCTCCCTCATGAATTGACACCCGCAGGCCCACCGGCGACAAGCACCACCACCTTCGCCCATACACCGCGCCCCCCTTCGCCGACTCAACATCTGGGTGAAGAAGAAGACAACACGCTCCCAGACACGCAGGTCTTGACACCGGCGCCCAGACCACAGCCGGGACTGAGGCGATCATGGCAGAAAGTCAAGGCCCCCGACAGACTTGACCTTTAAGACCACTTCACCCCCGCTGGACCTTTTTTAAACAGGAGGTGAATGTGGTAAACCATGGTATTGCATTGTAGGGCATTGTATTGTATTGTGCATGCCTGGGCTTGTCCAGGCTGGCTCTGCCTGTGGCTCCTCCCCTCGGGCATATGTATAAAGGTGGCATGTCTCCGCCTCCGGAACCAGTTCGGGTCCAGAGGCAGGAGGCTTGCTGTTTAGTGTATTACAGCCTCAGTTATGTAATAATAATTATTATAATAATAATCGCTTATTGTCACAAGTAGACTTCAATGAAGTGACTGAAAAGCCCCGCGTCGTCACATTCCGCCGCCTGTTCGGGGAGGCTGGTATGGGAATTGAACCCGCGCTGATGGCATTGTTCTGAATTACAAGCCAGTGATTTAGCCCACTGTGCTAAACCAGTACTGTCGATCCACCTCCAGCATAGAGTCGATCAGCCAGTGCTTGGTTATGTTGACGTAATGTGGTGCATGGTCGGAGATTACAATGGTAGAGTATTCCGCCTTTGTTTGCCCTGGAAGCACCCACTTTACTACCACAAAAAGGTTGAACCGTGAGTAGGCCTTGTGCATGTGAAAGAAGAAGAATTCATTTTCCCCCCGGGTGGAGACACGTCCACGAGTCTGCTCCTCCATCTGCTCCATGAAGGTGTTCAGTTTCCCACTCCTGTAGGGTTAGCAAGTTTACCTTGTGGACCCGGCCCTGTCCGATCGGGTCTGCCTTTATTCTCAGGCCATTCAAAATGGCCACTGACAGCTTCCCATTTCTCACCGTCTCCACATTCAGCTCGTTGCAACTAGCACACTATCCCCACCATTCCCCCCATCACTCCCCCTTATGTTTCCCCTTCCTAGCACCCACCCCTTGTGGAACTTCACAATCATCACCCGTGGAGGCCATCTGGCTCTAGGCCGCTGTCAAAGCGACTTTGTGGGCGCGGTCCACCTCCACGGACTTGGCAAAGCCCTCTTAATTGATCAGTTATCCAAACATCTCCGATACTTATTCCATGGGGTTTCTCCCCTCTATCCCTTCCGGCAGCTCCGCGATTATCAAGTTTTGGCGGCGAGACCTATTTTCTTGGTCGTCGATTTTCTCCGAAGCCCTTCTGAGTCTTGATCAGGCTGGCAACATGGGTCTCCAATTCCACGATCCGGTCTCCTTGGTCTGTGATGGTTATTTCCAGTTTGCTCGTCTTTGACTCCTGGGCCTCCAGTTGCCGCCCCATTTTGGTAATCGCCTCTCTCATGGGGGCCATCACTCTCCATCGCTGTCTCGGTGGATGGCAGCGTGTCTGTTTTCTGCCCCTCTCGGTGCCTCTGGAGCTCAGCCGTGATGAAGTCCGTGAGCTTGTCCATCAGCGCCTGGGTCTGTGCTGTGAACTCCATGGGATCGGCCCATCCCGTTTCCATGCAACCTTGGGTAGCTGCCGGCTCAGAGGTCGAGGCGTCCCTCCCCTTGTACTTGTTGGCCTTCTTGGTGGGTGGCTGGCTGGCTCTTTCCCATTTTCCTCTTTTCAGGTTCCTCTTCAATGTGGTCTGCTGGGTTTAGGTTGGCGGGGGGGGGGGGGGGGGGGGGGGGGTTTGGGATACTTTTGATGTCCGTTTGATGGGGTTAAAAGGTTGTTTTCGCAGTTTTCATATGGGAGCCATCTTGCGTATGACCACTCACACCATGGCTGTCTCTGGAAGTCCATTAATTAGAAATGTTACTTTGAAACTTCAGAAGACAATCTGTTGATCCTAGATATTGAACACATTTTGTATTTCTGCTTCTCAACTTTATCTTCAGATATCCAGTGTTAGAAATCCGCAGTGAGTGACAGCTGTATGCTTTTGCCTTGTACCTTACTGTTCCCTTGCGCTCGGTCCAGCTGCCTCGCACTCTGGGCCCTGCACCGCCGCTCCGGCTGCCTCATCCACTGGCTGGCATGTGCTCCGGGTCCCACTCTGGCTGCCACCTCTCTCTTTCTAACATGGTATGTGTCTTCCTATCATAGAGTCTTTTTCTAAGACATGAGCTTGTCTGTACCCTGAGAGGAACTAATTAACGATTCTTTAACCCCAAAGTAATTTTTTAAAACACCCAAAGCCAATAGCTCTAGGGGGTTATCCTCACCAAATGTGAGGCCCTATTAGGTTATACCTACAAAACTTCCATAATTACACTAAAGAGTCTTTCTCCTCAAAAGAGAGGAGACAAGGGGCTGGATTCTCCGCCGGCGGGATGCTCTGTTTTGCCAGCAGCCCGGGCGTATCCCGACCGCGTGGCGCTGCCCCACAATGGGAAACCCCATTGACCAGCTGGCATAATGGAGCATCCCGGCGGCGGGGTGAAACAGAAATGTGGCACGGCGGGGTGGAGAATCCAGCCCAAAATATGCCACGAAAAGGACACAGAATACCTTTCTGCATTTTAACCCCTTCCTATTGAGACTTAATCCACACACCCACCTCCCAGCAGTGACATATTCATCATGATCAGAGCAAATGATGGGCAGCACGGTAGCATGGTGGTTAGCATAAATGCTTCACAGCTCCAGGGTCCCAGGTTCGATTCCCGGCTGGGTCACTGTCTGTGTGGAGTCTGCATGTCCTCCCCGTGTGTGCGTGGGTTTCCTCCGGGTGCTCCGGTTTCCTCCCACAGTCCAAAGATGTGCGGGTTAGGTGGATTGGCCATGCTAAATTGCCCGTAGTGTTCTAAAAAGTAAGGTTAAGGGGGGGGTTGTTGATTTACCGGTATAGGGTGGATACGTGGGTTTGAGTAGGGTGATCATTGCTCGGCACAACATCGAGGGTCGAAGGGCCTGTTCTGTGCTGTACTGTTCTATGTTCTATGTTCTAAAGGAGACCATTAAACATTACCTCAATTGTAAGGATGAAAAGAAAGGAAGAATATTCTTCACATAGATCTAGAGTCATACAACCAGCCCAGTATATTCCTTAACTAGAAGGAGCACGCGGAGGAGTAATTTTCATTGCAGGCAGATGGAAGCCCTGCCATTCTTAAGCATAAAAGCTTACTGTAGTACTCATACGCTAAATCATCTCTGGCAGAATGAAAAATACCAACACAGAATCAGGAAGGAATTATAATGACATGGGATAGAGTCCGGATTATACAGTGAACTCCAGTCTGTTAGTCCAAATTATTGCCTTCCATGGAGTTCACAAAAGCCAAGACTTTAGCCAGATTAAGGAACGTCTTTATAGAGTTATCAGATCTCAACCTCAGTGTAGCAGGATGCAGTAGGACATATTGCACTCCAGTGACCTTCAGGCATCTTCTAACTTCATCAAACCTCATGCGTCTCTGATGTATCACTGCCGAGAAATCTTGAAAAAAAAGGCCTATGCTCCCTCATAGAGCAAGACCCCATTACGTCTATCTGCCACCAATATTCTTTGACGATCCTTGAAATTATGTAAACGGACAATTATGGACAGGGGTCATAAGAACATAAGAACTAGGAGCAGGAGTAGGCCATCTGGCCCCTCGAGCCTGCTCCGCCATTCAATGAGATCATGGCTGATCTTTTGTGGACTCAGCTCCACTTTCCAGCCCGAACACCATAACCCTTAATCCCTTTATTCTTCAAAAAACTATCTATCTTTACCTTAAAAACATGTAATGAAGGAGCCTCAACTGCTTCACTGGGCAAGGAATTTCATAGATTCACAACCCTTTGGGTGAAGAAGTTCCTCCTAAACTCAGTCCTAAATCTACTTCCCCTTATTTTGAGGCTATGTCCCCTAGTTCTGCTTTCACCCGCCAGTGGAAACAACCTGCCCGCATCTATCCTATCTATTCCCTTCATAATTTTAAATGTTTCTATAAGATCCCCCCTCATCCTTCTAAATTCCAACGAGTACAGTCCCAGTCTACTCAACCTCTCCTCATAATCCAACCCCTTCAGCTCTGGGATTAACCTAGTGAATCTCCTCTGCACACCCTCCAGTGCCAGTACGTCCTTTCTCAAGTAAGGAGACCAAAACTGAACACAATACTCCAGGTGTGGCCTCACTAACACCTTATACAATTGCAACATAACCTCGCTAGTCTTAAACTCCATCCCTCTAGCAAGGAAGGACAAAATTCCATTTGCCTTCTTAATCACCTGTTGCACCTGTAAACCAACCTTCTGTGACTCATGCACTAGCACACCCAAGTCTCTCTGCACAGCGGCATGCTTTAATATTTTATTGTTTAAATAATAATCCCGTTTGCTGTTATTCCTACCAAAATGGATAACCTCACATTTGTCAACATTGTATTCCATCTGCCAGACCCTAGCCCATTCACTTAACCTATCCAAATCCCTCTGCAGACTTCCAGTATCCTCTGCACTTTTCGCTTTACCACTCATCTTAGTGTCATCTGCAAACTTGGACACATTGCCCTTGGTCCCCAACTCCAAATCATCTATGTAAATTGTGAAAAATTGTGGGCCCAACACGGATCCCTGAGGGACACCACTAGCTACTGATTGCCAACCAGAGAAACACCCATTAATCCCCTATCTTTGCTTTCTATTAATTAACCAATCCTCTATCCATGCTACTACTTTACCCTTAATGCCATGCATCTTTATCTTATGCAGCAACCTTTTGTGTGGCACCTTGTCAAAGGCCTTCTGGAAATCCAGATATACCACATCCATCGGCTCCCCGTTATCTACTGCACTGGTAATGTCCTCAAAAAATTCCACTAAATTAGTTAGGCATGACCTGCCCTTTATGAACCCATGCTGCGTCTGCCCAATGGGACAATTTCTATCCAGATGCCTCGCTATTTCTTCCTTGATGATAGATTCCAGCATCTTCCCTACTACTGAAGTTAAGCTCACTGGCCTGTAATTTCCTGCTTTCTGCCTACCTCCTTTTTTAAACAGTGGTGTCACGTTTGCTAATTTCCAATCCACCGGGACCACCCCAGAGTCTAGTGAATTTCGGTAAATTATCACTAGTGCATCTGCAATTTCCCTAGCCATCCCTTTTAACACTCTGGGATGAATTCCATCAGGGCCAGGAGACTTGTCTACCTTTAGCCCGATTAGCTTGCCCATCACTACCTCCTTAGTGATAACAATCCTCTCAAGGTCCTCATCTGTCATAGCCTCATTTCTATCAGTCGCTGGCATGTTATTTGTGTCTTCCACTGTGAAGACCGACCCAAAAAATCTGTTCAGTTCCTCAGCCATTTCCTCATTTCCCATTATTAAAACTCCCTTCTCATCCTCTAAAGGACCAATATTTACCTTAGCCACTCTTTTTTGTTTTATATATTTGTAAAAACTTTTACTGTCTGTTTTTATATTCTGAGCAAGTTTACTCTCATACTCTATCTTACTCTTCTTTATAGCTTTTTTAGTAGCTTTCTGTTGCCCCCTAAAGATTTCCCAGTCCTCAAATCTCCCAGCAATCTTTGCCACTTTATATGCTTTTTCCTTCAATTTGATACTCTCCCTTATTTCCTTAGATATCCACGGTCGATTTTCCCTCTTTCTACCGTCCTTCCTTTTTGTTGGTATAAACCTTTGCTGAGCACTGTGAAAAATCACTTGGAAGGTTCTCCACTGTTCCACCATAAAGTCTTAGCTCCCAGTCTACCTTAGCTAGTTCTTCTCTCATCCCCTTGTAATCTCCTTTGTTTAAACACAAAACACTAGTATTTGATTTTACTTTCTCACCCTCCATCTGTATTTTAAATTCCACCATATTGTGATCGCTCCTTCCGAGAGGATCCCTAACTATGAGATCATGAATCAATCCTGTCTCATTACACAGGACAAGATCTAGGACCGCTTGTTCCCTCGTAGGTTCCATTACATACTGTTCTAGGAAACTATCGCGGATACATTCTATAAACTCCTCCTCAAGGTTGCCTTGACCGACCTGGTTAAACCAATCGACATGTAGATTAAAATCCCCCATGATAACTGCTGTACCATTTCTACATGCATCAGTTATTTCTTTGTTTATTGCCTGCCCCACCATAACGTTACTATTTGGTGGCCGGTAGACTACTCCTATCAGTGACTTTTTCGCCTTACTATTCCTGATTTCCACCCAAATGGATTCAACCTTATCCTCCATAGCACCGATGTCATCCCTTACTATTGCCCGGATGTCATCCTTAAATAACAGAGCAACACCACCTCCCTTACCATCCACTCTGTCCTTCCGAATAGTTTGATACCCTCGGATATTTAACTCCCAGTCATGACCATCCTTTAACCATGTTTCAGTAATGGCCACTAAATCATAGTCATTTACGATGATTTGTGCCATCATTGGTTGGCTCTAGGCCTCAGAGACAGGGCACAATGTGCATTTCTAATTTAATGTACCTA
Source organism: Scyliorhinus canicula (assembly GCF_902713615.1). NCBI lineage: Eukaryota > Metazoa > Chordata > Chondrichthyes > Carcharhiniformes > Scyliorhinidae > Scyliorhinus > Scyliorhinus canicula. The sequence goes on from NC_052155.1 coordinate 115,759,943, forward strand.
TTTCATTTTTAAATTAAGAAATTGTGGAAGCCAGCTCTCAAAGAATTTAACTAGGAGCTTTCCCTCAGTTCTTTCTGGCAAATCGACAATCCAAGCATTCTTCCCTTGTCCTCAGTTTTGCAGGTCATCAAGGAATTTTGACATACCACGCAACTGCTTTTCCAAAGGTTATAAGCAGGCCTCTACTGAGAAAGATGCATTTTCGACAATACTAATTCTCTCTACCACTTTGTCAAGCCTATTACCCGTATTAATAATAATAATTGCTTATTGTCACAAGTAGGCTTCAATTAAGTTACTGTGAAAAGCCACCGGTCGCCACAATCCGGCGCCTGTTCGGGGAGGCTGGTTCGGGAATTGAACCTGCGCTGCTGGCCTTGTTCTGCATTACAAGCCAGCTGTTTAGCTCACTGTGCTAAACCAGCACCCTCTGCAGCTCCATAGTATGAGCACTGATATTTTGTGTCAACAGACTAACTTTTTCGTCAATGACCTTAGTAATATTCACAGTCATGAGTTGTAATGCCTTTGCTGAATCGAGGACCTGTTCGCTCACTAAGTCGCCATGTTCAGCAATCGGCTCCACCCCGATCAATTATGACTACTCTTTTTTGGCAACAATTTTCTTAATATTTCTCGGCATTTTGTCACCACCGTTTAGCCATAAATCTTCCAAGGCACAATATGGAGTTCTCATTAGTTAAGCACGAGCTGCTTGAGCACACTAAATTAAAGGATTATAGGCTGAGTGGTGCCAGAGCTCACAGAAACACAGCCAATCCTGAGCTCACATCACGTGAACTCCAAACATGCCCATTTTAATTGCTCCATTATTGTTGGCTGCACCTTCAGTTGACCAGGCCTCATGACACTCGACATGGGTCTCCTCCCACTCCTCTTCCTTCTCCTCAGGTGTTATAACTATAAGTTTGAATTCTGCTCCCTCTGGTTGTAGGCCTTCCACTGTATCATTTTGTGCAGCATGCAGCACACAACGACTCTTGTAGGGGAATACTATGGTGCTTCTACAGAATGGTCAAGGCACCTAAAGTGCCTCTTCAAGATGTCCTCTTGTGTTGTGGGTCATCCCAGGAAGTAGTCATGCAATCCAATGTCAATTCTGTTTTGGAGCTATCTACAATAGCCCCAGTTATCTGCTCTTTCACTGGGTTTTTAAAAATATTACTGTCCATAAGTATTTAGCTAAATTCCTCCTATATGTTTCGATTAACTCAACTATATCTAGTAATGCATTCCATATTCAATTTCTTAAAAAATGGTTTTAACTGGCTCTTTTATCCTTCCAGTGCTCATTCTAAGTTTAAACGCCCTAATTAAGTGTTAATTAACATTTCGAAATAGCCTTTCACTATATATCTTTAAAGTTTATTTCATAATATTAAACACAGCTTGTGAGGGCAATAGGCCAATTTCATTCTCTTGGCTCAAATCTTCTGCAACACAGAATTAGAGAAAACCAACAAAACCAATACAGCAACATTCATTAACAGCAGAAGACATTCCAGTTGCCAAGCTGACTCTTCCAACCTCCTTGGGCAGAGAGAAGGAAACTAATGATTGCCTGGTGATGCAAACAGCATCATTGCCAGATATTACCATTGCTTTGATTCTAAACCAAGCCCCGAATGAAGAAAGGAATGAGTAAGGGTTAAAATATTAAAAATTTAAATCACTCGTCAAAAATACTATGTTATCAGTCACCATTATATTCAAGGTGACAATTCAGGAGCTGGATGAGGATCCCTCAAATAACAGGCGTGTCCTTCTTAAGATTCATGTCGTGGTCTGATGGTGACATCAGCACTGTAGCGCCATTTTAAGATCCACCCAGGGGGAGTCTATCGGCAGTAGAGAATGGTGGGAGTATCCAACTGGCCAGAAGAAACCAGGCAGGATTTAACATTCACTCTCTTTCAACTTCTCATGGGCCAAGAGAAGCAGCTATGCTCCTCCCAGGCTGATCAAGGAGGCATTGGGCCACCCCAGCCTGAGCAAAGACCAATCTTCCGAGAAACCTTTCACTTGGCATCTCTGGGGTGGGACTCTCCGATTGGCGATCGGCCGGATAATCCATTTTTACGGCAAAATCGGGGGCAGATGCCATTTTTCTGATGCCCCACTCTCCTCACACGCCTTATTCCTCCCGATGCTCCGCCCCTAATGGACCGACTTCCCGAAGGCGTGGGACACGTGCCCTCTCACTTTTCATAAACCTGGGGGTGGTGGAGCTGTTCCGCTGGCAGGGGGAGGGGGTGCTTCGGCGGGGGCTTGGGGGATTGGTGGGGGGGTGGTCCAGGGGTGACAAGGGGTTTCAGGGGGGCAGTCCCTGTTGTATGGCCCGGCCGCGGCAAGCCGCCGTCGTGCACATAGGCGGCCACGGACCTGGCTATTCCGCATCCATATCGGCAAGTAAAGAGCTTTACCTGGCGCGGCTGCTAGCCCCTCATCGGTCCTGGAATCGGTGGGGGCTCATTGCCGATTTTGACATCGTAAAAACCCCCGCAAATTCTCCGTTTGAGCCAGCACTTAGCATCTCCGTTTGAGCCAGCACTTAGCTGCTGAAGCGGAGAATCCAGCCGCTGATCTTTGGGAAATAAGATCATTCTTGGTTTCTAGAAAATGTTGAGACACGGAAACCCCCGTTCCTCCCCAACCCACATGATGCCTTAAAACCTCCCCCACCAATGACTGCCGGACAAGGTTCTTATAGATCAACCGCTGCGTTCAAGTTTCTATTCCTGCCTTGAGTAGACTATTCAGCTCCAAAAACCTGTTCATCCTGATAAATCATGGTAGACTTGTACTTCAATTCTATTGACCCAATATTCCTGCATTTTCTTTGATTTACTTCCCTAATAAAAAGTTACCAATCTCGATCTTAGAAATTTCAATTGACCAAAATTACCTGCAGCTTTTTGGGTGACAGTGTTGACATATCCACTACCCTTTATTTGTAAAAATGTTTACTATTTTCACCTATGGAAGATACAACTTTAATTTTATAATCATTCCCCTTTATTCTGGATTTCTCCAACAAAAGAAATGCCTTCTCTGGATGTACTCTTTCGAATCAAAGATATGTCTATTTCATCTATTCAACTGAACATTCGGAGAAAATGCATGCAATTATGATACTTGATGACAAGTTTTCTTATATGAGCTTATTAAAATGCAATTTAGAAACTGATTTTTCTAAGTGGAGCCAGGATTATAGCAATATTAAATGGTAACAAAAAAATCAATCCAATGCACTAATCCACAGGCGATCTTGCTAAAGAAACCCCAACAGAATCACTAAAATGTTCAAACATCAAATTACCTTTATTTCCACCATGTGCCCCACCATTTTTCTTGCTCCAGTCAAATGAAAATTGACCTTTTGACAGTTCTTCAAATAATTTAGTATGAAGAGATTTGTGTTTAAGGCTTCGCCTTGTACATTCCTGCTTTTCTTTTGAACTGAAAAAGAGGAAATTTTACAATATAATAATTTATTGTAAATAATCTTCATTAATTCAATAACTGTCAATGAAGCCTCATGTTCACAAAATTGAAGTATGTTGATATTGCAAATATGTGCATGCTCTGAAATCCACCTTTCACTATAAATGAATTTAAGAGTATCAAGAGCTGCGAAACTATAGAATGACAGTTCCTCAACATAAATGCTGCATGGCTCAAAAATGGAATCTTTACTGACACAGAATGCTTTGTAATTGATCCCCAATCAAGAAGGATTTGCATTATAATCACAAGACAAGATGCATCAGAAGCTGTGGTAGTATGACTAGAGGTGCTACGGTACCTAGCAATGCCGAGACACCATTGGTGGAGAAGGCTTGCTGCTCATTGGCCCGATGGTATGTAACACTAGTCACCCATTGGTTAGAGTTGTAAGGTAGCTCCACCCAGTAAGGCGGGGCATAAGAGCCCGTGTATCCCCCACAGCTTCCTTTCTTTCAGAGCTGCTGGGGGAAACATCTTATCTATTAAAGCCTTCAGTTTGGACTACAACCTCGCTTCCGTGGTCATTGATAGTGCATCAGAAGCATTCCTAATCTCAGAAATATTTGCCTGAATGGCAAGATTCTCTATAAAGCCGAAAAATAAGCAGTGGTCTCTGATGACCTAAAGGTCCATGTGTCATATGATGTCACAGCAGGCTTTGGATCACTAGTATAATGATTAGCATTGAAACTGAAGCTTGAAGTGTTGAGGTATTCATCTTCAGGATACATGGCTGGGCCAAGTGACAAATGTCATCTTAAGTCGAAATAAGTATCTGCAGCTATCTCTGAGCACCTGTTTTCACTTAAAGCATACTTAGAATCTTACAGTACAGAAGGGAGCCATTTGGTCTATGATCATTTTGCCAGTACTTTGAAAGAGTTATCAGTAAGTACCACTACTCTCCTACCTTTTCCATATAGCCCTGCAAATGTTTGCTTCTTCAATTATTTTTGGAAAGTTACGAATCTCCTTCCATGAATTTTTCATGATGTGGAGATGCCGGTGTTGGACTGGGGTGGGCACAGTAAGAAGTCTTACAACACCACGTTAAAGTCCAATAGGTTTGTTTCAAATCACTTGCTTTCGGAGCACAGCTCCTTCATCATGAAACTGCCACCCAGTGCAGAAAGAAATTGCATCACCTCCTCAGGGCGGCCAGGGTGAGTCGGCAGCAATGTGCCCCTGGCACCTCCCCACACAAATGTGACCCAAACACCTCCTGCCCCTCCCCTCCTCTGGGGATGACTGGACCCCCCCGGGATGGCCGGACCCCCATCCTGCGCCACATGCAGGCACCCATGCCAGCCGCAATGGCCATATGTCCTGGCGACTGATGCCATCATCTGTTCAACCCCTGCATGCGCTGGTCTGTCTAATAGTGCTGTTGTTGTGTTTCCATCCCCCCCAAGACAAGGCCGTGCACAACAGCCGGGAGCGGGAGAAGACCGAAGTGCGACCACCAGACCTGCGTCCCCTCACTGTGTCTGAGCAAAGGGCACTGGATGTGGTCAGTGCCCCGGAGGAGAGGTAGGTTGCCGACGCGGAGGTCGACGAAGTGAGACTCCCTGCCGAGTTGCGGATCCTCATGACACGTGTGCCTCACCCCACCCCAACGCCTCTCAAGCCACCCCACACCTCAGCCCTCGCCACATCACGACTCAGCCCCCTCCAGCTGCCTAACCACACATTTTACAGGACCAGCCGGAGAGGGGCCGGCCAATCCGCCCCCCACCCCCCCCCCCCCCCCCCCCCCAGCCCCCAATCTGGTGCGCACCACACAGTCGGTCCGGTACAGCAGGTGGAGGTAGGAGCAGCCGAGGGGCCGAACGGTCAGGGGGCAGCCCGACCCGAGGAACCAGCTGCCGCCCAGATAGGTCCCAGGTTCCTGGAACATCCTGTCTCACCCACAGTGCAGGCACAGTCAGAGACCCATGGACTAGAGGCGGGGATGGCGGCTGGCTTCCAGCACCTGCAGGGGCAGGTGGAGGAGTCCATCCACATGCAGGAGCAGGGTGATGCCGGTCATCGCACCACCCAGGCCGAGATCGCGTGGGTTACTTTGTCCTAGATAGTGTCGAGCTTCTGAAATGGTGTTGGAGCTCCACTCATCTAGGCAAGTGGGGAGTATTCCATCACACTCCTGACTTCAGGCTTAACCAAATAAGTTTATAATTTTATTGGCCTGTTCTATCTGGAACTGAACTTTAAATCACAGGTTACTACAAGATTTTTTACATTCATCTCCACAATATTGTTAACTCCCGCCCTACCCTCACCCACCGCATCTCCTGCTGCCCCATACAAACCCTTCTTAAAAACTGCAATCCTCTGATTTCAGATTGCTAAATATCTAATACTTGTAGATATGGAATACTTCTGATCACTTTAATCCTGTTTTCTGAACTCCCGCTGCCTCTCTTTTATTTTTCCTTTAAAGCCTCAAAATCACCTCAAATGAAACTGTTGATTCTTCTCTTAATCTCTTCATTTTGGCTCATCATATGTTTTCCTTGCATGCATTTGTGAAATGCTTTGGGGATTTTTTTCATGTTAAAGTGCTATTGAAATGCAAATTACTGTTGTTGAACTTTGCTTTAATCATTATAAAAATATAAGAAATGCATAAACATCAATTTTACCGTGAGTGGATTGTTGCACAGCTTCTGCTATCTTGATGTGATATCTTTTCTCTTGTATCATGAAGAAGGTTGTCTTCACACCCCTAATAAATGATATATTTAGTTGTTAAATTGGTGCTCAATTTAAAATCTACTTTGAAATTTTACTATCGTAATACTTACTTCATCGCAAAATACGAAGAGTTTGGATACTTCATTTTCCTCATTTGGGGCTCTAAAAAAAGATGGCATAATTTTTTTCCAAATAAAGCCTAAAATCTAGCACAAATATTTTCAGAATGGATGTTTACTTGCTTATATTCCTATAATGATGTGAAATTGAACTCCAACTTGACTGTTGCAAGTTCAACTGACTCGGAAGTAAAGTGATGTACTTTACAGAAGCAATTCTACATTAGAGTATTATCTACACAAACAAGTTTACTTTATTTACTCATACATATTAAGCAAAAACTATTTAGAAGCTGTGTACACAGGGCGGCACGTGATGCAGTGGTTAGCACTGGGACTACGGCGCTGAAGACCCGGGTTCGAATCCCGGCCCTGGGTCACTATCTGTGTGGAGTTTGCACATTCTCCCCGTGTCTGTGTGGGTTTCACCCCCACAACCCAAAGATGTGCAGGATAGGTGGATTGGCCACATTAAATTGACCCTTAATTGGAAAAAAATAATTGGGTACTCTAAATTTACTTGTAAAAAAGTTGTGTTTACATATCCTCTTTGACAGTAGCATATGCAAGTGTTCACAAGAGGGCATTTATACAGTACTATTGAACACTCATGTCACATCAATTTCATCATAAAGTTAGGGAAAATCATACCATCTATATTCCATTAACAAAATATGATTTTGTTTGAGAAACTGAAGTATGAACAGGTGGTTAGCTCCTTCCTCAGAAAATAATATTTATTTCCTTTAATTTAATTGCATCAATCGATCAAAACTGATTTGCTATCCAACACAGATTAATATAAACTGTAAATAATGCGAGACTAAACTTTCTATTAACTTGTACACCCATTCAAACGTGTTAAAAGGAAAGGAAAAGTGCTTCAGTAAATTATCCAGAGGTAACCTCGTGTATTTTGCATGAAATAGCTAATACTCACCAGTCTCGTCTAGGAATCCCTTGGGTTCAGGGATGACTTGCTTCATGAGTCCAATGCACAATTTCCAGACTCTGCCATATGTGGACTGGTGCTGCTTCAGAGGTAAGTTGAATGAGTTGCTCGGAGGCTTTTGCACTCTCTCCGTCTCCTTGGTTTAGGATCTGCATGTTCTTGGCCAAGTTCTCTGTGTTCAGTACCTTTCCAAAAGAACCTTCTGCCATTTTGGTCGGTCACAATGAGTTGGTGAAAATATTTGACTTCTTCAGCAATGCTTTGATAACATTTCAATGGAGGTGGCTTTGAGTGATTTAGCACCTTGGTGCAGGGTATGTTGGCTTGGGGGGAAGACCTTTTTTGTCACTGGATTTGGAGCGCCTTTTGAAACCACTGCCGATGCTATGGCCTTGGTCTCAGGTTTGGGATCCTGGACCTCCTCTTCTGAGAAGTACAATGACTGAAGTTGGAATGGTTTTGGTTTTGAATTGAAGATGGGGCTTGGCCAGGGGCTTGGAGAGATAATGGGCGGGATTCTCCGACCCCCCGCCGGGTCGGAGAATCGCCGGGGGTCGGCGTGAATCTCACCCCCGCCGTCCTCCGAATTCTCCAGCCCTCCAAAAGTCGGCGAGGCGTGAATCGTGCCGGCCGCCTCAGAGAATGGCGGGGACCGGCGCGACTCAATGGGCCCCGGGGATGCCCGAATTCTCCAGACCGCGATAGGCTGAAGTCCCGCTGTTTTTATGCCGGTCCCGCTGGCGTGGATCAGACTAGGTCCCTTAGCGGCGGAATCTGGTGGCGTGGGCGGGTACCGGGGTCCTTGGGGGGGGGGGGGGGGGGGGCGCAGGGTGATCTGGCCCTGGGGGGGGGGGGGGGCCCCCACAGTGGCCTGGCCCGCGATCGGGGCCCGCCGATCCACGGGCAGGTCTGTGTCGTGGGGGCACTCTTTTCCTACGCGTCGGCCATGTCAGCCTCCGTGATGGCCGACGTGTAGGAGAACCCCCCTCCCACATGCATGCGCAGGGATGATGTCAGCAGCCACTGACGCTCCCGCGCATGGGTGGACTCTCGCCGGCCGACAGAGTCCCTTCGGCCCCGGCTGGCGTGGCGCCAAAGGCCTTCCACGCCAGCCAGCGGTGTGCAAACCACTCCGGCGCCGGCCTAGCCCCTAAAGGTGTGGAGTATTCCACACCTTTTGGGGCGAGCCCTACACCGGAGTGGTTCACGCCACTCCGTCCCGCCGGGACCCCCCCCCCCCCCCCCGGCCGGGTACGGGAGAATCCTGCCCAATGGGACAAAGGATCGTCAACAAAGATTTATCCAACGACTGTTGAACAATTAATTTTTGCTTCTCCTGATAGATATTTCACTCGCAGCTAATGTCATAATTGACCATTCTGTTCACTTCGGCACTGCTTTCTCTGTTTGTGTCATCTCCTTCTCTTCCACAAGTTGGAAAGTTATTGACAGTCATTTAATCAAGAAGAGCTTAAAAGGGTGGTGTTTCAGCAACTTCTCTTCAACTCGTCGACTCTCTTGCTGCATTAAGTCTTTATTGGAGGGAGGCAAAAGAGGCCGGTGTGCTGGCCTTTGCGTCCCTAGTAGCCCGGCGAAGGATCTTGCTACAATGGAAGGATGCGAGGCCCCCAAGCGTGGAGACCTGGATCAATGACATGGCGGGTTTCATTAAGCTCGAGAAGGTCAAATTCGCCCTGAGAGGGTCGGTACAAGGGTTCTTTAAACGGTGGCAACCTTTCCTCGACTTTCTGGCTCAACGATAGGGTACTGGGACAGTAGCAGCAGCAACCCGGGGGGGAGGGGGGGAAGGGGGAGGGAAAAGGTGGGGGGGGGGGGGGGGGGGGCGGACGATGACTATGTTTGTTTATTTAATTTTAATTTATTTTTAAGTTCTTTTGTTGTTCATTAGGGTTGGGGGGTGGGGGGATGGGATACATATGGTCTGGGGGGTTTACAGTTATTATGGGTTATTTTGTTGCATTTCATTGTTTGTCGTTATGTTTTATATTTTCTGTAAAAAATTCCAATAAAAATTATATTTAAAAAAAAAAGTCTTTATTGGATAATTTCTCTCGGTGGGATGCATGCAATTTCACCACATCATTTTCAGCCACTTCTTCAAAACCAGCCTCCCTTGTCAAGGTGATCATTTCACGAGACACCTCAGCGACATTTTAGTTAGATTCTTTGTGGTCACTGACAAACGCGGTCAGGGCACAATTTCTGCCATACACCATTCAGACATGACAAAGTGACTTAATCCCATGTACTCGAGGGTGTTGTAGCCATCCCAAACTTCCTTGACTGATGGCACATTTCCACATTGGTGCCTTGATGAGTTGGAACAAAGTACAGTGTAGATAGTAGATTTGAATATTGCTATTGACTGCTGATCCATAAGCTGTTTCAATTAAGCTGCGTTGGGTGGCAGGAAATTCACCTTCACGTTTTCAGACAATTCATCAAGACAGATAGGACGACCCGTGCAATCATCCAAAAGAAACAATACTTTTGAAGATGATATTTTCTCTGGCATATTATACCATCTAGGCATGGATAGCATACAGCAAGAACCATTCTTGAAAAGGTGCCCTGTCATCCAGGTTTTTATTTGAATGTCAAATGATACGCAGATGGTCCCTGGAATAATCCCTCAATCCCCATGGTGTCCTTGCACTGGTACGTCACTAAAAATTTAAATTAAAATCTCCTGTAGCAATTTCACCGAGCAGGAGAGTCTGGAGATCTTTGGTAGCTTTAAATTCTGGTGCTGCTTTATCTTGTTTGCAAAATGTACGCTTTCTGTGGTATATGCTTTCAAAAATGCCCCATTTAATCAACATAAAAAAAACTTGTTTTGTTCAGGAGGTATCTTGTCAAAGACTATCTCTAAATAAGCAGGGAATTCATCAATCAGTTCGTGTTCTACTAGTCACTTTAATGCTGTATAGATAGGTACATCCCTTGAAAAACTTGAAGCATCCACAAATAGCATTGAAACTTTCGGACTGCAAACACTCACCCTGTTCATTCTGGAAGTCTACATATAGGCTTATGCTTGGATAACAATCAAACTAAGAGGTACCTGCTGCAGGTTTTGTCTTGACCCAGACTGCCACGAGGCTTTCCACGTTCTCCATTATGCTGTCTCTGGTCCAACTCACCTGCCAACACTTTAAAGTTGTAACACTTTGCACACATCGATTTTGTCAGCATTACTGTGGACACTTCTTCACCAGTGTCAACTGTTTGTTTTCCATCCTCAAGACGTTTTAACATAACCAATTTCACTGCTAGGCTTATAGGTTTTCCTGCTTTTTTAGCAGATGCAGGCTTGCTACCACTACTTGCTGGGCATTACTGACTCATGTTGAGGAATTATTCCAAGGAATTGCAGCGCTAAATCATTAGCCCGAAACAAGGCACTTTAAAATAACCCCTCTTTCACACTTACCGCAGGCTTTAACAAAGGCCAGGCCCAGAGCCTTCAAAATTAATCATACAACTGCAGAGTCAGCCTCTTGAAGGGTAAGGTCTGTTGGGTTTTCATCCAAACAAGCCTAGAGACAAGGGGCGGGATTCTCCCCTACCCGGCGTGACGGAGGGTCCCAGTTTAGGGGAGTGGCGCCAACCACTCAGGGGTCGGGCCTCGCCAAAGGTGGGGAATTCTCCCCACCTTTGGGGGCCAGCCCCGCGCCGGAGCGGTTGGCACCAGAAGACTGGCGCAAAAAAACCGGCACCCCCGGCAGCAGGGCTGGCTGAAAGGCTTTCGCCGGTCGGCGCATGCGCCGGCAGTGACGTCAGCGGCAGCTGGCCGCTGACGTCACTGCCGGCGCATGCGCGATGTGGGGTTCTCTTCCGCTTCCGCCACGGCGGAGGCCGTGGCGGCCGCGGAGGAGAAATAGTGCACCCAGGGCACTGGCCCGGAGTCTGAGCTGGGGGCCCCGATTGTGGGCCAGGCCACCGTGGGGGCACCCCCCGGGGTTCGATCGCCCCCCGCCCCCCCCCCAGGACCCCGGGGCCCGCTCGTGCCGCTGATCCCGCCGTTCCAGAGGTGGTTCAAACCTCGGCGGCGGGAGAGGCCTCCCAGCGGCGGGACTTCGGCCCATCCGGGCCGCAGAATCACCGCAGGGGCCTCTCCGATCGGAGTGGCGAGATTCCCGCCACCGCCACTTCCCGGGTGGCGGAGAATCTCTGCCACGGCAGGGGCGGGATTTTCGACGGCCCCAGGCGATTCTCCGACCCTGCTGGGGGTCGGAGAATTTCGCCCAAGGAAAGTAACTTTACCACTGTCCAGAATGTTTCTCATTCACAGACTTCAAAATGGCTTCCCTACCTCATCCAATATACAGTCCATAGCAACACTCATGGGGCTCTAAAATTGGAATCAATTTTGAGGCACAGAAATGAGCAGCCCAGACTTCAACTTCTTCCTCACAAAAAAACTCAGTTTGAATAATCTTTCTTCGGAACTTGCTTCAGCATTACACACCTTACTTGCTTCAGAATGGCGGTGATCAGGTCAGGTACCCGGCATCAAATCAACATGAAACAAGATGTGCATGCGACAAAATGTCTAACATTGTGCGTGTTCTATTTCCAACCCCCCCACCCAGGAGAAAGTCGTCCATAAATGCCAGAAGCGGGAGAAGACTGGAGGTGGACAATTTAGTGAAGGGGGCACTCCTGCACACCGTACACGTGCTCCAATACTGCAGGTGGAGTTAGGAACTCCCGAGGGGGCAGACAGTCGGAGGGTGGGCCAACCCCAGGGATTTAGATCGGATGGTCCCAATGATAGTGAAGATACAGTCGAAGAGCCAGAGACTAAATGAGGGGTTGTTGGCGAGGATCCAACAACCTCATCAGGTGCAGTTAGAGGAGTCCAGGAGGTGTTGTCGATCATGCCCACACCAATACTGCAAGGGTGGTGTCCACAGTGGATCCCTTGGGGGTGAAGGTTTCCACCATGGATCAACATGTCCAAGACCTGGGGCAATCTGTGCAGGCGGTGGCTGAGGCTTAGGGCAGCGCTGCCCTACCACAGGCAGCCATGTGCCAGAGCCACCTGGTGCTCTTGACTGTGGCCTAGTCACAGCGGGCCAAGGAAGAGAGCGACAGCGACATTGCCCAGGCGTTGGCCGACATGCCACAGACCCAGAGGGAGGTGGCCCTGTCCCAAAGAGAGGTGGTGCAGTCACTGGCTGATATGGTCCCGACCCAGAAAGTTGAGGCACAGTCACTGGGGGATGTGGAGCAGTCCCAGACAGAGGTGGTCCACCCCCTGTGCTCCATGATCGTGAACATGCAGACCCTGGTCGAGACCAGAGCCGACCTCCAGGATTGTCAGCGCCAGATGGCGGGGGAGCCTCAGTGTTAGTTCCGCTCACACCCCCATCACATGGATTAGCCCAGGGGCCAACAGACATCCAAGAGAGGAGGTGCTGATGGGGCTGGGGCCGATGATTCCCGTAGGGGCGGTGCTGGAACACCGCAACACCTCAGACTCCCCCCCCCACCTCTGACCCTGGCGCTTCACATGGGCAGTGGGCAAACAGGGCGGCACCCAAGCAGCAGCCGAGTCTATCCAGGCGCGGTCGGCCCAAAAGACGACTGCCAAAGGGAACCCATATCACAGGACAGTAATCACAGTTGGCTGTTCCACATCTGATATATCATCTGGGGATCCACCTAGGCCTAGCTTTAGGGCCCGTATGGCTAGAAAAGTAGACACCAGTTAAGTTGGAATGGGTGGAGGGCACAGTTTAGCGACAGGGGCTAGGGCACAAATCGGTATATATGTTTTCATATCATACACCTGTGCAGAATGTTACAACCTGCCTCGATGCTTTGTCAGATGGGTGGGCTGGTCTGGGATGGCCGCAGAGGGATGTGGTGGGGTGGGGGTGGTCTAGGTTCAGGGATCGCAACTCAGCCAGCGCTCACTGCTCTGGTGTTGTACGGTCCCCCTGCTCAGCTTGAGTCTTTGATGGCATGCCCAGTCTGGCAGATGCCCAGTCTGGCAAGTCCTCGAATGGAAGGCGGTACACGCGAGGCCTCATGTAAGGCCTCCTTTGCACCTCCTCCTCCTCAGCCTGTTAGGGCGGCCAGCTCACCATTCTCAGTGGCTGCCTCCTGTTCCTCTGGGGCAGGCTCCACTGCTGCGGCGTCCTCCTCGTACAGCAGTGGTACACCCCCCAGGGCCACGGCGACCATTACTGGTTGAATTCCAATATCCAAGGTCTGCAGGAGGTGCAAGCCGACACATAGCATGATGCATACCCTCATGCCCAACCAGGTCCGCTGGGCTACACGGTGGCCCCGGTTGGTTCTGCGGATTGTGCTTCCACATGTTCCCTTCACCCCCAATCCCCCCGCACCCCTGGCCCCGTTAGGTGCACGGTCCCATGGGGGCCTCTTTCCCCTGGCGCCTGTCCCTGCTGCCATGGGTACTGTCGGCTGGCAAGGCCCTTGACAGCGGTACACTCTGTGACCCCCGTCCGGCGCCCCGCTGTAGGCGGTACTGTGGGTATTGCCCAAAGGCAGGCCGTGTGATACCCTGCCAGCGGCTGGTGGCCGGTTGGTGGGGGTGATATGGCAGAGAGTGGGGTGCAGGGTTCGGAGCTGGGGTGCAGGGGTGGAGGGTGGGGGCTGGGTGCGGAGGCACACATAAGTTACGTGGCACTCTGCAGAACCAGGTGCGAAGGTAGGTGGTGAGTGGGGTGTGCAGCAAGATGGCTGCCTTGCAAACTGCAGCAATGGCAGTCCACCCCAGTCCAATGGAGGGGGGGGGGGGTGGTCACAATGGCCTCATGGCCCATCCCATGGCCCATCCCCACCTCCCCCTCCCCCACCCTCCCCCGGACCCTGGCATTCCCACCTCATCCCCTCCCCTACCCCACAGCCAGCAGCCCAAGGTCGCACCTCTGCGTGTTCTATCTCCTCTCTCTCCCTCACCAGCCACGGTGCCTGCTTCTTGATTTTTAAAAGCACAAATGTACCTCGTGGTCGGGAATTCCCCCCAGTGGAGGTGAAGAATCACAGAAGCCCCAGAGAATACCGGTTCAGGCCCGCTAATGATATGCAAACGGCATTTACTGTACATTGATACCACTGTCAAGGCACTGGAGTATTGCGATTTGCCATGAACCCTGCACCCGCCACAATTTCAGCATTAAACCGATTATCCACCGAACCGCCTTTCCCAATTTCGGCATCAGCCGACGAGAATCCCATCATATATCTTTTTTTTTAAACAAACAATTTTATTGAGATATTTTAGGCATATAGAAAAAGTGACATTGTACAGTACAAAAAAAGTCAAGACACAAATTAAATATAGTGCAAACCACGGCTCTGTTCACGCAAGGACCTGCCTCAATATCCCCCTACTCTACTCTACTCTACCCTCGCCCCCCCCCCCCCCCCCCCCCCCCCCGACGCTTACTCCTCTGCAAAGAAGTCAATAAATGGCTGTCACCTTCGGGCGAACCCTAGTAGCAAACCTCTAAAGGCGAACTTGACTTTCTCTAGGCCAAGAAAGCTCGCCATGTCCGATAACCATACCTCAGCTCTCGGGGGCTATGAGTCCCTCCATGCTAACCGTATTCGTCGCCGGACTACCAGGGAAGCAAAGGCCAGAACGTCGGCCTCTCTCTCTTCCTGGACTCCCGGATCCTCCGAAATCCCAAAGATTGCCACCTCAGGGCTCATTACCACCCCAGTTTTCAATACCCGGGACATGACATCTGCGCATCGCTGCTGTGTTGTTCCTCGTGTTTTAATAAAGCTCGTAGTCTCAAATATGGAGAAGATGCTTTATTGTGAATTTGTTCTCTCTTCAGAGCTTAACTTACGGCTACCTCAAATGCTGCCTGCTTGTCTCTGTGTCCTGCTACGAGTTCTGCCTTCCGTGAAGTGTGTGCTCACTTCCTGTCCCGGTGTATTTATAGCTCTCCCGTGCTCCCTCTAGTGTTTGCTTAGTTGTATTGCATCTAGTCAGATCTACGATCACCACATCCCCCCTTTTCTCTTTACATATTTTCTGTACATCGTTAAAGAAAATTGTACAAAACAGTTACTTATGATATCTGTATCTATACAAGTGATGGTGCTATTGCATATTTTACAAAGCCAATTTATATTTATGAGTCCAATCTTAATAAAAACATTTATGAGTCCAAACTTGATGAATTTGTTCAGAGTTTTTTCTTTTGTTGTTGTTGACGTGGTGAATGTTGTCGGTGTTCTTGTCATTTTAAGTGACCAATGCGTCATCCCGAGGTGTTTGCATGGTTGAACCGCTGATGTTGACTGACATGGACTTTTTTCTGTGCTTGTGGTATCGATTTGTTATGTCATCTGCCTTGAAAGCTGGTGTGCTTGCTTGTTCTGGAACAGATGTGAGTTTGTGCGATTCGTTGTCATCCCATGGCATGTTTGTAGTCTTGTCATTGTTTGCAGTGTGCTGTGGCATTGTCCTTCATGTGCAGAGTTGTACCATTTTGTACAAGTCGTTGTTTCATTGCTGTTGTTTCTGTCGATCCTGTCTTTGTTGTTTTCGTTGCCGTTCTTGTTGCTGTTTTTGTCGTTTCTGTCTTTGTTGTTGTTGCTATCTTTGTTATGCTTCTTGTTGGTTTGTTGTTCTTCTGTAGTTTTTGTCGTTGTGCTTCATGTTGCTTTGTTCCTGCTGTTGTTCTCGTTTCTGCTGTGCTTCATGCGATTTTGTTGTTCTTGTCGCGCTTCATGTTGCTTTTGGTTCTTGCTGTTGTTGTTCTCGGTTTCTGCTGTGCCTCTTGTGGCTTTTGTTTTTCTTGTTATGCTCAATGAGTGTCTCATGTGGATAATTTGAGTCATTGAACGTTTTGTCTCGAGAATGGTGAGAATGATCTGATATTGCAATCGATGCTGGTGACATCAGTCATTTGTGGAGGATTTGATTCCTCATCTTTGCTTTCTTGGTGCTCCTCTTCTGGAGTCAAATTCTTCGCGATTTCATTTGACGCGGCCTCTCTGGATTCTTGGTGCTCCTCTTCCGGAGTCAAAATCTTCATGATTACAATTGACGTGGTGTCTCTGGACTCTTGGCGCTCCTCTTCTGGAGTCAAAATCTGCATGATTTCACTTGACGTGGTCTCTCTGGACTCTTGGCGCTCCTCTTCTGGAGTCAAAATCTTCATGATTACAATTGACGTGGTGTCTCTGGACTCTTGGCGCTCCTCTTCTGGAGTCAAAATCTGCATGGTTTCTTTTGGCGTTGTCTCTCTGGACTCTTGGGTGGCCCGTCTCTGTGTTTCTGTACAGACAAGCTGAGAACTGTCAGTCTCGCTGTGATCCTGTACGTCGAGTGTGATCACCTTGTCACTGTTTTCGCATGCAGTGGGTAGATGTACATTGTCTTTTTCTTGTTTATGTGAGCTTGGTAGACTTTCATAGTCTGCTTGCGCTTGCTCAGAAACAGCGGGTTGACCTTCATGGTCTTGTTCATGCATCGTGTTTGCCAGGGAGTGTTTGCTTGCTCCCCTTTTGGAGTCTTTCATCCCTCGCACTGTGGAGCCTGTCATCGCTCGCTCTGTGGAGTCTTTCTGTGCTCTCTGTGTGGCGTCATCTTCGTCTTGGGTATTGCTGTCATCCAATGTATCGACAATCTGCCATGGCACCATGGTGTTGGATTCATCTACCACGAGTAGATTCGTGTTGAGCTTTGCGACCGTGTCGCTGATGCTGTCATCAGCATATCCGAATAACTCAACCATGTCTGAGTAGTATTCTTCGAAAACCAAATCATCTTGGTTGGATTCATCTACCACGAGTAGATTCGTGTTGAACTTTGCGACCGTGTCGCTGATGCTGTGATTAGCATATCCGAATAACTCAGCCATGTCTGAGTAGTAATCTTCGAAAACCAAATCATCTTGGTTGGATTCATCTACCACGAGTAGATTCGTGTTGAACTTTGCGACCGTGTCGTGATGCTGTGATCAGCATATCCGAATAACTCAGCCATTTCTGAGTAGTATTCTTCGAAAAACAAATCATCTTTTGTTGTTTCGGAATTCTTTTTGTTCTCTTCACTTTGGGTGGTGCAGACTGCTTTTTCCAGGGTGTTGTGAGAGTTATTTTCAACCGCTGGTTTAAGTTCAGGCGTTTTGCTGTGTTCTGAGGCAAGAAAATTTGGTTTTACAGCTTTAAGTATTTTGTTTTCAATTTTCGGGCATTTCCCTTTTAAGTAGGCGTGGTCTGGATGCTCAGACGTCATGACGCTCGTGACGTCATGCGTAGGAATCAATTGCGCATGCGCAAATCGGCCTTCCTTCACTGTGCGGTTTTGTGTCCAATGCGCATGCACATAACGATCGGCAACGCAAACTTTTTCAAACTGCGCATGCGCCCGATAAACGGGTGGTTGGAACTGCGCATGCGCGGCTTCCGTTTCCTGCGCATGCGCAGACGCAGTTTGTAGTTCTTTGTCTGCCCGAGACGGCAAAATGTGGTCGGATGCCATTTTATCGCGGATTTCAGCGTTCTTTCTTTCTGAAAGTTGTAAGTTACCTTTTCCTTTCGATCTGGACTGGATTTCAGCATTTTGGCTTTGTGAAAAATTCAAGTTATTTCTTCTTTTTTGATCTGTACTTTTCTTGACTGAAACCTTTCTGTTCTGATTTTGATTGTTTAAGTTTTGCATCACTCAGTCTCTGTGCAGTTTGGCCTTTGAGCATGCCGTGCTGTTCAAATTTCTTACAGTACTCTTCAAATTTGTTTAGTATTGTTTGTAAGCTGTTGCTGTCTTCACCTTTTGAGTATTTAAATCCATTATAAACTTTCCTAGCTTCATGTCCTGCGATGAGCATTGCTATTTTAATTTCGTCTGAGGCTGCTGCTGCATCATTAGCTATGATATAAAAATCGAACAATTGTTTAAACATTTTCCAGACGTTTCTTACATTGCCAGTCGTGTCCAGCTGAGGTGGGTATCCATACCACATCCTCGAATCAGCGACGTCTTCCAAGTCGAATGTCCAGTGGGAGATTTCCATGCCATTTTGTTCTTTCTGTGTCTGCAGCTGAGTTGTCCTGTAGTAAGCATCTGAAGCCACTCGTGGTACCATGTGTTGTTCCTCGTGTTTTAATAAAGCTCGTAGTCTCAAATGTGGAGAAGATGCTTTAATGTGAATTCGTTCTCTCTTCAGAGCTTAACTTACGGCTACCTCAAATGCTGCCTGCTTGTCTCTGTGTCCTGCTACGAGTTCTGCCTTCCGTGAAGTGTGTGCTCACTTCCTGTCCCGGTGTATGTATAGCTCTCCCGTGCTCCCTCTAGTGTTTGCTTAGTTGTATTGCATCTAGTCAGATCTACGATCACCACAGCTGCCAATACCCCCTGAGTTTAGGGCACGACCAGAACATGCGTCCATGGTTAGCCGGCCCTCTGGCACATCTAGCACACTTGTCCTCCAGCCTGAAGAATTTGCTCATCCGAGCCATCGTCATGTGGGCCCGGTGCACGACCTTTATCTGGATCAGGCTGAGCCTGGCGCATGTTGCGGTCTTGTTTACTCTGCTCAGGGCTTCTGCCCAGATACCATCCTCTATCTCCCCGCCAAGCTCCTCTTCCCACTTAAGCTTCAGGTCCTCAGTCTGCGTATCCTCAGCTCCCATTAGCTGCTTGTAGACGTCTGAGACTCTGCCCTCTCCCACCTCTCCCCTAGAAACTACCCTGTCCTGCCTTCCCTTTGGCGGGAGACGTGGGAAGGACGGCACCAGTCTGCGTAAGAGGTCCTGCAACTGCAAGTATCTAAAGTCATTCCCACTCGCCAGCCCAAACTCCTCCTCCAGCGCCCTCATGCTCGGAAAGCTCCCTTCCAGGAACAGATCCCCCATCCTCACAATCCATGCCCTCCTTCACAGTCAATACCCCCCGTCCATGTTCCCCGGGGCAAATCGGTCGTTGCCGCCACCATATATCTTTTAAGGCACTTATAGATGCGGAGGCAAGGAGGGAGCAGGAAAAACTGGCGAACGATATTATAGAGTTTGATTGCAGGTATGCGAACAGTCCATTCCCAGAACTATTAGCGGAGAGAAAAATACTGCAAACGCAGTTCATCTGATCTCTACAGATGGGGCGGGGCGACAGTTGTGGCGAGCTAAAGGGGCAATCTACAAGTATGGGGTGAAAGTAAGTCGTCTCCTGGCATTTCAACTGAGGAAATGGGAGGCAGAGAGGGAGATTGTACAGATTCGGGCACAGGATGGAGGGGGTGCTGATCTTGGCTCAGGAGAAGGTGAATGGGGTATCTTGGGCCTTCTACGAAACGTTGTACAGGTCCGACCCACCTCGGGATGAGAGGAATATGGTGAAGTTCCTGGGGGAGTTGGAGTTTCCCAAGGTGGGGGAGGAGGTACGGGAGGAGTTGGTAGTTGGGGAAGGCACTGGGGCCCAATGGGTTCACGATGGAATTTATAAAAAATTTGTGGACCAGTTGACCCCTTTATTGTTCGGATGTTCAGTGACTCCTTGGAGAGAGGTGCCCTGCCACAGACATTGGGGCACGCATTGATTTTCCTGCCCCTTTAGAAGGACAAAGACCCCAGAAATTGTTGGTCATATCATCCGATCTCCCTGTTAAATGTGGATGCGGAGATTTTATCTAAGGTGTTGGCATTAAGACTGGAGCCTTGGCTCCTGGAAGTGGTGGGGAAAAACGGGCAGCATGGTAGCATTATGGTTAGCATAATTGCTTCACAGCTCCAGGGTCCCAGGTTCGATTCCAGCTTGGGTCACTGTCTGTGCGGAGTCGGCACATCCTCCCCGTGTGTACATGAGTTTCCTCCGGGTGCTCCGGTTTCCTCCCACAGTCCAAAGATGTGCAGGTTAGGTGGATTGGCCATGATAAATTGCCCTCAGTGTCCAAAATTGCCCTTAGTGTTGGGTGGGGTTATGGGGATAGGGAGGAGGTGTCGACCTTGGGTAGGGTGCTCTTTCCAAGAGCCGGTGCAGACTCGATGGGCCGAATGGCCTCCTTCTGCACTGTAAATCCTATGATTAAAAATCTATGATAAAGGGGGAGGTTGACGGCAAACTGATACATCTGTTGGCATTAAGACTGGAGCCTTGTCTCCTGAAGATAAACAAAACAGGATTTATAAAGGGGGAGGTTGACGGCAAACGTGAGACATCTGTTGAACGTCACCCCGGGGGTGGGTCAGGTTCTGGAGATTAAATTTTGCTTGATGTGGAAAGGCGTTTGACCGGGTAGAGTGGGACTATCTGTTCGCGATACTTGAGAAATTTGGGTTTGCACCAGGCTTTGTTGCATGAATGTAGCTGTAGTGTGAGGCCCCATTTGCCAATGTTTGCACTAAAAAAGTGACTTCTGAGCCCTTTCATCTATGCCGGCGTAAGAGGCAGGGATGTCCACTGTCCTCTTTGTTGTTTACATTAGCAATAGAGCCACTAGGCATGGCACGGGGGTCTTTGAAAGCATGGGAAGGATTAATTAGAGGAGGGGTGGAACATTGGGTCTTGCTATACGTCGCTGATTTGCTATTATATGTTAGGGATCGGGAGGCGACAGTGAGAAACATTATGGGGATCTTGCAGTGTGTTGGGGCCTTTTCTGGCCATAAGCTAAATATCGGAAAGAGGGAATACATGGTGGCTTGGGGCACCGGGGAGGAGAGGGGGGCTTGGGGAGTTGCCGTTCCAGCTAGCGGGAAGTCATTTCAGTATTTGTGGTGGAGACGTGCAGACGTCCTGGCCTTTGCCTCGCTTTGGGCAAAGAGGCAGATCCTCTTGCACTGGAGGTCGATTAGACTGTCAAGCGCCTCAGTGTGGCTGGGTGACTTGATGGATTTTTTGCACCTAGAGAAGGTCAAGTTGACTGTGAGAAGGTCAGTAGAAGGGTTTTATCGTAGATGGTGACCGTTTCTAGTGTACTTCAAAGAGTTGGTCACTGTTAGCTGTTGGGAGGGGAAGATAGGGTGGGTTGAGGGTTTTAGTGGTGAGGTTATATTGGTATAGGGGAGGGCAGCACGGTGGCACAGTGGTTAGCATTGCTGCCTACGGCACTGAGGACCCGGGTTCGAATCCCGGCTCTGGGTCACTGTCCGTGAGTAGTTTGCACATTCTCCCCGTGTCTGCGTGGGTTTCACCCCCACAACCCAAAAGATGTGCAGAATAGGTGGATTGGCCACGCTAAAATTGCCCCTTAATTGGAAAAAATAATTGGGTACTCTAAATTTTTTTTTAAAATATTGGTGTAGGGGAAGTGGTGGTTGGGGGGGGGGGGGGGGGGGGGGGGGGGGGGGGGGGGGGGGGGGGGGGGTAGAGGGTACTTACTGTTTTAGCTGTTATTCTGTGTTATTGTATGCTTTGTATAAAAATAGTTAAAAATTAAATTAAAATACTTCCAAAAAAAAGCCATGATGTGGAGATGCCAGTGTTGGACTGGGGTGAGCACAGTAAGACGTCTTACGACACCAGCTTAAAATCCACAGGTTTGTTTCAAATCAGTAGCTTTCGGAGCACTGCTCCTACATTCACCTGAGGAAGGAGCAGTGCTCCGAAAGCTAGTGATTTAAACAAACCTGTTGGACTTTAACCAGGTGTGTAAGACTTCTTACCAAAAAGAAAAAGAACAAAAAGATTTGCTGTTGAAGCTTTTCATCCTGTACAAATCAGGAGAGATGCAAGAATCCCAAATTTCAAAGGGAAGCAACAATTTACTGCATGATTGGTTGGAAAGTCAACTCTGATTGGTAAAGGTATTTTCCCCCATGCTTCCTTTAATTCAAAAAAGGCTGGTTGTGCATTACTAGTTTTTAGTTAACCAAATTTAAACTCTGCAGCTACCATGGTGTAATGTGAAATTGTAGCTCTGCATGCAATATCAGGTGTTTACATATGAATATATGTAGCTTCTAACAAGCTAAGGGAGTCACATTGAAAACCCAACTGATAATTTTATATTGATTATTAGTATAATTAATCCTTCTATCCACTGCAGTTCATCTGTACCTCATCAAAGTAAATTGCACATGCATTGGAACTGTATTAACTAAAGAACTAGGAAATGATGAATTTCGGTGACGGTGATGTGCTGAGCAGACGCACATCAGGTGGCTCTCCTCCAGAACACAGCCAAATGGGCACTTTTAGTCGAAATTAGCTCGAACATTCAGTCATAACTCACCCACAATTAAGAAAGGGAAAGGATAGAAACATCATGCCAGCAAATGGGAGCACGAGAGGCCGCAGAGGCGCCAGGAGTGGAGGGAAAAGCCATGTGCAGCGGGTGGATGAGTCAGCGGACCCACGAGGTGAGGGGTCCCCTGCCACCCCCGGAGAGAGGGAGACCGACGACCCGAACAACAGCCTCCCCCCCACCCATCTGGAGATGGATGGAAGACGTTCCTGACAAAGGAACTGACGGCGATGAGGGAGGTAATAAAAGTGGAAATCCAGGTGGTGGTCAAGGTGGCAGTGACGGAGGCGTTGGTCACTATGCAGACGGCGATTGATGGACGGGGCTAGAAGGTGGAGGCGCAGGGCAAGACGCTCGTCGAGCTGGAAAAGCCAAAATCATAAGGTTGGTGGCGACCCACGGAGCTTGAAGTCGAGGACCAGGAAAATAGGTCCTGACACCAGAATATCCGGATTGTGGGCTTTCCAGGGACCTGACGGGCTATGTGGCCCAAATTCTGGCCAACTTAGTTGGGAGGGACAGCTTCCCCAACCCATTGGAGATCGACAGGGCACAAATGATCGCTCCGACCGAAGCCCAAAGTGGGATACAACCAAGGGCGTTAATTGTGAAACTGTGTCGTTATCAGGATTGTGAGAGCATCCTGCGGTGGGCAAGGCAGGCGAAGGCGAGCAACTAGGACGAACATAGAATCTGGGTCTACCGGAACATTGGGCAGACCTGAGGGGTGCAGGGCTGAGTTCAACCAGGCAAAATCCAAACTGTACAGGAACAGAGTGAGATTTGAAATACGATTCCCAGTCAGACTCTGGGTCACGTTCCAAAACAAGGAACATTATTTCAACAACCCGGCAGAGGCGGCTGGGTTTGTTCGGACGAACGGCCTGGACAACAGCAAGCAAGGTAGCGCTGAGGGCGAAGCAGAGGAAGAGGGGGATAAAAGAAGTATGATGCAAGCACACTGGGCTGGATTCTCCGATTTGAAGACTACGTGCTGACGCCAGCATGGGGAACAGTGGCGCTTTACACCCGGAAAAAACGGCGCAATGCTGCACCGTTCGTCTGTCTGGGTGGGGGACTAGCAGCATGCCGCGCAAAGCCCCCAGCTTTAACTGCGGATACAGCCGGAGAATTGCTGGGTCCGTGGCCGCGCATGTGCACAGCGGCGGCCTGGCAGCGGCGCACACGTGCAACATGGCACCGGCCTGGCAATAGAACCCTTGGCCAGGTTCTCCACCTCTGGGGAACCCCCCACCTGTGCCCCCAGCCCCCGCCAAAGCTCCCCTGCCCCGAACTGCTCCCAACCCGACTGTGGCGGCGCTGGACTCAGTCTGCAGCTGCCACACCGGGTTCATGAAATAAAGCATGAGTGACCAATGCCATCGGGAACTTGGCCCATCGGAGCATTGGCAGAGCATCGCAAAAGGGGTGGTTCGATTTCAGCGCACATTCCATTGGGTAGCTGTCCGGGTCCCAGGGTCTTAGCCGACTGCATGGCCTCCAATCCCTCTACTACTTCTACAATCCCGATCGGGGCCCCCAAACCTCACCAACCTTTCCTCCACCTTCAGAAACTTCAACCCTTCCAAAACTGCCTACGTCTCCACCCCAGCTGGGGCTCGACATCATACAGCTGACTGTAAAACTCCTTGAATGCCCCATTCATCCCCGCTGGGTCCAAGTTCTGTTCTCCCCTCTGTCCTTCACTCTTCCTATCTCCCTGGCCGCCTCCCTTTTCCTGAGCTGGTGTGATAGCATCCTACTGGCCTTCTCACCATAATCTTTTATCACCCCTCTCACCTTCCTCAGCTGCCCCACCGCCTTCCCTGTGGATATCAGACCAAACTCCAACTGCAGCTTCTGCCGCTCCTTCAACAAGCCCTTCTCCGGGGCTTCAGAATACCTTCTGTCCATCTGGAGTATCTCCCTAACCAGCCTGTCCATCTCTGCCCGCTCCACCTTCTCCCTTTGAGCCTGTATCAAAATGAGCTCCTCCCTAACCACTGCCTTCAACGCCTACCACACCGTTGCTGCCAACACTTCCCCTGTGTCATTTATCTCCAAATAATTCTAGATGGCCTCCCACACCCGCCCGCACACTCCCTCATCTGCTAACAGTCCTACATTCAATCTCCATTGCGGGTGCTGACCCCCCTCATTGCTCACCCGTAAATCCACCCAGTGTGGGGCCTCGGCATCTACCAACCCCGCCAGCAAAGCCCTGTTCAAAATGAAAAAAACAATCCGGGAGTACACTTTGTGAACATGGGAGAAAAAAGAAAACTCCTTCACTCTTGGCCGTCCGAACCTCTACGGATGTACCCCTCCCATCTGCTCCATGAACCCTTTTAGTTCCTTCGCCGCGGCTGGCACCCTCCCTGTCCTTGATTCGACCGGTCCAACCTCTGATCAATGACCGTATTAAAGTTCTCCCCATGATCAACCTATGTGAGTCCAGGTCCGGATCTTCTCCGACACCCGCCTCATAACTCCGCTTTGTCCCAGGTCCACTCCAGCTTCCACTCACCATAACATACCTACCCCCGTACCCCGCGCCCCCCCCCCCCCCCACCCTCCGAGTCCGCCACTATATTCCTTTCTTCAAATGACACCCGTTTATTGATCAAGATCGCACACCCCCTAGTTTTAGAGTCCAGCCCGAATGAAATACTTGCCTAACCACCACTTCCTCAGCCTAGTCTGAATCCACTACCCTCAGGTGTGTCTCTTGTAGCATTGCCACGTCCGCACTCAAACTCTTAATGCTAGAACATGCAAGCCCTCTTTGACTGGCCCACTCAGCCCTCTGACATTCCACGTGATCAACCTAGTCAGAGGGGCACCCCTCACCCCTACCCCAATACATACAAAACCCAAAGAGAAAAGAACTTAGCAGCATAGGTACAGAGTTACTCTGCCCCAAGTTCAATGTCCTCCATCACCTGCCAGTTCCCCGTCCTTAACAAAGTTAATCGCCTCATCAGGCGATCCAAAATAAAGTTCTTGACCTCATAAGTCACTCACTAACGAGCTGGGTACAACATGCCGAACTTCACCCCTTCTTGAAGAGGGATGATTTAACTTTATTGAAGCTCACTCTTCTTTTGGCCAGTTCTGCACCCAAGTCCTGGCAATCCCAGTCCCTGAGCCTGCGCCATGTTTTTCTGTGCTGCAGACTCCACTCCCTTCTTTGACCAACGATCTCTCCTTTTCAGACCACTTCTGATACATGACTCCATACACTGGTGGGGTATTCTTCTCCTCTACCTCACCAATCTCTTATTTTGCCAATCAAATCCCCCATAGGTCGGGGGGAAAAGTCTCAAAGGTCCACTACAAACAGGAGCTACCAAATAAGCGACCACTAATTCCATGGCTGCCACTGGAAGTCCCACACACATTTATGCACACATACATGTAGACACATGCCGTTACACACATGTATGCATGCATGTACATACACATACATACATGTTGATGCACAAATATATACAAATGTATGCACATATACATACATGCACACACACGTGCACGTACCCATGGTAAAGTCGCCTTAGTCCCAGATGGCCATAGGCTGCTTTCCCCTTTGAAAGGGAGAGCTGACTTGTGGTGATTTAACCTGAGGATCACCACACCTCAGGTGAGGGCAAGGTTGAAATGGCGGGCCTTCATGAGTAACCTGGTACAAAGTCAGCTGGTACAAAAATTGAACCCGGGCTGTTGACCTTGCTCCGCAGCAACGAACCAGCTGTCCAGCCAACTGAGCTAAATAAGCCTCCACGTACTCACACAGATACATGCACCACTTACACATGCATGTACACACACATGTGGGGCAGGCATGGCGGGCAGTGGTTAGCACTGCTGCTTCACAGCTCCAGGGACCCAGGTTCAATTTCTACAGTAACTTCATACAATGTAATTTAACTGTGACAATAAAGATTATCATGATTCATCAATTCCAGCCTTGGGTAACTATCTGTGTGTGAGTTTGCACTTCCCCCCGTGTCTGCGTGGATTCCTCCGGGGCTCGGTTTACAGTAGAACATAGAATTACAGTGCGAAGGAGGCCATTTGGCCCATTGAGTCTGCTCCGACCTATGAAAAGACCCACCCCACTTAAGCCCCTTCACACTATCCCCGAACTTTTCCTAATCTTTTTGGACACTTAAGGGCAATTAGCATGGCCAATCAACCTAAGCTGCACATCTTGGACTGTGGGTGGAAACCGGAGGTACCGGAGGAAACCCACGCACACACGGGGAGACATGCAAACTCCGCACAGCAGTGATCCAAGCCGGGAATCGAAACCTGGGACCCTGGAGCTGTGCAGCAAAGTGTAACCACTGTGCTACCGTGCTGCCCTGCGGTGATTGCCTTAGTGTGGCAAAAGGCTAGGTGGGATTACTGGGTTACGGGGATAGGGTGGAGATATGGGTTTAAGTAGGGTGCTCTTTCCATGGGCTGGTGCAGAATCGCTGGGCCAAATGGTCTCCTTCTGCACTGTAAATTCTATGATTCTATGTACACACACACAAACACGAACACCCATACACAGAAGTAACCTGAACAGATACACATGTGTACAACACACCACAAGGCACACACGTACATACATACAACATGTACACATACACACACACAAGTACACATACATAACACACGTACACAGACACACACATTTGTGTATACACACACACCACACACACACACACACAGCGCTGTGAGGCAGCAATTGGATTTTGTGTCTGGGCGCAAGCCGTGATGAGATGAGTTGAGTAACCAACAGCTATGTAGAGGCGGAGGTTGGAAAATCATTTCCAAGGATGGAATTTTCTACTTCAAAATTCAGAAATCCACCAAACTGTGAACATTCCCCATCCCTGCTGATCCCCTAGATCTATGATTGCCAGGACAATGTTTCCAATGTAGTTCAAGTTCAAGTGAAGGCCATCCAAACGGTAGAGTTCTCTCTTTCCCCGTGCGTTTGTCAGTGTCCCTTAATTGTAAATCATTTCTCCCACATCAATCTTTGAGCCAACCATACAACTCTTTGATCTTATTTAGCCTGTGCCAATTCTCTCAGATAGTAACATCCCGAGGGTATTACGCTGGAGGTTTGTTTCTTATTAACCCATAGCTGTTCATCCTCCTTTAGTAGAACTCTTTCTTAGTTCTACCTATGTCATTGGTACCCATGTGGACTCATCAACTGGATCTTTCCCTCCCACTAAGCGCTGAGGTAATACTCCTCAATCCTGGCATTAGGCAGCACAACAGCAATCTGGATTTATGATCCAGTATAGAAGCAATATAGGGGGCGGGATTCTCCCTTTTGCGGACTAATCCCCACGCCGGCCGGAAAACGGGCGAGAATCACTCCAGATTTTTCCTCGACGGTCCGGGTTATTCGCCGTTTTCCAGGGGGCTAGCAGAGCCCCGGCGTGCGTCCCGCAGCTCTGGCTGCCGGCGGGACCTTTCTCGCCAGACCTCACAGCCATGCATGCGCGTGGCAGCCCACCTTGGCACGGGCGCCGCCGACATGGCGGAGCCACACAGTGGGCCTGCGCGGAGGAAGGTAAGTCCCTCCGAGGTAAGTCCCTCGGTGGTCTCCCATCGCGGGCCTGGCCAGCACTGAGGCCCCCCCCCTCCACCCCGAGTCAGATACCCCCCACAAGGACCGCCACCACAGGTCCGAGCACCTGCCGGGTGGTACCATATGTTAACTACGCCGGCGGGAGTTCGGACGGTCGACCGCAGAGAATCACCGCAGGGGCCTGTTACAACAGCCCTCGACCGGTGCCACATCAACTGCGAGCACGGGACTGGCAGGTCCGTGGAGAATCATGGAAGCGCCGTCGCGCCAGATTTCCGGTGTGAATGGTTATTCTCCGCCCCACGCCAGGCGCGATTCCAGCACGGATGGTCGGAGAATCTCGCCCAGGGTACTTGCCGTTATTAGCTGAGGCATGGGATATAAGAGCTGAGTTTTGAGAAGTATGGAGAAGCTCATGCGCTCCATAAGTTCTGCTATGCCCCAGGCATTTGAGCATGGGGCTTCCTCCATGGGCACAATGGTAATAATATTGGGGTGTTATTGACTGCTCAGATTAAGGTGACTCTGGGAAAACTATGTGATCAGGGTGGGCTGAGATAAGGTGGTTCTGTAGAAGTACACCCTTTTCATGACAACCATATCTGTGGGACCCCTACAGGGTAAAGCTGTTGTTAAGGTGACTTGATGATCAAATCCTGTGTGATGAAAAGGAGTTGAACTCTACGTGAGGAAGACAGCTGTGAAGGACTTTAGGGCTGAACGTAATGCCATAGGTGCTAAGGGAACTACCTTCCCTTAACTCCATTTACCTATCTTGGTTTCAATACCCTTGCCTAAAAACAAATTTTCAACTGATTTAGCCTTAACAGCTCTTTCAGGACAGAATTCCAGATTTCCATATTACCGGTATATGTAATAAGAACTGTTTCCTTTTGATGTGGTTATTTATGGGGGTGTTGTTCTGTTTTTTGTTGTGGGGCATTGTTTGAGTTTTGTATCTTGCGGGGAGGGTGGGGGGGTTTTGTTGTATTCTATATCGGGTTGGGGGTATGGAGTGGGGCTGGTATTTGGGAGCTGCGTCAGAAGGGTGCGGTGGGGCAGTGCGAAAGGGCGGGCTTTCCTCTGGTTTCCCGCGTTGCGGGGCTGGGGGGTGGAGACGATGATGGGGGGGGGGGCCTTAACTGGTTCTTCCCTGCGCTGGAGCGGTGCCTGGAGGAGGGATAGGATGGGGATGATCCCACTTTGGGAGGGGTCGGGTTTTTGGCGGGAGTTTCCGGGGTCAGCAGAAGTTAGCTGACCCACGGAAGTACAATGGAGGACGGTTCACGGCTAGGAGGGTGCTGGCCTGGGGCGGGCAGTCGACGGGCTATGGCTAGTCGATGGGGGAGGGGGGCGGGACACCCTCTGATCAGGTTGGTCACCTGGAATGCGAGAGGATTGAATGGGCCGGTGAAGCGGTCGAGGGTACTTGCTCATCTGAGGGGGCTAAAGGCAGATGTGGCAATGCTTCAGGAGACCCACCTGAAGGTGGCGGACCAGGTCCGTCTGAGGAAGGGGTGGTGGGGGCAGGTTTTCACTCTGGGTTGGATGTGAAGCAACCGGGGGAAGTGGCGATTCTGGTGGAGAAAAATGTGTCGTTTGAGGCATCTGAGATGGTGGCGGATAAGGGGGGTAGGTATGTTATGGTTAGGGGCAGGCTACAAGGAGAGAAGGTGGTACTTGCTATGTATATGCCCCAATTGGGACGATGCGGGCTTTATGAGGCGTATGCTGGGACGGATCCGGATCTAGAAGCGGGAGGTCTGATCCTGTGGGGGGACTTTCAATACGGTGTTGGATCCTTCACTGGATCGGTCCAGTTCTAGGATGGTAGGAGGCCGGCGGCGGCAAGGTACTGAGAGGGTTTATGGACCAGATGGGAGGGTGGACCAAGGAGGTTTGTGAGGCCGAGGGCACGGGAGTACTCTTTCTTTTCCACGTACATAGGGTCTATTATCAGATAGACTTCTTCGTGGTGAGTAGGGGACTGATTCCGAGAAGGATGGAGGCCGAATATTCGGCCATTGCAATCTCCGACCACGCTCCGCATTGGATAGAGTTGGAGGTGGGGGAGGTGCGGACCAGCGCCCGTTGTGGCGGTTGGATGTGGGGTTGTTGGCGGAGGAGGAGGTGTGTAGGAGAGTCCGGGCAAGTATTGAGGGGCACCTCGAGGTGAATGATACGGGGGAGGTCCAGGTGGGGATGGTCTGGGAAGCCCTGAAGCAGTGATTCGTGGGAGCTGATATCCATCCGGGCACACAGGGAGAGGATCGAGAGGAGTGAGAGGGATAGACTGGTGGGAAAGATACTGGAGGTAGACAGGAGGTACGCAGAGGCACCAGAGGAGGAACTGTTGGGGAGAGGCGCAGCCTACAGGCTAAATTTGATTGCTGACCACTAGAAGGCGGAGGCACAGTGGAGGAAGGCACAAGGGGCAGTGTACGAACATGGTGAAAAGGCGAGTAGGATGCTGGCTCATCAGCTCCGCAAGCGGGATGCGGCTAAGGAAATTGCTGGAGTGAGAGACAGAGAGTGGGAATGTGGTTGCGGAAGGGGGTAGTGGTGAATGAGGTCTTCAAGGACTTTTACGGGGAACTGTACTGGTCGGAGCCAACTGTGGAGAGGAGGGGAATGGAGGGGTTCCTCGACGGGCTTTCTTTCCCGAAGGTGCAGGAGGAGCAGGTGGAGGGTTGGGGGGCGCCGATTGAGCTGGAGGAGCTAGTTAAGGGGATCGTGCAGATGCAGTCAGGGAAAGCGCCGGGGCCGGATGGGTTCCCGGTGGAATTTTATAAAATGTTTGTGAACCTAGTGGGCCCCTTGCTGGTGCGGACACTTAATGAAGCGTGGGAAGGGGGGACTTTGCCCCCCGACGATGTCGCGGGCGCTGATTTCGTTAATCTTAAAGAGGGACAAGGACCCCCAGCAGTGTGGTTCATACAGGCTCATATCTCTCCTCAATGTGGATGCCAAGGTGCTGGCAAAAATCCTGGCCACCAGGGTGTCGTTGTATGCCGATGACCTGTTACTGTATGTGGTGGACCCGGTGGGAGGGATGCCGGGAGTGATGGAGTTGCTAGCTGAGTTTGGGACCTTTTCAGGCTATAAACTAAATTTAGGCAAGAGTGAGGTGTTTGTGGTGCACCCTGGAGACCAGGAGGAAGGAATTGGTAGGCTCCCGCCGAGGCGGGCAGGGGAGAGTTTTAGGTACCTGGGGGTGCAGGTGGCCAGGGACTGGGGGACTCTTCACAAGCATAATTTCACCAGGCTTGTAGATCAGATGGAGGACGAGTTCAAGAGGTGGGACATGCTGCCATTGCCGTTGGCGGGGAGGGTGAAGTCCGTCAAAATGACGGTGCTTCCGAGGTTCTTGTTCCTCTTTCAGTGCCTGCCCATCTTCATCCCCAGGCCTTCTTTAGGAGAGTGACTAGCAGTATCTTGAGCTTTGTGTGGGCACATGGGACTCTGAGAGTGAAGAGGGTTTTTTCTGGAGCGAGGGAGGGATAGAGGCGGGCTGGCGCTGCCCAACCTTTTGGGGTACTATTGGGCGGCCAATGTGTCAATGGTGCGTAAATGGGTGATGGAGGGGAGAGGGGCGACGCGGAAAAGAATGGAGATGGCGTCATGTAGAGGTACGAGTTTGGGTGCCCTGGTAATGTCGCCGTTGCCGCTCTCTCCTAAGAAGTATACCACGAGCCCGGTGGTGGCGGCGACCCTAAGAATCTGGGGACAGTGGAGACGGCATAGGGGGGAAACAGAGGGCTCGATGGAGGCTCCATTGGGTGGAAATCATCGGTTCATTTGGGCTCCCTCAAGGGAACATGTTCAGATACTTGCAGGTAAAGGCGTTTGCTAGGCGACAGGTAGAGGAGTTCCCTTGCTGCCCTCCGCGGGGGGCGATGGACAGAGTGCTTTCGGGGGTGGTTGGATCCAGGGTCAAACCAGGGTGGGGACTCGCGAATTTTCGGAGTTGCGGTGGAGCCGGGAGTGCAGGAGGCGAAAGAGGCCGGTGTCCTGGCCTTTGCATCCCTGGTAGCCCGGCGGAGGATCTTGCTGCGGTGGAAGGAAGCGAGGCCCCCAAGTGTGGAGACCTGGATCAGTGACATGGCGGTATTTATAAAATTGGAAAGGGTCAAATTTGCCCTGAGAGGATCAATACAAGGGTTCTATAAACGGTGGCAGCCTTTTCTGGACTTCCTGGCTCAAAGATAGGTATCTTGGTCAATAGCAGCAGCAACCCGGGGGGGGGGGGGGGGGCGGTGTTCCCTATTATAGTTCCTATTTTTTTTTCTACGGTTAGGTAACTTAACATTGTGTTAATTTAAGTTGTTGTTAATATGTTGTGTTGTTCATTGAGGAGGGGCGAATGTTTTATGATTGCTATCATTATTGTTATTGTTGGTATTTTATTATGGTTCGATGTTGTTGTACAAATTCAAATTTTTCAATAAAAATAATTTTTTTTTAAAAATAAGAACTGTTTCCTGACATGACCCCTGATGTATCCATCTCTAATTTAAGGTTACACCTCTTTATTCTTAACTCCCACAACAGAGTGAATAGTTTCTCTATTTGAACCCTATGAAATACTTTAATCATTGTAAACAACTGAATTTACTCACTCCTGAATTTTCAATACTCAAGGAAATATAAGCAATTTGTTTCTCATAATGCAATCCTTCCAATTTTGCGGTGAATTCCCTAAGGCCAATGTGGTGAATGTAATTTAGTAATTCACACTGTATTTACCAATACCATTGTAAGCGCAATAGCGTTATCCGACCACTAGGGGAGTAGCTCTGGGAAATGCTCAGGAGTTTTTACAGGGCTCCACCCTGGCTCCGCCCATGACTCCTCCTCCTGGACTGCTGTATAAAGACCCTTGTTCAGAGCCAGCCTGCAGTTCATCGAGAGGTTCAACGGGTAACAGGCTGGCTCTGTAGTAAGTAGATTAAAACCACTGTTCATATCTTAAAGCACGTGTCTAGTGAATTGATGGTTCCATCAGCCAATTCATCCTTCCTGTTGTGAAATGGCAAGCACTGAACACAGTACTCCAGATGGGGGCTGGTCAGAGCTTTAAATGACAACAAAATATGGCAAAATTCTTTCAGTGACACATTGTTCCTGACGGCTGAAACTTGAAGTGAGCACAACTATCGCTCTGTTGCTTTTTCTTGTTTGACAAACATTTAGAATTTAAATTTGAAGTGCTGGTGGCATGCATGGCAGGGGGTGCTTTACAGTGGTTAAACCTGCCCGCCAGCTGACAATGTTGCAGCTGCAGGTGGGCAATAAAAGAGCATCCTGGATAAACAGGGAGGCTCTTCATCACAGCCAAAAAAATTTTTAATATATTTTTAATCAGAAAAACTTTCACAGACAGAATAATCTTTCAAATTAATACAAATGTTATAAATATATTCCTCCAACATGGCCCCACCTAACCTGGATTAACCCAGAACCCTTCCCATCCCAACCATTCCCCCTGTTTACCCACTCCCCTTTATTTGTTGATGATAGCCAGCTCCTTAAATAAGGTAATGAATGGCATCCACCTCAAGTAGAACCCCTCCTCTGATCCCCTAATGGCGTATTTAATTTTTTTCAAATGCAGGAATTCTGACAAATTCCCCAATCACGCCGATGCCTTAGGCGACGCCAGTTCCCTCATTCCGAGCAAGGTGCGCCTGCGGGCTATTAGAAAGATAAAGGCCAAACATCAGCCTTCCTCTCCTCCTGCAGCCCTGGCAAATCCGACACTCCAAAGATTGCCACCATTGGGCATGGCTCCACTCTGACTCCAAAATCAATATGTACATGGCACTTAAAAAAACAGGAGAGGACAGCTGGTCAACAGCTGATCGACTCCATACTGGAGGTGGAAGAAATAACGAAATGCCTGGAGGAGTTCAGAACTTACTTGGGTTACAAACTTAACCTGAGTAAGAGTGAAATCTTCCCTGTAAACCCGCAAGGTGGGGTGGGGGGGACCGACAAGAGCCGGAAAGACTGCCATTGCGATACCGGAGGATCCAAATAGTCCATCACTGGACACTAATCCACAAATGGAACCTGACGAGTCTGGTGGAGGAAGCTAAAAAGGGACCTGGAGAGGTGGGACTCACTCCTGCACTTCCTGGCGGAGAGAGTGCAGACGACCAAGATGAATGTGCTGCCTAGGTTCCTCTTCCTCTTCAGATCCCTCCCGATCTTCATCCCCAAGGCCCTTCTCACCACAATTGATAACCTAATCATGGCGTTTGTTTGGGGGGTGGGGCAAAGAGCCCGAGGATCAGGACGAAGTTCCTACAACAAAGGAGAAATGTGGGAGGCCTGGCCCTCCTGAACCTCCAGTTCTACCACTGGGTGGCCACAGAAAGGATATGGGGATAGTTCAAGGAACAGAGAGCAGAATGGGTGAGAATAGAGAAAAGTTCCTGCACAGGGACATCTCTCCGAGCACTGGCCAAGACCGCACCCCCATCTCCCCCCCCCCCCCCCCACCCCCCCACCCCCCCAACCTCCCATCCCCAACCAAATACTAAAATGCCCAGTGGCAGTTGCCACACTTCGAATGTGGAACCATTATGCGACAACATTTCGGTCTGACTGAAATATCCACGGTGGCGCCCATCTGCAAAAACCCCTAGTTCACTCCCGAGATAATGGATGCACCTTCAAAAGGTGGCGACAAGATGAGGGGACACTGATGGTTAGAGACATGTCAATAGAGGGCAGAATAGTGACCTTGGGGGAACTTATGGACAAGTTCCAGCTCCCGAAAGGGAACAAGCTCAGATGTTGTCCAAAACTTCCTCCACAAGGAAACGACGACATTCCCCCAGATTCTGGGACGTACAGTACTGGACAGGTTACTGACTGCAGACGAACTAGGGGAGGGGAACTGTGCCGGCATGCATGGACTGCTGCTGGAGGAGGTACGCTCACCCCTCGATGAAACAAGAAGGAAGGGGGAGGAAGAACTAGGCTGGGAGAAAGGGGGAGGACTCTGGATCGAAGCACTGCGCAGGGCAAGCTTCACCTCCACGTGCTCAGGGCTGAGCCTAACACAGCTAAAGGTGGTGCACAGGGTGTACTTAACCAGGACAAGAATGAGCGGGTTCTTCCCAGAGGTGAAGGCCCAGCCAACCACACCTACATATTCTGGGCCTGCCTCAGACTTGTCAGGTACTGGATGTCCTTCTTCGAGGCCATGTCCAGAGTTTTGGGGGTGAGGGTGGAGCCGTGCCCGCTGGTGGCTGTTTTTGGGGTATCGAGGTCGGAATCGAACCTGGTCTCTGGCGCTGTGAGGCAGCAGTGCTAACCAATGTGCCACTGTGCCGTCCAACAGGGTAACAAGGGAAGCACTACATAGGAATATCAGAGAGTGGAGGACAACATGTCAGGTGAAACATTAATGAGATCACGGTCACGCTAAGATAGGGTTAGTTGTGTTTAGTAAGAAACTAGAAATGTTAAAAATACTTTTATCTGTGAGAAATAATATGTGTATGATATATTAACAGATTTTTGGATGTTTCCATGCAGTCCTACATCTTTTTGGCTCATGCAAACTTGAACCATGCATCCACATATGGTTCTTCCATCCTCTATCAGTTTGGATCGCAGGATTCCTCCAATGTTCGTTCCTTAGTGTAGCCAAGCACCTACTCTACCTTCTGGTCAGCTTCAACCTCATGGCAGGATTCCATCACGTGAAGCAAGGTTGAATGAGGTTTTTGGCAATGATGCTGCCCTACATGGATTTCTCACATTGTGCGTGTACACACTTATTTCTGGGGCCCTCCTGTTGGACTTCCACTGCACCTTCCTCATGGGCGTGTAATGCTTTCTCCTCCTCTTCCTCATCAGAGGAGAGGCCCCTAGTCTTCTGAGTTCAGAACCAACCTTCTTCTCATTGCCAGGTTGTGGAGCATGCAGCAGATCACAATGGTCCTGGAGACTGTGAGCTACATACTGTAGCGAGCCCACAAGTGGCTTAGGCACCTGAACCTCCTTTTTAAATGTCAATGAGTGCTGTCATGAAGAGGTGACTCTCACTGTACCTTCTCTGTGGTTGGATCAGGGGATATCACTTGGTGTGAGAAGCAGTGGCGGATTTACAATTTGTGAGTCCCTGCGCTCAACTTAATTTCTCCTCCCCTGTGATATCACGCCCCTCCCCCAGTGACATTTGCATTTCAAATGCTAAATAGTTACTGATACAGTAATAACTTATTGGTTTTATGTTAGCCAATGTTCACCCCTCGTGTGAACAAATTATACCAGAATATTAAAGGAGGATTCAGTGCATGGCCTTGATGAAGGTTTTAAGTTTTTAAAAAGAAAGAACATCGATCAAGCACATCTCATTTCATTGCGCAGTAAATGCTAGTTTAAAATGACATTGTGATCCCACACAAAGTGCAGCCTGCAGGCAGTTTTAAACAAACCCTTTTAGTATTTATCTGCTAACATGGTGTTTCCTGACCTTTCAGTGGTGTACCATAATCAACAGCAAAAATATTACGGGAGTTAGTCTGATATATCAAAGAACACTTAAACCACAGGTAGCCCGTCACTTACTCAGCTTGCTTTGAAAGTAACTAGACTAGCACAAAGAGCCCCCTCATGATTATATATAATTAGCTAGTTCTTTCCTCTGTGAGACAAACACTAATCCCAGAGAAACACAATACAGAGAGCGGAGGAAAAACAAAATGCTGCTCGGTTTCTATCGACCCTTGTACTATAGTGCACGTTTAGCATTACAAATCAATGTAAAGTTAAAATAATCTTTAATCCCTTGCAAATGAAATTGAAAGCCAGGACAACCTCCTGGAAGATTTCAAACCAGACCACTCTCCACTTTGGCACCAAGACATGAGTACAACATCCCCACCCACCCCCACCTGGTGTTTAATCACATTGTTACCAGGGTGATAGTGCTGCTGGCTCATGGGCCCTGCATTTAAAAAGAATCTCAATCCAGAACAAGATGCAGTGTTTGTACACACTCAATCCCCACACACCCACAATCCTCTAATTTCTCTCCCTCACCCAATACATACTCTGTAACACTCACAGACTCCTCTTAACCACTTTCATGCAGTCACTCGCGTGCGCACGCGCTTATTCCCTCCACCTCCCTCACAGCAGCAACCAATAACTCTCAGTCTCAAATTCAACAGCATACGTTAATCCATTAAAATTGTTTGGAATATTAAGGTATGTAAACTCACTGAGAAGGGGGAATAAATGAAAGTTGGTGGGAGGTGCGGGGAAATCAGGAGATTATAGAAAGACAAACAGAGAAGGGATGTTTTAACGATTAAAAAGTATAAGCAGTGTTTTTTTTAAATTTGGGACATGGGCGTCTCAGACTGTGCCAGCATTTATTGCCCATCCCCAATTGCCCTTGAGAGGGCAGTTAAAACTGAACCACATTGCTGTGGGTCTGGTGTCACATGTTAGCCAGACCGGGTAAGGACTGCAGATTTCCTTCCCCAAAGGACATTAGTGAATCAGATGGGTTTTTACAACAATCGACAATGGTTTCGTGGTCTCGAGGGAGTGCTTTTATTTCCAGATTTTATTGAATTCAAATTTCACCACTTGCAATGGCGGGATTTGAACCTGGGTCTCTGGATAACTAGTCCAGTGACAATACCATTACGCCACTGCCTCCCCAGTGTGAGAAGTAGAAAGAGTAGCAAGTGAGAGGGAATGAGCTCCACTGGAAGGGACCTGGGTCAGGGCGAGAAAAAATTGCTCCTAATACTGTCCAGGTTTCCGCGATGGGCACAGTGCTGACCAACAGACAGGATTAACCAGCAGCTTATTGTGGCTACCAACGCGGCAGACGCAAGCAACTCCAACAGCAGTTGGGCTACAACTTGATCACTCCCTCAGAGAGAAGCATGGGAGGAGGAAGGACAACAGGAGCACCCGACCCCCCCAAAAAAAGCTGAAAGCCCTCTCCAGTCACAGGCTGCCAGAGCTGGGTGCCCTCTGTAACAGTCGAGGGCGCAGTGAACCACACTTTGTAAGTGAGAACACACCCAAAAGCACAGCTAGCCCAGAGTCCGGAGGAAGTGCATTTGCTGTGTAGCCATCTGGGATGGCCACTTCCAGAATACAAAATGGACGCTCGCAAAGAATGTAGGGAACTGTGGACAATGTTAGGAAAGCAAGCAGGCACAGAGCTGCATGCATATTGGAGAAGGCAACTCCCAGACGAGACTGAAACTATAGGTCAATTAGCATATTGATGGCCCAACTCCGGGAACAAAGGAAAGACACTTAAGCAACCAATACAGCTCCAGACATCCCGGCACCAGTTCCCCAAACCGAAAGCGTAAACAAAGCAAGGCCAACGGCCACCTAGGATAGGCCCAGCAATCAGGGCACCCACCCCTTTATTGGTCAAGATCAATACCAGTGATCAAGATGCGGCCCAATTAAGTGAGGCCAAGTTCAAGGCCCGCCCAAAAGCGCGCGCAGCCCCTTCGGGTATAAGAAGAAACCCCCGAGAGAGAATCGCTCTCTTGGACTTGGCTCTCAAAGCAGAGAGACCCGTCCACCAGCTGCACCAGAAGCAAGTAAGTCCAAGATCAACGCACGCTACCAGACGGACAACCTTAGCTGTTCTCCTGTACCACTTCGAACCCAACGACCTCAGATCCGAACAACGGCCATTGTTCCTCTAACTGAGTGTGCACCAGAAGTTAAGTATATGCGTTAGCGTTAGAGATAGTTTAGTTTGTAGTACTTTGTGCATGAGTAGATATTACTGTGTGTGTAAATAAATAGTATTCACGTTGAACTAACTAACTGGTGTATTGGCTCTTTGATCAGTATTCGGGATTGAAGCAGGGATGTGTTAATGCAATTATACAGGGCCTTGATGAGGCCACACCTGGAGTACTGTGTGCAGTTTTGATCTCCTTCTCTGAGGAAGGATGTTCTTGCTCTCGAGGGAATGCAGTGAAGGTTTACCAGACTGATTCCAGGGATGGCGGGGCTGTCATATGAGGAGAGATTGACTAGTTTGGGATTGTTCTTGCTGGAGTTCAGAAGAATGAGGGGGGATCTCATAGAGACTTATAAAATTTTAACGGGACTAGATAGGGTAGATGCAGGGAAGAAGTTACCAATGATGGGTGTGTCCAGAACCAGGGGTCACAGCCTGAGGATTCAGGGTAAACCATTTCAGACAGATATAAGGAGACATTTCTTCACCCAAAGAGTGGGGAGCCTCTGGAATTCATTACCATTGGAAGTAGTTAATGCTAAAACATTGAATATATTCAAGAGGCGGCTAGATATAGCACTTGGGGAGAATGGGATCAAATCTATGGGGAGAAAGCAGGATTAGGCTATTGAGTTGGATGATCAGCCATGGTCGTGATGAATGGCGGAGCAGGCTCGAAGGGCCAATAGGCCTCTTCCTGCTCCTATCTTCTATGTATCTATGTATGTATCCCAGAGTATCTAGCTGTGCATTAGGGAGTGGATGTAAACATTCTTGGCAGCCTACATTCCCTGAGGTTAACGAATCATGGAAACTGCCAGGGTAGCAGGTGCAGAAGTGTAAAAACCTTTTGCAGCGGTTGCAGAGCAGTTGCATGTTCGCAGTGGTATCCTTTCAGTTGATGTATACCTCAGCATTCACATAAGAGTGCCCTTATCACCACATGCCACAATCAACTACACCCTCTAACCAGGGGGGATACCTGAGACAAAGGTAAAGCACCCTTCGCATCTCTGCTGTAGCATCTGTCTTAAAGGCGATATGGCCTGGATTCTCTGACCCGGTGCCGGGTTGGAGAATCCCCGGGGGGTGGGGGGGGGGGTGAGAATCGCGCCATTTTTAGGGCGCTGGCGGGACCTCCGCCACGCTGGTCAGGCGCCGTTGACAGCGGTTCCCCACGGCGATTCGCTGGGCTTCGGTAGGCCGAGTGGCCGAAAAGTTTGGCCGAGCCCTGCCTGCATGGATTACTCACCTCCCACACGGCGGGACTAGAAAGGTAAGTGTGCGGGGGCCGTCCTGGAGGGGGGTGCGGGGGGATCTGATCCGGGGGGGGTGGGGGGTGGGGGCACGGTGGCCTAGCCCGCGATCGGTGCCGACCGTTCTGCAGGCGGGCTGGTTTCGTGGGAGCCTACTTTACTCCGCTCCGGGCCCCTGTACGGCTCCGCCATATTGCCCGGGGGCCGGCATGGAGAAGGGAACCCCCACGCATGCACGGGAATATGCCGCACTGGAGCTGCGGGGATGACTCCAGTGACAACCTAGCCTCCAAGAAAGGTGAGAATTCCTCACTTTTGGGGGCGTTGGCGCCCGTTTTCACGCCGGCGTGGGGACATAACTCCATTTTTAGAGAATCCCACCCAGGGTCCCACCCTGGCAAAAAGGGCAATGGTTGACTGATGGATGCACTGCATGCCGCAGATTGTGAAATCTTATAGGAGCTGCACCTTAGGAAGAGCCATTCACAAAGAAATTGAGGGTCA
The DNA here is from genome assembly GCF_902713615.1 of Scyliorhinus canicula. Classification (NCBI taxonomy): domain Eukaryota; kingdom Metazoa; phylum Chordata; class Chondrichthyes; order Carcharhiniformes; family Scyliorhinidae; genus Scyliorhinus; species Scyliorhinus canicula. Next base: position 115,800,548 of record NC_052155.1, read on the forward strand.
TGGTCATCCTCACCGGAGGTATTCTTGACCCATGAAAAAGACGTACAAAGAGGGTGCAAAATCAAGAGTATGGCGGAAAATCAGTCTTCAACCAAAAAGGTTTGGCCATTCACGAACCAAAAGCCTCCAAAGACAGACAAATTCAACCCAAGGTGTTCAGGAAATACAAGGAAGAAGGAGGGGTGTTAACATTAAGAAGAACATGGGCAGCACGGTAGCATTGTGGATAGCACAATCGCTTCACAGCTCCAGGGTCCCAGGTTCGATTCCGGCTTGGGTCACTGTCTCTGTGAAGTCTGCACATCCTCCCCGTGTGTGCGTGGGTTTCCTCCGGGTGCTCCGGTTTCCTCCCACAGTCCAAAGATGTGCAGGTTAGGTGGATTGGCCATGATAAATTGCCCTTAGTGTCCAAAATTGCCCTTAGTGTTGGGTGAGGTTACTGGGTTATGGGGATAGGGTGGAGGTGTTAACCTTGGGTAGGGTGCTCTTTCCAGGAGCCGGTGCAGACTCGATGGGCCAAATGGCCTCCTTCTGCACTGTAAATTCTATGTAATTCTATGTAAACATTGCACTGCTGGGGAGCAAGAGCTTAACAAAGTCAGGGACAGAATCTATTTGGTGAGATTTAATTAAAAAATTGAGGTGCCATTGCATTATTCAGTGTATTCTACAGACTACAAACTAGTGCATGAGTAAGAAGACTTCATAACAAGAAGAGAAATTTATTTAGTCAAAAATAGGGTCACTTATTGCAGGTGCGAGTATAGCAGCTTTTCTGCAGGCTCTGGAGCTACTTATTTTTTAATCCCTCTTTTACCCTGTTGTGCTTGCCTAATCAAGGAATTAATGTGTCTCTGGAAGATTTCTGGTTGAGTGTTGGGAGAAGAAGAGCCGAGGAATCTTAAGAAAGTTGGCAATAAAAGGGAGCAGTTGGATGCAACAGGAGTGGGTGGAGCGGCTTCTCAATATGGTAACCTGATCCTTGAGCGGGATCTTGACCCAGCACTTTCTAAGGTGCTGCAAATGATGATGGAGAACATTAACAGGGCAATAGATGACAAACTCAGTTTATTGATACAGAATATAAGTGCTCATGAGACCAAGCTGCAGAATACTAATAAAAGGCTGGATAAAATGGATAAAATCCTGAACATTGAAAATGTTGCTTCCTTAGCTGAAGCTCGAATTCAATCCTTGGAAGACATGGTATGTCTGAAATCCTGAAGGAGCTGGAGAACCGAGGCCGGAGGAAGAATGTCCAGGTCGTTTGTCTACCAGAAGGAGTGGACAGTAAGAACCCGGTTAAATTTTTTGAGAGTTGGCAAACATATTTTGATAAACTGGATGCGAAGGCTGGGCATTTAAAGCTGGAAAGGGCACATTGTACCCTGTCTTTGAGGCCTAGGAACAATCAACGTTTCAAGTCCATAATTATTCACTTTCACAACTTCAAAGATCATCAGAAAGTTCTAGGTGCGACTTCCGGTTGCGGCTATGACCAGCTAAGTCGCACGTTTGGCTGCTCCTGCTACAAAGGTGTTTTCGGGCCGATTGGAGGGCCCCAACGGCGCTGTAAGGACAAATCCCGGTGGGGGAAGGCTCCCTGAAGAGAACCAGACCAACTTTATGGTCGGTACCCGGAGTGGGGTGGTAAAGAAAGCAACAGCAGCTCCCAAAAAAAAGCGGGGGAAGAAGACCAAAATGGCGGCCGGTGGAGCACCCGAGGAATGGAGGAAATGGGCGGAGGAGCAGGAGGCCGCTCTCCTGCGCTTCTTTACGGAGCTGAAAATGGAGCTCTTGGAGTCAATGAATGCGACGACCACCAGGCTGATGGGAGCCCAGGCGACCCAAGAGGCGTCGATTCGGGAGCTGCAACAGGAGATGACTGTGAGGGAGGAGGAGGCCACGGTCCTCGTGGGAAAGGTAGAGGTGCACGAGGCACTCCACCTGAAATGGCAGAGCCGTTTTGAGGAGCTGGATACCCGAATGAGGCGGAAGAACCTGAGGATCTTGGGCCTGGCAGAAGGCCTGGAGGGGTCAGACCTCCCGGGATATGTAGCAGAAATGCTGAGCTCCCTGATGGGGGCAGGGGCCGTCCCTTCGCCCCTGGAGCTGGAAGAGGCCTACAGGGTCATGGCGAGGAGGCCAAGAGCAAATGAGCCCCCGAGGGCGGTGCTGGTGCGGTTCCAGCGACTCAGCGACCGTGAGAGAGTGCTGGAGTGGGCCAAGAGGGAAAGGAGCAGCAAGTGGGAGAATTCGACGGTGAGGGTCTACCAGGACTGGAGTGCGGAGGTGGCAAAGCGGCGGGCCCGGTACAACCGGACGAAGGCGGTGCTACATGCAAAACGGATCAGGTTCGGAATGCTGCAGCCAGCGCGCTTGTGGGTCACCTACAGGAACCAACACCACTATTTTGAGTCCCCAGAGGAGGCGTGGGCCTTTGTACAGGAAGAGAAACTGGACTCGAATTAGACCCAGGGGATACTTGGCGGCCGTAGCCGCTCGGGTACTTTCAGCTGAATTCTTTGTTTGGATTTTGAACTCTTGCTGTGGTTTTTCTTCTGATGTTTTTTCCCCCTTTGCCAACTTCCCTTAGTTATTGTTATTGTGGTTATTCATGGTTATTTATGGTTATTTATGCTGTTTGGTAGAGGGCGACTGTTAAGTACATTGTTATTTGTTATTTATCTGTTATTTATAATGTTAAGTTGGGGAGGTGGGACGGGGGGGGAGAGCAGATCGGGGATATGGGCTCCTAGGGGGGGTTCTTTTACAGGCATGGACGGGGACGGGGGTGGAACTGAAGATGGCGGGGTGGGGTGTGGCAGGGCGAAAGCGCGGGCTTTCCTCTGTTTTCCCGCGCGCGGGGCAGAGGAGGGGGGAGGGGAGGAGTGCGGGGCGTGGCTAGCAATGGCGACCTTTCCCGCGCTGGAGCGGGGCCAGGGAGGAGTGGCAAGGGGGGGGGAGCCCCCCCCCCGAGCCGGGGGGAGTCGGAGTGGGGCAGGAGCAGCCGGGTCAGCGTGAACCAGCTGACTTACGGGAGTACGATGGAGGGTACATCGCGGCTAGGAGGGGTCCTAGCCTGGGGGGGGGGGAGGGGGGTTAGGGAGGGACACCGGGTTGCTGCTGAAAAGACCAGAAACGGGAAGTGGAGGACTGGAGAGGTGGGGGGAGGGGGACATCGCCATGGGGAGCGGGTCAGAAGGGGAGGGTCGACCCGGGGCGAGCAGGGAACAGGACATGGCTAATCGGCAGGGGAGGGGGGCGGGTCGTCCCGCGACCCGGCTGATCACTTGGAACGTGAGGGGGTTGAATGGGCCGGTCAAGAGATCAAGGGTATTCTCACACCTGAAGGGACTGAAGGCTGATGTAGCAATGTTACAGGAGACCCATTTGAAGGTAGTGGACCAGGTTCGCCTGAGAAGGGGGTGGGTGGGACAGGTGTTCCACTCTGGATTGGACGCAAAGAACCGGGGGGGGTGGCGATTCTGGTGGGAAAGAGGGTGTCGTTCGTGGCGGAGGAGGTGGTGGCGGATAAGGAGGGTAGGTATGTGATGGTGAAGGGTAAGCTGCAGGGGGAGAAAGTGGTGATGGTCAACGTATATGCCCCGAACTGGGATGACGCGGGTTTTATGAGGCGCCTATTGGGCCTCATTCCGGGACTGGAGGCAGGGGGCTTGATCATGGGGGGGGACTTTAACACAGTGCTGGACCCCGGGCTAGACAGATCGAGCGCAAGGACCAATAGGAGGCCGGCAGCGGCAGAAGTGCTGAGGGGGTACATGGAGCAGATGGGAGGAGTAGACCCATGGAGGTTTGGTAGGCCGAGGGCGAGGGAGTATTCCTTTTTCTCCCACGTCCATAGAGTGTACTCCAGAATCGATTTCTTCGTGTTGAGCAGGGGGCTGATCCCAAGGGTACGGGAAGCTGAGTACTCGGCCATTGCGATCTCTGATCATGCACCGCATTGGGTGGATGTGGAAATGGGGGAGGCGCGGGACCAGCGCCCGCTGTGGCGGCTGGATGTGGGGCTGTTAGCGGACGACGAGGTGTGTAAAAGGGTCCGGAAGAGCATTGAGAGCTATCTGGACTTGAATGACACGGGTGAGGTGCAGGTGGGGATGGTCTGGGAGGCCCTGAAGGCAGTGATCAGGGGAGAGCTGATCTCCATAAGGGCGCATAGAGAAAGAAAGGAGAGGCAGGAGAGGGAGAGGCTGGTGGGGGAGCTATTGGAAGTGGATAGGAGATATGCGGAGGCACCAGAGGAGGGGCTGCTGGAAGAACGGCGCAGCCTGCAGGTCAAGTTCGACCTGCTGACCACCAGGAAGGCAGAGACGCAGTGGAGAAGGGCACAGGGCGCGGTCTATGAGTATGGGGAAAAGGCGAGCAGGATGCTGGCACACCAGCTTCGCAAACGAGATGCGGCTAGGGAGATTGGGGGAGTGAAGGAGAGGGGCGGGAAGGTAGTGCAGAAGGGGCAAGAAGTGAACGGGGTCTTCAGGGATTTTTACAAGGAGTTGTATCGGTCTGAGCCGCCGACAAGGAGAGGGGGAATGGAGGACTTCCTAAACAAATTGAGGTTCCCAAGGGTCCAGGAGGGGCTGGTAGAAGGGCTGGGGGCGCCAATAGGGCTAGAGGAGCTAGTCAAGGGAATAGGTCAGATGCAAGCGGGGAAGGCGCCGGGGCCAGATGGGTTCCCGGTGGAATTCTATAAGAAAAATGTGGACTTGGTGGGACCGGTACTGGTACGAGCCTTTAATGAGGCGCGAGAGGGGGGGGTTCTGCCCCCGACAATGTCGCAGGCTCTGATCTCCCTGATATTGAAGCGGGATAAAGACCCCGTGCAGTGCGGGTCCTACAGGCCTATCTCGCTTCTGAACGTGGATGCCAAGTTGCTGGCAAAGATCCTGGCAGCTAGAATAGAGGATTGTGTGCCAGGGGTAATCCATGAGGACCAGACGGGGTTCGTGAAGGGGCGGCAGCTCAACACGAACGTGCGGAAATTGCTGAATGTAATTATGATGCCGGCAGTGGAGGGGGAGGCTGAGATAGTGGTAGCGCTGGACGCGGAGAAGGCATTCGATAGGGTGGAGTGGGAGTACCTGTGGGAGACGTTGAAACGGTTTGGGTTTGGGGAAGGGTTTATTAAGTGGGTGAAGTTGCTCTACTCGGCCCCGACGGCGAGTGTAGTGACAAACGGGAGGAGGTCGGAGTATTTCGGGCTCCACCGAGGGACCAGGCAGGGATGTCCCCTATCCCCCCCTACTTTTCGCACTGGCGATTGAACCGTTGGCGATTGCACTGAGGGGTTCAGGGGGGTGGAGAGGACTGACTAGGGGAGGGGAGGAACATCGAGTATCGCTGTATGCGGATGATCTACTGCTGTACGTGGCAGACCCAGAAGGGGGAATGCCGGAGATAATGGAACTATTAGCAGAGTTTGGGGACTTTTCGGGGTACAAATTAAATTTGGGCAAAAGCGAGGTTTTTGTGATACACCCGGGGGACCAGGGAGAGGGTATTGGGAGACTCCCCTTCAAGCGAGCAGGAAAGAGCTTTAGGTACTTAGGGGTGCAGGTGGCAAGGAACTGGGGGACCCTCCACAAGTTGAACTTTTCCAGGCTGGTGGAACAGATGGAGGAGGAGTTTAAGAGGTGGGACATGGTACCGTTGTCGCTGGCGGGGAGGGTGCAGTCAATCAAAATGACGGTCCTCCCAAGGTTCTTGTTTTTATTTCAGTGCTTGCCCATCTTCCTCCCTAGGGCCTTCTTCAAAAAGGTGACGAGTAGCATCATGAGCTACGTGTGGGCGCATGGCACCCCAAGGGTGAGGAGGGTCTTTTTGGAGCGGAGTAGGGACAGTGGAGGGCTGGCACTGCCCAATCTCTCGGGGTACTACTGGGCGGCAAATGTGTCAATGGTGCGCAAGTGGATGATGGAAGGGGAGGGGGCAGCTTGGAAACGAATGGAGAGGGCGTCCTGTGGCAACACAAGCCTGGGGGCCCTAGTAACGGCACCATGGCCGCTCCCCCCCACGAGGTACACCACGAGCCCGGTGGTGGCGGCCACCCTCAAGATATGGGGGCAGTGGAGGCGACATAGGGGTGAAATGGGAGGTCTGTTGGCGGCGCCAAAAAGAGGGAACCATAGATTCATCCCAGGGAACATCGACGGGGGATTTCAGAGCTGGTACAGGGTGGGCATACGGCAGCTGAAGGACCTGTTTATAGAGGGGAGGTTTGCGAGCCTGGGAGGGCTGGAGGAGAAGTTTGAGCTCCCCCCGGGAAACATGTTCAGATATTTACAAGTGAAGGCATTTGCTAGGCGGCAGGTGGAGGGGTTTCCCCTGCTCCCCAGTAAGGGGGCGAGTGATAGGGTGCTCTCGGGGGTCTGGGTCGGAGGGGGGAAGATATCAGACATCTACAAGATAATGCAGGAGGCGGAAGCAGCATCGGGGGAGGAGCTGAAAGCCAAGTGGGAAGGGGAGCTGGGAGAGCAGATAGAAGACGGGACGTGGGCGGATGCACTGGAGAAGGTCAACTCTTCCTCCTCGTGTGCGAGACTGAGCCTCATTCAATTTAAGGTGCTGCATAGAGCTCACATGACGGGGACAAGGATGAGCCGGTTCTTTGGGGGTGAGGACAGGTGTGTCAGATGTCTGGGAAGCCCAGCGAACCATGTGCATATGTTCTGGGCATGTCCGGTGCTGGAAGGGTTCTGGAAGGGGGTGGCAAGGACGGTGTCGAAGGTGGTGGGGTCCAGGGTCAAACCAGGATGGGGGCTTGCGATCTTTGGGGTCGGGGTAGAACCGGGGGTACAGGAGGCTAGGGAGGCCGGAATACCGGCCTTTGCGTCCCTAGTGGCTCGACGAAGGATATTAATTCAATGGAAGGACGCGAGGCCTCCAAGCGTTGAAACTTGGATTAACGATATGGCTAGCTATATTCAGCTAGAAAGGATCAAATTTGCCCTGAGAGGGTCGGTACAGGGATTCGCCAGGCGGGTGGCAACCTTTCCTTGACTTTTTAGATCAGAGATAGACGTTCGGGGTCGTGGCAGCAGCAACCCGGGGGGGGGGGGGGGGGGGGGGGGAGGGGAGGGGGGGGGGCAGCAAGGGTCGTGGGGGGACACGCACGACTGTAACGCGGGCAAGCCTGCTCGCTGCTCATGTCTGAAACTGTAGGCTGCCTTGGTTGTTAAGGTTGCCTGGGGGGGGGGGGGGGGGGAGGACTGGTGCGCGCGAGAGGGCGGGCGAGGGAGGGACATTTGCCTAGAGGGATTGTGTTGTAAATAATTTAAAATTAGTAGGGGTAAATGTCTGTATGGAAAAACTCTTTCAATAAAAATTATTTTTAGTTCTAGGTGCAAGGCGTGGCGAGACCTGGCTCCATGAGGTGGTGGATCTAATTTTTCCAGGAATTCTCGGTGGCGACACAGCAGAACTGTGGAGGTGTTGAAGAAGTCAGAAAGCAGCTCATAGCAGCTGGAGTGAATTACGTCCTGTTTTATCCTGCGATCTTCTGATATCCGAAAACTCTGTTTAGTCTTTCGATAATCCAGTTGATGCCTTGGTCTTCGTAAAATCCATAGAAAGCAAGGATTTGGACTCAGTCTGCAGCTCGTTGAAATATTTGGACTTTCTCCTTGTTATAATGCCTTTTGCCTGATCTCACATTGCATATATCAAGCTTATTGGGAGGGACCTTCACTTATGATATCCGTGCCGTGTGTTAACTTTCCGCCTTTTTCTTTTCTTATCCGTACCTTTATGATAGTAATAATGGTTGTATGATATCCTTTCTTTAATCGGTAATGATCGTATGGCCTTCGATCGTATAAACTGCTCTTAGACTGTCCCTTTAGAACTATTGTGGTTGTGGGTTTTTTTTGCATTTTTGTTGTGTTGGAGTTTGTAAGGTTTGGACTGGATCCTACAATGGTACAGACCAGGTATTACGATCCAGGACCAGACCCCAACAGTGACTAGGATACTGGACAGAAACCCCAATATTTTATTTTAATTTTGAAAGATGGTGATGAAAGGTTATTACTAACACAAAGGTAACACAATGTTATTACTAACACAGTATTAAATCCTCTTTAACATCTCACAAGAAAATAGCTTACAATTACCCCTTAAACAATGCTAACCAATACAGTGACACAATACCCCTTGACTTATTTCTACTCAAACAACAGTCATCTCAGCTCTCAATCCACTTTCAAATACAGTTAGCACTCAGGAATACCTAATGTACAAAGATATCTGGATACTCTACTTTGAGACTGTTGTAAGGGATCGACCTGAATCTTGTCAGACCAATGTAGGATTTCTAGCTGAGGTCTTCAGAAACTGTCTTCATAAGTTAGTTTTCCATCTCCAGAACCAACTTCAAACTCCCTGTAGAGACTGCCTATCCTGTTGACAGGCAAATTCTGCTTCTGGTCTGTTCCCCAATAAAATCTTTAACTGAACTGCAGTGAGAACAGATGCTTGACTTCTGCTCACATCCAATCTAAAACTCAACTAAATAACTTTTCACACAAATGCCAGGTACCTTAGCTCCTCCCATTAATTAAAACATCGTATCAAGCTGAAACACAGTGTATCTAATTAACTCCACAGGGAGCCCTCTTAATCCATCCATTAGCCCAAGCTTTTATGATGCTTTAATTGCACCTTTGGCTCCTTTGAAACCAAGATTCTTTAAAAACATTACTGGAGCAGTAACACACATTACCGCAAGCCTTTAACCCTTACTGCACCAATTGCATATAATACAATGGGTGGGATTCTCTCAGCCTGGGCTGGAGAATCGCCGTGACAGCACGAATCGCGCGACGCCGCCTCGACGCCAGCCACTGCAGTTCAGTTCAAGATTTTATTGGGGAACAGACCAGAAGCAGAATTTGCCTTTCAACAGGATAGGCAGTCTCTACAGGGAGTTGAGACAGACAGGTGTTGCTCTACGCAGCCCCTCTGCCGATTCTCGGCCTGGAATGGGCCGAGTGGCCGCTACGAAAAACCCGAGTCCAGCTGGCGCCATTCTAATTTGCTCTCAGCAGGCGGGACCTCGGCGTGGAAGGGTCCGGGGGGTGGCCTGGGGGGGGGAGGGGGGGATGCGCAGGGAGGGGGTGATTGACCCCAGGGGGGGCCTCCGTTGTGGCCTGGCCCCCGATCGAGGCCCACCAATCGGCGGGCTGGCCTCTCGGGCTGGGGGCCTCCTTTCTTCCACGTTGGCCCCAGTAGCCCTATGCCATGTTGCATCGGGGCCGGCGCGGAGAAGGGAGCCACTGCGCATGCGCGCGTTGGTGCCGGTGGCACTGCGCATGCGTAAGTTGGCGTCGGTGCCACTGCGCATGCATGGACCCCATGGCACCCAGTTGACGCCGGGATCATCAGCTGGAGTGATATGGGCCGCTCCAGTGCCGTGCTGGCCACATGTAGGTGCAAGAATTGCTGATCCTGAGGCCGTGTTGACGCCGTCGAGAAACGCGATGGCGTCAATGCTTAGCCTCAGGATCAGAGAATCCCGCCCAATATATCTCAATTTCCTACATTCATCACACAAGTCTCTTATCCAAGAAAATAATGTTAGAAAGACTTTATGGTGTGACTTGAGATGGGGGAAGCTGTGTTTTGGTGCACACCGGCTCTTGGAAAGAGCACCCTACCCAAGCCCATACCTCCACCCTATCCCCATAACCCCGTAACCCAGTAACCCCACCTAACACTAAGGGCAATTTGGACCCTAAGGGCAATTTATCATGGCCAATCCACCTAACCTGCACATCTTTGGACTGTGGGAGGAAACCGGAGCACCCAGAGGAAACCCACGCACACACGGGAACGGATTTGTGGCACCTCCTAGGCATGTCAAAACCAGCCTAAACAGGTTCAGCAGGCTGCAGTCCCTCCCCCACCTCATTCCCGTTCACTAGTGTTATGGGCCAGGGTTTAGAGAACCCCAAAGTGTATCATGGAGTTCACCTGACCCACACCTTTTAATAGATTGTGGTATGGGGAGCACAAGGCCTATTCGACAGGTGTGGTACAGCTGAAATGGAAAAGTATTTTTAAAACAAAACAATGTTTATTCTATGAACTCAAGTTAACCTTTTAGCCTTTTTAAAACAAACAGTGAATATCTTAGCAACCATTAATTCAAATACAACCCACCAAAGAATACAACACTAAGTAATCCATAAGCTGTCCTTTTAACATCCAGAAGACTTAAGAAACACCTTTTAACAGAAGCACATTAGGTTTACATTCACTACTGAGAACATTTATCATTCTGAATTCACCAAATGATCAAGAGATAGTCTTTTCATGGCAGAGAGATCAAAAGTACATCTGCTCTGTCTGGCTTCAGCTCCAGCGGATCGGCACAGGCTGGGAGGGCCAAAGGGCCTGTTCCTGTGCTGTAATTTTCTTCGCTCTTTGTTCTTTGTTCTAACACTGTAAACAAAACTAAAACACACCCAGCAGCAAACAGCCTAAAACAAAAGTAAAAATCTGACGGACAGCCCAGCTCCACCCCCTCTCTGACATCACTGCACTAATAAACGCCCAATTCTTAAAGGTACTCTCACTACAGATATGTATATACACATCCATTTATAAACACCCATTTCTTAAAGGTACTCTCACATGACACCTCCCCCCAAGAAAAAATAAATAAACCATCAACTTCAAGATGGTTTTATTTTTCACCTTTTCACCATACTTTAAGAAATGCACACAGTAAAAATACTATTTTGTTTAAAAAAACAACACATGCAAACAGGTACAATAATATAGTCCTTTTTTTTGTTTTTCTTCCTCCAACTGCAATCCTTCTCGATTGACAGTCTCCTTGAACAAGAAGGTCTCTGCACGATCCGTCCATTTCTCTACGCCTCGGCATTTCTCTTTAAAGTCAGATACTTTAGTTCAATCTGATCATAGAGTCCCTTGTAATTCTCCAACACAGAAGCATTAGTTATCACAGCTTTCAGGCCATCAAATCAGTCCGCTGTCCACTGAAATTTTCGACGTTTCTTCAGCAAGTCCATCAGTGCAGCAATCACTGTGAATTGCAGTTTGCTAGCAAGGTAGCCCCCCTGCCTGAGTCCCCCAGCTGATCAACAAACAAACCCCCACACCCAACCCATCCACCCCAGCAACTGCTAATCCCCTCTCCGCTTCCATATGCCCTCACAAGTCCATGGACCCTCAAGAAGAGAAGCAACCAAAACAAAAAGAACAGACTCCAAACAGAATTTTAATTGACCATAACTTTGAACTGAGAGAATAAGAAGCACCAGAAGAAAAACAAGAAAACACACAACCCAATACAACAATACTCCCAAACACACCCATCCCAACAACAACAGCAATGTCCCTCTTCCACCATTCGCAGCTCAGTCCAAAGCCTTCAGCCTTCAGGAATACCTCCGCCTACTCAAAGAAGTGAGCCCTGGAGTTATGTGTGACCCTCATCATTGCCAGGTAGACCATTCCAAAACGCAGTCCGCTCTTATAAAGTGCTGCCTTTGCCCTGTTAAAGCCCGCATGCCTTCTCGCCAGCTCCACTGTAACGTCTTGGCATATTTGAATACCACTGCCTTCCCACGTCACCTCTCGATTCTGCTTGGCCCATCTCAGAACCTTCTCCTTCATCTGTTAGTTGTGGAAACAGACACAACTCAAACAATGACAAATCAGACTACAGGAGGGAGATAAATCACTTGGTTGCATGGTGTACCGAAAAAACCTCTCTCTAAATGTTGGAAAGGTCAACGAACTGAACATCGACTTCAGGAAGGGTAGCACGACACACACTCCCATCTGCATCAATTGCCCCGAAGTGGAGATGGTCGATAGCTTTAAGTTCCTGGGGGTCACCATCACCAACAGTCTGTCCTCGTCCACTCATGTTGATACAACAGTCAAGAAAGTTCAACAACGTCTCTACTTTCTACAGAAGCTGAAGAAATTTGGCATGACTGCATCGACTTTCACAAACTTCTTCAGATGTGCGATAGAGAGCATCCTGTCCGGTTGCATTACAGCCTAGTATGGCAACTGCTCGGTCCAAGATCGCAAGAAATTGCAGAGTGTAGTGAACTCAGCCCAACACATCACACAAGCTTGTCGCCCCCACATTGATTGTGTATACATCTCCCGCTGCCTCAGGAAGATAGACAGCATTATCAGAGACCCTTCCCACCCAGGCATTGCCTTCTTCCAGATCCTTCCACCAGGCAGAAGGTACAGAAGTCTGAAGACTCGCACATCCAGACATAGGAACAGCTTCTTCCCCACAGCTGCAAAACTCTTCAACGACTCCCCCTTGGACTGATCTGCTCCCTGTAAGAACACTATTCATGACACCCTATGCTGCTCTTGCTCATGTATTTGCCTTGTTTGGCCCCTTGTTCTGCACTGTAACCGATCACTGTTCGTCGATGTACCATTTGTCCATGTTCTCTGTTGATTATTCTTTTGTCTACTATGTACATACTGTGTAGGTTTCCTCAGCTGCAGAAAAAATGCCTTCACTGTACTTCGGTAGATGTGACAATAAATCAAATCAAAAAAAAAATCAAAGCTCTTGGCAGCTCATATGCCTGTGGTTTCGGCTGCAGCGATGTGGGCCATAGCCAACTCAAGCGGTGACGTTGTCCTTCTCCCCCACCAGCTTCGCAAACATCATCGTAAAGTACTGCGTCGGCCTCAGGCCCTCCACCCCCTCAGGCAGCCCCACAATTCTTGGGTTCTGCCGCCGTGGCGTATTTTCCAGGTCCTCGACCTTTGCACTCAGGTCCTTCTTCCTGTCCAGTTTCAACAAAGTCATCCAGACACAAAAGGTTAGCTCCCTTTTCTCTCCACAGATGCTGTCAGACCTGCTGAGATTGTCCAGTATTTTCTGTTTTTGTTTCAGATTCCAGAATCTGGAGTAATTTGCTATTACCTTATTCCTGTCCGCCACCTTCAGCAGCTCTGCTTCCAGCAAGGCGAGCTGGTCGCTGTGCCTTGATCGTGCTTCCTCCACTGCCTTCAATGCCTCCCCATTCTCCCACCATCGTCTCTGACGTCTTTCGAAAAGCCTCCTTTATCGGGGCTAGCGAGTCCTCCACGATGTGCTCGAGAGTGTCCAGCATCTCCCTCCCATGCCAAAGTGTTTGCTGAACTGCAGCTTGAATTCCGCCACTATCACCTCCGCCAGCATATCTACCGTAATAGGATCAGCCCAACCCAGTGAGAATGCCATCGCCATCTTCCCTCCCAATGTATTCTGCACTGTGCTCAACTGCCGGTGGGCTAGCTTCCACACCTTTTGTCCCAATATTCTTCCTTTGGTTCTTGGACATCCTTTTGATAACCAGTGCTCAATTGGGATGAGTTTGCTGTCAAATTTCCTCTGAAAATCAGGTGAAAAGGGCCGATAACCGAGGACTCTGGTGGGAGCTACCCAACGTGCGATCGTCTCAGACATGTTACCACCAGAAGTCCCCTCATTGGCCAGTCTTTTGGAAGACTAACCGTGATGCCTGGGTAAGAGTAACAGTATTTGAAATCTAGTTTGTCAATTGCTTTCTTCCAGGGATCAGGCCTTATGAGGGAAAAAGAACCAGTCTTTCAAGGTCCTACTAATCCTGAGCATCCACACTCTCGAGCAGAGAGCCATCCAGATATTGACTGTTTTAACCTGCCTGAATCTTATTGGCTGGGGGACAATTGGTTATCCCATGATGTTGTTTTTAGGGAGTATGAGCTCCCCCAATGAAGGGGGTGGGACAATCATTAGTAGTTGCAGCTGTATAAATAGAGCTGGCCAGTGTGGTATCGGCGAGAGAAGAAAGTAGTGGTGAACTACTGCTGTGTACATACTGTTGTAAATAAAGTTACTTTCTGTTTAACTCCACAAACTCATGCTGGATTCTTCGTGACCCTCACAGAACAGGCATTTTGTTTATACCCCCAAATACAACGTCACTTATCCAGACAATAGACCAGGGGTTATTGCCTCATTTGAGGCTTATTACGCCTGAAGTACATACTTCATCTTATGGAAGCAGACACTTCAACCACAGTCCGTGTTTACAAGAAGGAATTCAACATCCTCACAGCAGTAGGCAGAATTAAGCACTCATGGGATGAAGTGAGAGCTTCAACCATAAATGCCAGCTGGAAAAAAGTTTGTCCTGAGGTTGTGAATGGTTTCACAGGATTCCCTTATGTAGATGCTGAAGTGGCCAGGATTGTGACTTGGCAAAACAAGTTGAAGGGGAGGGGTTTGAAGACCTGATGGCAGACTCATAAGATCATCCAAAAATTTGAAAAATTAGGTGGCAGATAGACAAGCATGGGAAAAAACACTGTATTTTCTTTAGAGCAATTGACACTGCTATTGCTCCTTAGAGAACTTTACAAAATTTGAAAGCAATAGGTGAAGTAGCCAACTATAACATAATTCATCCATATCACCGTCCACATTAGCTACTTCACCCACTCCTGTGCAATATGCCTATGCACAGTTTTGTATATAGTTGTCTATCAATGTATATAGCTATCGATGTGACCTCCAACCAGCTGGTGGCGAAAGAGACCTACCATGTGATTAGAGATATCCGACAGTTGGTAGTAAGTAGTACAAGAGATAGTCACACTAAAAGTAGCTTCTGGGAGAATTCACTGAAGTCATTTATTTTGTTACCGTTTATATAGTAGTCTGTTATCTTTCCATGTGTTATCTTTCCTTGTTAATAAATGATCATACTAGTCAAAGAATTATATGTTCTGTGTTGATCTTTACCACGGCCATAACACAGAACATAACATGGTACCAAGAGTGTAGAACAATTAAAGATAACAACGGAGAAGACGGGACGAAACAAGCTGAAGAAAGAAGAATAAAATTCTTCCGCCTACCTGGCAGCAACTGGAATTCAACACACAGAAAGATTGTAAAGATAGAGATGGAAGGTTTGAAGGCATCGCCAAGTCACCGGTAATGTAGATGAGAATTAGCGTGTTTTTAAGAAACAATTCAGACACTATGTTGCAGCCCTTGGCCTGCAGGCACAGCCTGATGAGAGCACATTGCTACTCACGGTAGCAGGTCCTCAAGCAATAGAAAATTATAATACCTTCGCGTTCGACAGCGAAGAGGGAAGCAACGGCTTTGATAAAGTAATAAAGTACTTTGATCAGCATTGCTCTGTGAAGAAAAATGAAACATTAGAATATTTTGTACGCGTACCCAAAAAGCAGGCAAACCTTTTGATAGTTTTTTTAACCGACTTGCGGTTGAAGGTGCAGTTGTGCAATTTTAGTACTTTAAAGTTGTCAATGATCTCTGATCAGATAGATAGTGTTGGGATATTGAATAATGTACGTGAGAGGTTACTGAGGAAAGAAGACCTTCAATTAGAAAATCCTATCAAGATTTGTCATGCACGTGAGCTAGCTGCACAGCAGCTTAGTATGGTCAACCTAAAACATTTTGCACCAATCTGGTAGAAGACGCCAGTGCCATGAGCACTGTGACACAGTTGAATAAAAAACGAGGTCTCAGTGCGGGCGGCCATTTTAAGCGGCCGACCGGATCCGCCATTTTATGCTAGTGATGTGGTAATTGACATGGGCCTCGACAATATCTACTATTTGGGAAGGCGTGTTCCAGGTGTGGCAGAACAAATCATTTTTCTAAGCAATGCTTTTCGCGTCCGGCTGTGGACCAAACACGATCAGCCAACGCAATTGATGAGATATCCATTAAAGACCTGTTTTTCATTGATCTGATTTCGCCTAAGGACACAATGGGGGCGATTCTCTGACAATGAGGCAGAGTGCCCACGCCATCGTGAAAGCCGTCGCGTCCACGGCAGCACGAAATGGCCTTGGGCATGATCAATTCAGGCCCCGATAAGGGGCCAGCAGCGGGGCCGCGAGATACGCGGTGGGCGTGGCGCCAGAGCAGCGCGTCATCGCACGACGATCGGCTGACGCTGCGCCGTGTCATTTCAAGTGCGCGATCTGCCCACAGAGGACCCGACCGATGGAGATGGCTGAGCCCCGCTGTGCCGCTTCCAGGTTCAGGGACAGTGATCTGGACACGATGCTGGACGACGTAG